>NC_044033.1:80962110-82212110 GCF_901765095.1 Microcaecilia unicolor | reverse complement strand
CGGTTACTTGCTTAATGGTTAAAGAGAGGCCTGCTATTTATGTGGCCTATTTTAACCACTAAATATAGCCAGTTTGGCACTGAAAATCTGCACCTTACAGGCTATGTTACGCGATATAGCTGATATTCAGCGTGAAATAGCTGGTGATCTTCCACTGAATATCCACAGTTAGGTGCTAAAGTGCTATTTACTACTACTACTACTTATCACTTCTATAGCGCTACTAGACGTATGCACTGGACATAAAAGGACAGTCCCTGCTCGACAGAGCTTACAATCTAATTAGGACAGAGAAACAGTACAAATAAGAGATAAGGTGGGAATGATAAAACATGGGTACTGAACAAGTGAGTAAGGGTTAGGAGTTAAAACCAGCATCAAAAAGGTGGGCTTTTAGCCTAGATTTGAAGCACGGCCAGAGATGGAGCTTGACGTACTGGATCATGAAGTCTATTCCAGGCATATGGTACAGCAATATAAAAGGAACAGAGTCTGGAGTTAGTGGTAGGGGAGAAGGGTGCAGATAAGAGAGATTTACCCAGTGAATGGAGTTCCCAGGGAGGAGTGTAGGAAGAGATAAGAATGGAGAGGTACTGAGGAGCTGCAGAGTGAGTACACTTGTAAGTCAATAAGAGGAGTTTGCTGTATGCGGAAACGGATAGGGAGCCAATGAAGTGACTTGAGGAGAGGGCTAATATGAGCATAGTGACACTGGTGGAATATAAATCATGCAGCAGAATTTTGAACAGATTGTTCCTGGTTGGTTAAATAGTTTTGAATATAGGGCCCCAATTCCCACTGAAGTCTTTTAAAGTGTACATTTATTTGGGAGCTAGATTTCTACATTACGGTAGTATTTTGAATGTCCTTGTGATTGTTATTGATCAAGCCAGAGTTAAAATGTATTGTAAAGGCCTATGCACAGTGGCGTAGCAAGGGCGGGGCAGTGGGGGCGGTCCACCCCAGGTGTCAGCAGGTGAGGGGGTGCTCTGATCCCGCTGCTCCCACCCAAAGGGGTGCTGGTGCTGCAGTCCCCACCTACCTACCAGCTCTGTCGACAGATGACAGCCCTCTTCTCCTGCCACCACCCTGCCTTAAAAAAAAAAATCTGTGAAGCGGCGTCACAGGCAACGCCTCGCGTCTGCCCTGCTTGTAAAAGAAGCAAATCTCCTCGTCATCGTCGGGCCTTCCTTCACTGTGTCCCGCCCTCCTCTGAGGTAACTTGCAGGACACAGTGAGGGAAGGCCTGGCGAGGAGGAGGAGATTTGCTTCTTTTACAAGCAGGGCAGACACGAGGCGCTGCCTGCGACACCGCTTCACAGATTTTTTTTTAAAGGCAGGGTGGTGGCAGGAGAAAAGGGCTGTCATCTGTCAACGGAGCTGGTAGGCAGGTCGGGTCGGGTTGGGGGGGGGGGCTCAGATAGGAGAAGGGGGGGGGGGAGGGGTTCTCAGATGGAAGAAGGAGACTGGGGTGGGGGGGGGGGGTTCTCAGATGGGAGAAGGGAGCTGGAACTGGGGTCTGAGAAGGGGCCATGAGGGAAAATGGGGCCATGCCTGAGGCTGGTTGGAAAATGGGGCATGCCTGGGGCAGGTGGGAGAATGGGTCTGGAGCTGAAAAGGCGGGCCCTAATGCAAGGCATGTGGATGAAGGGGGCTGGAACTGGGGGCTGAAAAGGAGGGTAGGTGGGATAAGGGGGCTAGTACTGGGACTGGGGGCTGAAAAGGGACAGGGGCTGAAACTGTGGGGACTGGGGGCTGAAAAGGAGACAGGGAGAAGTGACTGGGGCTGAAGCTCGGGGCTGGTGAGAGAAAAGGGCTGGGGTTGAAACTGGGGGCTGAAAAGGGGACAGGGAGATGTGGCTGGGGGCTGAAGCTCGGGACTGGTGGGAGAAAAGGGCTAGGGCTGAAACTGGGGACTGGTGGGATAGTGGGGCTGAAACTGGGGGCTGAAAAGAGGGGGCAGGTGGGAGATGTGGGCTAGGGCTAGAACTAGGGGCAGGTGGGATAAGGGGGCTGGAACTGGGGGCTGAAAAAAAGGGGCAGAGAGAGGGGACAGATCCTGGATGGAAGGGGGAGCGAGAGGAAGGGCAGACATTGGATGGAGGGGCAGCAGAAGGCAGACCCTGGATGGCAGAGAGAGAACGAAGACAGTTGCTGGATGGAAGGAAGACAGTGAAAAGAAGATGAGGAAAGCAGAAACCAGAGACAACAAACTGTAAATATATATTTTTATTTTTTTGCTTTAGGATAAAGTAGTATTGTAGTTGTGTTAATAAATGTTTATAATAGAACATGTAAACAAGGTAATATTTTTATTGGACTAATTTTAATACATTTTGACTAACTTTCGGAGAACAAACCCCCCTTCCTCAGGTCAGGATAGGATACTGTAACAGTACTATACTGTATTGACCTGAGGAAGGAGGTTTTGGCCTCTGAAAGCTAAATGTATTAGTCTAATAAAATGGTATTATTTTATTTTCTATATTTGTTTTATTTCTATTTGTTAATTTATAAAGTGGTGATTGGTACTTGTTAGTTTTTTCAAATTTACATCTGCTGTCTTTATATTTTTGCACAGTACTAGGGGACATTTTCCTGCTTATTTTCGAAAGGAGAAAAACGCCCATGTTCGGGAGATGGGCGACCGTTTCCCGTGGGCGGCCAAATCGGTATAATCGAAAGCCGATTTTGGTCATCTTCAACTGCACTCCATCGCGGGAATGAATAAAGTTGATGGGGGCGTGTCAGAGGCGTGGTGAAGGCGGGACTGGGGCGTGGTTATCGGCCGAGTAGAGATGAGCGTGCTTGGCCGATAATGGAAAAAAGAAAGGCGTTTTTAGCGAGAATTTAGGACACTTTTTTTGGACCCTTTTTTTTCATGAACAGGTCCCAAAAAAGTGCCCTAAATGACCAGATGACCACCGGAGGGAATCGGGGATGACCTCCCCTGACTCCTCCAGTGATCACTAACCCCCTCCCACCAAAAAAACCCACTTGCAAAAACCTTATTTCCCAGCCTCTATGCCACCCTCAAATTCCGTACCCACCTCCATGACAGCAGAATGTGTTCGATCCTCTCACAGCCTTTCCCTGGGTCAGATGTGGCTCTCGGGTGCACTGCAGGGTCACATCAGCATTGCATTGTGGTGGGTGTAGGGTATTGGGCTCCGTGATTTCACTAGCTTGTGTTACAGTCTCACGATGTTGGTAGTTGGTAGGCTCTTCTCCCATGGTGTTTTCCCCCTGCTTACTGGGTCAGAGTGTGCCCTGTTTTGTTTCCGGTAGTCCACGAGGTAATGGCCATTTTTGTAAGTCCGTTTTAGATCCGTTTCGTGTGTTAGCCACGTTACAGAACTTAGTTCTTACCTAGAATGTTGCTGAAAGAGGGCATTGTACACCATTCTGCCAGCTCTGAGCTACTGCTAATTTTAGTACCAGGGAGACTCGTTGCCAGTGGGGCACAACCTCTGATCTGCAGTTAACTGTGAGTAAATGCGGTTATTGAAATAAAGGACGTTTTCAGCGAGATTAGTCTTACGGTGTGAACTGCTGTGCCAAGGTTATACAGCAGCAACAAGTCCTGTCCCTGGAGCACTTTTAGTGGGTAATGCAGTGAACTTCAGGCAGGCGGACCCAGGCCCATCCCCCCCTACCTGTAACACTTGTGGTGGTAAATGGGAGCCCTCTAACCCCCCCCCCCCAAAACCCACTGTACCCACATGTAGGTGCCCCCCTTCACCATTAAGTGCTATGGTAATGGTGTTGAGTTGTGGGGAGTGGGTTTTGGGGGGGGGGGTTTGGGGGTCTCAGCACCCAAGGTAAAGGAGCTATGCACCTGGGAGGTAATTTAATGTTTTTTCCTATTTTTTACAAGTGCAACCTAGGGTGCCCGGTTGGTGTCCTGGCATGTGAGGGGGACCAGTGCACTACGAATCCTGGCCCCTCCCATGACCCAAAGCCTTGGATTTGGTCGTTTTTGAGCTGGGACGCTTTGGTTTCGATTATCGCTGAAAAACGAAAACGCCCAGCTCAAACGCCCACATCTCAAAAACGCCCAGATCCAATGCATTTGCCTGGCACAAATCATATTTGCGAAACTAAAGATAAACGTCCATCTTTTTCGAAAATACGATTCGCCCCACCCTTTCACGGACCCGTTCTCAGAGATGGACGTTCTTACACATGGGCGTTTGCGTTCGATTATGCCCCTCTTTCTGTTTCTGTGGTGTTGCATTGTATGCAGAGTCTGGTATCTTGGGGGTTCAGTTTAATTTTTGTCTAAATAGAAAGTTTATGATTACTTATTCTATAGTGGATTAGGGTGTATCTGTGTTTGTGAAAAAGACATGGCTTTCAGTTGGCATTGACTGTGCAGGATCAACGATCTGTACTATTCTGTCTGGTTTCGTTTTACAATAGGTGAATTGATGTTCTAGTGCTCACTGTAGTGTTTAAGATGCTTTCCTTTTCCTTGTGTGACTCGTAGAAATGACTGCTTATGGCATGGTAGAATTGCTCTATAGGTCCTGAGTGTTTTGTATTCTCAGCATGCCTAGTACTGGATTTTGGAGGGGGGGTGTTAAAAAATTACCAGCCCCGGGTGTCAACCACCCTAGCTACGCCACTGCCTATGCACATAGGTGCATTTGTAAAATAGCCTCTCAACACTCTCACACAAAGTTATACCTGCTGTAAGTTTCTAGTTTCAAGGTAGAACTGTTCTGTATAAAGCTGTGTGGATATGTGCATTTCTTTTAACATATGCTTGTGTCTCACACAACACTGCTCAAGTTCTGCCCAGTCCTCCATGTGTATACACAATACACTCCATGGGGCAATTCTGTAAAAGTCACCAAAAGTTAGGTGCCAAGACTCAGAACACATGGGGATGGATTCTGTAAATGACACTCAAAAATGGGTGCCAGAGATGATCGGTGCTAAGCACAATTCTATAAGGGTGCCCATAGCTGAGTTGTGCTCCATTTTGGTACCTATTTTTTGATTGGGTGATTAAGGAGAGAGGAAGGCTGGTTTAATTTGGGGATTGGTGGGCTAAGGACTGAATTCGTTGGTTGGAAAAGGCCGGGGGAAGGGGAATTTTGTTGTTCTTTTTATGGTAGAATTTTGGCAGCAGCGCATAATTTTGATGGGAGGTTTGTGGTGGGTGGAAGAGTCTTTTTTGTGAGTAATTGTGACCTGGATTGACCACTGTTGGAAACAGGATACTGAGCTAGATGGACCATTGTTCTAACCCAGTATGGCTATTCTTATGTTATATTATGTTATGTGATTGCAGTATACCTAGCCTGACTAATCAACTAATTAAATACAAAAGTTTGGGATAGACTGGTGGTCCCAACCTAGCTTGGAACATTACTTAGAAGGGCCAATGCTCAAAGCAAAGTGCAGACGAAAGTTACAGTTACATCATTTATAGCCTACTATAACCAACAAAGAGTTTTTAGCAGGTAACAACTAAAGATACTAGATTAGTAATCTAGGCTGGATGTAATAGTATAATCATAAAAAACTTTGCTATGACAGTTTACTTAAGAATATATATTTGAAATAGAATTGTTTTTAAAGCTTTTTGAAAAGTACTAAAACTTGATAAAACTTTAACTTCATTAGAGAAAATAGACCAAATGCCTGCTGCCTGATAAGAGAATAAGGACGTAAACATTCTCTTTGATGAAACCCCCTTGGGATTTGGGAACGAAGAGTGTAATGCAAAACCTGTAGCACAGGAAGGAATGCAAAGAAATAGCGAAGCTCTTCTTAAAAAATTACATGCAAATGATATGCACGGTTAATTGGTGCTAACAAACCAATAGCAAGGGGAGGACCTTGCCTGGCATGTGCACACAAGGGTTTGCGTTAAGCGCGGCCCTTGTGTACATGACCAGACAAACCCAAAAGTGCAAGCAACACATTGACGCTGTCCTTCTGTGCTTTTAAATATGAGCCTTTCAAAAATTGTTTGCACTTTAATTTTTTGAAATGCTCATATTTAAGCACAGAGAAACAGGTGCCGATTTTTGCTTTCACTTTTGATTTGCCTCTGATTCACGCACATGCTTGGTTCTCATCAGCAGCACTCAGAGTTCTACGGGCTTCCTTCCACTTGCAAATTAAGTAAAAAATCAAAGTGCAATGTAAAAGGCTGAGAAGAAATCTTCTGAAAACCTACACTGTCCATGAACTGGCCATCATTTCCCTCGGTGCATTGCAGCAATTTTGTTCTGCATTGAGAAGGAATACTAACTGACCTCATTAGCATCTATTTACGTAAGTACATAAGTATTGCCATACTGGGACAGACCAAAGGTCCATCAAGCCCAGCATCCTGTTTCCAACAGTGGCCAATCCAGGTCACAAATACCTGGCAAGATCCCCAAAATGTACAAAACATTTTATGCTGCTTATCCCAGAAATAAGCAGTGGGGTTTCCCCAAGTCCATTTTAATAATGTACATAAGTACATAAATACATATGTACATAAGTACATAAATAATGCCACACTGGGAAAAAAACAAAGGTCCATCGAGCCCAGCATCCTGTCCACAACAGCGGCCAATCCAGGCCAAGGGCACCTGGCGAGCTTCCCAAACGTACAAACATTCTATACATGTTATTCCTGGAATTGTGGATTTTTCCCAAGTCCATTTAGTAGTGGTTTATGGACTTGTCCTTTAGGAAACCGTCTAACCCCTTTTTAAACTCTGCTAAGTTAACCGCCTTCACCACGTTCTCTGGCAACAAATTCTAGAGTTTAATTATGCGTTGGGTGAAGAAACATTTTCTCCGATTTGTTTTAAATTTACTACACTATAGTTTCATCGCATGCCCCCTAGTCCTAGTATTTTTGGAAAGCGTGAACAGATGCTTCACATCCATCTGTTCCACTCCACTCAATATTTTATATACCTCTATCATGTCTCCCCTCAGCCATCTCTTCTCCAAGCTGAAAAGCCCTAGCCTCCTTAGTCTTTCTTCATAGGGAAGTCATCCCATCCCCGCTATCATTTTAGTCGCCCTTCGCTGCACCTTTTCCAATTCTACTATATCTTTCTTGAGATGCGGCGACCAGAATTGAACACAGTACTCAAGGTGCGGTCACACCATGGAGCTATACAACAGCATTGTAACATCCTCACACCTGTTTTCCATACCTTTCCTAATAATACCCAACATTCTATTCTCTTTCCTAGTAGCAGCAGCACACTGAGCAGGTTTCAGTGTATTAACGACGACGACACCCAGATCCCTTTCTTGGTCCGTAACTCCTAATGTGGAACCTTGCATGACGTAGCTATAATTCGAGTTCTTTTTTCCCACATACATCACCTTGCACTTGCTCACATTAAACGTCATCTGCCATTTAGCCGCCCAGTCTCCCAGTCTCGTAAGGTCCTTCTGTAATTTTTCACAATCCTGTCGCGAGTTAATGACTTTGAATAACTTTGTGTCATCAACAAATTTAATTACCTCGCTAGTTACTCCCATCTCTAAATCATTTATAAATATGTTAAAAAGCAGCGGTCTATGGACTTTTCCTTTAGGAAGCCGTCCAAATCTTTTTAAAACCCCGCTAAGTTAACTGCCTTTACCACATTCTCTGGTAACGAATTCTAGAGATTAATTACATGTTGAGTGAAGAAACTTTTTCTCTGATTCATTTTAAATTTACTACTTTGTAGCTTCATTGAATGCCCCCTATTCCTAGTATTTTTGGAAAGAGTAAACAGATGCTTCAAGTCTACCCTTTCCACTCCACTCATTATTATATAGACCTCTATCATACCTCCCTTCAGCCGTCTTTTCTCCAGGCTGAAGAGCCCTAGCTGCCTTAGACTTTCCTCATTTCAATACAATTTGAGACAATGTTTAGGGCACACGTTAACACCCATGCCTGAGCCCTCTGAGCTTTCTGTGTACAATAACATGCACTCAAATCAGACGCTAATGCTTGTAACGCTGGTGCTAGTTTTGAGCATCGGTCCCTGAATCCCTCAGCCAATTCAGTCTGTCTATACCATACATGACAAAAAGTAACTGACCACCCATGAGGTCCAAGGAAAAAGAAGGAAATGTGAAAGTCAAAATAGCCAACACTTTACTATTTTTAAAGATATTGTATTAAGACTACAATACCTTCTCTGGAAAAAAAGGTTTTCTTTCTGGGCAACCAAAATGCTAGAGCTAAATCTCAACTGCTGATTTTGGTATCTTTAATTAAGTCCCCCTAAAGCTTTCATATGACTTTGATGTCTGACCTTTTAAATATTAAAAAAAAAATAAAGATTTGAATGGTACAGTATGAAAAAGCTGAATTTTACCTGTTGACAGTGTCAGCGGCTGCTTCTGGCAAGCACTGAAGGTCTGATACAGGCTGACTTTGCCTGATTTCTACTCTTGCTCAGCTCTCACTTTTCTTCCTGTGGCAGCGACAGGTGGTTTCACCTTGATCAAATAGTGCCAGTTATGTGGGAGGTCGGTGAGCAGCTCTTGCACACCCGGAGCAGACTCAGGGCTGCAGAGTTTGTCTAGTGGTGCTACAGAAATAATAAACAGTGGTAGAAGTAGTGATTTATGAGGCAGAGTATTTGAAGTGCTGGTTATAACTGCCTCAAGATAACCTTTATACTTCCCTGTAGGTGTGTGCCTGCCTCCGCTTGTGAGTGGTGATGTCAGGAAGGAGGTGGTGTATGTTTGTTGTAATGGAAGAGGAAGGGTTTGCCATCCAATGCTGTTTGTACAAGTCCCCTGGCTACTCCTGTCTCACCTGAGAAGGAAGTAGGAAGAGACAGACTCTGGAGCAATACCACCAGAGAGAGCAGGAACATCTTATTAAGCAACAGTATGACAAATAGAATCAGGGTTTCACTGGCAGTTCAATGATCATGCTTACCTTCTGTTTACCTTAAGAGTAAAACATGGTTAGAGCAATGGGCAGAGAATGAGGGGGTCTTGATTCACATCCAGCTCCTTGTGATCTTGCGCAAATTAACCCTCCATTGCCTCAGAAACAAACTAACGCGTGCTGACCGCATCTTAAAATGCCTTACTGCAAGGTGCGCTCAGGCGTCCCACTGTAATTTTTGGTGTTTCCCGTGCACTAAAAAATAGATTTTATTTGTTAACACTGGGGGCGAGTCAGAGCAGAAAGTAGTGCAGTTACATTGCCGTGTGCTAACCGATTAGTGAGTGGTTAGCACATGAGCCCTTACCACCTACAAAATAGGAGGCAGTAGGGGCTCACACGCTGATGGGAAAATTAGCACGAGGCCATTAATTCAAACAATGAAAAATTGGCCATTTTACCCATGCAGCAAAAATGGTCTTACTGTGCAGGAATAAGTACTACTGCTGCTGCTAATCATTTCTATAGCGCTATCAGATGTACGCAGCGCTGTACACATTATATGCAGGTACTTTCTCTGTCCCTAGAGGGCTCACAATCTAAATTTTTGTACCTGGGGCAATGGAGTGACCTGAGCCCACCAGGGGCAGCAAAATTTCCTGTATGTCTACACCCACTTTGAAGACTAAATCTTTCTCACTTACTTATATGGGTTGATATTCAAATGCTGTGGGCAGCTTTTTTAAAATGTCAGCTGCAGAGTTTATATATATTGCAAATATTTAGCGTCATTGTGCAGAGAGTGAATGAAAGCCACTAGCTCTACATATAGAGATGTTATTCAGAGTTATCCATATAGCTATCCAAATAATGCCACTGAAAATTTGTAGACAGGACAGCTATCTGTATAGTACAATACAGTGTTTTTCAAACCAGTCAGAGGACTCCTGCTGTGACATCTGAATTACAAGGATACAAGGAGAAGGAATATTAGATCTCTCTCTCTCTCTCTCTCTCTCTCTCTCTCTCATGTTTTCAGATATGGCAGTGAAAGCAGGGCAAGTTCATTGGGCTGGGAGCTGAAGGAGTATATTGTATGCCCCACTCCCCCCCCCCCTCAAAAAAAGCCCCAATAACTATTAGTTTGGGAATTCCTTAAAGAAACCTAACATTTTCCGCTAAAGCCTGCCTTCCAAACCATAGATCTAGCAGGGTTTCAACCTCTTTTTTTTTTCTTTAATAAATTAATTGATACAGGATGAGGATGTACGCCTTGTCAACTCTGTTTTTCTAATATGGCTCTGAGTCACTGAAAGGACAGTACATTTTTCACTCACTGCATGGTTGTTATAATTCTTTGTGCCTGGGATTGTTTCAGTGTAATGTGTAAATGGACTTGTATTGTATGTTTAGATAAGGAAAAATGACACCTAGTGAGCTCGCTAGGTAGCTGCAGCTTTGGTTTCCAGAATATATTATGCCCTATTACACTTTGCTAGATGAGGTATATATTTTTTCCAGTGGGACTGCTTATAGGCATTATCTCACTGTTGAATATTTTTGGGGGGTGGGGAGTACAGGGACAGGGAGGTAAGATTGGCAAGTGGAGGGATAGGAACTTTATCCTCCCCACCTCCTGCCAGTACTCTCCTACTTCACCTGAACCCTACTTTCACCCCATATGCAGCATCCTCTATTTCCCTCCTCTGTCTTCCCCCCATCCCACAATATCTCTCATGTTCTTTCCCCCCTGCATTTCCTATCCTGCATCATCTTCCTCTTTGGTTCCCACCCTCTGCCTTGCAACATCTTTCCTCTCTCTACCTCAGCAACTTCTCTCCCTTCACCACTATTACCACCACCATATTTTCCTTCCACCTCCTGCATCGTCTATTTTATCTATTTCTCTGTCTTTTAACCCACCTCCAGCAACATCTTCATTTATTTAAAACTATTTATATGCCATCAGCATTCTTATGTGGCATACAGCAAAAACATAAGTAAGAAAAATAAAACAATCACAAATCATAAAAATTATAAAACAAATTAACTAAAAAGAAACACCAATAAAAAGTCTCAAATAAGTTCATAGGTTTGCTCAATCAAAACATGATATAACCAGCTTCCTACATTTTAAATAGTCCTTCTTAAACCTCAAGGTTATTGGCAAGGTATTCCATAGTGTTAAGTGCTGCCCCAGTTATTGCATGTACACAAATCTTGGCTTTATGAAGCATTTGTATTGAAGAAATTACCAATTACTCTCGATTATTCAATTGTAGAGTTTATGTAGGTGTGTAACCCCGAGAGCCTCCTGAAAATACACTGAAGCAAGTTTGTAAAGGGGATGGTTCTATATGTTTGTTTGTTTAATAAAATTTTTACTATACCGCCTAATCCAAGACAATCAAGGGTCTAGGTGGTGTACAATAAAATTCAAACATATAAAATCATAAGAAAGGAACGCCATTAATTGTAGGATAGAAGACAGAGAGCATAGCAACACATCAAATCACTGAAGGTCCAGGTTAGAATCCAAGCTGCTCTAGGCCCTAACTAAAAGCTTGTTGATAAAAGTAAGTTTTAAGAAGGGTTTTGAATTTCACAAAAGATTCTTCGCTACAAATGTTTTTGGGCAGGTTATTCCAAAGTAGAAAAATGCAGAATGGTGTGTGGACTTATGATGGATTTGTCTGTGACTTGGAAGTACAAGACGACTGGCGTTTAGAGACCGGAGATTCTGGGGGGGGGGGGGGGGGGGGGGTATGGAATAACAAAAGATGAAAAATATGCTGGGTCTCCAGTGAAATAGGCTTTGTGAACAAGTACAAGAATTGTGAACAATACACAGTATTTTTTAGGAAGCCAATGCAAGCGAGAGAGGAATGGAGTAGAATGATTAAACCGTTCTGTACTCCGTTTAAGTGCCCAAGGATGTGTGATGAGAGTCTATTCTATAATGGCATCTGGGGACCCAGATGTATTCTATAGGTTACACATGCAAGTGGGAGCCCCGCCCATTGCCCATCCATATGTACACCCCCTTACACCCACCCTTACAGAATAGTGCTTAGGTGCCCTGCTAGCGCTTACGTGCGTAAATGTATATTTATCTACAAAAATGCAAATATTCTATACATTTATGCACGCAAGAGGCACATAAATGCAGGCACCCAGTTTAGAATTGCCCTTTAAGTACTTTGAAAGTCAAAGATTTGATGTTTAAAAATCATTTTTAATGAAGGCCAACAAGGAGGTTACAAAATAGATCCAAACTTCTCACAATAATGGCTCAACAGTTTTAACAATAACCATGCAAATTCTATTCAACCCGCCCACCTTCCCCCCCCCCCCCCCTTCATTCCAAACACCATGGTAAACCATTATAAAACTAAGATTTAAAATTTCAAATGCTGTGCACCAGGTAGCCAACGGAACTACATAAGATGCAAAATAATGTGGAATACTTTATCTTGTCACTCCAATATAGTTAGCCAGAGCGGGGGCAATCCATATAATAATGTTATTATCCCAGCGCAGAACATTTACATTGGCAAGCGCTAGTACCTCTAACAGACCTCAGAAGTGACTCATTTCACACAGGGTGCACAGCCATTTTAATGTCAAGAATAGCTATGGCAGTTTAGAAGGACCAGCCCTGATGCAGTAATGCGAAACATGGTCCATGTCAGCCAGGATCCTTGCAGATAAGTATTTCAATATTCTTTGAACAAGTATAATAAGGTTGAAGATTCATGCCTAAATAGTGTAGACTGATGAAGATTAAAATGAATCACAGGACTGTGCACCCTGTGTGAAACGAATTGCTTCTGAAGTCTGTTAGAGGTAATAGACGGACTTGGAAGTTTTACTGCTAGTGCTTCCCAATGTAAATGTTGAGTTCTAGGATAATAATATCATAAAGTAGTGTATCATAAAGTAATGTGGAGATGCATTTTCGAAAGAATGTCCAAGTCAGAATTGGGACATCCTGCCAGGGATGGACTGACAGTGGTTGGGGCCCCCGGGCAGTAAAGGTCATTGCCCCCCCCCCCCCCCCAGGCTACTGCACTGCCGCCCCCTCCCCCACCATTGCCACTCTCCCTGGTCCTACCTTGAAGAGCTTGGTGGTCCAGCAGCTTTTTCAGGGGCAGGAAAAAAACCCACTCTTTCCTGCTCACTGTTGCTACTGTGCCTGGTCGATGGCAGTGCCGCCACTTTTTTCAAAATGGCTGCCAAGACTTACGGCTGTAGTCTCACAGGTCTCGGCAGTCTTGTGAGATTTCAGCAGGAGGCAGTGAGCAGGAACGAGTGGGATTCTTTCCTGCCCCGCAAAGGCCACTAGATCACTAAGCCCTTATTTATTTGTTACATTTGTATCCCACATTTTCCCACCTATTTGCAGGCTCAATGTGGCTTACATAGTACCGTAATGGCATTCGCCAATTCGGTTGATAACAAATACAGGTTGTATTGTAGTCTAATGAGGTAGGTGTGTATCAGGCAACATGAGGGTTGAAGGGAATGTAGATTGTATATTGTCCAGTAAGATCATTGGTTATGCTGTGTTTCTGGGTGTGGGGATTTACGGTGGATCGGTGGGGTAAGCCTTTTTGAAGAGGTTGGTTTTTAGTGATTTCCTGAAGGTTAAATGGTGATGGATTGTTTTCACAGCTTTTGGGAGTCCATTCCATAGTTGTGCACTTATGTAGGAGAAGTAGGATGCGTAAGTTGTTTTGTATTTAAGTCAAGGTAGTACTAGGGAGGACTGAAATGTGCTGCGGCGGCAGCAGCGGCGGGCAACCAGGCAGAGCCTCTGGGCCCCCTAGAGCCTCTGTGCCCTCGGGCACTGCCCAGTTGCCCGAATGGTCAGTCCGCCCCTGCGTCCAGCTCATAATGTCCAAAAAAATGTCTATCACACAGCAATTTTCAAACAAGAAAGACATTCATATTTCCTGTTTGAAAATATGTGAGAAGAACGTCCTTATGCTGGAGAAGTCCATCCTGAGCAACCATTTTACAAACTGAAATTTTTAAATTATAAACAGGAGAAAACAAGGTACAGGGGCGTGTCTAGCAGCATTTTTATGAAAATGACCACACAGATGCCCTTGCAGAATGGAGGAGTAAGCCAAGGGACACAGATTCAAATCCAATTGTAACTTTTTTTTTGGCAAATGTGATCTCTCTAGGAACAGATTATCAATAGAAATCAAACAAAATAAAACATGGAAAAGAAAATAAGATGATACCTTTTTTATTGGACATAGCTTAATACATTTCTTGATTAGCTTTCGAAGGTTGCCCTTCTTCGTCAGATCGGAAAAAGGCAACCTTCGAAAGCTAATCAAGAAATGTATTAAGTTATGTCCAATAAAAAAGGTATTATCTTATTTTCTTTTCCATGTTTTATTTTGTTTGATTTCTATTGATAACCTTAAGAGTGGACTAACACGGCTACCACACTCCTCTAGGAACAGAAAAATGCATACAGCACCTGAATGTGTACCACTTTAATAGCCTTCAGGTACAGTAAGTATTTTTCTGTTTCTGGAGGGAGCCACAACCCCTCAAAAAAAATAACAGCATTACAGTGAAATTTGAACCTGTGTCTCTTGGCTTACAGTCCACTGTACTAACTACTATTACTTATCATTTCTAAAGCGCTACTAGATGTACGCAGCGCTGTACACTTGATCATGAAGAGACAGTCCCTGCTCGACAGAGCTTACAATCTAATTAGGACAGACAAGAGATAAGGGAATATTCAAGTGAGGATGATAAAATAAGGGTTCTGAACAAAGTGAATAAGGGTTAGGAGTTAAAAGCAGCATCAAAAAGGTGGGCTTTTAGCTTAGATTTGAAGACGGCCAGAGATGGAGCTTGAGGTACCAGCTCAGGAAGTCTATTCCAGGCATATGGTGCAGCAAGATCATAATACCTGCAACTGACATAGATCAAGGTTTCCTTTCCAGTTTCACTTTCAGGAGAGAGGGAAGGAGACAGCAACCCCTGGAGGGATTAAAGAGGGGTCATGCCTTAATTCCTTCACTGATCAGCTGCTCAATCAGAGCACCTTTTTGTAACTTAGATGTGACTGAAACAGGTCTAGATAAAAATGTCTTTATTTTTAAACATGGTCATTTCTTCCAGTTCAAAAATTGCTGTTGGATGTTCTACTTTTTTTTGTCCTCCTTAGTCCCACCCAAAACACACCTACAACATGCCTCCTTGTTATTTGAATGAACTGCAGTGTGAAACATCCAAATTCTGACTTTCCAAAATTGGGATTTAGATGTTTTCAGCAGATGGATTTTTTTTTTTAGGCATTTTGAGGCATCCATCTGCTTTGAAAATGAGCTCCACTGTGACTTAGAAATTAATATAAAATTTATAGTGTATTGGCATATAAATTCAACTCTGTAAATTAGGTTTCCTTTTGTGGATGTTTTATATCCTACTTGTCCTTCTTTCCAGAATCCCTATTTTATGATGTAAACATTCTAGTTCTGCCAAGTTATCAAAATTGAAATTTGATTGGGGTGGGGGTGAGAGGTGGGCAATGGCTAGAAGGGGTGGACTGCTTGTCTCTGTACAGGGCCCTTTACCTTGAAGGGATCATACCACACCAGAGATAAATAATATACTTTTTAATGCATTTCTTTAACTCTGGAAGGGTTTGATCTCAAGTCTACTACTATTTAGCATTTCTATAGCGCTACAAGGCGTACGCAGCGCTGCACAAACATAGAAGAAAGACAGTCCCTGCTCAAAGAGCTTACAATCTAATAGACAAAAAATAAAGTAAGCAAGTCAAATCAATTAATGTGTACAGGAAGGAGGAGAGGAGGGTAGGTGGAGGCGAGTGGTTACGAGTCAAAAGCAATCTTAAAGAGGTGGGCTTTCAGTCTAGATTTAAAGGTGGCCAAGGATGGGGCAAGACATAGGGGCTCAGGAAGTTTATTCCAGGCGTAGGGTGCAGCAAGACAGACGGCGCAAAGTCTGGAGTTGGCAGTAGTGGAGAAGGGAACAGATAAGAAGGATTTATCCATGGAGCGGAGTGCACGGGAAGGGGTGTAGGGAAGGACGAGTGTGGAGAGATACTGGGGAGCAGCAGAGTGAATACATTTATAGGTTAGTAGAAGAAGTTTGAACAGGATGCGAAAACGGATAGGGAGCCAGAGAGGGGTAGTATGAGTAAAGCGAACCTGGTGTGTCACAACAGTTTATGTACAAATCAGGTTTTTTTAGAACAAAAAAAATGTTGTTTACTCTTTGCAAAACAAAAAAATAATACCAATACATTTTTTCCTGAAATAAAAGAATGTGTGATGGTTCTGCCTTTGAATTTTAGCTGAATCAGATTGCAAGCTTCATTACCTGAAAGCTTTTTGCACTGCATTCCATCAGGAGGACATCAGCAGGGGAATTCTATAAATGGTGCTTAAAATTGCATTTCTAAATTTGGGTGCATTTGATTAAGTAAGGAGCCTGTTAGCCCCCATAATTGGGCGCGAACAATCAATTAGTGGGGCTAATTGGCAGCTCAGTGCTATTCTATAAAGACGCAGGCATAAATTCTTTAGTGCACAACTGAAAAGGGGGTGTGCCATATGAGGGGCATGAACAGGTCAGGGCATTCACTAAAAAATATGTGCATTATTATAGAATTTCGGGGATCCACTCTAATTTAGGCATGAGGATTAACACCAGAGTTCAGTTGGTATAAATCCTTGCATCTAAAAGTTGGGATGGATCCCGACCTATGCGTTATTCTATAAACAGGGCCGAACTCAGAGTGCGCATTTTTTTCAGCACCCAAATTTAAGGGCCCTTTTACTAAACTTTGGTAAAGGGGGCCCTGCAGTAGCAGCAGCAGCTGTTTTAGCCGCATTCTGAGGCCCTTTTTCCTGCAGCAGGTAAAAACGCCAAAAGAAATGGACATACAGTAAGATTTCACTTACCATGTGGCCATGTGGGGGGAGCACTTAACCGCCACCCATTGAGGTGGCGGTAAGGGCTCCCGCAATAACCCAGCGGTAGCCGGCCAGCAAGCAGCGCCGACTGATTACCGCTGGGTAACCCCCTGTAGAAATATTTTTTCAAATATTTCCGTTAGCGGCAGAAATGCCGCGTGCTGGGGGTTGAACTACCGCCTGCGCCCATGTTGGGCCAGTGGTAGTTCTGAATTGCAGCGCTGCTGAGTAACAGGGCCCCTTACTGAATTTAGTCCTTAGATTGTAGCTCTATAAGAGGGCACCTAGTTTTAGACAACAGAAGCATGCCTATTTGGAGCATATTCTATAAATGGAAGCAGGTGCCTACTTTTCTTTATAGAATACTAGAGTAAGAGGCCAAAAATATGCGTACATGTTAACATTAGCCCTATAGCTGGTGTGGGAACATGTAAAATGTACTGTTCTATAATTTACATGTGCAATTGTGTGCACTGCCCAAGCTCCGCCCATGAGAACACTCAGGGCGTGTAGGCACCTATATGTGTCCAACACGTGTCAAATTGGAACTACCGCCTGCCTACCGTGTGCCCTGGGTGGTAATTCCATTTTTGATGCATGTACAAAACACGCAGTAGAAAATATTTTCTATTTTCTACCTCGTGGCGCTTACCCAGCGGTAAGCGGCAGTTTATGCGCACTGACGCGTACCGGCCATTTAGAGTATGAGACCTTACCACCAAGTCAATGGGTGGCAGTAAGTTCTCAGGCCAAAAATGAACACACGCTGGTTTTAATTTTGCAGCATGTCCATTTTCAGCCACCAAAAAAAGGGCCTTTTATCCAGGCGCGCTGAAAAATGGACCTGCGCACGTCTAAAACACACGCCTACACCAGCACAGGCCATTTTTGGGCGCACCTTAGTCAAAGGGCCTTTCAATCACAAAGGACATGCCATCGCATCTATGTAGTAGTGTACTTACAGAATATCACTTACCGGGAAACTGCTTATTTTTGTGCTTCTTTGTTCACGTACACATGCAGTGTCAAGTCATGCAAATAACCCCCTCAGTAACTGACAGGAAACAATGTTAAGAAAGAAAGTCAATATGAAGAAATTTATACCAGTGGAGCAGGATATAAAGGATTTTAGAATTGGCACTCACAGGCCAATGCTCAGAGCTCCCATGATAAAGCCAACAGTGCAGAACCCATACTGCTGGAACAGTGCAGAAAACTAGCTCAGCAATGCTCAAAGGAAATAGTGCTCAAATCATATGCACACTGTAAAAGCAAAAGCAAGGGGGGAGTTCACGGTAAGCTCAGCTATAGTGCGCATGCACCAAGAAAACCTGAAAGCGAAGCATATATTAGCGCTTGTTTTCTGCACCTTTAAATATAAGCATTTCAAATTTTTTTTAAACTTGGAAGGCTTATATTTAAGCGCAGGAAACAGGCACCAATGTGTACTTTCACTTTTAGGTTTGCACAGACTCACGCATATTTATTTCTTAGTACCGGTGCCTACAGGCTTGCACGAGCTTTCTTCCACTTCCAAAAAATATATAAAACCCAGCAGATTTAAAAGCAAGAATTGTGAGAAATCCTTTCTTCATACACTTTAATTCCTGCTCTGAGCTGGCATTATTTTTTCAGCGGTAAGGCAGCTTTGTTTTGTGCGCTGCTCTCTGAGCATTGGGAGGGAATAGCAAATGACCTCATTAACATCTGTTTGACTACATTTGGTGCACACATTTTCTCCCGCATTAGCAGGGCCGCCCAGAGACTGAGCAGGGCTCAGGGCAGGGCCACCGCTGCCAGGCCTGGGGCAGAATCGTCATCGCCACCCCCCAAAAATCATCACCGCCGCTGTCCTGCCCACCCAAAGTACCTTGGCTGGCCCCGCCAGTTGCAGGCAGCGTGGCTCCTTCCTCTGCCCAGCATTGCCTGTCCCTGCGGCTGCTTTCCTCAGGTCGCAGGAGAGAGAGAGAGAGAGACACCCCCCCACGCCAGGCTCCCCCTGGAGGCCCAGGCCCAAGGAATTTTGCCCCCCGCCCCCCCTCTCGGCGGCTATGCGCACTAGAACCCTTTCAGCATTCTGCACTCACGAATGCTAGCGCTAATCCGGCGCTAACCGCCTCTAGCACCAGCATTATATTTTGAGCATCGGCCTGTCAGCACGCCTAACCAGAGGCAGAAAGTTATAGAACTGCATGCAAAGTGCCCTATTGCAAGACTGCTTAGTTCACAGCTACATATTTCAGCTTTTGTCTGTCCAAACATCTAAAGCTGAAATAAAAACCGCTTGCAAATACTACCATCCTAATTAGCTAGAATTGATGATTAAAGGTACAGATTAATCTCATGGCCTTCTCAAGGCCACAACATTAGGGCATACACTGGGTAATTTGCAGTGATCAAAAACTAATGTCTCCCTGTGCTAGAATAAAGTAAATTGAGTACCAGCAGCAGCACAGCAACTCCAGGTGGTGCAATTACCAGATAAAACAAAGCAGTTTTTATTTTAAAGGCTGCATCCTTAGAAACACCTTCATTGGGAACTGTTCCCACCTGTTCCCTTCTGTCATGCAGCATTGATTATTTATTTATTTGTTTAATTGTTTATTTATTAGGATTTCTTTACCGCCTTATTGCAAGAATTCACTCAAGGTAGTGTACAGTAAGAATAAATCAAACATAAGCAATAGACAATTACAGCAGTAAAAAATATTTAAATAACAATACAAAGTATGGCTTGCAGGGGCATAATCAAAAGGGGCACCCAAGTTTTCCTGAGGACGTCCTCGCAGGATGTCCCGGCGAAGGGGCGGGGAAACCCGTATTATCGAAACAAGATGAGCATCCATCCTTCATTTCGATAATACGGTCGGGGACGTCCAAATCGCAAAATTTAGGTCGACCTTAGAGATGGTCGTCCCCGATTTTCGGCAATAATGGAAACCGAGGACGCCCATCTCAGAAATGACCAAATGCAAGCCCTTTGGTCGTGGGAGTAGCCAGCATTTCTAGTGCATTGGTCCCCCTGACATGCCAGGACACCAACCGGGCATCCTAGGGGGCACTGCAGTGGACTTCACAAATTGCTCCCAAGTGCATAGCTCCCTTACCTTGTGTGCTGAGGCCCCCAAAACCCACTCCCCACAACTGTACACCGCTACCATAGCCCTTATGGGTGAAGGGGGGCACCTACATGTGGGTACAGTGGGTTTGTGGTGGGTTTTGAAGGGATCACATTTACCATCACAAGTGTAACAGGTGGGGGGGATGGGCCTGGGTCCGCCTGCCTGAAGTGTACTGCACCCACTAAAACTGCTCCAGGGACCTGCATACTGCTGTCATGGATCTGGGTATGATATTTGAGGCTTGCATAGAGGCTGGATTAAAATTGTTTAAGGGTGGGAGCGGGTTAGTGACCACTAGGAGAGTAAGGGGAGGTCATCCCCGATTCCCTCCAGTGGTCATCTGGTCATTTAGGGCACATTTTTGTGGCTTGGTCGTAAGAAAAAAAGGACCAGGTAAAGTCGTCCTAGTGTTCATCAGGGACACCCTTCTTTATTCCATTATCGGTCGAGGACGCCCATGTGTTAGGCATGTCCCAGTCCCGCCTTCGCTACGCTTCCAACATGCCCCCATGAACTTTGGTCGTCCCCACGATGGAAAGCAGTTGAGGAAGCCCAAAATTGGCTTTTGATTATGCCGATTTGGGTGACCCTGTGAGAAGGATGCCATCTTGCGATTTGTGTCGAAAGATGGGTGCCCTTCTCTTTCGAGAATAAGGCTGATAGTGTACTAATTACAATGTCAACACAATACATAATAGAATATTTTAACAGACAGCTTTGGGTATAAGCAAAGATGATGTGTAAAAGAGTAAGAGGAGTTATAAAATAAGGTGACTAATTTAAAGAAAGTTGCACATGAAGTCAGAGAGATGATTAAATGTTATCTCAGCTAGGGTAGGAGTGGATAAATATGTTCTGCTACAATATGTGCAGCCCGAGTCACTCCTTGTGTGTGTGACTGAGACTAGCAAGTTAGTTACATCTTCCATTAAAAGGCTGGTTGAAGAGCCAAACTTTCATCTGCTTCCTGAAGTAGAGATAGTCTTGTGTTAAGCGGAGCCTTTCAGGGAGTGCATTTTAGCTCTAGCAGTGGCTTTGCTGGATTAAAGAAGGGCAAACTAGATAGTTTGATAGGTGAGCCAGTAGTCTGGCTTGGAGCTGAAAATCAAACATTAGTCAAGCTGGATACATTTCACATGTAAAGGTGATCAGAGTAGCATAGGAGATATATAGGAGGTCATTTCGGAAGGCTTACATCGTAACAGTAAATGATGGCAGATAAAGACCTGAACGGTCCATCCAGTCAGCCCAACAGTCACACTCATTACCATGTCATGATTAAACCAACAATGAATGTGATAATAAAATACTTGATCATAGTCTCTCTTTGGCATTTCTGGAACATAGACCGTAGAAGTTCCCTCAGCCCTGTCCTTTGGTTCCGACTACTGAAGCCCACTCCTGCATATCCAAATCTGTCTTGTCATTTGAGAGACACAGAATGTAAAAGTCTGCCTGGCAGTGTCCTCATGATCCAAATTACTGGAGTTTCTATGGAAACCATCTCCAGCCCATCCTACACCGGATTGCCATATGCGGGACCCAGACCGTACAAGCCAGCTCAGCACCGGCCTTAGTTTTTATAGCCAGAGTCGCCATCTAAGCACCACTTGACATGTAAACACATATGCAATCTTTTAAGTTTTGTTTTTTATACAATTCATTTTCTAAATAGAGATTCGCTGTGTTTGTTCCACACCTTTTGAATTCCACCTCCGTTTTTTTATCCACCACCTCCCTCAGGAGGGCATTCCAGTCATCAACCACCCTCTCCGTGAAAAAGAATTTCCTGACATTACCACCCCGCAACCTCAATTCATGTCCTCTAGTTTTACTGTTTTCCCTTCTCTGGAAAATATTTGTTTCTATAATAATACCTTTTAAGTATTTAAATATCTGTATCATATCTCCCTCGTCCATCCTCTCCTCTAGTGTGTACATATTCCAGTCTCTTTTCATACATCTTTTGGTGCAAAATGCGGCATCTACTCTTTGAAATAGTGACATTTATACATGACCATGTGAAATATATAAATGCTGATTTTACTATGCCATTATTTACAGACATAGATGTCACAGGATGCATAGATTAAAAGGGGGCATGTTCTATATGTGGTTTGGGCAATCCCAGAAAATATGCGTGCATTTCTCATTTTGCAATGGGAATATACATATATATATATTTTAATTTCCCTGTCAGCATGTGCATATGCTCCAAAGCAGGTGTCTTAGCCATCTGCTCACGGTCTGCACCAATCACTGAGGGGGGCAATTCTGCTTACCTCACTGCAGTGGTGTAGCGAGGGGGGCTGCCACCCAGGGTGGGGCGGTTCACTGTTGCACCCCCCCCCCGGATGCAGCACGATGACATACCCCCCCCCTCGGCGCATCGACACCGCCCTCTGCTGACGCAACTTCCTATTTCTGCAAGGGTGGGACAGAGCGAGAGAAGCCTCGATGAGACGCTGCACATTTCTTTTACGTGCAGGCGCGAGGCGCTGCGCCTCGCTTCGGATTCCAATATTTTTTTAAAGGTAGGGGGAGCTGGTTGGACGGAGGAGGGTGGGCACTGGGGGGGTGTCCATGCACCGAGGGGGGGCTGGCAGGGAGCACCCCTCCCGAGCTGACAGCCAGGGCGGACCGCCCCTCCCACCCCCCCCTTGCTACGTCACTGCCTCATTGGCATTTAACACCACCTCAAACAGCACAAGAAAAATAGTTATTAAAATTAGGTTGCTTTAGGAATCTTATTATCTGGTGGCAGAAGTCTCGTGAGGCCGCTGCTTGAAGTCTCGGTAGCCATTTTAAAGACAAAGCAGGAGCGAGCAGAAGATCAGCGGCAGTGCAGCGGGAAGGAAAGAGTGCGGATCTTTCCTGCCCCACTAGACCACCAGGAAGTACTGAGGTATGCTCAAGTGGGTAAAGTATTGAGGATGTTCAGGGACACCCACCCAGGGCTAGAGCAAGGAGGTTGTATGAAAACAGGAGACGAGATGAGGTCAAAAAGTTGAAGCCAATTTGGTTAGTTTCCCCTCCCTTGCTCAACCTTCATTCTGCATTCACTCAAAAAACAAACAAACAAACAAACCTATGAGCTGCTGCATCCACTTTGTTGTTCTTTATTGTTGGTAGCATTTTTATTTAATTTCACTTATATTTTCAAACATGCCAGCTTATGCAGCATATGGATGTACATTGAGCATAGGAGCCAACTTTTCAAAATGATTGAGGGGGTGCTGAATTTTTTTTTTTTTACAGGTGGTGCATTTCCCCCCTCACTCTCCTCCTTGTCTCCCCTCTCCTCCTCTCCCCCTCCATTCATATCCAGCAATTTTCCTCTCTCCCCTCCCCTCCCCTCTCATCCATGTCCAGTGATTTCTCCTTTCTCCCCTCCCCTCCCTTCCATGTCCAGTAACTCGCCCCAAACACCACCTGACCCTTTTCAGCCCTCCTCTCCTCCGAGTTCCAGGCCCCCCTCTCCTCTGACTGCCAGTCCCCCCTCCTCCAAGTGCCAGTCCCAACCCCAGCCCGACCTCTTCTCCCACAACATTCCTCCGTCCTCGCCTTCCTGTCGCCCAGACTTTAAAACTCATCTTACCTCGGGTCCCGGCAGCAGAGAAAGGTGAGCAGGCTTGGCTTCAGCCTTCCCTTCTCTCTCAGCTCTGGTCCCGCCCTCACGGAAACAGGAAATAGTCCACTGTATGTGGTTGCTGTGTTTGTCCACCAGCATGCATATCAAGAGAGGTTAACGACAAAAAAAATTAATTTATGGTGATACCTTTTTATTTGACTAACTGAAATCATTTTTTAAGTAGCGTTCAGGAGCCAAAAGTCCTTTCCTGAAGTGCAAACAGAATGAGCAAATACAAGTAAATCATGCAATACATTCCAATGACTGTCAAAAAGAGGAGCTTTCCAGACTTGTTCTGGTGATTCCCACAGCCAATTGGGTTTTCAGGATATTCACAATTAATGTGCCTAAGCTAGTTCTGTAAACACCAAAGATCAGCAGGACAGGTTTGGGAAGCAATGGTCAAAGGAATTCAGTTACTAGGGAAGAGCAGATATGCTACTTAAAAAAAGACCTGTGCATGATTCGTGTAATACAGCAGACTACAACAGAACAAAATGTACAAAAAGCCCAGAAATAGTTGTGATCTATTTCAGGTTTCCCAAGATATATACATTTCAAGAAGAATAATATTGGGAGGCCTCCCCTTTCAATCAAAGACCACGTGTGGCCATCTGCTTGTCAGGGCTGTGGTATAACCAATATTGATGCTGCTTACCAGTAAAAGCCATTGAAAACTGGAGTTTTATAACAGGGTATCTAGGATAAAAAGGTAAGAAGGCGCTTCTTTTGGGTTTTTTGTTTGTTTGTTTGCTTTTTAAAGAAAATAACATAAGTGGCAGAAGTGGGCATTTACACCAGCACCAGGGCAATACCTGTCATGCACATATGAGAATAATAGTATTATAGAATCTACGTGTGTGCTTGTGAGCTCCGCCCATGCTCTGCCAAAACTCCACCCTATGCAGACCCACGGGCAAAGTGCACAGCATCATGTCATGGTGTGTACTTGAGGTACTACTACTACTTAGCATTTCTATAATGCTGCCAGGGTTACGCAGCGCTGTACAAGTTTAACATGGGGAAGGATAGTCCCTGCTCAAGAGAGCTTACAATCTAGAAGGCACCAGTATTCAAGCACCAGAAATGTGCATAAATGACCAGAAAGCTGGCTTATACAAGTGTGCCTTTTCACATATGCACATAAACATACATACTCAGCCTATGCTCTATACTAGAAAATGGCACCTAAGTGCTATTTTGTTTCCTTGCAGAGAGGACCGGTTACCACAGCACACAGTGTATCATGCTTCAGTACTTTAATGGTTACTACCAGTTACATTCTCTGCAAAGCTGATCTATCTGCACCATTTTGATCCCTGAGGAAGGCTTTGTGCCGAAACACGGCCCATGTAGGGTCTTTCGGGTCAGCTTACTCTGGCAAATAATCTTTTGGATGCTCTTACTCCTTGCTTGCCTTGGTCATTTGGAACTTTCATCACTTTCACCCTTTTTGCTTACTTTTCCTGTGGAAGTCATGAGGACCCCTCCCCCTTTGTGTCTACCTAAATGCAATGGCACATACTTTGAAGGTGAAAGTACATATGGACAGAGTCTGGGCTAAGCATAGGCAGGTAAATTATGGAATACTATCATTTACCACTCAATAATCCAGTTTGTGCCTATTGAAGGGGTTTGTGATACATCGAGTATAAAAAAAATGTGTAAACAAAAGAAACCTCAGATCTCCAGGATGGCGCTCAAACTTTTAATTGCATCCACCTTATAATTAGGAGACCCAGTACTAATTTGGTTCTTTTGTGTTGAAAAATTCACTTCGGTTGATCTAGCTAAGCTATACATGCACTTTGTTCTTTTTTTGCATATAAGACTTGGCTATTGTAATCTGGGTTCGTCACCTCTATGGTTGTTAGAGGGGTTGTGCCTAAATGATATGCACGTATTGGCACTGCTAGGTTTATACTCTATGAAGAATAGGAGGTGTCTATATTCCCTTATAGAACATGCTTCAGTTAGGTTCTCCTGTATAGAACCTACCTTCTATATATCTGTGAAATGTCTCAACTTTAAACCTACGTTTTGTAGTGCATTCCGCAAGCCACCTAAATCAAGAAACCCCATTTCATTTACATCTGCCTGCCGGAAAATGTCCTACAAAACATAAATATATTTTCAATAAAATCAGTATTTTTAATTGATTATATCAGCTACTACAATTGAATAAGCATCTTGAACATAAAACACTGATTCTGCCGGGCTGTCCTTGGATGTATATAATGTTTTACAATTCTTCTATGATACAGTATCCTATTAGTCTGTCAAAGTAGTTATGAATGTTTATAGCAGTGTAACAAACCCTAACTGTGAGTGATGGTAATAACTAGAGAGGAAAGAAGAATTTGTTTTTTTTAAAAAAGGCAAGGAATAGCAGCTTAGCCAAAATAACTTTTCTTCTGTGCAAATATGGTTTCAATCTTTAAAGTCAACGGGGGAAGGACATGTTTCTAAGGGATCTAATTGGGTTATTCATGAGTAACCCAACTAGATCCATGAAGAAGAAAATTGTGCAGACTATAAGCAGCTAAATATGGCTGCCTAGTTTTACTCAGCAACTCTATCTAGTCACTCAATGAGTGTTCTGGGGGCAAGGTAAGGTCAGGGAGAAATCTTTTGACCGTATTCAAATCCAGTCTAAAAACTCACCTTTTCACTCACCTAGCCACTGCTCTCTACGATTTCTCACAGACTTGTTTGCCATGGATGTTTGTCCTGACTAGATTTTAAGTGCACAGGTTTTTTTTTTTTTTTTTTGTAATGGGGCTTTTCCCATTAATGTTTTTGCTACTTGGTTTCTATTAGATTCTTTTGTATGCACAATTCATTGTAATAATAAGTTTATTTTCAAAGGTAAACGCATGTGAATGAAAAAATCAATACTAAAGTAGGTAAGTCAAGTTCTTAGTAATATTTTTAAAGTACAGCCCTACTCCTAAATGGGAACATTTGAACCATCTGAAGTCCATTTTCCCCCAGATTCAACATATGGTGCCCAGATTTGGGTGCCTAAATTTGAGTACAATCTTGAGATGGCCGCACAACTTAATTGGCTAAGAAGTCATTAACAAGCAATAATTGGCCTCTAACAATCAATTAGTGATGTTAATTGGCACCAATTAGGATTTGTGTATGCATTGGCTATGTGCTATTCTATATGGCATGGTGCCCAAATCCCATTGCGAGCAACTCAAAAGGGGTGTGGTCATGGGAGGGGCATGAGCATGTCAGGGGCGTTCCAAAAAGTTGCATGTGTTGCTATGGAATAATGGGTCAGTGCACCTAGCTTGGGCACCAGCATTCACACCAGGTTTCAGCACATGTAAATCTGGTGCTCAAAGTTACGGCACAGGAATCGGCACTAAGCACAATTCTATGAAATGTGTGCATCCTTTATAGAATTGTGCTTAGCGCCGATCTTTTCTGGCAGTCATTTTTGAGTGCCATTTATAGAATCCGGCCCTTTAAGGCCTGAATATAGAAAGGAGTAGCCCAGGGCCTCCGAGGGGGGGGGGGGGGGGAATTTCACGGGCCCGGCCTCCAAGGGGGCCCAGCGCCGGGGTCTCTCTCTCTTTCTCCTGATGGGCTCCGAGTGATCGGGTCCCAACAGGAGCAGAAGAGAGAAAACTCCAGTGCTGGACCCCCCTCCAGCGCTGCTCTTCGCTCGCTTCTACCGCCATGCCGAGCGGCTGCTTTTCACCCTCAGGCGCATGCTGGGTTTTGAAACTGAGCATGTGCGATGAGAGAAAAAAGCAGCCGCAGGAGCAGAGCAGGTATGGAGTGAAGAGCAGCGCTGGATTCTTCCGCTGGAGGGGCCTCGGGATCCCCGCCAGCCCCAAGATACCTTAGTTGTGGCAGCAGCTATGCTGGGGGGAGGGGGCGGGAGCGGCGACAATCCGGGGGGGGGTGCTGATTGGGGTGGGGGGCGGCAGTGGCCCTGTCCTGGGCCCAGCTCAGTCTTTCAGTGGCCCTGGAGCAGCCTAGTGGATAGTGCATTGGCCTGAGAACCAGAGGAACTGGGTTTGATTCCCACTGCAGTTCCCTCTGACTCTAAGCAATCCATTTAACTCTCCATTGCCCCAGATACAAAACTTTAGGGGCCCTTTCACTAAAGAGTTGGTGCGCAGCAACAGGCTTGCAGTACACCAATCCAGAACCACTGCCGGGCCATGCAGGAATCTGGCGATAGTTACCACCCCCAGTGCATGGCATTTCCAGTGCTACAAAAATACTTTCAATTTTGTAGCACCAGCGCTTACCCTGAAGTAATTGGGCAGGCACCACGTGCTGCCCCATTACTGCCGGGTTAGCGCAGAAGCCCTTTCTGCCACCTCCATAGGTGGCAGTAAGTTCTCTCCCCTGAACTGGTACCGCATGACGCAGTGGCGTAGAAAGGGCGGGGCGGTGGGGGCGGTCCGCCCTGGGTGCACACTGCTGGAGGGTGCAGAGAGCAGCCATGCGCCTGTCGGCTCTGCTGGTTCCCTGCTCCCTCTGCCCCGGAACAGGTTACTTCGTGTTCCGGGGGGGGGGGGGCTTGATACACCAGAGAGGGGGGTGTCATTGCGCCCGGAGGGGGCTTGATGCACCAGGGAGGGGGTGTCATTGCGCCGGGGGTGGGATGTCATGCTGCACCCTGGAGGGACGGACACTGCTGCACCCAGGGGGGGGGGGGTGCACAGCGGCGATCCGCCCCAGGTGGCAGCTGACCTAGGATCGCCACTGGCACGACCATTTCTTTTCAAGAAAAAACTACAGCCTTTTACCCGCTGCGGTAAAAGAGGGCCTCAGCACATGTCAAAACATACGACCCCTTTTACCACAGCTTAGTAAAAAGACCCCTATGATTGTGAGCCCACTAGGGACAGAGAAAGTACCTGCATATAACATGTACAGCACTGCTTATGTCCAGTAGCGCTGTAGAAATGATAAATTATCTATGACCATATCTATATCTATATATTTTATCTCTCTCTCTCTCTCTAGATAGATAGATGAATTGATAGATCTCTATGTATACCTACATATATCCGTCTATTTCTAGATAGATAGACACAGAAACCCCTTAACCTGGGTTAAATCAGGTCTCACGTTTTCTTTTATTTTGAAGGTCTACTGCATGCAACTGCTATGCAAAAATAATCACAGCAAGCCCCCAGGCACCTTAGAGAATGAGCAGGGTAGAGTTCACACCAATCTAGCCATACAGCTTTTGGATTTATTTACCGCCTTTTTGAAGGAATTCACTCAAGGCGGTGTACAGTAAGAATAGAACAAACATGAGCAATAGGCAATTACAGCAGTAAAAATATTCAACTAACAATACAAAGTATAGCATGGTATACTACTTGCAATGACAACACAATACATAATAGAACATTATAATTGGTAGTGAAGGGTAAGGCAAAGTTGTAACGTATAGATGGGTAAGAAAGTAGGAAGAGTTAGAAAGTAAGGTGACTGATTTAAAGAAAGTTGCACATAAGGTCAGAGAGATGGTTAAATATTATCTCAGCTAGAGTAGGAGTGGATAAACATGTCCTGCTGCAGTATGTGCAGCCTGTGTCACTCCTTGTGTGTGTGTGTGTATGAGTTAGTTACTTCTTGCAATAAATCAAATAAATATCAAATTAATATGTGTAAGTGGATCATCAGAATATATAGCAATTGCATCGAATGAGCACAATAGAGCTTTCATATGTCACTGCCAGTGCAGTTAATGTTCAAAGCTCCCATAAACCATCATTGATTCACTACTAAGTGCCATGGAGAGGCATTTTCAATATGACGTCTAAATCCGACTTTGGATATTTTGCTCAAAACATCCAGAATCCGAATAGCGAAAATAGCGGTTTTCAAAACAGCAAAACTTCTATCTTTATTTTTTGAAAATGGCCAATTACTAGATGTTTTTGTGCTTTCTGTGTTTATCTTTTTGGACCATTTTTGAAAAAAAAAAAAAAAAAGGTCCAAATGAAAAATGCACAAAATCAAGCCATTGGGATGTAGGAGGAGTCAGCATTCTTAGTAGACATCCCAGCAGAGACCTCACAGGCATCCCAACAGAGCATTGGGGCACTCTAGGGGGCACTCCAGTGGACTTCACATAAAAGTTCCCAGGTACTCATCTCACCCTTACCCCCACTCTTACATATATTGTAAGAAGAGCCCTTGAAAACCCACCAAAAAGTTACGGTACCCAACTATACACCACTACAATAGCCCTTTTGCCTTCAAGTGTCACCTATATGTGGGTACAGTAGGTGTTTGGTGGATTTGGGGGGACTGACACTTTCCACCATAAGTCTACCAGTTAGAGTGGATTATGGGCCTGGGTCCTCTTCTACATGGTGCACTGCACCAACCACTAGGCTACTCCAGGGGCCTCCTTGCTACTGTAATAGGACTGACCATAACATCTGAAGGCTGTCATACAGGCTGGTATGTACTGTTTCATATTTTTTTTTTTTGGGGGGGGGGGTCGGTGACAACTGGGGGAGTAAGGGAGGTCATTCTTTTATTCCTCCAGTGGACATTTAGGGCATTCTTTGTGGCTTAGTCATTATTAAAACTGGTCTAGCTCAAAACATCATAGTTTTAGGTTTACACCACTCTCCTCATCAACAAGGGTAACTTTTTTGTCTGTTAATAATGGTGGGACTGCTATATTCTAATAATCTACTTACACATGTTAATTTGATATTTATTCAATTTAAATATTATGTTAGCATAGGGGGTCTTTTACTAAAGCTTAGCTCGAGTTATCTGCAGCAGGACCCATTTTATTCCTATGGGCCCTGCTGCAGATAACTTGCGCTAAGCTTTAGTAAAAGACCCCCATAATTTGTTAAGTGCGATGTACCCCAGCTTCCTTTCCTTTGGGCAAGTTGAGCTATGGGTTATTGATACTTACTTCCCCTTTGAGAGTATAGGAGAATTTGGTTCTTTTGTGTTGAAGGTCATGAAAGGTGGCAAAACAGTGGATCTAGCCAAGCTACACATACACCTCCTTCTTTTTTGCATATAAGATTTGGCTCAACTTTAGAAAATGTATTCCTACATATTTTTTAACTTTACTTTTTATTGAATTTCTGGTGACTTTCTCCCCTCCTCTGTGAGGCCACACAATCCCATCACACTCTTCTATACCTTAACACAGTGGTTCCCAAACGAGGTCCTGGAGCCACTCCAGCCAGTTAGGTTTTCAGGATATCCACAATGAATATTCATGAAAGAGATTTGCATGCAGTGCCTCCACTGCATGCAAATCTGTCTCATAAATATTCATTGTGAATACTGACTGGGGTGCCTCAAGGACCAGGTTTGGGAACCACTGCCTTAAAGGCATTTAGGTATCTCCATAGGCGACTAGTCTCCTGAAGGTCACGGCTTCCGTAATGCCTGCTCTTTATAATACTTGTTTGGTGTTAAATATAATAAAGGTTTGAGAGGAAACAGATCCCAAGGGGCATAAATAGAGTTTCTCAGCCATCAGCACTGTTTTTAGCTTGTTCTTTTAACTTTGCCCTTCATCATTTCCCCACAATACTCATGGTGACTTTAGCTCCTAAAATTTCCACCTATTCATCTTATAAAGCAAGCACAATTGATATACCATTCTCGACAAGAGAAAATGATCTTCAAACTGAAAAGTTAGGGATTGTTTCTGTAATACCAGGATTCACCTCCAGGTCTTAGAAGCTGGCTACTGTCCGTCTCCTGTTGAGCTTAATGAAAGTTCACAGATGGACAGGAGTACAGCAGACCTTGATAAAATCTGTAGGGGAAGAAGCACTGCCACACAGACAAAACTTCTGTTGAACTGTACCAGGCCCCAAATTATGGATTTTGGGGTGCTGGCAAACTAAAGTACCTATAAGCAGACAACATTAAATTCTAACTTTAGACTTTATTATGCTTTCTTGGGGTTCTCAGATTCATATCTCTTTCCATCAGTGGTTTTCACCCCAATCTTTGGAACACACCTAGCCAGACAGGTTTTCAGGATACCCAAATATGCATGAGATAGACCTATATGCAGTGGAGGTAGTGCATAAAAATTTATCTGATGTATATTTATTGTGGATATCCTGAAAACCTGTCAGACTTGTGAGTTCTTGTACCAAGTAGAGTGCTGCTGAGCCTGGTACTCGGACCAGGTTCTGCTTGGCGGCTGGAGAACCCCGGGTTTCAACTGCATTGACCGCTGTTGCCCAAAGGTTGAGCCCCTAGGTGCGGGCGACCTGCAGGACTTACGGGACGGAGCTAGAAGCGGGGTGATGAATGTATTGGCCAGGCAGGCAGCAGGTCAAGAGAGTAATCCAGGTACAAGCGGCAGTCAGTAGGCAGGTGGCAGGCAAGAGAGTAACCCAGGTACAGGCAAGTCAGTAGGCAGGCGGCAGGCAAGAGAGTAATCCAGGTACAGGCGAAAGTCAGTAGGCAGGTGGCAGGCAAAAGAGTAATCCGGGTACAGGCGAAAGTCAGTAGGCAGGCGGCAGGCAGAATGGTAATTCAGGTACAGGCAAAGTCAGCAACGAGGGACCAGTAGATAAGAAGCAGACTACAGAGTTAGAAACACCTACCAAAGTAGAAGCCGAAGCATGGAGTCCAGGAAGAGCTCAGCTGATAAGGTACTGGCGTCTGACATCAGCAGGGAGAAGGGCACAGCCATAGGACAAGAGCAGGGGAAGGAGGAACCGGTAGACCAATAAGAGAGAAGCAAGGGAAGCCAGGCAGAGGAAGAGCAGACCCAGGTGGGTGGAAGCAAAGCAATCAAGGAGCCTGGAAGCCAGGCAGAGAGAGAGAGAGCAGAAACAGGTGCATGGAAGCAAAGCAATTAAGGATCCTGCAACCACCGCTCTCTGAACAAACCCAGAGAGGACTACACACACATGGCTCAGGCAGTGCTAATCAAGTGTGCGTGTCAACGGGACCCCGTGCAGCCCAAGGACGCCGCTTGCGTTGAGGTAGGGGACATGACAAAACCTGACCGGCTGGGTTGAGAACCCTTGTTCTCCATCAAACATCCCAAGCCATCAACAGCAAACCCCTATGGTAAGTTCACCAGATTCACACAAATCCAGAGCATGAAACTACCTAAACAAAGGCTCCTTGTCAAAGTGCAAAGATTTTTCCTCATTAACTTATCATCAACATATCCTTTGTGTAATTATGGGGTTTCATCAACAAATTCCTACTGTCCATATCTAAGCTGTTCCTCTCTCCAAACAACCATAAATGATTTGGTATTCAAAGTCTGTTCATTGCCAAAACAAATAACTTAGATCCTACTGTGCTGTAACCTGTGGTTCTCAGAGGGTAGGGAGGCTTTTGAATGAATTTCGAGGTATACAATCCAAGACAAATGGATCACGCTCAGTCTCCCCAAGATAAATGATTGCATTTTCCATGCTGAATGTATTCATCAATGTGTTTGGTTATAACTCAAAGCAAAAGAAGATATGAAAAAAGAAAATATCAATTATTTTTAGCCAAAGGATACATCCATCAATGCTAAAATCCCTCAGCATTTGTCCTCCACGAATCCACCTCCTTTCAGCCTGCCTGAAGAACCTGTTTCAAAAGGGAAAAAAATGGATCCTGGAGATTTTTTATTAAACAAACCAAAGTATAAATTCTGTACTGAAGATGGTTTGAATGGATGGGTTTAGACTGGAAAACAGACATCCAGGTTAGAATGTTCACAATTTGAGATGTATTTTACAAAAGTCTTACTGAATGCAGAACAGCCATTTATAAGGCTACAGGAGAACACCTGTATTTTATTGCATGTACAGCAGCGCAGCCATTTTACAAAAAAAACAAACTAAAAATCAACAACAAAAAACATATTCAAAGAAAATGCTGCATCACTCGAGGACTTGTATGTGTAGGTGTGTCATTTACATGGGTAAGGAGCAGATTTTGCAAAATTTTATCAGGAGAACCAATTAAGATGCTGAGTTCTAAAAGTTTAATTTAACTACTTTTTTTTTTTTTCTTTTTGCAGTTTGAGGTAGATTTGAACACCAGAGATGCAAACCCCAGGTCCAATTAGTTTTGCATGCCTCAGAACAGCTCTACATGCCAACAGGGAAGGGTTCCCCCCCACCTCCCCTTTTAAGGTATACATTTATTTCCATTTGGAAACTAGAAATACAAGTATATTTTTAGAGTCTGCACACTCCACACTCAGAATATGCCCTTTTCAAATCTGTTCATGCTGGATGCATACACTTAAATGTATACCCTCTTCTAAAATTATTTCCAGATGTACAATGATTTACTGGTGTGAATTGTATTTTTTTACATATGCAACCCTTCTAAAATTGCTTTCATAGTCATGAATTATACAAGGTTTATAATTCTTAAGATGCTGGTTGAAATCAGATGTTTTTTTCTCTCTTCTTGCTCCACCCCCTAGTTCCTCCCTTTTTCCAATGTCACTTAGATCCTGCCTAATACCCCTTTATGACACTCAGGACAGACTAAAATACAGCAAGGACTTAATTAGCACAGAAAGCCTGAGATTGGTTAACAGTGGGAATGCAGTTGTCTCCTCACAAGCTTGATACTGGTGAGGTGTCCAGGGACTCAGGTTTATCAGCTTGGAGTTACTGGAACAAGGTATATTTGGCTGGGGGGGGGGGGGGGGAGCACATGAATGGGGAAATGTACAGGTTGCATGCGTGAAGGGGAAGACATCAGTTCCTTGAGTGGTTTTGATTAATATGTCATTTTTTTTGCACATATGTGAATGTTTCTTGGAAAAAACTGAACACTAGATGGAAGATGGGAGAGAGAGAGGACAGATGCTGAATGGAAGGGGAGAAGTAAGGGGGAAGATGCTGGAGGAAGAGAGAAAAGATGCTGGATAGAATGGGGAGAGAAAGAAGGCACACACTGGATAGAAGGGAGAAAGAAAGAGGGCACATGCTGGATGGAAGGAGGAAGATAAAGAGGGCAGAGACTAGATGGAAGTGTGGAGAGAGACCAAATGATGGATGGAGGTTGGGAGAGACAGCACAGATGCTGGATGCAAGGCAGGAGAGAAAGAGGGCAGATACCTGATGCAAGGGGGAGAGAAAGAGGGCTTATGCTAGATAGGATGGAGAGAAATAGGGAAGACACTGGATAGAAGGGGGATAAAAGAGGGCAGATGCTGGATGGAAGGAGGGAAAGAAAGAGGGCAGATACTGGATGGAAGTGTGGAGAGAGCCAATGCTGGATTGTAGTTGGGAGAGAGAGGGCAAATGCTGGATGGAAAGGGAAGAGAAAGGGCAGATACCTGATACAGAAGAGAGGAAAAAAGGACAGAACCTGGATAGAAGGAAGGAGAGAAAGATGGCAGATGCTGGATGGGAGAGTAAGAAGATGCTAGATGGAAGGGCTAGAGAGAGGGCATTTGCTGAATAGAAAGGAGAGAAAGACAGCTGATGCTAGATGGAAGGAGGAAGAAAGAGGGCAAGATGGATAGAAGGGGAAAGAAAGAGAGCAGATGATGAAGGGGGAGAGTGAGGGTAGACGCTGGATTCAAGAGAGGAGAGAAAGAGGGCAGATACCTGATGGAAGGGGGAGTGCAAGAGGATAGCTGCTATATAGAAGGAAGGAGAGAAAAAGGGCAGGCACTGGATAGAAGAGGGAGAAAAAAGGGCTCTGTGATGGAAGGGTAGAGACAAAGAGAGCAGCTGCTGTATAGAAGGAGGGAGAGAAAGAGGGCAGAAGCTGGATAGAAGGGGAGAGAAAAGGGCAGACACTGGATGGGAGGGGGAGAGAGAGGGCAGATGCTGGATGCAAGGGGGAAAGAAAGAGTGCAGCTGCAGGAAAGAAGGCAGGAGAGAAAGAGGACAGCTGCCTAATGGAAGGGGGAGAGAAAGAGAGAAGCTGCTTTATAGATGGAGGGGAAAAAAGAGGGCAAACGCTGGATAAAAGGGGTGAGAAAAAATACAGCTGCCTATGACATATGAATGCTCTAGCTGTTTTGTTCTTTATTTTCTCATTTGATATTTGCACAGTTTTCAGATTATATATGTATTATCATTTGTTTTTAGTGTTATATTCTTTTATATTTTGTTTATATATTGTTTTTACTTGTAGACTCCTGATGTAGGCCCTTTGGCCGAAACACAATGTTGTGTCGAGTCAATGTACTGATTAATAAAGTTTGGTTCATCTTCACTCTGGAACTCCTGGTTTTTTACCCACTGCTTTGTTGTATTATGGGTTTTGAAGGGCTCACATTTACCACCACAAGTGTAACAGGTAGGGGGAGATGGGCCTGGGTCCGCCTGCCTGAAGTGCACTGCACCCACTAAAACTGCTCCAGGGACCTGCATACTCCTGTCATGGGTATGATATTTGAGGCTGGCAAAGAATATTTAAAAAAATTTTTTTTGAGGGTGGCAGGGGGTTAGTGACCATTGGGGGAGTAAGGGGAGGTCATCCCCGATTCCCTCCGGTGGTCATCTGGTCATTTCAGGCACCTTTTTGTGGCTTGGTTGTAAGAAAAAAAGGACCAGGTAAAGTTGTCCAATTATTCGTCAGGGACGCCCTTTTTTTCCATTATGGGTCGAGGACGCCCATGTGTTAGGCACGCCCAAGTCCCGCCTTTGCTATGCCTCTGACACGCCCCCGGGAACTTTGGTCATCCCTGTGACAGAAAGCAGTTGGGGATGCCCAAAATTGGCTTTCGATTATGCCAATTTGGGCGACCCATGGTCATATGTTTTTGATTATGTTTTAGTCTTTTGATATTGTACTTCTAGATTGGATCTTTCTTTATCTTTAGTTCTTCTGTCCTATTAAATTTGGCATTCTTTTCATTTTCTTTTAAATTAGAACTTTATAGTAAAATAAGCTTGAAACTATCTCTGTTTTTGGAAAAAGCAAAAAATATAATTTTAGTTGTGTTCTTTAAGATGACAGTTGGATGGTAGCCACATCTTAGGGTGCTGCAGTCACCCAAGGGGAAAAAAATAGGTTGTTACAAAACTGCCTGAGGTGGAGTACTCACAGATGTGAACCAGGCATGATTGCTGGTTACACAGTGGTTTCCCATCATATTTGGGATGTATGCTTGCTTCTCTGAGTGAAATGGGAAAAACAAGTCACTTTCTCAAATAATCTGTTTAGTCTGTTCTTCCAGGCATGTGAAATGATGGTCACACAGAGTTTTCCTGTGGTACATAATAATACTAACCAGAACATTAGATAACCATTCAATTGAGTTTGGAGCTTAATGGACCATAAACATTTATGAAAACAACTACACAGGCAATACTCCCTTCACGTTCTCCTCTGTTATCTCCTAGTTGGAGATCTTCCCTCAATATTCACAGCTACTATCCTGTGTTTCCTATTTGGAAACGTCTCACCCTTATTACCCTATGTGGGTCTCCTGGAAGGGGACAAGTGTTTTTAAGATGGCTGAGATTACGTGAGGGACTATCCTTCAGGGAGAGGGACAGTGTTCTATAAACCTCCTCACAGTGCTCTTTTAAACTTAAAGGCCCATGGTAAAACACAAGGTGTTAACAGGAAAATGAACACTAGATTATGTGTTACTATTATAATATCTGGTAGGCACAGACCCCTGAAATACCCCTGAAAAGAAACCATTTGCACGGGTACCTATGTACAAAATAGCAATTCAAAACACATTTTTACAGTGGGGGAAATAAGTATTTGATCCCTTGCTGATTTTGTAAGTTTGCCCACTGACAAAGACATGAGCAGCCCATAATTGAAGGGTAGGTTATTGGTAACAGTGAGAGATAGCACATCACAAATTAAATCCGGAAAATCACATTGTGGAAAGTATATGAATTTATTTGCATTCTGCAGAGGGAAATAAGTATTTGATCCCCCACCAACCAGTAAGAGATCTGGCCCCTACAGACCAGGTAGATGCTCCAAATCAACTCGTTACCTGCATGACAGACAGCTGTCAGCAATGGTCACCTGTATGAAAGACACCTGTCCACAGACTCGGTGAATCAGTCAGACTCTAACCTCTACAAAATGGCCAAGAGCAAGGAGCTGTCTAAGGATGTCAGGGACAAGATCATACACCTGCACAAGGCTGGAATGGGCTACAAAACCATCAGTAAGACGCTGGGCGAGAAGGAGACAACTGTTGGTGCCATAGTAAGAAAATGGAAGAAGTACAAAATGACTGTCAATCAACAAAGATCTGGGGCTCCACGCAAAATCTCACCTCGTGGGGTATCCTTGATCATGAGGAAGGTTAGAAATCAGCCTACAACTACAAGGGGGGAACTTGTCAATGATCTCAAGGCAGCTGGGACCACTGTCACCACGAAAACCATTGGTAACACATTACGACATAACGGATTGCAATCCTGCAGTGCCCGCAAGGTCCCCCTGCTCCGGAAGGCACATGTGACGGCCCGTCTGAAGTTTGCCAGTGAACACCTGGATGATGCCGAGAGTGATTGGGAGAAGGTGCTGTGGTCAGATGAGACAAAAATTGAGCTCTTTGGCATGAACTCAACTCGCCGTGTTTGGAGGAAGAGAAATGCTGCCTATGACCCAAAGAACACCGTCCCCACTGTCAAGCATGGAGGTGGAAATGTTATGTTTTGGGGGTGTTTCTCTGCTAAGGGCACAGGACTACTTCACCGCATCAATGGGAGAATGGATGGGGCCATGTACCGTACAATTCTGAGTGACAACCGCCTTCCCTCCGCCAGGGCCTTAAAAATGGGTCGTGGCTGGGTCTTCCAGCACGACAATGACCCAAAACATACAGCCAAGGCAACAAAGGAGTGGCTCAGGAAGAAGCACATTAGGGTCATGGAGTGGCCTAGCCAGTCACCAGACCTTAATCCCATTGAAAACTTATGGAGGGAACTGAAGCTGCGAGTTGCCAAGCGACAGCCCAGAACTCTTAATGATTTAGAGATGATCTGCAAAGAGGAGTGGACCAAAATTCCTCCTGACATGTGTGCAAACCTCATCATCAACTACAGAAGACGTCTGACCGCTGTGCTTGCCAACAAGGGTTTTGCCACCAAGTATTAGGTCTTGTTTGCCAGAGGGATTAAATACTTATTTCCCTCTGCAGAATGCAAATAAATTCATATACTTTCCACAATGTGATTTTCCGGATTTAATTTGTGATGTGCTATCTCTCACTGTTACCAATAACCTACCCTTCAATTATGGGCTGCTCATGTCTTTGTCAGTGGGCAAACTTACAAAATCAGCAAGGGATCAAATACTTATTTCCCCCACTGTATATATGGGTTTTTCCTCCCTTTTTTCAGGTTTAGTTAACAACTCAATCAAGTCCGAGCACTATACTCGCTTCGAACACGAAATTAATAATTATTTCTTATACGAAACTAAAAGTGTCTGGGATGAACCCAGCACCATTCAAAAGGATTAATTAACCAAATGGTTTAAACACGTATTACTCCTATGGGTTCCCTCTATGAGGTGGCAGAAAACCTCTGCACCTCCAAAGAAGCAGAGAACACACAACACAGCACCACAACTTTTCTTTAAGCAGTCTCTGGTGCACAAATTTGCATCTTTAGTCTCTTCAAATGCAGTACCAAGCTGGATCTGGTCTGAAGCGCCACCGATAATCACTCTAGAAACAGAAAATTGAATAGTGCAGTCCATATATTCCATTATGTGGACCACATGTTTCAAAGCAGATCTTCCCTTCTGCCATTCTTCTCTGCGCCTCATCTTCTCTGGTATATCTCTCTGTTCATAGCAGGATCAGGTATGCATTTCCAGAATATCTCGTCCCTCGTCCATGTATCTCTCTTAGCTTCAACAATGGCCATTACAAGTAGTAATTACAACAGGGAATGAAAAAGGCGGTAGCCAGTTAAAGCACTACATCCCTGAAGAAGGCTGAGGGTGAAATGGGCCCCTTTGAGAACAAAGAAGTGCGCTGAATGCTACACATAAAGCTTATGTTAACGATTCTGAACATGTTTATATGGTTATAAGTTAAATTAATAATTAATACTTTTTGAAAGGTCAATGATCGACTGAGGTCTAGTGAATGCAGCTCTCATTGGGCTCTAATTGAGCACCATTTGAACATTCCACGGTCCGGTCCATAGGGTGCTGTATTACCACGGACTTCTGAGGCCTTTTCCCTTTCTTTTTTGGTAAGGTTGTTAAATAGGTGGTTTGGTTTTAGTTTTAACATCCACTTTGATTGGAGGTTTGATCTTATTTTATGTGGATTGAGAGTCTATTTTGTTGAAAGGATTGTACGTAGTGGAACATATGAGTAGTTCAAGCCCCACAAATCATACACCATGCGGCGCACGTGTTTATCAGAGCGGCTTAAACAAAACAGCCTACATTCTCCTCCTCTGCCAGATTCAGTCCATGGGTTGTGTAGATACTTGGGCGGTATAGTTACACCCTTCAGATCATCAACAGGAATAGGTATTTTAGGTGGCTTTGAAGCCAATTCTGAGTCCCCACTATGGTGTTAACTACTATGTGGGCACTTTCCTGCTCAGGTGTTACTTCTTCCAGTTCTCCTTCAGTCCCACTAATCACATTCCGCAATGACAAGCAAATACACTCAAATTAATCTGCAGGAGCTGGAAGTCCAGTGTCAAGGTCTTGCAAGATCACACATTTGAAACCTCAGCCCACAGCTGGCACACTCACAGTTATATAAAAGAGGCTTCCCAAAAGTCATCTTTGGCATATTGAATCTTATTCTGTTACCTCTAACTTTGCTGTTCTTTGAATAGTCTTTTTGATTCTCGATGTAATGCTGTTTTTACAATACTGCTGTAAGTCACATAGAGCCAAATAGAAATTAGACTGTTGTGGGATATAAATACTAATAAATGAAATGAAAATGAAATTAATGGAAGGTGACAAAAATGATAGGATTGTGCCGAAAGACACATGAGAAGGGACTGCTAGACCTGAGTATGCATAATCTAGAGGAGAGGAGAGACGGGAGATATGAGACAGATGTTTAAATACTTGAAAGGTATTAATATAGAAACAAATATTTTCCAGAGAAGAGAAAATGTTAAAATTAGAGGAACACGAATTGAGGTTGCAGGGTGGTAGACTTAGGAGTAAAGTCAGAAAATTCTTTTTCATGAAGAAGTTGGTTGATGCCTGGAATGATCTCCCAAGGGAGGTGGAGAAAAAAACTGTGGCAGAACTCAAAAAGGTGTAGGATGAACACAAAGGATCTCTAATTAGAAAATAAATGGTATAAAAATCAAAACTTAAAGGGTTGCATATGTGTTTTCGTTTTTTTAAGTGGTGCTTAGATGGCAACTCTGGCTGTATCAGTTAAGGCCGGTGCTGTGCTGACTTCTACGGTTTGAGTCCCGCATATTGCAATCTGCTTTAGGATGGGCTGGAGAGAGCTTTGACGGAAACTCCAGTAATTTGAAACATGAGGATAGTGCCAGTCCAATGTTTATAGCCCGTGTCCCGCAAATGACAAGATGGATTTGGATAAGCTGAAGTGGGCTTTGACATCAACTCCAGTACTTGGAACATAAGAACAGAGCTGTTTCAAAAAACTATGTGCACTATTATGGAATACACCTGATCTGCACCTAACATAGGTGCACATATTCAGGCCTAGTTTTAGTTTGCTTAAATGGGTGCACCTACATTTTAGGCGCAAGAACTGCACATGCACATAATCTATAAATTACACCTAACTAAGTTTATAGTGGCCAAAGATAGAACTGCTATTTAGGCGGTCCAATTTGGCCGCTAAACCAGTGGCATAGCCACAGGTGGGTCTGGGTGGGCTGGGGCCCACCCAATTAGGGATCAGGGCCACCTAACAGTAGCACACGTATTAGTGGTAGCAGGTGGGGATCCCAATCTCCGCCAGCTGAAGACTTCCCCCTGATGGTAATGAAAACGCTATTCTCCACGATACCAGCACCTGCGCATGCTCAGTTTTCAGCGCATGCCTGCTGCAGACTACTAAGGTGGAAAGAAATGTTTTCCTGCCAGCTGAGATTTTTTTTGAGTGGTGGGTGAAGGGGAGAACATTTGGTGCCCACTCACTTCTTGTCTAAGCCCACCCAAAATCTGTTGTCTGGCTACGCCCCTGCGCTAAACTTAGCTGGTGAAGTGCTAAATATTCACGGCTAGCTGGTTATATCATGTGATATAGCCAGTTAGTTGCTGTCCCCCAGATTCTATATAGCATGCCTAGAGTTCTGCGCCGAAATCCAAGCAGATTCTATACCAATGCATGTAACTTAACAAGCTAATGAGCACTGATAACAGCACTTAATAAGCAATAATGAGCACTAATTGGCACTAATTAGAATTTACATGCACAACTCGCTAAACATATTCTGTAATGATATGCGCCAAACTTCTAATGCATGCAGGCAAAACGGAGCATGATTATGGGCGGGGAAATGGGTGTTTTATGGGAATTCCGAAATTTAGGTGTGTAGTTATTGGATATGGCCCAATGTGCGTAAATCTATGCACCAGGATTTACCCCGCATTTTCATTGGTGTAGTTTTAGGTGCTGAGATGTCAACTGACTGTATTCTACATACCGTGCCTAAATCTAGGTGCCTAATATAGAATATGCTTACTCAGCACAGATTTCAGCACATTTGATAGGCACCATATATATAAGTGCATAAGTACATAAGTAATGCCATACTGGGAAAAGACCAAAGGTCCATCGAACCCAGCATCCTGTCCCCGACAGCAACCAATCCAGGTCAAGGGCACCTGGCAAGCTACCCAAACGTACAAACATTTTATACAAGTTATTCCCGAAATTGTGGATTTTTCCCAAGTCCATTTAGTAGCGGTCTATGGACTTGTCCTTTAGGAAACCGTCCGACCCCAGTTTAAACTCTGCCAAGCTAACCACCTTCACTACGTTCTCCGGCAACGAATTCCAGAGTTTAATTACGTGTTGGGTGAAGAAAAAATTTCTCCTATTTGTTTTAAATCTCCCCCTATGTGTTAAGCTCTAATATCTTGTTCTGAATATCGGCCAGACAGCATATACTGCATTTGATAAACAGGCTTGATGTATGCACGTATGTGGCATTTCTTACATATTCATGTAGTACATTTATTTATTTATTTATTTATGGAATTTCTTTTCCACATTAGCCCAAGTGGAACTCAGGTTCAATGTGGCTTACAATATAAACATTAAAGAAAAGAAATAAATTAGAATTACATTTAAAGAATACAACATAAAAAATATATAGGAAGCGAAAATTCAGTGGGGTATGAGGAAGAAGTAAAATATTTACAAACTCGTATGCACAGTGGCCAACAATTAACACACGTTTTCCTTGAGGAAGTGGATTTGACACTCAGACAGATGTCAATCTCCACCATCAAGCATGTTCAGGTCCCACACACAAGTTAGCTGGGGGGGGGGGGGGGGGGGAGGGTATGTGTGATGTTGAGTATACATGCCAACAGGTAAAAGTGTTCTAAAGTAGGTAATACCCCCAAATTCTATAAATGGCACTCAAAATTATATGCACAGATTTGAGCGCACTCCCAATTTCCATATGTAATTTGAGTAATGAGCCCATTAGCACCAATAAATGGGCACTAACAATCAATTATTGGTTTTAATTGGCAACAATTTGGATTTACACATGCATCTTGCTTTATGCTATTCCATAAAGTTGTGCACGTGTGCAACTGCTTGCCATAGGATTTGCAGCATGGAATGTTGCTGTGATTTGGGTTTCTGCCAGGTACTTGTGACCTGGCTTGGCCACTATTGGAAAAAGGATACTGGGCTAGATGGACCATTGGTCTGACCCCGTATGGCTACTCTTATGTTCTTATGTTCTAAAGGGGCGTGGGCATGGGCGGGGCATGGGCAGGTCAGGGGTGTTCACTTAAGATGTGCCTAGTATTACAGAATTTGGGGGATCCACATCTAGTTTAGGCACCAGGTTTCAGTTGGTGTAAGTCTTTGCAACCAAAAGTTGGGTGCGAACCCCAGCACTACACGCTGTGCTATAAAATCACCCAACTTGGAGTGATATTTATAGAATAGAGTTCAGTATTCATTTTTTTCAGTGTCCAAATTTGGGTGCCATTTACTGAATCTAATCCTACATGTATACTGCAAAGGCCTACCCAAAACATTCCTCCTCTCTGTAAGGAGAAAACCCTGCATTCTACCAAGCACTGCCATTTCTACAGTTGCTGCTTATACATATACTGTATACTACTGAAAAAAAATTCATGGTGTATGAGCGACAAAGTCCAGATAAGTCTACTCCTGTCTGTTTCTTCACTTCCAGTGTTGTTTTGAGTTAACAAGTTTTAAAATATTAACTTCACTCAATTTACAAGCAAATGAAGAGGTTCATCCTTTTTTTTTTCTCCATCTAGTGGATTCTGGTAACAGATTGACAGGGAACTCTATTATTTTTCATGCGTTTAATTTAGATTTCGCCTATTTTGGGTTTTTGCACTTAACTAATCACAGCTTTATTGGCGAGTTCTGTTAGGAGAGTATTTTATGATATATAGAGCTTTCAAGTGAGCCGCTTTTGGCGGCCTGACTCACTGAAGTTGTGCTATACTGAACTCTCCTTTGAACTCTCACAAAAATTATAAATTTATTATTCTTTATCACATTTGTGACTATCAAATTATCAAATTTATCAAAGAACGCATCACTTTCAAAATCTGCATGACTGTTCACAAAATTATTTACGGCAACGCACCGGGATACATGACAGACCTCATCGACCTGCCAACCAGAAACACCACAAAATCTGCACGATCATACCTAAACCTCCACAACCCAAGCAGCAAAGAACTCAAATACAAATCCACCTATGCAACCAGTTTTTCCTAACTAAACGCACAACTATGGAACGCACTGCCAAAAGCAGTAAAAACTACCCTCGACCACCTAAATTTTCGGAAAGCACTAAAGACAGACCTGTTCAGAAGACCATACCCCACTAACCCAAAATAAAAATACCAGTCACTTGCGACACAACATAACCAAAGACTGCAACGGACATTACCTGACTCTTCTTCCCCCTTTCCCTCTCTAAGTTCCCCCCAACTGTTTCCTACCATACATATACCTCATTATACCACAATATCACTGTACCCTGGCAAGACTTTGAACTCCCATCTGTGGAATCACTGCACACTTTAGTTGCAGGTCTTTCGCCCACTTACAGTTCCTTGGATCCCATACCATCAGCATGGTTGAAAAACCACACGCTAGAAATCCAACAGTTTATGTATTTAATCATCGTACGGAGTCTTTCTGAAGGGGTAGTCCCTGCTACTCTAAAAGAGGCGCTAGTAAAGCCTATTCTGAAGAAGCCCTCATTAGATCCTATAACACCCAACAATTATAGACCAGTTTCTAATCTTCCGTTCCTATCCAAAGTGATAGAGACAATAGTGTTTAGACAATTGCAAACTTATGTGGATTCCAAAAATTTGCTACATCCTAGACAATCGGGCTTTAGGAAAGGCCATAGCACAGAGACTATTCTGACTTTGATGTTAAGTGAGATTCATGCAAAACTAGAGCATGGCTATATTGCCTTGGTTGTTTCACTTGATCTATCTGCAGCTTTTGATTTAATTAATCATAAACTACTTCTTGATAGATTAGGTGAGATTGGTCTTTCAGGGACAATTATGAAATGGTTTATATCTTTTCTTACCGAACGTTCATTTAAAGTAGTTCAGCAGCAATCGTCCTCTACAGAATACAATCTACCATGTGGGGTTCCACAGGGATCGGTCCTGTCCCCATTACTGTTTAATCTATATGTCAGTCCCTTGGCACTTCTCATTCAAACAATGGGTATTAGTTTTTATTCTTATGCGGACGATTTTCTTCTTATTCATTATGTTAAACCATCTAATATGGATCTTACACCGCTACAAATTTGTCTGGATAAAGTGGCAGATTGGCTCACAACATATCAATTAGTATTAAATCCAGATAAGACTATAACATCTTGGATAGTAGGACAGGGCACATGTCCAGCAGTGGTACCTATGCTATTTGGCAAGAACATCCCTACAGTTAAATCTTTTAGATACCTTGGGGTTATAATTGATTCTGCTCTGACTTTCGAGGAACAAATATCTGACGTAGTGAAAAAATCTTTCTTCCATCTTAGGAGACTTCGGTCAGTTAGGAATTCAATTAGTAAGGATTCCCTTAAAACGTTGACATCTGCTTATATTACCTCACGCTTAGACTATTGTAATATCATATATTCAGGGATCACTCAAGCTAGCTTGAAGCGACTACAAAGAATACAGAATACTGCAGCACGTATGATTTGTAGGGCCCGGAGGGATGACAGAGTAACACCTTTGCTACATCAACTGCATTGGCTTCCGGTTGAAGCAAGAGTTAAGTTTAAAGCCTTAGTTTTGACCCATAAGGCTTTTTATACACTAAATCCTGACTATCTGTCAAATCTAACTATTCCTTACACTGCCACACGAACCCTTAGATCCCTGACAGACAACAGGTTAGTGATTCCTCCTCTCACTAGGGCTAGATGGGAATCTACACGGAATTCGGCTTTTTTCTATTTGTCTCCCTCTCTTTGGAATGGCCTTCCAAAAGAGATCAGACTTGAGAAATCTTACTTTCATTTTCGGAAACTTTTGAAAACCTTCTACTTTATCGAGTATGTAGATCAGAATTTAGAATAATGGAAGAAAGGTTATAAATGGGCATCTGTAATATATACTAAGTCAAAACTGTATTATCTGTTTGTGTAGATTATATTATGTATTTAATTTTGTATTTGCGGTGTTCTCCTGTGTACTAATCTTGAGTTATATTGTTTTCATCTTATGTAGCTAGTTTGTGGGTTTGCTGTGCTTTCCTGTAATGACTGGAGTTCTAATGTTTGTCCAATTTGTACTTATTGTATTGCTTCTTTTTATAAATTGTAAACCGTTCTGTCTTGCAGTAGCAATAAGATACGGTATATAAATTGACGTAAATAAATAAAAAATAAATAAATAAAATAAATATTCATTCATACTATGTATTTGTTCAAACCGTAATCGGCTAACACCGTTAACAGTTATATGTAAGCCACATTGAGCCTGCAAAAGGTGGGAAAATGTGGGATACAAATGTAACAAAATAATAATAATAATAATAATAATCATATGTGGAGTTCTCTGCTTACAATACCAAACTCCCACAATTGTTTGGGATTGGCTTTTTTCAGTAGTCGATTGGCTTTGTCTCTCCCCTGGGAATTTTTTCTAGTTGCTTATACACATATGCCAATTCACATGTACAATTCTGCTTTTTATATGTGTGCACGGCACCTAAGGTTTCAAAATTAGCTCCTTAGTTACTAGATTAATCATTGACAAAGCTTGTCACACAAAGAGCGACTACAGTCCAGAATTCTAAGTGCTCACCTTGCAAATCCAAAAGCCAATAGGCAGCCAATCAGCACTGGACTTCTGTCGATTGGTGGGGTTTCATATTAGATCTACTCAATGGCATACCTAGCTTGCTTGCCACCTGGTGCTGGTCGCTGCTGTGATCCCTGGTACATCACCCCCCCAGGGCATGTTACCCCCCCCCCCCAGTGCATCACTCTCACCACCCTTCCTCCTAGCAAGGGGGTGAATGGAGCAGTTGTGTGGCTGTTGGCTCTGCTAGTCCCCTGTCCCAGAACAGGCGGTAACATCAGAGGGGGCAGGGACCAGCAGAACCAACAGCTGCATGACTACTCCGTACACGCCCTTGCTGCATGCTCCCGGGGTGGACCGCCCTGCCCTTGGTACGCTACTGGAGCTACTACAACATTGTAACCTCTCTTCAAATCATCAGGTACTGAGAGTTTGTGACAGTCTATCAGATACTGAGGGTTCCTGGAGAATGTATCTGAAGAATTAACGCCAGCAAAAAAAGAAGACTGAGCAGGCAAAGAACTGATTTCTGTAGCTATGGATAAATATAGGGTATGCTACAATAACTGCTCAACAAATCAGCTAACCTATGGTGGCCTTCTTTGAAAAGTAATTTTGATGGTCCACAGGGAAAGAAGAACATGGTCATAAGTGTTATTGAAAATCACTGAACCAGATGGGCTTATACTTTTGCTCAACAAACCATACAAAATTGTCATTTTTTGACCTATGTAAATTGCACTGATCACCTATGACGGATTCTCATTTCCCTTTAGGAGAGCCAGTGCAAGAAGATGTAATATATAAATATTTAAAAATTGTTCACTTGGTCTAGAAAAAGATGACAAAAGCTTTGCATATTTTCAGACAAAATGTATAAACCTCCTCTGTGCATGTTCTCAGAGTAGCACTGTTCTGACTTGGGAGACATTATTGGCTTCATTTCAATATTTGTTAGCCTTATTATCCCTTTTCAAATATGTATATTCCTCATAATAGTCTCAACAACATCTGGAAATAGATGGAGGAAACACTGAGCATGTTCCATGGCCTTGAAGGAAAGGTATGAGGTCAAAAACATGTGTTCACATTACAATCAACTCATACAAAATCTGTTTAAAAATCATTTTAGTACCCCCATCCCCACATTAATCAATAACAACATTTTTTTAAACTATAAGCTAGAAGGCAGGCACATTTCCCTTGCTAAATTTCTGTCTGCCAGAGGGTGGATGCATGCAGGTTTATGTGTGTATGAGAGAGGGTGGTTAGTGGTTGGTAAATGTAGAGAGTGAGTGACATCATGCATATTCATAAGGATCTCTTGAAATCTAGAGCAGCTTGGAGTGTCACGAGGACTGGGTTGAGAATCCCTGGTCTGTGTGTATATGTGCAGATGATTTAAAGTATACCTAATGTTAGAATTTTTGAATAAAATTCCTAAAATATACACATGGCTGAGTGAACATGTATGCTGAAATGTGAATAGCTGATCAATGCGTTACCTTTATTACTAGAAAAGCCTCTGTATGGGTCAGAACCGAACCGGGGGCCACACCCAGTTCACTTCACACACCCTATCCCAACTGTAGCTCTGGAGCGATACCGACCTGGTGAGTATTGTATTGTAAAATCCTCAACATTGTTCATACATCCATTCATCTAAATTGTAATTCTGTAACTACAACACACATGTAAACATTTCACTTTGCAGAGTTTGACAAATACACGTGTAATTCTGCTTGGCAGTAACCCAGGAAAACTAATCATTCGGATTTACACTTGCTGTTTGGGGCTCACAATTTTTCTGGATTAAAATAGACCAATACCCTCAGATTTTTCAAAGTGTGCATTAATTCCAACCCCCTCAAAACCTTGCCCTCATGAACACCTCTTCAAACAGTGGGTAAACATAATATGTATACAGGCTGTATGTGTGTAAGTTTACTCATATATTGGGCAGGCAGTTTTGTACTAGGTCAAATCTGTAGGCAAATCATTGCTGCACCCTGTGAAAATAGCTTTGGAAATTAGCTCCTTTATGTACACATGTGCAAGAGAGTTAAAGAAATTGATTTTGCTGTTTCAGTAAAGATATTTTATTATAACTATGTCTGAAAGCTATTGCTGCTGAATACCAAAGCAAATATTTTTGTTTTGGTAGTTTTCTTTCCGCTGTGGAAAACTGTGCATTTAGTTCAAACTTAAAGAACCTGGAAGAAAGTTTTATTGTTGATTTTCTCCCTCATAGTCATGGTTGATTGGGAAGAACTAGGTGTTACAGTGACACTTACTGGTACAGTTGATATTATGCATCTCGGTAAGAAATGAAATATGCACATGGTCACAGGTAATTGATCTGAGCTGAATCAGGATTCTATTGGTGCACTTAACCAGGTAAGCTACCAGCCTATGTATCAGTTTATTCACTTATGCCAGTACCATCAATCTTACTTCCATGTGTCCTTCAGAAATTGCCCTGCCGCACCTATGGAATGATTGCAAAGCATGCTGGGATTCTGCTTGGATAAAAGGTGCTGTCTAAATTCTGGCAAATATTATCACCCAGGATATTTGAATAAAATACAAAAAGGAATATGGAAACTTGTCACCTGTAAATATTTTTCTCCTGAAGTAAAATAAATGCATGGCTGATTTTAAAATGCAGGTAAAGCCTGGGGAGAAAATTGAAGGTGATCACCAGAAAAAGTGCATTACCAGAACTCGTTGTTCATTGACCTATGCACTTTGCTTCTTACTTCCGGTCTTATGTGGTTTCACTGTTCCAAGCTGTGAAAGAAGAACATACCATGGAAAAAGAGAACACTATGGGGCTCATTTTCAAAGCACTTAGACTTACAAAGTTCCATAGCTTACTATGGAACTTTGTAAGTCTAAGTGCCTTGAAAATATGCCTCTATGGGACAGAAAAATGTCCAAAAAATGGTGTAAAGCAGCAGATGGATGGTTTTTTTTTCACAAAAACATCCAAATCACTATTTTCTAAACTCATTTTTTAAGATGCTTTTCTATACAGTTTGTCTAAATTTCAAGGGGGTATGTTGTAGGCATGATTTGGGCAGGATTATTATACCTACTGCACTTCATTGTACACCATTTCAATAGCCTTCAGGCTTGCAGGTGTCTTATATATTTAAGTAAAGTAGGTATTTTTCTGTTTCTGGAAGGCTCACAATTATATATATATTTAAAAAACTGTGTAGAAAAGCATGGGATTTGCGTTACAAGACGTATGAGGAGAGACTTGCTGACCTGAACATGTATACCCTGGAGGAAAGGAGAAACAGGGATGATATGATACAGACGTTCAAATATTAGAAAGGTATTAATCCGCAAACGAATCTTTTCCAGAGATGGGAAGGCAGTAGAACTAGAGGACATGATATGAGATTGAAGGGGAGCAGACTCAAGAAAAATGTCAGGAAGTATTTTTTCATGGAGAGAGTGGTAAATACTTGGAATGCCCTCCCGCTGGAAGTGGTGGAGGTGAAAACGGTAGCGGAATTCAAGCATGCGTGGGATAAACATAAAGGAATCCTGTTCAGAAGGAATGGATCCTCAGAAGCTTAGCCGAGATTGGGAGGCGGGGCTGGTGTTTGGGAGGTGGGGCTAGTGCTGGGCAAGACTTATACGGTATGTGCCCTGAAAATGGCAGATAGAAATCAAGGTAAGGTATACACAAGAAGTAGCACATATGAGTTTATCTTGTTGGGCAGACTAGATGGACCGTGCAGGTCTTTTTCTGCCGTCATCTACTATGCTACTATCAGGCTTATTTTCGAAAGTGATCGCCGGCCATTTCCCAACATAAATCGGGAGATGGCCAGCGATCTCTCAAAAGCAGCGAAATCTGTATAAGGCCCCCCCCCCTGAAATGACCACATGGCAAGTGCTTTACTGGCCACATGGCCATTTCCTGCAGAAAAGAGAGACTTTCCTTTTACCCGTTGCAGTAAAAGGGGGCCTCGACCAGGGCCGCCGAGAGACTGGGCCGGGCCCGGGGCAAGGCCGCCCCCAGAGTCCCGTCCCCGCCCCCCCCCAAAGTTGTCGTCGTATCTCCCTCCACCTGCCCCCCTCCGTCCACCACCGGGCCGGGCCCCCCTGAATTCAAATCATAGCGCCTCACCTCACCCTTGCTCCATGTGAAAGAAGCGCAGCTGCGGCAGTCTGAAGATCATCTCCCTTCGGGCCTTCCCTCCCTGTGTCCCGCCCTCACGCAAGTTACGTCAGATGAGGGTGGGACACAGGGAGGGAAGGCCCAAAGGGAGGCGATCTGCAGACTGCCGCAGCTGCGCTTCTTTCACATGGAGCGAGGTCGAGGTGAGGCGCTATGATTTGAATTCAGGGGGGCCCGGCCCAGTGGTGGACAGAGGGGGGCGGGTGGAGGGGACTGTGGCGCCGGGCCCGGGGAATTTTGTCCCTCCTGCCCCCCCCCCTCTCGGTGGCCCTGGCCTCGGTGCACGTGAAAACCATGCGCCAATGCCAGCGCAGGCCAACTTTTGCCACAGCTTGTTAATAGGGGCCTTAAGTCCAGCATGGCCCAATTCTGCATGGATTCCATTGCCAACTGCTCATTAATGTCCACTGAAAACGGTCACTAGTTAGTTGATGATAACATTCATTTTATAAAATACTAATGTAATAGCATTAGTACGGTTAGCAGTGGGGTCCATCTGTTGGTAACTTATAGGGTGTGCATGCACATGCCAGCGCGCACATAAGTACCCCAAATGGGCTGAAAGGAAACCCCATGTGAAGCTGGAAGACAAGAATCCATACACTATGTACATATGGTGGTCAGATAATGGACCACACAGGCGGGAGGGAGGTCCTGTGCAGTTAGGCACAACAGGGAATATTTCACTAAGGATATCTTGTCTTCAAACCTAATAGGCAGATAAATTATTATTGATTTGCTCTGTACACTAAAATAAACTACTTCTGTTGGAAAATTACTGCTGAAAAATACTACTACCATGAATGCGGCATTTGAATCAAAATTCACATACAGATGTTTCATAATAAATACCTAGGGGAAAGGCTTGAGAACTGCAATCTAAAAATGGCATGCTCTTTTGATGTCACAAGGGAACATGTCTGTATTTCATCCCATGTATTTCTCCAGCACTAAGGTACCATGTCCTTTGTTAATAGCAGTTTTTGGCAGGTTAGAGCCATAGGTCCACAGATCAAATCTGGAACTGAAGGGAGGAGTGGCCTAATAGTTAATGCAGCAGGCTTTGATCCTGGCAACCTGGCTTTGATTCCCACTGCAGCTCCTTGTTTTGTTTGTTTGTTTTGTTTTTATTGCATTTTAATTATTAACAAAAACATCGATAACCATAGCTCTTACATACGCCTTCAGATATAACATCAAAGTTGAATATGAACCAACCCAATTTACCCCCCCCCCCCCCATCCCTCCCACCGCCACCTCCCGTCCCTCCCGCACTATGGTGGTGATAGTAGCACATCTCTCACTTGTTCATATGGTTGCCATATTTTCTGGAACAGCTTAATATGCCCTTTTCTCATAGCCGTCAGTTTAGACATCTGATAAATATAGTCCAATTTGCGAGTTACCAATTGCATGCCTGGCGTTTCAACCTGTTTCCAAGCCTTTGCTAGCATAACTTTAGCTGCAACAGATCATTGAATCGCCAGTTTATGCCAGTGAACCCGGACTTTCAAGGGCCAGAGGTGTAATAGACGATATTCTGCCCGACAAGGGTATTCCCCCTTTACCATTGTATGGACCATCTCCAGCACTCGTGCCCAGTACACCTGGACCTTTGGACATTCCCACCATATGTGTATGAATGTCCCTCTTGCTCCACACTCTCTCCAACATTCTGCTGATACCTGTGTATAAATCGTCTGAAGTTTATCCGGTGTATAATACCACCAGTACAATATTTTGTACCCATTTTCAATTAAAGGTTGTGCAATTGATAGTTTCAACAGATATCTATACACACTCAGCCAACACTCTGATGAATAATTATTGTGAAGCACTGACTCCCACCTCCTCACATAGTAGTCCTGGGGAGTTGAGAGCAAAAGCAGTGCCCTGTAAAGCCGAGTCACGCTGCCCCTGCCCCCCCCCCCCCCCTTATCGCTCTTTCCAGCACTGTTTCAGCCAAGTCAAGCTCTTCCCCCGCTCGCCGGCGCACATAGAGGGGCATAATTGAACGAAAACGTCTATCTCCATGGGCGTTTATCTCCGAGAACGGGTCCGTGAAGGGGCGGTCCGAACCGTATTTTCGAAAAAAATAGACGTCCATGTTTTATTCGACAACTTGTGAGCTGGGCGTTTTTGTTTTTCAGTGATAATGGAAAATGAAAGCGCCCAGCTCAAAAACGAATAAATCCAAGGCATTTGTTCGTGGGAGGGGCCAGGAGTCATAGTGCACTGGTCCCCCTCACATGCCAGGACACCAACCGGGCACCCTAGGGGGCACTTTTACAAAAACAAAAAAAAGGTAAAAGAGCTCCCAGGTGCATAGCACCCTTCCCTTGTGTGTTGAGCCCCCCAAATCCCCCTCAAAACCCACTGCCCACAAGTCTACACCATTACTATAGCCCTAAGGGGTGAAGGGGGGCACCTACATGTGGGTACAGTGGGTTTGGGGGGGGTTGGATGACTAAGCATTAAGCAGCACAATTGTAATAGGTAGGGGGGGGATGGGCCTGGGTCCACCTGCCTGAAGTCCACTGCACCCCCTAACAACTGCTCCAGGGACCTGCATACTGCTGCCAGGGAGGTGGGTATGACATTTGAGGGTGAAAATACAAAGTTGTGAAACATCATTTTTTGTGGTGGGAGGGGGTTAGTGACCACTGGGGGAGTCAGGGGAGGTCATTCCCGATTCCCTCTGGTGGTAATCTGGTCATTTAGGGCACTTTTTGGGGCCTTATTCGTGAAAAAACAGGGTCCAGGAAAAGTGCCCTAAATTCTAGCTACAAACGCATACTTTTTTTCCATTATCGGCGAAAGGCGCCCATCTCTGTTCGGGTGATTACCACGCCCCAGTCCTGCCTTCACCACGCCTCTGACACGCCCCCATCAACTTTGTATGCTTCCGCGATGGAGTGCAGTTGAAAACGTCCAAGTTCGGCTTTCGATTATACCGCGTTATTCGTTTTTGGGAGATAAACGCCTATCTCCCGATTTAGGTCGCAATATAGGCGTTTTTGTCTTTTGATTATAAGCTGGATAGTTTCTCATGCAGTGAAAATATACCAAATCCTTTTCAATAGAGAAAACTAGATTCTGGTTCAAATTCAATCATATAGTACAGCATCTCAGCTAAAGCTATTAACAGTCCAGAAACTAAAGAGTCCCAAATCATAGAAAACATCCAAAATACAAGAACAGAAAGGAGTTCAGCCCAGGACTTGAGCATCCTCACAGACCATAAAGAGCCACCTCACAGGTATAAAAACCTCCTTTTTCAAGCTAATGCTGATTTTGAATATTTTTATATTTATATTCTTTTGCACTTAATTAGAACAGTGTTAAACTCATCTGGTGCACTGTGCAACTACTGAGAGCGTTAATGAAAAAAGGTCCTACCGACTGTGGCCAGCGTTTTGCAAGAAATGCTGCATCAGGTTATCCGGGACCATATAAACTTCAACATCGACTTACAGGTCAAAGAGCTCGGTGGGACCTTTTTTCCATCAACGCTCTCAGTATGTTGCAAAGTGCACCAGATTAGTGTTTTATTTTCAGTAGCAGAGTTTAACACTGTTCTAATTAACTGCAAAAGAATATAAATACAAAATATAAGAATATTCAAAAATCCTCATTAGCTTGAAAAAGGAGGTTTTTATGCCTGTGAGGTGGCTCTTTATGGTCTGTGAGGACGCTCGAGTCCCGGGGCTGAGCTCCGAGGCTTTTCCTTCTTTTCTTGTTTCTGCTCCTGTATTTTGGATGTTTTCTGTAATTTGGTACCGAACTGTTAACAGCTTTAGCTAAGATACTGTACTCTCCGAATTTGAGAGAGAATCCAGTTTTCTCTATTAGTGAATGGATCCTTTTGAGACTAGATTTATAGGTCCCGTACAACTAAAAGTGGGAAGAAATGTTTCCAAATGGAGCCACCAGTGGGTCTTTGTTTGATACCAGAGTTCCAACAGGTAGCCCAGTTCAAATCCCGCTGCTACTCCTTATGATCTCGGGCAAGTCGTTTAACCCTCCATTGCCTCAGGTACAAACTTAGGGCCCTGTTTACTAAGGCGCGTTAGTGTTTTTAATGTGCCTACAATTAACGTGTGCGCTAACCTTGTAGGCACCTATAGGGATATTGTAGGCACATACGTGGTTAACGCGCATACATAGTTAATGTGCGTTAAAGACGCTAACGCACCTATAATATGGCTTAGCAAACAGGGTCCTTAGATTGAGAGCCCTACAAGGACAGGGAAATACCCAGTGTACCTGAATATAAATCACCTTGAGCTACTACTGAAAAAGGTGTGAGTAAAATCTAAAGAAATAAATAGACGATACTAAATTATAGAATACTGGAAAGGGAACACTTAAGATGTACCATTGCACATTCTACAGTATAACATTGTGAAATATTCTCTTTTCTAAAGTATGTTCTGAACCGGCATCTTAGTAGTTGCTTGAGGTTTCCATTTTCCAAATTGTCTACAATGCACTCTGCACTTATTTCAAAATGTAGCTTCTGAATAGGTTTGTAAAGGGTTGGTGAGTGCTGGGAATAATGCAATTTGTCTGAAACATCTGCCACAGATAAACAAGCCTAAACAGTTTATGAAGCAATGAAAGGCTTTACTTGGCATATGCTTTTTCCGGTAGGCACGGCCAGAAATGGCAGTTTGTCGTCTATGACCACATCCACCCATTCAGCAAAGTGGCAGAACTGAAAAGAAAGGAAAATATTCAAGACAGATGCTCATCTTGGTTTTTATTGTTGTATCTGATTTTCTCTTATTTCACGCAATGTTTGTTCTGGATAAATTATTGCAGGCCAATGGCTAGAAGAAAAGTCTTTTTGCTGATGAATGCCACCCATTTTCATATTGCATGACTGATTTTGACACATCAGTACTGCATCATGTCTGAATCCTATTACCCAGGACAAACAAGAAACTCAACCCAAATTTCATACATAGCACTTCAAGTTATATTGCCAGTGTAGAGACCCTGGAGTCCTGCTTTAAGGATACCAGCAGTGGCACCCATTGGCTCTCCTAAAGAAAATAATATTCCCTTAACTTTACTATTACATCACTGGTTGCTAGAGGGAAGGAGCTGCCACAGGGGTCCTTTTACTAAGCTGCAGGGGAAAAGGGCCCTGCGGTTGCGGTGGGGGCCATTATTCCTGTGCACCAGGGCCCTTTTACCGCAGCGGGTAGAAAGCCCCTAAAAAAATGGCCATGCGGCAGAGGCGTAGCTACATGGGGCCATGGGGGCATGGGCCTCTGTAGATTTTGCCCTGGCCCCCCAGCTGACAACCCTTTTGACCCCCTCCTGCCGCCATCGGGTACGTTTCTTGGCGGGGGACCCCAACCCCCGCCAGCCGAGGTCCTCCTCTCTGACGCGGCCACGTTGCTGATCTGCAAGGCTTCATTCTGTTTCTGTGAGTCTGACGTCCTGTACGCAGACTCACAGAAACAGAACAAAGCCTTTCAGATCAGCCAGCAATGCGGCCACTCCGGAGAAGAGGACTTCGGCTGGCAGGGGTTGGGGTCCCCCGCCAGCAAAGGTACCCAACGGTGACAGCGGCGGTGGGGGAGGGTTGGTGGCAGCGGGAAGGGGGGGTCGAAAGGGTTGGCGCCGGGGGGGTTAAAGTTGGTGGTGGCGGCGGCAGCGGGGGGGGGGTCAAAAATGGTGGTGGGGGGGTTGGCAGCACCGGTGGGGGGGCTAAAATATGCCCCCTCACTTAACCAGGCAGCAATGCGGTGATGCCCGATTACTGCCAGGTTAGCACTGCGCTACAAAAAGAAAAAAATTTCCAGCACGTTAGAAATGGTGCACACTCAAACCGGAACTACCGCCGGTGTCCGCGTTGGGTGGGTGATAGTTCCGGGATAGCATGCAGTAAGCCCGCTTTGGGCTTACTGCCACTTTGTAAAAGGGCCCCACAGTGTCCAGGATTATAATGAGGGGAGAAGATTAGTTTGGGAGGGAAACTTTCCTGGGATATAAAACCCTGTGCATAATTCAAATCCTTGTCTTTGGCTCTATGCCTCCCAGGCTCAATGACCTGCATGTGAGGGGAGAGCTATATAGCCCAAAACCCCCATCCATCTATTACTACTACTACTACTTAACATTTCTAAAGCGCTACTAGGGTTACGCAGCGCTGTACAATTTAACATAAAAGGACAGGCCCTGCTCAAAGAGCTTACAATCTAAAGGACAAGTGAGTAGACGATACGATGGGGGCAGTCAATTGGGGCAGTCCGGATATCCTGAAGGTAAGAGTTAGGTGCCGAAGGCAGCATTGAGGAGGTGGGCTTTAAGCAGAGACTTGAAGATGGGCAGGGAGGGGGCTTGACGTAGGGGCTCAGGAAGGTTGTTCCAGGCATAGGGTGAGGCGAGGCAGAATGGGCGGAGCCTGGAGTTGGCAGTGGTGGAGAAGGGTACTGAGAGGAGGGATTTGTCCTGTGAACGGAGGTTTCGGGTGGGAACATAAGGGGAGATGAGGGTAGAGAGGTAGTGAGGGGCAGCAGATTGAGTACATTTGTAGGTAAGAAGGAGGAGCTTGAACTGAATGCAGTATCGGATTGGAAGCCAGTGAAGTGTCCTGAGAAGAAGGGTGATATGAGTATATCGGTTCTGGCGGAATATAAGACTGCAGCAGAGTTCTGAACAGATTGAAGGGGGGGATAGATGGCTAAGTGGGAGTCCGGTGAGGAATAAGTTGCAGTAGTCAAGTCGAGAGGTAATGAGAGCATGGACGAGAGTTCATCTATTATAGGAGTTAGAGATACCTAATCAGTATAGTATAAAGAGACGTCTAGGAACATTAACAGTGAAAACAGATGCTTAAGCTCTGTACTGTGACTGGACAGTGGGCAGCATGACAGCGAAGATGACACAAAAAAATGTGCGGACAGCGTTCTGTTCAGTTAAAACAGTTTAATGTAAATAAAACTGATGGTTCTGGACTTGACACAGCTGTGTTTCGGCCGGATGGGTCTGCATCAGGAGTCTCATACATCAAATAGGGTCATCCACTTGTAAAATTGTCGCAGCGTGAAGAAGTAAAGAAATGTATGCTCCGGTCTTGAGAAAAACCTGGACAAGCAATATTTCTGAGATTGTCCAGGTTTTTCTGTGCAGTTGCACAGCATATTGTTCCTTTTTATACTTCAATAAAAAGATTTAAATATAAAATCATAAATGTTTGAGGCTTCTGCAGATGAGAACAGAGCCCACGGGGATGGGGCGAGGACAGAGACGGGGCCTGTGGGAACAGGATGGGGATGGAGATGGAGATGAAGCCTGCAGGGACAGGGTGGGGACAGGGACAAATTTTATCCCGGTGTCATTCTCTAGTGACAACCTTCTTTGAAACATAGTACTTGCTACATTGTTAAAAGGAGAGGACAAAAAAGGTTATTCTCCTATTCTCACAGTGAAAGTTTCAAAAGCGAGAAAGGAGAAGATTTTCACATATCCTCACCAGGAGAAGAGAAAGACTTTCTAAATGCTGTTTTGATTATTGCCTCTGCCAAAGTGAATTACCACTGCTAATGTTATTGTTCCATTTATTTGTTTAAAAAGACTTATGGGTGAATGTGTTGGTTCAGAACATCAGTGCCAGAGTGGCCTGATTTATTGACTGTGTGGAGAGTGCAGAGCACATGTACTAACTTTCCTAAGGCCTCTCAGCCTTTGTTAGTCTCAGCTCGGGTCCCATCCAAATAAATTTGTTATGCAAGGAATCTACCTTATAGTATCTGTGCATACTACAGATTCCCCCTTACACTAAAAACAAGCCAAATAGTCAGTTGAAGACAATATCTACTATAATAATTTGATCCTGCAACATGCTAATGTGTCTCACTGGGATCGTGACCATCTCCTGACGTCACTGACCCGCACTAAAACCCTGCTTGCCTGACATCAGGAGATGGTTCTACTCCTAGCAGGGAGGCAGGAAGCGCGTGACCACAGAGAGCAGAGACGTTGATCCTTCCTCCTTCTTTCTACTTTTTTGGTTTTATCTCCACCGCTCCTGGGGTTAAAAAAAAAAAGCCTTAAGTAAAGCTTCCCACCCGCTTCGCCAAACCACTGAAATCCTCGGCGGACCTGGAGAAAGGCAACGATTTGGGGCGACTTCCAGAGTAAAGGTGAGCGAAAAAGCTGCACATGTAGGGTGTGAAGGGAGGGAGAAGGCTGCTGTGCCTGCTCTTAAGGTGGAAAGGGGGAAGAAGCGGCGTCGGCGAGTAAGGCGAAGCTTTGGGGAGCAAAAGAGCTGCCCCGTGCAGGGTGTGAAGGGAGGGAGAAGGGTGCTGTGCCTGTTCTTAAGGTGGAAAGGGGGAAGAAGCGGCGTTGGAAAGTAAGGCGAAGCTTTGGTGAGCGAAAGAGCTGCCCTGTGCACAGGGTGTGAAGGGAGGGAGAAGGGTGCTGCTCTCCCCCTGCCCCCCCTGCAGCCACCCATGTCCAGCGACCCTCCTCTCTCACCTGCCCCCCCTCCAGCCATTCAGGTTGTCTAGCGAATTCTTTGGGGCAGGCAGGAAAGATCCCCAGTCATGCCTGCCCACTGCTAGCGCTGACCCTCCCCCGCTGCCAGATCGCTGTTCAAAATGGCCACTGAGACTTACAAGGGTGGCCTCCAAGACTTCAGCAGAAGCCTTGCGAGTCCACCGCTGGAAGTCTCGGTGGCCATTTTGAACAGCGATCCGGTAGCGGGGGAGAGTCAGCACCAACGCCAGCAGTGGGCAGGCAGGACCGGGGATCTTTCCTGCCTGCCCTGAAGAATTCGCTATACAACCTGGGTGGCTGCAGGGGGGGCAGGTGAGAGAGGAAGGTCGCTAGACATGGGTGGCTGGAGGGGGGCAGGGGGAGAGGAGGGTCGCTGGACATGGGTGGCTGGAGGGGGGCAGGGGGAGAGGAGGGTCACTGGACATGGGTGGCTGCAGGGGGGGCAGGGAGAGGAGGGTCACTGGACATGGGTGGCTGCAGGGGGGGCAGGGGAGAGAGGAGGGTCGCTGGACATGGGTGGCTGGAGGGGGGCAGGGGGAGAGGAGGGTCGCTGGACATGGGTGGCTGGAGGGGGGGCAGGGGAGAGAGGAGGGTCGCTGGACATGGGTGGCTGCAGGGGGAGAGGAGGGTCACTGGACATGGGTAGCTGCGGGGGGGCATGGGGAGAGGAGGGTCGCTGGACATGGGTGGCTGCAGGGGGGCAGGGGGAGAGGAGGGTTGCTGGACATGGGTGGCTGGAGGGGGGCAGGGGGAGAGGACGGTCACTGGACATGGATGTCTGGAGGGGGGGCAGGGGAGGGGAGGGGTCCTGGGACCTGATGGGGGGGAGGGGGTTCTGAGACCAGAGAGGTGGGGGTAGAATGGGCTCCTCAGACCATAAAGGGGGGGGATTGGGGTCCTGAGAGAGGGGGTGGGGCCCACACTCACTGTCTCACATACTCACTGTCTCACGTACACTCTCTCCTACACACTCTCTATCACACTCTATCTCTCTGTCATACACACACACACACACACACAGTCTCTATCTCGCTGTCTCTCTCTGTCACACATACACACAGACAGTCTCTATCTCTCTGTCTCTCTCTGTGACACACACACACATACAGTCTCTATCTCTCTCTGTCTCTCTTTCTCTCACACACACACACACATAGTCTCTATCTCTCTGTCTCACACACACTCACACACACACACACACACACACACACACAGACACTCTGTCTCTCACACACTCTCTCACACAAACACACACACACTCTGTCTCTCTCTGACACACACACTCCATCTCTCACACACACTCTCTCTCTCAAACATACACTCTGAGGAAAACCTTGCTAGCGCCCATTTCATTTGTGTCAGAAATGGGCCTTTTTTTTTTTTACTAGTAATAGTATAATTTGCCTTGTTCTGATGAGATCCCTTTTTATCTAGGACCACATGGACCTACAAACAATGCTACTTGGTTTGTCATCAAAGGTCTCAGCCTTAGTGAGTCATCTAACTGAGAGATCATGTTCTGACCAATAGAGTTTTAATTGTATCACTATTCTGACTCTCTTCAGAAGTGCATTAGTTATCGGAAAGAAACAAGTCAATAGCAGGGCTACCTCACTCTCTTCTTCCTGATAAGAGTTGTTCTTATTGATTAAAGACTTCCAATCCAGGGCAATAGCCAGACCTTGATTTTGGGGGTACCAGGGGTGGACTAGGGGTCAAGCATTTCCTTTCAGTTCCCCACCCCCATCCCCTGCCACCACCCCCACAAAATCATACCTTTGCTTGGTGGAGATGCTCAAGCCTCACCAGCCAAAGAGATTCTCTGCCGGAGTCCCTCTCCCATGCTGTCTGAGCAGCAAAGAAGTCCCCTGGGGGAACTCACCTAGATACCCTCAACTTACCAGTTTCCCTATGGGGTTACACACTCATTTGAAGGTTCTTTCACTCTCTCAACCTCTTGATCAAATCCTCACTGTCAGTGCACTGTTCAGAAGGAATGGATCCACAGAAGCTTAGCGGAGATTGGGTGTCAACACTGGTAATTGGGAAGCAAAGCTAGTGCTGGGCAGACTTCTAAGCTCTATGCCCTGAAAATGGCAAGGACAAATCAAGGTCAGGTATACATATAAAGTAGCACATACAATGAGTTTATCTTGTTGGACAGACTGGATGGACCATACAGGTCTTTATCTGCCATCATCTACTATGTTACTATTGGGCTCATTTTCGAAAGAGAAGGGTGCCCATCTTTCGACACAAATCGGGAGATGGGCATCCTTTTCCTAAGGTCGCCCAAATTGGCATAATCGAAAGCTGATTTTGGGCGCCCTCAACCGCTTTCCGTCGCGGGGAAGACCAAAGTTCCTGAGGGCGTGTCGGAAGCATAGCAAAGGCGCGACTGGGGCGTGCTCAGCCGATAATGGAAAAAAGAAGGGCATCCGTGACGAACACTTGGCCGACTTTACTTGGTCCTTTTTTTTTATGACCAAGCCACAAAAATGTGCCCTAAATGACCAGATGACCACCGGAGGGAATTGGGGATGACCTCCCCCTACTCCCCCAGTGGTCACTAACCCCCTCCCACCCTAAAAAATAACTTTACAAATATTTTTGCCAGCCTGTATACTTTCACGAGAGGCAAATCAAAGAGAAGAGAAACCAAAAGGATCAAATAGTAGAAAGAGGTCCAAGTAGATCTTTCTGCCTATTTTGCCTCCCTACTCAAGTACATGTGCTCTGAAACCTATGCACATACATTGCCTTTAATCATTGAGCGTGGGACAATTTTCAGCCCAGAGAGTTTACCCTTATTAATTCCATCCCATCTGTACCCTTCCAGAGAGTCAAATGTAATGCAAATATCATTGCATGCTTCTTTTTCATCTGTAAAGCAATAATAAATTTCACTCTGCAAAGGTTCAGTCTTGGCATCTCTGTAGGGGTAACTTGACCAACAGTGTCAGAACCAGGTCCTTGCCTTACCAACTATCTCCATGTATATGCTATACATCCATATATATTGCATGAATGGATTAAATTTCCATGACACACATGAAGAAAGCACACTACAGGAACTAATTCTGATTCTTTTCAGAAGAGGTCACATACTTTTCTAAAGTGTTTAATGGCATCATGCCAATTTTAGGAATGTTACACTATTTCTCTTTTCTTGTATAGTTCTAGGAAGGAGGCCGGAGAGTCTACTAGAGATAACATTACAGATTATTGAATAACTGCAAAGTTTCTTATCCAAAGTACAGTAAAGATCAAGAAATATGACTCAGCTCTTTGTTCAACTTGGCTCAGCTCAACTAGGATTTGCTTCAATCAGAAATCCATTTGCTGGTAAGACTAAAATACCCCCAGGGGTTGTTCTCCTGCATTCTTGCTATTTGTGGAGTCTTTTGCTATAAATAATAACTCCTATGACTGATTGTAAAGCTCTTTGAAGCACACTTACCCTGAAGTGAAAAATACCAGCATATTTTTGTGTGAATCCTTGGTTTAGTGGTACAATGTTAACCAAAAACTTCTGTTTTAAAGTTAAGGATCCCATTGAAGCCAGAATCCAGTAATCACCTGCAGGGAACAAGATAAAGGGTATGGAAAATTATTGTATTGCATATCTTTCCCTAACACTTTCAGCTTTAATCATTTCATTCTAAGGATGCTTCCTGGTGAAATTACACTCAATATTCATTTTATCAGTTTTAGTTTTCCACAAGAGGCTCATGTCCTTTCTATAGCATGTATTTTCAACTCTGCAAATAGGTTTGGTGATCGAAATAACTCGGTATGCAAATTGACTTGGTCCTTGAACCAAGTACCTCCAAACACACCCTATAACACATTGCACAGTTATAAATGCCAATACACCCGTACCCACCCCCCCTCTGTGCCATGACTGAGGCTGTCTGTTGGATGTTTGCTTATTTCTACGTACATTAACACTTTTTAAATGAGGACAAATTGAAAGCCAATAGCAGTAAAGTTTCTATTTTCATAGAAAGTTCTGTAGGTGAGTGAGGAAGTGATTTGAAATTAGTACTATGTAAGTACTGCTTTAAAATGATATACATATGTGTTTGTAGTTAAAAGATGAGTATTAAAAGAAATCTCAAATCTTTTAACACCTTTTCTTGATCCTCTTCATGCCAAAAACATTTTGCCTATAAGGTGATGTCTCAAATATCCCAGCCTCACCATGGTTGTTGATGTGGCTGGATATTTCAGACATCAGCCTTACTTGTTTAGAGAATTGTTGGAAGTATTAGGTAAAACAATGAAAAATAAGGTGATACCTTTTCTATTAGACTGACTTAGTACATTTTTTTTTACTAGCTTTCGAAAGCCAGAGCCACCTTCCTCAGTTAGGCAATATGAGCAAAAGATGACAATTTTAATCATATTATCATTATTGATCATTTTATCTTAACCTGCTCTCACTTTTATGTTATGTATATCATTCTGTTGACCCTATTTATCTGATTTCTTACACATTAATATGTAACATTATGCCGAACCTCTTACTCTGTTTATGATGATGCCTTTGCAACATAATGTAAGCCACATTGAGCCTGCAAATAGGTGGGAAAATGTGGGGTACAAATGCAGAAAATAAATAAATAAATATTGGAATATGTGTGTGAAACAAAAAGCATTCCAATGAGTATGTCAAAGGGAAAGAAGAGATGGAGTGTTTGGAGGAGAGGAAAAGAAAGAGATGGGTAGGTAATAAGGTGACAAAACTTGATGGTAAGACATGAGGAGGGGCATGGGTTTGGGGACCTGTAAAAACCAAAGAGAGCAACACAAAGGCCTGGAACAGTCTACCAGCAGAGGAGATGGGGGCAAGCAGTGTAACATAATTTAAATATGCTTGGGACAGAGAGAGAGAGCAAGGGCAGCAGTGGACATAAGGTTGAGAGCTCAAGTGAAAGAGGGATAAGCTTGTGTTGAATCAGATTTTCCAGTAAGAAAGTTGTGATCCAAACTGAAACAAAACTAATTGATGAAATAACTAACTTTCGCAAATCTTTGAAGGCACACGTCTTCAACAAGGCCTACAAAAAGAACCCATAGCCCTACAAAACTACCTCACCACCCCATCCACTCATTAAAGCCCACCTTCTATACTATCATGCCTAACACCTTCCTTCTCTCTTACCTACTCAACCATTGTACATTATCAATTGTATCTGATAGCCTGGAATGACTATGTCAGAACAAAACTCTGTAAGCCACATTGAGCCTGCAAATAGGTGGGAAAATGTGGGATACAAATGCAATAAATAAATACATAAATATATCTGATGAACATTCATTGTGGAGTTCCTGGGTACTAGGACTGGGTTTTTTTATTTGTTTGTTTTTTGCTCTAGAGAGACCTCAATTGTGAACTTCTGGTTTATAGTATGAACAGACATGTGGCTCATCAAACTCTTTTACTTGCTAGTTTTGGCTGGTGTGCTGTGAACCACAATGAATGCTGTAAGCCAAATGAAGGGTAATTTTATGAATCATTTTCAAATATCAAACACTAATTCATACTCAGAAATGGACTCTTACAAAATACCAACTGGCGTAACAGTATGCGCCATGACATTATGGACTGTACTTTGCTAGTAGGTAACTATGGAGATGAACATGGGCAGAGTTCACAAATGCACAAGTGGATTGTATAATATGCTAATCTGTATGCCTACTTGCAAAATCCAGCCACAGAGCAGATGGGATTGTCCGTGTCTGGAAGGTAAGTGCAATTTCAGCTGCTTATGCTAGTATTTTATAGAGACACGTGGAGGGGCATAATCGAATGGGGTGCCCAAGTTTTCCTGAGGACGTCCTCACAGGACATCCCGGCAAAGGGGCGGGGAAACCCATATTATCAAAACAAGATGGGCGTCCATCTTTCATTTTGATAATATGGTCAGGGAAGCCCAAATCTCAACATTTAGGTCGACCTTAGAGATGGTCGTCCTTAGAGATGGTCGTCCCCGGTTTTTGGCGATAATGGAAACCGAGGACACCCATCTCAGAAACGACCAAATGCAAGCCCTTTGGTCGTGGGAGGAGCCAGCATTTATAGTGCACTGGTCCCCCTCACATGCCAGGACACCAACCGGGCACCCTAGGTGGCACTGAAGTGGACTTCAGAAATTGCTCCCAAGTGCATAGCTCCCTTACCTTGTGTGCTGAGCCCCCCAAAACCCACTCCCCACAACTGTACAACACTACCATAGCCCCAAGGGGTGAAGGGGGCATCTACATATGGGTGCAGTGGGTTTGTGGTGGGTTTTGAAGGGCTCACATTTACCACCACAAGTGTAACAGGCAGGGGGGGATGGGCCTGGGTCTGCCTGCCTGAAGTGCACTGCACCCACTAAAACTGCTCCAGGGACCTGCATACTGGTATGACATTTGAGGCTGGCAAAAAATATTTTTAAAGATGTTTTTTAGGGTGGGAGGGGGTTAGTGACCACTTGGGGAATAAGGAGAGGTCATCCCCGATTCCCTCCAGTGGTCATCTGGTCAGTTCGAGCACCTTTTGAGGCTTGGTTGCAAGAAAAAATGGACCAAGTAAAGTCAGCCAAGTGTTCGTCAGAGACGCCCTTCTTTTTTCCATTATCGGCCGAGGACGCTCATGTGTTAAGCACGCCCCAGTCCCGCCTTCGCTCTGCTTCCGACCCCCCCCCCCCCATGGAACTTTGGTCATCCCTACAACAGAAAGCAGTTGAGGACACCCAAAATTGACTTTCGATTATTCCGATTTGGGCGACCATGGGAGAAGGATGCCCATTTCCCGATTTGTGTTGAAAGATGGGCGCCCTTCTCTTTCGAAAATAAACCTGATAGGTACCTATGCATCTTTACAAAATAGCATCAAAGTAAACACCTACTTGCCCTCTTAAACCCGGTGCACTGTTATAACATTACCCTCGAGGGTCCAAATGTACTACATAGTGTTACCACAGATGCAAAGGAGACAACAGAGCAATGTGCAACAACCCATTTACCAAGACTCTGCCCTATGTCCTAACCATTTGTTGCAGTCAGGGTTATTGCAGAAAACTATGCTAATATGTTGATAGCCATGACCATGAAAGATAATGAACGGTAGGTAGTGCGATGAACCCGTGTATTAAAATATGATAAGTGAGGTGGTATTTACTATAGGTTCAGTCAGAAAACAATTTCACTAAAAGGGCAATTCTAAAACTGGGCACCAACATTTTTGTGCCCCTTGTATGTGTAAATTTACAGAATACTAAGATGCTTAAGTGCTAGTAGGGAGCCTAAGCAGTATACTGTAATGGGCATGTGTAAGTGGCATAGGGGCCCTTTTACTAAGCTGAGGTAAAAGGGGGCCTGTGCTATCATTAGCGCGTGCTTTTGAAACACCCTGAGGCCCCCTTTTAGTGCAGCAGGTAAAAGGATGTCTTTTTTTTTTTTTTAAGAAATGGCCATGCGATAAGTGAACCATTTACCATGCAGCCATTTCAGGAGGGAGATCATTTACCACCACCATTTGAGATGGCGGTAAGGGCCCCTGCACTAACCTGGTGGTAACTGGGCAGCGTGTGGCACTGCTCGATTACCATCGGGTAAATACTGGTGCTTCAAAAATATAAAATATTTTTGTAGCGCCAGAAATATCACGTGCTGGTGGTGGGAACTACTGCCGGACTGCAGCAATAGTTCCTGTTTGGTGCACGGTAAGCCCATGGTGGGCTTACTGCTGCTTAGTAAAAGGGCCTCAGAGCATAAATGCAAGGGGGCATGGACAGGACTCCTACTTACTTGCATAATTTACAGAATATTCAGGTATGTACGACCCTGGCATTTCCTGTAACTGCTTCAGTTTAGATGACTAGGGCTTTTGAGCTGGATGGCTTTCCCCTCATTTGTAGCTTAGCAGGCTAGGGAGGCAGGAAGTCAAAGAAGAGGATTTGAATTCTGCATAGGGTTATATAACCTGGGGAGGTTCCCTCCAAAAAAAGTTTCCTCCCCTTATTATAATATGGAACCATGAGAAAAAAAACTCCTCTGAATCAACTGGTGATGTCAGAGCTAAGAAAAACAACATTTAGTAGATTTTCTAGCAGTGGCATAGCCATGTTGGGGTGCGGGGGGGGGGGGGGGGGGGGGGGGGGGGGGGGGTAGAGGGTCTAGGCCCCCTCCACACTTTTGACTCAAGCCCCCTCCACAATTACAATACCCTTTGACCTGCTGGTGGGGATACCTAATCCCCACCAGCTGGTGAGATCAGCTGTCAGAACTGTCCCACTGCTGCCTCAGTAGGGAAAACGTTGAATGATTCCCTTCCTGCCATCAACTTTAGCATTCCTTGTGGAAAAGGCCAATTGAAAATTACCCTCCCCCTTAAGTGGGTAACAGTACCCATGTCAGTCACAGGGCATAGAGTCTGACTAGGTCAATGGAAGAAGAGCATGCATGGGGATTTCAGTTTGAAAAGCCTGCCATACGTTCAGTGGATATATTTGTACCTGCTTCAAAGCAAGTTCAAAAATGTATGCACTGAGATTAGCACCCCATTCCTGAGGCTAGAGTATTTACAAAGGAAATCCCCATGCAGGCTTTCCCTTTAAAAATGAGCTTGTAGTACTGTGGGCACAAGGGAGAAACAGAACTGCAAACTCCAGGCAGGGCTTGAAAACTATGCTAACAGCATGGTTAGGAAAGATATAGTCAGAAAATCTGACATCAAAAGGCATGAAACTTGCTTTTTCATTCATGTGTGACATTTGAAACATAATAATCTTAATTTTCATACATCAACAGAAGAATATTAGCTTCAGTCCATTGATTTCACATTGTTTTTCATTAATGGCAAAAAAAAAAGATGTTGAGATCTCATGAAACAAATCAAGTAGTAATCTATTTATCCATGACTTCCATCAATTTTGACTCACTTCTGATATTTACCAAAGTGAAAAGTGAGTGTGGCTTAACATGCCAGAAACATCAGGGTGGATAGTATGTTTTCAGGAAATATAGACATTTCTGAAAACTGCCACAAATTTATATTTGTTTCAAGCAGGGGTAGAAGATGCTTTTAATTGAAGTTGCCCCCCCCCCCACCAACCTATAAATATACTACTACTACTACTACTACTACTTAACATTTCTAGAGCGCTACTAGGGTTACGCAGTGCTGTACAAATTAATAACTAAGGACGGTCCCTGCTCAGAAGAGCTTACAATCTAAAGGACGAAATGTCAAGTTGGGGTAGTCTAGATTTCCTGAGTAGAGGTGTTGTGATTAGATGCCGAAAGCGACATTGAAGAGGTGGGCTTTGAGCAATGATTTGAAGATGGGTAGGGAGGGGGCCTGGCGTATGGGCCCAGGGAGTTTGTTCCAAGCATGGGGTGAGGCGAGGCAGAAAGGGCGGAGCCTAGAGTTTGCGGTGGTGGTGAAGGGTACTGAAAGGAGGGATTTGTCTTGAGAGCAGAGGTTACGGGTAGGGACGTAAGGGGAGATGAGGGTAGAGAAGTAAGGAGGGGCTGCAGATCGAGTGCATTTGTAGGTTAGTAGGAGAAGCTTGAACTGAATGCGGTATCTGATCGGAAGCCAGTGAAGTGACTTGAGGAGAGGGGTGATATGAGTATATCGGTCAAGGCGGAAGATAAGACGTGCGGCAGAGTTCTGGATGGACTGAAGGGGGGATAGGTGGCTAAGTGGGAGGCCGGTGAGGAGTAGGTTGCAGTAGTCAAGGCGAGAGGTAATGAGAGAGTGGATGAGAGTTCGGGTGGTGTGCTCAGAGAGGAAGGGGTGAATTTTGCTAATGTTGTAGAGGAAGAAGCGACAGGTCTTGGCTATCTGCTGGATATGCGCAGAGAAGGAGAGGGAGGAGTCGAAGATGACACCGAGGTTGCGGGCAGATGAGAAGGGGATGATGAGGGTGTTATCAACTGAGATAGAGAGTGAAAGGAGAGGAGAAGTGGGTTTGGGTGGGAAAACAATAAGTTCAGTCTTGGCCATGTTCAGTTTCAGGTGGCGGTTGGACATCCAGGCAGCAATGTCGGATAAGCAGGCCGATACTTTGGCCTGGATTTCCGCAGTGATTTCTGGTGTGGAGAGATACAGCTGGGTGTCATCAGCATAAAGATGATAGTGGAAACCATGAAATGAGATCAGGGAGCCTAAGGAAGAGGTGTAGATTAAAAAAAGGAGGGGCCCAAGGACAGATCCCTGAGGAACTCCAACAGAGAGCGGGATAGGGGAAGAGGACGAACCATGAGAGTGTACTCTGAAGGTACGATGGGAGAGATAAGAGGAGAACCAGGAGAGGGCAGAGCCCTGGAACCCAAAGGAGGACAGTGTGTCAAGAAGTAGGTTGTGATTGACAGTGTCAAAAGCGGCGGATAGGTCGAGGAGGATGAGGATGGAGTAGTGACCTTTGGATTTGGTGAGGAACAGGTCATTGCAGACTTTAGATAGTGCCGTTTCTGTCAAGTGTAGGGGGCGAAAGCCGGATTGAAGCGGATCGAGGATGGCATGAGAGGAGAGAAAATCAATGCAGCGGCTGTGAACGGCGCGTTCAAGTATCTTGGAGAGGAAGGGTAGGAGGGAAATGGGGCGGTAGTTGGAGGGACAGGTAGGGTCAAGAGATGGTTTTTTGAGGAGTGGTGTGACCACAGCATGCTTGAAGGTGTCCGGGACAGTTGCAGTGGAGAGAGAGAGAGGTTGAGGATATGACAGATGGTGGAGGTGATAGTAGGAGCGATGGTGCTAAGTAGGTTGATGGGGTGGGGTCTGAGGAACAGGTGGTGGATTTCGAGGAGGAGAGGAGATGGGCGTTTCCTCTTTGGTGATATCAGGAAAAGAGAGAGGGAGGCCTGGGTTGGTTGGTTGAGAGAGTGGGTATAGGATGAAGAGGAGGAAAAGGTTTGGTGGTGAATTTGAGGTTGATCTTCTGGACCTTGTCACTGAAGTAGTCGGCCAGGGATTGAGGAGAGAGTGAGGGGTGGGGGTGGGAGCAGAGGGCACTTTGAGGAGGGAGTTGAGGGTGGCGAAGTGACGACGAGGGTTAGAGCTGAGGGAATTAGTCAATTGGGTGTAATAGTCCTGTTTGGCGAGGAATAGGGAGGATTGGAAGGAGGATAGCATGAATTTGAAGTGAATGAAATCAGTATGGGTGCGAGATTTCCTCCAGAGGCGTTCAGCCGAACGGGCGCAGGAGCGAAGGTATCGGGTGCAAGGGGTCAGCCAGGGCTGGGGATTGGTACACCTTGTGGGGCGCCTTGTGGAATGCCTTGTGGGACGCCTTCCCCCTCCCCCCCCCCCCCAATAGCATAGCTATGTTTGATCCCCCCAGGCTGAACTGAAGCTGGATTGTCGGGACACGAATAAGTGATTTTTTTGTTTTAGGGATTTTATGTTTTCTGTTGCTCTTTTGCTTTGTTTGTTACCCACTTTGAACCACTATCAGTGGGTGTTGGCGGAATACAAGAATCATATTACATTGCATAATAGTATCACCCTCCCCTCCCAAGATTCTGATTCCCACTTCTTTCCTTCATACTTCCCCCGATCATCAGAAAGCACTCCTTCTGGTCCACCTCCCTCCCACCCCCTAAACATCATGAAATCTCCCACCACCAGGATCCATCCAAGCCTACCTGTCTGTAGAATTCCAATTTTGGCCTGGACTGAGTTACTTAATGCCAGTAGACTGTGGAAGAGTGTGGATTGTTATGCCAATGGCCCCCCCCCCCCCAGTGATTACTATTCCCAACCTAGATCCACCAACCAACCAAATATACTTTATATACAGTGTCCCACCTAAGACTGATCTGGGCAGAAAGGAGTTACAGGTATGACCCAGGTGTCACTAAAGCCTTTGCATTAGAAGACAAGTTTTTCTTTCATGCCCTTTCAGTGGTGGAACTGTCCGGGAAGTAGCATAGGGACATGAACCTCTATGACTTTTACAGCTGGGTTTCCAGCTAGGATGTGCCCAGAGGTGGATCTAGAGGGCTCCTTAAGTTATTTAATACTCAAGGTTTGGAAGGAAAGTGACTTCTTATGCCTTTTTACTATCTCCTCCTCATGGAAACTCTCAGGTCCTACAGACAGTAGAATACCAAACACAGCGAAGGCAATGAACTTACAAAACACAGTTCATCAAGGTGTCACACACATTTTTAATATTTGGCAAATAGAGACTCAACTGTCTGTTTTCTGGTAAATTCTAGGGTGGAAGGCGGTTGTCAATGAGCACAGGAAACAAGTGTCTCTTTTGCTAGCAGACACAAGTCCCAGATTCTGTTTCCATGTACAGGAGAACTCAGGCCAACAAAACAAACTCCAGAAACCTGGTGTACTGGGACCTGCCTCCTGCAGAGTATAAGCAGCATAGGGTGGGCGTCAGGTGTTACTACTACTACTACTTATCATTTCTAAAGTGCTACTAGACGTACACAGCGCTGTACACTTGAACATGAAGAGACAGTCCCTGCTCGACAGAGCTTACAATCTAATTAGGACAGACAAACAGGACAAACAAGAGATAAGGGAATATTAAATTGAGGATGATAAAATAAGGGTTCTGAACAAGTGAATAAGGGTTAGGAGTTAAAAGCAGCATCAAAAAGGTGGGCTTTTAGCTTAGATTTGAAGACGGCCAGAGATGGAGCTTGACGTACCGGCTCAGGAAGCCTATTCCAGGCATATGGTGCAGCAAGATAAAAGGAATGGAGTCTGGAGTTAGCAGTGGAGGAGAAGGGTGCAGATAACAGAGATTTACCCAGTGAACAGAGTTCCCGGGGAGGAATGTAGGGAGAGCTGAGAATGGAGAGATACTGAGGAGCTGCAAAGTGAATGCACTTATAGGTCAATAAGAGGAGTTTGAAATGTATGCGGAAATGGATAGGAAGCCAGTGAAGTGACTTGAGGAGAGGGCTAATATGAGCATAACGACACTGGCGTGCAGCAGAATTTTGGACAGATTGAAGAGGAGAGAGATGGCTAAGTTGGAGACCTGTGAGAAGCAAGTTGCAATAGTCTAAGCGAGAGGTGATAAGATTGTGGATGAGGGTTAGGGTAGTTTGCTCAGAAAGGAAAGGGTGAATTTTGCTGATATTATAGAGAAAGAAGCGACAGGTGTTAGCAGTCTGCTGAATATGTGCAGAGAAGGAGAGGGAGGAGTCGAAGATGACCCCAAGGTTACAAGGTGACAGGAAGGATGAGATTGTTATCCACAGAAATAGAGAATGGGGGAGGAGGAGAGGTTGGTTTAGGGGGAAAGATGAGAAGCTCAGTCTTGGTCATGTTTAGTTTCAGATGACGCTGAGACATCCAGGCAACAATTTCAGACAGGCAGGCTGATACTTTGGCCTGGATTTTGGCTGAGATTTCTGGTGTGGAGAGGTAGATCTGGGAGTCATCAGCGTAGATGATACTGAAAACCATGGGATGAGATCAGAGTACCAAGGGAAGAAGTATAGAGGGAGAAAAGAAGTCCCAGGACGGATCCCTGAGGTACACCAACTGACAGTGGGATAGAAGTAGAGGAGGATCCACTAGAGTATACACTAAAGGTACGCTGGGAGAGATAAGAAGAAAACCAGGAAAGAACAGAGCCCTGAAATCCAAGTGAGGACAGCATATCAAGGAGTAGGCTGTGATCAACAGTGTCAAAAGTAGCAGATGGATCGAGAAGGATGAGGATAGAATAGAGACTTTTGGATCTGGCCAGGAACAGATCATTGGAGAATTTAGCAAGCGCTGTTTCAGTTGAATGAAGGGGGCGAAAGCCAGATTGAAGTGGATCAAGAATAGCTTGAGGTGAAAGAAAGTCAACGCAATGGCGGTGAACAGCACGTTCAAGTATCTTGGATAGGAAAGGGAGGAGGCAGATGGGGCGATAGTTGGAAGAACAGGTAGGGTCCAATGAAGGTTTTTTAAGGAGTGGTGTGACTAAGGCATGTTTGAAGGCATCAGGAACAGTCGCAGTGGACATTGAAAGACTGAGGATATGACAAATAAAAGGGATGACAGTAGGAGAGATAGTGTTAAGTAGATGGGTGGGAATAGGATCAGAGGAACAGGTAGTTAGTTTTAAGGAGGAAAGAAGATGTGTAGTTATCTATACTTTTATCTGGACTATGGGAACATTCCCAAAGGTGTGTTGTGGTAAGGGGAAGAAAATAGCACATACAAAGCATTTTCACAAATATGTGTTCACAAGTTCCTTATGGAATTCATCCACGTTTTTCCGAAAATAGTGCAAGTAGAATTGAAAATACAGTTGTAACCCTGTCTCTGACTCCACCACACAGTCTGGACACCAGCTAGCTCATAGGGTCAGCACCCAAAACTAGGTCACACCAAAAGTTTTAGTTCTTTCTGAGCTGGGCGCAGACCGGGGCTGGACTTACTCTGGTAGGCCATAGGTTTTTAAGCCATACTTTATCTTTATATTTGTTAGTCCGGGAGCAAATGAATTTTATTTTTACTCAAAGAAAGGTTCCAGGCCAAGTTTTCTGAAACAAACAGGAACTTTACTTAAAGGCTGCAACAGGCAGTTAATCCAACTTCATATTCTCTGGTAACAACAATTTCTTCACTAACAATCAGTGCAATTTGTATCCACAATGATTTATAATTGAAGAAGAGGTTTAAGTGCCAGTTCAAGGTTTTTGGTGTGATTTAATAGTCCATTTGTAAATCCTATGGTATGTACGTATATATAGCTCCTCCAGTCCAAATACCCATCCCTTTGGACAGAATAATCCAAGGCTGTGCTTACAGCACTTTTGCAACAAGCTGTCTCCATGTAGGACCAGACCTCCTTGTAATGTGTAAGTGTGTTGCAAGGGGGTCCAGGAGTTGGGGCAGGGGGTATGGTGGATGGGGGGTACTGAGGGTAGGGTAAAAGATATTGAGGATGTCGTAAGAGTCTGGAGAGAAGGGTTGTGGTGTGCTCTCAGCTTTTATATCTGCCCCTTGCTTGAGACCCCAAACCTTAACTGGGAGTTGTCACATATGTGTATATTGGAGCAGGTGCAGAAGCCAATGAGAATTAGGATTTTATTAATCTGGACATGTCTTTCCATTGCATAATGGGAAGTACAGGTCTATGTTTAGGATGTGTCTAAACCATACCCCTGTCACTCTACCACTATGTCCCCTTTAAATCTCTGTGTCCTGAGGTATATATATGTCCAAATATCAGGTTTCTAAAATTAGCATTTCGATGTCTTTGCAATCTAGACCTATAAGTGCCATTATTTATACATCTAGATGTTTCTAAAATGATGTCCTCTATCACATATATTTGTACACTTTTCTTTTTGCACTGTATCACTGCCGTACCTTAGGGCTTCCATCTGAATTGGAGCCAGCTTCTGTTGGGCTATGATACTATAAGACTTCCCCCCACCCATGTTCTATATCTCCTTCTAACTCACTTAGGGGGCCTTTTACTAAAGATTAGCTTGAGTTATCTGCAGCAGGGCCCATTTTATTCCTATGGGCCCAGCTGCAGATAACTCAAGCTAACCTTTAGTAAAAGACCCCCTTAGCCTGGCTACTGCATCAACAGTAATTGCAAATCCTGCAAACCTAAACTCTAAATCTGGCCACTAGGTGTCACTATTTCATGATGGCTGGGATTCCCTTTCCCCTTCATTGACTTTGAACGTTACATCTATACAGTGGTGTGCTGGAGCCGGCTCGCACCACCTGTTGTTAATTTTTTAAAGATCTTGCAAGCCAGTTGTTCAGCACGGCGAGCCGGCTCCGGTAAACGAGGTAAGCATGACAGGAGGGCACCACAAGCCATGCTTACCCCATTTACCTCACCTCCCACCACTGCCCTCGTTTGCCTGCACCACCCAGTGATTCTCCTCCCCTGATTACCTCCGTTGAAGCGGCCACTTAATTGAAAGCCCTGCCCGTCTCTAGCCTTCCCTTTGTGAGTTCGTTCCCTCAGAGTCCCACCTTCTGACATCATTTCCTTTTTCCTCGAGGGCGGGACTCTGAGAGAAGAAACTTGAAGGGAAGGCTAGAGATGGGCAGGGCTTTCAATAACGCGGCTGCTTCGATGGAGGTAATCAGGGGAGAAAGGAGAATCACTGGGTATGGGTGGCTGGAGGGGGGGCAGGGGAGAGAAGAGAATCGCTGAGTATGGATGTCTGGAGGGGGGCAGGGGAGAGAAGAGAATTGCTGGTTATGGATGGATAGAGGGGGCAGGGAAGAGAAGAGAATCGCTGGGTATGGATGATAGAGGGGGCAGGGGAGAGGAGAGTTGATGGATATGGATGGAGGGAGGGCAGGGGAGAGGAGAGTTGCTGGACATGGGTGGATGGAGGGGAGGGCAGGGGGAGAGGAGGGTTGCTGGACATGGGTGGATGGAGGGGAGGGGAAGGGAGAGGAGGGTTGCTGGACATGGATGGAGGAGAGAGAAGAGAGAGAGAAGAAATGCTGGACATGGTTGGAGGGGAGGGAAGAGTGAGGAAGGAGATGAGATGAGGGAAAAGGAAGAGAGGAGAAAAACTCCACATGGATGAAGAAAATAGGCAGAAGCTGGATCCACTGGACAGTCAAGTCTGCAAAGGACCCAGCTTTTACTTACGGATGTAGGGCAAGAAATGAAGAAGAAAGGTAGAAAGTAAAGAAATAAATGGAAAGGAAGCCCTGGAAACGGAGTTAAGAGGACAGATAGCAGCAGAATCGGATACTGGGCCAGCATGATCAGAAAAACAAAGTCACCAGACAACAAAGGTAGAAAAAAATCATTTTATTTTCATTATAGTGTTTGGAATATGTCCATTTTGAGAATCAGGTACTCAACATTAAAAGTTTATATTTCTTTACTTATTTATGGCATTTTATCTCACATTAAACATGAACTAGATTGGAACCTGGGATCATTTAATTTTTTTTCCTGGAGTAATGCATTGCCCCCCCCCCCCCAGGCTCTTTCCCCGGCTATAGCCAGCTCTGCAATTTGGGGGGGGGGGGGTGCAGAGGTGGACAGGGGGAGCAGATGTGGACAGGGGGTGCAAAGGTGGACGGGAGGCACAAAGATGGATAGGGGCGCAGAGGTGGACCGGGGAGAGAGCCTGTTGTTAAACATTTACCAGCATACCACTGCATCTATATCATACTGCCACTGATCCACCAGGACATTCCTACTACATTTTTATTAGGCTATCTTCTAAGGAAAGCTAAGAGGTTAGTTCAGTTCCTAACATCTATTGTGTACATTTGAAATCAGTCAAACTGCAACGGAGTCATGTAGTTCTTCCTTCCGAAAACATGCTGAACTTGAATGCATCAAGAACTCTAGTGCTTAACTCGACTGTGCTACCCTCATTTGCACGAAGGCAGGCTGTTTTTTGTTTATGTATATATGTTAAGCATTGTCTGTAACAAATTACGTTGCCTGTATCTTTAAATAAAAGGTTGTGCCCTTTAACTAAAAAATCTCTATAATCCTGTAGTTCCCTGTGATATGCTCTTTCAGAGCACATACCCAGCTCCCTGCGTCTTTTGCGACTTTCTACTGGCTTACCTTGTTCTTTGTGGATGCTGGGCTAGTTTCCCCCCCCCCCCCCCCCCCCCCCCCCCCCCCCCCCCACACCTTTCTCTCTCTCTGTATGGTCTATAAGAGTTAGTCTGCAGCATATCTCTTCTGTGAACTGAAATTACCTATGCTGTAATTTGCTGTATGATCCCCTTCAAGCTACTGTGACACTATCAAGATTTTATCAATGTAAAAGTATACACAGCATTACTCTCAGTGTGTTGTTGAATTACTCCCAGTTTGTTTCTCTTTTGCTTGAGAGAGAGAGAGAGAAAGAGAGCTGGTGGAGAACAGATTCACAGTTTGCAAGGCAAAAGCTCTTGTCCAGCACATCTGAACTGTAAGTTATTTTTCCTTGTTTGATTACTACATTAAAGAAGATTTGGGTTCAGGAGTTCTGAGTCTGCTCATAGTGATGCTCTATTCTCTAGTTTAATCTGCATGCCAATCACCTCAGTGAAAGAGCAGAACATTGATTAAAAACTGCTAGGGATGTTTAAAGAAAAAACAGTGGTTCATTTCAAGCTTTTTTGTTAATAACAATTTGTAGAACTTCTTAATTTATGAAAGTCAACTTTGTGCACATTAATTTATAAGTTACCATGCACTAAAGAACTAATTGTGTGCTACTAAAGGTACATTCTTTAAAAACTCCCCACCATCTTTCCAACACTGTTCAAAAACATCTTGCTCATGTCAGCATGAACCTAATTACAAAGAAGACACTGTGCCTAGCTGTCACTTAGAAGTGCCTATTTCTTTGAAAAAGTTTGACATAGTTGTTAAATGTGTAGTTGCTTCTCCTGTAATTATCTCAATTTTTTGCTGGTAGTGTTCACACTCTAGTCAGCACATGTTTTCAACAGGCTTTGTATTCTTGTTCTCATGTATCATCCTAATACCCTCAGGCGGAAATTTTGTTTTACAGTCATGTACATTACAGGTAGTTGTTTTATTGAGCAACATATTAAAGAGACTCTTTCTATACATAAATGCTGAATGCTGAGTTTTTCAATTAAATGGCCTGTTGCGTTGAGATGAAATCATACCTGGAATTCTGGCCAGGCCTTCAGTGTGACTTTTGTTACCAGAACAGCCAAGGTCCGTGGTGTATATTCTAGGAAAGACCAGAAGGCTGGGATGGAGGGGGCACAGCCAAGAGGTTTTTAGATTTTTCAGTTACTGAGCAAGCATGGAAAATAGAGCACTAGGCTTGGAATAAAGAGACTATGGCCTGTGTGTGAAATCTGCATAACACACCCTGAAAACAGGGGCATAACAGAGCCCTCTAGCAAAACTCTCTCATCTATGCATGCAAGTGACTTCCTAAAATAGCAATTAATTAACAGCAGAAAGCAGCCTACGCTGGCGATTAAACAGGTAGATTAATCCATGTCAGTCCTAGCAGCTGAAACATTAGAATACCAAATGAAACGTTACAACGATCATGGTAATTTACTTAATTAATTTGTCTAAATATAAAACTGAAATTCATTAGTAATGATCAAACTCCAGGTGGTGTGATTACAATAAAAAGGAGCAGAGCCATAAAAGTAATGTATTGTTTTGGAATACCACATCCAAATTGCACAAGATTTCTCAAGCAATAATTTATAGTTTGGGCAGAGGCAGCAGTATTCACTCTTAACCCTAGTAGCCTCAAGGTCATGTACACCAAATACTGTTGTCTTTGATTGTCGAGCTGTTGAACTGGAGATAAGAAATGTTATACAGTTTCATAGCCCCATCATGTGGTAATGCAACCTATTCGATATAGAAAATATCCTCAGCCTGGTTCAAGTTTGATGAAAAACACAAATTTCCCTGAGATCTGCTAGCAAAATTGCCTATGAAATATCCCTCTTTTCCTTGGATCTTGACCAAAGTCCAGGGCCGCCGAGAGGGGGGGACAGGGGGGGGCAAAATTCCCAGGGCCCGGGCCTCCAAGGGGGGCCCTGCGCCGCAGTCCCACCCGCCACCGGGCCCCTTCTACCCGAACCCCCGCCAGCAGAAGTGCTGTCTTCTGACTCCGGCTTGCGCGACCCACACAGACGCACTCCTCTCAGCTGATCTTCGCTGTACTCTGCAGGGCTTCTGTGCGTCTGACATCCTGTATGGGACGTCAGACGCACAGAAGCCCTGCAGAGTACAGCGAAGATCAGCTGAGAGGAGCGCGTCTGTGTGGGCCGCGCACACCGGAGTCAGAAGACAGTATTTCTGCTGGCGGGGGTTTGGGTGGAAGGGGCCTGGCCTGGTGGCGGAGGCGGGTGGAACTGTGGCGCCGGGCCCCCCTTGGGGGGGGGGGGGGGCGGCCTTGTCCCGGGCCCGACCCAGTCTCTTGGCGGCCCTGCCAAAGTCTGATACAGATCTCTTAAAATCCAATGCAAATCCAAAAAGTAGAACAGCAGTTTGGTGCATTTTTTTGCAGGCTTGTGCTGTATTTTCTGTGGATCTGCAATGTATTTTGCCATCATTGCGCATTTCCTTTGTACTTTTTCTGGGTTCATCAAACTATTTTGTGAACTTCTTTTATAGAAGTTTGTAAATCCTCAATAAAGGCAAGACTAGTGATCTCAGAAAGCCTCAATTAGATTTTTAAGGGAAGTCCTGTTTTGTTCTGCTTTAATGTGGACAAATTCAAAGTGAGGCACATTTAGAAAAATAATCCAAAGCATAGTTACCCGATACTACTACTACAAATCATTTCTATAGCGCTACCAGTCATACACAGCGCTTCACAATTAGGGTTCACCTTGGAGGTCAGCACCCAAGAAAAAGATCTAGGTGAAATCTTTTGGTCAGTGTGTGGCGGAAGCCAAAAAAGCAAACAGGAAGCTAGGAATTATTAGGAAAGGGTTGGTAAATAAGACCAAGAATACTATAATGCCTCTGTATCGCTCCATGGTGTGACATTACCTTGAGAACTGCATTCAGTTCTGGTCGCCATATCTCAAAAAAGATATGGCAGAGTTTAAAAAGTTTCAAAGAAGAGCAATCAAAATATTAAACGGGATGGAACTTCTCTCAAATGAGGACGTCTTGGAAAAAAGTCAGCTGAAGGGAGATATGATTGAGGTCTACAAAATCCTGAGTGGTGAAGAATGAGAAGAAATGAATCGATTTTTTTTTTTTTTACTCTTTAAAAAACTACAAAGACTAGGGGACACTCAATGAAGTTACATGGAAATATTTGTAAAACAAATAGGAGGAAATATTTTTTCACTCAGTGAATAATTAAGCTCTGGAACTCATTGCCAGAGGATGTGGTAACAGCGGTTAGCATATGTGGGTTTAAAAAAAGGTTTGGACAAGTTCATGGAGGAAAAGTCCATGGTCTGTTTCATTAGAATGAACATGGGAGAAACCACTGCTTGCCCTGGCATTGGTTGCATGAAATCTTGCTACTATTTGGATTTCTGCCAGATACTTGTGACCTAGATTGGCCACTGTTGGAAGCAGGATACTGGGCTAGACGGAACATTAGACTGACCCAGTATGGCTATTCTTGTGTTCTTATGGTTTTAACTAGGAATATGCAGGTCAAAATTTTTCATTTTGTTTTGTTTCCCTTTTCGTTTATGGGATTTTTTTTTTTTATTGGGCTTTTAAATAGTTTTTCATTTCGGAGGCAATATCGTCAATAGTAGAAATACCTTTAAAACAAATAGGAAGAAATATTTTTTCATTCAACGGATATTTAAGCTCTGGAACTCATTGCCAAAGAATGTGGAAACAGCAGTTAGCATATCTGGGTTTAAAATAGGTTTGGAAAAGTTCCTGGAGGTAAAGCCCATAGTCTGCTATTGAGATAGAAATGGGGAAGCCACTGCTTGCCCTGGGATTGGTAGCATGAAATGTTGCTGCTACTTGGGTTTCAGCCAGGTACTTGTGACCTGGATTGGCCACTGTTGGAAACAGGATACTGGGCTAGACGGACCACTGGTCTGACCAGTATGGCTATTCTTATGTGTATACGGTTGCACAATAATTGCATAAGTGTACACCATTCTTCAATATAGCGCCTACTGGTAAATAGTGCTTCATATTAAACAATAGTGTGTGTTACTGAGCAACACAGTTTACTACTGAGCAATAGCATGCACTATTGATGGTACAAGGCAAAAATAGAATTTCAGTTTGTTTCTTGCCATTTCGGGTTAAAAATGACATGGGAGTTTCCTATGTCCTTTCAAATGAATACACATTGCTATTCTGGGGAAATTCTTATCTTGCTACTCAAAATACACGTTACAGGGCTGCTTTTACTTATGGGCAAAGGGGCAGTTGCCCCAGGTCCAGCATGGTAGAAAGACTATTGAATGAACACATAGGCCTAGATTCAGTAAATGGTGCCCAAATTTCACAGCCGAAAAAATACATGCTGAATGTTATTCTATAAATGGTGGCCCAAAATGGGTGCCTTTTGTAGAATAGTGTGTAGTGTAGGGTGTAGCGCCAGGATCTGCACTCAACTTCAAGTATGAGTATTTACACCAAATGAATCTTCACATTTAAATTAGGCATAGATCCCCCAAATTTTATAATACTGTGAACATCTTTAGTGAATGCCCTAACCCACCCATACCCCTTCCATGGCTATGCCCACTTTTCAGTTTCATACTAAAAGATTTATGCGCACATCTGTATAGAATAGCACTTACCAAGATGCATGTGTAAATTCAAATTGTTACCAATTAGCACCAATAATTGCTTCTTGCTACCCAAATATTGGCATGAATTGGCTTGTTACTCAATTAAAATATGCACCACATATAGAATTTGGGGGATAGTGCTTCGTCCTGATTAATCTATTGACCGGTGCTCAAATCTTAGGAGACAGAGAACGCTTCTTTGCTTCCTGTTCCTGTCCGTCCCCTTTCAGCTATCTGCAGGGAACTGGGGAGGAGGGGTAAAGGGGGGAGCAGGGGCGGCCTGACCATTAGGTCACCTGAGGTAGGGGCTTCAGGCGGCGTTCTTCAAGAGTTGCATCTCCTGGTGTTACCCGGCAGTGGCAGCATCTCCCCAATTTGGAATAATTTATTGGTGAAGACTCGACACAGTACCTTGTTTCGGCTGGTAGCCTGTATTGGGAGTCTTTAAGTTTATCTTGTTGGGCAGACTGGATGGACCATGTAGGTCTTTTTCTGCTGTCATCTACTATGTTACTATGTTAAATAAAATGCAACACCATTAAAAGGTCAATGGCCTTAGGTTTAAAAAAAAAAAGGAATAATGTGATCTTTAAAAAGACCTTTGAGTGAAATATGCGTGGGTACTTAATTGAGCTGAAAGCTGCGTTCAGCTCGATTAAGTACCCACACATATTTCACTCAAAGGTCTTTATATAGACCACATGCAGATGTCCAAAGGCCTACAACGATGAACACAACACCACTAGGAGATAAATGTGAGACTAGAATCAAGAACTCCCAACAAAAAAATGCATTTTTTCACAGAAAAAAAGTCCCCAAAAATGGATGGGGACACTGGAGATAAAAGTGTCTTTCTCAAGGACTAGGCTACTTCCAATTTTTAGGGATTTGATAGTAGTCTCTGTTTAGCAAGCCAGTGAGCTATAACATTAAGGCAAGTATTTAGTAGGCTCAAGTCTGTTGTTCCTGGTTCCATACTGGCCAAGAGCTGAATATAATCAGCAATTTTGCACAGAAATCCATAAAACTGAAGCTCTGTCAGAATAAATGGCTGATAAGGAAAGACACATATTAAACAGCATTGGAGCTAGAATTGATACCTGAGGCACCCCACAGACCAAACGGAGTCACCACAAAAATGCTACTAAGATTCTAAGTGTTACTCTATTTAGTCAGTTGACTTTCAAAGATCACCAGAGTACATGCAAAGGGCCATGCATTTAAGCCATACACTGGAAAACCAGCACCATTGCAAGGAGGAACCCAACTTGAATGCAGTGGAGAATCCAAATAGTTGATGCAGAGAAGTAGGCCCCAAATTGCAAAGAGGCATACTGTGCTATAAGGAGTGAAACAGGAAAGGGACTACCGATAGGTTGCATCACTTCTCACTGCAGCACATCAGTTGAAGCCCCAGATTATCCTTTCTATGGAAGGAGGCCAATCTGTCAGACAGGTCCAATGCCACAAGTGCCACAGACAACAAGAAACAATCCCAGTGGTTCTCCATTGTTGGTACTGTGCTGAAGTCTTCTTTGAGTTGTAGGATCTTTTGACTCTCGAGGAATGTAGTGCTCACTCAAATCAAGAAGTGTGGGGGGGGGGGGGGGGGGAGAGACGTGAACTAGGAAGCTGTCTGGGAATGGATCCAGTTTGAAGGGTAGCTGCATATCATTCACTGGTGAGTATCGGAGTCAGTCTTACTTGTACACTAGAAAGATCTGTTGAGGCCCCAACAACTCTTCACCCGGATAGTAAGACCAAGGAGGAAGTGAGGCTTAAAGAGGGAAAAGGTGGGCAAAGCAGGAGGAGTGATGAGGAAAGTGATGAAGCCTGGTGGGATCCCATCTATTGCTGTGGCCTACTTATTAGCCAACAGAACCCTTAATAACCATTCCCCAAAACATTTTGACAGAGAGGGCTGCCATACAAAAGGTATATGAAGAGGCTCTTGGGAAGTGAGAGGCCTCTTGGCTGCTGCCAACCATTTCACAGTCTGGGATGACATCATGGGCAGAGAAGGTAGAGACCTGGTACACCTGCAGTTCAACATCTTCAATAGCCATATCCATAATCAATAGATATGTTTGCCAAGTGAAGAAAAATATGAATAGCAGACTGCCCATGCTGGATTATCTAACTATGTGTGCTTGTCCATGGGGAGTCTGATAAAGAACTCTTCATCTGGGATATCTATGTACTGGAGCATCTGTAGCCCTGAGATTGAAGGAGTGGTAATGAGAGCCAGCAGATCCATAGAAGCAAAAAGCAGAGGGCTCAGGCCCAATCCTCTGAGCATCACCTGAGGGGAGTTGATCTAACTGAAAGAGAAGTCCTCTCTACAAGTAACCTGCACCAGCTATCTGGGCACAAACAGTTATACATCAAATACATTTCAAACTTTAAAACTGAGGACTAGGAGTTCCTGATAACTTGGAATGACATATTTTGCAGATAGGATTGGAACTATTTATGGACCATACCACCAATACTAAATTCATTGAAGTGTGGTGCAACTGCCTTCCCCAAAGTGCCTGGTATACCCCCAACAGTTATCGTGTAGGTTTTACACTTAATGCTCCTTAACCGTGGTTTCTCATGCTCATTAAGTGCAAAATATCAGCACACTTTAATAAATGGAGACCTTCATGCTTTACTGACAACACCGAGAGTGTACTGTAGTCATGCTATTGGGGGACCTGGTGACTTTTTTGGCTCTGGGGAGAGCTTTTAATTCATATCACTTTTTTCATGTGTGGTGAAGGTGGTGAAATGAAAATCAGTAATTTACTGCTGCAGAATAATAGCTCACTTCAGTCCTTCCTTACATTAAGTTCCTGGGCTGCTCTACTCCATGCTGCCTTCAATAAATTAGCCAGCCATCTACCAGTGAAATCCATTTATAATGCTCCTATCAGCCTGTAATGAATCATTTTCTGTTGATGAGATGATAAGGTAAGTGTTATGCGGCCAGACAAACTCTACATCTTTCTCTAAACACATCACTGGCATCAAATTGCTTCAGCACAATAGAATCTGGGTTTCTGGTAATCTCTACGAGATCAATATTTTTCTTCCTGTATTGATCCCAGGAAAGACTGTATACTTAAGAAGGTGGGATCCAGGGTATCTTAACAGCATATGTAAGTAGTGTGCTTGGAGAAGCCATTTTTATTGCCTAAGGGTGTTTACATTGGAAATAACAAAACACTTGAGTCTGTTCACCCATTTTTAAAGTCAGTTGAAATGTCAGAAAGATTAGAGAGTTTTGATAACATAATGCATTGTTAGAGCTGCCTTGTGATTACAGAAGGTCACTCTGCATTAACCCTGGATTCTGTATATTGTACCCAAATTTCCACGCCTTAACTTGGTGTGCATATCAGAGATGCACTTGCAAATAAAGCGGGTCTTTTACTAAGCCGCGGTAGCGTTTTTAAACTTGCGATGGAAATCAGCTGGCAGTAAACGCCAAGACGCCCATAGGAATTTAATGGGCGTCTCGGCATTTACCGCAAACTGATTTCTACTATGAGCTAAAAATGCTACCGTGGCCTAGTAAAAAAACCCCAAATTGACTAATGAGCTTGGAAACATCAATAATTGGGTGCTAACAACCAGTTATTGATGTCAATTGCCAGTCTTAAAAATTTGTGTGCTCTTCTCACTGCACACCAGGGGCATAGCCAGACTTCGGCGGGAGGGGGGGGTCCAGATCCCAGGTGAGGGAGCACATTTTAGCCCCCCCCCCCAGTGCCACCAACCCTCCCCCACCATTGCCGACCCCCAGCATTGCCGGCCGACCCCCGCCACTGCAGCCACCACCAACTTTGCCCCCCCCCCCCCCCCGCCGGCGACCGTCTCGGCCCCCCTCCCGCCGCCAACCCTCCCCCGCCGTCGTCGCCTACCTTTGCTGGCGAGGGACCCCAATCCCCACCAGCCGAGGTCCTCTTGCTTCCCGCGCAAGGCTTCGTCCTGTTTCTGACGTCCTGCAAGGCTTCGTTCTGTTTCTGTGAGTCTGACGTCCTGCACATACAACGTGCAGGATGTCAGAAACAGGACAAAGCCTTCTACGGGAAGCAAGAGGACCTCGGATGGCAGGGGTTGGGGTCCCCCGCCAGCAAAGGTAGCCCACGGCAACGGCGGGGGAGGGTTGGCGGCGGGAGGGGGGTCCAGGACCAAATTTATGGGGGCCCAGGCCCCCGTGGCCCCACGTAGCTATGCCCCTGCTGCACACTATTCTATAAAGTACGGTGCCTAACTTCAATTGTGTGTATCTGAAAAGGGAGTGTGGCCAGGGGCATGTCAGGGCATTCCAAAACGTTGCATGCGGATTTACAGAATTCACCTGAAGTGCACCTAAGTTGGGCGCTGGCATTTATATCTGCTTTTAGCAGGCATAAGTACAATGCACAAAAGTCAGGTGTGAGATCTGTGCCAAATGCTATTCTATAAAGGGTGCACTCCCTTTATAGAATAGCGCTTAGATCTCAAGTGTTTTGGTGCCAAATGTTTGACACGATTTATTGAATTCCCTCCTAAAGGGGTAAATTTTAAAGATTTTAGAATGTGTAAATTCTGTTTTCTACATAAAGGTCTTTTATAGAATTGCATGGCCATTTATACTGACATATATGTGCGTACACCAGGATGGCACATACTTACATGATTGATGCGTGTAGGCATTCCCGGGGGTATAATTTGAGTGGAGTAGGGGCAAAGATGTGATATATGTGGATGTTTTATATAATACTTTGCTCCATGTACCCATTTAAACTAGCTTTACATCAGGTATAAATTTGTGTTTCGCCGTTTGTACTCTGCTGAGGCTGGTTCTGGTTGTCTGTTTTAGAAAAGCACATACAGTAGGAACTTATATTACCTTTCTAAGATAAGCATTAAAACAGGTGGGCCTGATAAACAAAGGATTTATTCTCATTATTTGAGAGTTACACTCCTAAATTGGGCTCTTTGAAAATTTACTAGGCCGAGCACTTAAATTTATAACTCAAAGGGGGAGGTCGACATTTAGAAACAGCTCCTGGCTGCAGTGGCGTACCAAGGGGGGGGCGGTGGGGGCGGTCCGCCCCGGGTGCACGCCGCTGGGGGGGTGCCGCGCACATGTCGGCTCTTCGTTTTCATGCTCCCTCAGGTTACTTCCTGTTCCGGGGCAGAGGGAGCATGAAAACGAAGAGCCGGCAGGCGCGTGGCACCCCCCCCCCCCCCCCAGTGACGTGCACCCGGGGGGGGTTTCTTTCGCCGGGGGGCGTCGCGCTGTTCCGGGGGGGCGCTGCACCCGGGGGGCAGGGCGCATCGGCGATCCGCCCCGGGTGTCAGCCCCCCCTAGGAACGCCACTGCCTGGCTGATTAAATGTTCGGGACTAACCACGTATTTTCAGTGGCACTTAACCAGTTGGTACTGCTGTGTAGTTAGTGCCAAACCGCAAACTGGTTATTTCAAGGGCGTTCCAGGGACAGAGTCAGCACTTGGCTGGTAACGGTAAGTATCAATATTCAACTGCATAAATAGGACTGCATAAAAGTCAGTTCTATATGCAGTTCACCACAGCTGGTTAAATATTGAATATCGCACTTAACTGGCTTTTGTTTTCGCTGGCTCCATAAACTTGGACATTCAGTGCTGTAGCCCAGACATGGCCTGGCATTGAATTTTTGTGCATATTGCCGGTGAGGGTCAGTAAAATCCTGAGCACTGCCAGTTAAATATCGACTCCAGAATTTCACTAAACTCAAATTTAGGACCATAAAATGTGGGTGACTACAGGGGCAGATTTAGTGCAGGGAAGCACTGATTTTCAGCACTAAGCTTAGAAGTCTAGGCAGATGAATAGCAGACCTATTTCAAACTCCTAAGTTATGCGATACATCTTCAGCTGAAAACTTAGGTTCCTAGGTTTGGTTGAAAATAGAGCACAAATGTAGGTGCCTAATTTAGGAGCATAAATTTAGGAGCTCGGCTTCTTTTAAAATATTGTATCTTGCATTTTTGGCAGTCTTAATTACTCTTTCCAGATTGGCCCAGTGGAGAACAGCTCTCGCCTCTGGGTTTGTTCCCTACTGGTTCTGTCTTGTTTTCTTGCCCATGCATTTGGTTGGTTCCTGTTTTTGCCTTGTTTCCTGATGCCTCAGGAAGCACAGCAAAAAAAAAAGTTCTTTGTGTTCACTAATCCTTGTTTGTCCTTTTGTTTTGCTTGCACTTCTTGTAGGTACAGTGATGTACCAGCTAATATTCAGCCAGTGGTAGTCAGCATTTAAAATGCTGATCATCACTGGCTAAATTATTGTAGATCCCCTATGGGTGAGGGTTAGAGCAGATGGTAAGAGTATACAATCACGGTGTGGCCCCACACTCTACACTCACCAATTGAGGAAATACAGAGAAAAAATAAGGAAATTCTATATTTAAAATAGTGTGCAATTTAAGATATTAATAAATGAATTTCCCTTGGTGATGATTCAAATTTACAAAGCGATGACAATATTGCACACTAGACTTGAAATCAAATTAATTTATTGTGCAAAATGTTTCTTTAAAATTTCAATATAAATTTGTAATAATTTTCATTAATAAGACAGCTGTTCAATTGCATTAAAATATTGTTTTCTCACTTTCAGAAAATATATACATCTTCAATAAATAGACTCACTAACAACTTTCACAACACAAGTCAGATAAGTATTACAGTTATTTCTGTTCTCTATTCTTCAAAATTTACTGTATCCAGAAAAAATTATTAAAGAAATTGATTCTTTGTCTCAATTCTTTCTCCTTAAGGATTAAACCTCCTCCACTTGGATATGGAAAAAACTCATATACCTTCAGGTAAGTAATTTGTCTCTGAATCACTGTAGATGTCTGTACTTAGCTGTGTTGTAGACCTTTCTTGTATAGTATTAGCTTTGGTCTTTCTTTAACGTTGGTGCACTTGTTGCTTTGAGGTTGTCCGGGAGCAGGAACCCAGAACTTGAGTACCTACTACTCTATGCTTCGAAAAAAAATCAAAAAGGCAAAACCCTATCCCTGTCTAATTCATCAAATCAATTTTTTCCTTATAATTTTAAACTCATTTCCCTATATGATTGTTCACTTATTTCCCTAACTATCTTCCCCAAGTAAATAAAAATATAATTATTTTTTCCCTAATCTAATCCCTCCCACAATCAATTAAAAATAAGAGAGTGTGAAGTTCTACCTTGAACAGCTGGAAGCATACAATTTCCTAACATTAAAATTACTTCCAACCTCTTTCCGCACTCACTATCACATTAATACAGTGAAAAATCAAATCTCCTTTAAGAAATTGTCCTCCACAATTCCTATGAGTTCTCACCCTTAAAGGCACTCAAATCAATCAGTTTTGATTTAATGTGAGTGTACCAGGGTAATCAGCTCATGTGTTACAGATATGAAATTGACCCTTTATTAAACAAAAATCCTGATCTACCAAGCCAGCAGTAACCTGAGCACACTGGCAGGATTTATTGTCAATTCTGGTTTTGTTTCCATAAACTTTCAGATAACTCAAAACTCAGTCACTCTCTAAAAGCCCTTAAACCGCATTGGCTTCTTTTAAAATTTAAGTAATTATCATCAGGCACTCACTTCACACTCATAAATGACCTTTTAAAGACTCTCAAATCTGTTTTTTAAACAGATTTTCTCTACCGCTAGAGACAGACAGCTAACATAGGTCTGCTCTGCTCTTTCCTTACCTCCCAACTACCAACTGCCAGGCTTAGAACCCTACACAACTCTCCCCCCAGCTCGAGCTATAAGCACGAGCTTAACACATTCCAAAAACCCCCAGCACACAAACACAGCACTTTTAAATTAATACTGACCCATTTTGCACATATACATATAACCAGCGCTTTAAACAAATGTAAACTTTAATACCTTATGGCTCCTATAGCCTGCAAATCTTCCTTTTCCTTCCCTGCACGAGCCTCTTGACAGCTCCGTGCACGAGGTAACAGCTGGCTCGTGTCCTCTCCTGCACCCGGCTCTCTGCACTTCCCGGCGCGTGCAGCACTGCCTTCATGGCTGGCCGCTTTAAAAAATAAAATCAAAACGTTGGGAGAGTGCACCGGAGCACTTCCCCACTGCCTCCGGTCCCCCTCCGACCTCATTTAAACTTCGGAACCGGCTCTACAGCCTAAAAGAGCCGGTTCCCTTTAAGAATAAAAAAAAACTCGGGCCCTGCGTCAAACATGCGTCTGACGTCATTACGTCGACGTCAGACGCCGACACAGGGCCGAAGAGAGCCCCGACTTCCCCCAAGGCTTTCTCTTCTCTTTCTCCTCCGCCTCAGCGATCGCGGCAGTGCGCCCCTCGCGCCAGCCGCTTTTTGCCTGCTCCTGCTGTCTCCAGCCTTCCCTCTGCCCCAGGACTTGCTTCCAGTCCCGAATCGGGACTTAACACCATCGGAGCAAGCCTGGGGAAGCCTGAAACGCCGGCCATCAGTCCAGGGAGCCTCCGTAGGAGCAAAAACCCGCCCGAAAACAATCAGACCCACACGAGGGTCAGAAGAAAACCACGGAGCACTGGTAAGCCCTTCAATTTAAGTTTTTTTTTTTTTTAACCCTTTACACATCTCCGCCCCCACATAAATGTCGTCCCGACATTTGTCACCATCCGCAATAACATATTGCCCTATACAAATTCATGGTGAGGTTTGACATCTAATACAAATAAAAATTTTCTCTCAAGTATTGTGGTGGTACTCCCCTGTTTTCCCGAAGAAATCGATGCGAGCCAGGAACCTCTGGTTGACTCTCAGGACCAGGAACTGAAATGTCCTCTGTATCAGGTTCCACTGTTTCAGAATCCAGAACTTGATTTTCCTGTTCTCCAACTAGCAAGTATAGACAGTCGGGTTGTTCCTCTGGCTGTTCCCCTACTTTTCCCTCGCAATCAAAATCTGATTCCTCTGAGAAACTTTCAATGGGTAAAAGTAATTTTTTAAGTTGATCTCTGTGCACTCTTTTAACACTGGCCTTACGTTCACTCTTTATTTCAATTATGTTTCCATCCAACCCTGTCACTTCATAAATTTCATCTTCCCACTTATTTTGTATCTTGTGTCTTCCTGCGTACTTCTGGATTTTCAACAGGACTCTGTCGCCCAACCGTAGCTGAGGCCCCACTGCCCGCTTGTCATAGTATTGCTTTCTCGTTTCTCCGCTTTTGATCATAAACTTCGCAGCTATTTGACATGCTTTTTCCAATTTCAGGTAATGGACATTAACCCAATCACTAACTGAACTAGGCAAATCTTCCTGGGGCTCTAGATATAAGTCCGATGGTAACTTCGGTTCCCTTCCAAACATTAAAAAGAATGGGGAGTACTTGGTCGAAGAATGCACGCAGCTGTTATAAATCATGCAAATTTCCATCAAGTACTCAGCCCAGTTCTCCTTCCTTTCTCTAGACAGAGTCCGTAGCATTTCATGCAGAGTTCTGTTAAAACGCTCGCACTGCCCATTTCCCTGCGGATGATATGGTACAGTGTGCGTTTTCTTGATTCCGTATAATTTGCACAGTTCTCTAATGATCTCTGCCTCAAAAGCTCGACCCTGGTCAGAGTGTAATCGACCAGGGGCCCCATAACAGGCTATCCAATATTTTAACAGCACTGCCGCAACTGTCTTTGCCGTTTGATTAAAAGTTGGGATTGCTATGGTGTATTTAGTGAATAAATCAGTCATAACCAACACATTTTCCTCTCCATTTGTACTCGGTTCAAGTACTGTAAAATCTATGGCCACTGTTTCCAAAGGTCGGGTGGCAAAGCAACATGTTAATGTAGTTCTATCTCTCTGGTCTTTTGCTAGTAAACACCTTTTACATTGTTTGGTCCAATTTGTCGCATCTTGTTGCATGCTCACCCAATAGAATCGGCGTCGAAGTAATGTGATCATACTGTCTCTTCCTATATGACCAAGCCGATCATGCTTTGCCAGAAGTACTTCAGATTTTAATTCTTGAGGAACTACAAATTGCAGGATTTCTTCTCCATCTCTCGGGCTCACTATCTTCCGATATAAGATACTTTGCACCAAAACTAATCTGGCCCGTTGTTTCCATAGTTTCCAGCTCTCGGCATTGGTAGATTGAATCTCTGTACTTCCAAGAAGCAATGCCTCTATAATCGGGCTTAAAATTTCATCTCTCCGCTGCAGTTGCTTTAAAGCTATTATGGACAGAGTAAATTCCTCTTCTATAGAAGAGATTCCATTACTAGCATGAATAATCGCTAGGTGCCCCCTATTAGTCGTTTCAAACCGCTTTTTAACTTCTTCCATTTCTACTGGAAAGGCAGCTTTATTTTTGTCCTTAATGTTTTCCAATCGTGATAGAATATCCGCATTCGAATTGATTCTTCCCGCTTTGTATTGCACTACAAAATCAAAGCTTGCCAGCTGGGCCAACCACCGTTGAACTACAGCCTCCACGTTAGCTGTTTGAATATATTTTAACGGATTATGATCCGTCTTTACAATAAATCTTTTGTATAACAAGTACTCTTTGAATTTTTCAGTAATGGCCCATTTAAGGGCTAACAGTTCCAACTTAAACGGGCTATAATTTCGATCATTCCGCTCCGTTTTTCGTAAACCACGACTGGCGTATGCAATTACCCGTTCTCGTCCCTCCTGTTCCTGGCTTAATATTGCACCGAGGCCTTGGAAACTCGCATCTGTAGTAAGTATAAATGGTAAGCTGAAATCAGGGTATGCTAATACTGGAGGACTCATCAGCTTCCCTCTCAAAGTGTCGAAAGCCACTTGACACTCTTCAGTCCATACTATCTTAGACGAATTGCTCTTCCCTTTCTTCCCAGTTAGAAGAGTATGCAGTGGACGAGCCATTTGAGCGAATTGCTGAATGAATTTTCTGTAATAACTGGCGAATCCCAGAAATTGCCTCACTTCTTTTACAACTTGTGGAACAGGCCAATTTTCCAGAACCTTAGTCTTATCTTTATCCGCGGTGATTCCCTCTTCAGACACTATATGACCCAAATATTTGATTTCCCGTTGGAGCAACACACACTTTGATGGTTTTAATTTCAAACCATAGTCTGACAAACGCTGAAACACTTTGTCTAATCGCTTCATGTGTTCTTCGAACGTGGAGGAAAAAATCAGTATATCATCCAGGTAGATCAATACAATGTCCATTATATATTCATCCATCACTAACTCCATTAATCGCGAAAATGTAGCTGGAGCATTGCTTAGCCCAAATGGCATCCGATTCCATTCGTACAATCCGAATGGGGTAGTAACTGCAGTCTTGCACTTGTCCTCTTCGGCCATAGCTACTTGGAAATACCCAGATGTTAGGTCTAGACTGGAGAAGAATTTGGCTGCACCGAGCGCATCCAAGCTCTCATCTATCCGAGGGAGTGGAAACGCATCCCTGACTGTGACCTGATTGAGTTTCCTATAATCTACGCAAAAGCGCAGACCTCCATCTTTTTTCCTTATAATGACTGCGGGCGATGCCCAAGGACTACTACTTTTCTGTAAAATATTTTGGGCCACTAAATCCTGGATGTGGTTTTTGAACTCTGCAAACAGATGTGGAGACACCCGCCGGAAACGCTGCTTGATGGGGAGAGTGTTCCCAGTATCTATTCTATGTTCCACTGCATCAGTGAATCCAATGTCTTGGTCACTTTTCGAGAACACCTTTCTATGCTTCCGTAGTATCTTGTCAAATTCCATCCGTTGAAAAGGATCCATTGTGGTCCAGTCTACCTTCAACTCCGGTAATTCATTCAGTATGTCAGCTTGTGGCATCGCCTTGACAGTGGCAACTTTTACTATCACTTCGGAATGTCCCTCGTTCCACTGAAATTCTAACTTTGGGTTCTCCATGAACCGTATCTCCGCCGGATGATACACACGAGCAACTTTAGCTCTGGGTCTTAACTGTACTGCTTCGGTACTGGTGTTTAAAAATCGGATTGGCACTTTTCCTTTTTCTGCCTTCGCCAGAATGTTTGCCACTAATACTCCTCTTGGCATGGTCAATTGTTCTGCTGGCTCTACCGTGACATAACAAGAATTCAACTCCTTGAGTTTGTGGCAAATCCCCAGCGTTACCACTTCCGTCAACGGTGGAACCAGACAACTTCGACTTCCCAACAGCTTTACGAACCCCAGAGGCCCTTCTTGCTGGGCTAATTGTCTTTGCCTCCCTACCTGGGCAGCGATTTTTGCAATAATTGTTTTTTCCTTAGTCGAGCCCAAGCAAGTCATGTCCTGAAGCCAACCCTTAATATGTTGTAGGACATTTGTCCCAATGATCCCAGGTATTTTCTCTTCTTCCGACTGCGCATCCCAGGGATCATCCCTGATAATAAAAATTCCTGTTTGTGGGATCTTTTGTCCAAGACACTCCACTTCCACTTCCAGACATCCCACAACTGGGATTTCCAACCCATTGGCTGCTGTTAACGTTATCCAACCCGTATCTTTTAAACGTTTTCCTTCAGCCAGGTTCCGATAAAGAAAGTCGCCGTCAAGGTTGTCACCGCCGAACCTGTATCAATTAAACAGGGGACTGGAACACCACTTATCCAAACCTCCACCACTGGTTTGGGTCCCACAGCATTCTTTTTCAAACCATCTAGAGAGGATGTCTCATCTATAACGACCACCTTCACGCCCCCTCTGGAAGTGGAAGGTCTTGGGGACTCCGCTCTCGTCTCCGTTTTTTTCTCTACCTTTCGTACTACGGTACGACTTGTCTCTTCGTCATCTTCCTGATTATTTGTCATTTTTTCTTTTTTATTTCCCACTATTTTCTCACTTCGACAAAACCGGCTAATATGTCCCGGCTCGTTACACTTGAAGCAAATTATGTCTTCTCTATTATTTCTTCGGGATCCTCTCCAATCCGAAGGTCCGTAGTTCCCACTCTGGCGATTATCGTTTCTTCTCCACCTCGAAGATTCTCGCCTGGTATCTTCCTCTCTATCCCGTATCACATTAAATAATTCCTGTTGCTGTAAGCTTAAACTCTTTCCCATCTTATCAACTGCCTGGGTCAACTGTTGAATAGCCAACAGTGTCTGATCTGCTTCCACTGCAGTGGCTCTCACTAACCCCTCATTTCTTCTTGGCAACATTCGCAGCCTATCCCGATCTCCATCCCCAAAAATTCTCTCTTCCTCCTCAGCTCCCTCAATAGCAGCTGCAAGTAGTTCTTGGAAAGTGAATCCTGGATTTTCTTTGTTCTTTCTCTTCATCTCCCGATGCAGACTGTCGCTTTTTAATCCCATAATTAACTGATCTTTGAGGGCCTCCTCCACATCCAGGATTGCCTGTGGCTTCCGGGCCAAAATTCTGTTCATCCGTTCAAACAGGTCACAGCCAAAGGCACGCACCGACTCCCCGGGTAGCTGTTTCCTACCATAAAACTCATGTTTTCTTAAATTTAAAGGCGCTCGGTCTCCAAATTCCCTCAACAGTCTTTGAAACATATCCTCCACATGTCTCTGATCTCCGGCATACAATTTCATAACATCACTTGCTGCACCTTTTAAGTGATCTTGGACTACTTCCCACTGGTCTTCGGGTGGCACTCTCAAAATTTTCAAAGCTGACTTAGTCATCTTAATCCACTCCTCCACGGTTGGTTCCCCCACTTTCAGAGGCTGTCCTGAAAAATCCAATATCCGTTTATCCCGGGGGATGTACAAAGCAGGATACCGCATACTTTCTTCAGAACGCGAAGTACTAGCGTCCCCCTGACCTCCCCGAAATGTCCGGATTACTTCTGCTTGTTCTCGAGTCAGTCTCTCCTGCTCTCCCAACCGTTGGCGTAGACTCTCCATCTCGGATCTCCAGTCTTCCATGGTCCTGGCTCACAACAATCTCTCCAAGGAAAACAGGGTTTCACACACTTACTTATTTCCAAACGTTCACCAATCAAATGTCCCTTTGTTCTTTTAGAACAAGACTTTATTTAAAATGTTCAGAATTAGAACGTTCGAAAAATCCTGTCCGTGACGCCACTTGTAGATCCCCTATGGGTGAGGGTTAGAGCAGATGGTAAGAGTATACAATCACGGTGTGGCCCCACACTCTACACTCACCAATTGAGGAAATACAGAGAAAAAATAAGGAAATTCTATATTTAAAATAGTGTGCAATTTAAGATATTAATAAATGAATTTCCCTTGGTGATGATTCAAATTTACAAAGCGATGACAATATTGCACACTAGACTTGAAATCAAATTAATTTATTGTGCAAAATGTTTCTTTAAAATTTCAATATAAATTTGTAATAATTTTCATTAATAAGACAGCTGTTCAATTGCATTAAAATATTGTTTTCTCACTTTCAGAAAATATATACATCTTCAATAAATAGACTCACTAACAACTTTCACAACACAAGTCAGATAAGTATTACAGTTATTTCTGTTCTCTATTCTTCAAAATTTACTGTATCCAGAAAAAATTATTAAAGAAATTGATTCTTTGTCTCAATTCTTTCTCCTTAAGGATTAAACCTCCTCCACTTGGATATGGAAAAAACTCATATACCTTCAGGTAAGTAATTTGTCTCTGAATCACTGTAGATGTCTGTACTTAGCTGTGTTGTAGACCTTTCTTGTATAGTATTAGCTTTGGTCTTTCTTTAACGTTGGTGCACTTGTTGCTTTGAGGTTGTCCGGGAGCAGGAACCAGAACTTGAGTACCTACTACTCTATGCTTCGAAAAAAAATCAAAAAGGCAAAACCCTATCCCTGTCTAATTCATCAAATCAATTTTTTCCTTATAATTTTAAACTCATTTCCCTATATGATTGTTCACTTATTTCCCTAACTATCTTCCCCAAGTAAATAAAAATATAATTATTTTTTCCCTAATCTAATCCCTCCCACAATCAATTAAAAATAAGAGAGTGTGAAGTTCTACCTTGAACAGCTGGAAGCATACAATTTCCTAACATTAAAATTACTTCCAACCTCTTTCCGCACTCACTATCACATTAATACAGTGAAAAATCAAATCTCCTTTAAGAAATTGTCCTCCACAATTCCTATGAGTTCTCACCCTTAAAGGCACTCAAATCAATCAGTTTTGATTTAATGTGAGTGTACCAGGGTAATCAGCTCATGTGTTACAGATATGAAATTGACCCTTTATTAAACAAAAATCCTGATCTACCAAGCCAGCAGTAACCTGAGCACACTGGCAGGATTTATTGTCAATTCTGGTTTTGTTTCCATAAACTTTCAGATAACTCAAAACTCAGTCACTCTCTAAAAGCCCTTAAACCGCATTGGCTTCTTTTAAAATTTAAGTAATTATCATCAGGCACTCACTTCACACTCATAAATGACCTTTTAAAGACTCTCAAATCTGTTTTTTAAACAGATTTTCTCTACCGCTAGAGACAGACAGCTAACATAGGTCTGCTCTGCTCTTTCCTTACCTCCCAACTACCAACTGCCAGGCTTAGAACCCTACACAACTCTCCCCCCAGCTCGAGCTATAAGCACGAGCTTAACACATTCCAAAAACCCCCAGCACACAAACACAGCACTTTTAAATTAATACTGACCCATTTTGCACATATACATATAACCAGCGCTTTAAACAAATGTAAACTTTAATACCTTATGGCTCCTATAGCCTGCAAATCTTCCTTTTCCTTCCCTGCACGAGCCTCTTGACAGCTCCGTGCACGAGGTAACAGCTGGCTCGTGTCCTCTCCTGCACCCGGCTCTCTGCACTTCCCGGCGCGTGCAGCACTGCCTTCATGGCTGGCCGCTTTAAAAAATAAAATCAAAACGTTGGGAGAGTGCACCGGAGCACTTCCCCACTGCCTCCGGTCCCCCTCCGACCTCATTTAAACTTCGGAACCGGCTCTACAGCCTAAAAGAGCCGGTTCCCTTTAAGAATAAAAAAAAACTCGGGCCCTGCGTCAAACATGCGTCTGACGTCATTACGTCGACGTCAGACGCCGACACAGGGCCGAAGAGAGCCCCGACTTCCCCCAAGGCTTTCTCTTCTCTTTCTCCTCCGCCTCAGCGATCGCGGCAGTGCGCCCCTCGCGCCAGCCGCTTTTTGCCTGCTCCTGCTGTCTCCAGCCTTCCCTCTGCCCCAGGACTTGCTTCCAGTCCCGAATCGGGACTTAACACCATCGGAGCAAGCCTGGGGAAGCCTGAAACGCCGGCCATCAGTCCAGGGAGCCTCCGTAGGAGCAAAAACCCGCCCGAAAACAATCAGACCCACACGAGGGTCAGAAGAAAACCACGGAGCACTGGTAAGCCCTTCAATTTAAGTTTTTTTTTTTTTTAACCCTTTACATTATCCTTTTATATTCAGTGCTGGGCCATGTCTGGGCACAAAGGCCACCAGAATTTATGCAGATCCCAGATGATATTCAGCTGGGATTACACATACAGGCCCTGTCTGAACATCAGCCAGGACCCGCATAAGTACAAAGTGAGTCTCTTCCTCCTCCTCTCTCCTATTCTGATCTCCATCTCCCTCCTTTCCTCCCTTCCAACTCCCAAAGCACTACCTAGTTAGGTGCCATTGAATATTGGCGGTTGGGCCACAGAGCCTCTCCTGTCTGCTTAAATCGTTTTGAATATTAGGCAGATTGAATCTTACCTTGACCAGTCTTATTTCTTGTCTTTTTCATGTCTAGTATATAACCCATGGGAGTCGCTGTCTACTGTAGTAGCTGCCCACACCCAGACAGGGACTCTATGACAGAAAGAACTAACCAATGTAAAGGTATTGATAGACTGACTTAAGGGCTCATTTTCAAAGCACTGAGACTTACAAAGTTACAGTCATGCTTATTTTTGAAAGTGATCGCCGACCATCTTCCGACACAAATTGGGAGATGGCCGGCGATCTCCTGAACCCGGTCAAATCAGTATAATCGAAAGCTAATTTTGGCCAGGTTCAACTGCTTTCCATCACAGAGCCGGCGAAACATCAAGGGGGCGTGTCGGCAGGGTAGTGAAAGCGGGACGGAGGTGGGATGGGGGCGTGCTCACGAGATGGCCGGCTTAGCCTGATAATGGAAAAAAAAAGCCAGGCTTGACGAGCATTTCGCCGGCTTTACTTGGTCCCTTTTTTTTCACGACCAAGCTTAAAAAAGGGGCCCCAACTGACCAAATGACCACCGGAGGGAATCGAGGATGACCTCCCCTTACTCCCCTAGTGGTCACCAACCCCCTCCCACCCAAAAAACAAAACAAAAAAAAAAACACTTTTTTGCCAGCCTGAAATGTCATACCCAGCTCCCTGACAGCAGTATGCAAGTCCTTGGAGCAGTTTGTAGTGGGTGCAGTGCACTTCAGACAGGTGGACCCAGGCCCATTCCCCCCCTACCTGTTCCACTTGTGGTGGTAAATGGGAGCCCTCCAAAACCCATCCAAAACCCACTGTACCCACATGTAGGTGCCCCCCTTCATCTCTTAGGGCTATGGTAATGGTGTAGAGTTGTGGGGAGTGGGTTTTGGGGGGATTTGGGGGCTAAATAACCAAGGGAAGGGAGCTATGCACCTGGGAGCTATTTAAATTTTTTTTTTAATTTTTAGAAGTGCCCCCCTAGGGTGCCCGGTTGGTGTCCTGGCATGTCAGGGGGGCCAGTGCACTACAAATGCTGGCTCCTCCCACGACCAAATGCCTTGGATTTCGCCGGGTTTGAGATCGTTGGCATTTTTTTCCATTATGGCCGAAAAACAAAACTGGCCATTTCAAACCTGGCAAAGCCTGACATTTGGCCGGGCCCAACCGTATTAATGAAGAAAAAGATGGCCAGCCATCCTTTTCGAAAATACGGTTGGCTCCGCCTGCTTGTGGCGCCGGAGCCGAAGATGGCCGGCCAGCTATTTGGCCGTCTCCTTTCAATTATGCCTCTCAGTGTAACCTATTGAACTTTGTAAGTCTAAGTGCTTTGAAAATACGCCTCCACATCACCTAAATAAAGAAGCTAATGGAAGGACTCAGCTAAATTTGAGTGTCTACAGGCAGCAGCTTAAGCAGAGCTGCCAAGTTACCCAGTTGCAGAAGGGAGACTTTTGGCCAGCCCTGATTTAAAACTGACATCCCACTCCAATATGGGAAATCAGTGTTGCAGGTGCCATAATGCACCAGGATGAGGCTTACAGGCTCTGTGAGGGAGTCTATGGGATGCTGCCCCTTTCCCTTAAAAATACTCTTTCACAGAGTCCCAACCACCTTAAGCCCCATTGTCCCGCCCAAAGAGGAAGTGACATGGGAGTGGTGGAGCCAGGAGGACAGGTGCCAGGAAGTATAAAAGGTAGGGCCAGCGTTGGGTTAAGGAAGTCCAGAAGGAATCAACAATGCCCCACGGCATATGATTCCACAACAAGTACAGTGAGGTAGGCCAAGACCAACTTGGAACCTTGCAGACTTTGTTTTTTGACCCGAGTACTTGATAACTGGAGAGCCAGGCCAGAAATAAGTAGAATGTGTTGTTGTGCCAAGAGACAGGAATATATGCTATGGTAGAGAATGCCATGGGGATGGGGACCCGCAGTAAATCTCCAGTAACAAAAAGAACTTCAGAGGATGTACTGCAGATGTGGGAGCAAAACGTTTTACCACTCCTCAGGAACAATAAAAAGCCTTGCTCTCATGGAAATTTTTTTTTAAACCACCAGTATCCCTCCCGCAGGTCTGCCACCTCGCTCCCTTCCCTTTGCTCCCACCCCTGTCCAGCAGACCTGGCATCTCTGTGTCATCCTTCCCCTCCCTCCATGGTGCCTCTTCCATATTGAGCTGCTACAGCGATTCCTAAAGGCCTACTCTGGGACCTTCCCTCTGCTTGGTTCTGCGTTCTGATAGCACTTCCTGTATCAGGCTCCTTCCTGGAATGCTCTAGATGTCTACTCCAAAAACTTTTCTTGCACCGTGTTCCTAGCACTAAGTTCCAGGGAAAGTGTTCTGTTAACCTTGTAAACATTGTTGAATTCTTGTAGTTATAATTCTGAGCCCTTATGCAAAATTCCCAGTTGCTATTGTATTATCATACCATAAAAAAGAATCCCCAAGGAGAGACAATACAAATTCAAAATCCACAAGTAGTCAATCCTAAAACAACGATAGTATCAGATGCCTTGGCAAAAAATGAATCCAAAGAGAGAATTATCTAGAAAATTTATATAGGTGTGTGAGAGAGAGAGTTAGTTCAGTATAGGCTGTACCTACAGCCAAGCATATCTTTCGGTGAGTCTAGCCACCGTAACAGCTCATTTTTAAGCTCTATACATCATGTGACACTCTCCAAATTCCAGCCCCCAATATTTAGTGAATGAAAGTAAACTTTATGTGATATCCCACACCTATTGTGATAAATTCGTCTCCCAAAAAATAGCAATATTAATGGGTTTTGTTGTTGTTTTTTGCTTAAAGGCATCCAAATACAAAATTACAAAAATAGACCCTTTACAACCCCGGGAGGGGAAAATCCTCCTCCTGGAGGTGCTAATTCAGTCTCTACACAAAGTTCATAATGCATTTTTGTAAGATTTATAGATCACAAAAAAAATCTCCATCAATACATCTCACACAATATTTGCCCTCTAGATATGCTCAATGATATTCTATCTCACAAGGGAAAAGCCTCAGAATTTTATAAGCAGTATTAGCATATTTAGCTTATCCTATTCAATCACTGGAAAGAAAAAAACCTCCATCGAGAAGGATTTCAAGTTTTTAAATTTTTTTGAATTTTTACATTTTTATAACTATACGTGGAGGGGCATAATCGAAAAGGGTGCCCATGTTTTCCTGAGAATGTCCTCACAGAACGCCCCAGCAAAGGGGCAGGGAAATCGGTATTATCAAAACAAGATGGGCGTCCATCTTTTGTTTCGATAATACGGTCGGGAACGCCCAAATCGCGAAATTTAGGTCAACCTTAGAGATGGTCGTCCTTAGAGATGGTCGTCCATGATTTTCGTCGATAATGGAAACCGAGGACGTCCATCTCAAAAATGACCAAATCCAAGCCGTTTGGTCATGGGAGGAGCCAACATTTGTAGTGCACTGGTCCCCATCACATGCCAGGACACCAACTGGGCACCCTAGGAGGCAGTGCAGTGGACTTCAGAAATTGCTCCCAGGTGCATAGCTCCCTTACCTTGTGTGCTGAGCCCTCCAACCCCCCCCCCCCAAAACCCACTACCCACAATTGTACAACACTACCATAGCCCTAAGGAGTGAAGGGGGGCACCTACATGTGGGTACAATGGGTTTCTGGTGGGTTTTGAAGGGCTCACATTTACCACCACAAGTGTAACAGGTAGGGGGGGATGGGCCTGGGTCCGCCTGCCTGAAGTGCACTGCACCCACTAAAACTGCTCCAGGGATCTGTATACTGCTGTCAGGGAGCTGGGTATGACATTTGAGGCTGGCAAAAAATATTTTTAAAGTTTTTTTTAGGGTGGGATGGGGTTAGTGACCACTGGGGGAGTAAGGAGAGGTCATCCCCGATTCCCTCCGGTGGTCATCTGGTCAGTTCAGGCACCTTTTTGAGGCTTGGTCGTAAGAAAAAATGGACCAAGTAAAGTTGCCCAAGTGCTCATCAGGGACGCCCTTCTTTTTTCCATTATCGGTCGAGGACACCCATGTGTTAGGCTCGCCCCAGTCCCACCTTTGCTATGCTTCCGACACCCCCTCATGAACTTTAGTCATCCCTGCAATGGAAAGCAGTTGAGGACGCCCAAAATCGGCTTTTGATTATGCCGATTTGGGCGACCCTGGGAGAAGGACACCCATCTCCCAATTTGTGTCGAAAGATGGGCTCCCTTTTCTTTTGAAAATAAGCCTGATAATGTCCAATGAAAAAAGACTGTTTATCTTTCTGCTTAAATAGTAACATAGTAGATGACTGCAGAGAAAGACCTGCACGGCCCATCCAGTCTGCCCAACAAGATAAACTCATATGTGCTACTTTTTGGGTATACCTGACCTTAATTTGTATCTGCCATTTTCAGGTCACAGACCGTAGAAGTCTGCACAGCACTAGCCCCGCCTCCCAACCACCAGCCCTACCTCCCCCCACCGGCTCTGTCACCCAATCTTCGCTAGGCTTCTGAGGATCCATTCCTTCTGAACAGGATTCCTTTATGTTTATCCCACGCATTTTTGAATTCCGTTACCGTTTTCATCTCCACCACCTCCCGCGGGAGGGCATTCCAAGTATCCACCACTCTCTCTGTGAAAAAATACTTCCTGACATTTTTCTTGTTTCTGCCCCCTTCAATCTCATTTCATGTCCTCTAGTTCTACTGCCTTCCCATCTAGGGAAAAGGTTCGTTTGCGGATTAATACCTTTCAAATATTTGAACGTATGACACACAAAGTTAGATGTGGGGATGATCTATGCTAATCCAGTATTCTGTAAAGGGCACTCTTCGCAGAGTGGCCTTTATAGAATACTAGCTTAGGGGTCCTTTTACTAAAGGGTTGCCACAAGGCAACCTGGAACTACCGCCAGCCCAACGCGGCTGCCAGTTGTAGTTCCACCTTGAACATGCCCCATTTCCAACACTACAGAAAATAATTCCATAATTTCTAGCGCGGCGCTAACCCAGCAGTAATTGGGTAATTACCACAGGAGCCGTTACTGCCACCTCAGTGGGTAATGGTAAGTGCTCTCCCCTCCCCCCCCCCGCAAGGCCACACAGTAAGAATAATCATACCACATGGCCATGTGATTTTTTTAGGGGCATTTTACCCGCTGTGGTAAAAAGGGCCCTGGTGCATGGCAAAAACAGTCCCCATCGCTAACGCAGGGCCCTTTATACCACAGCTTGTTAATAAAAGGACCCCTTAATGCACATTTCGTGCCTAACTTTGGGTGTGAGCATTTATGCCTGCCAAAGGCTGGTGTGAATACTCTTGCTCAAATAATAACAGGCGCACGACTGCGGGTTTTCTATAACACCACGCCTAAATTCTGAGAATGCCCTTGACCCACCCATGCCCCTCCAATGGTCATGCCCCCTTTAGAGTTATGTACTATTAAGTTTAGGTGCTCATGTTATAGAATAAGATGTAGGGCAGATCTGCGCTTAACTCCTAATTACAGCCAATTAAGTGCTTGTTAACACCAATAATTGATTGATAGTGCCAATTTAGTCAATTACTTTGCGTGCAGATCTTTAATCTGTACCCCAAAATTGAGCGCCTAACTTTGGATAACCTATACAGAATTCGGGGAATAGCACATAAGAGAATAACACAAAATATTTGCCCCTTAGTGCTTGTTAAATGGCAAAATCATGGGCTGTATAATAATGAGATACGTGTATTGAACACTGCAAGCTACAATATTCCAGGGAAAATAACGCCAGCTCAAAACTCACATTATTTTTCTGCCTGGGAACAGTAGGGCCCCTAATCTGCTGCCGAATGCTTCTGGGCACCATCTTAAAAGGGACGGAGCTAAATTAATAGTGACCTACTCACCTACTCTCTCTACTCTCATCTCCCCTTATGTCCCCACCCGTAACCTCCGCTCTCTTGACAAATCCCTCCTCTCAGTACCCTTCTCCACCACCGCCAACTCTAGGCTTCGCCCTTTCTGCCTCGCTTCACCCCATGCTTGGAACAAACTCCCTGAGCCTATACGCCGGGCCCCCTCCCTACCCATCTTCAAATCATTGCTCAAAGCCCACCTCTTCAATGTCGCCTTCGGCACCTAATCACTACACCTCTTCTCAGGAAATCTAAACTACCCCAACTTGACATTTCGTCCTTTAGATTGTAAGCTCTTCTGAGCAGGGATTGTCCTTATTTGTTAATTTGTACAGCGCTGCGTAACCCTAGTAGCACTCTAGAAATGTTAAGTAGTATTAGTAGTAGTAGTAGTACCTTCTTTCCTCTGCCACCTCCCCTAAACAGATCCCCCTCCAATTAGGCCCCTTTCTCTCCAAGTGCCATTTAAATCCAGCTACAAGGGGGTAGGAGCAACTGGGAAGTGTTCCTGCCCCATTTCAATGGACCACCAGGGTACAGGTAAATGGAGGGGAGGATGAGGGTCTACTGGGGGCTGTTTTGGGGCCGTGAGAGCCTATGAGGAATACTTCAGGGATGGGAGGTCTGTTCATGAGGGTAGAGGAAGGGGGGGGGGGGGAAGAGCTGCTATTAAGTCAGCTCCAGCTCCTTTAAGAAGTTTTCTTAGAAGCATCGGGCCAGAATAAAGCAGCTTGTGAGATATATTGTAAGATGTGTGATTAATTTACTGCGAGAGTCACTAACATGCAGTATTGAGTTACCACAGGTTAGAGACTCCTGTGGTAAACTAAGCAGCTATAAAATGTCACTGTTACCACATCTTGGTAGCTTCTCCCCATTGGGGGTATTTACTTGTTACTTCACTTGTCTTTTGCCACCTGCTGCACAGTTATTTCAGCTTTATTTATATTTTGTTCATACCTTTTCATGGTGGGTATTTCTGTCCCTGGGGGGTTCACAATCTAAGTTCATACCTGAAGCAATGGAGGAGTTAAGTGACTTGCCCAAGATCATAAGGAGCAGCAGTGGGATTTGAACCAACAACCTCTGGATGTCAAGACCAGTGCTCTAAGCACTAGGCCACTCCTCCACTCCAAGGTTTGTTTGATTGTTCATGTGTGTATGATTTTCCTGGACTCCCCACTAGGTCTCATCTCACAGTTTCACTTCACACATGGGGTGGGATGTTTCTTTCTCTCTGCCTGGTTTGGTAGCTTATAACTCTTTTCTGGGCTTTGAGCAGTGTTCATTTCTAGGAATCGGGGCAATCTGCATCCTCTTCTCCACCTTTTGTGAAAACATTTCCAGTAACAAGGCAACCATCTGAACATGAGAAAGATAAGAGATTCCAACTCTCCCCACTTCCTTGATTCTCAGAAATATTTCTGGTACTCCCCCTACCCATGTGCAGAACAGTGCCTTCTGAGACAGCCATCATTTATAATTAAAACCATCAAAAGAGAGGCACAACAGAATCAAAGCAAGCTTTTATTTATTTGAAATATTTATTAACCACACTAGCCACGGTTCTAGGCGGTGTACATGGTAACATATGTAATACAATATCATAAAAAGCAAACAAAACACTATAACAAATGTAAAATAAACAGTAGGAGTGGCCTAGTGGTTAGAGTGGTGGACTTTGGTCCTGAGGAACTGAGTTCAATTCCCACTTCAGGCACAGGCAGCTCCTTGTGACTCTGGGCAAGTCACTTAACCCTCCATTGCCCCATGTAAGCCACATTGAGCCTGCCATGAGTGGGAAAGCGCAGTGTACAAATGTAAGAAAAAAAATACAAGATAAAAGCTTGCAAGAAAATAATGTCACTTGCTCAAAGATGTAATACATCAAGAGCCATAACATGCCTAAATAAAATAAGTCAAATTAAATAGGTGAGTCTTCAACAATTTTCTGATCAAATGAAATAAATAGAAAAGAAATATGAAACAAAATCATAGTTTTTTCCATGAGCCCTCTTAGTAGGGGTAGGTAATAATGCTTGTTGGATCTCTCCTGCCTAAATCCATTTTATTACACCCCTGCCACAAAACCCCCAGCCTTAGGGGCAGGATAGGAAGAGGAACCCAACTTGTAATAATACCAATACTTCTCTTCTTTCAGACTGCTGTGGTGGCAGTGAACATGAGGTCTAGAAGTGCCTGTCCCCCTGCCCCCACCCCATTTAGATTTAGTTTGATTGTTTGAGAAATTACTTCTGCAGGATGCCATCGGACATTTGCGTTACATCTGATTTACTGGACAGCTTGTTGCTTTCCTGATAATTATGTTGAGATTGTATTTGCATAAATGTTCAAGGAAAGCACTCAGTAGCTGAGCAGCAGAGCAAACTGAAGCAGCTTCATTGTAGGTATTTGTGATCCCGACAAATTATTTTGATCTGTAATTTATGCGTTTTGAAGTATATTTATGCAAGCTAGTCTGTTAAGCTGCCTATAGAAAGCTTGCATTATAATTCCTAACAACTTCTTTTTAGTGAAAGCTGATTGCACTGAATTAATTTGCAAGCTGTTTATAAATTATCCATAAAGATACTCAGGTGGATGTGAAAGTACATTGATTTAGGGGGGTGAGGGGAGGGGGAGGATGCAGTACACAGTCATCATATTCAATGGATATTTAGCTCCATGGCTTTCTCTCCCTTTGGAACTCAGATATTTTTCCTCTATTCACACCTTATAAATAACAGACTGCTCACCGTATGTGCAGGGAAAGAACGTTTATCATTCAAACAACATGGCTCTGCTCAGATCCAATCTCCATATGGAAGCTTGCAGATCTGTAGACATGATAGCAGCTGCTGGCCTGAACGCAAAAAGATTATTATTAGTAGGATTGTTACGTCTTCATGTGTGACACATAGTTAGTGTTGATTGGTTTTTACTCCATTAATCTGGGACCTACTGAAGGTCCTGGGAATCACAGAAATTTCTGCATAAATCCAATCATAAGTTTCAAGTTTTCCTTTATTTGATATACTACAATAGGGAATATGCCATCACGGCGGTTCACAATTATCTTAAACAAAAGAGCCCAAAGTAAGAAAAGAAATATAGTATCTATAGGAAAGGCAAAACTATAAACAGAAGAGTAAAAAAATAAGAGGGAAGGGGCACAAGGAAGGCAGAGAAGGAAAGGGAAGGAGGGCAGGCTAAGTATTGCAATCACAGTTTTCCAGAGGGGAAACAAAGGGGACATTCAGCAAAAAAATCAAATGATGGAAACATACAATTGCCTAAAAAAAAAAATACGTTTTAAGGGCAGTTTTGAATTCCCCATGGGACTGGAGTTTGCCACATCTCAATAGGGAGAGCATTCCAGAGGATCGGTCCAGCAACTGAAAACTTCGTTTTCCGAAGGGTGACTAAGGGTACAGTATGAAGGGTAGGTTCAGCAAGGAGAAGCTGAACTGCAGAACTCAATGACCAGGAAGGACAGTAAGAAAGTAGATATTGGGTAAAAATGGGCGACTGGCCAAAAGTAAGAGTTTTATGAATCAGGACTAAGATTTTATACGGGATATGTGTACTTACTGGAAGCCAATGTTCTCGCCATAAATGGGGAGGGGGGGGGGGAATGTGATCATACTTCTGACTACCAAAAATCAACTTAGCAGCAGTATTCTGTTATTTGAAGGTGACAAAGTCCAATTGACGTAACTCATTAAACAAAGCGTTGCAATAATCAATATTTGCAGTGGAAGAGTAGCCTAGTGGTTAGTGCAGTGGACTTTGATCCTGGGGAACTGAGTTTAATTCCCACTGCAGCTCCTTGTGATTCTGGGCAAGTCACTTAACTCTCCATTGCCCCTGGTACAAAATAAGTACCTGAATATATGTAAACTGCTTTGAATGTAGTTGCAAAAACCTCAGAAAGGTGGTATATCAAGTCTTATTTCCCATTTGTAAGTACCAATGTATGTGTCAAAATGAGAAGAGCATCAGTTTCTAAGAACAGATAGAGTGACCTTACCTGGCAATCTATAAAAAGATCTTGAAACTAAACTAGAAATATGAGTAGCAAATGTAAGTTCTGTATCAAAAGTAATACCCAAAATTTTAATAGAGTTGACAATAGAAATGGGGCTACCAAGGAGACGTAACTGTTTCCTGTCAGTAGGAAGAGAGACTATGAGAAATTAACATTGCCTTCTTTTTTGGAAAGATTTAACTTCATTTTGTGAGTTTCAATCCATAGTAAAATCTTTTCTAATTTTGGGAGTAGAGCATCCTGGGCTAATGGATCGGAAGAATCAAACGGTACTAAAACTTGTTATCATCAGCGTAAATAAAAGGCAAAAGATCAAGGTCCAAAATGAGTAATGCCAAAGGGGCCAAGAATATGTTGAACAATAAAGGGGCCAAAAGTGAACCCTGAGGAACGCCATAGTGCAATGGAAGAGAATTGGACAAATCATTACACCAGAGGATGCAGTATACATGATCACTAAGGTAGGATTGAAACCAAAGCCACGCCATACCAACCACACCAATATGCAGTAATCTCTCAAGGTGTGATCTACAAGATCAAACGCAGATGAAAGATCAATAGGTAACAATAAGACAGCTTGGTTGTGGGCTAGAGCAGCCTGCACCATGGTAGTTAAGGCAATTAAAGCAGATTCTCTACTATAGAATTAGCAAACTCCGGTCTGGTTAGGGTGGAGTGCAGTGATAGTATTCACATGCTCCATCAAATGCATTAAGACCAGGGATTCTACCACTTTGGAAGAAAAAGGAAGGTTTGCTACAGGGTGGTAATTGGTAATTTCGGTACTCAGGAGATTACTGTCATTCTGCCTTTGCCATATAATGGCCTATTTCCATAAAGAAGGAAAATAACCTGTTGTGAAACTATCGGTTAAAATTGATTTTACTAGTGCATGAAGAACCATTTCCAAGTAACATAACATTTTTAACATGGTAACATTTTCAACATGGTCACTCGGTCTCCAATAGCTTATACAGCACCCCTTCAATCAATGCCACAGCAACTCCAGTGCCCTCCAGCATAGTAACTCAGTTCTAAACTCACTCATACCACTTAGGGCCTGCTTTCCTCACCAGTACTTCCCCCGGCAGGGTGCGAGTGATGCAGTAGAATTTCAGGCCACAGTACGAGTTCACTACCTCCATATAGTAGTTGTGTTTTAAAAGTATTACCATGTAACTTCATTGAATGTCCCCAAGTCTGTGTACTTTTTGAAAGAGTAAAAAATAGATTCATGTTTACTCATTCTACACCACTCAGGATTCTGTAGACCTCTATCGATCCTCCCTCAGCTGTCTTTTTTTTGCAAGCTGAAGAGCCCTAATCTCTTAAACCAGCGGTCTTCACTAATTTTTAAGTCAGGGTCATTTTGGACTGCCAAAAATACTAAAAACTATGCCAGACCACCTTAATTTCTGGAAATCACTAAAAACGGTCCTGTCAAAAGAGCATACCCCACCGACCCAGCATAAAAATACATGGACACCTGTGACACAATGCAACCAAAGACCGTAAAGGACATTACCTGACTCATTCCCCCCCCCCCCCTCTCTCTGTTCCCCCAACTACACCCACCTTACATGTACCTTATCTACCACAACATCACCTTGTATTCATTCGTACCATGTATTTGTTCAGACCGGAATCGGCTAATGCTGTTAACGGCAATATGTAAGCCCCATTGAGCCTGCAAAAAGGTGGGGAAAATGTGGGATACAAATGCAACAAATAAAGAAAGAAAGAAAGAAATGAGCTGAAGGAGAGCCACCAAATATCTTCTCAGGCTGATCAGCAGTGTTGCGACCCTGCATGTGTCAATAACATCCATCCTCACTAGCCTGCCTTCAAACTTTTCATTAGGGGTCTCTTCAAGGAGGAGGGAATTTTCAAATGCATTCTCTTTTGTCTATTGGAAATGCCTTGTCCTTCAAGCATGTGGCTCTTCTCCACTTCTACTTTCCTCTTTTTGTCCTGAGCTTGGGTAGAGAGGCAGAATGAAATGGGGAGAAAAACAATGATTATAAGGGCTGCCCCAGGGGCCACCATCGGCCCCTGGGCATTGTATTGAAGAACACTGTCTTAAACTTCCTCATATAAGAGGAGTTGCACCCCCTTAGTCATTTTTGTCACCTTTCTTTGAACCTTTTCTAAATCCATCTTGTTTGAGATACAGCAACCAGAATTGCAAACAGTACTAAAGGTAAAGTCATACCATGGAGCGACACAGAGGCATTATAATATTCTTTGTCTTATTTTCCAGCCCTTTCCTAATAATTCCTAGCATTCTGATTGCTTTTTGGCCTCTCATGAACACTGGGCAAAAGATTTCAGTGTATTGTCCACATCGACACCTAGATCTTTTTCATGAGTGCTGACTCCTAAGGTGGAACCTAGCATCAGGTAACTTTTATTTGGAATGTTCTTCCCAATGTATATTGCTTTGCATTTGTCCACATTAAATTTCATCTACGATTTGGATGCCCAATCTTCCAATTTTCTAAGGTCTTCCTGATATTTTCACAGTATGCATGTGTTTTTAGCAACTTTGAATAGTTTTTTGTCATCTGCAAATGTAATCACTTCACTCATTGTTCCGATTTCCAGATCATTTATAAATATGTTAAATATCAATGATCCCAAAACAGATCTCTTTGGCACTCCACTAGTCACTCTCCTCCAATGAGAGCAATGGTCATTTAACCCTACCCTCTGTTTTCTATCCATTAACCAGTTGGGGGAGATAGACTTTTCCTTGTTTAGTGGTTGCCAAATGGGGGTAGCTATATTGCCATTTCACATGCATAACAGGCCCAGGATAAGAAAGGCTAATATGTCCAGCTACTGGGCAAATTCTGGAGTCATAAATTCTTCTTTTCCAATGTGTATGTCCCCAATGTTGATTTGATAGCTGTAATGACTCTGTATCCAATGGTGGCTGTAATGGATCTGTATCCAGAATATAAGCTAATCATTGGAGGCAATTTTAATATCATAGCTGACCTCACTATTGTTCATAGTTGTAAAGGGATCAATTTTATGATACAGCAGCTGGCAGTCCTTCACCCACATGAATTGGACTTTACATTTTATTCTAATGCACAGTTTATTCAAGGTTAGATTACCTTCTGCTAACCAAAAGTATGTTTGCACAGGTAGAGGAAGTGATGATCCTTAGCCCCATGTTTTCAGATCATGCACCAGTGACACTTAACTTTGAGCATAATTTCCAATCCCTCTAATTTTGCATAGAACATTTTACCTCACCTGTACAGTGATCCATACTTCCACATTTAAGGGTGAAGTGGCAACCAAATTTGTCATGCACACAGGCAAGACAAGCCCTTGGCCTGCAACCAGACCCCAACTGCAGCATACAAGTCCCCTGCAAGCAGATGATCAAAAACCTGCGCTGATCCAAACAGCGCTCCAAAAATAGCACTGGAACAGCGCGGGACGTTATTAGACCTATGATCAGAGATAATTGCATGCAAATTTAAGCACGTAATTTTCTCTGATCATGGAGTAGAAGTGTGGGAGAATTGTGCCTGAGCATGTGCTCAGCACAATCCTCCTGCACTTGTTTGACAGGTCTGGACTGTCAAAAGCCCAAACCTGTGAAACACAGGGGCTGGAGGTCCATGGAACCACCAGGCCCCAACTACCCCTGCCCCGAGCAATAGGGTCTGGAGGTCCGGCGGACCTCTGGTCCCCCTGACAATCTTTGTTGGGGGGAATGGGGAACTGCTAGCATGCAAATGCATGCTGGACAGGGCTCACCATTCCTCCCCAATGATCTGCAAACCCTAACGCCAGCTCGGATCTGGCGTAGGTTTTGCCACAATCAGTGACCCAATCTTTGGTGCACTGGGGATGAATATGTTTAGCCCTGTTTTGCATGCATTTGCATGCTAGTTGCATTCAGAGCCCTTGAGCACGTTGTTTCACGTGCTCAGGGACTCTGATCATTGGGCAGTAGGAAACACCGGTGCTAGTAAAGCACTAACAGCCTCTAGCACCGGTGTTTATTTTTGATGCCCGTGCTGGTCAGGCACAAGATAGGAACTGTGCTATGGCTGAAACTTTAGCAGGAACTGAAGCCAGGCGGGAACATAGGTTGGAATCGAGCCAAGGTAAGGTGGACTTGGCTGAAGCTGGATACAAGACAGACTTGGCTGGAGCTGGAGGCAGACTTGGCTAGAATTGGAGCTGGAGATGGACTTGGCTGGAGCTGGAGCCAGGCAGGGCTGGAGCTGGAGATAGGGAAGCAGGATCCAAGCAAGGCAGCAACTATGAACAAGTGACTCGTTATGAAGGCAGTCAGTGGCACAGCCCAACTCCCGTTGTAAGACTACAAAGGCGCTGCCCTTGCACACATGCATGTGCTTAGGGAACCCTGCCCCCAGGAGGGCCAAGTCAGTGTGGCCTGTGCCACCCACAGAATGCCCTGGAGTAGTGCTACCAGTATCCCTCCCCAGCGAGGAACACTAAGGGATACCACAAACCCCCGCCCCTGGGTCCTGAGGTCAATGCACCACCAGGGCCATGACACAGGGTCATATTATAGCTTATGTATCAAGAAAAAAGAAACAGTGAGAGGCTGAGTTCCTGAGCCTATCCAAAGAACTACAAAACCTCCAGAGACTCTATATTGCTAGACTAAATCATTAGTGAGTCAGGAAGCTGAGAGATGGAATTCTAAAATAAAGGTGGAACAGAATCTTTATTATCAGCATTATATACTCTATATTATAAATGGGTAGATTGTTGGCTAATCTAGTTCACCCATATAAAAAAAGAAGTAAGTCATATCATCTATTAAAAATATAAAGAGGCATCACTAGTGGAGGAGTGGCCTAGTGGTTAGGGTGGTGGACTTTGGTCCTGAGGAACTGAGTTTGATTCCCACTTCAGGCACAGGCAGCTCCTTGTGACTCTGGGCAAGTCACTTAACCCGCCATTGCCCCAGGTACAAATAAGTACCTGTATATAATATGTAAGCCTCATTGAACCTGCTATGAGTGGGAAAGCGTGGGGTAGAAATGTAACAAAAATATAAATATCAGAAGTTCAAATCATGCAACAATTTATGATATTCTACAGAGGTATTTATGATTGGAAAGCATTGGATGCGAGTGTATGGGAGGTGTTTTTCAGGGATTTGACAGTACTGCAGTTCACAAATAATCAATTACAATATTTGAATTCACCTATAACAACTGAGAAATTTAAATTCAGGACCAAAAATCTGAATATGTGTAATGGGTTAGTGGGGAACTACCCCCCCCCCCCCCATGTTAGACAAAATATAGTGCATAAATTTCTCATATGAAAACCAGGGAAAGTGCCAGAAAAGGTGACAGTTTATCGGCCAATATCGCTCCTGGACCAGGATATAAAAACAATAGTAGCAATTTGGCACATCAGTTAAAAAACTACTCACTTCAGATTATAAACAGTGACCAAGCTGGATTTGTACCAGGTAGATATTCGCCTATGAGTCTTACCAAGGTCTTCTTAGCTGTTCACAAACATAAGGGTAAGGGTAATACATCCACAATTGCTAACCTGAGTATGGAAAAGGCCTTTGATAGCATTTCCTGGCAATATATGGAGCAGCATGGTATGGGGGTGGGGGAAGGATGTTCAGCAACTGGATAAAGACCTTATATACCCATCCCCAGGGACATAGGCACCTAGTATAAGAGGCTTGGGGAGGCTTAACCATGACTTCTGACTATCATCAAGCCTACTTTACTATGGATAAGGGGGTAACTCTTACCCTATGGGAAGAGGGGGCCTGTCTTAAATGTAAACATCTGCAGCAATCACTGCTATACTCCTTTAGAGAATGTTCAAAATTATCCATATGGAACAGAGTGATATCAGTTATAGAATAAGTGGTTCAAAAACAAACAGAATGGGATTATAGCACTCTTTTACTGGGAGACCAGAATTCATTAATTGCACAGTAAACCTCTTTACCACAAAGGTAATTTAGTTATATTTCCCTTTTACTGGTCAAGAAAACTATATTACAATGCAGAGGTGGGAACAAAGAATGAAGGAAATGGCAAACTTTGAAATATGCACGTTTAATAAGGCTGAAAAGCTGAAAAAATTGCATTATGTAGTTTATGGCAACGTCTTCAGGGTATTCAGTTCAGTTCCGGATGTGCATTCTTGTTTTTTAAAATTATATTTATTTGTTTGTTTCATAATTATTAACAAGAATATAATTGTCGTGAAATACAGCCAAAACTTCAAAAACTTACAAAATTAAGAAAAAGAGAAAACATAATTAAGAAGAAATAAGAGACATTTTCTTCAAAGTCAGAATAAGTTATATCAAAAATGGCAAAACCCTTATCTTCTCGTGGAAAAATATTGTCATCTCTTATCTAAATTTAAAACAGAAAATTTTTACGCTTTCTCAGACCACTATTTATAGAGGGGGGCGAAATGAATAGAGAAGATTATAATTCACAACTTAAATTATCAAAACTTAACAGCGTAAATCTCCAAATTATTATTAATAAAGATATTATTTCAGCTGTTTAGCATCTAGAAAAGATTTTAGCTGATCTGGTGAGTAAAAAACATATTTCGTCATACCCATCTTTAATATACATTTACATGGATAAGCTAGAAAAAAGGATCCCCCCACTTCCAATGTCCTTTTCTTCAGAGCTAAAAATAATTTCCTTTTTTGTTGGGTTTGTTTTGTTACATCAGGATATATCCAAACTTTTTCACCTCCAAAAAGGGCATTTCAGTTCTTAAAAGTCTCATTATGGAGTTTAAGTCCTGTTCAAATACAAATGATACAATAAGTATAGATCTTTCTGTTGTATGATCCAAGGATTGTTCCAATAATGCAGAAATATTATTTAAATCAATATTTGTTTTTATTGCATCTCCTGTCTTTCCTTCATCTCTCCTAGAATTCAGAATATAATAAACTTTATTTAAAGGGGGAATTACTTCAAGAGGTAATTTCAAATATCTTTTAAATAACTCAATTGGAGTATTACCAGGGAGCTTGGGGAAGTTCAAAAGTCGCAAATTCAGCCGTCGGTTAAAGTTCTCAATCTGTCCTATTTTGCGACGTAGATCTATATTATCCTTTGCGGCATAAACTTTAAATTGTTGCAATTGTTCAACATCATGTTGTAAGTCTATAACTTTTGCCGCTAAATCTTGTTTAACCGAGTCTACTGTAGTTTTTAATTCTTCAAATTTAAGGTTAAAAGCAGCAATTTCACCTGATGACTTTTGCAAAGTTCGATCCATTTTACTCAACTTCAACCATATCGTCTCTAAATTTACCTCCGGTGTTCTCTTTGAGGTTTTAACCTCGGGCCTCAGCGACTTTTGCGGCTCTAGTCCCTCGCATGGAATCCCACCTGCCACACTTCCGTTGGCTTGCTGGGACCCCTTTAGGGCCGTCATCATTGCCAGACATGAGGGGGAACAGCAATGCTGGTGGTGAAAGGGAAATTTCCTCTCCCTGTGAGGATTCCCCTTCTCTGAATATCCTCGCTACGGGATCCATTTCCCCTGATATTTGGGGTGTCGTGATGAGGAAACACTCCATGCGTGACTGGATTGGCGAGGAGGTTGAGGTGTGTGGGGGCACCAATCTCACCGTCCCCTTGTGCTTAGTATGCAGCATAGCTCTCAGGAAAATCAATGTTAGGTTCCAGCTTCAGCAGAGCGTTTCTCTCACGATCCTTCTACGTCGCCATCTTGTCATGCCCTCCCTAGTTTTGAATCAGGATGTGCATTCTATCTTCTGCCTTTTATATTCTATTTTCGATTCTGATGTTTTCAGAAATTTTCTTTGCAAACTTCAGTTAACATGGGCTCATATAGTAATTCAGGTCATGCTTTTCTTTTTCCACAGTTCACTTCACTATAGTAGGCCTCTGCCTCCTTTGATCCTTGGTATATATATGTCCTTATTTTAGAAGCCTTATTTGTGATTTACATGTGTATATCCCACACAGATAAAACCTGACTTTAGAAAGCCATCATTTACATGTTATAATGGTGGTTGTGGGGCCTGGCACTAGGATTCCTGTAGCCACATGTTCAGAAAGTATATCTTCCACTGAGAGTCCCACCTGGAGTTTACATTTGGTTTCAGCCTTGTAGTCCTGGATTCCAGCTAGGACAAACTCCAAAGCACTCAGTTTATTTGGTTCTGCATCTTCATGTTAGCTGTTTCTCAAATCACATTTACACCGCAGTAAACGTTGCCTCTAAGCAATTAAAGATGGCAAGTTACATTTCAAGAAATACAGCAGAAATTCTCCTTAGCACCTAATCAATATTTCAATTGGATGCAATTATCACATGCTATTTTAACAAACTCCATAAACTGTAAAGGTCTAAAAGAAATTAAGATTTGGACGTCTACAGTGATGCTGATATAAACATAAGGAAACCTGTTTCCGCATGTAACCGTCAAATTACTGAGTAACAATAGTAAGTGTTATTCTACCCTGTGTCTGGAAAAAAGTTAACCCTCTAAACACTGTGCAGTAACAACCTCAAACCTGCACCGAATTGATTAAAATTTTATGTGCACAAAGTAACACCGACGCCAAATTGCATTGGAATCCCTCATCCCATTTAAGAGATTTTTAATTTTTACAAACTGCTGTCACAAATCTCAGTTTCCGATATAACTTAATTACTTATGTACTTGCTGATGTCATCAGTGATGTAACTGCGTATTGATCGAGCTTTAATTAAAATACTTAGAGTTGAAAAAGATCAGATTTAAACATTCGGACTGTGCAGGTTGACATTGACTGTGTTAGAAACTCTAACATTTGAGTAGTGTTATTTAAAATTGGACAAATTCCTGGAGGTAAAGTCCATAGTCTGCTATTGAGAAAGACATGAGGAAAGGCATTGCTTGTCCCTGGGGTCAGTACCATGAATCTTGCTACTATCTGAGATTCTGTCAGGTACTTGTGACCTGGATTGGCCACTGTTGGAAGCAGGATACTGGGATAGCTGGACCATTGGAGCGACCCAGTATAACTATTCATATGTTCTTATGGGTGAAAAAACAAAGCAGGGGTGTCAAGATGGCGTCCGAATGAGGGAGTGTTGCATGTCTGCTCTTGAAAGCCAGGCTCCTCTCCGGTAGCGTTTACTTTCTTTCACCAGATATTATGGTGAAAAGAAAGGGAAAAGTTGGGGCAAAAGCCACTGCGAATCCCAGCGGTAATCCAACGCTCCGGCAGCCGACTCTGGAAATGTTCGGCCTTCGTGCACTGGGAGCCCAGGTCCCAGCTTTGGTTGGATCCCCAGGACAACAGGGGGATCTTAGCGTTGAGTTGGTGTCTTTGAGCCGGCCTCCTCAGGCTGCACCGCCAAGACCGAGTGGTGAAACGGGGTCAATGGGAGAACCTCAGGCAGACCCTCTGGAGGTTAGTGGCGGCCCCATTGGTTACTCAACTCAGGAGGTTTGTCGTCTGGTAAGAGGGCGGGAGGTATTGATTCCTCGCCCTCCTCCCCCCAGGAAGTCTCACTCAGTGGAATCGGCGTGAAGAGTAGACCGCCAGCCGTTACTTTGGAAGCCCTCTGGGAAGTGATTCAGACTATCAATTCGTCCCTACTTCAACTAACTAACTAACTAACTCCTTTAATTCTGAAGTTAAGGACTTAAAAGTATTTCAACAAATGATGGAATCGAAGGCTAAGGAGCAGGAAAGAAAATGTGAGTCAAATTTGCAAGAAATAAAGAACTTACAAACTGTTGTTGCTAACATGACAATTGAGAAAGATTTGACTCATAAAAAAATTGAATTTTTTGATAACCAACTTACGCGTAACAACTTGAGATTTCTAAACTTTTCTAAGACTCCTCTAATATCACCTATAGAAATGCTGAAGAAATATTTCCTTGAAGTGCTTGGTATTCCTAAAGAAGCTATACCTCCAATTATAAAAGCTTTTTATATTACAGGAGCTAATTTAGCTCGAACAGAAGCTCTGGAATTGAATGTCTCACAACTATTAGAAACATCTCTAGAAACGATAACGGAGCATACGACTCTCCTTGCCTCTTTTGCATTTGAGACAGAAATCATGTTTTCAGACTATACTTCAGACATATCTCAACCCAGTTTTTTAGATCAAAAACACAAATTTTTCCTGATCTTAGTAAAACTACTCAGAGGAGGAGAAGAGAATTTCTGGGACTTAGGTCTCGGGTTCTCTCCCTTGGTGGCACTTTCAAATTGAAATTTGCCTGTAGATGTATTATTTCCTTGAATACTGTATACTATGTATTTTTTGAACCGGATAAACTGCGGCAGTTTGTAGTTGCTAAAGAAAGTGGTGGCAAAAGGATGTCGGTCACACCAGTAGGGAGCTGAAACTGCTAGCAGGGAATGGTCTCTACACTCACAATTGAACTGTTTAAAGAGTTCTCTTGAATTTGTTTATATAATTTCCTTATATCTTGACCAATTATTGTGGACTAAGTAACTATCCAGCTTATTTTCGAAAGTGATCGCCGGCTATTTCCCGACATAAATTGGGAGATAGCCGGCGATCTCGGAAAAGCGGTGAAATCGGTATAATCGAAAGTCGCTTTAATGACAGCATCACCGCTTTCCCGTCGCCTCGCCGGCGAAAGTTCAAAGGGGCGTGTTGGCGGCGAAGCGAAGGTGGGTATGGGCGTGGCTACCAGATAGCTGGCTTTCGCCGATAATGGAAAAAAAACGGCATTAAGCAGTATTTCGCAGGGTTTACTTGGTCCTTTTATTTTCACGACCAAGCCTCAAAAAGGTGCCCCAACTCACCAGATGACCACTGGAGGGAATAAGGGATGACCTCCCCATACTCCCCCAGTGGTAACCAACCCCCTCCCACACTAAAAAAATAAAATTAAAAACCTTTTTTGCCAGCCTGTATGCCAGCCTCAAATGCTGTACCCACCTCCATGACAGCAGAATGTGTTCTATCCTCCGACAGCCTTTCCCTGGTTGTGAGTGTGACACCTTTTCTGTTAGGTGCACTGCAGAGTCACATCAGCAATGCATTGTGGTGGGTGTAGGTTACTGGGCTGTACTCCCATGCTGCTTTTCCCCCTGCTAACTGGATCAGAGTGTGCCCTGTTTTACTTCCGTTAGGCCATGAGGTAGTGGCCATTTTTGTAAGCCAGTTTTAGATTCCTTTCATGTGTTAGCCACGTTAGAGAGTGTTACTTCTTACCTTGAATGTGGCTGAAAGAGGGCATTGTACAGCATTCTGCCAGCTCTGACCTACTGCTAATCTCAGTACCAGGGAGACTCGTTGCCAGTGGGGCACAACCTCTGATCTGCAGTTAACTGTGAGTAAACGTGCTTATTCAAATAAAGGACTTTTTCAAAGAGATTAGTCTTCAGGTGTCAACTGGTGTGCCAAGCTTATACAGCAGCAACAAGTCCTGTCCCTGGAGCACTTTTAGTGGGTACTGCAGTGCACTTAAGGCAGGCGGACCCAGACCCATCCCCCCCCTACCTGTAACACTTGTGCTGGTAATGGGAGCCCTCCAAAACCCACTGTACCCACATGTCTAGGGTGGCCAGTTGGTGTCCTGGCATGTCAGGGGGACCAGTGCGCTACAAATGCTGGCTCCTCCCATGACCAAATGGCTTCGATTTCGCCGGATTGGAGATGGCCGGCATTTTTTCCCATTATCGCTGAAAAACAAAACCGGCCATCTCAAACCCAGTGAAATCCAAGCCATTTGGCCGGGCTAAACCGTATTATTGAAAAAAATGGCTGACCATCTATTTTGATAATACGGTTCTGGCCAACTGTAGCGCCACCGCCACAATAGATCGCCGGCGAACTATTTGGCCGGCGACGTTCGATTATACCCCTCAATGTAATTTCTTTTTGTTCCTTGATGCAAAGGACAAATTATTTTTCTTCTAATATTTTCTTGATTTTCCAACATTTATTTTATGTAAATGTTTATTTTGAAAATGATAAATAAATAATAAAAAAAAACAAAGCAGAAGATAAAGGAAGAGTTGCAAGAGGCAAAATATTTTTCCATGATTGATAACTTGACCGCACCTTGAGTATTGTGTTCAATTCTGGTCGCCGCATCTCAAGAAAGATATAGTAGAATTGGAAAAGGTGCAGTGAAGGGCGACTAAAATGATATTGGGGATGGGACGACTTCCCTATGAAGAAAGACTAAGGAGGTTAGGGCTATTCAGCTTGGAGAAGAGACGGCTGAGGGGAGACATGATAGAGGTATATAAAATAATGAGTGGAGTGGAACAGGTGGATGTGAAGCGTCTGTTCACGCTTTCCAAAAATACTAGGACTAGGGGGCATGCGATTAAACTACAGTGTAGTAAATTTAAAACAAATCGGAGAAAATATTTCTTCACCCAACGTGTAATTAAACTCTGGAATTCATTGCCAGAAAATGTGGTGAAGGCGGTTAACTTAGCAGAATTTAAAAAGGGGTTAGACGGTTTCCTAAAGGACAAGTCCATAAACCGCTATTAAATGGACTTGGAAAAATCCAAAATCCCAGGAATAACATGTATAGAATGTTTGTACGTTTGGGAAGCTTGCCAGGTGCCCTTGGCCTGGATTGGTCGCTGTCGTGGACAAGATGCTGGGCTCGATGGACCCTTGGTCTTTTCCCAGTATGGCATTACTTATGAACTTAACACCTGACTTGACTCAGATTTGTGAACAGCAATGGTAAAGATGTAGAATAATTTGTAGCATTCCAGTCAATCTATAGTCACACTGGAGAAAGTTTGATGCATTGTGTGGAGCTGATGGTAAAAAGATTGAGGTTAGATCTACAAAACTGCCACAGCCAGATGTACGATAATGCCAGTAACATGACTGGAACCTACAATGACTTGGAAGCACACCTCAACAGAAAGAATCCATTAAGCTATTATATCCCTTGTGCTTTGTACTTACTGAACATAATTGGTGTGAATAGTATTCATGCATGCAACATAGTGGTTCATAACTACTTTGACCTGGTGCGTGCAGTCTGTGCATTTGCATCTTCTTCCACCTATTGTTGGAACAGGGTGTTTGCAAATGTTGATTTGCCTTTCAATATTATGCTAAAATCTCTGTCAACCACACAATGGAGTGCTAAGGCAGATGCTGCCAAAGTCCTTTGAAATAACTATAGCAATATAAAGTTGGCGTTGCAGAGTATTTCAGAAGATGCAGCTGAAGAGCATAACATACAGATAGAAGTTGATAGAATCTGTGGGTAGTTGGCCACCCTAGAAATGGCTTTTATGGCAAATTTCTGGAACACCATTTCAGATATGATAGAGGTCTATAGAATAATGAGTGGAGTGGAATGGGTAGACATGAATTGCTTGTTTACTCTTTCTAAAAATACTACGACTACAGGGCATGCATTGAAGCTACAAAGTAGTAATTTTACTACTACTAATAATAATTTCTATGGTGCTGCTAGACATATGCACTGCTGTACACATTATATACTAGTACTTTCTCAGTTCCTAGGGGGCTCACAATCTTTAATTTGTTGTAACTGGGACAATGGAGGGTTAAGTGACTTACCCAAGGTCACAATGAGCTGCAGTGGGAATTGAACCCAGGTTACCAGGATCAAAGCCTGCTGCACTAACCACTAGGCTACTCCTCCACTTCAAATTAGTGAAAATATTTCATCACTCAATGTGTAAAAGCAGATAGCATAGCAGGGTTTAAAAAAGGTTTGGCTAACTTCCTAAAAGAAAAGTCCTTAACCCATTATTAACATGGCCTTGGGGAAAATCCACTGCTCAGCATGCGTGACGTGAGGGGAAAAGCAGCTGCAGGGCAGGCAATGCAGTGGAGAACAGCGCTGGAGGAAGGCTTCTGCTGGCAGGGCTTCAGGACCCCCACCAGCCAAACCAGAGGCCTCAAAGCCCTGTGTCTGCTCCTCCCCAGTCCCTAAGGGGGGCCTGACACCAGAGTTTTCTCTCTCCTGCTCCTGTCAGCACTCGATCACCCAGGTCCCATCAGGAGCAGGGGAGAGACAGACCCTGGCGCCAGGCCCCCCTTGGAGGCTGGGTATGGGGGAATCTCCCCCCCCCCCCCCCCTCCACACACACACACCCTCGACAGCCCTGATGCCAGTCACCGGAAATGGCCTGACATTGAATATCTGGACTGACTGCCAAAGTGGCTACTGACAACTTTAATCAACAGTCTCAGGTGCTGTCATGATGTTTGCAAGGATCTGGGTACACTGTTCTGTGTACGTTTTGCTACAGAGGCAGAGCCTGCTCCTTTGATCATTTACAAGGCCATGCACCTCTTGGACATGTATCAGTCTGATCTGGGAGATGAGCTGATTCAGCTGAGAGCATTCCTCACTGGGTGTCATGAACAGGAGTCAGATGGCAGAATGCTGCCATGGAAACTGATGATATGGGTTGCAATGTACTTTCCCTAATGTCCATATAACTCTGAAACTGATTTTACCATCCAGGTGAGAAACTGTGAGGGAGAGCAGTCATTCTCACCTATGGGACACATAAAAATGAGTTGTGCACAAGAATGAAACAGGAATGATTGAATTCACTTTCACTCATGTTATACACATATTTGTTTAACTTTAAAATACAACTTGATGTTGTATGTATACTTGTATAAATTTAAAACACTGATAGGCCCTTTTACTAAGGCGTGCCTAAAAGTGGCCTGCACTGGAAAAAGGCTTTTTTTGTGTGCCGGAAAATGGACGTGTGGCAAAATTAAAACCAGTGCATCCATTTTTGGCCTGAGACCTTACCGCCACCCATTGACTTAGCAGTAAGGTCTCATGTGCTAACCAGGCAGTAAGCGTTTATCATGCATAAACTGCCGATTACTGCCAGGTAAGCACCACACGGTAGAAAATAGAAAATATTTTCTACCACATGTTTTGGGCATGCGCGTAGGCACCTACGCACCTTAGTAAAAGGGCTCCTTGCACACTTTCATGTATATTGTGTTCCTTGAGTGATGGATAGTAAAACTATGTACTTGTCAGTTGCAGCCAGGAAGGGGGAGGGGGGGGTCCTATGTGCTAGTTGGCCTAAGGGCCCACAAACTTGTGATTCATCTGTGTTCTCGAATAGTGCGTAATGTTCTTCTAAAGTAAATAATTATTAACATTTAAAAAAAAAAGAAATTCAATTGTAGGAGTTCAATTGTAGGAATAAGAAACCTCAATTCCCAGTCAGAGATATTAAATCAATGATTTAGAAACCATTCAGTCATCAGCTGAAAAAAAAACCTTCTACCATGAAATTGAAATTAAAAATCTTCATTGACTCAAACAAAAATATCAAAATATTTAAACACTTATCTCAAATGAAGCACTTGGTGAAAACAAGCAATGGTTAAAGATGTGTCCAATTTGAGGAATAAATGTGAGGCTTTGGAAAATTTGGCAAGGAGCAACAATCTTTGCTTCCTGAATTTTCCTAGTGTGCCAACTGTTATGCCCTTGGAAATGGTGAAATATTATATGAAGGAAATTCTTGATATACTGGAGGATAAATTTTCTCCTTTTTCACAAATTTGTTATCTACTGAGGAAAGCTGTGGAACAGCAGCAAGACTCTTTGGAGGTTTCTGCAGTATTGGACACTTCGGACTCAGAAGTAGCCACCACAGCAATTTTGGTTGCCTCGGTGGTAAGCAATAATTATTAACATAAAACAAGAAATTCAATTGTAGGAGGAAAAAGCCTCAGACTCCCAGTCAGCAACATTAAATCAATGACTCAGAGATTATTCACATTGTCAGCTGAAAAAAACCTTCTACCATGAAACTGAAATTAAAAATCTTCATTGACTCAATCAAAAATATCAAAATACTTAAACACTTACCTCAAAATGAAACACTTTGTGAAAACAAGCAATGGTTTAGCTTTAATTACACTACATTCACTTTGACTTTAGAATTTTCTGATCACATGGTAACATAGTAGATGATGGCAGATAAATACCTGTATGGTCTATCCATTCTGCCCAAGAAGATAAACTCATAGCATAAGGTATGATGTGATACTACATATACATACTTGATCTTGATTTGTCCTTGTCATTTTCAGGGCACAGACCATAGATGTCTGTCCAGCACTGGCCTATTTCTCCAACTAGTGAAGTCATCGAAGCCCCACTCCAGCCCATTCAAATCTGTCCAGCTATGTCTAGCATTGGCTTTGCTTCCCAATTACTGGAGTTGCCACCTAAGCACCACTAAGTTTTTTTTTGTTTCTTTCTCTTTCCATACAGGATTCCTTTGTGTTTATACCACTCATTTTTAAATTCTGTTACAGTTTCCATCTCTACCACCTCCCGCATGAGGGCATTCCAGGTGTCTCTGTGAAAAAGTACTTCCTGACATTATTCCTGAGTCAGTCCCCCTGCAACCTAAATTTATGTCCTCTAGTTCTACCGCCTTCCCACCTCTGGGAAAGTTTTGTTTGTAGATTAATACTTTAGAAATATTTCAATGTCTGTATTATATCACCACTATCTCATATAGTTTAAGCTAGTGGATCTGGTCATGTAGCAAATTTGAGGCTTCTAATAATACTACAGTTTATATTCATAGTCTAGTGCCAATTGTTTAATGAATCTTCCATTCATTAACGGTAAACCACCTTGTTCTGTGATTTTGCCTCCTTTAATTGTCAGTATTGCATATTTGTCTAAGCCAAATTTCATTCCTTTGTCTTCATTAAAGATGTGAACCATGCTGAGCAAAAATTCAATTTCAGCTTTTGATTTATCATATAGCTTTAGGTCATCCATATAGAGTAAATGTTTTTTTTTCCTTTTGGTTTGAATGTTGGTGCCCATAGTTAGTATTATTTAGTAAGTTTGTTAGCGGAATCATTGCCGGTACAAATAGTAGGGGTAATAGTGAGTCTCCTTGGCATATCTCTTCTCTGATCTTGACTTCACCCAGCACTTCTTTTACCACCTGGTTTGTCTTCCAAGAGGCCATTGATATTTTTTAGAAATTCTTTGATAATTTTACTCACTCCAAAATGTTACAGTCATTTTCAGGCACATTGTAGATAGTTTGTTCATCCCCCAAAAATACACATAGAATTGACTGTGTGTAGATTTTAGCCATCATTTTAGAAAGGTAAGTGTGTACATGTAGGTTCCATCTAAAAAATTGACATATTCCTGCCTGCAGAAAAACACATGTAGGTTAAGGTACTGCCTACCTGTAGGGGGCAGATACATTTTACAGACCTACACATGGGAAAAATACACAAGGAAATCACTGGGTCTTACACATTTGTGTGTGGCACATACAAGTATAACACAGTCATTTTGCAAACCTGCATGTATATCTCCTGTAAACACAGAGCTGTAGAAAACACCCCCAACACCCTTCCCCCAGCTGACATCAGGCATCCCCCCCAATCAGCATCTCTTTGGAGTCAGACACCCCTCCTTGATTAGCATTCCCCCCCCCCCCCCCCCCAAAACCAGACTCCCTCATCAGCATTCCTAACAAAATAAACATCCCTAATCCCCTCTTGAAGCCTTCTCCAGATAGCAAGCCCCTTGAAGCAGTCTTGAACCCACTTTGAAACCTGGGCATCCCCGGATTTGCCATTCACCTCCAGGGCCTAAGCAGAGGGGATCCTGGTGGTCTAGAGCTGGAAATTGGGAGCTATCCACCTCTGCTCCTACCCTACTTCCATGTAAGTGCTCCATGCTGCTATGGCCCGGGGAAGGAGTGCAACTCACAATAACTTAAGGGAGATTGTGAGTGCATGGGTGGCTGCAGTGCGGCGCTTTGGAGACATGCTACGCGGTGTATGCTGTGAGTCAGATTACTCTTTCTGGCATTTTGACCTTGACAACTTTTTTTATATTTGGTTTACTGGCTTATAAGAACCCCTGATGAAGGCTCTGTATGTCAAAACATGGCCCACGTTAGGTTTATTGTGTCAGCGCAACTTGTTTGAAGAACAAACTTTGATCATCTTGGACATTGTGTTTGGCTTATTCCACTCCTGTGCAGTTTATGGGATTTGGGTGCCCAGGCTTATAGAATAGCTTGCAACCAGATGCACGTGCAGTCTCCAATTGGTACCAATTAACATCAATAATTGATAGCATACAATTATTGATGTTAATTGGCTCATTAATCAAGTAGGTTGTGCGTATATCTATTTATTGCGCCAAAATTTGAGCATGGATATTTGGGCACCCTTTATAGAATCTAAGGGATGGAGTAAGAGTATCAGTATGTAAGACCTGATAGAATAACTGTGACAGAAAATGAGGCTATAAAGTTGTGATAGAAGGAGTCCAGATAGGTGTGAGTTTTATATCGGTTAATGTAATTGGTACAAAGTGTCAAGGCATTTGTTTAAAGTGCAAGAGTTGTGATCCTAAGTAGGTAAATTGACTTACTTTGGGAAGTGTTTAAAAATAGCAATGTACTCCTAAAATTTGTTGATAGGACTGTGGAGTAGAGGTCATGAATTTATTCCAGTTATAATGTATAATTTTCCTCACGTGTCATAACACTGCCTTAGGTGAATCTCTTCATAAAGACGGTTAATAAATCTCAGTAAATAAAATTATTTAAGTAGTGTTCATAAACAGGTTGAGAATCTGAAGGTGGGCAAAGCTATGGGGCTGGATGGGATACTGAGGGAGCTCACAGAAGTCCTGGTGGGACCTCTTAAAGATTTATTTAATAAATCTTTAGAGACAGGAGAGGGTCCGCGGGATGGGAGATGAGCAGATGTGGTCCCTCTTCACAAAAGTGGAGACAGGGAAGAAGTGGGAAACTACAGGCCGGTGCAGAAACCCAAAAGAGATATACCTGATAGGAGAGGAGAGATTAGTAAGCTCAACTCAGGAGAGGGATCTTGGGGTGATGGTGTCCAAGGATCTGAAGGTGAAGAAACAATGCAACAAGGTGGTGGCTGTGGCTAGAAGGATGCTAGGCTGCATACAGAGGGGTATAACCAGCAGAAGAAAGGAGGTGTTGATGCCCCTCTACAAGTTGTTAGTGAAGCCCCACTTGGAGTATTGTGTTTAGTTTCCGAGGTCGTATTTCGCTAAGGATATAAAAAGACTCGAAGCGATGCAAAGAAAAGCTACAAAAATAGTATGGGATTACATTGCAAGATGTATGAGGAGATACTTACTGACCTGAATATGTATTCCCTGGAGAAAAGGAGAAACAGGGGTGATGTGATATGATACAGATGTTCAAATATTTGAACGGTATTAATCCGTAAACAAACCTTTTCCGGAGACGGGAAGGAGGTAGAACTAGAGGACATGAATTGAGGTTGAAAGGGGGCAGACTCAAGGAATAATATTAGGAAGTATAAATCCTGCGGGAGGTGGCTGAGATGAAAACGGCAACGGATTTCAAAAATACGTGGATAAACACAAAGGAATCCTGTTTAGAAGGAATGGATCCACAGAAGCTTAGCAGAGATTGGGTGGCAACACTGGTTATTGGGAAGCAAAGCCAGTGCTGGGCAGACTTCTAGTCTGTGTCCTGAAAATGGCAAGGACAAATCAAGGACAGGTATACATACAATGAGTTTATCTGTACAGGTCTTATCTGCTGTCATCTAGTATGTTACTATGAAGATTACACCGTCATCAGTGATACTGCTGAATATTGGATACAATTTGCAAACTCAGTAACAACAAGCATTCAGAAATATGCACTGACACTTCATCCAGGTCTGTTATGTTTATTGTTTCAATTAAATAACACATTTTAAAAATTCAGATCTTCATTTTTCCCTGTATGAATTCAGAATTTTACCAGGAACAGGAAAGCACTTTAACTTTTAACGATGAACATGGTGGGTATGACAAACTGAATAGCAATGGAAAAATGAACTTTCCAACATTCACAATTACAGTAATTGCAGTTATTCTTTGGTCATTATCATGAAGGAACACTTTGGTTGTAACATAAGAAGATTTTTCTTGTGTGTTGAAATTTCTAATGAACAGAACGCATATAAAGAATCGCAGACCCAACTAGATATCATCCCATACACTACACTCATGGAACACTCTCTGTGCCTGCTGTACTAAAGGCTTTTTCTAATTTTGAGGGTTTTTCTATAAAATATGGCACCAAGAGTGCACATAAATGTTTAGAATACTGGCATATATGCGCCTATGTATATAAATAACAATTATTAATATTTTCAAAGCACTTAGCCTTCCAAAGTTCCATAGGTTTCTATGGAACTTTGGAAGGCTAAGTGCTTTGAAAATGAGCCCGATTATTCCCACTCCAAACCTTTCTATAAAAATGGCACCTTAAATGTAATAGTGTGTCGCTTGAAGGTGGGTGTACACATGAGTGAAGTCTGGGCAGAGTATGGGCACCAGCATTTATACCACCTCTATGGCTGATGTAAATGTCATGCCTCAAATAGGCATACATATTTCAGTGCTGTCTAGAATTCAATAAAGGAAAGAAGCCGGCCAATATTTAAAACTAGCTAACCAGCTTGGAACGGCTCCTGGCTGGTTAAATAGCCTAAAGCCAGCTAAGCACTAATATTCAGCACAAGACAGCTGGCTTTCTCAGTTGAGTATTACCGCTTAGCGGCTAGCCCAGTCACCAGCTATGTCGTGCGACATAGCCGGTTAGCATCATTATTCATTGAAGTTTAGCAACCAGATAGACTCACGTAAATAGCAAGTCTATCTTTGGCCGCTATAACTCAGCTACTCAGCCAATGAATATCAGCTTAACCGGCAATGTTTTTAGTAGCCAAAATAAACCCCCCTAGAAATTCAATGCCAATTGCCCGATATTGCCCCAGCACTGAATTTCCGGGTTGACTGCTGACCACAGGAGTTAGCTGGGCTCCCTCCCCCAGTCTTCATATCGGCCTCTCAGTGCCTATTTTTCATTATAGACTAGGATCCCCTTTATAGAATTGCCCTCATGGAAAATCCTACTTCCCTACTAGCATAACAGGCGAAATATACGCTTATAATTAAGGAACAGGCACTTACAATGGCCATAGACCTAGAGTAAGTGCTTGCAGCTAAATTGCTATTATAGTATTCTATAATTTATGTGCATAACTGTGTACCTTGTCCATGCTCCACTCAAATACTGCTCATGGGGACGCCCATCTTCCAACTGCACATTGTTGCATTTAGGTGCCCGTTTATAGACTGGGCATTTACGTGCATATATAGCATTATTCTAATCATCTACACACTTATTCAGCCCATAAATGTTATCATCTGCTTTATAGAATGACCTCCTTTTGAGCAAAGGAAAATGCTTGCTACAAAGGCTCTCTATGTGAGTCTCAGTGTCACCACACTGCTGATGAACTTAAACCCTGTTTTACAAAGAATTCTTCTCAGGATGACACGGTAGGAGCCTAGTGGTTAATGCAGTGGGCTGAGAACCAGGTTCAGTTCCCACTTTAGCTCCTTATGAGTTGGAGTCAGAAGCAATTTTGATTGGATAGAGTCGGAGTCAGAGTTGGAGTCGGTAAAAATCTACCAACTCCAGCTTCAAAATTAAAACTTACAACATTATAATATATGGTAAATTTATCATTTTATCAAGAATAAAACATTTAGGGCTCCTTTTACAAAGCGGCAGTAAGACCAATGCGGGCTTACCGCTCGCTAAAAAGGAAGTACTGACGGGCTACCACAGCAGCCCAGTGGTAGTTCCCACCCCCAGCACACCATCATATCCAGCCCTACAAAAATATATTTATTTTTGTAGTGCCTGTGTGTACCGTGTGCTGCCCGGTTACCACTGGGTTAGCATGGGAGCCCTTACCCCCATCTCAATGGGTGGTGGTAAAGGCTCCCCCCCCCCCCCCCCCGAAATGGCCATGCAGCAAGTGCTTCACTTGCTGCACAACCATTTCCTCAAAAAAAGAAAGACCTACCTTTTAACCGCTGTGGTAAAAGGGGGCCTCGGAGCGCTTAAAAACACACGCCTACGCCAGTGCAGTCCCCTTTTGCTGCAGCATTGTAAAAGGAGCCCTTAAAGCCTAATGTCAGTAGGAGTCAGAGCTGGTGTTGGACTCAGGCAGTAGAAAGATTCATAGTCAGAGTCGAAGGTTTTGTGCACAGACTCCACAGCCCTAGATCAGAGGCAAATCTGATAGCAGCATAGAACCCAAACCTTCTTCATGGAGATATCAGGCCAAACAATGAATTGACACTGACTCAACCATTAGCTTTGCCAGAAACGTGAGCTTGAAATACCTGGATAGTACCACTAAAAATCCAGTCAGACTGTCTCAGTACTATCTGGGCAGTGCCAGGGTGGTCCAGGAGCAAGTTTGAATAGAGCTGGGAATTATTCAGTTAACAGAAATATTTGGTCTGCTAACTGTCTAACTATCCGGATATAATCAGGACAGCAAAAAGGCTGTCCTAACTTCATCCAGAGAGTTATCCAGGTACCAGTCTGAATATCACCAGTACTCAGGGGCTGCATTATGCCCCACTGTTCAGCACTTCTATCTGGGTACAGCAAGCCTGTGGCAGCCAGCATTTAGAAATACACTGACTACCATAGGCTGAATATCAACCCATAGTATTTTTTAAAAAGTAGGTCATGTAAAACATGATGATATTTGAATAATGCGAGACACATTTTAGATAGTAGGTACAAATTGAGATTCAGATGTCCAGGACTTCTCAGTTCCATTAGTAATTTACAAGAGGATCTGCCAACATAGAGCTTGCTCTAAAATACATTGAGAAATAGATGTTTATGTGCCAGTTACATGTGGCAGGAGCATTCATTTTGGAAATATAAATGTTTAAAACATAATTTCTTTGATGGGGTGTTCGATTCGTAGCCTGGCTGGCATTTTCACTAATATGTGTTGTTTTATCACTCCGTCCCTTCCTCATGTTTCCTTTTAGGGTAAATTTTATCTCCTCCCCTACCCCTTCCTTATTATATGAACATTGGTAGCCTAGTTGCCTAGTGTTATTTTCACATTTTTCCTCAGTGTCTGTTTTTAGCTTAACATTTTATAAACCACTTAGATTTTTTTTTTGGCGATCTGCAGTATATCAAATAAAGTTGAAGCTGAACCAGTGGGGTCACAGAGTCCAATATCCCTTGCCAATTTTACATTTGGGGGGACATCAACTACTGGGGGATTAAAGGCATGAACTCTCATAAACCCTTCCAGTGCAGAGCTGCTCTATAGGAGCACTTTTCTGAAACCTAAACATCCCAGGCAGAAGCTGTAAATCTCAGCCTCAATCTTTTTGGACATAGATGTGCATTCCCCTTCTGAAATGAGGACTAGATGTTTATTATTTAGGCTCATCCTAGTCTCACCCAAAACAAAGTCAGACCATACCATACCCCCTTCCCATATACACATTTTTCAGGTTTAGACATGTATATCCTGGCTTGAAAATATCAGGATTTAGACATTTATGCAAGGTGCCGGTTTACACATGTTCAAAACACAAATAGCACTGTAAAATAATCGCCTGTATGTTTACTGGTGGTAGGTACGTAGTGGGAGGTGGTTTCCCCTGGTACAGTAACTGTTACAAATCTTTATAATCTCTAAAGCCAAGGATAAAATATATTTTAATTATGAACAATCTTTTTGCTTCTGTGAAACAATGAACCCATGAAGTAAGCTGAAACTCCATGTCAGTCCACCAGAGTATATCCTCAACCCAATCTCTTAATCCACTCACATGAGACTTAAAATTCATAGCTAGGTTTCTAAAACATGATAATCCTCCTTGAAAGGAGTAATATATTTGCCCTGTTAGGCCACTTAAAAGCATAAAGACCTGCATGCAAGTTGCAAGTGAGACCTTTATAATGTACTAACCTAACAGTGGTATGTGACAGGGTAAAACGATGAGAGGAAAGATATGAGCCTCTAGGCCACAACAGATACAATTCTCTTACTAGCACAATGAAGGTTTCTCATTCTTCAGCTCGGTGACCCCATTTAAGAGCCTGAGAGCTCTTTGTTGGGAGAACAGCCTGTGGCACTGTGGAATATGTAAGAACATAAGAGGTGCCCTACTGGATCAGACCAAGAGTCCATCTACCCAGTATCTTGTTTCCAGCAGTGGTCAGTCCAGGTTACAAGTACCTGGCAGAGTCCCAGAAAGTAGCACGATTCCATGCCAATTTACCTCAGGGATAAGCAGTGGCTTTCCCCAGGTTTACCTTAATAATAGTTTATGGACATATCCTCCAAGCCTTTACAAAACATGGCCAACTTGTGACTTATGCTTCCTTCATCAGATCATCTCAGAACAAGTTAAGGATAACATTTCTTGAATATACATGATGAATGGGATAATTTTATATCTATCCACGTGGCTGAAATGTACTCATGTACTCTGAACTCTCATGCTGAGAACTTTGCCAGATTTTCAAAATGAGAATATAAAGGCACTTTCAGTTTGAAAAGTATCCCTGGAGAACCACCTACATGTATTTACACCTAGTAGCATGTCCAAATACTTTTTCTGCACAAAACTTCCTGCAATTTTTGAATTTTCCAAAGTATGCACATGGCCCAACCCCACTCATAGGAAGGCCTCGCCTTAGAGCACATGCTTTTACCTGCATATACCACATGCAGTTATATAAAAAGCCCATTTCTGCATGTAATGCACTATTTAACTCATGGAAATGGCTTTGAAAATTACCCTCCCTAGTGGCTAATGGAGTAAAAATAAGCCACTGTCATATATGTGAAGGACCGACTTGCATAGGACTTTGAGGGCGGAATTGAGATGTTCAGTCTCCCTGTTATTTTACAAAAGGCTCTGCCACCTATAGAAACTTTTGAAAAATTCCTAGGACATGTCGGAGTGTACATTCACATCCAGGCATGTCTAGCAGAACAGCAATTAAATATAGACATAAAAAAGTCTATGTCCTGATAATGGAAAGCATATAATGCTGCAGCCAGGAATACCACAGATTCCCAACTGTAGCAATGGGGATAGTAGGCCCTAATTAAGACCTGCTCTCTGATAAGCAACTGTTAAGCAACCTGTGGTAGGAATCACCTCCCCTCACCCCAACAAAATTACAGCCCTCAAGACCCCCTCCCACCCAATACAATTACAGCTTCCCTCCCCCACAACACAAGTAAAGCTATTTGGCAGCTTGATTCCTAGCAGTAGTACAGCGAGACTACTGCTAAGGGTCAAGAGGAACCATTTTGAAACAATGATGCTGGATAGAGCATGAGTGACTGGGAATCGCTCTTGCTCTGCACTATACTACCAGGAAACCCCCTGGAGGCATGTTAGAAGGGGTGGAAGATGTAGAAGGTGCTTTACCTGTGTTGGGGGTGGGTGGGAGGGGTATCCAGGAAGGGCTGTAATTGTTTTGGGGGTAGGGGAGGGGGGCCAGACAACCTTTCATCTGCTCTTTCAAATTGGCATTTGTGCATGCTGTGGGATAGGTACAAAAGCTGAAGTACATGTAAAATGGGAAAGCCATGTCTAGTTTCTGGGCATGCCCAAACCATGCCACTGTCCCATACCTACAGTGCCCTCTTTCAATCTCTTTATTGGGTGGGTGATAAGTGGGCAAACAGCAGCTTTATAAAACCAGTCTTTGCATGCGTATTCAATTTACACATGTAAATGCTGCTTCTAAAATAATGACTATAGCCAAGTAGACTTGGAAGAGCCACCACTTATCCTTGAGACTAAGTAGTAAGCAATGGATGTACATTCGGGATCTGCCGGATAGTTTTCAGTGGCCCAGAGAAGAGTCTGACCCAGCATGCCATAGCTTATGCTCTTATAATCTATCAAAAAATGTAGTTATATGTACAGGCAATGGTATCATTGGTTCATTGTGCAGTTACCTATTGAAGTAATTATAAATCTTGAAAGCCAGTCACACAAATACGTTAGGCTCATCCAGCAGAATGGTGTCATCTGCAAACTGTTTGCTACTTTAATTTTCCATGAAACATGAGAAGAATGTGTTCTATATAATGCCATGTTTAGTCACCCAATTTCAAAAGGCAGTAAAATCATCTACTCTCGATGAGAAGTCTGAATGGTTAAAGTTCTATTCCGTTAGTCATCATAGAATATTTTTTGCAATGTGCTTATATTTCAGAAACATACAGTTATGAGAATAAAAACTAAAATGCCACCTTTGGTGTACTTTCTGGAACAGTGCTGAGCCTGAATAAGTGAGACACCAACTGCAGTCTTGGTGGAGCTAAATATAAGACTCATCGACCACATAAAAAAGAGGAAAGCAACAGTAGGATTACCGCCCCTTCATTATTTCTGTTAAAATATATCTGAGTTTATTTATCTCCAACATATATCGTGTAAAGATATGTATATATACAGCCCTTATATACACCTCAATATTTACACTTCATAATGTGCAATATAGCATTAGTCTAGTAGAGAGTTCCAGGAAAATATTAAATTAAAGCGATGGAAGTGCGATTGACTTCATATTACTCCCCCTCCCATGTCTTCTTCCTATGAAATATGTGTATTATCCCTGACTTGAGACCAATAAAATCTGTCTAACAGTCTTAAGGTTTCATTATTTCAGGCCATTCCTGACAGTGTTTTACCCAAGGCATAGCCCACCATGGCTCATTTAGTTAGGCACCATAAGGCTGATACTAGCTTAAATATTTGAGTTAGTTTTCCTGTAACTGACCTGAATAGGCCAATAATTAATCCAGTTCAGGTGTATAAAACTCAGTCCCATTCCTTGAACCATGAAGAGCTGGGTGTATTTACTATCCTGCTTGAGCTGCTACCTTTGTCCCTGGACTTCAAAGGTTTGGCTTTGGAGGACATGGCTCTTCGGTATAGCTCTGTCTTCAGACTTTGGGAACATTTCTTTTCTTCCTCCGGAGGTTAGTCATGATGACATCATTTCCCAGCGCTGACTGATTGCTGAGCTCTCACATGGGTTAATCACCAGCTCCCTGATACTTTCACTGGAGTCTCCTAGAATTTCAAAGTCCAGGCAAAACCGGGAGGCCATGTGCTCAATATGGGAGCCAACCTTACTCCATCTCTGCCAAAACAAAAACGGAGCAAGCGATAAAGTTTATTCTCAAAATACTAGTCAGTAACCTTTGTTGTGTGAGGCAGGGAAGGTCAGACGATTTATTTATTCACAGCCTCTTCCTATAACATTTGTAATTTATTTATATATTCACAGCCTCTTTCTATACAATTTTCTATATTTATATTTTGGTCATTTGAGGGCACTTTTACAATGCTATGGTAGAGCTACCGTGGCGTTGGCGTGCACCAGTCCGGCACTACCGCTGGCCTACCATGGGAACCAGCATTAGTGCTGCCCCCATTGCTCACTTTTACCAGCGTAATGGGAAATTGTTTTATTTTTAGTGCCAGGGGCTTGCCCAGCAGTAAGCGGGATACTATTGGATTAGCGCAGGAGCCCTTACCGCCTCCTAAATAGGAAGCGGTAAGGGCTCCCCCAGGAAATGGCCACGCAGCAAGTGCATACTTAATGCAGAGCCATGTCTTTTTTCTGCCTTTTACCCACTGCAGTAAAAGGGGCCTCGGCACATAACAAATCCGTACGCTGACACAAGGCCCCTTATACCGCAGCTTAATACAAGGAGCTCTTGGTCAGTCATGTTCTGTTTTTATGCTGTTTTTTTTCTGACATTTAAGGGTTGTTAAAGTTAGGCGCCAAAAAGCCCTTTACCCATTGCAGTAAAAGGGGGCCTCAGGCGCATCAAAAGCACACGCTGACACTAGTGCAGGCCCCCTTTTACCACAGCTTGGTAAAAGGTTGTCTTTCTTGCCGGAAAAAAAATGGCTGTGTGGTAAGTGTACCACTTGCCACATGGCCATATCGGTGGGGAGTCCTTAGTGAAAGGACCCCAAAGCTAGGAGCTGAAATCCTTTGAATATTGGGTCTGTGGTGTTTCTGATCTTTCTTACAGACAGTTAAAAAAAAAAAGGAAAATGTTCTTTACAACACACACAAACCCTTTATTACAGTATGATATCTATGGGAAATAGAACTGTGCCACATTCTTTTGAAAAATATTGCAAAATCAATGGGTCATTTATAATATGCTGCCATGAGTTTCAAGCAAAAACTAGCATCTTTGGCAGATAATTTCCCAAAGGTGATAATTCCTTATTCTTACCATTCACTACAAACATGCTTATGTTTCTCCATCCATCAATCTGTGTTCTGATAATTGTGGCTTGTATAGAGTAAAGCAAAAAAGTGGACATACCTGTTTACTGTCCCCATCCTTGCAGGGTAGGAGCACCACTTGAGTTCCTGGGAACAGTGTATGCACAGAAAGGCACTGCTGCTGCTGGGTTATTTGCTGGGTCTGCATGTATATCCATTCCTACAGATGTGTGTGGGGGAAGGGGAGGGGGAAGGTGGAAACAAAAAAGTTTTCAAGACACAAGGCTTCCATTTATTTACTTATCTACTGCTTTCTACAGCGCAAATTGACTGGTGTACAATTTAAAGCAAAACAATAGACCTATAAAATAAAACAAACACTGATAAAAATAAATAAATAAATCAAAACTTCATAATAAGTTTTAATCCACAAAATATTGGGAGAACAATCAGGCTTTTAACTTCTTCTTAACAGTAAGTACTTGGTAGCTTTCATATGGAAAAACAGCTTCAGAAACCTATATTTTGAGGAAGGAAGGCTGGAAGCTGGTGGCTGGCAGGACAGAAAACTAATGGCCGGCCATTGGAAATCCCCACTTCCTCACTCCCCCCCCCCCCCCCCACCATCACCCCTATGGTCTGGCATCTCTGTCTTTCTTGCTTCCTCTCCCATCCCCTTCCACATCCCCATGGTCTGGCATCACCCTTCGCTCCTCCCTCCCCCCACCAGTCCGGACATCTCTCCCTCTTCCTCCCCCCCCCCCCCAGACTTCCAAACTTGCCTTTATGGGCCACAGAAGTGATTGACACATGCTGCATTGGGCCAGCTCTGGAGCCTTCCCTCTGCCACATCCCGCCCCTCTGATTCCATTTCCTGTTTCCACATGTGTGGGAGACTTCAGAGGGAAAGCCCCGGGATCCACCGAAGGCAATACATACAAAGTAACACAGTAAATAACAGCAGATAAAGACCCATACAGTCCATACAGTTTGCCAAACAAGGTGGCTCCAGTCCACCATGCCAACCATATAGGCATGTCTTTTGCCATTTGTGGGACAGAGATCATAGAAGTCTGCCCAGTATCGGTCTCAGTTCCCTCATACTGGATTTGGCAAATCTTCTTTCAGTCTTTTGCCATTTGCGGGATACAAACCGTAGAAGTCTGTCTGACATTGACCTCAATTCCCACTACTCTTGCAAGATAACACCTCAACAGCCATGTTGTGTTTCCATCCTCTTTCTATTTAGGTGTCCCCTGTTTGTATACCATGCATTTTTAAATTCTCTCAGTGCAATGTGTGTTAGTTGCTGCTGTGGCCCATCAAGGCAAATTTGAAAGTCTGCAGGAGGAAGGAAGAGGGACAGATGCCAGGTCTAGGAGAGGAGAGGAGAGGAGGGAAATGCTGAATCCCTGGGGATGGAGGGAAAAACAGGAGAGAAGATGCTGGCCATACAAAGGGAGGAGAGATGCTGGCCATGGGTGGGGGAGAACAGGAAGAAGGGAAAAGAGAGAGGGAGAGATGTTGGTCCTAAGGGTGGGTTGCAGGAAGAAGGGAAGAGAGACAGAAAGAGATATACTGGACCACGAGATGGGGGAGGATAGAAAAGATGCTAGGCAATGTTGAGGTGAAAGCAAAGAGAGGGGAGAAGCTGAACACAAGGAGGGATAGGGACACAGAAGGGAGATGCTGTACATGGGGGAGCACAGGGACAGGAACATAGAGGAGTGATGCTGGATGGAGAAGGGATAGGGACACAGGAACAAGGCTAGACACTGGAAGGAAATGGACAGAGGCACAATGCTGGATACAGACACAGAGTGGAGATGCTGGACATGGAGGGGGGAATAAGGATACAGAAGGGAGATGCTGGACATGGGCTGGGGAATAAGGATACAGAGGGTGATTCTGGATATAGGGGGATGGATAAGGACACAAAGGGCAATGGTGGACAAGTGGGGAATAGGACACATAGAAGCAATGCTGGAAATGGGGTAAGGGCATAAATAGAGAGAGGAAATGTTGAACAGGGGAGATGGTAATACAGAGAGAGTGGAGATGCTGGAGAAGTAGGGGGCTAGGGACACTGAGAGGTGATACTGGACACAGCATGAGAGATGAACACAGAGAAGTGCTGCTGCTGAACAAAGGGGGAGGGATATGGCTACAGAGGGGAGATGCTGGACAGGAGAAGATAGAGACAAGACAGAAGAGATTCCAGACACAGGGAAAAGATAGCAACACAGAAATAGGAAGATGTTGAACATGGAGGGAGGATAGGGACAGGAACACAGAGGGGGAGAAGCTGGACACAGGTGGAAGACAGGCACAGGGATACAATGGGGAGATGCTGGGCATGGGGGTTATAGGGATTCAGAGAAAAACAGGTAGTAGATATGGAGAAAGAAGAAATATCAAATGGACAGGGAATGATGAGTGAGGTGATTAAATTTACAGATGACACAAAACTATTCAAAACTGTGAAATTGAATGTAGACTGTGTGAAATTGTAGGAGGACCTTGGGAAGCTAGATGACTGGGCATCCAAATGGCAAATGAAATTTAAAGTGGCCAAATAAGTGATGCACATTGGAAAGAATAACCCAAAGTATAGCTACATGATGCTAGGTTCCACATTAGGAGTCACCACTGAGGAAAAAGATTTAGGGGTCATCATGGGCAATATGTTAAAATCTTCTACCTATTGTGCAGAAGCGGCAACAAAAAAACAATCAGAATATTTTGTGGTCCCATATTTTCTACCAGGTGAGGGTCTGTCCATGTTCTGCACATGTGACTGAGGTACAGCTATACTGAATTGCATATTTTAATATTCAGTCAAATATGAATAACAAAAAATACTATTCGACCGAATACGAATACCAAATAGGAATAATGGGCATTGAGCTTTAACATAACAAACAATAAAAGAAGCAACATGAAATAAGAGATCAAGTGTTTATTTCCATAGGCTTTAGTACAGTAGAGCCCTGGATTATTCATATTCAAATTTAAATCACTATTCAGCCAAATACAAATAATGTATTTGTGGGTCTATTTAGGGCTGAATTGAATCAAATACAAACATTCGGCACAGCCCTAGCGTGAGTTGAAAGAGTTTGCTAGCATGGTGCATCTTGTTCTAGTTTCCCAACAGTAGCTATATTGTTCCTGTAGGGCTTGGTATTATATTTGTAGCACTGTCTTTTCATAGGTAGTTAAGACTATTATGTTGTGGTAAGTTTTCTATATAGGTTTTCAATGTCTTTTTGTAGAATTGTGTGATATTTTGCAAAGTGTCTAGCCCTATTTGAAAGCAGACTCTGGGGCTAGAGCCACCAAAGATGGCCCTTGTCACCCAAAATTTAAAAAATGTTCAAGACAGGTTGTCTCAACATCCTGTAGAGTCACCACACAAACAAAAACTGTCTGCTTTAAACAAAGTGGCTGGCAGTAGAAGACGTGTGTGTGTGCTGTTCCTGAGTTGATAATCACAATCTGAATATTTTTGTATGGTGAGTTGTAAGGGGGATAGCTCCATTGTTGGGAATATGGAGTTTGTGATACAGAACTGGAGATGCAGGGTTTATATTGAGATTCTGTTCAGTCTTGTAGAGAATCCAGAATTCACTCCCACACAGAAAAAATTATTGAATGACGCTATCAATTACAATGGCAGTTTCACCTGGTAGCTGAAACTAGCTGGAGTGTAGGGTTTCTTTATGCAAACAAGGCCCTGGTGTCTTAAACTGCTAATTTAAAAGTGGGGTGGAGGGGGAGGGGTGGGTGATATGATGGTGGGCATGTTGTGTGGAAATGTTGTTTTGGCTTGCCTCCCATAACTAGCTTGCCCCCTGTTGCCTTTCTAAATATTTCTGTCTAATGCCACTTGAAATAATGTCTCCAGATGTTAGACAGCCATAGCAAGACATACAAGGAAAGACTTGATGACCCGATCATATACACCATGAAGAAAAGAAGAAATAGAGGTGATATGATACGGACGTTCAAATATTTGAAAGGTATTAATCTGCAAACAAACCTTTTCCAGAGACAGAAAGGTGATAGAACTAGAGGACATAAACTGAGGTTGAAGGTAGGCCAACTCAAAAATAATGTTAGGAAGTATTTTTTCACTGAGACGGTGGTAGATACCTGAAATGCCCTCCTGCAGGAGGTGGTGGAGATTAAAATGGTAATGGAATTCAAAAATGCATGGGATAAACACAAGAAATCATGTTTGGAAAGAATGGATCCAAAGAGGCTTAGCCAAGATTAGGTGGTAATACTGGTAATTGGGAAGCAAAGCCAGTGCTGGGTAGACTTCGATGGTCTGTGCTCTGATCGTGGCTGAATTCATTTGGATGGGTTGGAATGGTGGGTTGGAGTGGAGCCTTTCAGGGGCTTAGATGACAACTTCTGAAGTTTTAGAAGAAGGACCATTACGGGCAGATTTAGGTCTATGTCCTGAAAATGGCAAGGACAAATCAAGATCAGGTATACATATGAAGTATCACATCATATCTTATGTAATGAGTTTATCTTGTTGGGTAGACTGGATGGGCCATACAGGTCTATCTGCCATCATCTACTACATTACAAACGAAAGAGGGGCAAAACTGAACATGTAGGCGGATGTGAAAAGCTAACTGAAGGTGGGGTCTTGGACACATTCCTTTTTGGAATGTGCATACATGACAGAATTCTGGGGAAGGCACTGGAAGTGATCGAGAATGTGGTGCAGAGAGAAGCGAGCTGGATGTAGGCTACTAAGTTCATACAGATAACGCTGTTAACTGATTTTAAAAAACTACACTTAAGCATTGGGGGAGGGGTAATTCTGTACAGGCACTAAGGCGTGTGTGCTAAGCATGAATTGTATAATAGCAATTATTCGCTTAATTGCCATTATACAATATTATTGAAGTCTGCAGTTACACGTGCAATTTTAGACATGAGAACTTACTCTAGCTTTATGGCAGGTGAAAATGTGCTCACCTAAATATGGTAGTTACGCCCATAATTAACATAATTCTAAAGGTTTAGAGGCCGATTTTCAGACCGTGGGACTTAGACCAGCTAACTCCCGCGATTGGCATTGAGAAAGGACATTCAATGCCGGGACTTTCCAGAGACCGGCATTGCATATCCAGTTTATTTTTGGCCAGCCTGACTTTGACTGGCCAAGCCGATATTCAGCGCTGGCCAATTAGTCAGACCGGTCAAAGATGTACCAGAGTTGCATGTGGCCAAATCTGGCTGCCAATCTTGGCCGGTCAGACTTGTACATAGGAATGTGTGCATGCAGATGTCTGTATGTGTGTGTGCACTAGTCTGGCTTCCAGCTCCAAGAGCAGTTATCTTACCTGAGTCGTTGCTGTTGTCTCCTTTGTGTTGATGCAGGTAGCTAAAACCAAGGCCGGAACATCCTGGTTCTCTGTCTTCCTGGACTCTAGGCACCTATTCCTCTGTCGGATAACTCCAGCTTGAGGCTGAGATTCTTCAGGAATCCTACAGGCATAACATCACAATCAGATGGGCTACAGTGATGTTATGTGACTCGCTCCATCCACTGCACATCTTATTAGATATACCCTAATTCCCTATAATCAGTGGTGTGCTGCAACTGGCTCACACTGGCTTGTGAGAGCGGTTTGTTACATTTTCAAGAATTTTGGGAACCGATTGTTAAAGCAGGCCCCTGTGGCTACTTTAACAGCTGGCTCCCAAAATTTGAGCTCAGGCCTCCTCCTGAACTCCCTTTTACTTTGCTGGCGGGGATGCCGAGCCTCACCAGCCAAATAAATGGAGTGCCGCTGCTCCCTGCTGCTTGTTTCCATACTTGCCAGACATCCAAGAGCTCTAGGTGTTGAGGCAGAACATTCACTCCCTTGTCATCATGTCTCCTTCCCCCTACTCTTAGGGATTTTGCAATCCACAGAGAGATCCGCATGATATTAAAGTCTCCTCTATGTTCAACTTATACTCTGGATAGCCTGCTAAATTGGCTGCCAGAGTAGAGAAAAACTTGTGGCAGTAGACATTCAGAGCATAAACATTATGTAACAAAAGTTTCATGCCCCACAGCTCTCCTAGTGTAATAACGAAATCTGCCCTTCTTGTCCTGTAACTGCTTATGTAAATGAAAAGGAAGCTGCTTGTGCAGGAGAATCGCTACACCTCTCTGAAGACCACTAAAGGCCGAATAATAAACCTCCCCCATCCCATTTTCTCCTGAGTTTAACATGCTCAATACTAGTAAGATGCATTTCCAGCAAGAAAACAGTGTCTGCTTTTAATTTCTTCCAAAGTTAAACACCCTTGTGCACTTCACAGGAGAGTTTATACCATCCACATTAAGAATGAGTACATGCAAATCAGCCATATTCTGTAAGCATATTCATTAACATTGGAAGGTTATCCCTATTAACATACCAGGATGGAGCCCCCCACCTAGGCTCCCCGGCCCACAGTACTGACATACAGTGTCTCCTTCTCGCACCCATTCCATCTGAGGCATGAACACTACTGCACCCTCGTGACAACTCTGGCTCACTCTCAAAACTACACACACACTTATTCGCACTCACATTCTGCCCACCCCCTTCCACAACCTTGCCTCCCCTACTAGAATATACTCCCACATTCCTTCCATGGGTGCTTGCTAGCATGCAACCTCCTTTTATCCCCCCCCCCCCCCATGGAGCTCCAGCTGGTTCTCCAATTCCCGAAGAAACCCCTCTCAGTCCCAACTCTAAAGGTAGATGACAATCACTGAGTAACTCACTAGTCCAGCAATGGTTGCCCACCATTCACCCAGATAGGCACCAAGCCTCTCCCATGGCTTTTCCAGGAGACACATAATCCCTGATAAAGGTCTCTAACAGGACAACGGGATGGAAAAGAAAGGCAAAATGTACATAACCCAAGAAGATGTACGAGGATCCCCTTTCTCTGATGCAGACAAAAGTTCCTGGTGACTTTGTTAGTGTCTTCACCTCCCCTGAGTACCAAAGAGCAACAAATCCAGCCCCAAAGTGCTAAAGAGCAACCAGACCAGACCCAAGCAAAGTGTGTAGTGCCCGGGCCAGGGAGTCCTCCCATCAAAGGCCACCCAACTCAATTCATGGAGGCATAAGTACATAAGTAATGCCACACTGGGAAAAGACCAAGGGTCCATCGAGCCCAGCATCCTGTCCACGACAGCAGCCAATCCAGGCCAAGGGCACCGGGCAAGCTTCCCAAACGTACAAACATTCTATACATGTTATTCCTGGAATTGTGGATTTTTCCTGTCCATTTAGTAGTGGTTTATGGACTTGTCCTTTAGGAAACCGTCAATCCCCTTTTTAAACTCTGTCAAGCTAACCGCCTTCACCACATTCTCTGGCAACGAATTCCAGAGTTTAATTATGCGTTGGGTGAAGAAAGATTTTCTCCGATTTGTTTTAAATTTACTACACTGTAGTTTCATCGCACGCCCCCTAGTCCTAGTATTTTTGGAGAGCGTGAACAGATGCTTCACATCCACCTGTTCCACTCCACTCATTATTTTATATACCTCTATCAGGTCTCCCCTCAGCCGTCTCTTCTCCAAGCTGAAAAGCCCTAGCCTCCTTAGTCTTTCTTCATAGGGAAGTCGTCCCATTCCCGCTATCATTTTAGTCGTCCTTCACTGCACCTTTTCCAATTCTGCTATATCTTTCTTGAGATGCGGCGACCAAAATTGAACACAATACTCAAGTTGCGGTCGCACCATGGAGCGATATAACGGCATTATGACAAAACACATCCATCCCCGACTGCCCCCTGCATGTTTCCTGCCCCTCAGTGAATAATAACATCAAAGTGTCACTCCCAACAAGTCTATAAGACCTGCCCATCCATATTTAATTGAGTACCCACATGCGCAGCGCTAACCAGCAGTGTTTAGCTTGTCCATGAATGCCTTCGTTTCATCCACTGTCTGCAGAGTTGTGGTCTTGCCAGCATGCCACACTCGCAGTTTAACTAGGAACATCAGTGTAAATTGCACTCCTTTGCGATGGAACTCCAAACAGAAGGGCACCATAATTTTTCTCTGGGAAGCCATATAGACAGAATAGTCATTAAATAACAGAAGCTTCCCCTCTTCGTATTCCACCAGGCCAGCTCTGCGGAATGCCCTAAGAATGGCCTCCTTCTCCCTCCAGTAGATATTGCGGGCAATTACTCTGTGCGGCCATCACACCTCCAGGAACTTAGGCCCGATCCTGTGTGACCTCTAACAACAAAACTGTGTGGCTTCAGGATGAAGACCCAACTTCTCGGGAATCCATTTGGTAAATATATGGTACAGATTATTGTCACTCACTTTTTCTGAGAGCCCTACCAAGTTCAAGTTATTCCACCAGCTCCTGTTCTCCTGTTCTTGCACCTTATTTTGCAAGTTTATAGATTCCTTTTTTAGCTCTACGATTTGCTGTGCCATGTGAGAGTTGATGTCTTTCTGCATGGAAATTCTCTGCTCTACCTCCGATATCCATCTGTTTTGAGAATTAAGTTTCTCATTCAGCTCATCAACAGCAGATTGCAGTTTATTGACTGTCCACTAGAGCTGCTGGCACCGAGAGCGTGATTTCTTGAATCCATTCTCTGGCAGGCACAGTAAACGAGGTTGGCTCCTCTGCCATCTTACCTGTGGGTTGTTTGACCTTGTCTCTGATTTGTTATGGACATTCCTCAGTAAAAAGGGCTCCAACTGAACTCCCCAATTGTCCTCAGGCTGGGGAACATGATGTCCTGCACTCCAGGTGCTTTTAGTAAGGGGAAATGCAGGTTTCAGCAAGATTTTATGAGGTTCCCACTGGCGCTCCATTCACATGCGACCTCTCAGGAAGGCTAAATCTCGTGACCCCCACAAAGATGAATATTCTGTCGCGTTATCTATATCTTTTTCAGTCTCTCCCTGTACACATCCCACAGGATATTATCCAACAATAGCAATGGGACATTACTAGGTTTATCTGGTGGGGTAGACACCCCTACCCCTCTTGGGGCTTTCAATTTTGCGTAAGCATAAAACTGAGGGTGGTTTGGGAATCCCTGACCTGCAGAGATATTATGAAGCTGCTCAGATACACCATCTATGGGATTGGCAGCATTCTTTAGAGCATAAGAGATATGTCTACTTAGAACAAACATTTGTGACATGAGTCAGGTTGCACTATCTGCCCTGGGTGACTAGTAAGCTGATGGGGAGATATGATATTGTTAATCCAATGACTAGACAGCTAGTCTTGCTGTGGAACTGGATTTCAGATCGTACATGTAGGGAACTTGGTTCAGATTTATTTATTTATTGCATTTGTATCCCACATTTTCCCACCTTTTTGCAGGCTCAATGTGGCTTACAATACATCATAAATGGTGAAGATATAATAGAAAGATAGACATTTAGTTTACAGAAGAATCATGGTAACATGATAATGGTATACCAGGATAGCAGTATAACAAGCAGATATTATAAGGCAGTTCTGAATATCTGTGGAGGAGTAGTGTATGTTTACATTTGTTGATCTTTGTGGTATGCTTTTTTAAAGAGATGGGTCTTCAGTAGTTTTCGGAAGTTGGTTAGTTCGTAAGTCGTTTTTAGGTTGCGCGGCAGTGCGTTCCATAGCTGTGTACTCAAGTAGGTGAAATTCGACGCATTCATTAATTTGTATTTTAGGCCTTTGCAGTTTGGAAAGTGCAGATTAAGGAATGTGCGGGATGATCTTTTAGCATTCCTGTGTGGTAAGTCTATCAGGTCTGACATGGAGAGGCTGGTGCTTCTCCTTGAATGATTTTGTGAACTAGGGAGCAAATTTTGAACGGGATGGATCCCTTCTTGCCCTGTTTAACTGGGAGCTGGAGAGAGAGGGAGAACACAGTTTAGGAGCTAAAGTGGGGAGGGATCTGTTTGGGTTGCATTACTGTTATCAACTTCTGGAGGGTGGGTCCCTTAATGCTTTTTCCCCAGCTGCAACAGGAATATGGGATACCCCATAAGGAATTTTATAATTGCCAAAGGGTTTGGCATTATCTTCCAGATTCTATATAGCACGACCGAAATTGCGTGTGCAAATCTGGTCATATTCTGGATTTGCACACACAATTTAATTACTTAATAAGCTAATCAGCGTCAATACTTGCCACTTAACAAGCAATTATTGACACTAATTGGCATTAATTTGAATTTAAGTGCACAACTTGCTAAGTGTATTCTGTAAAGTGGTGCACGTAAATTCTAATGCACGCTTCCAAAAAGGGGGTGTGGCCATGGACGTGGAATGGACGGGCCGTGGGCATTCCAAAAATCTACACACAGGGTTATAGAATATACTTGCTTCGCGCCTAATTCAGGCGCCGGTATTTACTCTAAGTTTTACTTGGCATAAATGGATGCACCTAGAGTTAGGCACAGGTGGGTTCTATAAACCCACTAGGCGTATTCTATAAACCCTGCCTAAATTTAGGTGTGGATACAGAATACACCTAGGCGGAAATATTTTTGGCATCGATTTTTTTAGGCACCATATATAGAATCCTGTCCTATATGATTCAGGAACCATGCTACATAAATGGGATGAGCTGTGAATTACGCATCATGGGGCAAAGGGTTAATATCCTCTTTATATTCTCAGTTGGTCTCTCCGAGGTTTTAAAATTGGCCTATATGTTTGCTTGGGAGAGAGACCTGGGAACTAGTTATTTTGATACCCAGTAGTCTGAGATACTTTTAAGACCTCATTAGTTTTCAGTCTCAGTTGCTGTTAAGGAGTCTTATTTAAAGGTACTCTGTGCTGGCATCTGACATCAGTGCGCTTACAAAAGATGTTTCCCCAGTATACCACCGATTGTTGGAGGGGGATTGTTCTCAAGGGACCTTCTTTCATCTTTGGTGAGAATGTCCCCTGGCCCAGAAATGTTGGATGAGGATTATAGACAAGATGCAAACAATTTTTGGGATTATCTTTGGGGTGGATCCTGCTTGGTGTTTACTTGGGGTGGAGTGGGATATTTCTCCAGCTGATGTCCAAGTCTCTCTATTTTGGGTGGCAGCTAGATGGGTCTTGTTAAAATTTTGGAGGAATTCAGAGGTTCTTTCTTTGCAGATCTGGAAAGCTTATTTGCTGGACATGATACTCATGGAAACCCTCACCCCTATTTGGTTGAATAAGAAGCCACAATCTCACTCTTCGTGGCAGACACTGGATACCTATCTTAAATGTGGTTAACTGTTGGGCCGCTTTGTGGGTTGGAGGGTGAGGGTGAGGGGGTGGGAGGCAGTGGGCAGGGTAGAACACTGGATGGGTAAGGGGGTAGCGAAGCCATAGCATGGGCACTATACTATGCTTATGGAATTATGGTTGTTGGTTCTGTGCATGCCCTACTATGCCTTGATTGTACTGATTGTGCCCGTTTCTAGTTGTATATTTCTTATAAACTTAATAAACATATTTATAAAAAAAAGAGGGTCAACCAATGGACACACATCATCATTCCCTACAGCTGCCAAGGGGCTTGATCTTTGAAAGCAAGATTTAAGCTATGCCCTTGGCTCTGCTCCACTCTGCCCAGCCATGCCCCAACTCCACTCAGTCACAACCCCAGACCTGCCCAATCCACCTCCTGATTTTACCCCTTCACAGACCTCAGCTGTGGTACCAACAAGCCACCTTCCCCACAGGCAGCAGGAGATGCCATAATATTATGTCATCTACTGCTGCCATAGGACCAGTCTTGTGATAAGAGCTGTGAGATTTTGCAGCTGTTATTGCGAGACTGGACCCATGGCAGCAGGAGATGATGTCTTATTACCACTTCTTCTGCTGCCGATGAAGCGGGAGGCTGCTCAGCGGGAGATCTTCTCTCCAAAGCAGGGCTGCAAGAGATGACCTGCAAAAGCAGGAGACTTACCAGGTCTGATTCCCGGACAATCAGTGGTAACTGGGACTTTCCAATTGTGAGTTCTTAACTATACACTTCGAAGACTGACAATTCTCTGTTATTAGAAACAGTGCCATGCCCTACCTGAGTTCTGGATAAACATTCTCCAGATACCACTTGAAAGACTGGCATTTCAGACTCTTCCGGAGGGCCACTCTCTTCTGGATACTGCGGAGACATAAAAGACAAGTAAAGCAAAATAAAACAAAACACAAATGCAAACCAGACACTGAACATTTTCCTGGGCATCACTTGTTCTTTCAATGATTTTGGAGCTATCTTGGGTTTATTCAGCAAGGCCTTCATCCTGTACAGAGGATAATTTTATAGTAGACTACGAACTTGTATGGGGGATAAGCACATGAATTATGCCTATTTTATAAAAGGCCTAGAAAGATGGCACCTAAAACTTATATTGATGTTTGAAAGGAGTTGGTCCTACAAAATAAATCCCACCACATATCCAATATCCCATTAAAAAAAAAAAGACCTTCAGCGGTGGACTCCAAGAAATTATCATCCCCACATTTGAGGCTCCTCAAAGAGAACAATCACCATTTATCGTCATCAAGTCACGTTTTCTTCTTAAATCTTTACATTCAAATCTTCATATTCTCATTACAACAATGTTCTCATTCATTTTCTGTCATATAATGGTGATAATAATTAAAAGATTCACTTATCTTACAGCACTACAGCACTTTTCACCATTAACATTTTTCTCAGTGAAGTAAAAATTCAGGGACCAAAATAAAAGAGTAGGGGTGGACCAAGGAATCTCATCAGCCAAGGGTACATTGGAATAACTTTATTCAGCAATACTGAATGGGGGGGGGGGGGAGAGAGAAAGAGGGGCAATGCTGGATGGGGGAGAGAGAAATAGGCAAGGGCAATGATGAATGGTGCAGAGGGTAGAGAGATGGAGGCAGTGCTGCATGCCAGGGAGAGAGAGAGAGAGAGAGAGAGAGAGAGAGAGAGAGAGAGAGAGAGAGAGAGAGAGAGAGAGAGACAGTAGACAGGTGGGGGGGGGGGGGGGGTAGGAGAGACATAGGAGATGCTGGATGGCAGGGCAAGAGACAGAGGCGATACTGCATGGAGGGAGGGAGGAGAGAGAAAGAGAAAGATAAGGACAATGCTGAATGGTGCAGGGTGAGGTGGGAGGAAAGAGAGACAGGGGCAGTGCTGCATGCCAGGTGCATACAGAGACAGACATAAAGAGGAGATGCTGGACAGGAGAGAGAAGAGAGGGGATGCTGGATGGCAGGGAAGAGAGAGACAGAGACAAGAAAGGATATGCTGGGGTAAAGGATAGAGAGACAAGAGAGGAAATGCTGACTATGGTGAGGGGAGGGAGGGAAAGACAGAAGATGCTGGATGGCAGGTGATAGAGACATAGAGGGAGGAGATGCTTGATGGCAGAGGTAGAAAGGGAAGGTTCTGGATGGCAGGGGGAAAGAGGACAGAATTATTGGAAGACTGGAGAATAGGGAGAAGAAGAATGGGAGGACCAGTGAGGGAAAGAAATGGAAAATTGTAGGTAGATGCAGTAAAAAAAAAAGAGGAAGATTGAAATCTGAATGGATGGGCAAAAAAATAAAAATGAAAGAAAGCTAAAAGGGGCAGATCAGTGTTTGAGTTGGATGTAGCAGAGGAAGTGAAGAAGACGAGAGAAAAAATGACAAATGGACAGGAGATCTTTGGAAAAAGTTAAAAGAAGACAGGAAAACAGTAAACAGAGACTGGGGTCAACACAATTAGAAAAATGAAATGGCCAGAGAGCAAAGGTAGAAAACATAATTTTATTTTTAGTTTAGGATGAAGAATGTGTTAGCTGTGTTAGTCCACTTTAAAAGTTAATAAATAGAAATAAAAGGAAAAAAAGATGGCACATTTTTATTGGACCAAATACATTTTTGAGTATCTTTCTTAAGCCAAAACTTTATGTTCTTATGTTCTTAAAACCTCCTTCCTAAGTCAGGACAAGCATGCTATATACTGTTCAGACCTGAATAAGGAGGTTTTGGCCTAAGAAAGCTAGTCAAAAAATATATTTAGCAGTCCAAAAAAAGTATCACCTTAGTTTCCATTTTCATTGTGGGCTCCTTTTACAAAGCAATGCTAGTGATTCCAGCACAACAAATGCAACAAAGCCCACAGGAATTGAATGGGCATCATATCTACCATGCCGGAATCAGTAGCGCAGCTTTGTAAAATGAGCCCTTTATTTGTTAATTTATAATGTAGCAATTGGAATATGTCAGTTTTTGAAATGTATATCTGCTCTCTTTATATTTACACAGTACAGAGGGACATGCATCTCTGTTTCTATTTCTCTGATGTTGCACTGTATGCAGAGTCTGACTTCTTGGGGGTTCAGTTTAATTTTTGTCTATATAGTTCTATTTTTAGTTTGTGGTTTGTATTTAAGGATCTACCTGCGTTTGTGGTGAAAAAGGCCAGGCATTCTGTTAGCATTCATTCTCTGTGTAGGATTGCTCTGTACTAATCCAGCGTGTTTAGTTTTACAGCAGGTGTATTGATGCTGTACTTCCCACTGCAATGTTTACAGTGCTGTCATTATCTAGGGAGGCTCTTGTTGTGTGATCCCGGGAAGTTAGTACTGTTATGATATGGTATAATTGCTTTATAGGTCCTGAGTGACTTTCTACGGTTTTGTATTACATACGCCAGGCCCCCTCCCTGCCCATCTTGAAGTCCTTGCTCAAAGCCCACCTCTTCAATGTCGCTTTCGGCACCTAACCACTACACCTCTACTCAGGAAATTTAGGCTGCCCCAACTCGCCCTTTAGATTGTAAGCTCCTTTGAGCAGGGACCCTCCTTCTTTGTTAATTTGAACAGCGCTGCATAACCCTAGTAGCACTCTAGAAATGTTAAGTAGTAGTAGTAGTAGTACAGTATGCCTGGTACTGGAGTTTGAATTTGGATTTAGCTCATGCCTCTTTCAGTTGTAGCCCAAAGTGAGTTGCATCCAGGTACAGTAGGTATTTTCCTGTCTCTGGAGAGCTTACAATCTGTTTGAACCTGAGGTCATGGAAGGTTTAAGTGACTTCTCCAAGATCTCAAGGAGTGGCAGTGGTTCTCAGGCTGTTGCTCTAAGTATTAGGTATAGCTAATACAGGAAGGGTGGTGGATGCATGGAATGGCCTCCCGGTGGATGTCGTGGAGACAAGGACTGTGTCAGAATTTAAGAAAGCATGGGACAGGCATGTGGGATCCCTTAGGAAAAGAAGGAGCTAGTGGTTATAGAAGAAGGGCAGACTGGATGGGCCATTTGGCCCTTATCTGCAATCATGAGTCTATGTTTCCATGTTTCTAGATAAAACATATTCCAAACATGTTTCTTAAAAACAAACTAAAGGCCAGCAGATATGAAGCCTGGTGGTCATTTGGCAACCTATCAAAAAAAACCCCAGGGAAATCATTTTATGTTTCCATTAAGGCACAAGATTTCTGTTACAGTACATAAGTATTGCCATAATGGGACAGACCAAAGGTCACCAACCCAGGTCACATGTACCTGGCAAGATCCCAAAAAAGTACAATACATTTTATGCTGCTTATCCTAGAAATAAACAGTGGATTTCCCCCAAGTCCATGGTCTACGGACTTTTCCTTTAGGAAGCCATCCAAACCTTTTATAAACCCTGCACCACTGTATAGCTGTGTGCACGCTGCCATTTTTCTGGAGAATGATTTCACCTTTATTTTTCAAATTGAATTTGTGCTTTTTTTTCTGCAATGGTGCCGTTTTCATTTGGCTTTTAATACTTAATGTTGAAGAATAGCCAACACACATTAGGCACATGGAAAAGAATATGCTAAAAGATCAGCCCGTACATTCCTTAATCTACACTTCCCCAGCTGCAAAGGACTGAAATACAGACTAACACATGCGTCCAGCTTTTCCTACATAAGTACGCAGTTGTGGAATGCATTACCACTTACCTTAAAAACAAATTATGAGCTAATCAATTTCTGTAAATCTCTGAAGACCTTTCTATTCAACAAGGCATACCACAACGAGCAATAATTTAATTATAACACAACACCACTTCAACTTTAGTCTGAATATCTTCTCGCTTTATCTGTCTGCTTAACTCTACATTGTCACCCATGTATTCATGTAACACCAATGTATCTTGTACTCCGGAATGGTGAATGCCATAATGGAACATTGCAAGCTTAATTCTATATCGTCATCCATGCACTCCATGTAACATCAATTGTATCTTTTACTCTGGAATGGCGAATGCCATAATGGAACATTGTAAGCCACATTGAGCCTGCAAATAGGTGGGAAAATGTGGGATACAAATACAACAAATAAATAAATAAGTGAGGTCAGGAAGGATTTTAGGTCCCGCCCTGCATCTGGACTATTGTACCTTGTTCTGGGCTACCATGTGCACAACAGGCAAGTGTGGTACAGTGGGCTAAAAAGATGCAAATGTACACAGGCAATCTGTAGGAGTGGGGGCAGTGAAGAGTCCTGTTTCCTCCAGTTCCCTTGAGGGAATCTGCATCCGGCATTGTAGAGAATGTTGTAAAGTGGCTGTGACAGGGCTGATCTTAATAGGCCTATTTTCTTCTCTATTATAAAATGATTAGCTGTAAATCCATGGCTTACTGGGATGCAATTCTCAAAGGCTATTTATTCTGATTTATATTCTCACCACCTTATCATTCTGGGCTGATCACAATGAATTACATATGAAATAAAAACATCTTAACAAAGAGGCACATTCAACTCAATGCTGTCAGAAGGCTATACACATCTGATACCTGCAATTTAACTTGAAAAGCAGTTGAAACAAAAAAATGCCTTCACATGTTTTTCGAATCTCAATGTCACCCTCCAAACGCACCTCAACAGGCTACAGATATAACATGCCAGCAATTTTTTTTACGCACCTCAACAGGCTACAGATATAACATGCCAGCAATTTTTTTTTACTTTGCATACAGTCTTAACAGGTAGCATTTGTATGTATCTCTCATTAGTACAGAGCTCAATTTGATTAACAGGAACTGGAATCACTGGAATCAACACCATAATATGGCTACCTTAAATATGGACTATCAATGAAGAGTAGTATGCTCCCAAAAACCATACCAGTAATCAAATGAGTGCCTATATTCCTCATTAACTATAATGAATGCAAAGAAATTGATAGTACCCTCAAAGAAAGAAGGTTCCAATAGCCTATGGGAGACTGGGCCAGTGCTTGCAAGATCATCTGAAACTCATCAAGTGAACTAAGAGGCCTCAGCCACCTCAACCGAAAAATCTCATAAAAAGGGCTTATAGCTAAACTTTTAAGGGGTAATTCTATAAAGTGGGTGCTAACACTTACCGGCCAATTACCTATGTAAATGATTAGGATACTGGCACATACGTACATAAATGCAAAAATTCCACCTATGTGCAACTCTGAAAACACACATCTTACATAGCATGTAATTTATAGGTGGATGAACACACAGCTAGTCTGGGCAGAGCATGGGTAGGACCAGGGCTGCCGAGAGACACAGCCGGGCCTGGGGCAGAACCGGACCACCGCACACTGCTCCCTCCCTCCCACCCCTTACCTTTCTGTCTCTGACTTCAAGGGGGGGTGCAGGCCCAGTGCCGGCAAGTTTCTTCCTGAATGCCTGCTCCCACGGTTTGTCCTCTCCTGCTCCTATCCGTGCTGGGAGTTAGGACATGGATAATTGCATTAATGCGATATCATGTTAATGCAATCATCTGGGTCCTGGGCGGCACGCAGGAGCAGGAGAGGACAGACCCGGAAGCAGGCAGGCAGGAAGAAGCTTGCTGGCGCTGGGCCCTCCCCTTGGAGGCTGCAACCCCCCCCCCCCCCCCCCCCCCGGCAGCCCTGGGTGGGACTAGTTAGAAATCAGGATAAATAAGCTGGATCTGAGAACAGGATGTCAACTGTGGGTCAACAAGACCTCCAAATAACCTCCTTGTATTCTGGCAAAGAAAAGTCAGCTAGCTATAATCAATTATGAGATACTACCGCAGGATCTCAACTAACTAGCAAAGTCTCTCTCCTTAGTTGTTGCCTCAATTTATTTATTTCATTTATATCCCACATTATCCCAATAGATCAGGTTCAATGTGGCTAACAACTTATTGTAATTAACAGTACAAAAAGTAATGTGGGATAGTATACATTAAGTAGTCATAAAGTAAATGAGGATTGAATATTAATATGGAAGCGAATGCTAGATGCAAAAAGGTAACAATTTTTGAAATTGGAATAATTGTATAATTAGGGATTTAAGGGGTCCTTTTACTAAGGTGCGCAGAAAAATGGCTTACGATAGTGGAAGCGCAGGTTTTGGGCACGTGCTGATCCATTTTTTAGTGCACCTGTAAAAAAGGCCTTTTTTGCTGAAAATGGACGTGCAGCAAAATCAAAATTGCTGCGTGTCCATTTTGGGTCTGAGACCTTACCGCCAGCCATTGTCCTAGTGGTAAAGAATCTGAGCGGTAATGACCTACGCACATCAAATGCCACTTGGCGTGTGTCTGTTACACGTGCCCGAAAATAAAAAAATATTTTTCAGACACGCGTATCGGATGCACGCCAAAAATTAAATTACAAGAGCCATGCAGTAGTCGGGCTGTAACTCCATTTTGGCTTGCGTTGGGCATGCGTAGACGCTTACGCAACTTAGTAAAAGGGCCCCTAAATTAATGATGATTATCCATGAGAAATTGCTTAAACAGAGAGGCTTTAAGGTATTTTGAAAATATCAAATAATTAGGCTCCCATGTGATAAATTCCGAGAAGAAATTCCACCATTTAGTACAGAGTTAAGGGAATTCTGACATGTAGATTGACATGTAGATCACATTTTTGCAACTGGAATATTGGAGGGTTAGATAATCCCTTAAACTAGATCACCAGACAAAGATCACTGTCATTGGTCACAGATGGTGACACATTTCCCCCCACCCTTTTTATTTGATGTTTATGTAAGAATGAAGTGTATTGCATTGGGTTAAACATATGCACTAGGGCAGGGATGAGGGACTTCAGGCCTCAAAGTGCTGCATATAGATCAGGTTTTCGGGAAATCTCTAATGAATATATATAAGATAGATTTGCCTACAATGGAGGTAGTATCCATGCAGATCTATCTCATACATATTCATTACAGAAATCCTGAAAACCTGACCTGGTTGCAGCACTGGTGGCCTGAATTCCTGTATCCCTACACTAGCGTACTGTGTTCTACTAGCTAATAGGAGCTGTTTTAATGCTGTGTAAACCAGGGCTTTCAAACATACAGCCCACAGGCTATTTATAGCCCACTGTGGACCATTATCTGCCTGCTGCCCATGTTCCCAGTTCTGGTCAGAAGCGTCAGGAGGCAAGTAACTCCCTACCCACCTCAACTTATGTCTAACTCTTCCTCACCTCCTATCTCCTAAAAACATGATGGGTAGAATAAATCCAGGGCTTTTTTTGAGGGGGTACTGAGTACCAGCACCGTTTCCATTGTCTGCTAAAATTGACCCATGGACCCCAAGTTTTAATGAAAGAGCTCCGGCTCTATACACCAATTGTGCCTTGTCATAGATTCTGTGACTGGTTGCAGAGGGCCTGGCCTGCACCTAAATCTACATGCCGGGATTTTGGCCAAGCTTTCATTGGTGTAAATGGACGCACGTAGTTATCGGCGCTGGGATATTGACTAAGTGTATTCTTTATACCACGCCTAAATCTAGGTGCCACTGATAAAATACGCTTAGACAAAAATGTTTTCCACATGGATATTTTAGGCGCCATATACAGAATCCCCCATAAAGGGGTACAGTCAGGCAGTGGCGTTCCTAGCGTGGATGGCACCCGGAGCGGATCACCGATGCGCCCCCCGGGTGCAGCGCCCTCCCCCCCCCCCCCCGCCTGTGAAATGACACCTTCCCCCCTCCCCGGCGAAATGACACTCCCCCCGGGTGCAAGCCGCTGGGCGGGGGGGAGGGGTGCTGCGGCGCGCGCCTCTGGGCTCCGACTTCGCAAACTTTGCTCGTTCGCTGCAGCTCCCTCTGCCCCGGAACAGGAAGTAACAGGGGAGCTGCAGCGAACGAGCGAAGTTCGCGAAGTCGGAGCCCACAGGCGCGCGCCGCGGCACCCCCCAGCGGCGTGCACCCGGGGCAGACCGCCCCCCCTTCGTACGCCACTGCAGTCAGGATGGTATTTATGAATGACCGGTGCATAATAACACTGGTCCATGCTGCCGAGCATGCTTCCAGATCGCTTCTATTTTGATTTGCAGCTTCATTCTGCTGAAGCATGACTGCAAATAATCATCCACCCCAGCCCCTAGTGCTTTTAACATTTTCATTACAAAGAATACACAAAAAGAAATGCACTGCAGAACTAAACAGGTGTTAACAATTAGCGCATTGATAAGAAAAAGCATCTTGTAGAGATTTACAAATTTCCATCGGTCCAAAGCTTGACAGCTGAACACCATTTTAGTTTTGTACCCAATTCAGATAGAGTATGCAACTGTGAAGCGCTCAGGGTTGTAACAGTGCAGCCCTAGTCCACATCTCCTGCAAAGCAATTATTTTTCCGATGTACTGCTTTCACTGTTCAGTGTACGAGTGCAGAAACAATACTGGCTGCTTGTACAGCGTTTTCACTGTTGTATGATAATGTTCTCCTGTTCACCGCTGGGAGGAGGGGAAGTACTTACTTTCCATATGGCCTGCCCTCTGCTGCTGGCCGGGCAGCATAATAGTGTTGCTTGAATTCATCCATCCACACTTCAGCTGTGCGCTTGGTGTTTCTGAAAAATAACAAAGTTATTATATAGCAATAGCAACCATTCAGATCTCTGAAACATCTTTCATCCTATATATATATAGGACCCTTCCTTCAAAGGGCTCGTTCCCAAAGGGAGAGGGGAGAAGAAGCAATGGATTTGGACCAGACTTGCCTGGTCTTCAGTGGCTTGGCTTTTTTTTTTTTTTACTAAATGTAGTCCCATTTTCCCATTGTTCCTCCTTCAAAAAATGTTCCGATATCTACAAAAGTTTTAGGATTTGAGGGTGTATGAATTGTCTGGTGTCATCGGTAAAACTAAAGGCACAAGGAGAGAAAGTGCTTGCTTGGGCTCACACGGAAACCTCTTCGATTTTGACCGTGTCTGCCTCCATGATTTCTTTCCTCCAGTGAGAAAAATCAACCCAGAGTGACTCTAAGCTGGATTTTAACAAAAAGTGCAGTGCTGAAGAGGACTGAGCCAATAGAATTCTTGAAAGACTGGTGGTATCTAATCTAGTCTTATATTGCCGTACTTTCTCTGTCAGAGTTCTCATTTTGAAATAAAGCTTACTCTTCAAAATTTTTTTAAAAAGTGCCCTAGTGTCTATTTTCTGGAAATTGTGTTAACCGACAATTTTTGAAGTCTAAATAAATGCTGACCAATGTACTTCAGGCAAGGAATCAGATTTTACCCAAAGGGAAACACTTCTACCAAATTCACACAAGCAAAAGTAGCCTGGGGGGGGGGGGGGGGGGCCGTCTGTTCCAAAAATCTGTTCTGATGGCTCCTAATCATTCAATTCCAAAAAGAAAAATAAAACCCTCATGAACTGGAAATATGTGATAGAAGGTTAGTACGGTCATCAAGCGAACTGCCACCACACGCAGTAAACAAAATAAAATGAAAACACTAACAGCTGCAACCAAAGCGTAAATGTACCAGTACCCCATAAAATATCACAGAGGGAGAGTAAACATATCCATCAGCTGGGCTGAAGCACAGCATGGAAACGTGGGGCAGCCTGGGGATACATTCCAGAAGTAAAGAAAGCACATACTCCCATGCTGTGCTAGTGATAGATTTACAGTTTCTTTGCACAGTCCCATTCCAGAAGGCACATAGCTTGCATTTGCAGGGATGGCATTGTGTGTTTCTTTTTTCTTTCTCTTTGCTCCCTTATGAGGAAAGGCTAAAGAGGTCAGGGCTTGGAGAAGAGACGGAGAAGAGGAGACATGATAGAGGTCTATAAAATAATGAGCAGAGCGGAACAGGTAGACATGAATCATTTGTTTACTCTTTCCAAATGTATGAGGACTAGGGGACAGCCATGAAGCTACTAAGTAGTACATTGAAAACAAATCAGAGAAAATATTTATTCACTCAATGTATAATTAAGCTCTGGAATTCGTTGCCAGAGAATGTGGTAAAAGCCATTAGCGGAGCACGGTTTTAAAACGATTTGTACAAGTTCTTGGAAGAAAAGTCCATAAAGCATTATTAAGGTGGACTTGGGAAAACCCACTGTTTATTCCTGAGATAAGCAGCATGAAATCTATTTTATTCTTGAGATCACTAGGTACTTGTGACCTGGATTGGCCACTGTTGGAAACAGGATATGGGCTTGATGGAACTTCAGTGTGTTCCAGTATGGCTTTGGGGGGGGGGGGGGCAATATTCAAAAACACTTATAAGAGCAATCGCTATCCATTGTCACTGAATATTCTTACAGACCACTTCTGCACTATCTGGACAGTGCTGCAGAAGAGCATGGGTGAAGCCAGGGTAGTTCTAGAATTCATCCAGGTAGTGACAATATTCAACTTGCTATCTGGATAACTGACCCAGATAAATTTATAGTTTATTACATTTCATATACCACCTTACAGAAAAATATATCAAAGAACTGCAATAAGAATAGGAAAGCATACAGTACACAGAATAGCCATCTATAATAATAATTCTCACCTGGAAACATTCTGAAGCTCACTCTGTGGGAGGGAAACACTGAAGGCTAGGCTCTCAGCTCGCTCACTCACTCTCACTCATGCACCACTCACTGACACTCATAGACCCGCCCTCAGCCACGCTCCTTCCAGACATAATTCGCGACCCCAACGTTCTAAATGAAGCCTCCAAACTCCTCCAAACCGGAAGTGTGAGGCTCCAGAGATATCCGTTTTGCCCATAGCTCAAAAACGGAAGTGTGAGACGTCCTGTGCCCCGCCCTCCCCTCATAACGTCATCACGAGGAGGGCAGAGCCCATTCCAGGAAACGAGATGTCCCCCTGCCCACATCTTCTAATTCTCACCCTCATTCTCACCCTCAACGTACAATGAAGCAAGTGTGAGGCTCGGAGATATCCTTTTTGTCGATCGCAGCAGCGAAACAATGCAATGACGTCACCGGTGGGGCGGGGAAGGCACAAGCCTCGGAGAATCGGCAACAACAACAAAAAAGGCATCCTCAATGCCGCGGCGGGGAATACAGTCACGCAACGCGATGACGTCGACGGCGGCCTGGGGAAGGCACAAGTCATGCAGAATCGCCAACAGCAAAAAAACAAACCTGTCACGGGCGACCGAACGACCCAAACAACTTGCGCCTGGAAGGTAGGGGGGGTTGAGGAAGAAAGCTGCAACAAAGATAACAGGAAGGAAAAGGAAAACCTTGCTAGCGCCCGTTTCATGCTCTTCGGAAACGGGCCTTTCTTACTAGTGTCAAAATACTTAGTATTAAGAGAAAGCAACAATCCCCTCCTAACTAACTATAGAAAAAGCCAGAGAAAACAAATGAGCATTTAATAGTTGTTTAAAACGCACCAAACAACGTTCAGCCCTTAATATACTGCCAGCCCCACTCGGGCCACCATCCCCCCTACTTGGGTGGCCACTGCCACCGCCCCCACTCAGGCCATGCCATTCTCCCACTTAAGCTGCTGCCACCCCCTGCCCCCTTACCTTCCTGTATCTGCTCCTCCCTTGGACTGGCACGCTCCTGCTCCTGTGTGCTGGTACCTGGGTTATCACATTGACGCAATTACCCGGGTCCTGACACACAAGACCAGGAGACCGAGGGAACAGAACCTTCTGGTGCTAGGCTCCCCTTGGAAGCCAAGCCCAGGGAATCTTGCCCCCCCTGCCCTCCTCTTTGTGCCCTGCCCCTGGAAAAACCAAACATAAGGACTCCGAAGACTGTAAATCCCTAATTGGATTATAAAATGTTATTAGTACCTTCAGGGGCGATAGTACTTGCTCATAATATGTGTAAAGACCAAAATTTTGATTTGTAATCTAAAGTGTACTGGTAGCCAACGATAAAGGACATTATGATGCATATTTTCAAAGCACTTAGCCTCCCAAAGGTCCATAGAAACCTATGGAACTTAGCCTCCCAAAGTGCTTTGAAAATAAGCCTGAAAGTGTGGTAATATGCTCCTGACTACTCAACCTACCCAAATACGAATGGCCATGTTCTGCAAGGTCTGAATCTTCCACAAATGATACTGGAGTAATCCAACCAAATTTGCACTGGCACAATCCAGCTGAGACATAAATAAAGCATACATCAAACACTGAATGCTGTCCTAAGTTATCCAGATAAGTTCTCTGGATAGCAGATCGAATATTGCCAGTATCAGGATCATGGTGCTGAATATTCAGATACTTTTTGACTGTTCCAGCTGGCCGTGGTGGTTGAATATTGACCCAAATATGTTTGGACTCTGCCCTGCAAAACAGTTCACTCATCCTATAGCATTTCCATAAAAGTTGAAAAGGCACCAGCTGGTCATTAGTGTAAATATGCAAGACATGAAGTGCCACAAAGCATTTCATGAAAGCTGTTCCCTCACCTAAGCTACACTCAATAATAAAAGCCAAACTTTGGTGCCATTAATACCCATCTTGCCTCTGATACAAACATTGCCCTGCACTCTAATAATACAGCCAGCCTTCCAAGATGAACTCTTTGGAACTTTATTGCAAAAGGGCAGAAGACACCCAAACACAAGTCCCAGTAAGAGCTTGCTAAGTGCTATTCATCTGCATTGACAACACATAGCAAGGCAAGGGCTTGACCTAAGAGACTGCCAGCACACTAAGACATGCCCTCAAATACATGTGAAAGATCTCCCACACCTTACCTTAAGGTCCTGAGAGGCATGCAAGCCATGGGGCAGGATCAATTATTTTATTTAGATTTTTCTCACACCTTTTTCAGTGGTAGCTCAAGGTGAGTTACATTCAGGTACACTAGCCACCTTATAATTGAAAGAGAAAAACGCCTAGATTTCGACCCAAATCGGGAGATAGACGTTTATCTCACAAAAACGAATAAATCGGTATAATGGAAAGCCGATTTTGGACATTTTCAACTGCACTCCATCGCGGAAGCGTACAAAGTTGACGGGGGCATGTTGGAGGTGTGGCGAAGGTGGAACTGGGGCGTGGTTATCGGCCAAGGAGAGATGGGCGCCTTTCGCCGATAATGGAAAAAAAGTATGCGTTTGTAGCTAGAATTTAGGGCACTTTTCCTGGACCCTGTTTTTTCACGAATAAGGCCCCAAAAAGTGCCCTAAATGACCAGATTACCACCAGAGGGAATCGGGGATGACCTCCCCTGACTCCCCCAGTGGTCACTAACCCCTCCCACCACAAAACATGATGTTTCACAACTTTTTATTTTCACCCTCAAATGTCATACCCACCTCCCTGGCAGCAGTATGCAGGTCCCTGGAGCAGTTGTTAGGGGGTGCAGTGGACTTCAGGCAGGTGGACCCAGGCCCATCCCCCCTACCTGTTACAATTGTGCTGCTTAATGCTTAGTCGTCCAACCCCCCCAAACCCACTGTACCCACATGTAGGTGCCCCCCTTCACCCCTTAGGGCTATAGTAATGGTGTAGACTTGTGGGCAGTGGGTTTTGAGGGGGATTTGGGGGGCTCAACACACAAGGGAAGGGTGCTATGCACCTGGGAGCTCTTTTACCTTTTTTTTTGTTTTTGTAAAAGTGCCCCCTAGGGTGCCCGGTTGGTGTCCTGGCATGTGAGGGGGGCCAGTGCACTACAAATCCTGGCCCCTCCCACGAACAAATGCCTTGGATTTATTCGTTTTTGAGCTGGGCGCTTTCATTTTCCATTATCACTGAAAAACAAAAACGCCCAGCTCACAAATTGTCGAATAAAACATGGACGTCTATTTTTTTCGAAAATACGGTTCAGTCCGCCCCTTCACGGACCCGTTCTCGGAGATAAACGCCCATGGAGATAGACGTTTTCGTTCAATTATGCCCCTCTAGGTATTTCTCTGTCCCAGGAGGGCTCACAATCTAAGTTTGTACGTGAGGCGATGGAGGGTTAAGTGACTTGCCCAAGATCACAAGGAGCAGCAGTGGGATTTGAACCGGCCACCTCTGGATTGCAAGACCGGTGCTCTAACCACTAGGTTGAAAAAAGAAGGGGCCCAAGGACAGAACCCTGGGGAACTCCAACAGAGAGCGGGATAGGTGAGGAGGATGAGCCATGAGAGTGCACTCTGAAGGTACGATGGGAGAGATAAGAGGAGAACCAGGAGAGGACAGAGCCCTGGAACCCAAAGGAGGACAGTGTGTCGAGAAGTAGGTTGTGATTGACAGTGTCAAAAGCGGCGGATAGGTCGAGGAGGATGAGGATTGAATAGTGACCTTTAGATTTGGCGAGGAACAGGTCATTGCAGACTTTAGATAGTGCTGTTTCTGTCGAGTGTAGGGGGCGAAAGCCGGATTGAAGTGGATCGAGGATGGCATGAGAGGAGAGGAAATCAATGCAGCGGCTGTGAATGGTGCGTTCAAGTATCTTGGAGAGGAAGGGTAGGAGGGAAATGGGGCGGTAGTTGGAGGGACAGGTAGGGTCAAGTGATGGTTTTTTGAGGAGTGGTGTGACCACGGCATGCTTGAAGGTGTCTGGGACAGTTGCAGTGGAGAGAGAGAGGTTGAGGATATGACAGATGGTGGGGGTGATAGTAGGAGTGACGGTGTTAAGGATGGGGTCTGAGGAACAGGTGGTGTATTTCGAGGAGGAGAGGAGATGGGCGGTTTCCTCTTCGGTGATAGCAGGAAAAGAGGAGAAGGAGGCCTGGGTAGGTTGGTTGAGAGAGTGGGTTATAGGAGGAGGAGAAGGTTTAGTGGTGAATTCAAGGTTGATCTTCTGGACCTTGTCACGGAAGTAGTCGGCCAGAGATTGCGGAGAGAGTGAGGGGGGAGTGGGAGCAGAGGGCACTTTGAGGAGGGAGTTGAGGGTGGCGAAGAGACGACGAGGGTTAGAGCTGAGGGAATTAGTCAATTGGGTGTAATAGTCCTGTTTAGCGAGGAATAGGGAGGATTGGAAGGAGGATAGCATGAATTTGAAATGAATGAAGTCATTATGGGCGCGAGAGTTCCTCCAGTGGCGTTCAGCCGAACGGGCGCAGGAGCGAAGGTATCGGGTGCAAGGGGTCAGCCAGGGCTGGGGATTGGTACGCCTTGTGGGACGGGAGATGGGCGGTGCAAGGGTGTCAAGAGCAGAGGAGAGAGTAGCATTGTAAGTGGAGACAGCTTTGTCAACAGATTTGGAGGACAAGATGGAAGGGAGGAGGTCAGAGATACAAGAGGATAAGGTGGGGGGGGGGGTCAACAGCCTGGAGATTGGATAAGATTATATATTGCTTATTCTATGTTTATGTAATATGAAGTTTCAATATTACCCATCTTTTCTGTATCAAGAATATTCTTGGAACTAAGTTGTAAATTGTTAAAATTGCAAAAACAAAATTGCCACACATCCACTTTGGGCCTGAGACCTTACCACCAGCCATTGACCTAGTGGTAAAGAATCTGGGTGGTAATGACCTACGTGCACCAATGCCACTTGGCGCACGGCCATTATGCATGCCAGAAAAGAAAAAATATTTTTCAGATGCATGTAGCGGATGCACGCCAAAATTGAAATTACCGCAAGGGCCATGCGGTAACCGGGCAGTAACTCCAATTTGGCGTGCATTCAGCATGTGTAGGTGCCTACACGGCTTAGTAAAAGGTCCCCTTAAAGCCATAATGCTGCTTGATTAATTCACCCTTAAATTATTTATCTAAGTAGAAAACATATGATTTCAAGGCCCTAAGAAAGAGAAAATAGGAAGGAATTGTTTAATTTATACAGGAATTTCATTTCAAATTTTAACACTCTGAAATGGAAAAGAATGCTCAATCATTGATTTAAGACATATTAATGTTAAAGCTGAAAACAAGAATTTGAATGGCTACATGGAAAATTTAGCAGTTGAGTAAGGGCACTGGGCTCATTCCGTATATAGATTTAAAAATCAAAGTGGCACTTAATACACAGTTCAACAGGCAACCAATGTAGATTTTTCAACAAGGCTTATCAAAGCACATTTCACTATCATTCAGCACCATAGACAGCTCCTGTGATGGCTTGATAGACACATGAGGGCTTAATTTGCTGACTCGTTAATGTGCTTTTATGAAGGATTTTTCTATATGTAAAAGCCTTTTAATGAATATAAAAAGTTTTTATAAAATTACCCTGGGATTACTACACATTAAAGTACATGCAGTGACAGGAAGGTGCATACATTTACATGACCCGTATGTAGGCATATTCTACAATAAAGTTTCGGTGGAATGTGGCGACATCATGATCTTCATGTCTTATTTATAAAATACCCACAGGTATTGATGCCTGTTCTCAAGCAATGGAGGAGTGGCCTAGTGGTTAGAACACAGGTATTGACATTTAGAGGTGCCTGGTTCAAATACCACTGCTGCTCCTTGTGACCTTGGGCAACTCACTTAACTTTCAATTGCCATAGTTACAAACTTAGATTGTGAGCCCTCCTAGAACAGGGAAATACCCAGTGTACCTGAATATAACTCATCTTGAGCTACCATTGAAAAATCTGTGAGCAAAATCCAAATAAATAAATGTCTGTGGTGACAATCAAGCCACAATTTCTGCTGCTGTACGCCTAGTATTTTCTAGAAACAGATAGGCACCAATGTGTCTTTATAAAAAAAGGCTGAGTCTCTACCTGCCCTTTACAAATTACCCTTCATGACAGCAATTCTGTAATTTGATGCCTTCTTTTTGGCACCCCAATGCAGTGTGGGTAGCACCAATTCTATAACAGCATCAAGGCACCCTGAAGCTGTTACAGAATACTAGCACAAACCTGCATTGCTGTGACAAAAAAAGGCATGCCTGCTTATGTCAGTCTAATGGCAAGTGCAGAAGGGTTCACCCAGACCTTCAATCAATGCGTGCATCTAATAGTTTTCTAGAAGATGTGTGCATATCCTTGCCTCTGCTCCTCCCACAAGTAAGCCCCTTTCCAATTGCACGCTATGCCACTTATGCACAAGATTACAGAATAGCTCTTTGGGCAAGCATGCACAGAACTGGAAGCTATTCTTCATTTATGTGTGCCAAACGCACCTAGATGCAGGCATGCCTTATACAGAATTGCTCTCTGTGTTTGTAAATAGGTCCCACTGACTATAATGGAGCTTTCGGTAAAAAAGGTGTTAAGTCCTGAAAAGGTGCAGAGAGGACCTACTCAGGGGAAGAACGTATCACTTCCCATTCACCTCTCCGTGTCCAATATCTTCCCTCCATTTCTCTATAACCTCATTGTGCCCAACATCTACCTATACAACCCCCCTTCCCCCGATCCAGCATCTGCCTTTAATGTACCTTTCACTCCCCTTCCCCTCCATGTCTAATATCTACCTTTGGTCTCCCTATATTCCCCCCATGTCCAGCATCTTCCTTCCCTCCCTCCCCTTTTTTCCCAAGTCCAACATCTCTCCCACTCTCTCCCTTTCTTCTCTCCTTCCCCTCTACCCCCAGGTGCAAAATTTCTCCTGCTCTCTTCCCTTCATTCCCTCTGCCTCAGGTCCAACATATCTCCTGCTCTCTTTCCTCCCTCCCCTCTGCCCCCAACATCCAACATCTTTTCCTGCTCTCTTCCTTCCCTCTCTCCTCTATCCCTGGGTCCAACATTTCTCTCTCAGTCTCTTTCTCTGCACCCTACCCCTCCCTTCTGCTTCCAGGTCCAATATCTCTCCCAATCTCTTTCATCCCTCCCCATCTCTCCTCCCAGATCCAACATCTCTTCTGCTCTCTTCCCTCCATTCCCAGGTCCAACATCTCTCCTGCCCTCTTCTCTCCTTCCCCTTCCCTCTCATATGACCCAGGTCCAACATCTCTTCCCTCCCTCCCCACTACCCCAGGTCTAACATCTCTCCCTCTCTTTTCCCTCCAACCCTTTCTCTCCTCTGTCCCCAGGTTCAACTTCTTCTCGCTCTTTCCCCTCCATTCCTCCCTCCTCTCCACCTCCAGTGATAGCATGCTCATCTCTTTCAACTCCAACCCCCAGTTCAACATCCCTTGTCTGTGTCAACCCCAACCCCCTCCCCCCCACACACACCTGTGGTCTGGCATCTCTCCCCTCTCTCCAACCTCCACCCACTGTCTAAATTTAAATGCTTGTTCTCCCCTCTAGAGGCAGTGGCAGTATTGGCAGCTCATATAACACTGCTTGCGCCAGCCCAAAGATTTTTCCTTTGTTGCATCCCACCCTCTCTGGCATAACTTCCTGTTTCCTCAGGGACCAGTAAGGCAGGCTTTTGGCAACATTGAGGATGGGCACCCTGAGCCAGTGCCTCACCTGGCCCATGCTTTGAGCTGGCCATGTGCACAGCATTCAGAAGACAGAAATACTTACTTTATATAAGTGTTGGCATTTCCCTCTGGGAAACTGTAAGGATGCTTTTTCCGGAACACATGCCCAACTCGACTGCATGGAACTATTTCCAGGCTCCCCCCACACATCCATACACGGAAAGAGATTTCTGCAAGAGATTTTATTTTATTTATTTAATTTATTTATGACATTTGTATCTCGCATTAGCCCAAGTAGAATTCAGGTTCAATGTGGCTTACATAACAATTAGAAAAGCATGAACATGTTCAAAATATATTAACAGAAAGTAAAATACATCATATAATGTTAGACCAGTAAAACTTGTGTTAGAAACAGATGTAATTAAATACTAAGTGATTTAAGCTAGATAATTGAAATATGGAGGAAAAAGGTAAGGGCTAGGATTAGGCCGGGATAGACAGGAGTAGTGAGAGGTGGGATGAGGTAAAAATTAATGCCATGAGTTTATTTGAGAAGAGTGCTTATATCCTTTAAAGGCAAGACTGAAGGAGTGAGTTTTCAATAGACTTCAGAATAACAAATAATCATCGGTGCATTTGATGGTTTTAGGTAAGGAGTTCCAAATTTTAGTGCCTTGATATAAATAGTTAGCAGTATAGATTGTTTTATAGGTTATGTTCTTACAGTTCGGGAAATGTAGGATAAAATATTCTCTAGATGATTTAGAATCATTATGTGAGGGTAATTCAATGAGGTTGTTCAAATACATTGGGGCCAAACCATACAAAATTATGTGAAAGAAGGTACATAGCTTAAATGATATTCTGTCTTTTATTGGCATCCAATGTAAATCATACAGAAGGGGGGTTGCTTTGGCAAAGCGTGGTAGTCTGAATATGAGATGTGTGGCAGTGTTTTGAGCAGTTTGTAGTTTTTTTCAGGAGATCCCCTTTAAGTCCTACATAAATAGAGTTGTAGTAATCAAATTTTGTTAGGACTAGGGATTAAACTAGGGTACAGAAGGCTAATTTTGTGAAGAATGATCTTAGTCTCCTCTATTTCCATAATGAATTGAAGTCACTTGAGGCTACTTTGGAAATTTGGCTATCTAGAGTGAGGAATTGATCAATTGTGACTCCTAAGATTTTCATAGTTGCCTCAAGGGGATATGTGATGTTCTCAATGGTAAATGATTTTAAAATGTATAGGGTGTGAGGATTAGTAACTATTAAGAATTTAGTTTTATTGGCGTTGGGTTTTAATTTTAAATTGGATGCCCAAGATTCCATTAGAGAGATACCTAATCTGATGGTATGAGTAATTTCATTTATTCCTTTAGTGAGTGAAATATAGATGGTAACATCGTCTGCATACATGAAGGTTGGGAGACCATTTTTCTCCAGTAAATTGCCTAATAAAATCAACATGATGTTAAATAGGATGGGGGACAATGAAGAGCCCTGGGGCACTCCACAAACAGGGGACCATGCTGATAAAATTGTACCTGATTGTTTCACTTGGTATGATCTAGACCTTAGGAAGCCTGACAACAATTTTAACATAACTCCACAGATTCCATAATGGTCAAGAATGTTTAGGAGGATATTATGATCAACAGTGCCAAAGGCACTGGACATATCAAACTGGAGTATTAATATCTTATTACCAAAGCTAAGATCTGATCTAAATTTAGATAGGTAAGAATAGTTTCAATACTGTGAGAAGGTCTAAAACCGGATTGTGAACTATGTAAAATAGAATGAACTTGGAGATAGTCCATTAGTTGGTGCGTGACTAACTCCTCCATTAACTTTACCATGATTGAAGTCTGTAGTTAGCGACTACATTTAGGCTGGTTTGGGTATTCTTCGGTATGGGAGATTAGGGACAGCGTTTGTTTTCTACAGAACAGTTTGAATTTTGTAATTTCTGAGCCATATCTGGATTGCAGTAGCAGTAGTTAAAATGTGAAACAAGTGCAAAATGACTGCATAGGTACAGAATACTGTGTGTACTACATCACAAAGTGAAGGCAATGAACTCATGATATACCAGATATCAAGGTGTCAAACAAATCTTTAATAAATTAGCAAATTAAGACTCGAGTTGTGTTTCGGCCACAAGGCCTTCATCAAGAGTCTATGTAGAGAGGAGCAGAGCAAGATGGCGTCCGAGTAGGAAGTCAGTGAGGTTGCTCCTCGGACTTACCTCGATTTCGCTGATTAGATTTCTATTTGAGATTTTCCATGCGCAAAAGAAGGGGCAAACAGAAGGTTTTCCCTGCTCCCTCTGCGAGATCTGAGTCGGGCCCGATGGATCGATTCACTATCTGAGGAGTGTTGGTTGGGCAAGATGCTTCACAGCAGGGAGGAGTGGCGAGAGGAGAACCGCTTTCCCCGCTTGAAGGGGACACCACACTGAGCCCAGAAGAGCGGAGTCCTCCGGTGATGCCGGCAACACTGCAAGATGGACGCCCCGGATCGCTCAGACCCGATGAGGTGATGACTGATCTGGGAGCAGGGGCAGCCACGAGCAATGGATTGCCAAATGCAAATGGAAATGAAGGAGGTGGAGGCTGTGTGTCGTGGGAGAGCCCAGGAAGAGACTCAGCTGCACGCTAACATTTTGGCGGTGAGGAAACCAGAAAAAATTACCCTGGCAAATATCTGGGACGCTTTGGTGAGTTTTGAAAATAATTTTACACAGAAAATTTCCTCAATATTGATGGTTACTCAAACACTCCCGGGCAAAGTGGTAGAATTGGAGAAACAGATGCAACAAACTCAGATTTTTGAGCAAACAATTAAAGAAGATATGGTTAAAACTAAAGAAAGCCAAGTGGCATTGATTAAAGAAAACATCTTATTACAAAGGAAAATAGAAAACTTAGTAAAATCAACAAAGGATGAAAACTTTAAGATTTATAAATTTCCCAAAAGTGCCAGCTGTGGCTCCTTTATTAACTTTTAAGAGGTATCCCTCAGAAGTCTTAAAAGTATCAGAGCAACTCTATCCACCAGTTTCAAAAAAATATTACCTTGCACCCTATACTAAGAAACCTTCGGATCAGATATTAACAAATACAGAGATACCATTTGAAGAGTTAAATTTAAATTTATCTCAAATTATAGATTTATTGGGAGTAGAACCTGCCACTTTAATTGTGGATTTTGTTCTTCAGCCGGACCGGGATTGGATCCTAAAGACTTTTTTCAAATATAGACAGGAAGTTTTTCTGAATTGTAAAGTTAAAGTTTTTCCGGACATTTCCAGACAAACTCAAAAAAGACGTCAGTCTTTTTTGAAACTCCGATCAAGAGTTTTTCAATTGGGAGGAACTTTCTAGCTCAATTTTCCCTGTAGATGTGTTGTTAAATTGCATTCAGTTAAGTATGTTTTTTTTTAAAGTGAACAGATCTTTCTGGACTCCAAACAGGACCTGGCCGTGTCTCCCTCGTTAGAAGTTCCGGTAACAGCTACTCCGTAGGAATGTATACTCGGGAAATAGCCGTATTAATAGCATTGTTGGACTGTGCCAACTCGATGACTCAGAAAATGACACCACACACTACAAATAATAAGCAATTTAAAATGTGGCACCAACAAGTGATGATCAAAGGTCACACGCACTTTGTTCCTTCAGCTACTGATTGCAACCAAGGCAAGGGATACAGATCTTTTGCTCTCTGAGAAGAGGTCTACTGATTTGACCACTGATTTCCCTATTATTAATCATTTCAAAGTAGGAGGAGTTTTAAAATCTTAGTGGCTTGAATCAGTTGCCATGCTTTTGTATGATTAATATTAAAAAAATTGTTTATTTTAAATAGACAAAATGGCACCCAGCACCACTGTCAGTAGCAAGCAGATTCCCACACACACATTTATACCTGCCCTAATGCATTCTGTGCATTCCTTGCAACTCCACCTCTGCACTACACAAATTACACACCCAGGAATGTCCATATGTGGTCCACGTAAAAGTACATGCAGACCTTTGGTCTGTGTACTTTTCGTGCACCTAAATACCGCTGTGTAATTTTATGAGTCTTTTTCCATGTGTAAAACAAGCTTCACGTACCAACAATGATTTATAAAACTATGCCCCCTCCCCCCCATTAACTTGGCAGCCTCTGATGTACTGGATGAGGCATGCAATAAGAACAGTATGGTGTTGGCAATCCGATGCGGCAATTCTACCACTAGGTGCCTCCATTTAGGCACTCCAAGAAGGTACACTAGGAGTCTGTCCTATAAAGGAGGGCCCATATTCTGTTATAGAAAACTAGTGTAACCCAGTATCAGTGTGCCTAATATTTAGATGCCCTTAGTTACACCTGCCATAGATCTGACATAACTGCAGGTGCCTAAACGTAGCAGTGACATGCATAACGTACAGCATTCTGTAAATTACACATTTAACTAGAAGCCCTGTCCATGCTTTATTCATGCTCTGCAGAAGTGTGAATCTCTCTATTGAGCCAGGTTCTATATAAGGCATGGCGAGTAGCACAGTTAAATTGTGCCCACGGCCAATTTACGTGCACTACTCAATTGAGTAACAAGCCAATCAATGATGATAATTGGCCGATAACAACCAATTATCATCACTAATTAGCAATAATTGGAATTTACATGCGCTTCTTTTTAGGCGTATTCTAAACAGAGGCGTGCATAAATTCCAATGCTCATAGCTGAAAAGGGAGCGCAACCATGGGAAGAGTGTGGGTGTGTCAAGGGCATTACTCAGATTTACGCATGTTGTTATAGAATTCAGGGGAACACGCCTACATATAGGTGTAAATGGCCACTCCTAAATGTAGGTGCATTCTCAGGTCCTATGTGCTATTCTGTATACCGCACTGAATTGTAGACGAGTTATATAGAGGGGCATTTTTGAAAGAAACGTCCAAGTTGGGATTTGGACGTCTTTGTAAAACATCCAAATCTGGGGGCAGGGAAAACCGTATTTTTCAAAAAAGATGGACGTCCATCTTTCGTTTCTAAAATATCAAGGACGACCTTGGATTTGGATGTTCTTAGAGATGGACGTTCATAGACATGGACGTCTTTGACTTTCGGCGATTTTTGAAACCAAAGATGTCCATGTCGAAAATGTCCAAATGCAAGCCATTTGGACGTGGGAGGAGCCAGCATTTCTAGTGCACTGGTCCCCCTGACATGCCAGGACACCAACCGGGCTCCCTAGGGGGCACTGCAGTGGACTTCATAAATTGCTCCCAGGTACATAGCTCCCTTACCATGTGTGCTGAGCCCCCCCCAAACCCCTTTCAAAACCCACTACCTCCAACTGTGCACCACTACTATTGCCCTTACGGGTGAAGGGGGCACCTAGATGTGGGTACAGTGGGTTTGTGGTGGGTTTTGGAGGGCTTGCTGTTTCTTCCACAAACGTAACAGGTAGGGGGGGTTATGGGCCTGGGTCCGCCTGTCTGAAGTGCACTGCACCCACTAAAACTGCTCCAGGACCTGCATGCGCTGTCATGGACCCGAGTATGACATCTGAGGCTGGGATGAAATATTTTTAAAGATGTTTTTTGAGGGTGGGAGGGCATTAGTGACCACTGAGGGAGTAACGGGAGGTCATCCCTGATTCCGTCCGGTGGTCATCTGGTCATTTCGGGCACCTTTTTGTGCCTTACTCGTAAAAAAAACACGTCCGAGTGAAAACATCCAAGTTTTACTTTAGGACGTCCCTGCTTTTTTCAATTACAGCTCAAAGACGTTCAAGTGTTAGGCACGACCAAGTCCCGCCTATGACACGCCACCTTGAAATTTGGACGTCCTTGCGATGGACTTCATTCTAAATGAAGTGCAATGGACCAGTGCACTTCATTTAGAGGTGTCCAAAATCGGGTTTCGATTATACCGATTTGGACATCTCTGGGAGATGGACATCTATGTTCCGATTTGTGTCGGAAGATGGACATCCATCTCTTTTGAAAATGAGCCTGCTAGAATAGCATTAGGTGCATTACTCAGATGCATCTAGATTACAGAATAGCACTTAGGTTTTTTTGGATAAGTGTACACTTACTCGTGAAGTGCTAATATTCTAAACACAAGGGGTGTGTAAATGTGAGTACAGAATTGCCCCATATGCCTGTGCAGCACAAGTACCTGTACAGCATTGTATATGCCTAGTAATGCAATAGCAGACGTGGACAACCATGGTCCTCGAGGGCCACAACTCAATCGGGTTTTCAAGATTTCCACAATGAATTTGGACGTAGTGCTTCCATTGTATGCAAATAGATCTCATGCATATTCATTGTGGAAATCTTGAAAACCCTATTGGGTTGTTGCCCACGCCTATGCTATAGAAATGTTAAGACATGATAGCAGTACTGCCTCCAATGGGACTTATCTTACCAACAGAGTTAATAACTAGGGCCCTATTATTCAAAGGAACTTACACATTTACCCCTTGATTCTATAAAGGTTGGCAAAAGTTACACACCTAAAATTGGGTGCAATCCTGAGATGCACATGAAACTCAATTGGTTAACAAGCTATTAAGTCAATAGTTGGCTGCTAACAATCAATTATCAATGTTAGTTAGCATCAATTGAGATTTGCTTGTGCAACTCTCTGCACACTATTCTATAATACAGGTTGCACAGATCCCATAGTGTACAAGCCAAAAGGGGGTGTGGCTATGGGAGGGGCGGGTCAAGGGCATTCTGAAAAGTTGTGTGTTGTTGTAGAATTCTACGGAAGTGCACTCAACTTGTGCAACAGGATTTACTCCAGGTTTCAACTGGCATAAGTCCTTGTGACCACAGTTGGGTGCGGGAATTGGTGCTGTATACTATTCTATAAAGAGTGCTCATCACAGAATGTCCTTTATAGAATGGTGCTGAGTTTTATAAAATGGCATCTAATTTTTGGCACCATTATTTGAATCCAGCCCTTAGGAGGTAATTCTATTAGGAGAGCAGCAAGAATGAGGCACTAAGAATGTACATAAATAATGTCCTAATATTCAGCTGGTGGTGATATTTAGTCATTGGCATTAAACCTAGAAATTCAATGTCTTTGCCATGTCTGGGCACCAGCATTGAAATTCTGGGTATGCAGAGCTAGTTAAGTGCGATATTCAGCACTTAATCAGTTATGGGTTACCGCATAAAGATAGGACTGACTTTTGTGGTCAAATTTACACAGTTAATCTGGCCAGTTAAGTTCTGATTATCAGCATTTAACCAGCCAAGTGCTGTCTCCACCTACAGAATGCCACCAAAATATCCGGTTTTTAGTTCAATGCTGTTTATTTTCAGTGGCGCTAACCAGTTAAATGCCACTGAAAATTAGCGGTCAGCCCCAAACAAGCGACTTAACCAGTCAGGAGACGGAAATGACCTATTCTGTAAAATGGTGCCTAAATGCGATAGTCTGTAGTTTGCAAGTGGGCATTCACACAGCGGAGTCTGGGCGGAGCACATTTACATATATAGATTATAGAATATTATCATCTATGCGTGTTCATTTGTAATTTAGGCATGTTTATTTACAGCAGCTCTATGGCCGGTATAAGTTATTGTATTTTAATTCAAGGCATGTTTTTGACATGTTATACTGATATTCTATAAAGAAAAGTATGCATCTATTTTTCTTTATAGAATAAGCTTCAAGTAGGTGCTTTGAATGTGCCTAAATGTATGCACCCCTGTGAGAGAGTCTATAGAACGCTGCCACTCCCTCTTAAGGATATTCCCTCACAATGTCAGAACCACCTTAACATCCATAGTCCTGCCCAAGGGGGAAGTGACACAGAAGGGGTGGAACCAGGAAGTATAAAAGCTTAGGGCATAGATAGGTTAAGGAGGCCCAGAGGGAAGCAGCAACACCCAACTGCATTTGCCTGCACTACCTGCGTGTGAACTACAACTGCTACAGTCAGGTAGGCCAAGTTCAACTTGGAACCTTGCAACTTTGGACGTTGACCCAAGTAACTGCTAGAGATTATATTGGTAACTCTGGGAAACCAGGCCAGAGACAGTTAGAGTGTACTGCTGTGCTGAGGAACTAAGTAATGTACGCCATGGCCCTGCAGGAGAAGACTACCGGAGTACCTTGTTACATTTAAAGAAGGTTTTTGTGTTTATTTTCTCCTTCCTATGTGTGAATGAACAGGATCCCTACCTGATACTTTCAATACATAGTATTTTCTTTCACCTACAGCAACTGTGTGGTTCTGTCTTCCCTGGCTCTGGACCCACCTTCGTTCACGTTACCAGAACCCCTTTATAGAATTATCCCCCATATGACTGCGGCTAAATGTGGACATCCCCTATCCGAAGATTTTTAGTGGCACTATACAGATAATGCGACTGAAAAGCCATCTAACTGTTGTAGTACTACACAGATAGTGCCGAGGTGGAGTCAGTTGCTAGCTATATCAGTAAGTGCTTTAACAGGCCAGAAAAATTCTGTCCTAAATTAAACTACATAGGTACTGTATATGTAGTACAGCCAAACCTTATATGTGTATTCAGCGCCACAGCTGATCCACTAGCTACACTGAATGTGGCTGGCATTTAAAAAAATAAAATAAAACAGGCTCACCACTGCTTTTGAATATTGATTAGCAGGTTTCTAAGCTTGACAGTGCAGTCTAGCTAATGGGATGTCAATACCCGGTGACAGATACCCTTGTAAAATCTTGCTTTTCTCTTCTAAGAAATCTACTAAAGATGTTGAAAAGCAGAATTTTCCTTTTCTGGGAAACCTTGCAGGACATCTAGGATTAAGAATAGTAATTTTCTTATATATCCAACTATAAACACATCACTTCGAAACGTAATCATAAACGTTCGTACTCATATCAGGTTACCCAGATCTGAGACAGGAAGTTTTTTATGGTTCATTCTGTAAAAATTTGAAAACTTTTTTTATTCCAAGAATGTTTAGTTTTAAATGTCATATAGATAACTTAGATCTTTTATTCTAAATTGTGTTTCTGCAAGTATGATTATTGTATTGTATATTGGAGTAATTTTATTGTACATCACTATGGACCCATTGTGAAATTTAGTGGTATATCAAATATGAGATTCGATTAGATCTCTGTACAAAATGATGCCCAGACCAATAGGTGCAATTAGTATCCTCCTTTCTTTTCAGGCTTCCACAATTGAGACTTCCAGACTAAATCAAACATGCAGTGTTTTGGCCTATTGGCTTGACATCCAGGTTGCCCTGCTTGCCCATCCCTTGTGAAGTCCTTAGTTTTTGGGAATCAGTGGCAGATCCTGAGCTTACCTGGTAAAATTTACCAAAACATTAGAAATCACTATAGAAATAAATATGAATTAATATCCTCTTTTCATTTTAATAACTATATTCAGGTTTTCACAAAAACGTATGACAGTTTACACTTTTTTAAACTATACTGCAACAAGCAACTCACAGAGAGCAAGAATAAAACAACAGTATAACAATATAACATCCTTCCCCTCCACCTTCCATCCCTCTCTCCCTTATAATCCCACTTGGAGAAAGCAACCACACGTTTCCCGAAAGTGCTTCATTTTAAGATTTTGCATTGCCATCCATCTATATTCGTCACATACAGCGCTCAATTTAGATTTTACATCTAAAGTTGGTGATTCTGGGTTTCACTTATGCAATAGATAGGCGAGCAGCCACAAACGTTAGTAGCATCAACTTGTCCATTGCACCCCTTAGTTTAAGGACCTTCCCATTTAATAAAGCATACTCAGCTATAAATGGAACAGGTGCCCCCAGCAATAAATGTGCGTAGTCAAATACCTCTTTCCACAACACTCGAATCTTAGGGCACCCCCCCCCCCCATCAAATATGCATAAAAGAGCCCTGTTCCCCACACCCACGCCAACATAACCCGTCTCCCTTCCCCATTAACTAAGCTTGATTGGTGTACAGTGCTAGCATACAAACACTTTAATCACAGTTTCCATAATCTGAGGCGCATAGGACAATTTGTGAGTGCATAAAGAGATATCCTTCCATTTCTCATCCACAAACTTTTTCCCATGTGCGCGTGTAACTCTGCTTCCAGTCCCCCAGATCATTAAGCATAGAATATAATTGAGAAATGCAATCCCTTTGGTACCTTCTTCCCCACCAGTCATTCAAAAGCATTCTGCAGTCCACCCCCCCTCCACTTAGACTGACTAAAATGCTTATCTTGAAGATAGGGGAATATATCTCATAGCTGCAGTTGATATCTTTACCACAGTTCACTAAGGCCCATATGCATCAAACAAACGTAACAAAATCTAAATCGTTAAAGTCCTTAACGATTTTGAAAAACCGAAGCATGCACCAAAAAAACAGGTCAAACATGTTCGTTGCGGTATCCAGAAGTACAATGTATCACTGAATCGTAATCCCCGTCGTAATCGGCCCCTAAATCATGCGCAGAGCAGCCAAGCGTTATGCTGGCTGCTCTGTGCATGCCACAAACGTCCAAAAAAAACCACAACACAAACATGTGGCTCCCCACTTCCCCCTGCACTAACCAAAACATTAAAAAAATCCAAATAGATCGGGAGGGGGCAAAGGCGCTCGTCAGGAGCATCCTGTATGGGCGCCCTTGCCCCCCCCCCCCCCCGAGATCGCCGCTGTTCCCCGCTTCAGCCGGTTTTAATAAAAACAAATCTCCAAATTTTCTCATCCCTGGTCCCCCTCCCTTCCTGTGTTTCCTGTCCCTTGCTCCAGGGCTCCACCTCCCGCCATCCTCCGCCTCCGTGCCCCGCCCCCTAGAATCGTCGCCGCCGCTCCCACCCTCCACCGGACCCCCCCTCCACATTACCGTCCCGTGCAGCGCCTCTCACCTATATGCGAAGGTGCTGCATGGGATAGAACATTTGATCGCCAATTGCTTCTCCCTTCTCCGACGTTGTTCCTGGGCCCGCCCTCCATTGACGTAAGTTACCTACGTTATCTACGTAGGTAACTTACGTCAATGGAGGGCGGGCCCAGGAACAACGTCGGAGAAGGGAGAAGCAGATGTTTTATCCCGTGCAGCACCTTCGCATACATGTGAGAGGCACTGCACGGGACGGTAATGTGGAGGGGGGGTCAGGTGGAGGGTGGGAGCGGCGGCGACGATCCCAGGGGGCGGAGCACGGGGGCGGAGGCGGAGGATGGCGGGAGGTGGAGCCCTGGAGCAAGGGACAGGAAACACAGGAAGGGAGGGGGACTGGGGATGAGAAAATTTGGAGATTTGTTTTTATTACAACCGGCTGAAGCGGGGAACAGTGGCGATCTCGGGGGGGGGGGGGGGGCAAGGGCGCCCATACAGGACGCTCCTGATGAGTGCCTTTGCCCCCTCCCGATCTATTTGAATTTTTTTTTTTGTTTTTGTTAGTGCAGGGGGAAGTGGGGAACTACCGGTTTGAGTTTTTATATAACTTTTTTTTTTTTACATGCCAGCTTGCATTTTTAAGGTGCAGGAGGGAGCGGGGAGATGACAGCTCAGGCCTGAACGACAGGTCTGAGAGCTTGCTAAATTTGTCACGTTAAATGATTCATTAGAATCGTCGGTATGGTTAGTGCATAGCGAATTGTCCACATTTCAATGGTAGTTTCTGGTTTGCATTCCGTTTTCGTTATCTGCTAGTGGCTTCAGAAAAAGGCCTATAATGCATGCAATGGCCGCAAATTTTGTCGTTAGAGGGTCATTAATGGGTCGTTAGAGTTTTGTGCATCTAGGCCTAAAAGAAAGAATCTGCCTATCCTCAATGAACTGCCCAAAACACATAAGTCCCCTCTCCTTCCGCCTGTGAAAAAGCCCACTTCATCTTCCTAAAATCCTTCTTTAAAAAAATTAACTTGAGAGAAAGCAAAGATCAAGATGGGTTTAGACTTCGAACAAATTTTAGATTTCTCAAGCGCATCTGTGAGGCTGGAGGAAATCGCCATAATATCCTGCTGCCTGAAGTCTTACTGCAGCTGACCTAAGCATGAAATGGAGAAAACTCAGTGCACCGCTCATATCTCGGAGGTGTCCTGCCGATTCTATCCACTGCAACAACCTCAGCACTGCACCATTTAGAGCTACAGTGCTCCACTAGTCAGGATCGTTATTCTACAAGAGTGGCAAAAAACAGCCTCTGAGCAAACAACAGGTGCATAAATAAATATTCCAACAAAGGTTTCTACAGCCCTGTGGGGTGAGACTGCACACACGGTTCGTAAATAGAACATGAAGAAAAATTAATTACTCTAGTAAGAGAGTCTAATTTGTAAAAGGTTCCTCCGAGCCATTATGTTCTGTCTCCCTGAGAAAGGAAAGGCATTTTTTTTTTCTGCTTCACCAGTCACAGGCCTACCGGTTACAGAGCTGGCTACAACTTAACTTTGTTTTAAGCACTTAGGCCTCAAATATGCCAAGACAAAACAGATCTGTGGAGGTAAAAGCTAAAAAATCTAATGGGGCCTAGGGACGTGACTGAGACAGGTACTGCAGGCATGCAGAAAATGAGAAATAATTTAATGGAGGATAACAGTTTAGTTGAGTTTTAGTATGATGTATATTGGCTTGATATACAGATTTACAAGTAACATCTGATTGGCTTATGAAAACAGTATGTGGTATAACAATGCATCCAACATTAAACACACCAAAACCCAGGGCTTTTTTTGAGGGGGTACTTGAAGGTACTGAGTACCGGCACCTTTTCCATTGTCTGCTAAAATTGACCCATGGTCCCCAAGTTTTAATGAAAGAGCTCAGGCTCTGTGCACCAATTCTGCCTTGTCATAGATTCTGTGACTGGTTGCAGGGGGCCTGGCTATTGTGGAGTGGGTCTCTCAGTGATCTCCCCCACCCCCGAAGGGTGGTCTGGCATTTGAGTACCGGCACCTTTTTCGCTAGAAAAAATGCACTGCCAAAACTAATATAAGAACTCACATAACAACACAGACAAAGCATGCAAATAAAAGAGACCTGCCAAACATAGACTGAAAAAGCTGGGTGTTAACCTGCCTTCTGAAATCTAGCATATCTCTAAGTGCATGAATTCCTGCAGCCAATTGCTTCCAAAGTCTTTTTCCTTGCGTGAAAATGTCTGCTCTCACGTGCACACCAAGGTTCAGATTCAGTCAATGGTGCCCACAATTAGACGCCATAATGATCCATGCTAAGATAGTACTCTGTAAAGGGTTTCCTCTGTGCAGAGTGCCCTTTACAGAATACTCGCTTGGTGCTCCTCTTGAGCACTTACAATTTCCCAAAGCTGGTTTAAATGTTCACACCCAACTGATGGCAGTTGGACGCGCAAATCCAGGAATTCTACAACATCGCCCCTAATTTCTGGGAATGCCTCTGACCCACTCATGCCATTCCCAAGGCCATGCCCCCATTTGAGTTGTGTGCTATACAATTTAGGTGTGAATGATATAGAATAGGGCATAGGGCACATCCACGCATAACTCCTAACTACTGCCAATTAAGTAGTTGTTAAACACCAATAATTGATTTGTTAGGACTTAATTGACTAGTTTACCCGCAGATCTGGGATTCGTGGCCAAATCTGTGCATTCTCTACTGAATCTGGCGACAAATGAGCAGAATTGCTAACAGGCCATATGTAAATTTCTTGAGAAGAATATAACAATTTATCAGAAAGGAATACAACATTTACAGGGCAGAGAAATAGCCTACTGTTTGAACAGCAGGCTGAAACCCAAAGAAGCTGAGGAACAGCCTCATGGTTAGTGCAGTGGGATTTGATCCTGACAACCTGGGTTCTGCTCCCACTGGAGCTCCTTGTGACCTTGGGCAAGTCACTTAACCCTCCATTGCCCCAGGTACAAAAAGCTTAGATTGTGAGCCCTCTAGGGACAAAGAAAGTACCTGTATATAATATGTACAGCGCTTCATATGTCTACTAGTGCTATACAAATGAGGAGTAGTAGTAAATCCCACTACTGCTCACCCCATGCGTGGAACAAACTCCCTGAGCCCATACGCCAGGCCCCCTCCCTACCCATCTTCAAATCATTGCTCAAAGCCCACCTCTTCAATGTCGTCTTCGGCACCTAACCACCACACCTCTACTCAAGAAATCTAGACTGCACCAACTTGACATTTCATCCTTTATATTGTAAGCTCCTTTGAGCAGGGACAGTCCTTCTTTGTTAATTTGTACAGCGCTGCGTAACCCTAGTAGCGCTGTAGAAATGTTAAGTAGTAGAAATGTTAAGTAGTAGTAGTACTGCTCATTGTGATTTTGGGCATATCACTGCTTCAGATACAAACCCAGGAGCTCTTTTACTAAGCCGTGTAGATGCCCAACACGCATCAATTTTGAGTTACCACCTGGCTACCGCATGGCCCTTGTGGTAATTCATTTTTGATGCACATCCGCTGTGTGCACCCAAAAATATTTTTATTTTCTGGTGTGCGGGCAGTAATCAGGGAGTAATTGGCATTTTATGCGCATAGACCATTACCTCCTGGTTACCGTGTGAGACCTTACCGCTAAGTCAATGGCTGGCGGTAGAGTCTCAGACCCAAAATGGATGTGCGGCAATTTTCATTTTGCCGCACGTCCATTTTCGTCAAAAATTTTAAAAAGACATTTTTTACAGGTGCGCTGAAAAATGAATATGCGTGCACCCAAAACGCGCATCTACACTACCGCAGCCCATTTTTCAGCGCGCCTTTGTAAAAGGGCCCCTTAGTAGGCCTTCTGGGGACAGGGAAATACCTGCTGTACTTGAATGGAACTCACCTTGAGCTTCTGAGAAAGGTGTGAACAGAATCCCCTTTTAATTCTTTTATGCAAATTGAATGGCCCAATCCCATGCAATACTTGCATCAACCCATGCTAACATCTGAAACTTCAAGGGGGCTTCAGGAGATAAACATTGCAATGATTTGAGAACTGGACTCACATAATCCCTCCTCTTGCACCTTCATTCTGAATCAACTACAAACAATAAAGATGCTTTTTTGGCAAACTAGTTAACAAGGCATTACAATAAGCTAATGTGACAGTCACCAGAGAATGTATCACCTTAATCAAATGATGTCTCTCCCAAGGGCTGAGATGTCTGATCTCATAAAATATGGTAAAAAACAAAACAAAACAAAAAACCCATGACCAACATCTAGCTCACAAATGTGGAAGGAAAGATTCCTATCCAAAGTGAGTCCCAAATTTGAAGTTGTGACACCCATATCTACTATAATAAAACTCACCCTCAACGTTCTGAGGACACTGACATCAGTGAAGCCAAGCCCTGACTTCCTTCAAAAAGGTTCAAAGGTTCGTGGTGGTGAAGCCACCAAAATCGCTCCGGGCCCCGCCCTCGAATGTGGAGCAATGGCACAACAACGAAGGGGTTGGCAGGGAGGCAGGGAGGCGGGGGGGGGGGGTGAAATCGCTCCAGGCCCCGCCCTCGCGTCAAACGTCATGACGTTGTGGGCGGAGCAATGGCAGGGGAGGGAGGGGGGGGGGGTGTTGGCGACGAAAACCTTGCTAGCGCCCGTTTCATTTGCTCAGAAACGGGCCTCTTTTACTAGTATAGACATAAATATCATGAAAACAAACTGTTTATCACAGCACTAATAAAGGCTGTATTTTGTGCTCATTTTTCTACACTTTTCTAAACAATACAGTAATACATGGCCAAATTTCAGTGAGGATATCCTGTTTACTGATGGGTTCATCGTAACTGTTGTTGTAATCTGTCTTGGGAAGTCTGGGGTTATTAAGATTGGAAGTAAACTCTCCTTTCATTGGGGCATATGGAATCACATCTTCACCTCATCTCTTTTGTACAAATGGATTACTCTGTTTTGAGCATGTTTCAGGGACAAGTGGTTTTCATAAGTCAAAATAACAAAAATAAATATTTTCTTTCCTGCAGATCTCTCACTTGTTTAAATAAAACTAAATGGGCTATAAGCCCCTAATGCAGTACATTTGTTTTCTTATATTTTGTCCTTCTGCTGACTTATACGGTGCCAAAACTGGAAATACGGTGAGACAGAATAATAGAATTCACATCCAAAACTTATCAATTAACATTATAATTGTGTTTGCATTTGGGTAATAACTGAGAAAATGCTACTAAAAACTGACTTGAAGAAGAAATAAATATATTTATTTATTTATTGCATTTGTATCCCACATTATCCCACCTATTTGCAGGCTCAATGTGGCTACAAATATATATCACAGAACTGGAAAATGTTGGCTTATTTAGACCGACTCTGGACATCTGCATGAAGGTAGCTCTACCCTCACTATTTAAAATCTTTCTTTTAAATAGTAGTAATAAACAAGTGCATTTTTATAATATACCAGTGTATTCCACAAAACAAAAGGAGCAAGTTCCCACAAACCATCTTTCTCTTTTGATTTAGGCATAGGAAAAAAAAAAGATTTTACATGCTCCCAGGTTTCAAACTAACTCATTTTTAATGTGGGATATAACTGCCATAAATAAGTAGATAGATAGATAGATAGATAGATAGATAGATAGATAGATAGATAGATAGATAGATAGATAGATAGATAGATAGAAACTCTGAATGTTGAGCATCTGATTCTTATATCATGATGTCTGTTTTAGTGGCCCTTTACCAGGAGAAAAAAAAATCTCTGCACGATATATAACACATGCTAACCAGCCCCTCCAAATGACACACTGATTCAATTTATAACAAATTACTACGCTATCTACGAAATGTTTTTCTGTTATTATACTTCTTCTGTGTACATCTGTATGCTGCACAAGCTGGCATGTGTGAAAATATAAGTGAGATTAAATAAAAATGCTACCAACAATAAAGAATAACAACAGCGTGGATGCAGCAGCTCATAGGTTTGCTTGCTTTATTTTGCGTGTATGCAGAACAATGACTATGCGGAGAAGGGGAAACAGACTAATCTAAGTGGCTTCAATTTTTTGATGTCATGCCATCTCCTGTTCTCAATCAGACTTCATTGGTGCAGAGCACAGGGTCTTTGGTTGCCTCTACCCCTGTCAGGACCCGTGAGGAGAGAGGGTGTCCTAGATAGGCCCAATAAACTAAGGGTGAACTAAGTGGAAGTTTCTGCCAGTACAATCATTAACTGTGGAGTGGAGGAATGCCTCATGTGGGAAGCAGTGGAACCCTGCCTGGGAGCTGGAACAGGGAAGAGCCTGTTTGGAGCCAAAGACAGTAGCCCAGAGAGGTGCTCCTTTGGGAGGGAAGGACAGACAGGGAGGTCTGGTCCTAAGAGGAGAACAGCTTGCTGCAAAAGTGTTGCAATCACAGCCTTGGATTATTCTGCTCTAAAGGATGGGTGTTTGGACTGGAGGAGCTGTACACATTTATTTATTTTCGGTATTTATATATCGCCTAGACCTAAGCGGTTTACAATTCTTTTCTTTTCCAGGTACAGGTATCGTCCCTAATGGGCTCACAATCTAGTATTGTAATATGTAGATACCCTAGGAATTACAAATAGACTAATTAGCTACATCAAAATCTTGAACTGGCACTTAATCTCATTTTGAATAAATTATGTGTTTGGATATAATTTGACCTGTTGACACTGGAATAACTGTTTGCCTCCAGAATATATGAAGTTTGGATTAACTGCCTGTTGCAGAACGCTAGTAAAGTTTGGGTTTGGATTATAAAACCTGGACTGGAGTATTTCTTTGAATGACAGTGAAGTTTATTTACTCCCAGACTAACAAAGAAAAGTAAAGAGTAAAAGTGTGGTTTAGAACCCTATGGCCCACTGGAGTAACTCCAGCCCCAGCCTGTGCTCAGCTCAGAGAGTAACTAAAACCTTTGCTCTGACCCTGGTTTCGGATGCTGACCCGAAGAGCTAGCTGGTGCCCGGAACATTGTGATGAGACTAGGCTTACACAGAGTTCTGCAATCCATCATAAGATTTGTAATTCTAGATAATATGATGTGGTTTTATGCTACTCAGAAACAGTCAATCTATTCTTATTCACTCAGTGACAGCTGTAAGATGTGCAGCCAAATTAACTATGCCCTAATTGGAAAAACACAGAACATACAACTGAAGGTCATCAGCATTCATAAAGCAACACATTTTGAAGGACCTTACTATATTTCCCACAGGGTGCACAGAGACATTAAATAATAAAAGAGCAGGCTCTGCTGCTGCCTCTCAGACCTCCACTGAGCCTGAAATTGTTCCTTCTGCTCCCAGTCCCATAGTGAGGTACGTGTGGCCGCTGCAGCTGCAGAGGGCACGAGGGAGATAGGAGCACCAAAATGGCCCCCTTTTCATTGGCTTCAATGGGTAGGGCGGAAGCACTAGGGGGTGTGCTGCTGCACAGAGTACGTTTCTGGCTCATATGCTCCTGCATCAGAGTGGTCACCTAATCCTCCAAACTTCGACCAACTCTGATCAACAGTGTCAAAATCAGCCAAGCAGATTTTTGAAATCCTAAGCAGTGTTTTAACTCTACAATACAGCTTGATTTTTGTGTTTAGGGGTGCAGTGTAACACACTGCCGGTGAAATGGTGCAAAATCTGCTGGCTGAAATCATTACAGCTGCTATTTCAGAGGTTCCCTTCTTCCCCTTGTTTATAACCAACCATTCTGGAAAAAATACAAGGCAAAGATCTCTACAAGAGTACAGTACAACCCAAGAGAGCTCAGCTGACAGTTTAGTTATACAGGCAGCGCTGAGCAGGTTCTCTGTAAAGCAGCACTCCACCAAGGGAAAGGGCTCTGAAAATTTTAATATCAATCTCTTTTTTTTTTCATCTTCTCTGCACTCATGCGTGCTCCTGTTAAAAGCTATCGTGTTCGGTTAAACGTCTGTCTGTAGATTGTGTTGTTTAATAGAAAGTGTCAGCCCCTAAACTATCAGCTTGTTCTGGCTCAGCCATGCACGACCTCCTGTCCTGACGCGAGGAGCGTATCAGCTTCTAAATAATTCCATTTGTACTCGTGCTGCTGTCACCATTCTGCTCAAGACACTGGGGCCTATTGATTCTCAGCTCTGCTTTATCCCATTAAAACCAGAAGGGCGGGTAGAGAATGTGCCGTGAGCAAGGGCATCCATGTGCAGCTTCCATTTGGCCTGTGCATACCTCAGCAGAATATGAAAGGATGAATTCAGTTCACTTCAGGGGTTGGGCCCGACTCCATTCGAAAATTCTTCAGCAAAGCCAAACATATTTCTTTCTCTGCTTCATGTCCTGTTTTGTTTTGTTTTTTTTTTAAAGCATAGTTGGATGGATGGTTAACTTTCAAATGCTATTCTGAGGAACATTTTGAAAGATGTGTGTTAGGAAGAGAAATATTAAAATGCACTCAAAGAAGGTGAATTGTTCTGTAGGACAACATGAAAAATCAATATTTAACTCACTCCTTTTAATATGGTGAGTTATGTTTTAGGCACAATAACACTATTTTATGTAAAGACCTCTAAATCCTGCATTGTGAGGACGGTAGATACCTCTGGTGGCTCCATTACACTATTGGACTTCGTCTTGTGAATACCAATAGTTTCTAAAAAAAAAAAAGAAAAAAAAAAGAATGCTTTCCTGACAGGTGAGGAAATGGTAGGAGGAAACCCTTTATGGAGGGAAACAGATTGGTATATAATCCCAGCCCTGATTGAATTCTTTATATGTGGTGGGCAGACTTCTATGGTCTATGCCCTGATTGTAGCTGAATAGATATGGATGGGCTGGAGTGTAAATTTTAAGGGGCTTCAACGTTAGCTTCAGAACTTTTAATACAAGAACAATGTTGGGCAGACTTTTACAGTCTGTGCCCTGAGAAAGGCAGGGACAAATCAAACTTGGGTATACGTATAAAGTATCACATACCACGTAAAATGAGTTTATCTTGTTGGGCAGACTGGATCTGCCGTCATTTACTATGTTACTATGGTTTCTGCTTCCCTGCAATTACACTACAAAGTGAAAGGAACAATCTTTGGCTCTGATACCCTGGTCATTGTACCAAGCTCTGGAAGGCATCAAGGACTGATGGAGAAACTGAAGAAAGAACAAGGGATCCTGATCCAAAATACTGGATGGGACAACAGCTAGAACTGAGTTGCAGAAAGAAGCAATGCAGCATTCTTTCCCTTTTTTTTTAAGTGAATAGTTTCCGATCATAACCCATCTGTGATTTACACTTTTAAAGGAGTATGTTCTGTTGTTTATGACTGGGGAGTCTAACAGCCGGAGACTCCAGAATCCAATCTCCTTACTCTTCTGCTGATGCACAAGTTTTACCTAGCATAAAGAGGCTGTGATACTGGCGTCCTGACAATGCACATAGAATTAAAATACAGAGAACAGTCCATGTCTGCATTTTAACTCAATTGAAATGTGCACTGAATTAAGGGGAACAGAAAGAAATACTTATTGAACGTTGAGCTCTAAAGTGTGATTAGCCAGGTAATGTCGTTTTCTGATAGCACACATTATAAATTGTGCCCACGATCAGAGGGCTGCATTCCCTTGTACGTAAGCGCATGCAGCCTTTTTCTGCAGGATTATTGGGGAATCATCTTTGCTCCGAGGCAGTGAAATACCCAGTGCTAGGACATTTTTCCTGAAAAACTCAGTTGTAATGATGTGCATATGCTTGAAATAACATGGAAAATGACAATCAATTTTTAAAGTCCGATTATCTTTTTTAAGCAACAGTGGAGGTCATCAACACAAAGCACTGTCATGTGATTATGTTTTCAGTTTAGTAGAGGGAGTGCTCGGGGCACTATTTTTAGGATGTAATGCTAAGTGATACCGAACTAAAGAACATTAAGTATGTGTGGAATTAGCAGTAAATTAAATTAGTTTTAATTGTGATATATGAAGATTTTAAGTGACATGAGTTTGTTCTATTTTAGGGCTCCACCCTGACACAGCTAATGGCAAAACATGGCCCATGTTGGCAGTGGGTCTTGTAGTTGAGATAAGTACATTTATAACTCTGTTTGAGAATAGTAATATTAATATTAATTTCTGTTTGAAATTAATAAAGAGTGGTTGATGAGGAGGAGGGTGAATCGCAGATTGAGTGGTTCGTATGAAAAGAGTTGTCACTGATGCCCAATGTAGAGTTGAAACCGGGTCTACTGCTATGAAAGTTTTACATAGTGCTGGGTGCTTTTAAGTTATGGGAAATGACAATGATATGTCCCATGTTGTTTCATCTCCTTTTTAACCTGAAATAGAGAAAATAAAACCCTGTAATTTGGTTTTTTTTTCCTGTGTTGTTAATAGTGTTTGAGTTACAGTGTGCACTATTTGAGCAATGGGGTGTACAATGTGCACTGTTTCAATAATAGGGTGTACTGTTTGAGTAACAGTATGCACCATGTGTGCACCATTGACTACATTGTCCCCAAAATGAAAAACAAAGTTTGTAAAATCAAATAGAATGAAAAAACCTCTTAAACAACATAGGACACTAAACAAAATATATATTGTTGGCCTGCACAACCATAACTGTAAGAAAGTTAATTTCTTTCAGAGGTGGTGGACTTCTTTCATGTTTGCTTCTAGTGAAATCCATAGACTTTGCTAAGATTGACAGGTTAATTCTTAACTTTTTTTTTTTTTCAAATGTGTAGTTTGGTCAAAGTATAGGTAGACACATTTTCCATAGAAGAAAAATGTCAAGGAATCATGAAGGGAAACTCAGAGGAGGTATTTCCTTAATAAAAGGATGGTAGATGTCTAAAATAACTTACTGTAAAAAAAACTTAAGCCTGGTAGGGCAGATATAAATATAACCCCCTTTTTGCTCTTGGTAGGTCACATTCTAGGTACAGTTTAAAAGGGTCCACCTTCAGAAAATGTCATTGGGTTGGGACCAGCAGATGCTGTGTGGCCTTGGCCTTAGGATCACGCACTCCTTTGTTGCACTTGTTTTCAAAAATGATCTATATGCTTCTAATTTATTCAAAACCAAAATAATTCAAAAATAGTCCAGTGGTCTAAACTATAGAGGATCCATGGGAACACATGCTGATCTTTTCTCCAGTTTAGAAGAAAAAAGTGCAGGGTCTGAAGCCCGGTCAACACCCCCACTTAGAGACTCTCTCATTTCTCTTCCTTTTAGCAGGTTTCATTGTCTCTCTCCCAGCTGGGGCCTCCTTAGTTCTCTGGCTCCTTCTCACAGAAACACTAAAGTATAGTAATCTATCCAGTCAGAGACCCAGCTGGTGGTACAGCATCATGTCCAACCAAAAATAGAAGTTTGTCTTTAGACCCTATGGGGCTGGTATCAAATAGAGTTACACATTCATCTGTGGCCATATAAGTATGCTATTATGCAGGGTCAGTTTTAGACATTGTGGGGCCTGGGGCAGAAATTAAGGAGGGGGCCCCTGATCCCTGTTCCCCCCGATCTCCCACCTGCATTGCTACTACATGGTCTGGGCATCTCTTCCCCTTCTCCCCACCACAGTCCATCTCCCTCTCTTCCCCTCACCTTGTGGTCTTCTTAAAAATTTTTATTTCCCTTCTCAGAGGGGCCCCAGTGCGGCAGCCATCCTCACAAGCTGCCTCCGGCTGTCCCAAAACTTTCCCACTCTGTTGCGATTCACCCAGGCAGAAACAGGAAATTGTGTCAGAGGGGGGCAGATTGTGGCAGAGAGGGAACTCCTTGGGGCAGCAGCAGGGAGCTTGTGAGATTAGCTGCTGCGCTGGGGCCTCTCTGAGAAGGGAAATACATTTTTAAAGATGATCAGGAAGGGAGGAGGAGACAGACGGTGGTGGGGAGAAGGGGAAGAGATGCCTGGACCATGGGGACCCTGGAGCTGTGGGGCCCAGGGCAGCTGCTCTGTTTGCCCTCCCCCCCCCCCCCCCCCCCCCCCCCCCAATGCCAGTCCTGCTATCGTGGTATTTTTAAGTTTCAATATGGAGTCCAGTGAGTCGAAAAAATCTCTAACTAGCCAGACATTGCCTATGTAGTGAAAGGGTGGAGGGAGAGTGAAGCGAGGGAGGAGGCACAAAATTATCCTAATAGTAATGATATTCAGCTGCTATTTGGATAATCTATAAGCCTAATAATGCAAGTTCCCCTGAGGCAATGCTTTCACAAAACAGGGGCACATCATCTCACGTCGTTTTTACACTTTGTGTTGGTAAGAGCTCTCTATAAGATACTAAGGACAAGTATAATGAACTTTAAAGTATTTAAATAAAATTTGATGAAGAGTGGAGTTTTATTTTTGTTTTATACTTGTGATCGGCACATTGCTGGCCTAGAATGGGAGACTATTATGGGGCTGATGATAATTTTTCACTGAGGTTTTTTCTCCACTTTTTTGTATATTTTTGTCTATTGAATGATTAGGAACAGCTCTTCAACACAAAAGTTCTGAACAGGTTTTTAACTTGATTTTCTAGAATGCAAATATACTCAAGGTGGCTTTTTTGTCAGTGAGGCCCAACATCAAAATGAGTTTGACACCCCTGCATTAAACCTTTGTATGCATTTATTTATTTCACAGAAAAGACTTGGCTGCAAGTCTTTTGTTCCAAACTTCACATATCTTTACAGTTCTCTACTGTACATCAATAAATCAATTTACTTTTTAAGTAGTCTTTCTACTTCTCTGATAACTTTAGTGGTGTTAACTTACCAAAATTCTCTCCTCCCCAGATATCCATAGCTGTGTCATACTTCCCCAGGTGAGTGAACCAGGATTTATCAATCACAAAGAGGCCCCCAGCAATAACAGGAGTTCTATGAATCAGAAAAAGGAAAACACTAAACATTAACAGAAAACCTATAGCATTATAGAAACTTTAAACTCCAAATACTTGTTTAAAGATTTGACTTGTTTTTCTAAAATTCAGCATATTCTTTCCTAGATCTTCTAGGACAGGTTATGTTGAAAAACAAGTGTTCCTTGAATTATTTCATATGAAATCCAATTAGCCCATTGCCCCCTTCTACCACAAAAAGAGACAAAGAATGGGAATGGAGTCAGGCTCTTCAAAACAGACCAAAGGCACTGCGTAGGAATTGCAAATGTTAATAACGGATGACTCTACACAGTACCATGTTTCGGCACTAAAAGTGCCTTCTTCAGGAGTCTTGGTAAACAAGTCTATCAATCTTGATCTTCAGAGAAGGATATTTAAAAAGTAAAACGTAGTGGTCTTTATAAAGACTTCTGGTGGGTATTGCAGATGCTGTCACTTCTGGACGCCACCTTACAGACATTAGACACGTTTACCAAGACTCCTGGAGTCATCCTTTATTAAAATTTGCTATTCCTATTCAGCGTCTTTGGTCTGTTTTGAAAAGCCTGACTTCGTTCCCACTCTTTGTTTCTTTGTGTGATTCCCCGTGGGATATTGGTGTTCATTCCACTTCTGTGGTTTCTCTGTTCCTTCTACCACAAGCCACAGCACTTTTACTATTGTTGTGTCATAGGACCAATGATTTACTCTGCCACTTTATCTCACCAGCCACCACTGTTTGCCTCTTCATGGTTATGCCTTGCCAATGAGCATTTCTAAAAACCAGAACTGCATTTATATAGTCATTATCGTTTGTGGACATTCATGGAGTTTAAACAGCAAGTGCAAATTACAACGGGAAGCTGATGAACATGGCTCGCATATCATCACACAGGCAACCGAATGTCCTGTTTCAGTGATGTACTGATGCAATTAACAACTAGGAATACAGTGGACCCTGCAGCAGACAGAGAGTGCACAGTAACCATTAGCAAATGACTCCCTAAAAATGCTAAGCAATCTAAAGAGAAGTTGGCTTTTTCCACAGTACTGATGAGAGGAATTCTGAAAATAATTTATCAGTGGAAGTTTTACTGTCGCAAATCACAGTATGTTTGCTGAGTTATTTTTCAGTAACAGCCTACAGCATATAACGCTCACATCTAGAGTTTGCACATCACATGCATTCTGTACTGACTACCTCAGACACAGAAACAAACATGTACACAATCATGGAAGGGCATTTTCAAAGGAATGTCCAAGTCAGAATTTGGACGTTCTGCTCATAGCGTCCAATAAAAAAGGTCCATCTCACAGCCATTGAACTGGAAAGATGTTGGGGGTTTCCTATTCAAAAATACATGAGAACGTCCAAAACAGGGGCATAGCCAGACCTCGAGGTGGGAGGGGGCCAGAGCCCGAGGTGAGGGGGGCACATTTTGGTCTGCAGCCCTGCCATCTCCCACCCCTGCCGCCTCACTGCCCCCTCTGCCGCTGCCTCGCCACTCCCCGCCAGCTCACCATTGCAATTTAATACCTTGGCTGGCGGGGGTCACTAAAAGGAGTGTGCCGGATGTGAGGGGAAGAGCAGCAGGGCAGGCAACACAGCGGTGCCGAGACCGGCGCTGGATGAAGGCTTCAACTGGCGGGGCTTGGGGACCCCGCCAGCAAAATCAGGGGCCCAGAATAAATTGGGGGGTGGGCCCAGGCCCCCGTGGCCCCACATAGCTACGCCACTGGTCTAAAATGAACAGCCATTTTACAAACTGAAACGTCCAAATTATGAACGCCCAAAAAGTAGGGAAAGGCTGTCTGGCAGCATTTTTACAGAAATGACCACACAGATGTCCTTGCAGAGCAGAGCGGCAGCCTAGTGGTCAGTGCAGTGGACTGTAAACCAGGGTACCCAGGTTCATATCCCCCTACAACGCCTTTATTTAAATGCTGAGCCCTTCGGGAATAGGGAAATACCTACAGTATTCTAACTGATTGTACATCACCTCAATAGCTTTCAGACTTGCAGGTATCATAAATATTTAGGCACAGTAGTTAATATGTCTGTTTCTGGAGGGCTCACAATTTAAAGGGGGGGAAAAGAGTTAAAAGTGGGAATTGAATCTGTGTTCCCTGCTTTATAGTCCACTGCATCTCTAGTGTACCAAGGGTGGGACGGTGGGTCAGTCTGCCCTGGGTGCAGGCAGCAAGGGGGTGCACGGAGCAGTCGCGCAGCTGTCAGCTCTGCCGGTCCCCTGCCCCAAAACAGGAAGTAACATCAGTGGGGCAGGGAACCGATGGAACTGACAGCAGCATGTCTGTCTGTGCACCCCCTGGTGGTGAGGATGATGCATTTCGAGGGGAGGGGCACACAATGCACTGGGAGGGTGTAACGGTGACCCACCCTAGGTGGCAGCCAACCTGGGTACACCACAGCACTGCATTGACCACTAAGCTACTGCTCAAATTTGCTTTGAGCTTTGTTTACAATGCCCATAATACCTGAAGCTGTCATAGAGCCTGGTATTGCTTTCCAATTTCATTTTCAGGGGAGAGGGAGGGGGACAGCCTTATTCCCTCCAGTGGTCAGCTGCTCAATCAGAGAACCTTCTTGTACCCTGGATATGACTGAAACAGCTCTAAATAAAAACATCCTTCTTTTTAGATTTGGAAGTTTCTTCCCCTTCAATTATTGATGTTAAATATCCTAATTTTGGGCCTTCCCTAGTCCCACCCAAAACAAGTGCACAACAAACCCCCTTGCTATTTGGATGAAATACAGTGTAGGACATCCAAAGTCTGTAGTTCTAAAATCGTAATTTGGATGTTTTTATCAGATGGACATTTTGGGGGCCATTTTGAAACATCCATGTGCTTTGAAAAGGAGCTCCTTAGCCTCTCTCAAGTATATACTACTGAGATGGAAACACATTTCTAGCATGGCAACTTTAAAACTAGATAAGGATAGATAATGTGGTCAAATCTGTTACTAATTCAAACAGCCTTACCTAATGAATGTGATATGCAACAAGTTGGGCAGCCTAGTAAGACTTGTTCTCCCTGTGCTAATGTTCAGCAAGAGAAGTGCATCTTTTCTAGCAAAAAAGGTGCCAGTACTCAAATGCTAGGCCACTCATCAAGGGTGGGGTGATCACTGAGGGACCCACCCCACAATAGCTAGGACCCTGCAACCAGTCACAGAATCTATGTCAACGCAGAATTGGTGTGTAGAGCCTGAGCTCTTTCATTAAAACTTGGGGTCCATGGGTCAATTTTAGCAGACAATGGAAAAGGTGCCAGTACTCAGTACCCCCAAGTACCCACTCAAAAAAAGCCCTGACCAAGAGCATTTTCATAACATTTCCAAGAAAAGAGTGACCACTAGGACCCATTCCAGGCTGAATCTCCCTGTACATGTTTGTTTTCCCTTTTGTTATATGGTCTCAGTGTAACCAGGTGCTTCTGCAGGCTACAACAGAGAAGTCTGGAAATTGGAGTATATGCAGTTTAACCATACTTTTAGTTCTGCAGTGGGGCCCAATCATGTTTCATTTTCCATTAATTGCCTGGTCGGCATTGTGAGCTACCTTCATCATGATTGCAAAATGTTATTTAATCATATATCCCCCCCCCCCCCCCCCCCTGCCGCTGACATTGAGGATTCTGGAACCAGATCTTGAAGGTGATTAGCTCAAACATGGAAAGTTCCAGCATATTTAAATTCAGTATGAAAAGAAGGTAATGTCCCCTTGAGGCGGCCTGCTAAAATATAGTTTTGTCTGTATGCATATATATTAAATATTTTCATCACTTTGGGATTTACTTTGTAATTTTTCTAATATGCTTGATGATGACTTGTCTACCATGTGAAAAGAACTGTTATAAAATACTTATCCCTAGGGACTAAAGGAATTAAAAAGTAAGCCATAAAAAGAGTCACTCACCTTCAAAAGGATTTTGTTTCATTACATGTTTTATCCTTTCATCTAAGCTGGGAAGCATCAGTCAATGAACAATAATTTTAAGAATTAGTTTTGAGTGGTCAAACGAGTGTGGAGGAGGGCACAGCCGACTTGCTGGCATACAGTGGCTTAGCCAAGGGTGGGCTTGGGTGGGCCCAGGCCCATCCACTTTGGGTTCAGGCCCACCCAGTAGCAACACATCTATAAAGTGGCTGGCAGGGATTCCCAAGCCCCACCAGCCGAAAACTCCCAACTGTCCCTCCTGCATACCTTTTAAATAGCAGATCTTTGCCTGCAGCAAGCAGCGACTGATACATACTGTTCGCACCGGCCCCGCAGCCTTCCCTCTGATGTATTCCTGCCTATGCGGAAACAGGAAGTTGCATCAGAGGAAAGGCTGTGGGGCTAGCATGAACAGTGTGTATTAGTTGCTGCTCGCTGTTGGTGAAAATCTGCTATTTAAAAGGTATTCAGGGAAGGGCGGATGATTGAGAGACCATATGAATGCAGGCAAGAGAGGGAGAGACCAAATCACTTGTGGGACAAGGCGGAGTTCTTCTGCCCACCCATCTTGGGCCCAGGCCCACCCAAATTTGGTTGTCTGGCTACGCCCCTGCTGGCATATACCACACAAGAACTGATTGTGATGGCCCAGCGTTTTCAAATCCCAGGCATTATCTAAATTTAGATTCCTAAAACATGGGCAGTCACGAGGGGACAAAATTAAGGCTGGAAAAAAGCGCAGATACCTAGCATGTAACTTAGGTGCCTAAAAATAACATTTTAAAAGATTTTGCACATTTTCATATGTAAATAACCAACACATGTAAACAGCTATTTTAGGGACTCTTTTACTAAAGCTTAGAGAGTGCTAATGGAATTAGTGCATACTAAATGCTAAGAAGCCTATTTTATACCGATGAGCTTTTCAGCTTAGACAGTTGCTAATTGCACATGTAGAGTCAAAGAATGCATAGTAACTTGTTTAGGCTTCAATGGGGACCAAAGTGACATTCTCAGTGACTCTAAAAGTATAACACATTCTGGAGGTGACGCAGAATGTTTCCCGCATGGTTTCCATACGTTTAACACTCTTTTACCATGGGATAGCAATGCAGAAAGGGTTTCAGCGTGGGTGTTAATTCACGTGGAAACCCCAACCGCACACCACATTAAAATGAATAGCAATGTAGTATTTATGTTCATGCTTATTGGTAGTTTATTAGTGGGATTATTTTTGGGGGGATTTTGGGAGGGAATGGGGAGATGCCATTAGGCACTAGGAAGTGGGTTTTTTTTTTAGTCGGAGGGGGGCCAGAAGTACCCGGAAGAAGGGTCAGGTGGGTGGATGGGGGAGGGTGCCACTAGATACCAGGGATTATTTTTTTTATTTGGGGAAAGGGGGGGGGGGGTTAGGGGCCAATGCAGATTGGCAGTAGTTTGTTTATCAAATGTCACCCTTCTAGTCAGTACCTGAGCCAATCACCACTTGGACACTGACAGGAAAGGTGACATTTTGTAATGAGCTGCAGATTACTGCCATGATTTTAACACAGCAGTAATTTGCATGCTCATTGATTACAACATGCCATGGTAGTTTTGGTGCGAAAATGTCGTAGTAAAGCTGTGGCTCCAGGGCCGCCGAGAGCCGGGCCCGGGACAAGGCCGCCTCCGCCCCCCCCCCCCCCACCTGAGGTCGCCGCCCACCCGAGATCGCCGGGCCCCCCCGCCCCTCCACCCGCTATCGGGCCGGGCCCTCTGAACTAACCTTAAGCCTCCTTTCACTTCGCAGCAAGCAGCGTCAGGGCAGACCTCTCCTCCTTCTTTCCGTGCCCCACCCTCACGGACGTTACGTCAGGCGAGGGCAGGACATGGAAGGAAGGAGTGGCCTGACCTGCTGCTGCTTGCTGCGAAGTGAAAGGAGGCTTAAGGTTAGTTCTGGGAGTGACGGAGGGCGGGCCAGGTGGCGACAGAGGGCGGGCCAGGCGGCTGCGGTGCTGGGCCCCCCTGGAGGCCCGGGCCCCAGGACTTTTGTCCCCCCTGTCCCCCCCTCTTGGCGGCCCTGTGTGGCTCTACCTTGAAGCTTTCTGCATCGGCCTCTGTGTTTTGGATAACAGAGGGCAGTTCTTTGGAGCTGCTAAGCCATCACTTATCCAGGAAAAGAGCTTTTGGTCTGTTTCACTTCCATCTCATAACATCAGAAAACAATGTGTAAAACGTTCTTATGAGGCTTATTTTCCATTCTGAGTTATTTTCCCAGGGCAGTCTTGGTTTCTTAAAAACCATCTTCTTCCAATATTGTTTATTAGAGGCTAGGGTCCTACTCACTGAAAGGCATCAACATCACTCTATTGTTTTCCATGGATTTATGCCAAAGTGCCAGTAAATGGGGTCCTATCTACTTCCAATGCATTTCCAATTTGCTTGAGAACTTTTTTGAATGGAGTTTTGTCTAAACTGTGTTTCCAGTGGTTTTTCAACTTACTTAATGGGTTCTGTGGGATCAAGTCGCTTGGCTTTCTGCTCAAGAGAAAGCTGTTCCCACTTGAAATGCAGGCTCCAGTCGAACCCTGAGGAGAAACAACAAAATGCAAAAAGACACAGATATAAGATTATTACAAACTCCTACCACTGTCCATTTGATGACAGCCTTAGCCAAGTCCCGGAGAGTCAAACTTTATCTCTTCAGAATCGCATAGAGGTCTGGTTTTCAGGATAGCAACATTCTTAGAGCCAATATTTACATAGAAGACTAGATTCAGTAAATGGAGCCCAAATTTGAGTGCAGAAAAAATCCACATGGAGCTCTATGCTATAAAAAGTGCTCCAACTTGGGCGCTGTTTCAGGGCCACTAAGAGGGGGGCAGAGGGGCAAGATTCCCCAGGCCCGGCCTCCAAGAGGGGCCTGGTGCTGGGGTTTGTCTCTTTCAGGCTGGGTGGCCACAGGTAGGCCAGGGCCCGGGCCCATCCACTTCGGGGTCAGGCTCACCCGAAATCAATTCTCAGTAGGTGTGCCTGGCAGGGATCCGCAAGCCCCGCCAGCCAAAGATCTCTTCCCAGCAGAAAGAAAACTTACACCTTCTCCAGCCAGCAGTGTCACTGGGCTGGAGCTGCTGCTGCTGCCCTACCCCTTGTGCATGAACAGAGGCTGGCCATATCAATGATTCCAGGACACCACCACCAGCTGCGTAGGGTGTAACGGTTCTTGCTGCCGGAAAGGAGGTCTTCGGCTGGCGGGGCTTGCGGATCCCCACCAGCTCAGGTTTTTCATTTGGTTTGATTGACGGTGGGGGGGAGGAGCACCGGAGGGGGCCAAGGATAGCAGGGAGAGCATTGGAGGGGGCCGAAATGAGTTTTTGGGCCAACCCTGTTTGGGCTCTGGTGGGGCGGGGGCGGCGGCTGCCCGAGCAGGAGGGAGCAAGAGTGGTGGTGGCCTGATTGGGGGGGGGGGGGGGGGGTGGTGGTGGCAGTTCTGTACTGGTCCTGGTTCTGTCTCGCAGCGGCCCTGTGCTGTTTATAGAATGCCTTGTAGTGCCAGGATCTGTGCCAAACTTTGGATGAGAGAATTATTTTGCACCAACTGAAACCAGGTCTAAATTCTGGCACATAAGTTAGGCATGGATCCCCCAAACAATACTGTACACATCTTTAGTGAACGTCCCTGACCCGCCTATGCCTCTCCCATAACCACACCCCCTTTTCAGTTGCGCACTAATAAATTTGTGCATGAATCTTTATAAAATAGCGCTTAGCGAGATACATGCATAAATCCAAACCTGCCAATTAACACCACTAATTAATTATTAGCACCCAATGTTTGGCTTTCATCTCAGAACAGTGCACAATTTTCCACATGTAAATTTGGGCACCATGTATAGAATCTGGGGAAAAATATATCCAGTGAATATTCATCAGACGACATAGTGAAAATCAGCCCCACTTGAGGTTCTAGAGGGTTGAACTTGCTCATCTCTAGCCTGATCAACAAAAGCTCTGGAGTGTCTTCCATAATCACTCAGGATATGAAACACGATGGAAAATGCATGCTACACAAAGGTGTGTTTCCCTTTCTCTAAGTGAGTGGACGAGAACACCGGGTTAAAGAGTAAAAGTGGATAAACAGTTGTAATTCTTCACTGATTTCAAATAAAATCACAATTCTTGGCACCTTTGAGTGTTGCGTTTACTACCAAATATCACCCAAATCCTCACAGTAAGTTTCTGAATTCCAACATGTGATGAACATGGATGGATGCATTGATAACAGCAAATGTTTTCCATTAGTAGAACGCACTTTTACAACAAGGCTGCTGTTGGTTTAAGATTTCACAAAGTCCTTAAAGCCATGCTTTTTCTTCTTTGTCCTCAGCTATGTTATGATGGGAAAATACTACCTCTGATAATCCACCCATTAAATAACCTTTCCATTAGCACTTAAAAACAGAATTTAATACCTGATTATTAAACAAGCACAGTTCTAGAATCCCAGAATAGCAAATCCTACCAATCGGTATACCAGGTAATAATCTTCTGTGACAAAGTTCTAAGACACCACATAAGACACCAGTGGGGGGCCTTAGGAAAGCGAGACAATGCTTATCCACAGGTAGCAATCTTATGTTCAGAAAAGTATTTTTCTTTGATTCCTGCAGTTTCTGCCTGCTTATTTTGCCTTTCTTCCAACTCAACCAGAAGATGTGTCCATTAAGCTATGATACAGAGGGTCTTCATTGACAACTGCCGAAAGATTTTCCCCTATTTCAACTCTTCATCCTATGTAGCCCAGCTATCATAGCAACATTCTTCAGCCACATTCTACAAACCATCGCTCCTTCTGGAACTCATTACTCATATGCCTTGATATTGTGCATTCGGTTTTGCAATTGTGTGATGGCTGTTAGCTTACTACCCCCATCCAGGACTATGAGTGCTGCCTCTGTGATATCCCCTGTTTTAACCAGCCTGAAGAACAGAAACTGGGTTTGGGAATTGAACCCAACCCTCCTTTATGGCAATGTATAAGATACAACAACTGAAATGTTACCACTTTTGTACCATCTCCCTTCTAAATATCTTTGATCTGCAGTTAGATACCATGATCTGACGCATTGAGCGCCAATTCTATAATGGCATATTGGTCTATTCAAAAATTGGGAATATCTTATAATAAAAAATGTTATACAATACACTCTCCTTGGAATAAATCACATACAATAGTAAATAACCAAAGAAATATGTTCAACCAACCCATACAAAGTATAAAAACTTATTATATAAAAAATATGTGATGTGCTCAGAACTTATACGTAATTCATATAAATGTGAAAACTCACATCTGCCAGTCACTGTCATCTATCATTGCACATCATAAGTCTTTCCCTTCCATAGCATTTCAAAAAAATCAGCTGAAAACACATTTGAAATTGTAGATTGATTCAGAACTGGGAAGACGTATCTCTTCCACCATATCAGGCTTTTGCTGGTCGCTCACAAGAGCTGTTCCATATAGATAGATGCAGGACCGCAGTGGTGCACCATCTTGGAGTGTTGGAATGCGTGACAGCCTTTATCCCCTGAAGAAGCTGCTATGTTGTGGTGAAACTTGGATCCGAGTTGGGACAATGTGCACTAGCTAATGTCATTTACGGTCCTTCATCTATCTATATGGAACAGCTCTTGTGAGCGAACAGCAGAAGCCTGACACGGTGGAACAGAGTTTCAACAGATAAGTCTTCCCAGTTCTGAATCATCATTCTATAATTTCAAATGTGTTTTCAGCTGATTTTTTTTTTTATGTTATGCTAGGGAAGGAAAAATTGATGTGCAATGATGGCTGACAGTGACTGGCAGATGTGAATTTTCACATTTATATGAGTCACATTTAAGTTCTAAGCACATCACTTCACATATTTTTTTATATAATAAGTTTTTATACCTTGTATGGGTTAGTTGAACATATTTCCTTGGTTGTTTACTATAGAATACTGGTGCAAATCAGCATCGATGCACCTATATTTAGGCATGACCACTAACGCCAGGCTGGTGTAAGCTGGTGTGCTTAAGTGTATTCTATAAGATGCGTATTAAGTTGGTGCCACCCCCATGATCCACCCATGTGTATAATCCCTTGCACTTAGGCCCCATAACACTGCAGCACTTATACACCATCTGATAGACTAGCGCATAGTGTATTTGGCTTCATAAGTGGCGCTAATTGGTGCAGTTATAGAGCTACCTTAAGGCATCTCATCATTTCTTTTCAGAAAATCTCCTTCTTAAGGGTTTCCGAATGCTGACATGTGTTATTGACGACGCTGCAGTACACTCACCTCCTCTCAAGTCAGATGAAGCTGCAACATAAGCAAATGTGTCCAAGCTGATTATATCAATGACTGGACTAACCACTCGGGATGGATCCTGAGAACAAAGAAGAGAATAACATGAATTTATAGGATCCCAAGGAGCAGGATCACAAGCTAAGAATCAAAGCACATAGCTAGAACCAGGGCTGCTGAACTTCACTAAGGAGATAATGTTTGAAACATGGCAGACTGGACACACGAAGGCTGCCTGAGCTTATGCGGGTTCCAGCTGATAGTCAGCCGAGGCTTGCATAAGTTATGCGAAACATTTAAAAGAGTCCTTAACCCCTCTAATTCCCCCCCCCCTGCTCCAGGTCACTGAGACCAAGACCCCCACAAACCCCCTCCCAACCCTCCCCCAGCGTCCAGATGCTCCTCCCAACTCTCCCCAAGTACCACGAGGCTGCTGCTAGAGGTCACAGCAGCCATTTTGTTGAGGCAGAAGTGAGTGGGGTTCATTCCTGTCATTACCACTGCTGGACCACCAGGGATTTTAGTTAGACCCGACAGAACCTATCCTGAATGTGGGAGGGTTAGGAGGCTAGGTTCTTGGCAGGGTAGAGGGGGATCAAGACCTGCAAGAAGGGGTCTTGCTGTTGGTGGGGGGGAGGGGGATTTTGGACCTGTGGGAGGGGGTACTGCCCTCAGTGGAGGAGAAGGAGGAATCAGGACCAGCAGGAGAGGGATCTTGTTCTCAGCAGTTTGGGGGGGGGGGGGGTGGATAGTGAGGAAAGGAAACCGGAGTGGTGCTGGCAGATATTCAGTGCTGGCACCCACATAGCTAATGTTACTAAAATTTAGAATTGCTTTTGAGCCAGTACCTGCATAACTGCTGGCTCCTCCCCAACTCTGCCCCCTGTATCACCCCTAATCTGCCCATTTCACACATGACCAGTCAGAACCAATATACAGTGGCACTGCCTGGTTAAGTGAATACCGGCAGTTAAGTGGGCACAAGTGATAACGGGCAGGAACTTCAGGAGAGTACATTTTTTAAAAAATGGGGCCACTATACATATGATCACCAGTACCTATGTGACAGGGTTGCAAAACCACCACTTTCACATATAAATACCAACACTTATAACTGAAAGCTGCTGAGCAATCCCACTCTTTTTCTCTACATGTAGTCTTATGAAATCTCTGCTTCTGTGGTACCTGCCAGAAAATACATGTGCATTTGCCAGTATCCTTATACATATTTTACAAAAGACTCATCCCCTCGATACTCAGCCGGCGGCAGGCAGCACTTTTGTGTCCGCTGCCGGCATTAAACCTGGCAATTCAAAGATAAGCCTGCTATTTATGTGGCCTATTTTAACCGCTAAACATAGCTAGTTTGATGCTGCTAAAACACTATTTAACTGACCAGAAGCTGACTGGCTGATATTCAAAACTGGATTAAAAACTGGTTAAACAGAGAGTAGGGTTAAATGGTCAATGTTCTCAATGGAGAAGGGTAGATAGTGGGGTTCCCCAGGGGTCTGTGTTTTGAATATCGGCCAGTCAGTGTTCAGCAGAGCCTTTTGTGAAATACTGCAGGAAATATGAGTGTCCCAATCTTGATTTCCCATGTATAGCTCCTATGAAAAATGGGGCTTCAGATGTCTCAAATGAACCAAAAGGACACCCACAAATCATTTAAAAAGGCCAAAAATCTGAAAATAAAGCAAAATCTTTTGCTCATGTATAACATAACATATCCTTTCTTATTTTTGCTAATACCAACAAAGTTCTAAGTGGATACGATTAGAAGAAGCTAGGGTAGTCATCTAGGGCCCGATATTCAGACTGCGGGAGTTAGCCAGGCTAAATCTCTCGGTCGGCACTGAGCCCGGATATTCAATGTGGGGTTGTTTCTGGTGACCGGCATTGAATATCTGATTTATTTTTGGCCAGCTCAAACTTAACTGGCCAAGCCAATACTCAGTTTGAACCAGCCAAAGATAGCCACCAAACTCATGCTGAAAATCAGTGGATATTGGCCAATATAACTGGCTAACCGTGAATTTTCAGTGTAACATGGATGGCCATATCCCACTGAGAATTCACGGATATACAGTTATGGGGCATTTAACCAGCCAGGTGCTGATCCTGGCCAGTTAAATGCTTTGAATATCGGGGGACTAGAAAAATCTAATTAACATTAAATATAATGATACCTCAAATCACAGTTTCTTTTACAGTTTCAGTTATAAATGCATATTTGTGAAACTAAAAACATCTTTATAGCCTTTCTAAAAGCTCTATAGTTAGACAGAGATCGTGAAGTGACCGGTAATATATTCCATACTTTATTAGCTTGATAAGCAAAAGATGAAGTAAGTTTCTTAGATTTCTTCCCTTTCAGATTTGGAAAGTGTAACATTAAGTTATTGTGTAGAGACCATCTTGCACATACAGATGAAAAATGAATCAAATTATACATACAAGAAGGTGCAACATCATGAACAATCTTAAAAATAATGCAATAAAATGTAAATAAAACCCTTGCCTCTATTGTTAGCCAGTGCAATTGAATATATAAGGGAAACACTTTTTCAATTTGTTTAGAGAAAATATCAAATGGTTAAATCTGTTTTGTATAGTTTGCAGGGTTTTTTTTTAGTAGATATTTAGGACAATCTAAGTAGATGACATTACAGTAGTCAACTTGTGATAGTAAAAGAGCTTGAACAACCAGTCTGAATTGTTCCAATCAAAAATATTTACAAATTCATCATCGCCTCGACAGTAACATAGTAAATGACATAACATAGTAAATGATGGCAGATAAAGACCAGTCTTCCCAACAAGATAAACTCATTTTACATGGTATTGGATACTTTATATATATACCAAAGAGTTTGTATGTTGTTAGAAGAGTGCGTCTTTTTAAAGCATGCATCTCTTATGAGGAAAAAGACTATTCTTGGCAAATGGCTCTCACCAGATCCCCCTACTGTCCAGCATTGGAGGTCCTCTATGATCACTCTGAGCACACTAGAATGCAAGGATATTTGCGATCTATCTCTGGTTAAAGGGGACTGATACCTTCAACTCTGCTCTCCCTTTTGGAACACCTTGACTTCACCTGCTTGTAGTAGAATATTGAATGGCTAGCCCACTAGCACAGACCGAGAGGGAATTGGGGAGTGGGTGGAAGGGTAGGCTTGGGTTGTTTCTTTGGGTTCTCTGGACTCTTATTGGTATTGTGCCCTGGTTACCTTATCCTTTTCTATGAGTGTATTTTTGCATTTTACCTATGCTGTTGGCATTTTGTCTTTGATATTTCAATAAAAATATTGGAAAGAAAAAAGAACTGTTTAAATAGATGAAAAGAAGCTCAATGTTAATCTCATGGGTCATCCCCAAGGAACTGGGCTTACTGAATCTGAGTTGGATGAGTAAGTAAAATATCTGTAGACAAGGTTACCGGCCATAGTATCAGAACATGCAATAGCACTGAGATTCGTTTTATGGATGACACTCAGTATAAACCTCTGGATTAAAATGTGCTCAGTAGACAATGGGAAAAGAGGAAAATCAATTCATTGTCAAAAACAAGGACAATTATGCTAGTAGTAGGAAAGTTGATGACTCAGGAACAGGATCTACCTGATGTTATGACAGTTTGGAGGCGTCTAGAATGACATTCCCAGGGAAACTGGAGGATATCAGAATAAATCAGATTCTATGGGCCCAATATTCAAAATGATTTACTGCTAGGAGAGGCTCTTTGCCATTTAAATTGCCTGTCTAGGGCTTTTCAGTGGCACTTAAATGGATAATGCTGCTGAAAATACCCGGATAGTGCCCAAGTCAAAACTGGCTATTTTGGGGGCATTCCAGGCTGGATTCAGCATTTAACTGGTTGAGTGCCCCTTTTACTAAGCGCCAGTAAGCCCAACACGGGCTTACCGCTCACTAAACAGGAAGTACCGCCAGGCTACTTCAGCAGCCCAGCGGTACTTCCCACCCCTCAATGGGTGGAGGTAAGGCCCCCCCCCCCCCAGAAATGGCCGCAAAGCATGTGCTTTACTTGCCACATAGCCATTTCCTGCAGGAAAGAGAGACTTCCCTTTTACCCTCTTTAGTAAAAGGGGGCGTCAGTGCACATGAAAACCATGCACCGATGCCAGCCCAGGCCCCCCTTTGCCGCAGCTTGATAACAGAGGACCGAAGTGCGATATTCAGCACTTAACTGGTTAAAGATAATTGCATAAATAGGACCAGTCCTATCTTTATGTTGTTCTCCATACCCAGTTAAGTGCCAAATATCACACTTAACTGATTATGAGTTAGCCGGCTCTCTGTACCCAGAAATTCAATGCTGGAGCCTGGACATGACTCAGCATTGAATTTCCAGGTTGAATGCCAGCAGTGGTCAGCAAAATGTTGATCACCACCAGCTGAATTTCAGGTCATAGTAAATGGCGGCAGATAAAGACCTGTATGGTCCATCCAGTCTGCCCAACAAGATAAACTCATTTAACATGGTATGTGATACTTTATTTCTGTCTGCCAGAATATAGCCACTGGCAGTACACAGGCTGATTGGCACTGGACAGCAGTGCTTGCCTGGCTCTCTACTATGTAGTCAAAAGTCTAAAACAGCTGTAAGCACTCATGGTATGGCACTGCAATATAAAGATGGTGTATTTCACCCTGGAGGCAACACCTCTGAACTTGGGGTCATAGTGACAACTTGGCCATTTATTAATGATCCAATTAACAAAGCAGCAGCAGTCTTTTCTGCCTTTGTAAAGTGTTCTACTCACTTTCCTGGTCAATGTAGTGTTTTGCTACAATTGTTTTATTTATTTATTATTATTATTATTTGGATTTCCCTCATGTCTTGGCAGTAGTTGCCCAAGATCACAAGGAACTGCAGTCAGATTTTAACCCTGACTCTCCTGGTTCTTAGACTATTGCTCTAAAAACCCTACTCCTGTAGAAGAAATGTGATTCATAATCTCCAACAGGCCAAATAAAATGTGGATTCTCAGAGCCTTGAACAGTGAAAAACAGTTATAGTTCTTCCTAATGCCTCATCCTCCAATGGATTTTAAACATCTGTGAGTCAAATAAAGACCTTCTGAGCTTCCAGTTTATAATCACCATATAGTGCTGGCCTATGGTCACCTTTACTCATACACGAATAGATCTCCTTCAGTCAAAACATTTTATTTCACAAACTGAAGACATCTATATAAAAAGAGACAACCTTCTGGTTTGAATATAGAAATGGGCATAACTAAATGGGGGGGGGGGGGGGATTTTGTATGCTCATCTGCCACAGATGGTAGACTTCACAGGAAGACAACAAACCTGTCTTTGAGAAGAAGTCGCATCTTGAAAACATTCAAAATGTGCCGAATCCCATGGTAGAAAATAGTTTTCTACCGCAGGGTCGTTCCCAGTGGTAATCAGAGGTTGGCACTCGCTGTATGGTTACCGCGTGGGTAGCGGGTGAGCCTTTACCACTAGGTCAATGGGTGGTGGTACGGGCTCAGGCCGTAAATAGGCCTAGTTTTAATTTCAGCACACACCTGTTTCCCAGCCCATCACAAAAAGCCCTTTTCCCCAGCCGCAGTAAAACAAAATGGCCCAGCACGTGTCCAAAACACTTTTTACCACGGCTTAGTAAAAGGACCCCTATGTTAATAAATCATTGACAGACCCTTTAAAAGTTGCTTCTGTTAGGCCATTAATAAAGAACTAGAACCTGGATGTTTCCAAGGCTGAGAACTTTAGACCCATTTCTTTGCTCCGCTCTCTCAGCAATCTTGTTTAATATTTTTCAGTTATCTTTATGTACTTTACTGAAGGGTTTGGGTCTTCATTATAGGATTTATGCAGATGATATTTAATTTTATTTTAATTGAAGGTTCTGTCACAGATAGTATTCAGCTGTTATGCCTGTACTTGAGAACGATAAACAGTGAATGAGAGTGAATTGTCGTAATTTGAATATGTCCAAGTTATACTAATGTCTAGTTTTCCATTATTAGATGCTACCAGTTTTTCTGCATTGATGGAGTTGAATTAATGTTTAGTAAGACAATTTGGTCTTTTGGTGTCATCATTGATCCTACGTTAAATATGAAGAAGCAGGTAGCCAAAGTGATTGGTACAGTTTTTTCTAAACATAAGCTTGTTAGATGATTGAAAGATTATCTTCTGAAATTTTTTGATTGGTTATTCAAAGTATAATCATACCTTATTTTGATTATGGTAATGCTTTGTTGGTAGGTTTGCCAAAATATGCCCTTCATCCTTTGCAAATTGCACAGAATGCTGCAGCTCAAGTGCTTTTAGGGCTGAAGCATTTTGATTACATTACCCTAGAACTGGTTCATTTACATTGGCTTCCTGTTGATTATAGAATACAGTATAAAATTTTGATGTTGGTTTTTAAAGTAATGGGTAAATAAAATCTCACTTGTAATTGCCTCAAGTCTACATTTGCATCAACCATCAAGGTCATTGAGATCCGCTTCATTCAATATATTAGATGTTCCATCATTTAAGATGGTATATCTTGAAGAATATAGAAATTTGATCTTCTATATTGCAGAACCAAATTTATGGAATGCTTTACCTCAAGAGATCAGAGCATGGAAAAATTTGTATGATTTTAAAAAAGCCTTACAGACCTGGTTGTTTCAGCAAGAGGTTAATATTTTTTAGGATAGTGTCACTGATATGAATTGTTGCTTTATGATATTATACTGTGACATATACTTTTATTTTAATATGAGCTTGTTTTATGTTAATATATGTGATTTATTGATGTTGAATGTTATTTCTTATTGGTACATGATTATGTATGTTTTTTGTACTCCACTCAGAATTGTAGATAGTGTGGATTAGAAAATTTTAAATATATAAATCATTAAATCTGAGGCTGGCAAATGGATGAGAGATCCAGGAGGCACCAATAAAGGGAATCTGGATGACTTGTGGAGTAGGAGAAAATATGAAATGGGAGCTCCAACCAATCTCCTGACTGTTTTGGTCTCAATCTGATACTTGTAGCACTGTGGTACCAGCGACAGCAGATCTTTGGACTATCTAGGCTGTGATGCTCTGCAATATCAGCAAAAATGGTGCAGGCCAGCAAGGAGAAGTTTAGGATTGAGAAGCAATGATGTTGGGGGAAGGGGAGAGAGTATCAGAAGTACTCACTGGGGACTTTGCATAAGAGACCTTCCGGTCTGTTTCAGCAGACTTAGAAAATAAACTAAATAAGTTCTAGTCAGCTATGGGAAAAATTTGTGAAAGATTTGATGCCCCTACTAGGTATTTGGGGGAAACTGAAAAACAGACCTCCTCTCAGGAAGTCATCACAACACTTATGCAAAAGCAAAAGGCTAGCCTGAAAGCAGAAAATAAAAAGCTGATGGAGCTCATCAAGGCTCAAGAGAATCGCAACAGATGCAACAATATTTGCTTGATCAGACTTCCAGAACTGGTCATTTATTTACCATGACTCCTGGAGAAATTGGGCCTAATATTTGTGTAGGCCCATGTGCACTGTGAACATGCACACGAAGTGGGGCCACACCAAGAGCAAGAGTTACATCTCAGGCCGGTGATCGCCCAGATTCTAAACCGATAAGGAATGGTTGATGAGAGCCTACCAACATGCAGGAGAGTTGCATTATGATGGTACAAAGTTGCTTATGCTTCAGGATTATTCAGTCCAGGTTGCCTTGCTGGGATGGAAAATGGTTCTATTCTACTACTACTACTACTTATCATTTCTATAGCGCTACTAGACGTACGCAGTGCTGGAACAGCAGAAGGTACTGTTTTCTTTGTTGTACCCAAAACCAGGGGACACAAGATGAAGCTAGAATATGGTAGATTTAAAACAAATAGGAGAAAGTTTTTCTTTACTCAGCGTGTACTTAGACTCTGGAATTCATTGCTGGAAAATGTGACAGCAGCTGGCCTTACGGAATTTAAAGGGGGTTTGGACAGATTCCTGAGGGAAAAGTCCATTGAACATTATTAAGATTTTTTTTTTTTTTTTTTTTTTTGGGGGGGGGGGGGGGTTGCTGGGTTTTTGAAGCCTGGATTGGCCGCTGTCAGAAACAGGATGCTGGGCTTGATGGACCCTTGGTCTTTTCCCAGTATGGCGGTGCTTATGTACTTATTGAGATATGCCAAGTGTTGATTCTGGATAACCTGGATGAAGCATGGGGGTTTCCTTGATCGATTAAACTGACAGGAAGACCCAGATTAAGATGCGGTGGCAGAGTGGAGCATCGTGGGGGGCATAATCAAATGGAGCGCCCAAGTTTTCCTGAGGACGTCCTCGCAGGACGTCCCAGCAAAGGGGCGGGGAAACCCGTACTATCGAAACAAGATGGGCGGCCATCTTTTGTTTCGATAATACGGTCGAGGATGCCCAAATCTCAACATTTAGGACGACCATACAGATGGTCGTCCCTAAAGATGGTCGTCCCCGATTTTCGGCGATAATGGAAACCGAGGACGCCCATCTCAGAAACAACGAAATCCAAGCCATTTGGTCATAGGAGGAGCAAGCATTCGTAGTGCACTGGTCCCTCTCACATACCAGGACACCAACCAGGCACCCTAGGGGGCACTGCAGTGGAGTTCAGAAAAAGCTCCCAGGTGCATAGCTCTTTTACCTTGTGTGCTGAGCCCCCCAAAACCCCTCCAAAACCCACTTTTCACAACTGTACACCACTACCATAGCCCTTAGGGATGAAGGGGGTCACAGTGGGTACAGTGGGTTTGTGGTGGGTTTTGGAGGGCTCACATTTACCACCACAAGTATAACAGGTAGGGAGGGGATGGGCCTGGGTCTGCCTGTCTGAAGTGCACTGCAGTACCCACTAAAACTGCTCCAGGGACCTGCATATTGCTGTCATGGAGCTGGGTATGATATTTGAGGCTGGCATAGAGGCTGGAAAAAATATTAAAAAAAAATTTTTTTTTAGGGTGGGAGGGGGTTAGTGACCACTGGGGGAGTAAAAGGAGGACATCCCCGATTCCCTCCAGTGGTCATCTAGTCATTTAGGGCACATTTTTGTAGCTTGGTCATAAAAAAAACGACCAAGTAAAGTCGGCCAAGTGTGCATCAGGGACGCCCTTCTTTTTTCGATTATCGACCGAGCATGCCCCAGTCCCGCCTTCGCTATACTTCCGACACGCCCCCATGAACTTTGGTCATCCCCGTGACGGAAAGCAGCTGAGGATGCCCAAAATCAGCTTTCGATTATGCCAATTTGGGCGACCCTGGGAGAAGGACACCCATCTCCCGATTTGTGTCAAAAGATGGGCGCCCTTTTCTTTCGAAAATAAGCCTGAAAGTCATCTAAGTGGGGCCATCAGTTAAAGGCTGATTAAAGAACTGGTGAATGTTTGTTTGTGAGAGCTGCTGGACGAGCCAAGAGACTGATATTTTTACATTACAAATTGTTTTATTTATTTATTTATTTTTTGCTTTGTTTATTTTATTTTATTTTGTTGTTTTACAAAAGTTTAGTTCATTGTTGCAACACTGAACCCATAAACTTGCTCAACCGGTAAAGGGGGGTAGATGGCAGACATATATTCCTGGGATTTGGGACCCTCAAGACACATTTCACCATCAAACATCAGCCATCATTCAGCAATTTACACAGTTTTATCAATGACTGCATGATGGGGGGTAAAGAATGAAGATGGTGGAGGGATTTTTTGTGAAGGGTTGCAAAAGGCCTTCCAGAGGGCAATGGTGCAACTCAGTGTCCATTATTTTCTAAAGTGATCGCCGGCGATCTTCCGACATAAATCGGGAGATGGCCGGCGAGCTCTCAAAATCTGTATAATCGAAAGCGGCTTTTTTTACACCATTGCTGCTTTCCTGTCGCTGCACCAGCGAAAGTTCAAGGGGGCGTGTCGGTGGCATACTGAAGGCGGGACATGGGCGGGCATGGGCGTGGCTACCAGATGGCCGGCTTTCGCAGATAATGGAAAAAAAAAAGCGGGTTAAGCAGTATTTTGCCGGGTTTACTTGGTCCCTTTATTTTCACGACCAAGCCTCAAAAAAGTGCCCCAGCTGACCAGATGACTACCGGAGGGAATGGGGGATGACCTCCCCTGACTCCCCCAGTGGTCACTAACCCCCTCCCACACTAAAAAAATAAAAATAAAAACCTTTTTTTACCAGCCTGTATGCCAGCCTCAAATGTCTAACCCAGCTCCCTGACAGCAGTATGCAAGTCCCCGGAGCAGTTTTTAATGGGTGCAGTGGACTTCAGGCAGGCAGACTCAGGTCCATCCCCCCCTACCTGTTACACTTGTGGTGCTAAGTGTTGAGCCCTCCAACCCCCCCCCCAAAACCCACTGTACCCACATGTAGGTGCCCCCCTTCACCCATAAGGGCTATGGTAATGGCGTAGAGTTGTGGGGAGTGGGTTTGGGGGGGATTTGGGGAGGCTCAGCACCCAAGGTAAGGGAGCTATGCACCTGGGAGCTATTTGTGTATTTATTAAACATTTTTAGAAGTGCCCCCTAGGGTGCCCGGTTGCTGTCCTGGCATGTCAGGGGGACCAGTGCACTACAAATGCTGGCTCCTCCCATGACCAAATGCCTTGGATTTCGCCGGGTTTGAGATGGCCGGCATTTTTTTCCATTATCGCTGAAAAACAAAACCGGCGATCTCAAACCATGCGAACTCTGGCATTTGGCCGGGCTAAACAGTATTATCGAAAAAAAAGATGGCCGGCCATCTTTTTCGATAATACGGTTCCGGCCAGCTGTTGCACCGCCACCAAAATAGATCGCCGGCAATCTATTTCGCCGGCAACGTTCGATTATGCCCCTCCTTATGACAGGGCATCTGCACTGGTGACAGGATGCCTAGCTAGAAACGGAAGTGAAAAACTCACATTCGCCTACACTGATCTTTGAGGTATCCGTGTCCTTCCTTATAGAATTAAGGCCATTATGAACAAAAGTCATCTGACCTGCATCCTATTATATAGACGCCTTGCAACTGGAACGAGGTACAGCCTATTTTTGCAGATTTTGTTTCCAGCGCATGTTTGGCCAGCTCCAATGTACTCATTCTGGGTGATATTAATCTGCATCTTGAAAACTATTCATCTTCCAACACGCGTGACTGCTTGGGCTTTCTCCAATCCTGGGACTTCTCCTGCTGGAATCACCAAGCAACCCATTCGAAAGGACACACGCTTGACCTCCTCTCCCTAAAATCAGCCGCTAACCTCACTTTTCATATAAACTGTGCTAAATGGTCAGCAATCCCTTGGTCGGATCACTTCAAGCTGACCTGCTCCATTTCATGGCAGGTGAAAGGCCCACCGTACTCTCGAAATCAAACGACTTATTACACTAGAGGTTATATTGACCCCAAGGTATTTTGGCAGTTAATCTATGAGACAGATTGGCCTGAGCCGGTGGATTCTGTTAACTTCTTGGCAAATTGGGATGCACGATGTAGAAGAATTTTGGACACCATTGCTCCTCTCAGAGCAAGGTCCACAAAGAGGACTGCTGCTGCACCATGGTTTAATGATGATCTTAGACAACTTAAAACCACTTGCAGACAACTTGAAAGGGCCTGGAGAAAGCGCCAGGACACTCAACATCTAAATGCATGGAAGGCCTCTCAGAGAAAGTATAATTATGCTATCAGACAATCCAAGAAACTCTATTATAAATCTAAAATAGGCCCAGAGTACAAAGATTTGAAACAACAATACTCTTTAGTTAACAAACTCACGGATTCTACAGTGCTCACTTCTGTCAATAAAGGTATTCCACCTGCTGCAACTTTGGCCAAGTTTTTCAAAGAAAAACTCATAAAATTAAAGAATTCCCTACCGCAGAGTTTGTGTGTAAGTGATTTTCTTAGTGCCCTTGATCCGAGTTCATGCGAGCACCCAGCTGACCGATCGTTCTCACTCTTCGCACCTCTGAATGTAGATTCTGTCCTACAGGAGATTCGCAGACTTTCCAGTAAATTTTGCAAATTAGATGCTTGCCCAAACTATTTACTTCAATGTGCTCCTCGTTGTTTCATAGCTGATTTGACGCACCATTTTAACTTCATGCTTGGTATTGGCATGTTCCCTGAAACTTTTGGAAACATCCTACTTACCCCGATTCCCAAAGATGTCAAGAAAAACAGCCGAGATCTTGCCAACTATCGGCCGATTGCATCTATTCCGCTTTTCGTGAAATTGATGGAGAGCATGGTATACAAACAGCTTAAGGAGTATTTGGACAAGTTTAATATATTGCATGAGTCACAGTCAGGATTCCGTCCACTCCATAGTACCGAAACTGTGCTTGTCACACTCCTGACCAACTTTAAAAAGGAAATAGCTGTTGGAAAGAGAATTCTGCTTTTACAATTTGAAATGTCTAGTGCTTTTGACATGGTGAGCCATGACATCCTGCTTCAGCTCCTTGACTACTTTGGTGCCAGTGGAAATGTACTAGCATGGTTGAAAGGTTTTTTAACCACAAGATCATACCAAGTTAGCTCTAACTCAAGCCTGTCACCTCGCTGGAATGCAGACTGTGGTGTGCCTCAGGGCTCACTGCTTTCCCCAACGCTCTTCAACATAATGTTGGTTCCTCTGGCCACAGCCCTTTCCAAATTAGGTCTCAACCCATTTATTTATGCGGATGACATCACTATCTCTATTCCTTTTAAAACAGACTTGAGCGAGATAGCCAATGAAATACAGCTTGGGTTACGCACAATGCTAGATTGGGCCAACACTTTTAAATTCAAATTTAATGCTGAGAAAACACATTGCCTTGTCCTCTCCACTCCCTATAACAAGTTCACGACCTCCACATTAATCACGCCTGAGCTTGTCTTACCGATCTCTGAGTCTCTAAAAATATTAGGTGTACTTGTTACTCTGGAGCAGCAAAAGAAAATCTACCACCAGACAAATGTTCTTCTCTCTTTGGAAGCTAAAACGCATAAAACCTTACGGGAAGTATTTCGAGGTTTAACTCAGTCTTTAGTCCTTAGCCGCCTTGATTACCGTAATGGGATATATGCAGGGTGCAAAGACATGCTCCTGAAAAAATTACAAACTGCCCAGAACACAGCTGCTAGGCTCATTTATGGTAAATCGAGGTTTGAAAGCTCAAGACCATTGCATGAGAAACTGCACTGGCTCCCTGTAAAGGACTGAATAACATTAAAAATTTGCGCTTCGGTGCATAAAATTCTCTATGGTGAAGCCCCTGCGTATATGGATGCCCTTGTCAGCTTACCACCTCGAAGCTCTCACAGATCAGCTCGTTTGTACCTAAATCTGCATTACCCAATCTACAGTGGCCTCAAGTATAAAACCACTTATGCCTCCACCTTTTCCTATATTAGCGCACAACTGTGGCATGGTCTACCTAAATTCATGAAAGTTATCCCTGATCATCCGACCTTCAAAGGATACCTTAAGACCTACTTATTCGGAAAGGCTTACGCTCTTGACCCGACCCGCACCGTTACCTATTGAATTCTATTTTCTATCCATATTTTCCCACCTCTGCTATTACTCACTTGTCCCTTTCCCTACATTGCCGTTGACTGTTTGTTGATGTATGCTTTTGTAAATTACTGTAAGCCACATTGGGCCTGCCCGCGGGTGGGAAAATGTGGGATATAAATGCTGTAAATAAATAAATAGGCTTCAGCTTCTATCAATCATAGTCTATTCATAATATCTTTATAAGTGCTAATGAGGAAAAACGTAATTTTGAGCAGAAATTTTATTTAATAATGTACTTATTTTGAGGTACTGTAACTGATATTAAGTGCCTGCCTGGCTGAGTTAATTAGGCATTTCTCCTGGAGAAACATACTGTAAATAGATTAACCTTAAAATAACAAGAGCAGGAAAGCGGAACTGATCTCTTACTCTTTTGTAGTATTTTAATTACTTTCAGGTTCATTTTCAAAAGAGAAGGACACCCATCTTTCAACACAAATAAGAAGATGGGCGTCCTTCTCACAGGGTCTCCCAAATCGGTATAATCGAAAGCCGATTTTGGGCGTCCCCAACTGCTTTCCGTCGCAGGGACGACCAAAGTTCACAGGGGTGTATCGGAGGCATAGTGAAGGCAAGATTTGGGTGTGCCTAACACATGGACGTCCTTGACCCATAATGGAAAAAAAGGGCGTCCCTGATGAGCACTTGGATGACTTTACCTGGTCCTGTTTTTCTTATGACCAAGGCACAAAAAGGTGCCCGAACTGACCAGAAGACCACCGGAGAGAATCAGGGATGACCGCCCCTTACTCCCCCAGTGGTCGCTAACCCCCTCCCACCCTAAAAAAAATTCTTTAGAAATATTTTGTGCCAGCCTCTATGCCAGCCTCAAATATCATACTGAGGTCCATCACAGCAGTATGCAGGTCCCTGGAGCAGTTTTAGTGGGTGCAGTGCACTTCAGGCAAGCAGACCCAGGCACATCCCCCCCCCCCCCACACACCTGCTACACTTGTGGTGGTAAATGTGAGCCCTCCAAAACCCACCACAAACCCACTGTACCCACATCTAGGTGCCCCCTTCACCCGTAAGGGCTATGGTAGTGGTGTACAGTTGAGGGTAGTGGGTTTTGGGGAGCTCAGCACACAAGGTACCAGGAAGCAATTTATGAAGTCCACTGCAGTGCCCCCTAGGGTGCCCAGTTGGTGTACTGGCATGTGAGGAGGACCAGTGCACTACAAATGCTGGCTCCTCCCATGACCAAAGGGCTTGCATTTGGTCATTTCTGAGATGGACGTCCTTGGTTTCCATTATCGCCGAAATTCAGAAACGACCAAGTCTAGGGACAACCATCTCTAAGGACGACCCATATTTCAAGATTTGGGCGTCCCCGACCGTATTATTGAAACGAAAGATGGACGTCCATCCTGTTTACATAATACGGGTTTCCCCGCCCCTCCATTGGGACGTTGCAAGGATGTCCTCAGCAAAACTTGGGCGTCCCTTTTGATTATGCCCCTCCAGGTGTTTCAGTGACTGTGTAGAGCTGAATATACATGTAGCCCTGGGGCTCCCTTTTTGCCCTGTGATTCTTATGCACTACAGGAGGCAGGTCCCAATATACCTTCAGGAATGAGGAGTTTTGGTTTGTAGGAATGAACTCCCCTGTACCTGAAAGGAAGGTTCTGGGATCTGTGCTGGTTAATATGCATGTGCCTGGTTTCAAGAGAGATAACAGCTTCCTGAACTCTGTGAATAACTCCTTTGTACTCCAGAATGTATCAGAGAACAGAGTGACTGTATTCAACACTTGACTCGAATATAATAAATTCACTGTACAAAGTGGCATAAAAAGAGTATCTGCAAGAATATAAACAGTCAAATAATTAAAGACATTGACATGAAGCATAAGCTTCAGTATAGAAGTACTTAGCATTGTAACACTAGATGCAGCTGCAAGAGCTGGCAGTCAAAAAGGGGCTGAAAGAAAAATATAGAGTATGCACATAGTCCAGATGGGGCCCAATGTAATGTGATGGAGATGTTAGCATTTTCTAGGCAGTTCTTTAAGAGCTCTGTAATTAATTAATTAATTAATTAATTAATTATTTGAGGTGATTGCTGCTCAGCCATTGTAGTCACTGTGTAAAATATACTGAAACTATCTTCACAGAGCCTTGCAGAGCCCTGCATTGTATAGTAGTCCTTTCCTGGGCTGAGTGGCCCCAAATGCAGTTCTTTTTCCTCCCAAATCAGGGTGAGAGTTGTAGTTGCTGTTATTGATGAGAAGTTCCTGTGGAAGTCCCTCTTGAGGGAGGGCTCCGCTATGACTTCAGAGGGGACTTTTTTGCTGCTGCAGGCAAATACCTGATTCCTTGGAGTTCAAGGGCTAAGAATCTTGTGTGTCTCTGTAGCCCAAATGCTTTTCAGTTTTCTCCTTGGCTCCCTCTCAGTAGCCAACTGAGCCATTGCATCGGAATTCTCCATAGTTCAAACACAGCCAATTGGAGTGAGTTCTGTCACTGCTGGGGGAGGGACTAAATCAGTCCTGCGACTCCCTATGAGTCTCAATGACATGGATCAAAGGAATCCACTTCAGGGTTTGTCCTTAGCTGCCTATCAGCTGTACCTGAGTCCTCAGACATACAGCACTATCTCTGTTTTCGGTTTACTCCGACTAGGAAAGGAAAACTCCAGAAATCCAATTTGTACCCAGTTATTTATAAACTCAAAGGGATGAGAACCTTTTTTATATTTATGTGAAACTCTCCTCATATACTGATTGTTCATCCTATGACAAGAGTCTACACTATCTGCTGGTACATGTATAGCAAGCAGAGAGCAAGAGGTGACAGGCACATGACATGCACTTTCAGAAAGAATCAGTAATTGTTTTCATTTTTAAAATGGCAACAACAAAAAAAAATAGTTTTTAAATGTTTAAAACTACAGGAAACACTGGATTCAGTAGACAGGGTGAATTGTCGACAATTCAGTGTGGTGTGAAAACTTCCAAACTGTGGGGATGTGTGACAGGAATGGCAGATTTTAAGATTGTCTAGGAAGGATAGGTGGCTATCAATACTGTTCTCCTTCACTCTGAACACTGGCTGCTTCTTTCCTCTCGTATTCAGTTCAAACTTTTGATCCTCATTTACAAAGGTCACTTTCCCCACACCCAGGGCCGTGCCTAGGGTCTCTGGCGCCCCCCTGCAGACTATCAGTTGGCGCCCCCCCCCCCCCCCCCCGGTGAAAATGATCGCTCACCACTTGCTACACTGACAGGAATTGTCAGCAATATTCTTAGAAACAAATTGCTATACATTGCAAAATAAGATAGCAGATGTAAATTCTCAAAGTAGACATATTCCAAACGCTAAAATGAAAATAAAATGATTTTTTTTTACCTTTGTTGTCTGGTGACTTTCTTTTTCCAATCATGCTGGCCAGTATCTGAGTCTGCTGCTATCTGTCCTCTTAACTCCATTTCCAGGACTTCCTTTCCATTTGTTTCTTTACTTTTCTCCTTTCTTCTTCATTTCTTGCTCTATATCCATTTCCAGCAATTTCTCCTCTCTCCCTGGGTCCTGCCCTCCCATCCATGTCCATTCTTGTCCCTCTCTGCCCTTCCCTCCTCCATCCATAGCCAGCAATCCTCCTCTCTCCCCTGCATGTCCAGTCCAGTGATTTCTCTTCTCTCCCGTCCCGTCTACCCCCCCCTCTCCTCATCCTTCCATCCGTTTTCCCTCTTTATCTCCCCATCCTTCTGTCTTCCTCTTCCCTCTTTCTCTCCATGTCCTTCCATTCGTCTACCCCCTCTCCCGATCCTGCCATCCAACATCTACCCCCTCTCTCCCAATCCTTCCATCCAGTGTCTCTCTCTCTCTCTCTATCCCCTTTTCCATCCAGTGTCTCTCTCTCTACCCTTTTCCATTCATCATGCCCCCCTCTCTCTCCCCATCCTTCAATGTTTCTCCTCCTGTTAGTTTCTCTCTCCCTACTCTTCCTTCCAGTGTCTTCCCTCTTTCACCCCCCCCCTCCCATTTTCTCCTCATTTTAAGCAGCTTCTCCCTTTCTCCAGGACTCCAGCCCTTCTCCATGTCCCCTCCTTCTCTCCCCATCTTCCCACTCTCTCCATTATACCTGCCTAGTGCCTCTCGCTCCCCCTTCCACCTGGCATTAATTTGTTGGCCACTGCTGCTGCTTCTCCTCTTCAGCAGCAGCGCCCCGAGTCCAGACAAAAAAAACAAAGGTAACACAGTTACACGCACCCAAAGTGCAGGAATCAGCTGAGAGGACCGACACCACACGCAGCTTCAACCGCTTTGGAGCCCCAGGAGCAACAGTTGGCTGCTGGAACAAGCGCGGGGCTGTACCGTAGCAGCTTTCAGCATGGGCTATCGGCACTGCAGCCGCTCCTCTCTGTCCCCGGAGCAGAGCAGGAAGTCGATGTCAACTTCCTTCCTGCTCCTCCAGGGGCAGAGAGAGGAGCGGCTGCAGCGCAGACAGCCCATGCTTGAAGGCTGCCACGGCCCCGCTCTTGCTTCTTTTTTTTTGTTGTTTTATCGCGCGACTCGCGCTGAAGAGGAGACTTTAATTCCCACTTTGCCGGCCCAGACTCGGGAGTGCGGGAGACTCCGGACTTGGCAGGTCTGGATAAGCGGGCCTCGAGGGAAAGTGGCTACGTTTGGGGGGGGGAGGCAATGCAGCATGGGCGGGAAAGGTCACTAAGCCTCCCCAAGCCTCTTATACGGGGCGCCTATGAGCGTCAGTGAAAGCGGAGCGCTGCCGACATCTACCTTCCCTTCGCGCTCTTGGTCTGTGTCCGCCTTCTTTCTGACGTCAGAAGAAGGCGGGACACAGAGAACCAATGAGTGCAAGGGAAGGGAGACGTCAGCAGCGCTTTCACTGACGCTGCTGCGACCAGGTAAAAGATTTAAAGGCCTCGCGGGGCGAGAGTAAGCACCGCGGCGGCGCCCTCCAGAGGTGGGCGCCCCCCTGCGGCGCTTACCCCGCTGACCGCATCGGCACGGCCCTGCCCACACCCCCAACTACTTACAATGTCTCCTCATTCCCTATGCTCCCACTCGCACACTCCAGTCCTATAATGCTGGTCTCTTTTCCCTACCTCTTCCTTCTGTCATTTGTCTGGATGTCACTCATGCTTCTGCTTTCAGTTATATTGATCCTGTGCTCTGGAACTCACTCCCCCTGCAGATCCGCTCTGAATCCTCTTTTGATACTTTCAAAACTGCACTGAAAACCCATTTATTTAGGCTGACTTTTCAATCTTTTAGTTAGTTGTCTTCCTGTCTTTTTCCATTATTTTGTATCTTTCTTAGTGATCTCTTTCTAGCTATCCATTGCTTTATATTGTACACTGCTTAGATACCGTTGTTTTTTGTCCCTCGCAGTTTATCAAATGAAATACATGATGATAATGATGATGATGTTTTGTTTTATTTGTAAACCCTTGTGCAGCTGTGTTTGCTGAGGCTCCATGCCTAACTACTAGCATTAGCTACCACATCACATATGGTTCTAGTGGTGAGATCTGAACTTCCCACTGTAAAGAAGGCACAATCCATTAACCTCCAGGGCTTGGGGCCTCAATACAGCAGTGTAGGGGCATTTACATGGGCTAAAGGGAGTAGACCTGCCCTAGATATGGACCTCAAGAAGTAGTCAGAGCTGAAAAGGCAGGGTTTTCATGTGTGTGTATTTGCAATGCTGTTAGAGCAAAAGAGAAAGTCTGACCTGGAATGGTCAGTGGATTCTGGTAGATTGTATGCTTTAGCTTCAGTATAAGCCACAAGCAGCCAGAGGGGCTCACAACTTTAGGATGTAAGTGGTTGCAGTCCTGGATGTCCTCCATGTAAAACATAAACTGTGGAGATATAAAGAGCGATATTAACTACTACTACTTGAACTTCAGCTGGAACAGTTGGGAAATCCAGTCCAGATTAATGATTGGAGATGGAGCTGCTGATTATCCTGTTGAAAGGCCAGTTCTTCAATATAGAAAGCCAGAGGGAGTAAGAAATTCCAAGCTGTTGGCTGGATATAGGAATTGCTGTATTTTAAGTTGCAACCGAACCATTGGAAACTCTGAAGTAGAGTAGTAGTTTAAAAAGTTTCTGTTAACAGGAAATGATGCCCAACTCCCAGATTAATTAGGTCTTTAATTAGGTCTTTAATTCTCTGTATACTTTACTTGATATTCAGTTCTCTATCTCTACTATTACAATTGTATTGCAATTAACCATCTTTATGTTGTTATTATATTACTGATATCCTACTTTCTTGATGCTGTGAATAATCTCTGTTGTAATGTTACCCCTCCCCCTCTCCGGGGTATGGTGTATGGTAAGCACTGGGCCCTGGTTCGCCTGTTGTTAGTAGTCGTGGCTCCCAGAAACCCAGTACCCAGGAGTGGTGAGGAAACAAATACACTAACCACGTCTCCCACTTTCTGAAAATGGAAGAGGAAAGAAACTAATATCAGGATTTGTCCCAGATTCCAAAAGATCAAACTGCAATTCAATTAATTAATTCTTTTATTATTTTTGCACTCTCAAAATAAGTGTTTAAACAAAACCTATAATAAATGTTTTCTCCTTCCTTAGACAGAACATATAAGTTTAACCTGCAAACCCTTTTTTATTAACTGGTTTCATTTGTATTTCAGAACAGGAAGATCGCTTTTTTAAGGCTAATCTCAGGTAAATTCAACATTTAATCCCAACACCTTCTATTTAGCCTCTATATTTGCTTCACCTCTTTATAGGTTGTAACAAGAATTTGATACTTTGTGTGTAATTCTTTTCTTTCAGTGCACAGACGTCTTCTCAACTTTCAGCTTATGTAAGTATTTTCAATTCTTTTCTTTGCTTCAATACACATACACACTCATTGGTACCGTTCAGTTTCTTTTGTCCATTTTCACTTAGTAGACGTTGAGATTTTCAGCGAAGTAATCTCTTTCTTGCGTGGGGGCCCTTGAATGAACTGGATTCGGCACTGGTGCTCCTTTGCAGCTCTATTCTTCCTCCTAACCTCTCTAATAACAAACCAAATTGGGAGGCAAAACCCTGACTTCCTTTCTTTTTTTTCCAGGAATTGTTATAGGGACTTTAAAAGTATTTCTTTAGACTGTGGCCTGCTAATTAATTTAAACAAAATTAATCAAAATATTTCTAACTGTTCAATCTATACTTCACTGGGTAATCCCTATTCTAAGGCGCTGGAACAGCTTCTGCACAGCAGCTGAGATTCACTCACAGTGTAACATTCCATTCCCAGTCCGACACCCAACATTCCATCACTCACTAAACTTATAAGACTATGGTTAAATCTCTCATACCCTCAGACTCACCAACACTTAGTCCTGGTTCAATAACAGTTTTCTCCTTTTCAATTTACACTCACACTCTCACACTTTTCTCTGTTTCATTCAGAAACCATTACTCTTTTACTTACCACTCAGTCAATCTTAACAATTCCTCACTCAGAGTACTTACAGTCCTGAAACACAAGCAAACTTCCTTCCAAGTATCTCTCTGTTTAATTCTCAATTATTCCCTCATATACTAAACTTTTCCCAAATCACTTTGCCACTTTTTCCTGTTTCTCTCACAGCTCCTTCAAAACACCTCCTCTCCCTCTTAGTGCTCAGCTTCTTCTGTTAACTGCCACCTGCTGTTGCCAAGCCAACAGAAGCTCAGCTCTCAACAAATTCCAAGGACCTGCGCTGCTGGCCACAATGGAACTCTGGGACAACTCAGGTAATTTTATTTATTTTATTAACCCCTAGGTTACAGTAAGCCACATTGAACTTGAAAATTCTTGGGATGTGAGATATAAATGTCATAAATAAATAAAATATAATATTCTCAGTCCCTTCCTCTTTACTTTTCTTCTGCAAATTTGTCGACCCTCTTTGCTTCTTGGTCTTCTTTTTCTCCTATTACCACCCTTACTATTACTCTCAACTCTATGCGCCTTACTACTTAATCTCTTACACTCCTCATGGTTGAAGTACTCATGGCAGGGTCTTTTAGCCCTCGCTCATGCTCACATCTCTCAAAGCCTCTCTACAGTTCACTCTGTTTGGAAAAGGGCATGGGTTATTCCTGTTTCAAAAAAAAAAAAAAAAACAACAACAGTAGATCCAGCAGACCCTCTCAACTATTGACCCATTTCCAATCTATGCTGTTTTTCTAAAATAGTGGAAAAATATTGTACCTTCAACTTTTTGACTTTACTGAAAAGATTTTTGCTTTGCACCCACGTCAGTTTCCGTCAATGACATAATACTAAGACTATTGTTACTACCCTTCTAAGTAATTCTCACGGTTGTGGCCGTGCCTTTATGTTCAGACCTACTGTTTCTCTGTATCTGGTTCTGTGACCTCTCCAGTCTGCTTCATTTCTTATTGTTCTTCCTGTAAGCCAAGCCTTGCTTTGGTCTCCCTGCGTCTGCTTCATTTTCTGCTTGTGACATCATCAGCCTACTCCTTTATAAGGACCCAGGGAGCTTTCCTACATTGCCTTTGCAAGCGGTCTCTTAATCTTGTGTTACCTCTTTAGATCATATCCATGCTTGGATTTGTTCCTGAGTGTTTTACTCCTGAAGGTCTACGCTGTGTTTCTCTGAGTCTTGTGTTTCAATGCTTTCCTTTGTTTTTGTGAGTTTGCTTTTGAATCTTGATTCCTGAAAGCCTGGCTTTAGAGCCACACCCTGCCCTTGGTGTCTGTATCTGTTTGATTCTACCCTTGGCTCCTCTGTGTTTTGCCAAGCTCTGTTTCTGTATTCCATGTTCTGTTTCCTGTGTGTGTGTCTGTAGAAGCCAGCATCATACCTGATTACTTCACTGCTATCCAGCTGTGGGTGCTGGTAAGCACATTGCTTCTTTGTTTGTTTGTCTTCCCTTAGTCTGCTTAATCCTTTGCCTGCCATGTTTGCTTCCTGGCTCTTGAGCTCTGTTTCTGCAGAGTTCTCTTCCTGTGTGTGTTTGTGCCAGGTTCTGCTCCTGCTCTATGTTTGAGCTAGTTCTGTCCCAGTTCCCTGCTAAGCCAAGTCCCTTTTAGTATCCTGTTCCAGCCAAGCCAAGTCCCTTTCAGTATCCTGTTCCAGCCAAGTCAAGTCCCTTTCAGTATCATGTTCCAGTCAAGCCAAGCCAAGCCAAGCCAGTCTCAGAATCCTGTTCCAGCCAAGCCAAGCCCATTCCAGCATCCTGTTTTTTGTTGTTGTTACATTTGTACCCTGCGCTTTCCCATTCATGGCAGGCTCAATGCGGCTTACATGGGGCAATGGAGGGTTAAGTGACTTGCCCAGAGTCACATGGAGCTGCTCCAGCCATGCCAAGCCAAGCCTATTCCAGAATCTGGTTCCAGTCAAGCCAAGCTAAGCTCGTTCCAGAATCCAGTTCCAGTCAAGCCAAGCTAAGCCCGTTCTAGAATTATCTGGTGCGCTCTTCTCGCGGCCGGCCCGCTCCCCGGGTTCACCTCAGTGAAGGCAAGCATCGGCCACGCTGGCTGGGCCGATGCTCCGACGCCTCACTCCCCGCTCTGCTGGCTTCGCCGGCCGTCATGGCGGTGCCGGCGCCCCGCTCTTGCCATCACTGCAGTATGGAACGCCGGCCATGTTGGCAGCACCAGCGTCCCAGGGATAGCGCTTCTCTTCCGGGTGCAGGGCCTGGGAACTCTGGCCACGCCTCCAACACCCGAATTGGCCACTCACATCTAGACACCTCCTCCTACCGGTCAGCCTATCTGTGTCTCCCTGGCCAGCTATTTGTCTCCCTGATGGTGGGGGCTATTTAAGGAGCAGCGTCTCTCTGCAAACTTTGCTTCGGCTTCTACTTCGGTAGGTTCGCTTGTGCTACTGTGTGACTTTGTCGTCTACTGGCTCTACTGTCTACTTTGTTGCTGACCTCCGCCTGGACCTCGACTACTCTGTGCTTGCTGCCTGACCTCGACTACTCTTTGCTTGCTGCCTGACCTAACCACTGCCTGGACCTCGACTACTCTGTGCTTGCTGCCTGACCTGACCTCTGCCTGGTCCTCAACTACTCTGTGCTTGCTGCCTGATCTGACCACTGCCTGGACTTCGACTACTCTGTGCTTACTGCCTGACCAGACTTCGTGCTAGTTCCTAGCGACTCTACCAGCGACCTGCTCTGATTACGTCTGGCACCTGAACTGCTCATTTGCTACTGCCAGCCTTGCCCACCTCCTGCACGCACAGCCCTCTCCACCAGAGTCCTCTTTGCCTGTTGCCTGCGGCCGCCTGACCCCTGCCTCCCTCCGGAAGTCCTGTCGGCTGCCTGCACCTGGGGGCTCAACCCTCAGGGAATGGCAGCCATCACAGGTTAAGCCTTGGGGTTGCCCGGCTGCCCAACAGAGCGCAGGTTCCAGTCTTCATCTCTGTGCTCTGCCTGGGCACAAGGACTCATGAATGTGACAGTGTCAACCAGGGGAAGAGAAGAAATCTCTCCAAAGTCAACCAGTAGAAGATCAGGACCAGACTTGAGATCTGCCCAGTGAACTGGAGGAAGTCAACCTCTATATTGCAGAATTGGTAGAAGATTCACACCATGTAGCTATATATGTACATAGATTATGAGAGAAGAAATCCCTCCTTCCAACTTGACTAGTAGAGGTTCAAGACCAGTTTCAAGGTCAAAGTTACAGAATGCAGGAATATGAAGCCAGGCTGCAATGCACAGAAAAAGAGAAAATAGGGCATCTAACTGAAGTTGTGGGAAGCCATCAGGAGTCTCAAGCAAGGGCACAAGCATTGGAGACCCTGAATGGCATGCTCCAGGTTGAAGTGCAGGAGTTGAGCCTCCGGGAGGAGGGAGCTTGCAAGAGAGGAATGGTAGTCCAGCTAGCATGTACTAAGCTGGCGAAGGGCTGTTGACCCAGCAGCTAGTAGAGTTGCAAAGCAAGACCAGCATGGAGTGGCAGTGCTGAATAGTAAAATATGGATACTGCAAAACCAGCTGGCACAGAAACAGGCTTAGCTGACCTAACTGGAAGTATACAAGAGTGAGACTGAAAATTTGGCTTCTTAGCTCCAGAAGGATTCCCAAGCAAGGGTTACTCTGAAGAAACATAAGCGTATACTAGAGAACCAGCTGATAGATGCCAGAAGAAGGAAGATGAAGGAAAGTCAATGTATACACGGTGCTCAGGTCCTGACACATACCAGGTAGCTATCCCTCTAAGTGGAAGACTTAAAGAGGCAACTGGAAGAAAACTCAGGAGCCACAAAAGGGCTGCCAGTTGCCTTGCAGATTACCAGTCACGAGTTCAACTGATGTACGAACAATGTGAACTTGAGACCAAGGCTAGACTGCAGAGCGCTCTGGTCTGAGCAATCAATGAAGTGGTTCAATGGAGAAACAGGGTCAGTCACTTGTGATACTGGATCCAGAAGGGCTATGCTGGAAAACGAGCAACCTGCCTAATACTGAGAACGAGGACAGGTCCAGTATCCCAGGATTTTGGGAAACGGTCACTAAGAATGTTGATACAGAGTAACCTGCTTCAGGAGTATGAGAAAGCTGTCATGCAGCATGTGAAAACCATTAAAGTGAGATTTTCAGAATTTGGCCACCCTATGAGTTTGGTGTTAGAAATTCACCCCGAACCTTGGGAGCAAGATACAGTCACAGTGGCTGGAGATATTCAAGGAGCTCATAGCAATAGGCTGTGACAGTAGTTCCTTGCCAAAGGAGTGTGAAGACTCCCAACTAGGGAGACAGTAGAAAGGAGAAGAGGAGATGCTGGCGACCTTTGGGAGGGGTAGGGGATACGCTGGCCATTTGAGGAGGCAGAGATGGGAAGAGGAGATGCTGGCTACCTCAGGGCATAGGGAGGGGAAAGGGAGATGCTGAAATATGGTGGGTATAAGGCCTTGACCCACTTTGGAGGGGGGGGGGGGGGGTGAGAAAGCATGCTTGTCTGAAGGTATGCTTAAAATATTTTATACCCCTGGGTTAGCCCTGCTCATCTCCTGTTCTAGGAATGTGGCTGACACACACTTCAGAGTGCTGTTCCTTCAGAACCTGCAAGTCTTGGGTAGGATTGTTGAGAGGTAAAAGGACCAAAGAAACGATTAACTCCATACTTCTAGGTGTCTAATCAATTCCCTTAGTGGCTTTTCAGAAGGACGGGGTTGGGGGTGGTACACAGTCCTGCAGTACACTGTCCTGAAAAGAAGACTTCTGCTGATTGTGGTGTTTCATGATTTCTCTGGATATCCACTGCTGTGTTTGTCAGAAGACAGTGCCTCTTACCATTAATTTGAATCTAGAATTTGCAGTTATAAGCCAGGGGACAAAAAAAGTGTCCCATTCCACAGGATAGTCTCAGAAACTAGTGGGTAATGAAGGAAGAAGCTCCTAAAGTGCTGACAGCCGCACGCCTGCTTGGCGCACTGAGCACTCCCTTGCTCAGAAGATGGGGTGCTCCACCCTGGGTGGCAATTAAAGTAGGTACACCACTGGTGCCACTAATACCAATAGAATGAAGGCGGTGAAGAAGTAAATCAGGCCGCATAAGTAGCAGTCGTATCTTTAAGTGGCTTGGCTTATGCGGGCAAGGGTTGAATATTGAGTTAGACGGCTATATGTTAACCTGTTCAGTGTCAAAGCCCAGACAGGACCTGACATTGAATATCTTGGAATAATGCCAGCGGTGGGCAGCAAAATGCTCACCTCCTCTGACTGACCATTGGGGAGGAGGGGGGTAGTTTTTGGCAAAGTTTCCTTGAAATTTACAAAGGTTGGTTCTTACTGACCTTTATTGAGATTTCTTATATTCTACAAAAGGTACCAACTTTAGATCAAAGCCTGTTTTTATATATACCTCTGCTAGCAACACCCTGACACTTCTTTGCAGTGATTGTCCCCTTGATAAGTCTCCCAGTCTTACACACAACTTTACACATGGCCAAATGCAGCTGTGCCAGCCACTGAAGAACAAACACGGGCAGCTATCCTAACTCCACGGCACCACATGCACGGGTCTTTTTACACTCAATGAACCTCTCCTAATTTGTTTAAAACCTCTCTTTTAAGAAATGTTGTTTATAAGCTAATGCCACAACAGAAAACAGCACTTAAAGGCCACAATTCTGCATTGTTTAATTCTGCATTGTTTGTTATGAATCTTGCTTTCAACACCAGCATGACATTAGCATCACCAGCCCTTACAGTAAATTTGCATTTATTAATTGAGAATCTAATATACCATTGAATATATATGTCTGATTGGCAACCACACTGGTGTCTATCCATTTAATGTTAGGCCTGCTATTTTTTCAGGCCTATTTTAAATGCATAACATCCATTTAGCAACCGAATATTGTTACTAATGTTGCTGGTCCGCCTTTTCGGCTCCCTAATGCTAACCCCTTGCTCTGTGGATAAAATTTCACTGTTAGAGGCACATTTTCAAACCTATGGAACTTTGTAAGTCTAAGTGGTTTGAAAACGAGCCCCTTAATAAGTTAAATGCTCAACTTTATCTGTGTAAGTAGTGAAAATACATGCATAAGCAAGTTGTGTGTTCATGTCAGCAAACATAACTCACTTTGAATACCAGGCCCATAATCTACACATTATTATGCACACAGAAAGAATTGTCACTGGCTGTAATATCTGAGTTATATGGATGGAAGGAGGGCAACTGTGAGTGAAGCCACATGGCAGTATAGCTGCAGTAGGGGCAGGTTCCAAAGGAGAAGAAAAAGGCCTCCAGGCCAGCAAAAAAGTCTAAAATTTAAACAGTTTTGCTGTGGTGGAAAAAGTCAGATGAGATTCACACTCCACATTACTGTCATTGCACTGTGTGACCCACAGAATACCATTTAGAGACACAGAAAGATTTAAAGTTTGCTTTCTTCAGGAGTTTTTACAGTAATAGCTGGCTCGTTTTTCTCTGTCCCTTGGGTGGGTAATTGCTCTTGTCCTCCATGAGGTGACCCTGTTTTTTTGCCTCCGGCTTCCTAGTGCACATCACTAGCCTCAGCTCATTTGAAGGCTGCTGTGGGAAATTTCCCTGCAGTCTGTTCGGCACGCTTCAGCTCCACTGATTAACCTTGTGTTTCGACACAGCTTCCAAGGCGTATCACCCGATAGCATGTCGTAACTCAGCTCCCATCCGCAGTGGCTGCCACTCTGCTACTTGATTAGGCTTAATGAGCAGGGCATGGGACCCTGGAGGCTATTTCTTCTTCTGATGGATTGAAGCTCTGTGTCCTTGTGACCGAAGCGCAGGGACTGTGAGCACAGTAACATGGGCTATTAAAAAAGTAGCCATGCAGTTTCCAAAGAGAAGGGCATATTAATGCAAAAAAAAAAAAAAAAACAGTTTACTTTTATCTTTGTACTGGTATCTACAGGATAGTAGTAATCTAATAAGCTAGAAAATCAATTAGCAACAGAGGAGGCCCTTCGGTAACAATTCATTAACCATACCCACAGCCTTAGATCAGAACTCACACATTTAGCTGCAGTGAGGGTGGGTAATTTTGACAATGGCTTGAAAATGTCCTCTAATAACTCCTTAAGGAAGATGCCAACATTTAGGCACCAAGAACGCACATGAGTGACTAGACTATCAGCACTTACTTGTGTAAATGCCACAAATCTGGCTACGTGCTATTCTACAAATATAAATTAACTTATGCATCCAGCTTTTCCTACATAAGCACACAGCTCTGGAACGCACTACCAAAAGCAGTGAAATCAACGTATGACCACCTAAACTTCCGGAAATCACTAAAAACTAACCTGTTCAAAAAGGCATACCCTACAGACCCAATTTAAGTGCCTGAACCCTGCAACGATTCTCTAATGTGTCTGTTACACATGAACCCTATTCCACCTCAATATCACTTGTATTTGCTCTTACCGGATTTGGCGAATGCCTTTACAGTACTATGTAAGCCACATTGAGCCTACAAATAGGTAGGAAAATGTGGGATACAAATGTAACAAATAAATAAATAAATAAAAACAACACGGCACCTAAATGTGATGATACATAGTTTGAAGGTGGGCATTCACATGGAGGCGAGAGCGGTCTGATCATTCGGGCAACCGGGCAGTGGCTGAGGGCCAGGGCGGTGGGGGGCCCAGTACTCCCCTCCCATGTGCTCAACATCCCCCTCTTCCCTCTGTCCCTTCTCTCTCCCCCTCCTGCGCGCCAGCATCTCCCATCTCTCATTCTACATCACTTAACCAGCTATAAAGAACTGCATAAAGTACCTTAACTGGTAAAGTGCTGATTTCACCCCTCAGAATTCTCTACATATAGCCAGTTTTATCTTGAGTGCTAACTGGGCATTTTCCAGCGGCACTATCCAATTAAGTGCCACTGAAAATGCCCAGTTAGCCCCAGACAGGCAATTTAAATGGCAAACCTTCAGAAATTGTGCTTACAATGAGACCTCAGACAGCACCTATCTACAGTACACACTCCTGCATATGCTTTCAAGCAGGTGTAAATGTTTGTACATAAAGTACATGTATATTTTACAAACAACATGTGTAAATCATTGACTCTGCCCATTCTACCTCATTAATGGCAAAAATAGAAATTCTGACATTTTAGAGTCGCAATAAAAAGTGGTCAGAGCATGCAGTAAAACCACACTGCCACACCAGGAACCACTAGTGCAGCTTGATAAAAGAGTTAGGATAGGCTCTCCACCTGAGTGGATGAACACAAAATCCCACAAGGTCAAAATACAGAAAAACAAAGTGGGAAGTGGACCAATGACTCCAGGAAGATGAATACTACATCATCGTAGTCTCATCTTCCTGGAGTCATTGGTCCACTTCCCACTTGATAAAAGAGGCCATAAGTGGAGCAGAGGAGAGACCTAGTGATTACAGCACTGGTCTTGACAGCCCAAGGTGGCTGGCTCAAATCCCACTGCTGCCACTTGTGATCCTGGGCAAGTCACTTACCCCTCCATTGCCTCCACGGGGAAATACCCAGTAACTCACCTTAAGCTACTACCAAGAAAGGCATGAGCAAAATCCAAATAATAAGGTGCTCTCATGTTAACTCTGCATTAGCATGCATTAGCTGGTTAATGCTTTCACACCAACTCCACATGTTAAGTATAATGTGTTAGCTGGTTAACACCTTCATACTCACTCTATCAGTGACATGTCCCTTCTGAAAAGTATTTTTCTAAAGATGTGTAAAATGCGAGCTATTGCATGCTAAAAGGCAAAATACTGCAAAACACTTTAATGCGTTTCTGTGGTAACCTGTTTGTACATGCTAGTCATGTCTTAAGGGATTAATGCCCTTTAGTAAAAGGGACCTTTGGCGACTTTCCAAAATGGCCGCAGCCTAAGGGTCACGGGAGTAACCAGCTCCGGCGACCCTTGACTGGAAAGCCAGCTGAAAACGGTCCGTGCAACCCTCAAACGGACCCGAGACCACAGACAGACAGAGGCTAGAGCCGGGCCCGACCCACAGTCTCATCGAAAGAGTCGGGAGAACTAGTGGTTGTCCTCTTGACCAACTCACCAATAACCACCAAAGGCAGGCCTTGGCTTCCTTGTCCGACCCTCAAGCAGACCCGAGGCAAACAAATTGGCAAAGGCAGCTGCCTGGCCCGATCGAAGGACTTGCCGGGGAGCTGAGCGGTCGGGAAGTCGTCCATCTGGCCGGGTTGCTACGAGCCGCGGCCTCATCCCTGCTTCGGGGGTGCGTCGTTGAGCAGTTGGCCTCGGAGCCCACCGGCACCCCCCAGTCGTGCCTTGGAGCTCATCAGCGCCCCAGCGTTGCCGAGGGAAGCGCGGGTTCTCATGACTGGCGAGCCTGGGAAGTCAGGCGGAGACTGACAGATGCGGCGAGCTGTGCGTCGATCACAGCTCCTCCTTACCTTGGTGGCAGCGCTACCCTATGGACACTGGATGCCCACCCGCATCTCCGGAGTGCCGGCCGGCCGGACGCTCACCAAGGGAGGAAAGAGATTAGGAGAGAGGGAAACACCACGCACGTTGGGGAGAACAGACAAGAGGAGGACTCACTGAGGCTCCATGCCTGGGAATAACTGCTGGAGCACAGGTCACTGACGGCTGCTAAGAGAATCTCTCATCCGAATAATTACTACCTATCCGACCACTCCTTCACCTCTATGATATAACTGCCTCCCCCCAGCTTCCTACCTCCAGCCACCAACACAGCTCTCAGAACTACGGAATCTCTGAAAAACTAACTGTGAGGAAACAACCTATATTTAAACCATAAATTCACCTCCCCTGATCACCAACAGTACAAAGGACCCAGAGACACTACGAAAATACACATAACACAAAAGTCCAGTTCACTTGATTCCACCCCAAAGAACAAAGACCTACCACAACCCATCTATCACGGCCTACTAGTAGCCCTAAGCGAACTGATACCATTATGAATACTGGCAAGCTGCTCCTAATAATCTACTCCTTATCCTTGATCCGCCTAACACTAACCACCCCACTTGATGAAAGCAACATTATACCCTTACTTCACAGCCATCAAAGTATGACCAGACTCACCACACCTCACCAAACTGACAGCAACCAAAGCATAAGAAGAACACCGACACGTGAACAACCTCAACACAAGGGCAAGAAAGGTCGTAACAAATCCACACTAACAAAGAAATGGCAACTGACAAAAATCCACATAACACCAAATATAGATGACCCTTACCAAACAATCCAAGTGGGTTACATTAATGCCAGATCCATAGTAAATAAAGCAGCAATAATAACAGACTGGATCACGTCAGAAAACCTCGACCTGCTTTTCATCAATGAAACCTGGATCCACGATCCAAAGGACCCCATAATCCTAGATCTATGCTCCCCAGGATACAAAATCACTCACTGGACCAAAAGGAAAAGAGAGGCGGAGGTATAGCACTAATCCATCGATCCCACTTCACTACAGTAACCACTGCCGAGTCCATAACATCCCAACTTGAAATCGCCCCAAGCAGAATCCACCACACAACCCTGCTTGATCACCTAAATTGTGTCCTGTTTTATAGACCACCAGGCAACTGGAACGAATGCCAATCACACTTCATGGACTTCATATCTAACACCCGTGTAACTAACCCCAATGTACTCATACTGGGAGACATCAATCTTCACCTAGAAGATCCAAACTCTACTAACGTGAATGCAATGAATTCCTTCATTTATGGGACCTTAAACGGCCACACACTCAAGCAACCCATGACAAAGGGCACACACTCGACCTTATCTCATACAAACTGCCCACAGACCAGAACCTAACAATATCAGATACTAAATGGACAACCACACCATGGTCAGACCATTACAAGCTAAACCTATCCCTACTCTGGCGGAAAAGGGGTTCACACCGCACACAAGAACAGAAAACCTACAGCACAAGAGGCCAAATAGACTTGAAAACATTCTGGCAACAGATGTACAACGATGAATGGACAGCACAATCTGACTCTACACACTACCTCTCAGATTGGGACAAAAGATGTAAAAACATATTAGACGAAATAGCACCATTACAAACAAGAACCTCACAAAGGCATAACTCGATTTCTTGGTACAATGAAGAACTGAAAAAACTAAAAACACAAACCAGGAAACTCGAAAAAGCTTGGAATAAAATAAAAGATACGCAAACACTCATCGCATGGAAACTAACGCAAAGGAATTACAAATACGCAATAAGACAAGCCAAAAGATTATACTACAAAACCAAAATCGGGCCTGAGTATAAAGACACGAAAAAACTATACCAACTCGTGAACAAACTACTAGATACCACCTTGGTCACCACAACCAACACAGACATCCCATCTGCAGACAAACTTGCCACATCAATGAAAAAATTATAAACCTAGGTAACACACTACCTCAGGACATCACCGACATCGAAAACTTCATCAAGTGTATGGATCCAACCCTTCGTGAATACCCAGTGGACAGATTCAGACAAGCTTCGCTCTCCTCACTGCTGAAACAGTCAAACAAGCGATCAACAGGTTCTCCAAGACTCAATGTAAATTAGACACTTGCCCCAGTTACCTAATAAAATCCGCCCACCACCACTTCATAACAGACTTCACATCACACTTAAATTACATGCTCCAACATGGTCTCTTCCCTAAGGAAAACGGTAACATCCTACTCACCCCAATACCAAAAGATACCAAGAAAAAAAAACAAATGATATCACCAACTACCGCCCAGTAGCATCCATCCCACTGGTAGTCAAACTGATGGAGAGTATGGTAACCAAGCAACTCACTGACTACATTAACAAATTCTCAATATTACATGAATCTCAATCAGGATTTCGCTCCAACCACAGCAATGAAACAGTACTAATTACTCTCTTAGCCAAATTCAAACAAGAAATTACAACAGGCAAAAATGTACTTCTCCTCCAATTCGACATGTCTAGCGCGTTCGACATGGTCAAACATCCTAGAATACTTCGGGACTGGTGGAAGTGTACTTAGCTGGATCAAGGGTTCCCTAACTACTAGAACTTATCAAGTGAAATCAAACTCAAACATATCATCACCATGGAAAGCAGAGTGTGGAGTACCTTAAGGATCACCACTATCACCACTCCTTTTCAACCTAATGATGACCCCACTAGCCAAGTTCTTATCCAATCAAGGCCTTAACCCTTTCATTTACGCAGACGACATCACAATATACATCCCCTACAAACATGATCCAACAGAAATCATCAATGACATCAAACTCAGCTTGAACATCATGAACTCATGGGCAAATGCATTCCAACTAAAACTTAACTCAGAAAAAACACACTGCCTCATCCTCTCATCTCAATACAACACGAATAAACCCACCAACGTAATCACCCCAGACTACACCCTTCCGATCTCAGACAGCCTGAAAATTCTCGGAATCATAATCAACTGAAACCTCACGCTAGAGAACCAAGTGAAAGCTACAACAAAGAAAATGTTCCATTCAATGTGGAAGCTGAAACGATTGAAACCTTTTTTCCCCAGAGAAATATTTTGCAACTTGGTGCAATCCATGGTACTAAGTCACCTAGACTACTGCAACGGAATCTATGCAGGGTGCAAAGAACAAATTATAAAAAAAACTCCAAACTGCTCAAAACACAGCAGCCAGGCTTATATTTGGAAAAAACGAGATTTGAAAGCACCAAACCCCTACGAGAAAAACTGCACTGGCTCCCAATCAAAGAACGTATTGCGTTCAAAATCTGCACCCTGGTTCATAAAATCATCTACGGTGAAGCCCCGGGATACATGACAGACCTCATAGACCTACCAACCAGAAATACAACAAGATCAACACGAACATATCTAAATCTCCACTACCCAAGCTGCAAGGGCCTCAAATACAAATCAACCTATGCATCCAGCTTCTCCTATATAAGCACACAACTATGGAATGCACTACCAAACGCCGTGTAAACAACATATGACCACCTACCTAACGATCCAACTTAAATGTCCTAACTCTGCAACAAAACATAACCAAAGCTCGTGCAGGACATAACTCAACTCTTCCTCCTTACGATTACCCAATGTGTCTGTCACACATGAACTCTACTCTGCCACAACATCACTCTGTATTTGTTCATACCGATATTGGCGATCGCCTGTACGGTAACATGTAAGCCACATTGAGCCTGCAAATAGGTGGGAAAATGTGGGATACAAATGTAACAAATAAATAAATAAATATAGCTCAATATTCAGAAAATGCTGTACTCCTAAATTATCCTTCTATATAAGTGTCCTACTTTCAGCCAAATTTAGAAGCATAACTAAAAATTTATCTTAATTTAGGAGCTTAAAGGTTATGCTTATAAATTTAGGCCTGTCATTCGTTTGCCTAGATTTGTGAGTCTAATTTTTGAGCTCAGTACTGTCAATCAGAGCTACACTTCTAACTTCTTTTCCCTGCCCTAAATCCACTCCTGTTGCCACCCACGTTTATGCTACTAAATTTAAGAGATTAGTCAAAAATCTGAGTAAAGCTTTATGAACTCAACACTGGTAAAATTTCAGAGGAGGACAATTTATGAGCATAACATTCAAAGTTATAAACATAAATCCTTGGAATAATAGGCCCATGAGGCCCAGTTGAGCCTGCAAATAGGTGGGATAATGTGGGGTACAAATGTAACAAATACATAAATATTCAATGGGAGTTGGTAGAAATGGCTCTTACCCAGTTAACTCCTGCTGACTGGCTCCTGGACAGATTTTCAGTGACACTTAAGCAGATAGTGCTGCTGAAAATGTGGTCACATGGTTTCAGCACCATTCAGGTAGTGCTGTGGGGACCACTGAGAGGAACCAGAAGATATCTAGGCACGGCTGCTTAGTGCTATTCAGCACCGGTGCCTACACAGCGATCCAGTCAACTGTGGCTGGATAAAAATCTGTCCTAACGTTGCCTTGATAGTGATCCAGGTACTAGCACTGAATATCAGCATTACCCAGATAACTTTTGTCAGCCACTGAAAAACTGGATATTCATCACCTGCATCTGGGTGTCACCTGGCACTGAAAATCTAGGCCTAGAAACACCCTAGCCACCTCAAGGCTAAATATCAGGCAGATAAGAAATAATCACTGTACAAACTGTATTGCTATTTCTCTTTGGGCTAATTTGAAGCACACAAATGTGCCATGAAAAGCTATCAGCAAGTGTAACAATGTGTGTGAGCAACTTAACTTCTGGGCCTGTGGTGAAGCCTTTAGGACAGCAGGCCCTGTTGAGTAGATGAATGCCTGTTCCTGCTTCCCTCTGGTCCTGGCCTTTTAAGGCCCTGCCTTCTATTCTAGGTGCCCCAGCTTTGTCCCCATTAAGGTGGACTGGGGCTGGTGTGTCCCTTAAGGGAGACGAGGAATCTCTCTTGTATGTTCCTTCTCAGCAGGCAAGTTCACCAAAGTCTAAGATATCATAAATGGGGATGTGAAGTTGCTATTTTTGTTTATCAGGCTGCTCCTCCTTCAAAACCAATGCTAATGTGGCAGTTCCTTGACACTAAGCCCCACCCACCCAGAAGTGACATCAGGGTATCCAGACTTTAACATCACATTTCCTTAGTGGCACACACCGCATAGGCGCATGCATGGGAATGTATGGAATTCCTCCAATTATGGGGCCTTAACTGGCCACATATGCAAGCAACCCATGTCAAAGGGCACACACTCGAGGGAGGAAGTGACGTCAGCGGAGCTAATGGCCGCTTGAAAGTGGAGCTCCAGCTCACCCGCACCAAGTAGCGCGAATATCTCCCTCCCGAAGCGGTGAACAAGATCGCCAACCACCGTGAAAAGTGTTGCAGTGAGTGGGACCGCAACGAGTCGATGCAGGCGAGCGGGGAAACAGTAAATCTTTCCTGATTCGCATATGGTGGCGGGCCAGCAGAGAAAAACATGGCGGAGACTGCAGGGGCACCCTCCAATGCACAGGGAGACCTGGAAGAGCAATCGGGTGTGGAGCTATTTCAACCCCAGCCAAATTGCTGCTAGCACAGGCCTGGAAACAGCCCGAGACCCCGACCCTGCAGAGAGTAGGACATAAGGTTGACCATATTTATCAAATGTCTAAATTGACAGCATTGAGGAGAGGCCACATTCAAGTTTTTCAGAAAATTTGGGAGCCATTTGAGCAGAATAGGGTTGTATTTGGCTCGCCACCAGTAAAAAGGGGGGGGGGCAGGGAGGAGGGGATAGGAGGGGTGAAGAATAGTTGATTGGTTGTAATCTGTATGGTTGGGCTTTATGTAAGAGTTCTTTAAAGACCAGAAATGTAATGTTGAATATCCGGGTCTGCGTACCTGAACTGAGAATATTGTTGAAAAAGAATAAATAAAGTTTAAAAAAAAAAAAGGCACACACTCAACCTCATTACATATAAACTGACTTCTGACCTGAACCTAATACCATTAGATACAAAATGGACTGAAATACCATGGTCAGACCACCACAAATTAAACCTATCCCTACAATGGTGAAAAAAAGACTCACACCATACACATGAACGCACAACTTACACCACGAGAGGCCAAGCAGACTCTGTAATATTCTGGCAACAGATATACAACAACGAATGGTCAGCACATTTAAAGCCCTCCTGCGTGCTGGCCGTCTCCAGGGCTTCCCCTGCTTCATTCGGATGATGTTCGTGCCTTAGTCCCGCCTTCATTCTGACGTCATTTCCTTTTTTCGCGAAGGCGGGACTAAAGCACGAACATCGTCCGAATGAAGCAGGGGAAGCCCTGGAGACGGCCAGCACGCAGGAGGGCTTTAAATGACGGCGCTTCGACGGAGGTAATTAAAAAAGACGGAGGGGAGCGAGAGGGGAGGGTGGGGGCGAAGGACATCGTTGGACATGCTTCGGAGCGGCAGGGGAGGTAAGCATGGCCTGTGATGGCGCCCTCCTGCAATGCTTACCTCCCCTAATGGAGCCGGCTCGCCCCCAACAACAACCGGCTCGCAAGAGCTGTCAAAATTTAACAAGCGGCTCTTGCGAGCCGGTGCGAGCCGGCTCCAGCACACCACTGATTATATGTCATTTAGAAGTTTACATAAAGCCCACTTCTTTAGATCTGTGTTCAGCTAATATGAAAATATATATTTTGTAAATAGTTGTATTAATATTAATTGTCTTGTAATGCTTCTTCTTAATTTGTTATGTTAGCTGCATTGAACCTGAGCTTTCTTGGGAAAATGCGGGGTAGAAATGTGATAATAAATAAATAAATACAATTATAACCCCATTACATTTTAAGCTCACTTCATCTACATCTACTGACTTTCTACTTTTTAACCACCCTTCTCCTGCTTCATCACACTCTGTTCTGCTTCTTCAGACATTATTGACAGATCACTGCACCAACTCACCATTTCCCATTATTCTTGGCGACTTCAATCTACAACTAGACAATTCTTGCTCCTTCTTGGCACAGGACTTTCTCACACTTATGTCTGATCTAAATTTTAAACAGCATATTACAAACCCTACATCTTCTTGATTTAGTACTTTCATCTTACAGCTCATCACCTTCTCTTGATAACTTTACCTTGCTACCATTGCTATGGTCTGACCATCTCTTGATTTCCTTTACATGTGATGCACATGCTCCTCTTCCTGCCAGTATCATAACTTGTACCACTCATAGAGATCTTAGTAAAATCACTTCCCAAACATTATTACAGCATTCAAATTTAGATATCAGCACCCTTTCTCAACTGCTTTTAGATGATAAAACAGATCAATGGGACATTTCACTTCTGAAAGCTCTTAACAAAATCTTCCCACTTCAAGAGCCACTTCCCACCATTGTGTCACACAAGCATGGCACACTTCAAGTTTGCGTGACCTAAAACATTACTTAAGGAAAGCTGAATGCCAACGGCGATGCCAACACACTAGCATTACCCTATTCAATATTAAGATAGCAGCTTCTATCTATAAGACAGCCATTCTGAATGCTAAGCAAACATATTACACTAACAAAATACCCAAAGCTCCTAACACTGCTGTTCTCTACAAAGTAGTTAAATCTCTTACAACTACTTCAAGCCCAACTGTTTCCAACACTACAATGCCATCATCTCAACAGCTGGCTTCTCATTTTGAGAAGAAATTAATCACCTTGCGTGCCTTACTGATCACAACCTCCCCCAACTCAGTCCCTTCACCTAATGCCTCACAATTTGTGCCTTGCAGCTCTCTAAGTAGGTTCACCAGCCCCTCCACCTTTACAATTTCCTTCACCATAAAAAAGTATGAGGCCTACCACTGTCCCAACTGATCCCATCCCATCATCCTTGGTTAAAAAATTCTTAGATTCATTAATTCCCTACATCTTATCCATGATATCTACCAGCCTGAATGAAGGCTATATCCCACCCTCCTGGAAACAAAACCACAATTCGACCTTAGATTAAGGATTACTCACAGTCAGCTCATGACTGCAATAATTATAGTCCAGTCACAAACCTTCCATTTATGGCTAAAATAGCAGAATCCATTGTCCACTCTCAGCTCTTTGACTTTCTAGACAAAACGTTAGCACTTCACCCGAATCAGACAGGTTTTCAACTGCATCACAGTACCAAGACATCTTTGCTTGGCTTAACCACACATGTTTGTTATCATTTTGACCAATCTACTTCAGTTCTCCTACTCTCTATAGATTCAATCTCATTGATCACAGTATTCTTCTTGACAGGCTCTATCAGTTAAGTCTAAGAGATACTGCTGTCCTATGGTTCACCTCCTATTTGACTGTTCCTATACAGTTCAAACCAGTAATTCTTTGTCAAAGGCTTTCTCCCTCCCGTCCAGAGTCCTACAAAGATCAGTATTAGCCTCCATTCTCTTCAATGGGTGCTACTACAGTCTCTCAGCTTTACACCATATATTTATGCTGACAACATACAAGTGTTATGTACACTCAATCCATCTGACCCTCTGAATATCCAACACATTAATCCAGGGCTTTTTTTGAGGGGGTACTCGGGGGTCCTGAGTACTGGCACCTTTTCCAGTCTCTGCTAAAATTGACCCATGGACCACAAGTTTTAATGAAAGAGCTCAGGCTCAACACACCAATTCTGCTTTGTCATCGATTCTGTGACTGGTTGCAGGGGGCCTGGCTATTGTAGGGTGAGTCCCTCAGTGATCACCACACCCCTTAAGGGTGGCCTGGAATTTGAGTACCGGCACCTTTTTTGCTAGAAAAATTGCACTGCATTAATCATAGACTAACCAAAGTGACTGACTGGCTATCCAACAACATGCTCATGTTAAACCCAAATAAAACAAGGTCCTCCTTTCCACATATCAACCAAACAGAACACTGGCAGCACCGATTCAGCTCTGCTCCATCTCAGTTCCATTAGTTCATGAAGTGAAAATACTGGAGTCAGGTTGGACTCCACACTTCCTTTTATCCCACAGGTCTCTACTGTAGAAGATGCTCTTTCTATAAACTTCATACTATCCATTTCACAAGAAGCCTCTTGCATCCTCCAGCCTTAAATGTCCTCACACACTCAGCTTGATTACTGTAATGTTTTATACAAATTACTTTATATTAGGGATCTGCAGCACTTGTAATTAGTCAAAAACACTGCATTACTGGTCATAAAAAATTTGATCATGTCACCCATCAAATAACCTATAAACTACTGCTTCTTGTATTCAAAGTCATGCCGCTGCCAAACCAGCATATCTATCTCATCTTCTGACACCTTTCTGCCCCTTATGCACACTTAGGTCCTCCCAACAAAATTAGCTTGTAATCATAGTAACATACAGTAACATAGTAGATGATGGCAGAAAAAGACCTGCACGGTCCATCCAGTCTGCCCAACAAGATAACTCATATGTGCTACTTTTTGTGTATACCCTACTTTGATTTGTACCTGTGTTCTTCAGGGCACAGACCGTATAAGTCTGCCCAGCACTATCCCCGCCTCCCAACCACCAGCCCCGCCTCCCAACCACCGGCTCTGGCACAGACCGTATAAGTCTGCCCAGCACTATCCCCGCCTCCCAACCACCAGCCCCGCCTCCCACCACCGGCTCTGGCACAGACCGTATAAGTCTGCCCAGCACTATCCCTGCTTCCCAACCACCAGCCCTGCCTCCCACCACCGGCTCTGCCACCCGATCTCGACTACCTTCCACAAAATTAGATGTGATACCACACAACACTCTATTTTTTCAGTTCAAGGGCATGAGCTTTGGACTAAGCTGCCAACCCACCTTCACCTCTCATCCTCCTTATAGAAATTTAAAACCGACCTTAAGTCCTTCCTATTTGGAGATGCCTATAATTAATGACATTCATGTTGCTTGTATGAAGGTGCTGGACACTATTCTGAAATATATAATCCCCTCCCCAGTTGTGTTTCTCACCCACCTATCCTATCAAACATTGTATTTTGTTCCCCCCTTTCCTCACAGTCTGTTGTTTTCTTTCTCACCCCTCCTTGGTTGCTTTTAATTGTAAGCTACCTAGACATTACTTTGATGGGATATAAGCCCTTTATAAACTCGGAAACTTGGAAGGAAGGCAGCAGGGCTTAGCACCTGGGGCACTTACCTCTTTAATCCTTTGCAAGAGAGGTAGGAGCCAGTCCTTATTGACCTCACAATGACTGTCAAGAAACGTCAGGACGCTAGCCTGAGTCACATCTGCCCCTCGGACACGGGATCGGATCAAACCTGCTTGAACAGACAGATATTTATTCAAGCAATCTTCATTCTAAAGCAAAGCCAGACATGGACATGATATCCTGCATGACAAGAATGGAATTACTGTCAAATCACAAGTTAAATCCCCACCAGATATACTCTGTTTTTTTTTAGTCTTCATTTATTTATTGTTTTTTTGTTTCTTTGTTTCAGCACATGCAATTTTAACTCCCTTTTTGCAGGGTACTCCTTAATTCTATAAATCTGCACATACAATTTTATGCTTGCCCGCAGATTCTATAAATGGTGCACAAATTACATGTGTAAAATTACACGCTATTCTGAGATGAGCCAATTAGCATTAATAATTGGGTGCTAACAACAAATAATTGGCGTTAATTGGCAACAATTTAGATTTCCACATGCATCTTGCTAAGCGCTACTCTATAAAGATCCGTGTGCAAATCTTATGGCATGCAACTCAAAAGGGGGTGTGGCCACGGGAGGGGCATGGGCAGGTCAGGAACGTTCAGTAAAGATGCATGCAGTATTACTGAATACCGGGGATCTGCACCTAATTTACGTGCCAGGATTTACACCAGGTTTCAGTTGGTGTAAATCAGCACACCCAAAGTTTGGCATGGAAATTGGCCCTAAGCACTATTCTATAAAGAGCACACAACTCGGAGAGCAGATTATAGAATAGCATACTGTGCAGATTTTTTTGGCTTCCAAATTTGGGGGCCATTTACTAAATCTATTCCTTAGTGTGCAAAGTGGCATGTGCATGTTATAGAACAGTGCATAACAATATAATAATTAGCTGCTAATTGGTGTTAAATTACTGGCCATAATTGGTGCTAATTGGCAGTAATTTGCTCTAACAAGCAGTTATGCACATAACTGCTCTTATTTGGGATTCTGCAAATAGTGCAGGCCAAATTCCTAGCGCTCAACTGCAAGGGGTTGTGGACCTGGGAGAGGCACAGCCGGGTCAGGAGCGTGCCTAGTACTTATACACGTGGGTTACCGAATTCTATTAGTTACACACCTAACTAAAACACAGTCCACATTCTGAGGGGTTTTGTTCTAAATCAGAACAGAAATTTACTGTTTTTTTTTTAATATTGTTTTTTATTAACAAGAGTAACAGACAAACATTTCCAACCATTCCTACTCATCATGACATTTCTAGTTTTGAACAAATAACTGCTCTGGCGATGAACATTTTTGTGTTAAATATGTACAGAAATGTATTGGCCATGTAAATGAAACTGCAGCAGTTATTTGTTCAAAACTAGAAATTTACTATTAATAAAGTCATCAACAAGAGAAGGAAAAAATGCAGGAAAGTTCGGGAAAACGAATCTGACAGTTCCATGGTTTAAATCTTCATCGAGCGTACAGCTCTAAACTGAGAAACAAACAAGCTCAACTGAAATCCAATTCTCAAACATGAGTGCAAGAAACATGAATCTCATAATGTTCACAATGGAGGGGGGGGGGCCTTAAACACAAGAAAAATACAGAAGTTCTTTTCCACTTGGAAAGACAGAAATTGCTGATGATGATGCTCATAATTGTTTACTCAAATTGTTGAGTGAACAACAATGTGAATGTGAATGTGCTTTCCTTAGGGTTATAGACCCCCTCACTACCACGTCACCAACAAAAAATTCTTGCCCACCCTAAGCACTAGTTTGCAGATAAGCGGCCAGAGGCTTAGCGGGGGCCTCACATTTTATTACCTCACCTGTAATATCTCTCATTCCCTCCTTCCCATTGTTTGATTTCTCTTATCCTGCTCTCAACATCCTTACACTACCAACTGCTGCCATCTGTCCACTACCATAGTGTTCTCTCGGCAGTAGACTTCTTACAATCATGGGCAGAGGAAGAAACTGCTGAGTACATTGTTGTTTCTCTTGCCTTCCAGGTTAAATGATTCTTTTGAGCAGAATGAACCAAGCAGCCTTCGTGGGCAAGGAAGGTTGGTGGGCCTGACACACTTGTCTGCCAAACACCCACCAAAATGTTAAGCCTGCCTTGCTTCTCCCTCCTCCTCTTGTAGTTCTATTGCTTTCTCCTCTCACTCACTCCATCTCTCTCCTGCTATCTTCTTCTCATCCCCTCCTGTAACAGCCATATCTCTTAACTCACAAAACATCCATGGAGCTGAGCCCTTTAAAACATGTCTGATCTAGAATGTCAATAAGCACTTTAAGTTGGATGTTAAATTTTAGGCCAAGGTCATGCTAAAACTAATTATTGCATGTCACAAAGGCCTAATCTGCTTCTCGTGCATTTCTTTCACATGTGCATATGGGAGAAATTTAGTGTTTGCTTCCTTTCGAAATGGTTTAGAATGCACGATAGGGGCTGGAGAACAGCGTGCAGTTCAGAGCAGCCTAAATGACCTTATTACACAGCCCCTTACATCTTTGAGACAAGACTCCTGACTGAAAAGCCAGATTTGGCATTGAGCCAACATGAGAATCCAGCAAGGTTCATCTTCCTTCTGTCTTTCTTAGTCTTTTTAAATTAAAAATGTGATTTAAAGGAGCTTGCTAAGCCTTTGATTTCATTATAAGAGGAGGACAGAAAAAGGAAGCCCAGGGCTTTGTCCTTCTTTGTAGTTTTATAGCTAATAGGTTACAGCTGAGTCCCATCTGATATCCTAATGTTTCCAGAATGCCCAAGCACGTTTCTTTTGAAAATCTGTGCCTATCTGTTTCTCCTGCTTCTGAGTTAATCCAGTTTTTGCAAAAATGGGCCCAGTTACACAGGTTCCAAACAACATTTTCCAGTGTATCCAACGCTCCAGCAAATGTCATTGTTTCAAATCTGATCTTACCCAGGGCCCCTAAGGTGCTAGAGAGCTCCAAGGCTATATCTGTACTGATTACCATAAGGATTATTAGGATTTATTTTATTATTAGGATTAGCTCTTACCTTCTCGCTGGTTGTTTCGCAAACACTTCACCTTCGGTAACTTGCCCAATAGCCGACAGTCATCAGCTTTCAAGAGAGAAAGAAATTATTGTCAGTCCGGCAAACTCTTGAAATGGTGCCTCAAAGAAATGAGAAGTGGGAGCACAACCGTGACAAGGGAGTTTTTGATGGATTGTTATATAACAAATAACTATACTGTAGATGGTTATATTTAATCATTAACCAATTCTACCCTGAGGAAAAATTCAAAGATGTCATAACTGCATGAAATTCAGACCACCCTCTCTTTCCTAGTGCAAACAAGTAGGAAAAGTCAGATTTTTTTTCGTGGTATTCCTTTGCACAGAATTCAAGGCAGCTTAGTGTCCAGCAAAATGGAGCTAGATGTTTTTCTAGAAAAACTGGGTCTTTCCTTGCAGCTGCTGAAATATATATATATATATATATATATATATATATATATATAAAACTGCAGTTGCCAATGATCCTAAATTAGATATTGGCCTCATAATGGAAATGGAGACTGTGGTGACATCACAACCGGTTCTCTGTTATATTAGCACACATAGGCGTCTTCCTCTGTTTTGCACCCAGGGCCGCTTGGGTTCTAAACTTCAGGAGCAGCAGTATTAAACATTTGTCCATGCTGGCCAGTGAACTTGCATTAATTTTAAGTGCAGGGGCTCACCACTAACTCCATGCCATGGTATAAATTTTGACCAGGCATCATTTTTTTCAAATGTAATGGATTCGTTGGGGGGGGGGGGGGGGGGGGGGGAGGGGGGAAGCAGAGGATTATCACCTGATTTTCCATAAACAACAAGATCAAAGTTCATAAGCATAGGAGTTGCTATTTGTGCAATCAGTAATATTTCTCTCAATTACACCTTTTCCCTCTAATCATCAGGCTTAAATATGGGAACTTCTACCCAGATTGATCGAAGATGAGAGACAACAAAACTGAGTTGCATAAAGAGCGATACCCTGTAGGTGGTTAAGATGGCATAGCTGATGGTTGCTGGGAATTATATTACTTTTATGTTTTCTAATTGGTTGAAATTGGTGATTTTTGAGCAATTATTTGATTGTCTTGAAATCGCACTTGTTTTAGTATAACTATCTTTTTTTAATGTTTTGCAATTATGGGAGGAGGGGGTTTAGTATTACCTGCATCACTAAGTGATATTCATTCATATTCATTCTTAGACTGCTTTATCGGTGTTCTCTCCATCAGAGCAGAAATGATGGCTCTAGTTGTAAAATGGTGTACTGTAACAGGGTCTTTATGGTGCTACTGCCCAACCAGCGTGAGATGATATTACTTTTACTGTGCAGACCACTGAAAAAAAATTCATGTTTCTACAATCAATCTACAGACACCCACAGGAAACACCACATTCCCATGAAAATCTGAAACTTTAGCAGTCTGCACTGTAAGTGTACTGTATTTATGGTCTTTATTTTCAAGGACCAGAATTTAAGCAGAAGAGTAGCCTAACAGAACAGAAGGCTAAGAACCAGGGGAACCCAGTTCAAATTCCACCATTGCTCGTGATTTGCGCAAGTCACTTAACCCTCCATTGCCTAAGGTACAAACTTAGGGCCTGATATTCAAAGTAATTTAAGCAGGCAAGAAGAGCTCCATTTGACAGATATTGAAGGGGGTGAAAGACGGCCAACCTTAAATGTGCACACTTGCATAGATGCTGAAAGGAATACCACTGAAGGGTTGACATAGGTGGTGAGGGAAGCAGCAGTGGTGGCAGAGAGAGGCGGTGGACACTTTGGGGGAGGAGAAAGAAAGGAGAGAGATGTTATATACCTGGAGAGAGGGAAAGAGAGACAGGCTGGACATCTCTGGTGGGGGGGGGGGGGCAGGAGGGGATAGGGAAGGGGAGATGCTGGACTATGGGCGGGGAAGGGATGGATGACTGATATATCACCTAAGGTAGCACATATCCAACCATCACTACAGCCTTCACAGGAGAAATAAGAGGAGGAGCAGTGCAAACCATCTATTCAGAAGCATCAGTAGTGAATCCAGGGGCCGACTCACCATTCGGGCAACTGAACAGTGCCCGAGGGCTGAGAGGCTCTGCACGGATGCCCAGATGCCCGGCGCGCCGCTGGTGATCTATTGACCTCTGCAGGGGGGGGGAACATGTTCTTTCCTGCCCAGCCCACTGAGCTGCCACTATTCCCCCCCCCCCCCACTTTGTTTTAAAAACGGCAGCCGATACTCCCTGCGGAAGTCTCACAAGACTGTCCAGACACACGAGACTACCGCGGGAAGTCTCAGCCACCATTTTGAAAACACGGCGGCACCGGCAGATGGGGGGAATATCAGCAACGCAGCAGGCAGGAAAGAATATGGCCCCCCCCCCCGGCAGAGACCACCAGGACACCTCAGGTAGGACTGGGGCAGCGGGAGCGTCGGCTTTGGCAATAAGGCGATGGGGGGTGTTGGGCCGTGGCCAAGCAGGGGGCCCAGACCACCCTCAGTCCACCCCTGAGTGAATCCCATCGAGGAAAGGACTAGCTATCAGGATTGTGTACTTTTAGGCTCAGAGAGCATAGCTCCTAAGGAACCATCTAACTCAGAATGGCCCTCTCGTTGCCAGAGGATGTGGGTTTGAAAAAGGTTTGGACAGTTTCGTGGAGAAAAAATCCATAGTCTTTTGTTGAGATAGACATAGGGAAGTCACTGAATTGATAGCATGAAATGTTGCTGCTATTTGGGTTTCTGCCAGGTACTTGTGACCTCGACTGTCTACTGTTGAAAACAGGATACTGGGTTGCATGGACCATTGGTCTGACCCAATATAGCCATTCTTATGTTCTTATGAATGATAGATCTGTGGTGCCTTCTAGCCTCCAAGCTTGCTGACCTCAAACACCAGTCCTAAACTCAAGGAAATTTTTCAGGCTAGGATATGTCTGGAATGATTTGCTTCTTCCATTCCTGAATCTGGAGAATCGCATTCCTACAATTTGCATTCCTACAATTTGAAACCTAAACAGGGATACCCAAATATGGGAGGAAGGAGAATTTATATCATTTCAGGATACTCAGGAGGAGTACGGGCTTCCGGCTCTTTATGCATTTCAATATCAGCAAGTGCGGGATTTTATCACTAGATGGGCCAAGGGGGAGCTAAGTCTAACTGAGACATCTTTGGAATGGGCAATAGTAAGTGTGTGGGGGGGGGGGGAGGGGAGGGGGACAGGGGATGTATTTCCAGAATTTATAGAGCCCTTTTAGCCTATTGTAAACCTATTACATACTACCAGTCAAAATGGGAAACTGCATTGGGTGTATCCTTTGAATACTCGCAATGGGAACGTATATTTAAATCTTTGCTTAAAGTATCAATATCTAGTAATTTGATGGAAAATGGACATAAGATTCTATATAGCTGGTACTATACACCCAAACGACTATCCAAAATGTTCCTCACAAGTTCAGCCTTGTGTTGGCGTCAATGTGGCCTAGAGGGTGACATGTTTCATATTTGGTGAGCTTGTCCATGTGCCCAAGAGTTTTGGACTGCAGTATTGAACTTTGTATTAAATCTAACTAAGATCCAATATCCTTTGAAGATGGAACATTGCCTTCTACATGCTAGACCGCGAGGAGTGAAATCCCCCACTCATCAGTTGGTTGCTCATGTGTTTGTTGCCAGCAAATTGCTGCTTAGAAACAACCAATTCTTGCACAAGATGGACTATATCAACTTAATGTCTAAACTAACAACCTTACTTACTGGAAACTTACTACCATATCGTCGCATCTGAGACCCTTATGTGCAATGGTCTGCTGGTCCCGGCCCTTCTGTGTTGTTAACGTAGCTAAGATACTAGAGGATAGTGGTTAAGTTTGGGGAGGGAAGAGGGGTGGGATGTTGGATATGTGTGTTGGGGTTGTATCTATGTGTGTTGAGATATGAGTGTGTTGAGGTGTGTGTGTGTGTGTGTGTGTGTGTGTGTGTATGTGTGTATATATCACCTCACTTGGATGATTCTCCTCCCTTCCTCGCCACCCTTCTTACCCTTTCTCCCTTCCTTCCCTGCCACCTTACACACTCTCCCTCCCCTTTTGCAATCTTGTCCTCCCTTTCCTGCCACCTCCTGTTTGCCTTCATCCTTCCCTCCCTTCCTTCCTTCACCCCTTGCACTCTCCCAGCTCCCAGTCCCTTCCTTCCTCTCCTTGTACTCTTCACCTCCCCACAGTTTTCTGTCTCTTCTTCACCTGCGTTCTTTGTTATAGCTGTAGTTTGTCAATTCTTTCCATGACTATGGGAATTCTCATTGGCAGGCTGCAGCTCATCTTTTCTTCTTGGGTTGGTGGGGGTTAGTTAGATAATTGTCGGCACACTACTTCTTTACTCATGAAATCTCTACTGCATATCTGCAGTTAATGGGGCCTGGCCTCCCCACAGCCTGTGGCTTACAAGTTCCTCTTTCCATATCTTATGTAGTTATATCTGCTTGTTCGCAAGTACCAGCTCTGTGGGTTTTGCGGATGCTTGAGCACACCCAGTTTTTAGAAAATGGCTCCACTTTGTCCAAGGACAGGTCATTTGTGATGGGTTTAGCACTTCCAATCATTCTGAAAAGTTGGCCCCTAAGTGTTCATTTACTCGTGCTTGAAAAAATGCTCACAGACAGATAGACAGATGGATGGACCCTCCCCAAGAGGCACTACTGCTTCAGGAGAAAAATAGAGGAAAGGTATACAGAAGCTGTCTTCTAGAGGAGAGGAAAGACGTTTTAATAACATTTCAGAGAGTTCTTCAAAAGGTATTGTTTCTTTAAAGTGTAATAATGAATGTGGCGAGCCTCTCAATGGCATTTTGAGTAACAGACACTATATGGTCTAATTAAAAGAATGCATTAGAAATGGAGGGTGCCCCCCCCCCCCCCCACCTTGGACTAACTCATTGTTTATATATCTCTGACAAGAAAGTATTATTTCAACTATACTTACTGCCTGCAAGAAGACATTTACAGTCCAAGGAACAAGTCAACATTAAACAAATGAGATAATATGTTTAATAAATTGTGCAGGTTTGTGAGCGGCCACAGCATTTCATGTTTCACTGCCAGATGTGGCGAATATATGTTACTCCAGGGGGCTCTGTTGCTGGAGCTGAAACAAATGTGACATTGCCTGGTATGTTTTTTCAAACACACTCCTGGTTATTAGGGGCTGCACATCCGGTAAGAGTAATTCTTTGGAAGTCAGAATAATTGGACTCCAGTGCTGCAAGCCAGTTTTTTCATCGCATACAGGGAACGGTGCTCCTTCTTTATTACTTGAACCAGAAAATGGAGGCAACTGCAAGAGTTTTCAGTATTTCATGAAACATAAGATATATCAAAAGATAAAGATCCAAACAGCAATCTAGTCTTTCCAAATTATTTCTTGCCATAGACCTCAGTGGCGCCCATTGCTTCTCTGCAAGTAGGGATATTCTGTGCTTATTGCATGTTTTATTGATCTTTGTTACTGTATATGCTGCAATCAGCCCCTCTGTTAGAGACAAAGTTGGTCATTTACTAAGGGTTAACAATGCTAATGCCTTTACACATAGAAAAAGATGGCCCTGAATTAAATAATGCATGATGGCATTAGCCCGTGTTAACCCTTAGTAAATGACCCTTTTTGTATTTTTTTTTGTTACATTTGTACCCCACGCTTTCCCACTCATGGCAGGCTCAATGCGACTTACATGGGGCAATGGAGGGTTAAGTGACTTGCCCAGAGTCACAAGGAGCTGCCTATGCCTGAAGTGGGAATTGAACTCAGTTCCTCAGGACCAAAGTCCACCACCCTAACCACTAGGCCACTCCTCCAATTGGTGCTAATTGGAAATGAGATGTTAGTAGCTGCTTAGTAAGCATTGCTCCTTGTAAGTCAGTACTAACCCAATGAACAAGCATGGTACTGGGGCTGGGGGGGGGGGGGGGGGGAGGGTATTATGCTACTTAGGGTGCTCTTTATGTTTATTTGATCTGTGTAAACCTTCCATGGCACATGCCCCAAGCTCATTTCTGAATACTAATGCTTTATGTTCCTAAATTCCAGCAAGTTAGAAAAATCTGATTTGCTGAATTTACAACAGAATGAACAATGCAACATGATGTGCTAAGCAGAACACGTTTACTGAATCTTGTTAAAACAGATCTGAGTCTTAGAATGACTTCAGGTTGTATTAATTCATGGTACAGTAAAGAAAACTGATCTTGATATCCTGGGAGGCATTTTTCCATTCAGGTGAGTTACTCCTGTAATTGGGCACTTTAAAATACTGTGCCTCTTCTCCAATCTGTAGTTCTTTTGGGGATAATTTCTAAGTGAATCGAGCATGCAGAATAGCAAGCAGGCACTTATAAATTTGCCTGGGGAGTGTACATATATAAAAGTAGGCACTTCAAAAACGTAGAGCCTGATACTGAACTTCAACAGTACAGCAGTTAATATGCCTCCTCAGCACAGCTCTCTGAATACATGTATTCAGTGGTGACTGCACTGGAACTATCTATTTAGATTCAGGCATGCTATACAGCAGACCTAAACTGAGCAGAAAATGTACCATTTAGAAGCTGAAGGTCATAGCTAAACAGATAAGGGTCGATATTCTGTGGAATTTACCCAGATAATGCTGCTGAAAATCTGGACAGACTGCCACAGTACTAGCTGGTTAGTACCGGGGTGGTCCAGGAAGTTATCCAGACATAAGCCCTGGGATTCTTTATAGCGCAATTTAAGTTGTGTGTGCAAATCCGGTCATATTCCCGGTTTGCACATGCAACTTAATTAGTTAACAACCCAATCAGTGCTGATAATAGTCACTTAATAAGCAATTATTGACACTAATTGGCATTAATTAGAATTTACATACACAACCGTCTAAGTGTATTCTATAATGTGATGTGCATAAATTCTAAGTCACGTAGTTGAAAATGGGGCATGGCCACAGGTATGGAATGGGTGTTTCTCAAATCTATACATGTTGTTATAGAATACACCCGGTCCACACCTAATTTAGGTGTTGAGATTTACACCAAGTTTAACTTGCCGTAGCTGCCCGTGACTAAATTTAGTCACGTGAACAGGCTCTCATCCCTGGATTCTATATAGCACACCTAGAGATCAGCGCAGAAATCAGCACAGATTCTATAACAATGTACGTAATTTAACAAGCTAATTAATGCTGATAACAGCACTTAAGAAGCAATAATGAGCACTAATTTGCACTGATTAGAATTTAGGTGCACAACTCGCTAAACGTAGGCTATAATGATGTGCGCCAAACTTCTAACGTACGTAGGCAAAAAGGGGCGTGGTTATGGGCAGGAAAATGGGTGATTTGTGGGTGTTCCAAAATTTATGTGCCTAGTTATAGAACATGGCCCAGTGTGCTTAAATCTACATGCTGGGATTTATGTGTTTTCATTGGTATAAATGGATGTATGTAGATTCAAGCACTGAAATATCAACTAAGCGTATTCTATAATCGGCACTTAAATCTAGGCACAGATTATAGAATACGCTTAGTTGACACTGATTTCAGTGCTGATTTTTTAGGCGCCATATATAGAATCTAGCCCAAAATGCAGTCCTAACTGTGCCCAGTTTATTATCCAGGTACTGGCACTGAATTTCGGCAGAGCCTAGATACCTTCTGGAACCTGTCAATGATCTGGCTATTCAGTGACGGCACTCGGATTAGAGCTGGCACTGAATATCCATTTCTAATTCAGTCTACATTGGGCAGCATTTCAAAAAATGCTGCCTGCTGTGGGTTGAATATCGCCCAGTTAATTTCTGCCACAGCCTATGCTCCTCCCCTAATCCAGTCTTCATTTATTTATAACTTGTGAAAATGTACAGATAGGCACGTTATGCAACCCATCAGCGAACGCATAACTTGCTTTAAATATTGGCTCAGTAGTGCTTCCCTTTATGTGATATATACATGACCTTGCCAGGGGTGGAGAAGGAGCAGAGCAGGACTGGCCCTCTGAGCTCTGCCAAATGATTTTTCTTCAACTATAGCAGGTTTTATTTCACTTCCCCCCGAGGACGCTTATGGTGAAACACAAATTTGTTTTGGGCCATGACTACATGAATACCTTAACCTCCAGCTAAAAGACTGGGCTACTTTGAATTGAGAAAGATACTTCTTTTTGCAAGCAGTGCTTTTTAGCACAAGATATTTCTGACCAGCACTCACATAAATAAACCTTTGAATTTTGACTTTTTGTAGCCATAATAGAGTGATGTGGTAGCCGTGTTAGTCCACTTTTAAAGGTAATAGAAATAAAAGAAAATAAAACATAGAAAAGAAAATAAGATGATACCCTTCTTATTGGACTAACTGAATACATTTTTTGATTAGCTTTGTAGTCATAATGGAAAGTAATAATCAGGGCCAGTGAAAGCGGGAGCAGTGGGGGGGGGGGGGCAAAATTCCCCAGGCTTGGCTCCAAGAGGGAGCCTGGCACAGGCAAGGTTTCAAGGGAGCACTAGAAGCTTCTTCCTGCTAGCCTGCTTCTGGGTCCGTCTCTCTCCCTGTTCTTGCACGCCAGGACCTAGACGATTGCATCAATGCGATAACCGGGTGACCTAGGTTATGATGTTAATGCAATCATCTGAGTCCTGGCACAAATGACAGACCAAAGGAGGAGAAGTCAAATACAGGAAGGTAAAGGGGTGGGGCTGTGGCTCAAGTGTGGGAGGCGGCAGCCCGAGTCGGGGGGGGGGGGGGGGGGGGGGAAGACATGCAGCATGGGGGCAGCGACCCAGGTGGGAGGGGGTGTCAGTCTTGCCCCAGGCCCGGATGTGACTCTCGGCAGTCCTGGTAATAATATATGAATTTCAGACTACTTGAGTGTACCTGCTGATCTAATGTGATGTGATGTGATGTGTTACAATTTACCTTCTCATTCAATTGATAAATGGCACTTTTGAATTACTTAGCAAAAAAAAGCACAAAGGGCCTTTAAAAATGAAAGGGAACAACGTTCTTTCATTAAAAAAACCTTTTTAATAGTGAACTTTGATTGAAGGAAGACCCGACACGAGCCGTGTTTCGGTGCTACCACACCTGCGTCAGGGGTCACACCAATGACAAAGGAGGCTTCAACAGACTAATTTCAAAAGGATGATGATTTTCAAAATTATGTGTGATGTGTTCCTCCAAATAAAATGCAGAGCTCACACACATCAACAATGTAAGTCTCAATGGTTCCCTCTCTCTGTTACTTTACTTTTGAATTACTTAACATATTGTATATAAATATTATTTATTACATATTACCCCTATACAGTTTTTCTTTCTGTATTTCATATACTATATGAAATCCCTCTGAAGAGAGGTTTTGAATGAGACAATTTATTTTGCTGAAGGCAGGCTGGCAATTAGGCTAGTGCTGACATAGGCAGGGAAAATATTACATTAGATTCTAATATCTCAATATGGAACTGGGGGAAGGGTCACAGCCATATGCAAATTACTGTGGAAAAAAGGATCACTATGATCATTAGTAACATGGAAAGGATTATAATTACTAAAGGTAAAGGATAAGAGTATGTTTAAAGAAAGGCACATATTGTGCAGGGGTAATGGAAACATTTTTTGGTGGCAAGACAAATGCCTCACCCTGAAAGAGGGCAGTTGAGGTGGTCCTAGGGGATCTGTTTGGCAGAAAGAGAAGGGGGTTGGATTGGATTACATTATTACTGGAGCAGATTTTAGTTGAAAAGAAAAAAGGAAAAATAGGAACAGGGTTTAGCTGTAAGGCTGCTATTAAGGGTCTTAGCCTACAGAAGACTAGAATTCAAAAGGAGCTAAGATAAAGGGGCATTATCTCTCTCAGGGGCCCTTTTGCTAAGCTGTGTAGGCGCCTATGCGTGGCCAACGCATGCCAGTTACTACCGCCCAGCTATAGCGTGGCCCGGGCAGTAATTTAATTTTGTACACGCGTCCAGTAGGCATTGTATGCGTGCTGACGATTACTGCCCGGTTAACGCGTGAGACCTTACCACTAAGAGAATGGGTGGCGGTAAGGTCTCAGGCTCAAAATGGATGCGCACCAATTTTCATTTTGACGCACGTCCATTTTTGCCCCCCCCCCACCCCCCCCACAAAAGGCCTTTTTTGCAGGCGCACTGAAAAATGGACCTGCGCGCATCCAATACGCGCGTCTACTAAAGCGCAGGCCATTTTTTGGTGCACCTTAGTAAAAAGACCCCTCACCCTCTTAACTGAGAGGAGAGGAGTTTCCTTGGTACTGAAAAGGCTGCAGTTAAAGGTCTTGGCCAAAAGAGGGCTCAGAACCTACTACTAATCATTTCTATAGTGCTACTGGACCTACACAGTGCTCTACACATTATATGCAGGTACTTTCTCTGTCCCTTGAGGGCTCATAATCTAACAGGGGCATAGCCAGACCTCGATGGGAGGGGGGAGCCAGAGCACAAGGTGGGGGCACATTTTGGCCCACCTCACCGCCGTCCCCCCACCGCCGCCCTCCCCCGCCACTTCCACCTGTCCCCCTGCAGCCACTACCGCCTCCCCGCCACCTCCTCCTGCCGCTGCTTCCACCCCCCGCCACCATTCACCCCCCACTGCCCCTGTGAAGGTACATTGGCTGGCGGAGGTCCCCAACCCCTGCCAGCTAAAGCGTTTGTCCCATGCTGGTCTCACATTACCTAACGCCATGTTCTGTTTTCAGTCACTGTGCACGCTTGTTTTAATGATACTGAGCATGCGCCAACTGAAAACAGGACAGGGCACCTGACACTGCTGATTACCACCCAGTTAGCACATAAAAAATGAAATTACCGCCCAAGCCATGCAGTAGTTCTGAATTGGCGCAGGTTGGGCGTGTGTTGGTGCCTATGTGGCTAATTAAAAGGGCCCTTTAATGACATCTGCATCAGATGTCAAAACTGATTTATTTATTTATTGATGGGTTGTTGTTTTTTAAAAACTTTTCTAACAAATAATTTTGTTCATCTACAAACATTTAAATGCCTCTATTTACCCCTAGAGTAGTCTTCAAAGAGATGAGCCACTATGACTGCACACCTCCCTCGGTAATGCCAATGGTACCTTGCAATTTGGGAGCTTGTCAGAAAGAATAATGCATCCAGTTGAAAATATGGTCGTTATCTGATGGAAGAACTCTCGAGGAAGCTTCCACTTATACAAAACTCTTCATAAATATGCAATGTCTTTTTAATGACAGTATTCATTACTTACGATCATCACTGAAGTCATCCACTAGTATGATTTCATGGATAAGGTGCATAGGGGTCCGATTTAGCACACTGCAAATGAAGAAAGAAACTGTATTACAGCACTGAGGAGTACAACAACCAGCCAGGAAAGGAAGATTTGAATGGGCTTAGAAGAATTGATGAAAAAATCATTAGATGTAGAAAAACAAAGTTAAAGATCCAGGCAATTCAGGCATTCAGAACACACTAGCTAATGCATTTATATGGCAAATATTTAGTCTGTATAACACAGCTTGCAAGTTCTTGAGAAGATATAGGTAGGATTCATCCCAGCCCATGGCAATCCTTTTCATACTGTCAAATACATATGCAATCCAGAATGGGAGAAAGGGGGTTCAAATCTGGTCCTAGCGATTTCCTGTATATATTGTTTTGCAGAACAGAGGAGCAAGGGGAAATGGTATGCATTCATCATTACCACCATCATCATGCTATTTGTGTTTTTTTCATTGCTTTCCTACCAGGACTGGCCCTATGCATGGGCCCGAAGTTTTTTTGTACACAGCTCTGATCAGGAGCCTTGCTTCCTCTGCACTCACCCTTATCAGGGGTGTTATTAGCTAAGAGGCACAAGGGATCCAGGTCCTGAATCTAGGGTCCAGCATCCCTGCAACTTCCTTTTTGCAACCCAGCATGTCTTCCACACCATGAATCAGATTCACTTGCACAGAGACGATGGAGATAAGCCACTGCTGCTGATGATGGCAGAATTGCTCTCTCTCTCTCTTTCCACAAATTCTGCTATTTATTTATTAGGATGCTGCACCCCAGCCTCCTGCCAGGAAGGAAAGTAATCAAGCAGCACTTATTTCTAGCTGCTGCCTCCTTATCTGCCAACTGTCTTCTGAAATTAAAACTATATTGTGTCATCTGGTCTCATGAGACTTCAGGGCCCCGTGAGGTTCTGACTTAAGGAAGAAGCCAACAGAAGAAAAGGACACAGCAGGTAAGAAACACTGTTCATACAATTCCTCTTCCCAGATGGAGGTGGGGAGTGGGAAGGAATGTGGTGATTCCAGGGGTTTGGGGGGTGGGGAGAGAGAGAGGAAGAAATAGCATTGATGCCAACATAGATAGGAAGGATAAACCCCCAAAATGAGTCATTGCACATGACCCCTTATTCTCCCCAGGCTACCCCTGCTTCCCATTCAAAATACCCAAGGTGACTCAACATAACAAAAACAGTCCATACCAAAACATGCCATTAAAGCAAATAAACAAATAATCACATTATAGAAAATGTGAGCCTGTTGATAATAGTGAATCTGAATTTTCTGAAAGCTTGTGGACAAAATCCCTCAATAGATACTACTGAAGAAATTAAAAAGCCATGGGATAGGAGGAAATGTCTTCTTGTAGATTGGGAACTGGTTAGAGGATAGAAAACAGAGATTAGGGTTAAATGGACAATTCTCTCTAAAGAGAAAGGTGCATAGTGGCATGCCACAGGGATCTGTACTGGGATCAATGCTTTTCTGAACAAATTATTAAATGATCTGGAAACGGGAACAGTGAGTGAAGTGATCAAATTTGCAGATAACACAAAATTATTCAGAGTTGTTAGATTGCATGCAGACTGCATGAAATTGCAGGAGCACCTTGTAAGAATGGAAGATAGGGCATCCAAATGGTAGAAGACATTTAATGTGGACAAGTTCAAGGTGGTGCACGTAGGGGAAGAATAGCCCAAATCATAGCTACACCATGCTAGGATTCACATTAGGAGTTACCACCCAAGAAAAAGATCTAGGTGTCATCGTGGACAATATGTTGAAATTTCTGCTGTGTGCAGTACTAACCAAAAAAGCAAACAGAATGCTAGGAATTATTAGGAAAGGAATACAGAATAAAACAGAGAATATCCACCTGTAAACTGGAGTTTCTCTCTCCTTGGGCCCAATTGAAGTATTTGTTCATTATGTCGAGACCCAGATTGGTGAATCCAAAGGTACGAAGCTTGCAGCCTCGTGAGAACTGGGAGACCCCGAAGCTTCTTTGGGGCCTGATACCACGTTCAGCCCAAATTGAAGGGAGCCCCCACCATAACCATAAGCACAGAGGTCGCCTCTCCTGGTGGCCCCCCACATCCAGGCAGAAGAATGAGCAGAATGAGTTCGGAGAAGAGAAGAAGATCTTTCATGGAGAGGCTGAGGCAAGGACAATATCAGATAGTGAGATGAAGATTGTCAGCAGTGAAGCAGAACAGAGTAACATATCTGGTTCTGCAGGATGAAGTCTCACAGGTACTTCTGGCAAATGCTGATGAAAGTGAATTTGTTGTCAGGGAGCCTTTGTCTTTGCCTGCTTGCTTTGCATCTTGTCCAACTGTGGTAACTTTAGAATCAATTTGGGAAGCTATTTCTGATTTAGCCAAGGTTGCCGTGTGGACCAGAGATATACAAGAGACTCTATATCTGTTTATGATGAGAGAAGAACCTTATAAGATAAGTGTTATTTAGAATATTAACAGAAAAACTGAAGAAATTATATATTTGAATTGTTTGATGGACATTAAAGATTGTTGTAAGGAAGGATTTTTAAGCCAATGATGAAAGTTTTAGCTCCAAGGGTGGCACATAACCTGGAGATCTTAGAGGCTTTTTTCTTCCTTTTTTTCCCACACAGAATACTTGTTTCTACTGATGTCTTATGGGAATTGATTAGGTTATAATTGTATATTGTGAAAATATGTCTTCAATACATAAAAAAAAATAAAAATAATATACCCTCAATGCATAAAAGAGAAATTTAAAAAGACAAAGAGGGGCATAATCAAAAGGGACGCCCAAGTTTTTCTGAGGACGTCCTCGCAGGTCATCCCCATGAAGGGGCGGGGAAACCCGTATTATTGAAACAAGATGGACGTCCATCTTTCATTTTGATAATACAGTCGGGGACTCCCAAATCTGGAAATATAGGTCGACCTTAGAGATGATCGTCCTTAGACTTGGCTGTTTCTGATTTTTGTCGATAATGGAAACTGAGGACGCCCATCTCAGAAACGACCAAATCCAAGCCCTTTGGTCATGGGAGGAGCCAGCATTCATAGTGCACTGGTCCCCCTCACATGCCAAGACACCAACCAGGCACCCTAGAGGGCACTGCAGTGGACTTCAGAAATTGCTCCCAGGTGCATATCTCCCTTACTGTGTGTGCTGAGCCCCCCAAAACCCACTACCCACAACTGTACACCACTACCATAGCCCTTACGGGTGAAGGGGGGCACCTAGATGTGGGTACAGTGTGTTTCTGGTGGGTTTTGGAGGGCTCACATTTACCACCACAAGTGTAACAGGTGGGGGGGATGGGCCTGGGTCCACCTGTCTGAAGTGCACTACACCCACAACTGCTCCAGGGACCTGCATACTGTTGTGATGGACCTGAGTAAGACATTTGAGGCTGGCAAAAAGTATTTTTAAAGAATGTTTTTGAGGGTGGGAGGGGGTTAGTGACCACTGGGGGAGTAAGGGGAGATCATCCCAGATTCCCTCCGGTGGTCATCTGGTTAGTTCGGGCACTTTTTTGTGGCTTGGTCATAACAAAACAAAAAAAAAAAGACCAAGTAAAGTCGTCCAAGTGCTCGTCAGGGACGCCCTTCTTTTTTCGATTATGGGTCGAGGATACCGATGTATTAGGCACGCCCAAGTCCCGCCTTTGCTAGGCCTCTGACACGCCCCCAGGAACTTTGGTCGTCCCCACGATGGAAAGCAATTGGGGATGCCCAAAATTGGCTTTCAATTATGCCAATTTGGGCGACCCTGGGAGAAGGACGCCCATCTTCCGATTTGTGTTGAAAGACGGGCATCCTTCTCTTTTGAAAATAAGCCTGAATGCAATTAGTCAGTGGTGTGCAAAAAAAGTTACATAGCTGGTCAAATATTAAGATCACAAGGATTGCATGAACATTCAAACACCCATTACTTCCCTCATCCGTAAAGTACTATTGATGGGAAAAAAGCCATAACAATGTATAAACAAAACACATAAAGGAAAATTTAATTACAATAAACCTGCCCCAAGGGGTCGCTAGACCACCAGGGCACCACACCAAGAGAGCGGAGGGGAGGATAGGACACCCCTGAGGCCCACGTTTCCTTGCCAGCCTGCCTGTTCATCCACAAATGGACAGTCTGGCAAAACCCGCCTGGCCATGTCCTCTAAGAGGATATCTCCAGGTAAATCCAGACGTATAGTACACTAGCCAATTGTGAATTTATCATGGAAGCAAATTTTATTGTAAATATAAAAATAGACATCTGCTGATTTGCCAATTACAATTTCGGTACATAAGTATTACATACAAAAAGTCTCTTCCTTCCTGTGAGAGGAACTAAGTCTAGTCCTGCTGCAAGTCGCTTCTCAGTACTAGCAGAGTTCCCATTTCTGTTTTAGAAAAGCATTCCTTTTATACTTTTTTTCTCTAGCAATATGTATGTGGAAAGTCTTACATTTGCTGGTCTATTGCTGCCCGTTAAAAAAAAATTTGTATAAAATACAAATCTTCAAATACCGCCAGCCTCTCATTTATAGGCACACAACTTTGGAACTCAATACCCAAAGACCTGAAACTCACAGAAAACTACCTACAATTCAGAAAAAATATCTTTTCAAGAAGTGTTTCCCCCTGGATCTGCCTAATCCCACACCACCATACATCACAAAAAGTTCAGAAATGGAAAACAATATTAACCTCTCTCACAATATGCTAATATATCAACCTAAACGTGTATTGTACTTCTGTATTATGTACTAGACTTCTACAGATCTAAATTTTGTAACTGCCTTTTTAGCAATGTGTAAGCCACATTGAACCTGCCACACGGTGGGAAAATGTGGGATACAAATGCAATAAATAAATAAATCCGAAACAAGGCCAGGACAGATAAACATAAGTGTAACCAGTTCCGAGATGTAGCAGGGCTGAGAGTGACTCCTGGGGCAGGTACATAAGTTGGTGGTGGTGTCTATGACTATGTAATTAAAGTCTCCTCCAAAATCCTTTCCTGGGGCACATAAAAGGAATATAAGGGTGCCCTGAAACAGAATCAAACTGACAGTGATCTGGGCCCTCAGGCAATAAGGATCATGGACTCCTAACTACCTCTCTGACATATATTACTGGTTAGGAGAGAGTGGACCCCCTACTGCTGTGGGCCCTTGGGCACTGCCTTATTGATAGACTGGTCAGTGTACTCCTGCCCTGATGGCTGGCTGTATAATCTTTGTATAGTCTCTAGAGAGACACAAAATTGACTGAGAGAGGCCAGTATGAATTAGAATAAAGCACCCATTTATTTAATCCTCCCCAAGTGCACAAAATTATACAACAGTACCATAAATACAATTAGGCATAAGGCCCATAAAAAACAATGAGATGTAATGGCAAAAAGTGTCAAACTGCTTCAAAATATTTCCAGTCCCTGATCTCCTCTGAGGTGTACTCTCTCCTCTATTCTCCTTCATTGCCTCTGTTCCTTCACTGGCAGGTGGGGTTTGAACCCTCTCTGCCACTTGGTAAGTGGCATTTCACGCTCAGGACTTTTAGCAGTCCCAGTCTCTTCCTTCTGTTTATTCTAGTCTAAAGGAAGTCTGGTCTCCTATCTCTTATGCCTCCTCTGACTAGAGTCTGTGAGTACTTAGAAAAATTCCTTCTCTCCTTTCTGGGAATTAGTGCTTCTTACTCCTTGACAATTCTTCTTCATGTTCAACCTATCTAGACTGGCATAGTCACACTGCTTCTAGGTTCCAATGCTTTCTCCGATTCAATTTCTCTCTCTCTTCTTCTGGAGAACAGGGTGAGATCTTCCTGATGATCCCTCCTTCCTCCTTTGTAAGGCACCTCATACTTAGAGTTTTGTTGTTTTCAGGCTTCAATCACTCTCCACATTCTATTTGTAGGAACAAGACAACTCTTGCTTGTCCCTTCTCCTCACTTCTCTTTAGCTTCTTGGCAGGAAACCCACCACTGTATAAACTATATTTTTTCTCCTTATAGGACTCTTCTGAGAAAAGAAGACTTTTCTTCCTCTCTACAGCAGAGGAAAGGGTAGGGACTTTGGTAGGATTTTTTCTCTCTTCCTTCAACAGACACAACTGAAGTACAGCTGGAAACGTGTCAACAAAGCAGTTGCCCCAGTTACAGCTTCTGCCTCTGCCCAGACAGAAAATGTGATCCAAGGTGAGAGACCGACTCCATGTGTGAGATGTCAGCAGGTTGAACCCCTCATGAAAGAAGCGTAGGAACTGAAAAAGGAGGTGTCAAGGTTGAGAAGCATCCAGGACAATGAGAAATACAACAATGAAACACTTTATAAGGCATCAAATCTCCATCAGAGGGGAGAAGAAGCTGTGCAGAAAGAGGACAATTGGACACAAATCACCGAACTAATGAACCGGTACAAAGCCCTGAAAGTAAAGAAGAAGGTGAGAGCATCCCAGGAACAGGAGGAACTGAAGCTTAAATCTCCAAAGTTGCTGGATACTAGGAAGCAAAAAGTATTGATGGTCAGTGATTCCCTTCTGAGGGGTACAGACATGATGTTCTGGGAAGTGTGCTGTCTGCCAGGTGCAAAGATTCGCGATGTTACAGAGTTTGCTGAGAATCTTCAAGCCTAGGGACTATTATATGATGCTTCTCATCCATGTTGGTACAAATGATACTGCTAGGTACCCATCCAAACGTATCAAAAGTGACTTAATGGCTCTGGAAGAGAGAGTGAAGCAGATAGGTATCAATCCTCCCTGATGCAGGTAAAGAACAAAAGTAGAGAAGCTCATATCCTGGAGGTAAATGCATGGCTGCATGGATGGTGTCATCAAGAGCAATTTGGAATTCCTGGATCATGGAATGATTTTCCAAGGGCTACTGAGCAGAGATGGTGTCTATCTATCAAATAAGGGAAGAAGTGTCTTCATCAACCTACTGGCAAACCTACTCAAGAGGGCTTTAAACTATAATCCTTGGAGCAGGATGATCAAAGCCCCCAGATAAGTATGAGCCCTCAGGTAAGGCAGGTATGAAATATCTCTATAGAAATTAGAAAAAAGGGCAACATCTGGAAAGCAGTGTATACTATTGCTTGAAGTATGGGAAATAAGATTCTGGATCTAAAAGTTGTGATGGAAGAGGCTGACTTGGATTTCATGGTAGTCATGGAAATGTGGTTCACAAAGAACCATGACTGGGATATAATTTCCTTTTCAGGAAGGACAGAGTAGGAAGAAAGGGAGAAGAAATACAGTGACAGAACTATAGGACTTCCGGGATAAGGAAGAGGTACTGTGGGTCAAGGTGGTAACTAAAAAACCAAAAGTCAGTTCCAGACTCAATATCTAGTTATGTAACAGGCTTGCCCTGTGAACTGCAGAAACAGTCTCTAGGAAGAAAGGCAGAAAAGGGTAATCTCCTGAACTCTAAAGACAGGCCCATTAGCTCCTCAAATTGAAGCAATGGACAATTATTCCTCTCCAATCTAGTTCCAGTGCTGGAAGGCTACACTGGAGGAAGATGAACCTGAACCTGAGCCTGAAGACTACAGCACATGTCAGAAGATAGCAGGTATTCTTTCATTATTTCCCCTTGTGGTTTTTACACAGAGGTATTCATTTTGAAGTGGTCTGGAGTAAAACCATATGCCATCATTTCCTGCCTATGGGTGGATGTAGCAGCAATCAAAGCTATGCAGGCAGGTGGGCAGGCTGGGAAAGGCCCTGACCCTAACTATAAGGTATTTGTTTGGGAATCTTATTACAAAAAAGACTAAGGCCAATTCTCTGGATACTTTTGTTTTTGCCTATGCAGCTTTTGTTTGATCATTTCTGGAACTTGTGTTAAACTGTATAGAGGGGAAAATGGGTCATGGTTGGGCTGGGGCCCCTCCAGGTGACCTTGCCAGAGACTGACCAAAGGGGTTCAGTGACAATCACCAAATAGAGCCAAAGTTATAACTGTCCTGTTGTGGAGGAGTAAAGCACCAATGTTAAAAAAAACCCTCTCCCTCTAAGGCAACGCTTTTCAACCCAGTTCTTGTGGCACCCGTAACCATTCAAGTTTTCAGGATATCCAGAATGACCATGAATGAGATAGATTTGCATACCAAGAAGGCAGTGCATTCAAATTTATCTCATGCATATTCTATGTGAATATCCTGAAATCTGACTGGCTAGGTGTGTCCCGAGAACAGGGTTAAGAAGCACTGCTCTAAGGACATATAACCTATATGTTAGTCCTATACAGCTGCACAAGGCATTTCAACCTGAGCTTTTGAATCAGCTAGTTTGAAGGGGCACCATTAATGACTATGCAAACAACTTGTGTTTCCCTGAGTGTGCTGCAGCACAGAAACTTTCCTGACTCTCCAGTGGACCGTGAACCCTTCTAAATTCAACAGAATCACCCTTCATTCCCATTTACAGCAGAATTATTAACTAAACAGTTACAGCTTTCATCAGTGCACTGGTTCTCTTGAGCAGGTACTTTTTAATATTATTATTATTATTTATTGCATTTGTACCCCACATTTTCCCACCTTTTTGCAGGCTCAATCCCTAAGCATTTTATTGTTCCACATTCCTCCTTTAGTTCACAGTGCTCAAATGATTTTTAATGAGAATTTCAGCAGATCTTAGTTTGGAAACTATTATTCTAACTTTCTACAGAAGCTGCCTCCCAATGTGCAAAAGAATAAGAACCTGGTGGGTCATCACAGGTCATACAAATGAAATTGGATGAGGAAAGAAGTAAATCATTCAGCCTCTGGGGAGCTATAAACTAATAATATGGAAGAAATTTAGACACGATAATGAAGAACTAGAGAGCAAGAGTCACTGAAAATTGACAGTTGGAAACTTTTTTCTCTTGAAGACATTTTGGGCAGTGGCCTAGATTTTGGTGGCAAGAATATGCATAAATGCAGGTATTCAAGTCATGTACGCATGTATGTTAGAACATATCCGCACAAACGACCATTTTCCAGTTCCATTCTATCTTGTAAGTATGCTCCAATATTCAATGGCACATGCTTTGCAAGTGGGTGTTCAAATGGGCGGACACATACATTTACATGTAGACATTATAAAATATTATAATATATACACATTCTAACAATCTAGGTGCAAGCATTTACCCCAGCTCTATGGCTGCTATAAGTGACCGTGCCTAAACTATATTTTAACCTATAAATGCTAGTATTCTATAGGCACCTACTTGCCTTTATAAAACAGACTTCAAATAAGTGCTTTCGTGGGCTCTAAAAATAGAACTCTGTGGTAAAGCGAATGAGAGCAGGCCCAAAGCCCTGATAAACAGAATCACACAGTTAGTTAAAGGTGAACCCAAAGTAGCATTTTATTAAGGGTGCCAGGTAGAGGATTCTGTTCGGTTCACAGGTAGGGGAGAGAATAAACATAAAAAACTAGTCCTTAGAGGTAGGTACCTGCTCTCATGGTCTGCTCCTGCGGGGCCATGGCTTGCACTACTGTCACTCAGCAAACATTTGCCAGCCAATCTCCAGTCGGTTCAAGGATACAGTTATGCAAGGTCCCAGTTAAACTTGGCTTACCTGATATTCGCAGTTGCAGTTCACATGTACGTGGTGGAAGCGCTTGCAGTGGAGCTTTGCTGCTTACTTCTGGGTCTCTTCAACCTAGCAGTGCACTGAGCTTTTTTATACTCCCTGGACCACATCCTCTGGACTCTGCCCTTCCCGTGTCACTTCCCTTTTGGGCAAGAATGTGAGATTTAAAGGTGGTTCTGACACTGTGAGTGTCATTATGGGGGAATGATAGCTTCCTACAGACTCCCTCACTGCTCCCCTTTGTAGAGTTACCCTCTTGATTACAGAGGCAAATAATAATCCTCACATCCTATCTTAAAGACATGACTCAGGGGTCTTGTGTATATTGAGAAACAGAGTAAGCCCTCTTTAGATGGGTTTTAAGATCCACCCTACTAGATATTACGTAATACAGTATCAGCTTCATTACACATGCATACACCTCATTATCCCTTTCTTGATATGCAGACTGGATCTTCTCATATCATCAGCAACTAAAAGCAGGAAAAGGAAATCCATAAGCAAGGCATTCATTCAAAAACTAAGTGGAAGAAGTGAAAAAGAAAAGAAAAGAACTGAAATTTAAAAAAAAAAAAGTCTCCCCTGCATGCCCCTTTCTGCTAGTTAGGCACTCTCCTGAAAATGTGCTCTGCGAGTTCCAATGGTAATGTCTTCCTTGCTTTCTTCTTCGGTTTATCCTGCTTTCCACATTTCAAGAATTATTTTTTGGGTTAATTATCAACAGGTGAATGAATCATTTGCTTCCTTCTGGTCTTGATCGCTCTAAGAAATGATTAAAAAAGTAGCTCAGAAGTTTTAAATTTGCTGGCACCGACTAGTAATTATGTAGCATCTAAGCAACACCTGGCTTGTTTTCCTCTTTTACTCGCAGTAATTTGTGTCGTGCTAGCAGGCTCAATAAAGTGCTTTGGTGTAAGGGGATTTCTGATAAATGGCTGTTGCACTTTCAGCAGCACAAAAGGTTTCTTCCGAGCTGCCATCAAGGAATTTCAGAAGACATAGCAAATTTTAAAGCATCTTACAGGGAGAGACGTGGAAATGTTCACCTGATGGTCCAATATTCAAATATTTACACAGGCCACAGGAGCATTCAGAAGAGCTGGAGGGAATGGGAAGGGAGAGTTATAGCCAGCAGAAAGCAGAGCAAAAGGACATGAACAAAGCGCTAAGGAAAGTACAGTTTGTGCATAAAGGACGGCAAAAATAGAGAAAACACTTCCTAGAGATCTCACATTCATTTTTTCATGGACAGAGTGGTAGATACTTGGAATGCCCTCCCCCGGGAGGTGGTGGAGATGAAAACGGTAGCGGAATTCAAGCATGCGTGGGATAAACATAAAGGAATCCTGTGCAGAAGGAATGGATCCTCAGAAGCTTAGCCGAGATTGGGAGGCGGGACTGGTGTTTGGGTGGTGGGGCTAGTTCTGGGCAAGACTTCTACAGTCTGTGTCCTGAAAATGGGGCTAGTTCTGGGCATGACTTCTACGGTCTGTGTCCTCAAAATGGCAGATACAAATCAAGGTAAGGTATACACAAGAAGTAGAACATATGAGTTTATCTTGTTGGGCAGACTAGATGGACCATGCAGGTCTTTTTCTGCCGTCATCTACTATGTTAGTATGTTACTATGTAAATGAAAAGCTTCAGTCCTGATAATAACCACCTGAGAAAGATAAGAGAGCAAGCCTCAAAAATATATCTAGTTTGAAGGGTGTCCTGAACAAGTTTGGCACACTAAAATCTAAGCAGGAATAACAGAAGAGTTGGCATGTGAGTAGACTGGTACACATCTATAACTGTATTCCAAATGACACCACAGGATACTCACCTACTACCTCATGTTCGGTAGGGAGGCCTGATTACCTGTGGATAAGTGACACCAAATGGGAACGTGGTGGGCAATCATCTGAAATTCAAGTTCAATTTATTTTGATATACTGCAATTCATGATAAAATGTCTAAGCAGTTTATGAAGTTAAACCAACTGCACAAAGGTAGAACAAATCAGAAAAAGGGAAAACAAAAATGTAAAAATAGTTACAATGTTTATAACAGATAAAGGGCAAAGGGAGAAGAACATCCATACTGGGTCAAGCCTATAGTCCATCTAGCCTAGTATCCTGTTTCCATCAGTGGCCAATCCAGGTCATAAGTACCTGGCAGAAACCCAAATTGTAGCAAGATTCCATGCTACAAGAAGCTGAAACGGGACTTGAACCTAGGTCCCTTGGTTCATAGTCCCCTGACCTAGAATGAAACTGGGATTTCAACCTGTGGCCCTTGGTTCACGGTCCACTGCACTAACCACTAGGCTACCCCGCTACTAAAGCAGTAACTTCAAACATCCACAATGGAAATGAAACCCACATCCTGTGAACACAGCCCGAACCCCTACACCAAACACATATCTAAGGTATCATGCTGTGGCCAACAAACAAAGCACCAACTCAATGGAAAGTATCAGATCAGATTTCTGAAAAAGCCTGAGTAAAGAAGTAGATTTTGAGGGTAATTTTGAATTTCTTAATGGAAAGTTTAGGATTTTCTGGTATTGAGACAGATATGACGATGAGATGGTACACTAGGGACACACTGCTGAGGAGAACAAAGGGTTCATTGTGAAGGACAAGGAATAAGAAGATTAGAGAGAAATGATAGGCATTCAGAATGTAGGACCTAATGGAGAATGGACAAATATTTGAAAGGGATTTGATAAGTTACTGGAAGCCAGTACTTCAAAATGAATAAAGGAAAGACATGATTGTACGCCTTTTTGCCAAATAGTAGCTTGATGGCTATACTTTGAACAAGCTTCAGTCTTCTGATTTGGGTAAATTGCAGTCCATGATACAGGGAATTATAATAATCTATTTTTAAGATGGCAAGGCTAAGAAGCAGGGTTCTAAAGGAGGAATGCTGAAGCATTGAGAACAGAGTGCATCATTCTCAGGGTGATACAGCTCTTACTAACGACATTAGTTATCAAATGTGACTCCTATAATTGTAATAGAATCCTTAAGAGCAATATCAGTGCTGTGAATGTTAGGTGCGAGAAGTGGGAGTAAGAGGGGCAGTGAAGAAAATACTGTAATTGCATTGGATTTAGAGGGATTAAATTTCATCTGGTTTGCAGATGGCCAGTCTGCAATCCTATCCAATTTTGAAGAGATTGTAAGTAGCATAGGCGCCCGGTATAAGAGGCTTGGAGAGGCTAAGCCTCCCCCCTGCTGCAGCAGAATGGATCAGCTGTGGAGTCCAGCTGCTCTGAGGGGATTAAATTGTTGATTTACCTCCATCCTCACAGCAGGAGCTGCAGTGAAAGCCCTCTAGCAGTTGTAGAAATTGGTTTATGGTTTGTTTACCTTACTGCTGGGAAAGCAGGGGGGGTTGGCTGGAGGTGTCCTAGGTTGCCAGGGAGATATTTAAGGAGGATGACTTCCTGACCTGCACTGAGGACAGATAGCAGCAGAATGGATAATGGGCCAGCATGATCAGAAAAAGTCACCAGACAACAAAGGTAGAAAAGATAATTTTATTTTCATTATAGTGTTTGGAATATGTCCACTTTGAGAATCAGGTGCTCAACATTAAAAGTTTATATTTATTTACTTATTTATGGCATTTTATCCCACATTAAACATGAATTAGGGTGTTTTGTGGTTCTACATGAGAATTGTGATGATATGATCCCTTGTTTCATATTGTTGACGGTCTGCATTTTCCGTATGGGTGGTATATTGGTGTATTAGGTCTGCCCAGTGTAATATTTATGGTACAGTAAGGTTCTGAGTGTGTTTTTGGACAAAGTTGTGCATAGTGTTTTGCAGTTGAGCGATTGTGGTTAGAATATGTTTTGAGCAACCACTTTATTCTTTGACATATGATACATATCTAATATCTAAATTTAATAAAAGGTATTAATTGTGACTTTTATTTTTATTTATTTTTTCTGCGTGTTATCAGACAATTATGGATTTAAGCTCCACCCCTGGCCCCACCCCTAACCCCGCCCCCTTTAGCCTCCCCAAACAGTTGGGCCACCGACCGCCTATGGTAAGTAGAGCAAGAGTCCAAGGGTACAAGAATTTGTGTCATCAGTGTAGATTTTAAAAAATGAGTCTAAGTGATTATATCAATAAAGCAAGTGGGGAGAGTAAAACATTGAACAGAATGGGGCCTAGAACAGAACCTTGGGGTATCCCTGAGATGAGTTGCTTAGAGTCTAAGGATACAGAAGTGCAGTGAACTAAGAAGGACCTGTTAACGAGATATGACTGAAACCAGGAAAGTGCAATACCACAGAAATGTAAGTCAGCCAAGCGCTAAAAGAGAAGAGAGTGATTCACCAAGTCAAAGACAGCTGCTAAGTCAAGAGAGGCAAGGAGAGCATCCCCTACCACTGTTCACATAAGTTTAATACCACTGGTGAGCCCAAGAAGGGGGTGTTCGATTGAATGGTGACCGCAGAAGCCTATTTGCCGATGGTGGAGAGCATTGGTCTTGTTGAGAAAGTCTTCTAGTTGTTCAGCTACAAGTTTCTCTACCATCTTACATGTGGAGATTAGAGATGGGGTGGACACTAGAAACAGAAGAAATCTCACCTTTAGGGTCACAATAGGCTGTTTACACATGTCAGGATAAGCACCAGGAGATAAGCTTGCAGTTACCAAGGAAAGCAGAAAGAGTAGAAGTAGGTCTAGAAAATGCTTCAGAAGAGAAGCTGGTAGCTGGTATGGGATCAGAATGGAAGAATGTTTAGGGGCCAATATTCAGCCAGCAGCGGTCCATGTTATTTTGGCCGCCACTGGCAGTATGCCTGGATATTCAATGCTGAGCCTTGTCCGGGCACCAGCATTGAATAACTGGTTATGCATAGCTGGATAACACTTATCCAGTTAAGTGCGATATTCAGAACTTAAGCAGATAAATTAAAATAGATAAAGATAGGACTGTGTTTTCCATGGTTAACATATCCAGTTAAGTGTTGAATATTGGCACTTAACCAGATAAGTGCAGACTTTGCTCCTGAACCATGCACAAAATAGCCAGTTTCGCTTAAGTGCTGAATATATCCGGTTAGCCCCAGACAAGAGATTTAAATGGCCAGGAGCCTCTCTTGGTGATTTCTCTTCTGCATTACTCATTGGTGAGTTATTTATATAACTTTCAGAAGTTAGCATTATTTGATTTCCAAAGTCCCTGAGGTACTACTTCAAAGAAATTTTTAATTATCTGTTTCCCTTTCAAACTGCTAAATTTTGGAAATTTATACCAGTTCATTTACAACTTATTACTAACTATATTATATTAAAGAAAGGCTTAAAGACATTGTTGTTTCAGATATCTGTAACTAAGAAATAATTGATTGCAGTTACCTTTATTATCTATTGTTCTCTTATGGTACTGTTTAGGTTCAAGTAAATCTTGTAATCATACTACCTAGACTATTGTGTTCTAGAATCTTGAAGTAATCTACTGTGAACTATTTATATGGGAACAGCGGGCTATAAGTGAATTAACTGTAACTGTTAACTGTAATGGAGGGAAGCCTTCATGTAGATGCTTAACTTTGTTAAAGAAGCTGTTGGCAAAATCATCAGGGGAAAGTGAAAAGGTAGGAAGGAGGAAGGGTTGTAGGCCAATTATTAAGTTTTCTAAGAATGCCAAACAAGTGAGAAGGGTTCGTATTCTGCACAAGAAGGGTGGAGAAATATTTTTCTTGTCCAGATTGATCTTGTGCCTGTAGAATCTTGAATGTACCTGCATAAGAGTGAGATTCAAGAGAAGGATGGGCACACCAATGTTTCTCAGCTCTCCTGACATGTCTTCTTAGTGATACCAGGGCTGTAACTTCTTTAATGTGTTAGGAATGTTAGGTGGTCTTTTACTAAAGCTTAGCTTGAGTTATCTGCAGCAGGGACCATTTTATTCCTGTGGGCCCTGCTGCAGATAACTTGAGCTAAGCTTTAGTAAAAGACCCCTTGTGTTTGTTCTGGAGTGGCTTTGTCCAGAGTTGCATGAAGGGTGGTGTTCCAACAAGCAGCTTGCTCTTCCAGAGATACAGCCACTTAGGGTGCTGAAAAAAATGTCAGCAATGAAAGATATGATGCTTGTGTCAAGAGTCAAGATGTAAAGCCTGGAGACTGTGTGCTATTAAGAGCTCTAAGTGTCCCAGATAAACACAAATCTGTTTAGTTGATGGTTCAAGTAGCCATATGCAGTTATTACTCAGCTTTCTAACCTGCCTGAAAAGACCTTATATAGAAATCATCTGTTGTCCATAGGATGGCCAGTTTGTCTACCTCAACCAGGGGATGTCCCTACCTCAACCAGGGGATGTCCCTACATATGGCTATAACTGAAGAGGCTACAGAGGTCAAGGGCTTAGATGTTGTTGAAAGTGTTGGGTATGAGGCAGACCACTGTACAATCACATCAGTTTCTGAAGACTTCCACTCAGAGATAGGAGGACTGTTCTTAGTTAAACTGTTAAATTTGTGCAGCAGTTTACAAGAGAAGATTCTGCTAACCCCCTGCCCCCAAGCACCAGTTCCAATTATTTTGTCCATACTACCTGATAATTCCATGCTAGACCTCACAGAGGGTTGGCACTTCTATTATGCAAACTAGGCAGTCAAGATTCCGGGGGTAGCAAATAGTCAACTTTTTAATTCCTCCTTCCCTATCACTCAGTGGAAGGAGGAATGGTGCTTAATAGCATGTCAGTTCCCTCTGCCACATGGAGCCAGTCTCTTATATAATCTTGTGGTTTATGTTACTTATACTGTGAAATTGGCCCAATGTGGCAGAGGGAACTGACATGCTATTAAGCATCATTCCTCCCGCCAGGCACAGGGACTATTCTATTCTGCAATTTATATTCTGCCTTATTTCAACTGAATTCAAGGTAGATTACAATAAAATAAGTATTTTACATATTTTGAAGAGAGATTACATCAAAACAAGAATAATACAGTGCTAATCATGTTCATTCAATTTTGAGACTAAGTATGTCTTTAACGCCTTCCAAAGTAAGATATATGAAGGAGTCTTATTCATAAAGAAATGTCATTCCATATTTTCACATTCTTAAAATGAAAGGAATGATGTAACATTAATTTTGTCAAATTTTCATAACTGTAGGATAACCAAATTTTAAAATTGTAGTTGATCGAGTGGTTGAACGATAATTGGATAGAGATAACATCTGGGAAAGTGTTAAAGAGCTGATGCTACATAGAGATTTATAAACTAGACATGCCACATTAAATGAAATTCATAATTTCTATAGAGAACCAGTGTTGCATATTTAACAGAGGAAATGCTCTTTCAAACTTTCCTAACCCATATATCAATCTGGCTGCTGTATTCTGCAGTAATTATAGTCTAGCTTATAACTTCAATGAGATGCCTCTGAGATGATGTCTCCGAGATGAATAATAACTCTTATAAGAAAGAAGAAAAGAAAAAAAAGAACAGTGAAAGGTCATCTAAGCTAAGTGCATTTGAGATTATAAGATTGAATATTGAGAGTTCTTGTTATTGGGTGAAAGTAGAAAGTTTAAATACTGAAAAATATGGATCAATGAGGAACACATGCCCACTATAACAAAATGCTTGGCTCATATATATAGCCTGAATGGTGGTGACATGGTTATCTGATGGATCCAATACTGTATTATGTAAAGGATATTGAGGATAAATATAATCTGAAAATATGCAAAATAATACAACATAAGGGTAAGAGAAGATGAGAGATGGGATTATGTTGAATTTGTAATCCAAGATCCATGATCCCAGAGTCTAGCAGACTATGAGTGTATAATGGGGTAATTTCATAACAGAGCACCTGAGGTATGGAAGACACATAAACCCATACAGTGGGGGAAATAAGTATTTGATCCCTTGCTGATTTTGTAAGTTTGCCCACTGACAAAGACATGAGCAGCCCATAATTGAAGGGTAGGTTATTGGTAACAGTGAGAGATAGCACATCACAAATTAAATCCGGAAAATCACATTGTGGAAAGTATATGAATTTATTTGCATTCTGCAGAGGGAAATAAGTATTTGATCCCCCACCAACCAGTAAGAGATCTGGCCCCTACAGACCAGGTAGATGCTCCAAATCAACTCGTTACCTGCATGACAGACAGCTGTCGGCAATGGTCACCTGTATGAAAGACACCTGTCCACAGACTCAGTGAATCAGTCAGACTCTAACCTCTACAAAATGGCCAAGAGCAAGGAGCTGTCTAAGGATGTCAGGGACAAGATCATACACCTGCACAAGGCTGGAATGGGCTACAAAACCATCAGTAAGACGCTGGGCGAGAAGGAGACAACTGTTGGTGCCATAGTAAGAAAATGGAAGAAGTACAAAATGACTGTCAATCGACAAAGATCTGGGGCTCCATGCAAAATCTCACCTCGTGGGGTATCCTTGATCATGAGGAAGGTTAGAAATCAGCCTACAACTACAAGGGGGGAACTTGTCAATGATCTCAAGGCAGCTGGGACCACTGTCACCACGAAAACCATTGGTAACACATTACGACATAACGGATTGCAATCCTGCAGTGCCCGCAAGGTCCCCCTGCTCCGGAAGGCACATGTGACGGCCCGTCTGAAGTTTGCCAGTGAACACCTGGATGATGCCGAGAGTGATTGGGAGAAGGTGCTGTGGTCAGATGAGACAAAAATTGAGCTCTTTGGCATGAACTCAACTCGCCGTGTTTGGAGGGAAGAGAAATGCTGCCTATGACCCAAAGAACACCGTCCCCACTGTCAAGCATGGAGGTGGAAATGTTATGTTTTGGGGGTGTTTCTCTGCTAAGGGCACAGGACTACTTCACCGCATCAATGGGAGAATGGATGGGGCCATGTACCGTACAATTCTGAGTGACAACCTCCTTCCCTCCGCCAGGGCCTTAAAAATGGGTCGTGGCTGGGTCTTCCAGCACGACAATGACCCAAAACATACAGCCAAGGCAACAAAGGAGTGGCTCAGGAAGAAGCACATTAGGGTCATGGAGTGGCCTAGCCAGTCACCAGACCTTAATCCCATTGAAAACTTATGGAGGGAGCTGAAGCTGCGAGTTGCCAAGCAACAGCCCAGAACTCTTAATGATTTAGAGATGATCTGCAAAGAGGAGTGGACCAAAATTCCTCCTGACATGTGTGCAAACCTCATCATCAACTACAGAAGACGTCTGACCGCTGTGCTTGCCAACAAGGGTTTTGCCACCAAGTATTAGGTCTTGTTTGCCAGAGGGATTAAATACTTATTTCCCTCTGCAGAATGCAAATAAATTCATATACATTCCACAATGTGATTTTCCGGATTTAATTTGTGATGTGCTATCTCTCACTGTTACCAATAACCTACCCTTCAATTATGGGCTGCTCATGTCTTTGTCAGTGGGCAAACTTACAAAATCAGCAAGGGATCAAATACTTATTTCCCCCACTGTATGTTGTGCTTATTTTATAAAGGGAGCAAACACATTTTTGTGCCTTTATGAAAAAGCCAACCCCAACTTTTTTTGGATGCAGAAACTCCTTTTCAACATCCAAAAGTTTTAGGAACCACCAGCCTGTCCTCACCAATCTCGCTCCCCCTCCTCCTCTCTAGTCTCTCTCCCCTTCACCCAAACCTTTCCCCAGCAGTATTTCTCCCTCTCTAGTCTCTCTCCCCTCCGCCCAAACCTTCCCCCAGCAGTATTTCTCCCTTTGTCAGCCACTCTCCACCAGTTTCTCTCTCTCCTTCCTATCTATTTTTCTTACACATCAGCCTTTTCTCACTTCTCTCCCCATGATCTCCTTATCAGTCTCTTTGTACTCAGTCCTTCCCCACCAGCATCGCTTTTCCAGTCCCTCTCCACAAGTCCTTCCTCACCCTTAGTCTACATCTCCCCAAGCGCTCCTTATAGTCTTGGTAATTTCTCCCTCTTTCACATTGTCAACACACCAGTACCTTTTTCTCTCCAGCCTTTCTCCCTCTTCTGCCCAACTCTGCTCTTTCAATTTAAGCCTTCACCCCCACCCCCCCAACTCTCCCTTACAGCGAACTTTGTAGTTCATATGCACAGGCCTGTAAGTGAATCTTCAAAGGAAAGCTCCCCCAAAAGTTTTCCTTTGAAAATTTTGGATCAAGTGGCAGTGAAGGTACTTTAGTGCTTGGCAGGGCCACCAAGAGATTGGGCCGGGCCCGGGACAAGGCAGCCCCTGCCGCCCCCCCTCCCGAGGTCGCTGCTGCTCCCCTCTCCACCCTCTCCCCTCCGTCCGCCACCGGGCTGGGTCCCTGAACTATATGTAGATCCTTCAAGTGGTAGTGTCATGATTTAGGCTCTACACCTTTTCTGATGTTTTGGTGCCACCTCAGTAAGGCCAAAACACAATCTCTCCACTGCAAAACACTATACACAAACTTGTACAAAAACCCACTCATAACCTTACCAAACCATAACAGCACTAATTCCAAGGACAGGATGAGCTACAACCTTATGCGTGGAAAGGCAGCGCTATAATTACACCGGGATCTAAAACACCAGTACACAACCTAGTGAAACAAAAGAAAAAAAAGGGCTGCAAATACTACACGCTAGCAGAATACTACACCTTGATCACACATGAAAAACACATGACAACAGATATGACACAGGAACTAGAAATAAAAAAAATATGAAGGCAAAATACTGAACTGGAAAGTTACCTCAAGAAGTCAGACTCAGCATGCAGCAATACTAGAACAATGGAAACTTACATGAAAAATATCACAGGTGCCCATTTCCAAAAGCTGACATATTCCAATTAATAAATTCTGAATAAAATATTTTTTCTACCTTTGTTGTCTGATCATTTAGTTTTTCTATTCGCTTTGGTTTCAGCATCTTCTGTTTTATGTAGTGTCTTCTTTCCATTTTATATTTTTTCTCTCATAATGTCCACCATCCTCCTGTGTCCTTATGCGTCCTGTCTAGCATCTGTAGCCCTGTCCTTATTCTGCCTCTGGTTTCAGCATCTGCCCTCAAAGTGTTCCGATCCAGCCCTTAAATTCAGCAATTTTCCCTCCATCCATATCCAGCATTTCTCCTCACTCCCCTCCCCTCCATCCATGTGCATCTACTTCCTCTGTCTTCCCTACCCTCCATCCATGTCCAGCATTTCTCCTCTCTCCCTTCCCCTCCATCCATGTGCATCTCCTTCCTTCCATCATTGTCCAACATTTCTCCTTTCTTAACTACCCTCCACTCCATCCATGTCCAGCATTTCTCCTCTCTTCCCTCCCCTCCATCCATGTGCATCTCCTTCCTGACTTCCCTCCCCACCATCCATCCATGTCCAGCAACTCTCCATTCTCCCCTGGCCTCTCCTCCATCCACCCATATCCAGTAAATTTCCTCTCTCCCCTGCCCCCTCCATTCATCCATCCATGTTCAGGAATTCTCCTCTCTCCCCTCCCCTCCTCTCCTGTCCAGCAATTCTCCTCTCTCCCCTGCCCTGCCCTCCTCTCCTGTCCAGCAATCTGTTCTCCCCCCTGCCCTGCCCTCTTCTCCTGTCCAGCGATGTCTTAGTTCTCTCCCCTCTGCCCTGCCCTCCTGTCCAGCGATCTCTTCTTTCTCCCCCTGCCCTCCCCTCCTCTCCTGTCCAGCGATCTCTTCTCTCTCTCCCCTCCCCTCCCCTCCTCTCCTGTCCAGTGATCTCTTCTCTCCCCCTGCCCTGCCCTCCCCTCCTGTCCAGCGATCTCTTCTTTCTCCCCCCTGCCCTCCCCTCCTCTCCTCTCCATGTCCAGCGATCTCTTCTCTCTCCCCCTGCCCTACCCTCCTCGTCCAGCAATTTCCTCACCCCCTGCCCTCCCATCCATTGTCCAGCGATTCTCCCTGCCCTCCCTCAGCTCCCTGACAGCCCTCCTCGCTTGCCATTCCTTCCTACCCCCGAGCGCCTTTAACCATTTTACTATTCTTCATCTGTCGCCGGCAGCACTGCCATTCATTCTCACAGGCAGCTCCGCTGCCCTCTGCCGCGTCCATCTGGCCCTACGTTACCTAAACAGGAAGTGCATCAGAGAGGGCCGGATAGACACGGCAGAGGGGAGTGGAGCTGCCTGTGAGAATGAATGGCAGCGCTGCCGGCGACGAATGAAGAAAAGAATAATGCATGCAAAGGACATGCGGCGCCGGGCCCCCCTGGAGGCCCGGGCCCAGGGAATTTTGTCCCCCCCCTGTCCCCCCCTCTCAGCGGCCCTGGTGCTTGGAGACATTATCCCCCTGATTCTATAAAAGTCACCACAAATTGCGTGTGCAAATTTAGGCATGGCCTCAATTTGTGTGCGCAATTTAATAGAACAAAGAGCCAATTAATATGAATAATTGGCACTAATTAGATTTAATTGGGACTTATGCACAGAAATTTAGGCACCGAATCTGCACCTAAAATTTATACATGGCCCAAAAAAGGAGAACAGGAGGTGTGGAAATGAGAGGATCATGGGCATTTTGGAGTGGAACGGGGGCGTAGTTTTGAGTTACGCGTGTAATTATAGAATATAGATGCTCAGCACATAAATCTGGGTGTGGTAGGGTGGACTGACCATTTGGGCAACCGGGCAGTGTCTGAGGGCCCAGAGGCTCTGCCCGGATGCCCACCGTTCTCCCCACCATTCTCCCTCCTGCTTTGGCCACCACTGCATTTTAAAAACCTCGGAATCCTCGGTGCAGCGCCTCACATCTGTCTGCCTGTGAAAGACGCAATTTGTCGGGCCTTCCCTCACTGCGTCCCGCCCTCCTCTGATGTAACTTCCTATTTCCAAGAGGGCGGGACGCAGTGAGGGAAGGCCCGACGATGAGACAATCTGCTTCTTTCACAGGCAGGCGAACAGAAAGTGCTGCACCACAGATTCCGAGGATTTTAAAATGCAGGGAGCTGGGTGGCAGAGAGGAGGGAGCTTAGGGTAGGTAGGTGGGGAGTGGGTCAGGGGGGCTCAGATGGGAGAAGGGCTGGAGCGGGAACTAGGGTCTGAGAAGCGGGCAGGTGGGTCTGGGGCTGAAAGGGGGGCAGATGAGAGAATGGGCTGGGGCTGAAAAGAGGGGCCATAATGCAAGGCAAGGTGGATGAAGGGGACCGGAACTGGGGGCTGAAAAAGAGGGTAGGTGGGATAACGGGGCTAGTACTGGAAGTGGGGGCTGAAACATTGGGGACTAGGGGCTGAAACTGTGAGGACAGGGAGAAAGTGTCTGGGGCTAAAGCTCGGGACTGGTGGGAGAAAAGGGCTGGGGCTGAAACTAGGAGCTGAAACTGGGGATTGGTGGACAGTGGGGCTGGAACTGGGGGGCTGAAAAGGGGGGCAGGTGGGAGAAGTGGACTGGGGCTGGAACTGGGGGCAGGTGGGATAATGGGGCTTGGACTGGGAGCTGAAAAGAGGGGGCAGAGAGAGAGGGAGGGACAGATCATAGATGGAAAAGAGAGAGGGGAGGGCAGACCCTGGATGCTGGATGGATGGGAAAGGGAGGGAAAATGGTGGATAGAAGGGGCAGAGAGAAAGGGCAGACAGTGGATGGAATGGAGAGAAAGGGCAGACAGTGGACAGAAGGGAGAAAGAGAGAGAGCAGACAGCGGTTGGAAGGGGGAGAGAAAAAGGGGGCAGACAGGGGCAGATGGTGGATGGAAGGGGCAGAGACAGAGGGCACATGGTGGATGTAGGGGACAGGAGAGAGAGGATAGACACTGGATGGCAGGGGCAGGGAGAGAGCGAAGGCAGACACTGCATGGCAGGGAGAGAGCGAAGGCAGATGTTGGATGTAAGGGAGAGAGTAAAGAGAAGATGAGGAAAGCAGAAACCAGAGACAACAAACTGTAAATAATATATATATACTAGTAAAAAAAAGCCCGTTTCTCATTGAAATGAAATGGGTACTAGCAACGTAATCACCTTCTGCCATTAATGTTTTTAAGGGAAGTTCCAGCGTCCCCCCTCCCTCCCTCCCAATTCCAGGGTCCCCCCTCCCTCCCAATTCCAGGGCCCCCCTCTCTCCCTTCCTCCCTCCCAGTTCCAGGGTTCCCCCTCCCTTCTTCTCAGAGGTCTCAGGGTCCCTAACACAGCAATTGGTTGACCTGTTCCACTTCTCTCAGCACAGATTTGGGCTGGTTGACGCTGTCATATGCCTCCCTTGGCATGGGCAGCATGGGATTAGATAAGGACAGCATGCTTTTTTTTTTCCAGAAGATGCATTTTGGCCATCTTCCTTCTGGAGGACCCCTAGGGGTCCCTGGACTCTAGATTGGGGACCACTGGCCTACCCAAAAGCTTCCACACAAAGTTACACCTGTCCATATATGTATGTGCTGCACACATAAGTACCAATCCCACTTCCGAGCTGTCCATTCTCCACTCCTTGAAACACATACAGGTACTTCTATAAGGAGCTGCCTAATATTAGCTGGCAAGTACATACATAAATGCCAGTATTCTAGTCATTTATGTACTTGTGTATGTGAACACATCTGTGTCTAAATAACAAGAATCCAGCTGCACACTATTCAGTAAGCACTTGCATATTATTGATAGCATATATTTTGCAAATGGGCATTCACATGAGAAAAGCACACATACATGAAACTGATAGAATACTATATAGCTCCACAGTCTAGCAGCGAGTATTTACAACAGCTCTATGGTTGGGATGTGTGCTTGTGTCTAAACACGTATGCAAGTATGTACCCGGTCGGTTCTGTAAAGTGGTGCCGATTTTTAGGTGCAAAAAAATGAGCTTATTTGGAGCTCATTCTTTAAAGAAAAGTGGGCGCTTTGAATATCAAGCGATTTGTGCCTTGATCCTCCCTTGGAAAAAGCCCTTCATTCACTAGAGAAAGAATTTGGATTTAAAAAAAAAGGATTATATAGATATAACTCAGCTCTGGTATGCTCCTCCTTAGAAATTACTATGGTAATGTGTCAACATGCAGATCTGTATTACGTTAAAGAGCGGTGCCTTCTGAAACTGCGGCATCTTTAGAAAAGGTTCAGTTCAGTGAGGCTCCCAGCAAACTGGAGCACGATATGCCCACGTGATGTTAGGTGCAGTGGCACTCAAAGGGCAGCTTGCGACAGACAAGTGGATCTTACCTTTGTATAGTTCTTAAAAGGGTGGACCTGGCTTCATTGTGAAAGGTAATAATTATACTTGTGGGTGGAAGATCGGGTCGATACTGCAGGGTGGTACATCTGAAAAGAAAATTACAAAAGTAACAGTCAAGAATGATGTGAAGAAGTCTTTTGTGCACATCTCTAGGAGCTTTGAAAAATGAGAAGGCATCAAAGGTTCCAGGTATCTACAAAATAGTTAGATAGTAGGTGATGGCAGAAAATGACTACCATACTAAAAGTATATATATTTGAGAAGACTGTTTGTGATAGAATTTTATTTATTTATTTATTTATTGGGATTTATTAACCGCCTTTATGAAGAGATTCACCCAGGTACAGTTTAACATAAAACTTACAATTTTGTTAACAGCATAACAATAGTAAAATAACCAAGTATAAACATAAATATAATAACCCCCCCCCCTAAGTTTACTAAGCTGCGCAGCAATGCCGACACAGCCCAAAGTGAATGAGCTGTGTTGGCATTAGCACACGGCAGCCACCAACGTGACTTACTAAACAGGGGAGTAAATAAGGTAAACTTGAAAACAGTAAATTAAAACCTGATAATAGAATTACCGTGAAACAATATAAAAAATATACATTTAACAGTACTGGAATTCAAGTACCAGAGATATAATACAATGTTAGCATAATACTAATGAAACACCTAATAAGCATGCATTAGATCATTCAACTAACATAGATATGATGCTGATGATTTTTTACAATACAGTTTACCACCATATAGCTGTTGGTACAGAATCAGTAGGATAATTAGATGGTTAGCTCAACTCAAGGCAAGTTCTTTGTATAGTTAAGCAAGAGATAAAGAACTGATCCAAGTTACAGGGTGTGAAGTAAGCTAGTCCAGGTGCAGAATGAGTGTATAGTCAGTCATTCTCCCCCAGATTCTATAGAGCGCGCCTAGAGATTCATTCAAAAATCCAGGTAAATCGTCACACCCAAAGTTTGGCACAGAAATTGGTTCTAAACACTATTATAGAATAACATTCCGCGTGGATTCTTTTCAGTACAGTTTTTTGACGCTATGTACTGAATCGAGTCCAACAGGTCTGGACTTGAAATAAGAGGTCCTATGAACTTGTTGAGTTATTCTGATATCCTCTCAGAATATTTAAATGTTATTTATATGAGTAAGTATGTTCATTCTATCACAACCAGTCACTTAAAAAAAAAATATATATATATATATATTCTGATTGGAAAGACATTATTTTTGTACTCTTTTTAATAACTACCATCCCATCCATTCTGCCCGGTTATTCCTATCCATGCTTCCAAATACACAGTGCTGTGAACCCCTGAAGATGGTCTGTATCTTAGCACAATTTATACTCAAAACACGATTAGATCCTAATCTAAACCATGATATGAGAGATAATCCCACTAAAGAAATAACTGACAAGAGGGGTACATTTTGATTATTCATCCAACAAAAAGATTCAAGAATGTGTATCATTGTGTGAAAAGTTATACGAATCCTTCATTCGGTATTTATTTATTCGTTCGATATAACATCTCTATATATAAAAGGCACCTCCAACGTTCTAATTGAAGCCTCCAGCTGGAAACTTGAGGTGGCATAGATATCCGGTTTAGCAAGTACACAAAGGAAAAGGGAGTAGTAATCAAGTTTTCTCAGGCACCTGGAGTGCTTGCCCTGGGTGATTAACAAGGTCAGCTGGGGTTCACAGCTCCTTGCAAGTCAACTAATTAACTCTGCCCTGAACTCTGCCCTGGGTGATTAACAAGGTCAGCTGGAGTGCACAGCTCCTTGCAACTAAGACAATTAACTCCTCCCAGACTCTTAAGAGCTTGCCTTTACTCACCCAGGCTGCCGTCATTGCCATACACTCTAAACCAAACAAACCTAGCAGCTGCTGCTCCACATTCTCCTTTTTAAATTGTTGCTCCATCAGAAACAAGTCTACAGCTGGTTCAACTGGGAGGGAAGGTGGCCCTGGAACTGGGAGGGTGGGGACTTTGAAACTCTGAGGGACAGAGGGTGGGGGGACCCTGAAACTCAGACACACCCTGGGACTGGGAGGGGGGACGACCCTGGAACTGGGTGGGAGGGAGGGGGAGGGGGACCATGCAACTAGGAGGAAGGAGGGACTGATGGGCCCCTGGCACACACTCTGATTCTCATTCCCTCTCTCTCACACAGTCAATCTCACACACACTCACTCAAACATACACACTCTGAGGAAAACCTTGCTAGCGCCCGTTTCATTTGTCAGAAACGGGCCTTTTTTACTAGTGCTTTACTAAATCATTCACAGCATGGCACCTCTCTGAGCAGCCATAGCTTTAACTAACCGTTTCCTATATCTGTTGATCAGTCTCTCACATTGCTCTTGAAGAACTGTGGCCCATTCTTCTATGCAGACATGTTTCAGCTATGTGACAGTTGAAGGATTGCATTTTGCATGAACACCTCACTTCAGGTTTTTCCACATTTCTATAAGGTTTTTCATTAGCACTTTATTTTGGTCAATATTCAGTGAAGTTTAAACAGTTAAGCGACTGCACAAAGTCAGGACAGCAAAAAGACTGTCCAAACTTCATTCTGAGGGATAACAGGGCTCCATCTGAATATTGGTCAGTGCCCGGTTAAATTCTGGGTGACCACTCTGACCTACATACTCAATGCCAGAATCTGGATATGGCTTGACATTGAATATCAGGGCGTGTGTGTTTTACTGTGTGCTCCTGTTTTGTTGAATCAGCTCCTGCTGTATATTTGGCCAAAGCTGCATCACGGGCAATCATCCTGTGTTACGACCACTTTTTCTCCAAAGTCAGCCAGCCCTGCTGCAGCTTTGGTGAAACAGGGATTCCCTGTTGGGATTTACTAGTTGTTTGATTCACCACCTCTCAAGAGAAGAAGGCAGCATGAGATAAGTGGATTACAAACAATTAATATTGTGGCTTTTGAAATTTCACTGAGACGTTAGTTTCTTTTCATTCCTGTGGATGGACATATGTATTTTATACTGTTTGAGAATTAAGAATTTTTCTTTACACTATATAGCAATTGGAGTTTTTTTTCTGACCTATGATGGTGGTGTGGGTTTAAGCTGTTGTATAATACAGGTTTACATTTTTTTTCTGAGGTCTTTTTTCTCCACTTTTTTAGTGTTGAAATTTATGTTTCTCATTCAGTGTTGATCCATATGTTAAGATCTTGTATGTTTTTTCTGGATTTTCTAATTGTATGATACAAGATGCTCAAGTGACCTTTAGTCATAGTATTTAAGCCCTAGTTTGGGAAGGAAAATTGTCACAAGTGTAATCTTGCATTGGCATGTCTAACTGTAGGCATGAACACTTAATGCCAGACCTATGACTAGCATAAATGCATGTGCCTAGAAATGACATTTCTGCATGTATGTCACAGTGTTGCCCCCATAACTATTGACCATGCCTATGACATGCCCATGCCTCTCCACCATTTTTAAATCCTGCTAAGAGAACTGCTCTTACCACATTCTCTGGCAATGAATTCCAGAGGAATTACTCATTAAATGAAGAAATATTTTTCTCTGATTTGCTTTAAATTTAGTACTTAGCATTCCCCTATCACCTACAATGGGGTGTGCTTTGCTCAATATAAAGCCTCCAGAGTTACCTGCCAAATATTACTAATTGACTTTTCACTTGGTGACTGCTGGCAGAATTGCACTTGCAGCAACTTGGAAGCAGATTAAACCACCCAGACAACAACACCTGCTACTGAAAGTTGATTTTGTTTGCCAGATAACTAAACTTACTGCCCTTTGGCATAATAAATTGTGGAACTTTTTTGTAGTTTGGGAACCATACACAGCCTGGAGAGAGAGAGGCTTGATGGCTGGTGATATATGTAACAATTTTCTCTTATGGGCATATATCATTTTTCTTTTCCTGGTTTTTTGAACTGATGGCCTTTACTGGGCAAGGTTAGGTGTTGGGGGGGAGGGTCTTCGGGGGGAGGGGGATTGAGCATCTTGTGCAGTGTCTGGCTTCTTTATTGCCTTGTACTAAAGAGTGATGGTATAACCTTGGCGTTGAAATAATTGTGTGTCCAGTGTTATCTTTTCTTATATACTGCTCAACTTTGTTACTGTTTCTTTTACAAAATAAAGTTTAAAAAAATGTACTACTTAGCTTCATTGCATGCCCCCTAGTCCTAGTAATTTTGGAAATAAAAAACAAGCAATTCACAGAATAGCGATTAGGTACACTACTGCGATTTATGCAAATAAGTGTACACTTTCCCATGTGAAGGCCAGTATTCTATAAAAAGTAAGCATGCAAATGGTGCTGGTGACCTGTTAAAGAAAGAGGGAGATAGCGACCTCAGCCAGCTCTGAGCTCCAGACCTTGAGGGACTGGGCTCTGTCTAATCACTTGGATTTTTTGCCTTCTTTTTACCACAGAAGTTATGAGGGTGTCTATGGTCCATTAAGGTCCACAGTGAAATAGGCTGCTGATGGTGTGTTCCTTCATCCAAGATAAGGAGCCCTTAGAGAGAAGAAGGCCCTGAATGTTGGGGATTGCAGAGATCCACTACTGGAAACTTGTTGTGTTAGGGTCAGAACTCAAAGATCTAAGAGACCGTACTACTCGATTAGGGTCTCCTTGTAGTGGGAATCACATAGCAAGAACAAAAGAAGTTGGGAAAAACTCATTGGAGCAGTACTTCATTTGCCCCAGGAAGCACAGGGAGATGATGCCTAGAGAGAAGAGGTGGTGGGAGAATGCCTATTTGGGCTTTCACTTGAGTTCAGAGAACCTTGCAGTCATACAATTGGAGTAGGGGGATATGCTGAGGAGTCTTGCAAGAAAGAACAGGGAGTTCCTGACTGTGAGAGTGGACCAGAGGGAAAAAAGGAGTTGTGAATTGGTGGAGCCAGAAGACCCCTAAACCACTAAAGGGGTAATGCTATTAAGTGAGCGACACCTTTTAGATGCACTGATGCTGCACAGCGACAGCCTATTCTAAAATGGCACCTGGACTCCCAGATTCTATTATAGAATGCTAGCATAACCTGGTATTGGAACGTTTTGTTTATTTATTTATGACATTTATAACCCACATTATCCCAAACAAGTATGAGTTCAATGTGGCTTACAATAAACAGCATAGGATACATAACAAAGAATAATGCATAAGAAAGTAATTTGTTGTAAGAATCCAATAATACAATACAGTATCATAAACATACTGGGATAGCTATGGATGTTTAACATTTAGAAAATCTATTATGAATGAGAAATTGTACATGAAGCAAAGAGAAAGTTAATGGTAAATAGAGTAATAACCAATTCAGGTAATAATTAATTGTTTGAGATACAGCTGTTCTTTGTGAGGGTGTGTTTAAATAGGAACGATTTGAGGATTTTTTTTCGGAATCTATTCCTGTATATTTCTTATTTTGGGTGGTAAGCAGTTCCTAGGTAAGTGAAGTCTGCAGAGTGGACAGTTTTGTAGATCACTTTTTTGCAGTTTGGGAGGTGTAGTCTGAGATAGTTTCTTGCCTCATATTTAGTGTTTCTTTAAGGTGTTTATTAATGGTACCATATAGTCTGGAGCAGTGCTATTTAGTATTTGAAAGATAAAGGTACATAATTTGAAGGTGATTCTTGCTTTGATGGGAAACCAGTGAATTGTCCTAAAGGACAAGTCCATAAATTGCTATTAAGTCCATAAACCGCTATTAAATGGACTTGGGAAAAATCCACAATTCCAGGAATAACATGTATAGAATGTTTGTACGTTTGGGAAGCTCGCCAGGTGCCCTTGGCCTAGATTGGCCGCTGTCGTGGATAGGATGCTGGGCTCGATGGACCCTTGGTCTTTTCCCAGTGTGGCATTACTTATGTACTTATGTACAGTGTAACTTAATTAATAAAGGGGAGGCACTTTCAAAATGAGAGATTTTGTATATGAACCTGGCTGCAGTGTTTTGAGCTGTTTGGAGTTTTTTCAACAGGTACTCTTTATAGCTAGCATATATGACATTACAATAATTGAATTGGGATAATGTTAATAGTGGTTAAAGATAGGCCTGCTATTTAAGTGGCTTATCTAAACTGCTTAACTAAGCCGGTTTAGCGCTGAATATATGCATGTAGCCGGCTAAGACACGCAACATAGCCAGTTAGTGGCTAGCCACTAAGAGGGGCATAATCGAAAGGGACGCCCAAGTTTTCCTGGGGACATCCTCGCAGGATGGCTCCAGCCAGGGACGGGAAACCCGTATTATCGAAACAAGATGGGCGTCCATCTTTCGTTTTGATAATACGGTCGGGGACGCCCAAATCAGCAAATTTAGGTCGACCTTAGAGATGGTCGTCCCCAGGACTTGGTCGTTTCTGATTTTCAGCGATAATGGAAAGCGACGATGCCCATCTCAGAAACGACCAAATCCAAGCCATTTGGTCATGGGAGGAGCCAGCATTCGTAGTGCTCTGGTCCCCCTGCCATGCCAGGACACCAACCGGGCATCCTAGGGGGTACTGCAGTGGACTTCACAAATTGTTCCCAGGTATATAGCTCCCTTACCTTCAGCCAGATGCACTAACTGAACAGAAAAAGCCCTTATCTTACCAATCCCTTAGCAATTCGGAAAGGAACGGGCATGCATGAAGGAAATTGCATGCAAATGAGCTGCTCGCTGTTAGCGTATTTGCACACGATTTCCTTCCTAAGGAGGGGAAGCCAGTGCAGAGCAGCCAAGCATTATGTGTGGCTGCTCTGTGCATGCCAAAGACTGCTTCATACATGCAGAAAAGCTGCATGTATAATAGCAGTCTACAACCTTAACTAAATTGCCATCTACAACCTTAGAAAAACACAAGTCCAGGTGAAAATGTTCAAGTGCTCGTCAGGGACGTCTTTTTTTTTTTTTTTTTAGAGTATGGGTGAAGGACATCCTTCGCTATGCCTCCGTCCTTGTGACAGGCAGTTAAGGATGTCCAAAATATGGATGTTTCTGTGAGAAGGATGTCCATGCCTTTGCTATGCCTCTGACACCCCCTTTATTTATTTATTTATTTATTTGGATTTTAGATCACAAGTAGCAGCAGTGGGATTTGAACTGGCCACCTCTGGATTGCAAGATCGGTGCTCTAACCACTAAGCCACTCCTCCACTCCCTTGAAATTTGACCGTCCCTTTGGGGGGGGCAGTTCAGGACATCCAAAATGTTTGAAAGAAAGACGTCCATGCCTTTGCTATGCCTCCGCTGACACACACACACCCCTTCCCTCCCAGGGACCTGCATACTGCTGCGACTGACCTGAGTATGACATTTCAGGCTGGCAAAAAAAGTTTTTACATTTGTTTTTTGAGGGTGGGAGGGGGTTAGTGACCACTGGGGGAGTCAGGGGAGGTCATCCCCGATTCCCTCTGGTGGTCATCTGGTCAGTTTGGGCACCTTTTTGAGGTTTGGTAGTAAGAAAAAATGGACCAAGTAAAGTCGCCCAAGTGCTCGTCAGGGATGCCCTTCTTTTTTCCATTATCGCTTGAGGACACCCATCTGTTGGGCATGGCTCAGTCCCGCCTTCGCTACGCCTCTGACACGCCCCCGGGAACTTTGGTTGTCCCCGCAATGGGAAGCAGTTGGGGACTCCCAAAATCGGCTTTCAATTATGCCGATTTGGGCGACCCTGAGAGAAGGACGCCCATCTCCCGATTTGTGTTGAAAGATGAGTGCCCTTCTCTTTCGAAAATAAGCCTGTAAGTGCCAGATGTTATATATGGTGCCTAAAAAATCCACGTGGAACTCAGTTTCGCCTAAGCATATTCTATAAGATTTATGTGCAATATATAAAATACGGGTAGTCAATATCATCGTCCCTAAATCTGCACGTGCCCATTTACACCAGTGAAAACCTGGCGTAAATCACAGCACATAGATTTAGGCGGACTGCGCTGTATTCTATAACTACGTGTGTAACTTTTTGAACATCCATGAAATGCCCATAAACACACCCCTTTTGAACTGCGCGCATTTATTTTGAACTGCGTACTTCATCATTTAGGAGCAGTTCATTATAGAATGCGCTTTCTGAGTTGTACGAGTAACTTGCAATTATTGTCAATAATTGTCAATATTGTCACTAAACACATTTCTGCTCATTTCCTTGGCCATACAATCCTGCCTCTGCCCTCTTTTCACTGACAGACCCCCCCCAAAAGTCTTTTCATCTTTCTTTACCTTTTTTTGTTATCTTTTCTTCCAAAGAGGTAAAGCCAAGTGTCAAGAGTTTATCAGCTATTGTATATCAGTGAAAGGAGATAGGGTAGAGGTGAGATTGTAAACCAGAGGAGAAAAGAAACACTGAGAAACGGAGACAACGAAAAAAAGAATACTCGTGATTAAGAGATACGGTATAGTACTTGAGTCTGAAGAGTTGCTAAAAATGTTGAGAGGTATTTATTTCAATTTCATTTAAATCATGCATGAGGCAAGTAGAGCTGATGTGAATTTATGGTTGTGAACAGAACACTGAAGAAAATGAGTATAGCAATGCAGCATTAGGATGAAAATAAATACTCTTACTCCTTAGCAGCAACAGGGTATTGCTAAATATTACAGAGATCACAGGCTTTTTTCTTTGCTTTACCTAAATTATGTGTACGTTCAATGGAACATGAAATGAATTGATCCATCTAGAGACCAAAGCTTAGCAAACTGGCTAAGGTCATTTAGCACAGGCTGAACATAACATGTATGCACTGTATTATAAAGTAGATGAAGGAGTGTCACACACATGTCTTTAGATGGTATAGACATTTAGGAGTCGATATTTAAATTAATTTAACTGACCAGAAATGGTTCCTGGTTGGTTAAATCACTAGTTTGGGGCTACCTGGTCATATTCAGTAGCACTTAACCAGTTAGGTCTGTTGAGAATGTCCAGTTAGCACCCAACTCAAAACCAGCTATTTTGGGGGTATTCCAGGATAGAGTTGAAACTTGGTCGCTTAAGTGCCGATATTTAGCATTTAACTGGCCAAGTTAGCTGCATAAATAAAACCTTATAAAGGTCAGTCCTATCTTTGGGGTATTTTTACTAAGCCATGGTAAAAATGGCCTGCAGTAGTGTGGGTGCATTTTTTTGGCACGTGCTGGGTCATTTTTTACCGTGGGTGGGAAAAATTGCTCTTTTTAATGGGGACAGTAAATGGCCATGTACATAAGTACATAAGTACATAAGTAGTGCCATACTGGGAAAGACCAAAGGTCCATCTAGCCCAGCATCCTGTCACCGACAGTGGCCAATCCAGGTCAAGGGCACCTGGCACGCTCCCCAAACGTAAAAACATTCCAGACAAGTTATACCTAAAAATGCGGAATTTTTCCAAGTCCATTTAATAGCGGTCTATGGACTTGTCCTTTAGGAATCTATCTAACCCCTTTTTAAACTCCGTCAAGCTAACCGCCCGTACCACGTTCTCCGGCAACGAATTCCAGAGTCTAATTACACGTTGGGTGAAGAAAAATTTTCTCCGATTCGTTTTAAATTTACCACACTGTAGCTTCAACTCATGCCCTCTAGTCCTAGTATTTTTGGATAGCGTGAACAGTCGCTTCACATCCACCCGATCCATTCCACTCATTATTTTATACACTTCTATCATATCTCCCCTCAGCCGTCTCTTCTCCAAGCTAAAAAGCCCTAGCCTTCTAAGCCTCTCTTCATAGGAAAGTCGTCCCATCCCCACTATCATTTTCGTCGCCCTTCGCTGTACCTTTTCCAATTCTACTATATCTTTTTTGAGATACGGAGACCAGTACTGAACACAATACTCCAGGTGCGGTCGCACCATGGAGCGATACAACGGCATTATAACATCCGCACACCTGGACTCCATACCCTTCCTAATAACACCCAACATTCTATTCGCTTTCCTAGCCGCAGCAGCACACTGAGCAGAAGGTTTCAGCGTATCATCGACGACGACACCCAGATCCCTTTCTTGATCCGTAACTCCTAACGCGGAACCTTGCAAGACGTAGCTATAATTCGGGTTCCTCTTACCCACATGCATCACTTTGCACTTGTCAACATTGAACTTCATCTGCCACTTGCACGCCCAATCTCCCAGTCTCGCAAGGTCCTCCTGTAATCGTTCACATTCCTCCTGCGACTTGACGACCCTGAATAATTTTGTGTCATCGGCGAATTTAATTACCTCACTAGTTATTCCCATCTCTAGGTCATTTATAAATACATTAAAAAGCAACAGACCCAGCACAGACCCCTGCGGGACCCCACTAACTACCCTCCTCCACTGAGAATACTGGCCACGCAATCCTACTCTCTGCTTCCTATCTTTCAACCAGTTCTTAATCCATAATAATACCCTACCTCCGATTCCATGACTCTGCAATTTCTTCAGGAGTCTTTCGTGCGGCACTTTGTCAAACGCCTTCTGAAAATCCAGATATACAATATCAACCGGCTCCCCATTGTCCACATGTTTGCTTACCCCCTCAAAAAAATGCATTAGATTGGTGAGGCAAGACTTCCCTTCACTAAATCCGTGCTGACTTTGTCTCATCAGTCCATGTTTTTGTATATGCTCTGCAATTTTATTCTTAATAATAGCCTCCACCATCTTGCCCGGCACCGACGTCAGACTCACCGGTCTATAATTTCCCGGATCTCCTCTGGAACCCTTCTTAAAAATCGGAGTAACATTGGCTACCCTCCAGTCTTCCGGTACTACACTCGATTTTAGGGACAGATTGCATATTTCTAACAGTAGCTCCGCAAGTTCATTTTTTAGTTCTATTAATACTCTGGGATGAATACCATCAGGTCCCGGTGATTTACTACTCTTCAGCTTGCTGAACTGACCCATTACATCCTCCAAGGTTACAGAGAATTCGTTTAGTTTCTCCGACTCCCCCGCTTCAAATATTCTTTCCGGCACCGGTGTCCCCCCCAAATCCTCCTCGGTGAAGACCGAAGCAAAGAATTCATTTAATTTCTCCGCTACGGCTTTGTCCTCCCTGATCGCCCCTTTAACACCATGTGCTAAAATTAAAGCTAGCATGTGGCTATTTACTGTCTGAGCCCTTCCCACCGCCCATTGACCTAATGGTAAGAGCTCACATGCTACAATCGTGGCAATCATGCAGCGTGCACCAATGTGACCACGCTGTCAATTACTGCCGGGAACACCCCCGGTGGTAGTGTCGATTTGGCAACCACTACACATGCGGTAGCCCTACTGCTACTTAGTAAAAGGGCCCCTTTATGCAGTTCTCCATAGCCGATTAGGTACTGAATATCGCACTTAACCAGCTATGGTTTCGCTGGCCCAGCATTAAATTTCAATGTATAACGCCAGCAGTGGTTAGCAAAATACTGAGCCGACTGAATACTCCCTAGCATTCTGTACTCTCCTTAGCCCATTGTTTACATGAAAATTTAAAAGAAGGCGTTAAAACTTGGCATGAGGGAAAAAAAACGTAAAAGTTCATAAGTTTGGAAATGAGTCAAACTGGGCTGGGGGGCTCCAGAGAAATAAGCCCTCAAAATGGCCCAATGCATTTCTATGGCAGAAGGAGGTCTAGCTTCTGAAGCTTTGATAAGTTAACGGAATGGGATGAAACTTAGAAATAACTGGTAAAAAGACACAGCCCGGCAGATATTCAGGTTATTTAACTGGACTCCTGGCTGGTTAAATAGCATTTAACTAGATAACTTCTAATACTCAGCAGGAGATAGCCGGTTATCTCCACCGAATATTCGAAGTTAGTGCATAATGGCTAACCGGCTATATCGTGTGATATAGCTGGCTATCCGCAAATATTCAAGCACTAGCTGGCTAAGTTTAGTGGCCAAATTGGACCACCTAAATAGCAGTTCTATCTTTGGCTGCTATCCCCTGGATTTTATATAGTGCGCCTAGAGATCTATGCTGAAATCCAAGTATATTCTGTAACAACACGCATTACTTAATTGACTTAAAAAGCCATCAACGTTGATATCAGCACTTAACAAGCAATAAAGAGCACTAATTGGCAATAATGAGCATTTACATGCACAACTCACTAAGGTTATCCTATAATCGCTGCACCTAACTTCTAATGCACACAGTCAAAAAGGGGTGTGGCTATAGGGGTGGAAATAGGCATTTCATGGACATTCCAAAATTTACACATGTAGTTTTAGAATATGTCCCAGTGTGCCTAAATCTACTTGCCAGGATTTACGCCATGTTTTTGTTGGTGTAAATGGATGCACATAGCTTTAGGTGCTGGGATAGCAACTAAGCATATTCTATATACCGTGCCTAAATCTTAAGCGCCGCTTATAGAATACGCTTAGTCGAAAATGTTTTTGGCGTGGATTTTTTAGGCATCATATAAAGAATTTCCTCACCTATAAACTTAACCAGCCAGTGCTGAATATTCACTTAGCCAGTTAAGTGTGAGCCAGCAAAAAAAAAAAACACGGATATTCAATGCCAGTCACTGGAAATGGCATAGCACTGAATATCCAGGGTCAGCGCCAATGATGTGGGCTGCCTCCCATGGTCTGAATATCAGACCCATTGAGTTAAAAAATGGGATACATCAGACTGGGAGTTCCAGAGAAATAAGTGACTAAAAATGGTCCTTTGTATTTCTATGGGAGCAGGAAGGCTAGCATCTGTGGAATAGAACATTTAACAGAATAAACTGAAACTTGATGTGTTGGAAAAACAATAAAAAGACACACTGAGTTCAAAAATGGGCCAAATTGAACCAGAGATTCCAGAGAAATAATCCTCCCCTCCCCCACACAAAAAAACTTGGCCAAATAGATTTCAGTGGGAAAGGCTATCCACAATGAATATGCATGAAACAGATTTGCATATGGAGGCAGTGTCTGGATGTCTCAACGCCACCTGAAATTAAATATGACCAAAACCGAGCTTCTCATTTTCCCCCCCAAACTCACCTCCCCGCTCCCCCCGTTTTCTATTTCTGTTGATGGCTCTCTCATTCTCCCTGTCTCCTCAGCCCGAAACCTTGGGGTCATCTTTGACTCTTCTCTCTCCTTCTCTGCTCATATCCAGCAGATTGCCAAGACCTGTCGTTTCTTTCTTTACAACATCCGTAAAATCCGCCCCTTTCTTTCCGAGCACTCTACCAAAACCCTCATCCACACCCTTGTCACCTCTCGTTTAGACTACTGCAATCTGCTTCTTGCTGGCCTCCCACTTAGTCACCTCTCCCCTCTCCAGTCGGTTCAAAACTCTGCTGCCCGTCTCATCTTCCGCCAGGGTCGCTTTACTCATACTACCCCTCTTCTCAAGACCCTTCACTGGCTCCCTATCCGTTTTCGCATCCTGTTCAAACTTCTTCTACTAACCTATAAATGTACTCACTCTGCTGCTCCCCAGTATCTCTCCACACTCATCCATCCCTACACCCCTTCCCGTGCACTCCGCTCCATGGATAAATCCTTCTTATCTGTTCCCTTCTCCACTACTGCCAACTCCAGACTTCGCGCCTTTTGTCTCGCTGCACCCTACACCTGGAATAAACTTCCTGAGCCCCTACGTCTTGCCCCATCCTTGGCCACCTTTAAATCTAGACTGAAAGCCCACCTCTTTAACATTGCTTTTGACTCGTAACCACTTGTAACCACTCGCCTCCACCTACCCTCCTCTCTTCCTTCCCGTTCACATTAATTGATTTGATTTGCTTACTTTATTTATTTTTTTGTCTATTAGATTGTAAGCTCTTTGAGCAGGGACTGTCTTTCTTCTATGTTTGTGCAGCGCTGTGTATGCTTTGTAGCGCTATAGAAATGCTAAATAGTAGTAGTAGTAGTAGTGTATGCAAATCAAGTTCATGCATATTCATTGTGGATATCCTGAAAATCTGACTGACAAGGGGTACAAGACTGGACTTGGGAAACACTAGTCTAGTGGCCCCCCTCCCACCCTTAACTCGAGCCCCCTGCCCACATCATTAAAAAAATATTCCCTTCTGCATGGTAGCACCCACAAACCCCCACTCCCATATATGCACAAGTGAGGAAAGCATGCAGAGCATTGCTCATGGAATTTCCTTCCAACTGCTCTGTATGTAAATTCATGAGTGTGTGCGTGTGTGTATGTATACATGTTCGTGTATTGCTATGTGTGTGCCTGTGCATGCTTACAAGTGTGCATTTTGGCAATGAGCTACAGATTACTGGTGCACTTTTAATGCAGGAGTAATTTGCATGATCATTGATTACTGAATTGCCACAGTATATTAAATTTCAAATAAATATAAATAACAGCCCTCCTAAGAAGCTGGAAGACAGTTTCAAGTTAAAATAACTATACAGAATACATTCCATAGAAAAACATTTCTCAACATCATCTCATCACATATGCAGCCACAAAACGTCATACCTTACATTGGGGTCAATGAAGAAAGTCATGTGGTACAGCTGCACACTGAAGGCTTAGTGAGCAGCTTCTGCAATGAAATTAACTCAAATATACCATGGCCATACAGCAATCAATAAGCCTGCAACTTACTGCCACATTTAAAATGTTCCCCTTCCTGTTCAGTAGATGACTGGTGATTGGCTCACACACTGTCAGGAAGAGGAGCAGTTTAAAAAAAGTTGCCAAGTTTGCATCAGGTAGTCTAGTGGCTCCCCGACCCTACTTGATTCCACCAAATGTTTGGCACCTCAACCTCCACACTCCTGGGCGGACACTACCAAATAAAGACAGCATGGAGACAGGAGCAAATGGGCATTGCTCCCACCTGTTGAACGAGCACAAGGGAGAATGGGGGGGGGGGGGGCGGAGGGGTGCAGGGGGTGGAGGAGTGCTGCTAGATACCAGGGATATTTGTTTGGGAGTCAGAGTGGGGTTGAAGCTAAACAATAGGGATATTTGGAGGGGGGGGGGAGATCAGGATGCCAAATTTATTTAGAGGGATCGATGGGGTCTGGAGATCATCTTTGGAGGGTAATTTGAATGCTGAAATTTTGGAGGAGGAGATCAAGGAAGTCATGGATGGTTATCTTGGAGGGGATGGGGTACTGAAATGTTGGGGGTGTGATTAGGGGGGGGGGTCAGGGATCATCTTGGGGGGGGGGATGGGGGATCTGGGGGAGGCCCTGGAGGGGGCTATTGGTTTATCAGCCTTGGAGTTAAAATTCTTGCATTGTGTTTGCCTTAAAATCAGATATGTACTTCTCTGCATCGGAGTGGAATAGCTAATAGTCAGATTTTAAAATACTGGGCGCTGATGTCTACCACATGAGCTCACTTGCATGCTGAGCCCATTTCTGCATCATTCTGCCAGTAATGTGCACACATAACCTTGCTTCTGCTCTTTCTGTCAGCCCCATCATTCATAGGAGGACACCAAGTGTACCTTCCTATGCAGTTGCAAGAAGAAAATTCTGGGTCACTGCTCCAGTTTAATGCCAGCCAAAAATAACGGAGTGAGCTATTCTAGGGAAATAACCCAATAGAATGAAAGCTTTAGCTTTTGGAGGGAAGTATAAAACCTTGAGTTAAGGAAGGCATTTCAGTTTTTCCCTACTGCTAGGGACACCATTTTGGATTGGGTGCTGGCCAGGGCAGGAGCGACTGGGGATCACTGCCCAATTTCAAATGGACCCCCAGGGTACAGTGAGGCTAGAGCTAAAATCCTAAGTTCAAGGGAGAAAATAATTGACTCTGGCTCCCTGAGATGTGGTTTACTCCATAATGGCTGCTTGAAGAAGAAACACTAATGATCACTACTGCAAGAGACACTGGTTTGGTTTTTCTTTGTAGACTGAGCTATTCTGTGTTAACTCTTCCCAGATTGGCTTAGAATGCTCCCAAACTGCAGAGAATGAACATCTGTACCATACTCTTGGGTTCTACAATGTACTTTTTCAGCATTGTCTCGACATGTACGTGTGCAGTATGCTTGAAGCTCAGCTGCTAACTACGCTTGCTCTGATGTCTGTTAAAGCAAGCTTCACCTTCCCTGTCCTTTCCCTGCTTCCCATCCATACTCACATCAAGAACTGGAAAACACAAATAGAACTCTTTGAAGGACCCATATCAAAGGCAAGATCAAGTCAGATTCTAAAATGAGTCAACATACATTACACAGTAGGTGTATAGACCTTGCTGTTTTGTGAAAGCAGAGGCAGTTGATGAAAACACCACTTCAAATAAAGCTAGGAAATGGAACTATACCAGCATCTGCATGCAGTTTAACCCTTCAGTACCTAAAACTAGGTTCCTTCAAGAATAATTATGCTGCTGCCGCCTACTTCCATGGCCATTTTCCCAGCAGCAGGATATATTTCCCGTCACCGCACGAAATGGCAGCCTAGCCTTGTTGCTCCTGCTCTCGGCTCCTTGCAAATGGCGATATCTCTGGACATCGACGTTGATAAGGCTTTTATTCTTAAGTGGTGGATCGGTGGTTACATAGCAGCAATGAGTAAATCCTCTGTTGGGGGGAAAAATGTGGACCGACCATCGGGAAGGTCAGCGAGTAACGCCTTGACGTGCCACAAGGTGCTAGCGCATGTGTCCCCTTCAGACTCTGACTCAGCGTTGTCACTGGCAAAAACGCAACAACCCCCCGCTAAGAAAGCTATTTCTGTTGAGCAGCAGGATATATTTCCACTCAGTCACTGTAACTGTTTTAAGCTGTCCCATGATTTCCGGGTTTTAATGTACAGAATGAAAAATGAAGATTTAATAATATCCAAACGGCTGAATTACAGTTCACTCCCCCCACCCAAATTCCTTGTATAAATGTCCTGTGCCCTGCCTCTCCCAAAGGTTTATGGTAAGGTTGAAAATGAATCTGTCTTTCCAAGGGAAAGATCTTTTTGCAGTTTTCTCAGTAGAAATGTTGTATTTTTCTGTCTTTCAACTTCAAGTGACATCTACCTTCTTCGATTGCACCACATGTGAATGTTCTATGACTATCCTGGAGCATTTTCAGTATTAAATTGAAACTTTTAATTGCACTAGAAGATATGTCAATATTTACTCTGCCAGAGTAGGAATGATAGCTTGTAGTTTGCCCCCTTGCTTGATTTATATCTAACTGTTTTCCAGAGCCAACAGAAAAAAAAAAATGGAAAGGCAGAAAGTAAGTCTTTTGTTTCCTCTGTATGTGACTGAGATTCAGATTAGATCTGTTTTAGCATTACTTTGGAAAGTAATTATATAACAGGGTGTATGGTTTAACAGAGCAAGTAGGCACCTACTTAGCTACCATTTTATAATGACATGTGAAGTGGCATTTTAGAAAGGATGCACAAACAGGATTTGAGACATCCAGGTTGGGACATCTACAGTTAGATCCCTTTCTAAACGACATACCTATGTAGGCATCCCTGCGTGATGACGTCCAGCCGGATCACTTCTTTAGAGAAAGCAGACATCAAGCACAGAAGCTGACCACTCCTCCATATAGACATGGCCGATTCAGCATTTATTTATTTATTTGTTTATTTAGATTTTGCTCCCACCTTTTTCAGTAGTAGCTCAAGGTGAGTTACATTCAGGTACACTGGATATTTCTCTGTTCCAGGAGGGCTCACAATCTGTTTGTACCTGAGGCAATGAAGGGTTAAATGGCTTGCCTAAGATCACAAGCAGTGGGATTGTCATGTCTATGTGGGGATTTTAGAGCACTGATGTAACATTGTGACAGCAAACCCTGATCTGCCCACTCCCAGTCATCACATCCTGAGTACCCCCTCCTCCCCCCCAAAATAAAATCACTTCTCCACCCCCTTTGAGCTCAACCTGGAACCTCCACCAAACATTTCCCTCTGCTGCAAACCCCTCCCAAGTAGCCCAACCTGAACCTCCCCCATCCCAGGACCCTAAAGCTATCCCTGGGGTCCTCCATGGTAGCATAGTGGACAGGGACAAAAACAGTCCTCTGTGCTCCCACCCCATATGGCTCTGGGCTTTAAAATGGTGATGCTGACCCCTAGAGGTAGAACCTACAGTCTTCTAGGGTCTTCTTCCTTCTTCCCCTTTCCTATTTACAGATATAGTCTCAAGATATAGTGAGTTCCTTTAAGAGTCTTCCTTACTAGACTTATTTATTGGACTTCTTACTCCTAAACACCTCCTCTGGGTACTGCCCTAGAGGGAATCTCTTCTGTTAGTCTCTCTTTCTCCCTATAGGTAAGCAAAGCTCCCTGAACCTCTACTCGCAGAGTTCAAGCTCATCTTTATTTGATATACCACTAGAAAGCGCATACCATCATGATGGTTTACAAAGTATTACTAACAGGAGAAAACACAGCAGGAAAAGAACTACAAATTAGATAGGAAAGCAGGCAAGAGAATTGCAATGCTCCACAAAGGAGTAGCTTAGGGTAAGGGAAGAACAGGTTCCGCAGGCTCAGCACTCCAATATGGGCCTCCAAAGGCCTAGGAAAGTATGGAGGGAACACCAAGAGAAGAGTCAACTAGTAGACTCAAATACCTGCCTAAATAAGTAGGTTTTAAGAGCCATCTTAACATTTTGGTGGGAGAGGGCAGCATACTTAAGCTAAGAGGAAGGCCATTCCAAAGAATGGAGCCCAAAATATTAAACATTGATTTCCAGAAGCTGTTCAAAGAAATCGTATGAAAGGAAGGGACAGTCAGAAGATGCTGCTGTGAAGATCGAGAATAGCAGGTAAGAATCGGAGGTTGACTTGTATTAAAAACCCTATGAACCAATGTAAGAATTTTATAATTAATCTTTGTTTCAATGGGATGCTAATGCTCCTGCCTAAGAAGAGGGGTACCATGCTCACATTTACATCCACCAGTAATCAGTTTGACATGTACATTATGGACAAGCTGCAAGCGTCTAATTTCCCGTTGTCCAAGACCTGTAAATAATGCATTGCAGTAATCTAGTCACAAAAGCACTAAGACATGTACCACTGTCCATGTAGGCTGCTCCTTCTCCCTTAGAATTCAGCTTCTGGATTCTGTGGAAATTCTGAACATACAGTCAAGGCTTGATCTTGTTTCTATTCCTCCCTCTTTCTCCTTGTAGGAACTTGGACTGGAAAGCTGGTTCCCTGATTCGTCTTTACTGTCTAGCAAGTGCAGCAGTTTTGCAGGCTCTGGTGCTTAATTCTCCCTTGTTCCATCATCCGGGTATTCTGGCCTGAGTGGCCAAGGACCCTCTCTCTCATTAGTAGGTGGACTTTGAAGAGATAAGAGCCAAGCCTGGTCTTTTAACAGTATTCTGGTACAATGGCGGAGGACTGAAACCAGAGACAAAGGGGCCCTTTTACTAAGCCATGCTAAAAAGTGGCATGCACTCTTTTTAGCACATGGGTTTCCCACGCGCTGAAGCCACTTTTAGCATGGTTGTAAAATGGCCACAGTTTCTTTTTTTCTATGAATGGCCATGTGTTTTTCCCCAGTTAATACGTGACCATTAGTAGAGGTTCCATGTATGCAAATGTACCTCATATTTACAGACATCCTGAAAACTAGACTGGTTGGGTGAGCCTGCAGTAGAGGATTTGGAAACAATGACCTGCGGGAGGAGAAGCAAAGGAAAAACCCATCCAGTTAACCTTAGAAAACCTGCTTCTGCACTGACCACTTGTACAAGGTGGTAGGGCATAGTATTACAGTTTCAGAGCCTGGTCCACCCATGGCATTTCTTTGGTTATGTCACTTGTTCTGCTTCTCTTAAGCACAGCTGCAGACAGCCAGCTTACTTCACACTTGCTCCCCAGGGCAAACCTGTGCTCAAGCACATACTTGAAAGTTAAGTTTAAAATGGATGTGGAGGAGTTTTATTTTCCATGTTCTGGAGATGTTCTAAAATGTCACATGCTTTGCGTTTTATTGTTTAGAAATAGCTTTTCTACAACCCTTCAGCAAGGATCAGACAACACATGCTGAAATACAAAACGGAAACGTGGCAGAGAATCATCTGGTTTCTCTCAGTTAAATTATTTTATGTCTGTGTTATAAACCCACATGGATAATTATATACCAACTAATTACAAAAGGCTATACTTTAAATAGCATGCCTTGTTCAACCTTTTTTTTTTTTTACCATGCACTTGGACTGCATATGGGATCTGTAGTGAAATCTCTGAGATGCATTGACTAATTACACATTCAAAATTCAAACCGGCATCAGTGCAACCCGTCAGGTTCTTCAGTTGCATCAGATGCAAATGAATTCTTTGCAATCTGCTTCATATTTACAGTAGCAGACATTAATGAGCAGGCCAGGTTTATGTCTCAAGATTTTTCTGGTCCTGTATCTTAGTGTCTGTTTCCTGGTCCTGTAGCTTAGTGTTTGCTTTGTTTCCTTTCACCTTCGAATAAAGGTAAGGGGGAGATGATCCTTTTGCTAACCTGGGATATTGGAATGGCAGGCCCATGGTCAGGCTTAGCTGGATAGAGCCTTAAATTTACAAAAGAAAAAAAGAAATTCAGTCTTAATTCCCTTACCGGAGCTTACCAGTTTCTGTTTCACAATTGGCTGGTGTTTTTTCAAATTAAGAGCAGTGCAAACATTTAGCAGTTCTGATTGGCAAAATAGCGTTTGGGGCAGGGATTTTCCTTATTCCTTAAGGTGTTCGTCCCAGACCTCATTTTGTCAGTGACAAACAGTGGTCTAGAGTTGAACTAAAATTAATTTCTTATAGTATGCACCATCATTTGTTGTCTGTGGTGGAGGTACCTGGGCAAATTGTTTAGCTGTTAAGCAGATGGGCTTTTAATTTTCACCAGGTCCCATTTTCTGTGGGTTTCAACCCAGTCTTTAAGGTGGAGGTCCATATCAGCCCATCAAGCCCCTGCTGAGCATGGAGGGGCACAATGGGCAACTTAAGGCTGGCCAACTTTAGATGGTAGATAGTGTTCCACTTATTTAATTTTGGTTATTGTACTTAGATTTCTTGCTCCCGTAAAATACATTTGTAACATTCAGTTTATTATGATTTATAATAAATGAAGCTTCGGCCTTGTTTTAATTCCAAAAAAATTGAGTGCTTGTTTTTTTTGTTTTACTTTCTTTGCAATATCCAGTGTACCTGAATGTAACTCACCTTGAGCTACTACTGAAAAAGTTTTGCGCCAGCGATATTTGATTAGAATAGTGCTTCTGTTTTGCTTCTAGGATAGAAAGTTTATAGGATTGAGTCCAAGATTTGTATCTGTTGTGATTGGAAAAGGTATATTGCCTTCTCCATATGCATTCTGAGTGGTATAGTTGCATTCATAGAGGTGGAGTTTGGGGCAATACCAGATATCCCTTTGATGTCTGTGAACAGTAGGTGGCCATGATTTTAATGGGGCCAACATGTCATAGGCAGCATGTACTTTGGTGTCCCATAGGTGAATTTGATGATATAGGGACTTGAGCATGAATATTTTGGAGGTTAAGTCAATTTCTGCAGAATGGACAAAATGGTTTTGGTTCAACAACATGCAATACAAATGTGGAAATGCTATGTAAGTTGAATAATCATAGTTTGAGCTATCAAATATTAACTTAATGGTTGAATAAATTCATTCTCAATTAATTATCACAGTACAAGGGAGTCTCGCATCCCCTGTTAATTAATCCATAACATGATGCTGTACCACAAGGAAATGAAGAAGTATACCAGGGAGGAGGCATGGACTACTGCAGAGATGGCTAAGCAACCTATCTCACAGACTGCTGTCTCCTCTGGTTTTAAGGATTTAAAATGACTGAAAGGAGTTGTCTTTATTAAAGCATTTGCAAATGAGTGTAAATTTTTGATATACACACCTATACTAATCGTGTATTGCTTGATACGCTTAAAATAGAGCATTATCAGAAGGCACAAATATGTTCCTTATTACACGGTTAGTAAGATATGGTTTAGTTGTAATTTTTGATGACATTGTTGTTGTTATGTTTGTATTATTATTGATTTTAGTATGTTATGTTCAGTTTTCTTTATTTTCTTTTAGTAATTTTTATGCTGATTTTTATCATTGTTTATTTAAGAAGTTGATCCACCTAGGTTTCAGGTAGAATATAAATTAATAAACCATAACCACAATGAAAATGTACATATATATATTTAACATTTCTGGATACACTGGCTCTTATTCAAACAAGGGAATGATATCCATTTCTACCAAAAAAGCTGACCTGCGAGTTAGAAGACAGAGACGTTCACGGTGCCATAATGCAAGCAGTAGACCACATCCATTTCCCAGCACCATGGATAGAATATGAATGAGGACTTGGAAGAAACCAGGAAGAGCCTGAAAAAACATTTTAAGAAGGAATCCAGTTTGGGTCCCATGGGTGTGATGTTTTGGGTTGCCAACCCCAGGGGGTATACAAAAGAAATTTGTCTAACTGAGCAATTGGGTCCTTATCAGTGTGTTTTTTCTAGTGAAAAAGGTGCCGGTACTCAAATGCCAGGCCACCCTTCAGGGGTGAAACGATCACTGAGGGACCCACCCTACAATAGCCAGGACCCCTGCAACCAGTCACAGAATCTATGACAAGGCAGAATCTGTGTGTAGAGTCTGAGCTCTTTCATTAAAACTTGGGGACCATGGGTCAATTTTAGCAAACAATGGAATAGGTGCCAGTACTCAGTACCCCCCAAGTACCCCTCAAAAAAAAGCCCTGGTCCTCATAGACAGGGGGAAGCAAAGTATCCCAAGGCCTTCACTGGATGATTTTAATGAAAATATAGGAAACTCCATTCAGAAATTTATGTCCATGCTTTTAGGGAGAGAGACGTATGCAGAAAGGTTCATGTAATGATTCACAGAGCTACCTTTAATTAAACCCTTCCAAAAGTTATACATGACTAAAAACACATTGCTTAAACTAAACACACAGAGACAGAAACTCCTTTTTGTGTATAACAGTAAGCTGTAAATTACAGTCCCTCATCCAGGAGCGCAGAGTCTCACTTTGAACTTGGCAAGAGAGTGCCAGAAACAAAAGTGATCAGCACTTTGGGCACCAGGGCATGTACCCTTGGTCATGGGGCTCCCCCACCTGATTATGAATGTAAAAGATGCCTGAACTACTCTTCTGACAGGCCTGATCAAGATTCCGTTAATGTTGGCAGAAAAGGCTCAAATAAAGGAACCAGAAAACCGAACTGTGGAGACTAAGGAAACTCTCCATTGAGGCAAAGGTCCTTGATGCTCAAGAACATTATGTGATTCATATAAGGACTCCTCTTCTTCATTTGACTTTTAAGAGGGATAGTGTGCAATGCATGGTTTTTATTCAACAGGCATCTGTATTAGAGGAAAAGAGTCCACCGACTTCACTACTATACTTTGTAATTCCCTTCTCTGCAACTCCAAGCCTACTAGTGGATACTTTATGGACTGTTGCCAAAGACACATACATTGAGAGTCAACCAAGATGCTTGGAGGCTCCTCTGCTGCATCAGAGACACCCTGCTCCAGAAGGAGACAGTGTCCACATAAGCTTCCCACAAGCTGACTCAGAGATTGCTTCCAGACTATAGGAGATGAAATGGCTTAGTGGGTAAAGCAATGGGTTGAGGGAATCCAGGGTTTGAATCCCACTCTGCCACTAACATTCCTTGTGACCTTGGGCAACTCACCTTATTTCCTACTACCTCAGGTTCCCAGACAGATTGTAAACTCTTTGGAGCAGGGGCATATCCTACCTAAATATTTATCACTACTGTCTACTGGGTTGTACATCTCCATAGTCTTTTCCACTTAGTTTTAAAAACTTTGTACCACAGCATTAACAAATAGAATCCAACAGGCACTGCAGGATCTAGTTTAGTCTTTTATAGTCCTTAATACTGTAGCAAGTTTTAAATTATTGAAAAACTTAAAAACACTAAGATGGAGTCAGCAGTCCAGAAGCGAGAGTGGTGCTATCCAGTCTTTTGCATTGCGTGTCACATGTATGATTATCTCCCAATTGGTGAGATGTCATATGTGTGTGCCCGATGCAAAGAGCTCCTAGCTCTCAGAGAACGTGTCCGTTCTCTTGAGGCTAGAGTAGCAGACTTGGTGGAGCTGAGGGAGACAGAGAGGTACATAGAGGAGACCAACAGGGATGTTGTAGAGAGGTCCCACCTCCAGTCTGGTAGCCCCTGTGCTTCCTTGGCGGAGGGAGGTCTCCTAAAAGGACAGCATCATCCTGGTGAAGTAGGAAGTACTCTTGTAGCCAGGACCTGCCCACCAGGGGATATACTATCCTCTTGCACCGAGGATATGTCTACAAGCGTTGCCTGGGAGGGAAAGGTTAGGACAGCTGTTGTAGTTGGTGATTCGATCATTAGGCATATAGATAGCTGGGTGCTGGTGGACATGAGGATCGCCTGGTGACTTGACTGCCTGGTGCGAAGGTTGCAGACCTCATGCGTCACCTAGATAGGATTTTAGATAGTGCTGGGGAGGAGTCAGCTGTCTTGGTACATGTGGGTACCAATGACATAGGAAAATGTGGGAGAGAGGTTCTGGAAGCCAAATTTAGGCTCTTAGGTAGGAAGCTCAAATCCAGATCTTCTAGGGTAGCATTTTTTGAAATGCTACATGTTCCACGTGCAGGACCTAAGAGACAGGCAGAGCTCTGGAGTCTCAATGCGTGGATGAGACGATGGTACAGAGAGGAGGGTTTTAGATTTGTTAAGAACTGGGCTACATTCTGGGGAAGGGGGAGCCTATTCCGAAAGGATGGACTCCACCTTAATCAGGGTGGGACCAGGCTGCTGGCATCGGCATTTAAAAAGGAGATAGAGCAGCTTTTAAACTAGAAACGGGGGGAAGGCCGACAGTCGCTCAAAAGCGCATGGTTCGGGATAAGGTATTTTTCAAAGATATCACCAAAACAGGGAAGCTAGGGTATCCTGATAGTGAGGTTGCAAAAGAGATCGTAGTAGATCAGGTGTCCTTAAATAAAAATAAAAATCAGACAAAAGATTGCAAATTAATACTGTAAAGTACTAAGCATGATGTAAAAAGAACAACAAACATAGTATGAAATGTCTATACGTGAACGCCAGGAGCCTAAGAAATAAGATGGGAGAGTTAGAATATATTGTACTAAATGAAAAATTAGATATAATAGGCATCTCTGAGACCTGGTGGAAAGAGGATAACCAGTGGGACACTGTCATACCAGGGTATGAATTATATCATAGTGATAGGCTGGATTGAATTGGTGGAGGGGTAGCATTGTATATTAACGAGAGCCTTGACTCAAATAGATTGAAAATTCTGCAGGAAACAAAACACTTCTTGGAATCACTGTGGATTGAAATTCCATGTGTAAAGGGGAAAAGGATAGTGATAGGAGTGTACAACCGTCCGCCTGGCCAGGATGAACAGACGGATGCAGAAATGTTAAAGGAAATTAGGGATGCAAACAAACTGGGCAACACAATAATAATGGGTGATTTCAATTACCACGATATTGACTGGGTAAATATAACATCGGGGCACACTAGGGAGGTAAATTTCCTTGATAAAATCAAGGACAGCTTTATGGAGCAGCTGGTACAGGAGCCAACGAGAGATGGAAAAATTCTAGACCTAGTCCTTAGTGGAGCGCATGATCTGGTGCGGGAGGTAATGGTGCTGGGGCCGCTTGATAACAGTGATCATAATATGATCAGATTTGATATTAGCTTTGAAGTAAGTATACATAGGAAATCAAATACATTAGCGTTTAACTTTTAAAAAGGAGACTATGATTAAAAAAAACTTAGAGGAGCGGCTGCGAGGGTCAAAAATTTACATCAGGCATGGATGCTGTTCAAAAACACCATCCTGGAAGCCCAGGCCAAATATATTCCGCGTATTAAAAAAGGAGGACGAAAGACCAAACGACAGCCGGTATGATTAAAAAGTGAGGTGAAGAAAGCTATTAGAGCTAAAAGAAAATCCTTCAGAAAATGGAAGAAGGAACCGACTGAAAATAATAAGAAACAGCATAAGGAATGTCAAGTCAAATGCAAAGCGCTGATAAGGAAAGCTAAGAGGGACTTCGAAAAAAGATTGCGTTGGAGGCAAAAACACATAGCAAAATTCTTTTTAGGTATAGGACAATCTTTTGGCTGTAATGGCCTCTTTTACTTCACCTTTTAACCATGCTGGCTGACGTTTTCTCTTTCCACCTTTGCAAATACATGGAATGCATCTGGACTGAGCTTCCAAGATGGTATTTTTGAATAACGTCCACGCTTGATTTAGTGTCCTAACCTTTGCAGTCAATCCCTTTGGTTTCTTTTTTAATCATGATCCTGTCTGTCATTGCAATACAATTTGTACCCTGTTGACACATTGTCTCATTGATTGTCCTCTTTCCACCAAGTCTCTGAGATGCCTATTATATCTACCTCATTATTTAGTGCTATATATTCTAACACTCCCATCTTATTTTTTAGGTTTCTAGCATTTGTGCACATGCACTTCGAATTGTGTTTTTTCCTTTGATCTACAAGCTGCTTAGAAGTTGAAGGGGATAATGTGCATCCTTTATCCTGCTCTCTCATTAAGCACACCTGGCTTACTTTCAGCATTGTTGAGACCTTAATGGACCTTTGGTCTTTCCCAATATGGCAATACTTATGTACTTCTATAAAATAATAGATATTTTGATAACTATCAATCAATCGGCCCAATGAAGAAGAAGAGGACTTCTACAGTAAGCAATTTTAATCTAGGGCCACCACAATCCACGGAGCAGCCAGTTTATTTTATCTTAGAAACTTATAACCTGTTTAAACCTAAGCAGCTACCATAAAAACATACATAAAAAATTCCAAACAAAATATAAAACAGGTAAGACAAATGTGCTGTTACAATCATCCACTGTTGTTACTCAAACGCTGCCATCAAGCAGTCAGAAATGCCTAAACAAAAAACCGTGTCTTTTAGCAGTTTCTTAAATTGTAAAACATTTGAACATAGACGCAGGTAACCAGGTAAAGTATTCCACAACACAGGCCCTGCTATCGAAAACACCAAAAGCCCTCATCACAGCATAATGAGCGGTCACCACCAAATCCAAGGCCAACCGCATTGAGGAGCCAGATCTTAAGCCTCTACCAGAAGAGCTTAACAACAGATTGAAAATACCACTATACCTTACTATACATAGATTGGACAAAATTTTATATTGTATTCTGAATCTTATAGGCAGCCAATGCAATTTTTTAAATATTTGTGTACCAATAGCTCATAACATACTGGACACAAACCAATTTGGTGGTAGTTTCACATTGTTATATTACTGTTCTATTGCTATCCTAATACATAAATAATACAGTATTCAAAAATTTCTATTAGCTGCCACGTAACACTGCAATTAAATTAGTTTAATTTAATTGCAATGTGTCTGATAATGGCAAACATATTGAGCAGTGCAGCAAGTAGCAGAGAACTGAATATATTTGTCTTGCTAGCTTTGTTCAGATATTCAGCTGCACCTGAATAAAGTTAACTAGATAAAGATAAATAATTGTCCAATTAAGCTTAACTCAAGATAGTGTTGATATTCAGGCATAGACTCCTCTGATTTCAGCACAGTCCAGCTAAACTTAAAATGTACCCTTGGAACATCTCAAACTCCTTCTCTTTGGAGACTGCTACATTTTTTCCAAAGAAGACTAGATAACATTTAATGGCCAGTAGGGCAGGATTTTCAAATGCAAAGATTTGGCCAGGTAACTCCCGAAGTTACCGAGATGAATCTCTTGAATAATGATCATATAATTTGCCCATTAAATAATTATGGGGTCCTTTTACCAAGCTGCAGAAAAAGGGCCCTGTGCTAGCGGCAGGGGGGGGGGGGGCATTTTTCCCGCATGCTAGGGCCCTTTTTACTGCAGCTTGGTAAAAGGACCCCATAATTATTTAATGGGCAAATTATATGATCATTATTCAAGAGATTCATCTCGGTAACTTCGGGAGTTACCTGGCCAAATCTTTGCATTTGAAAATCCTGCCCTACTGGCCAGTTAAATGTTATCTAGTCTTCTTTGGAAAAAATGTAGCAGTCTCCAAAGAGAAGGAGTTTGAGATGTTCCAAGAGAACCCTTACCAAAAGGCCATGCGGCAGGGAGCCCTTACTGCCACCCACTGAGGTGGTGAAAACGGCTCCCACGCTAACCCAGCAGTTACCGGGCAAGCCATTTCCGGGGGTTTTCTTTTCCCCCCAGAAATGACGCATATTTGAGAGCGGGATTACTGACGGTGGCTGCATTGGTCCAGCGGTAGTCCCAGAAGAGTGAGCGGTAAGCCCACATTGGGCTTACCGCCACTCTGTAAAAGGCCCTTATTTTCCGCCAAAATCATTATACCCACACTAGCCCACTCCTCAAATGGAACGCACTGCCACGCAGTTTGAAATCGACATTCAAAAGAGCAAACTTCTGCATACTATTGAAGACACATCTCTTTAATAAAGCGTACCACAAAGATCAACAACTGTGAATACGCACAACTCGCATATCTATATTCAGAACTTGTTTCATAATATCTGCTTGTACACTATGATTTCGTTTATCATGTTTGTTTTACTATCATCATGCTAACCAAGATCCTGCAATACCAAATGTTTATCTATGTGGTGAAGGCGGTTAGCTTAGCAGAGTTTAAAAAGGGGTTGGATGGTTTCCTAAAGGACAAGTCCATAAACCGCTACTAAACGGACTTGGAAAAATCCAAAATTCCAGGAATAACATGTATAGAATGTTTGTACGTTTGGGAAGCTTGCCAGGTGCTCTTGGCCTGGATTGGCCGCTGTCATGGACAAGATGCTGGGCTCGATGGACCCTTGGTCTTTTCCCAGTATGGCATTACTTATGTACTTATTCCTTCACTACTCACGATGTATTGTAAGCCACTTTGAACCTGCAAAGAGGTGGGATACAAATGCAATAAATAAATAAATAAGTCACTTCACTGGCTCCCTGTCCGCTTCCGTATACAGTTCAAACTTCTCTTACTGACCTTTAAATGCATCTGTTCTGCAGCCCCCATTACCTCTCCACTCTCATCTCTCCCTACATTTCTCCCCTGACCTCCGCTCGCTGGACAAATAATATGTAATTAATCTCCTTTTTAAATGAACTGCATCGATGCTGAGTTAGTGGGGTCCTTTTACTAAGTAGCGGTAAGCACTAATGCATAATTACTGTGTGGAAAAATGCAATACCATGGGATACGCTCAAGCGTCTCGCAATGGCGTTGGCATCTGCGCACACTTCCCACGTTCTAAGAAATACTTTTGGGGTTTTTTAGCATTCAGGGTGTGTTTGGGGAGCGGAGAGTAGGCGTGCCCAGTCCTAATCAGCGCAGCTACATTGCTGCACATTTACCGATTAGCACATGGTTAGCGCTTGAACCCTTTCCACCTAATAGGTGTCAGTAAGGACTCACACCCTAATTGGGAAATTAGCGCATGCCTATTAATTGAGGAAATTAAATATTGACCATTTTACAGCTGTGCTAAAAGTGGCCTTATTGTGCTGAGAAACCCACATGCTAGTCATAGTGCAGGCCACCTTTTAGCCAAGGCTGTAAAGAGGGGGGTGGGGGAGCAAGATTTCCTGGGCCTGGCCTCCCAGGGAGACCCGGCGCTGGGGTCTGTCTCTCTCCTGCTCCTGTGTGTCAGGACCCTGGTGATTGTGTTAAAGCAATAACCCGGGTCCGACACAGAGGAGCAGCGAGAGTGACAGACCGAGGGAGGAGAAGAGAAGATGCAGGAAGGTAAGGGGGCAGGAGGCAACAGGTGCCGGGGGGGGGGGGGGGGGGCAGCAACAGTGGCCCTGCCTTGGGCCCAGCTCTATCTCTCGGTGGCCCTGCTTTTAGCGCAGCTTCTTTGTCAATATAGTTTAGTTAATTTTTTTAACTAATAATATCCATAAGAATACTGATTTCTCTCTCTCCTTTGGTATCTGTTATGTGGACCAGATGCCAGAATTAGGCTGTTAAACCCTCTCTCCTTGGCATGGCTGAATGCACAGTATGTTCTGAGCTACTGGAATTGTAAAACATTTTAATGACTTGTTTGGATGAAATGTGCTACATGGTTCCAATTATTATCAGCCGTAATCTGATTTGTAGGCAAATCAGTCCAAGCTATCACTAAATAAAAATACCAGCTTGGCCTCTTTATTTTATTAAAGCCAGGAATCCAACCATGTGCTCAAAATGTTTAACGTGCATCCTAAGGGGCCCTTTTACTAAGCCGTGCTAAAATGTGGCTGCTCATTGTGGCCATTTTTATCGCAACAGTAAAATGGATGCATCTGTATCTTTTTCTGTAATGGCCATTATCATGGGAGCCATTACCGCCACCTAAAGGCTCCCACACTAACCCTGCGCTAATTGGACAGTGTGCAGCAATGTACCCGTGCTACCCGATTACCCACATGGGAGGCATATCATTGGGCAGAGAGTAGGCGTGTCCTGTGCTAATCGGGTAGTAAAGCACATTAGAACACATCGAACGGCACACTACCGCGGGATGCCTCAGCGTATTCCATAGCAGTGCTTTTTGGTGTGCAGTAGGCCCCTAAATTTACCATGGTTTAGTAAAAAGGCCCTTAAATTTGTATAGGATGCTTAGGTAGGAAAATAGACATTTAGGTCCATGCATGAAAAACTTTGCTAGTATTTTACAAAAAAACAAAAACTTCCACCACTGATCTTACACAAAAACTCTCATTATATTTTGGACCATTAGAAGGTGACCACTTCACTGAGGGGCCCTTTACAAATTGGTACTACCGCCTGGCTATCGTGTGCCCTGGGCGGAAATTCCATTTTTTACGCATGTCCAAAACATGAGGTAGAAAATATTTTCTATTTTCTACCACGTGGTGCTTCCTCAGTGGTAATCAGCAGTTTACACATGCTGGCCGCTTACCGCTCGGATAGCGTGTGAGACCTTACCGCTAAGTCAATGGGTGGCGGTAAGGTCTCAGCCTGAAATTGGATGCGCAATGGTTTTCATTTTGCCATACGTCCATTTTCCAGCACAAAAAAAATGCCTTTTTTCCAGGCGCACTGAAGAAATGGACCTGTGTGCGTCCAAAACATGCACCTATACCAGCGCAGGCCACTTTTAGACACACCTTAGCAAAAGGGCCCCTGAGTTTCTACACTGGGAGCGGAAGTGTACTATAACTTGGCAATGGTCTTTATAAATTTTTAAACATATATGTCTTCAAATGTCTCCAACTACTTTATCAAAAATCAAAAAACAAAGACTTATCTTTTTTAAGGAAATAGGTAACCAGTGCCAACATGAATCCTGTTTTGTAGCTCTTGCATCAGGGAAGTTGATCACCTATAAAATATATAAAGTGCATTTAAAATTCTCATTCACACTTCAAATATGAAAACAGAAAAAGGGTGGTCACCTGTAAATCAAAATCTTCAAAGTTTAAAACAAAATAATTTCAAAATAAATTTCAATCACCATCTACATTGCACCTTAATTTCCAAACGGAAATCGAAGCGCATAACTTAATTGGTTAACTAGCTAATCAGTGCTGTCAATTGGATGTTAAACAATTATCAGCACTAATTGGCATTAATTAAGATTTAGGCACACAACTCAGTAAGGGCCCTGTTTACTAAGGCGCGTTAGAATACACCCACTCTGCACCTAATTTAGGCACCAGGATTTAGGCCAAATAAAACATAGCGTAATGGCCATGACTAAATTTGGTCACATGGAGAGGTGCTCGGTGTATTCTATATACCACGCAGAAATCTAGGCTTATTCTATAAAATTTAGGTGTGTTTTAGACAATTTTCCGTGCGGAATTTTCAGACACCATATAGAATCTAGCCTCTTATATTTTGAATCTTAACACACTATTCCAATTTCTCACGGCACAAAAAAAAAATGGCAGTTGTGTATTTTTGGTTTATAATATGCCTTGTGACCTCCATTCATCCACGTTTTGTGCTTTCATATTTGAATGAGAATTTTAAATGCACTTTATATATTTTATAGGTGACCAACTTCTCTGATGCAGGAGCAACGAAATATGATTCATGTTAGCAACTGGTTACCTATTTCCTTAAAGAAGATAAGTCTTTGATTTTTCTTAAGTTTATTTTTTTATCTTCATAAACGATAGAGACATGAGAAGATACATTTGTTTAAAAATTTATAAGGACCGATGATGAGTTGTGGTGAACATCTACTCCTGGTGTACACTAATTCACTGGAGGTGGTCACCTTTTGATAGTCCAACACATAACTAAGCAAATTTTGGACTGCTATTTAAACTTACCCTGTTAGCTGTGTGGGAACCTACACTGAATATTGCAGAGGCGCATAACTTCTGCCTCCTCCCAGACTCTGCCCCTGGACAGCCCTGGCTCTAGCTAACAAGCATGGTAGAAGTTAAAGTTACAAGCCTTTATTGTGGAGAACATCTTAAAATCAATTTAATTAAAATAAAAAATGACAAAAAACACACAGTAAAACTTGAAATTAAAAACCAATTAGATATGTAACATAGTAATGTGGAGGGGCATAATCGAACGTTGCCGGCCAAATAGATCGCTGGCGATCTATGTTGGCGGCGGCGCTACAGCTGGCTGGAACCATATTATCGAAAAAGATGGCCGGCCATCTTTTTTTTCGATAATACGGTTTAGCCCGGCCAAATGCCTTGGAGTTCGCCGGGTTTGTTTTTCAGCGATAATGGAAAGTTATGTCGGCCATCTCAAAACCCGGCCAAATTCAAGGCATTTGGCCGTGGGAGGAGCCAGCATTTTTAGTGCACTGGCCCCCCTGACATGCCAGGACACCAACCAGCCACCCTAGGGGTCACTGCGGTGGACTTCAGAAAAGCTCCACGTGCATAGCTCCCTTAATTTGGGAGCTGAGCCCCCCCCCCCCCCAAACCCACTACCCACAAATGTACTGCACCCACTAAAATTGCTCCAGGGACCTGCATACAGCCTCTAGGACTTATTGCTGCTGTATAACTTTGGCACACCAGTTCACACCTGAAGACTAATCTCTCTGAAAAAGTCCTTTCTTGAAATGACCACGTTTACTCACAGTTAACTGCAGATCAGAGTCCCCTGGTACTAAGATTAGCAGTAGGTCAGAGCTGGCACAATGGTGTACAATGCCCTCTTACAGCACCATTCAAGGTAAGAACTATGTTCTCTAACGTGGGTAACACAGGAAAGGGAACTAAAACTGGCTTACAAAAATGGCCACTACCGCATGGACTACAACAGGAAACAAAACAGGGCACACTCTGACCCAGTTAGCAGGGGGGAAAAGCACCATGGGAGTAGAGCCCAGTACCCTACACCCACCACAATGCATTGCTAATGTGACTCTGCAGGGCACCTAACAGAAAAGGTGTCACACTCACCCGAGAGCCACATCGCAACCAGGGAAAGGCTGTCAGAGGATAGCACACATTCTGCTGTCATGGAGGTGGGTACAGCATTTGAGACTGGCATACAGGCTGGCAAAAAAGGTTTTTAGTTTTATTTTTTTAGTATGGAAGGGGGTTGGTGACCACTGGGGGAGTATGGGGAGGTCATCCCCCATTCCCTCCAGTGGTCATCTGTTCAGTTGGGGCACCTTTTTGAGGCTTGGTCGTGAAAATAAAAGGACCAAGTAAACCCGGCGAAGTACTGCTTAACGCTGCTTCTTTTTTTTTTTCATTATCGGCGAAAGCCGGCCATCTGGTAGCCACGCCCATGCCCGCCCATGTCCCGCCTTCGCTAATCTACCGACACGCCCCCTTGAACTTTCGCCGGTGAAGCGACGGGAAAGCGGCGATACTGTCTAAAATGCCGCTTTCGATTATACCGATTTCACCGCTTTTAAGAAATCGCTGGCCATCTCCCGATTTGTGTTGGAAGATAGCCGGCGATCACTTTCGATTATAAGCTGGATAGTAACATAGTAGATGATGGCAGAAAAAGACCTGCACGGTCCATCCAGTCTGCCCAAGAAATGTGCCACTTTTTTGTGTATACCTTACCTTGATTTGTACCTGTCTTTTTCAGGGCACAGACCATACAAGTCTGCCCAGCACTATCCCCGCCTCCCAACCACCAGCCCTGCCTCCCACTACCAGCTCTGTTATCCAATCTCGGCTAAGCTCCTGAGGATCCATTTCTTCTGAACAGGATATGTCTTACAAAAAAATGAGTATTTTAAAGCACAATGGTCAGCACTCTAAATAAAAAAATATAAATAAATAATAATAATAATGCAGAGAATGCAGAAACAAATATTACAAATGAATACACCATGACACCACACAACAAAGCTGTTTGGCTCAAACGTTATCAAACCACAATAGTAATCAGCATACAGCACCTTAACTGGAAAAAAAACTGTTACAAAAATAACAAATAAATCAAAGAGAAAATAACAATGAAGCAAAACATAACAAGAACCAATAGAACGTTAATCAGAAAAACTTTGGGACCCTTTTACAAAGCGGTAGTAAGCCCGACACAGGCTTACCACTTGCTAAAAAGGAAGTACCCCTGGGCTACTGCAGCAGCCTGGCGGTAGTTCCCACCCCCAGTGCACTGTCATATCCAGCGCTACAAAAATATTTTTATTTTTGTAGTGCCGGTGTATACCCGGACAGTAATTGGCAGTGCCATGTGTTGCTCAGTTACAGCTGGGTTAGCATGGGAGCCCTTACCGCCACCTCAATGGGTGGTGGTAAGAGCTCCTCCCTGAAATAGCCATGCGGCAAGTGCTTTACTTGCCGCAAGACCATTTCCTGAAAAAAAGAAATACCTACCTTTTACCCGCTGCAGTAAAAGGGAGCCTTGGAGCGCGTGAAAAATACACTCCAGAACAGGCCCCCTTTTGCCACAGCTTGGTAAAAGGGTCCTTTGTGTAAGAATAGCGCCCTAATAATATCATAACTGGTCATACATAGAGAGGCCCTTTTACTAAAGCTTAGGACACACTAATTCCATTAGTACGAGCTAAATTCTAAGAAGCCCATAGGTATAAAATGGGCTTCTTAGCATTTAGTTAGATTTTGCTCACTCCTTTTTCAGTAGTAGCTCAAGGTGAGTTACATTCAGGTACACTGAATATTTCTCTGTCCCAGGAGGGCTCACAATTGAAGTTTGTATCTGAGACAATAGAGGGTTAAGTGACTTGCCCAAGATCACAAGGAGCAGCAGTGGGATTTGAACTGGCCACCTCTGGATTACAAGACTGGTGCTCTAACCACTAGGCCACTCCACCACTAAAGCTAACAGAATTAGCTTTAGTAAAAGGGCCCCCAGAGACAAGCAACTGTTAGAATCATATTGAAGCCTTTCGTCAATCTCACCATTTTATCCCTCATCTCTTATTATAAATTTAAAAAAAAAATCTCATTTTGTATAATGCAGTTTCCATCAGTGACAGGAATACAATATGAAAGGATATTGAAAAGTTCTATTAGTTAACAAGCAGTTCATTGCTCTTTCACCGGTCCCTGAAGATTTTTTTTAATTTAATAACTTCTTAATTTAGATACTTATTTATTAGGTTTATTTACTGCCTTTTTGAGGAAATCACCTGAGGCAGTGTACAGAATGAATAAGTCAAACGTAGGCAATAGACAATTACAACAGTAAAAATTTTCAAATAACAGTATATTATTATAGCCTAAGATACTACTTACAGTGTCAACACAATACATAATAAGACATCTTAGGCAGAATAGGATGTAAGCAGAGGTGGAACATATAGAGGCCCCTTTACTTAGCTGCACAGCGTCTATGTGCGCCCAACGCACGTCAATTTGGAATTACAGCCCGGCTACCACGTGGCCCGGGCGGTAATTTCATTTTTTACACGCGTCCACTACGCACACAGGAAAATAATTTTAATTTTCTGGCAGAGGGCGATAATCAGCATTTGAATGCACATTGACCATTACCGCCTGGTTAACGCGTGAGACCTTACTGCTAAGTGAATGGGTGGCGGTAAGGTTTCAGACTCAAAATGGACCTGAACCAATTTTCATTTCCACATGTCCATTTTTGCCCCCCCCCCCCCCAAAGGCATTTTTACAGGTGCTCTGAGAAATAGATCTGCGTGCGTCTAAAACACACGCCTACAGTAGCGCAGGCCACTTTTCAGTGCACCTTAGTAAAAGGACCCCATAGACAGATAACAGAGTGCCAGGAGTTAGAAAATAAGGGGACTAACTTATAGGAAGTTTTACATGAAGTCAGAAAGGTGAAATAAATATGTTCTCTGAAGTGGAGAAGCAAGACCTGCTATAGTCCTTGTATGTGTGTGACAACCAAGTTAGTTGCTTCTTCCATTAAAGGCTTGGGAGAACAGCCGAGCTTTCACCTGCTTCCTGAAGCAGAGATAATCTTGCACTGAGAGAAGCCTTTCAAAGAGTGCATTCCAGAGTGTGGGGGTTACTCTGGAGAAGGCTTGTTGGTGGGTGTCACATTGTGTGATGTCCTCTGAAGGACCTTTGTGACCTTGGAAGTTTATAGAGGGAGATCCTGTTTTTCCAAGTACTCGGGCTTATTTCCTTTAAGGGCCTTGAAGATTAAACATAGAGGGGTTGATATTTAAAGCAATTTAGATGGGCAGGAGAGCTTCTTGCCCAAATTGTTTGTGCCCATCCAGCCACCAATATTCTGCAGCACTTAACCGAATAGTGCCACTGAATATTGGCACTCACTGGCTATGTTCCAGTGGACAGTCAGGGGTAGTACATGGGCCAGAGCCAGGAGTTATGTTGGTGCCAGCAGTATTCAGTGCTGGCACCCACACGTAGAACTCTCTAAATGCAGTCCTAATTTTGCCCAGTTAGCTACGCTGGTGCGGGTACTGATATCAGCCATCACCACAAAACTTCCAAGACCAGACAGCACAGTGTGCAACATCCCCCCCCCCCACCCCAACAAGTGAGCATCCCACCTCCTACCCCAACAACTAAGCTATCCCCCTTCCTTCCCTTCAACAAGCAATCCCCCTCCCACCCCCTGCAACAAGTAACCAACCTCTCTCACACTCCAGTCAGAATAAGGCCCTCAGGCCTACCTGAATGCTACAGCAGTCTAGAGGGGTGATGGAGGCTAGAGCAAACTCCACTTACTCCTGTCCCTATCAGCTCTATGCTAAAAATGGCCATCTCGACCTCTAGTGGTTGTATTGCAATAGTACCTTACATATCTATGTAGGTTTATAAAGTAGGCCAGTGGAAGCTACTAGATTTGAGATATTGATTTTATCTATGTGTATATTTCTAAAACAGTTGCTCCCACTGGGTAAGTGCTGACAGATATATGTGCACTGCACTCCTGCAGGTATTTTAGAAAGGCTCTGTGTGTTCTAAAATATTGCTGGAATTGAGCATGTCCTGACCTGGACATCTTGATTCCAATTTCCTCTAACTTCTAGGTAACACAGTATCAGTAAATGAAAGTGGATAAAGACCCCTCATGGTCCATCCAGTCTGCCCAACAAAGTGGCCAGCAGATCAATATAACATCAGAAAGATTTTATATTTTACGTACATGTATGTATAATATTTTATTATCATTTTATACCTTATACATTATCTATTTGTTCATGAATATATGAGAAACTATGGTGGTATGTTGTTTTTATATTTTATATTTGATGTTTTATTCATTATAATTAATCTGTTTGTTTATTGTAGCCCCTGACGCAGCCCCTGGTGGGCGAAACACGGCCTGTGTCGGGCAATTTGTTCACATATGGTATCTTCAATAAAATCTTTCTGATGTTATATTGATCTGCTGGCTTCTTTTTCCATATTGGATTTTGCAGATCGTTTGCCTTGTTGTTTTTTAGGTTATAGTTACTCATGATTAAACAATGGTTGGCAATTTGCTATCAGGACAACCACTTATAGGCAGTTAAATATGATACAGACTTGGAGCAATAATCTCCGGATTTGATATATCGTGCCGAGATTTCCATGCAGAATCAAAGCATATTCCATAAGAATGTGCATAACTTAATTAGTTAACGAGCTAATCAGCACTGTTAATTGGATGTTAACGGCACTAATTCTCATTAATTGAGATTTACATGCAGAACTCGTGTATTCGGTTCCATGGTGCGCCTAAATTCTAAGTCGCATAGTTGAAAAGGCCATGGGTGGGGCATGGGCATTTCTACAATCTAAGAGCATTAACAGAGAATACACCCACTCTACAGCTAATTTAGGCGTTGGGATTTATGCTTAGTAAAACACGGCCTAAATGGGTGCAACTAAATTTGGTCCTGTGGAAAGGCGCTCGGCATATTCTATAAACCACACAGAAATTTAAGCAGATTCTATAAAAATTAGGCATACTTTAGAGAATATGCCTAGGCGTATTTCATTTCCACACAGATTTTTCAGGCTTCATATATAGAATCTAGCCCTATATGTTTAAACCAAAAATATTGCTAACAGAATTTAAACTAGCTAATTTCAATGTTAACATGTCTTCCCTTCCCCCTCAGAGCATATGATATTAAAGTGATATAGAATACACAGACTTGATCTTCATCTGTCTTTGTCTCATTGCAAGGCACAGATCATAGCAGTCTGTCTGACATAGTAACATAGTAAATGATGACAGATAAAGACCTGTACGGTCCATCCAGTCTGCCTAACAAGATAAACTCATTTTACATGGTATGTGATACTTTATATGTAAACCCGAGTTTGATTTGTCCTTGCCATTCTCAGGGCACAGACCGTAGAAGTCTGCCCAGCACTCTTCTTGTACTAAGTTCTGAAGCTAACGTTGAAGCCCCTTAAAATTTCCATTCCAGCCCATCCCTCAGTCACGATCAGGGCGTAGACCGTAGAAGTCTGCCCAGCACCGTTTTTGTTTCCCAATTACCGGCGTCGCCACCTAATCTCCGCTAACATTCCACGGATCCATTCCTTCAAAACAGGATTGACGCTGGTCTTAGTTTCCAACTACTGAAGTTGACAAATCTTTATGTGTCTTTTGCCACTGTAAAACGGACCTGTATATGTAAGATGCCCCAAGTTATTTTTTAAAGCAGTTAGACATTCAGAATGGTGCCAAACATCTAAGTGCTTTTTGAATACTGATCTGATATTTATTTGTTGGGATTTATTAACCTCCTTTATAAAGAGATTTACTAAAGACGATGTACCACTTGCAATTTTGTTATCAGCAGAGCAATAGTAAGGTAACCAATTTATATATATATATATATATATATATACAGTGGGGGAAATAAGTATTTGATCCCTTGCTGATTTTGTAAGTTTGCCCACTGACAAAGACATGAGCAGCCCATAATTGAAGGGTAGGTTATTGGTAACAGTGAGAGATAGCACATCACAAATTAAATCCGGAAAATCACATTGTGGAAAGTATATGAATTTATTTGCATTCTGCAGAGGGAAATAAGTATTTAATCCCTCTGGCAAACAAGACCTAATACTTGGTGGCAAAACCCTTGTTGGCAAGCACAGCGGTCAGACGTCTTCTGTAGTTGATGATGAGGTTTGCACACATGTCAGGAGGAATTTTGGTCCACTCCTCTTTGCAGATCATCTCTAAATCATTAAGAGTTCTGGGCTGTCGCTTGGCAACTCGCAGCTTCAGCTCCCTCCATAAGTTTTCAATGGGATTAAGGTCTGGTGACTGGCTAGGCCACTCCATGACCCTAATGTGCTTCTTCCTGAGCCACTCCTTTGTTGCCTTGGCTGTATGTTTTGGGTCATTGTCGTGCTGGAAGACCCAGCCACGACCCATTTTTAAGGCCCTGGCGGAGGGAAGGAGGTTGTCACTCAGAATTGTACGGTACATGGCCCCATCCATTCTCCCATTGATGCGGTGAAGTAGTCCTGTGCCCTTAGCAGAGAAACACCCCCAAAACATAACATTTCCACCTCCATGCTTGACAGTGGGGACGGTGTTCTTTGGGTCATAGGCAGCATTTCTCTTCCTCCAAACACGGCGAGTTGAGTTCATGCCAAAGAGCTCAATTTTTGTCTCATCTGACCACAGCACCTTCTCCCAATCACTCTCGGCATCATCCAGGTGTTCACTGGCAAACTTCAGACGGGCCGTCACATGTGCCTTCCGGAGCAGGGGGACCTTGCGGGCACTGCAGGATTGCAATCCGTTATGTCGTAATGTGTTACCAATGGTTTTCGTGGTGACAGTGGTCCCAGCTGCCTTGAGATCATTGACAAGTTCCCCCCTTGTAGTTGTAGGCTGATTTCTAACCTTCCTCATGATCAAGGATACCCCACGAGGTGAGATTTTGCGTGGAGCCCCAGATCTTTGTCGATTGACAGTCATTTTGTACTTCTTCCATTTTCTTACTATGGCACCAACAGTTGTCTCCTTCTCGCCCAGCGTCTTACTGATGGTTTTGTAGCCCATTCCAGCCTTGTGCAGGTGTATGATCTTGTCCCTGACATCCTTAGACAGCTCCTTGCTCTTGGCCATTTTGTAGAGTTTAGAATCTGACTGATTCACTGAGTCTGTGGACAGGTGTCTTTCATACAGGTGACCATTGCCGACAGCTGTCTGTCATGCAGGTAACGAGTTGATTTGGAGCATCTACCTGGTCTGTAGGGGCCAGATCTCTTACTGGTTGGTGGGGGATCAAATACTTATTTCCCTCTGCAGAATGCAAATAAATTCATATACTTTCCACAATGTGATTTTCCGGATTTAATTTGTGATGTGCTATCTCTCACTGTTACCAATAACCTACCCTTCAATTATGGGCTGCTCATGTCTTTGTCAGTGGGCAAACTTACAAAATCAGCAAGGGATCAAATACTTATTTCCCCCACTGTATATATATATATATATATATATATATATATATATATATATATATATATATATATGTATATTTATATATAAAATACCTGCTGGCAGATTGTGACTTTCCTGGTTAATAAAATCACAACTCGAAGGTGCATTAAGTCCAGCAATATCCAGAATTATTCTGTGCGACAATTACATGTGGGGTAATTGCAATTTAATACCTCACTGAAAGTGGAAATTGCACCATGCAGCCCTAAAATTGCCATAATAACTGAAATGAGCCCTCCAAGAGCTGCTCTCACTGCCTCGGGCTATTACTGACTAAATGCTTTCGTCTGCACATAGCATTTTAAAGGCTGCAAAAAGCGAGAATAACATTCTATACAGCACATATTAAACAGATAAATCAAGGCTTTTTAAATATATTCCTTTAAAGTACTGGCATCTTTGTGTTAACTCTTTCAGATAATTTGAAGTTCAAGACATGCCACACATTTAAAACGTATTTGATATAAAAAAAAAAGATCATTTGTGTGTAATCTACCTACCGGTAAATTTTGCCAAAGGCAGTCAGCCTACAATCTTCTTGTTAATATCTATATCGCTGTCTGTATCTGTGGATAGGTTTCTTTTTTCACTTTTCATTTTGTTTTTTTGGGGTTTTTTTTGGGGGGGGGGGGGGTTGTTTTTTGATTGTTTGGGCTTTGATTAATGTCAGGATATACAAATATGTTACAGAAATAAAGAGAAATTTAGTGTTAATTTCCTTTAGTCAGGCTCTATTGTCCTTAACAAGTGGGTGTCATTCCTTCCTGCCAGCAAGTAAAAAGGTTGAACTTGAGTTGAATTCTCTTAAAAGGCAATTCTTCAAGGTGCGACTAATGAAAGGCGCCAATTCATGCTCTAAGTTTATAGAATAGCTGGACTTGTGTGCATGATTACTACTACTACTACTACTATTTAGCATTTCTATAGCGCTACAAGGCATACGCAGCGCTGCACAAACATAGAAGAAAGACAGTCCCTGCTCAAAGAGCTTACAATCTAATAGCGCTATAAGTTATCAGTTACACACACAAGTACTAGCCATTATTCATTAAGGGGTTCTTTTACAAAGCAACGGTAAAAGGGGGCCTACTCTAGCATCAGTGTGTATTTTTGTCACTCCTTGAGGCCCACTTTTACCACAGCAGGTAAAAGGATGTTGTTTTCTGAGGACAAGAAATGGTTGTGCAGTAGGGGCTGTAAGGTGGCAGTAACAGCTCCCGCGCTAACCCAGCGGTAACAGGGCAGAGTGCGGCATTGCCCGATTACCACCGGGTAAGCACCGGCGCTACAAAAATAGAAACTATTGGGCTTACCGACACTTAGTAAAAGGACCCCTAAATGTGGCATGTATGTCACTTACCCCTAATTCTGTAAAAGTCATCAAAAATTTTGCAGGCAAATTTGTGCATGCAATTTAATTGAATAACAAACTAATTAGCGCCAATAATTGGCTTTTTAACAAGCAATTAGAACTTACACACCTATATGTTATGCATGAGTAAAATAAAAAGGAGGTGCGGAAATGGGAGGATCATGGACAGAGCGGGGTCATTCCTAGCATTTACATGTGTTGATATAAAATACGGGAGACTCACTGTACGGTGCTCCAACTCCACTCTTTCTCTAAAATGTAGTCAATCCCTATTAGGGGGTTAAGGGTGTTCAAAAAATAAAGATCCCAAACTCTGAATCATAAAACATATATTAGGTTCAAGGGGAGGAGAATTCAGTATAGGCTGTTCCTTCAGCCAAGCTATTTTTTTGTGAGACTAGCCATAATGGAGTGGAGGAGTGGCCTAGTGGTTAGGGTGGTGGACTCTGGTCCTGGGGAACTGAGTTCAATTCCCACTTCAGGCACGGGCAGCTCCTTGTGACTCTGGGCAAGTCACTTAACCCTCCATTGCCCCAGGTACAAATAAGTATCTGTATATGTAAGCCGCATTGAGCCTGCCATGAGTGGGAAAGCACGGGGTACAAATGTAATAAAAATAATGAAACAGCTCACTATTAAACCTCTATACATCATCAATACTCCTGTGATTAATACCCCTCTACCCAATTCTAATACTTTTCCTTACAAAATATATAATAAAAAAACGAGTGAGAGAAACTTTTATGAACACCCCTTCTTCTTGTTTCCCCGACCCCCCCCCCCCCCCAAAAAGAGGAGTCTTTTCAAAACTCTTGGCATCCTCTGAGTGAGCAGAGGCTGCTTCCAATGGCAGGGCTCTAGCTAGCGTGACATAGGCTTCTGTGCCTACTGGCACAACGAGTCCATGCTCCACTGCTGCCGACTGGGACGTCGGGGAGATGCACACAAGCAACTGTAGAGGGGTTCGGGTCGGCGGATGACTGACACACTTTCCCCATGCCGCAACTGGTCTCTCTGCACCATCGAGGCTGCGGGGATTCCACCTGCATTCTGCTGTTATAACACTCCATACCAAAGCATAGAGGTCTGAACTGAGGAAGAGGTAACCGGGAAAGCAGACCTTACTTTCCCTCTTCTTTTCAACATGACAGTAAATCAATATGAGCAGTAAATCGACAGAGTACAGGAGCACCCACCTTAATGTCTGCCTGCATTGGCCATCTTGGATCATTTATTTTACTTATTTATTTATTGTGTACATTTGATATACCGCACAAAAGCCTACACATAGGCAACTAGGTGGTTTACAATAAAAACTGAATGGTTAAAAGAAAATAAATCCTACACAACAGGCAGCTAAGCAGCTTACATAAAAAATCAACAGTTGAAAAGCAAGCGGAAAGACAAAAAGACAGGTGACAGGTAAATGAGAAGCAGCAAAAGTGACATACAAAGGAGAATTAGGTTGGAGGAGAGAAGCAAGTTCAAAAGAGATGGGTTTCAAGGGCCTGCTTAAAGGTCTGATTCCTAATGAAGAGTGGCAGGTTATTCCCAAGCTTTGGACCAATATAATGGAAGGCAGAGTCATAGGAGGAGGAGAGGTGGAGGTGGTAGAACTAGGAGGTTATTATCAGCAGAGTGGAGACATCGAAGGGCTGTGTAGGAGATAAGGTTATTGAGATAAGCAGGGATGGTAGGAGACCTTGACTTATAAACCAGAAGCAAAATCTTGTATGTGATTCGGGGAGAACTACTACTACTACTACTATTTAGCATTTCTATAGCGCTACAAGGCATACAAAGCGCTGCACAAACATAGAAGAAAGACAGTCCCTGCTCAAAGAGCTTACAATCTAATAGACAAAAAATAAATAAAGTAGGCAAATCAAATCAATTAATGTGAACGGGAAGGAAGAGAGGAGGGTAGGTGGAGGCGAGTGGTTACAAGTGGTTACGAGTCAAAAGCAATGTTAAAGAGGTGGGCTTTCAGTCTAGATTTAAAGGTGGCCAAGGATGGGGCAAGACGTAGGGGCTCAGGAAGTTTATTCCAGGCGTAGGGTGCAGCGAGACAGAAGGCGCGAAGTCTGGAGTTGGCAGTAGTGGAGAAGGGAACAGATAAGAAGGATTTATCCATGGAGCGGAGTGCACGGGAAGGGGTGTAGGGAAGGATGAGTGTGGAGAGATACTGGGGAGCAGCAGAGTGAATACATTTATAGGTTAGTAGAAGAAGTTTGAACAGGATGCGAAAACGGATAGGGAGCCAGTGAAGGGTCTTGAGGAGAGGGCTAGTATGAGTAAAGCGACCCTGGCGGAAGATGAGACGGGCAGCAGAGTTTTGAACCGACTGGAGAGGGGAAACAGGTAACCGGTGTTCAGAGCAGAGAAGGTGAGTGACGTGATGAAAGTAGTGAGAGTCTTGGGTATGGACTCTACATGCTTGCGATTCCCTTCCATTGGTAGGTAACATGGAGTTTCCCTTGGGATATGAAAGTGTTGTTTTTGCTAGGTTGAGGGCAAAAGGAATCTTGTTGCTGTATCATGTGGTTCATGAAAAAGGCCAGTTTTTAATCTTTGGAATCCATATGGCAACAATCAGGGAATTGCCCAGGACACAACTTTGCTTACTGTCAATTGTCTCATTACATTCATTCATTAAACTCCAGGGTTTTGACTGTAGAAATGCCATGAAAAATACAGGAGATTTTACAGAGAGGAAAGCCTGACCCTCTGGGCTCTTCCTTGTATAAAGTTATCTCTATGTTAGGTCAAGCTAAAACATAAGGAGAACTGATGGCTCAACGGCGGGAGGAGTTGAGACTCAATTCTCAGAATATTGATTTAGGCAGGATTGTTCCCAGAATCCAAAATATACTGCAGAGTGCTGATTACAGGGAATGTTGGTTCTGAGTGCTCCTTAGAGCTAAATGATAAGACACCCATAGGAAAAAATTTACGCCTAGGTATATTCTCTAAACTATGCCTAAATTTTATAGAATAGACAAATTTCTGCACGATATATAGAATGCACAGAGAGGCTCACACATGACTAAATTTGGTCACGTCTATTTAGGCCACGTTTTATTTGGTGTAAATCCGATGCCTAAATTAGGCACCGATCAGGTGTGTTCTATAATGTGTTCTATAATAATGCACATAGATTTTAGAAACACCCACACCCATCCTATGACCATGCCCCCTTTTCAACTATGCGACTTAGAATTTAGGCACACCACATAGCGAGTTGTGTGCGTAAATCTAAATTAATGCCAATTACTGCTGATAATTGTTTAACATCCAATTAACTGTGCTGATTTAACCAATTAAGTTATACACATTGTTATAGAATACGCTTCAATTTCCATGTGGAAATTAAGGTACGATGTATAGAATCCTGGGGATAATGGGCGTCCTATCATTTAGTGCACAGTAATCATTAGCTTGCACTAAATCCATTAATGCACCTTAATAAAAGGATCCCATTATGACTTTTAAGGCATGAAGGATGTTCTTTGTGATCAACTTTTTTATGTGTTCATATACAAGGTACAAACATTACTGTACAATGGATGATCCAGTAGTATCCTTCTAGACTGTATGTAAACGGATATGGTAGCTGGTATTTGTTTAGTAGTTATTTTGTAATGCCTGTTGCATTAATAATAAAAAATATTACACATAGAATTTATGCTGATGATATGCAGTTTTTCTTTTGCATAGAGAATACTTTTAATGAAGCCATTGATTTTTTGAACTTATGTTTCCAGAGTATTAGCATATGCATGAAAGCTAATCATTTTAAATTGAATGTTGCAAAAACTCAATTATTAGTCTTATCTATCAATCAGAAGATATACGTAGGTGATGATGAGATCCCTATTGTGCACCAAATGCATTATCTTGGGGTTGTTTTTGATACAGCTTTCTTTATGAAGGAATGTATATGATCCCTATTGTGCACCAAATGCATTATCTTGGGGTTGTTTTTGATACAGCTTTCTTTATGAAGGAACGTATATGTAAATTGTTGCAAGTGATCTTTTCCAAGTTAAAGCTAGTTAGATAACTGAAAGATTTTTTTGTCCCCTTGTAATTTTATAACTGTTGTATACAGCCTGATCATCCCACATTTTGACTATTATGATAGTTTATTCTTGGATTTGCTTCAGAAGACGATCAAAGCATTACAATTAGCTCAGAATGCTGTTGCTAGGATTATAGGTGGGAAAAGTAGATTTGAGCATATTTCACCTGTTTTGTTCCAACTTCACTGGTTACCCATAGAATGGAGAATTAACTATAAGATTTTATTGTTTGCTTTTAAGGTACTTAACAGTTTAGCTTCCTCATTAGTAGCTCCCACTTTGAGATTGTATCAACCATCACGGGAACTGAGATCTGCATGGAAGGGCTTATTGGATGTTCTATCATTCCATGATGATAGTCTTGACATGTACAGAGATACCATTTTTTTGCCTTACAAATGATGAATGCTATTTATTCATGTATAATGACAAAATGTGATAACCCCGCTCCCCCAAACAACTGAAAGCAGTTTTATAGTGGGATGGTTTGGTGACAGCATTTTTTGCAAGCATGCTTCTTTTTTATATTAAATATTTTTTATTGACAATTCAGTAAACAGACAAGGAATCAAGACAATTAAATAATAAGAACTTATTATTTAATTGTCTTGATTCCTTGTCTGTTTATTGACAACATTGCAATATCTTATCTACACCTCTCATCCCCCCCTTCATATGCCTAATACCCCCCCTCCCCCCCAGAAAGATACCATTTTTATATCTCAGGTCCTAAGTTGTGAAAAAGCCTGTCCTCTGAGTTTTGAGCATTCAAGAAGGCTTTGAAAACTTTTCTGGTCTTATTGACTGAGTGAAGTTTTCTTCCATGAGATGACTTATTTTATTCTGCTTTTTTTGTTCTTATATATTGTGTATGTACAATATGTTCCCTGCCAAGAACTGTAAGATTGTGCAGGATATAAATTTTACAATAATTAAATAAATAATAAATAAAAGCCAGATCCAATGTAGCAGATCTGAAGGATCCAGTTTTTAACCAGCCCTGATGGATAGAGAGGAAGGGAAGAAAAGAGAGAGGGAGGAGTTGCACATGGATGGAAATGGAAGTGAGAAGAAGGAGTTGTACATGGAAGAAGGAAAGGGAAAGGATATACTGCCTTTCTGTGGTTACAAAGTAGTTTACATTTACATATTATATATAGGTACTTATTTTGTACCTGGGACACTGGAGGGTTAAGTGTCTTGCCCAGAGTCACAAGGAGCTGTAGTAAGAATTGAACCCAGTTTACCAGGATCAAAGCCCACTCCTACACTTTTGAAGGATAGAGACAGGGAGGATATGCCGCACATGGATAGATGAGAGGGGAAAGGAAGTGAGAAAGAGGAGATGCTGTTTATGAATGGCAGGGGGAAGGGAAGAGATGAATAACTAGAAATCGAGAAGAGGACAGAAAAATGGAATAAAGCTAAATGTGAAAGATTAATATCAAAGATGGACATAGAACAGGAAATGAAGAAGAAAGGAGGAGAGAAAAGAAATAGCAAATGGATGGGAGGCCTTGGAAACAGAGTTAAGAGCACTGATAGAGAGAAACAGAATCAGAGACTGGGACCAACATGATCAGAAAAATAAAATCACCACACAACAAGGTAGAAAAAATAATTTTATTTTCATTATAGTGATTGCAATATGTCCAATTTGAGAATTTACATCTGCTGTCTTTATATTTTGCACTAGGGTTTTTTTCTGTTTTTCTGGCATTGTGTAGGCAGAGTCTGAATTCTTAGGGTTTCAGGTTAATTTTTGTCGACATACTTCTACTTTTAGTTTGTGGCCATATATTCTGTATTTGAAGAGGGGCTAACGTTGTTCTGCACGAGTGACACAGGCCAAGTTTCTTGGGATCTGTAGTAATCTAGTTTGTTCAATTTTCCCAATTAGTGTATGTTCTAGGGCTCACTGTAATATTCACAGTGCTATCCTTTCCTAGATATGTTGAATGACTTTTATAAGGTTTTGTATTACTTCACAAGAAACCTGGTGCTGGAGACGGTTTATGTTGCTGTTACTGAGATCATCATGACATTCATAGAGGAAATAACAATAACATCTTTAGACACACATCTTACACTGTGCTTGAATTAATAGTGAGTAGTGTACTCATATATTTTCAAAGGGCACCCACAGACCAAAGCGGTCTAAACTTGGTCCCAATCTCTAATCACTGCACACTTTTTTGTGAAAAAACATAACCAACTTTTCACCATATGTGTTCAAAACTTAAATGGAGTACAAAAGCACTTAACTTGCATAATGTCTTTAACTTGCATAACATCTTGGGTCCCAACATGGACAATGTTTTGCAAAGGAGCTGTCTCAAGACGCCCAACTTGCAAATGGTCTGGCAGTGCAGAATCCCTCACAGCTGACTTTAACACTTGCACAAATGCCAGAATATGTGTTTAAACTTAATACCTTGATGGTCTGGTGTAAATGGTCAGGGATGAGTTTACAGGCTACATAATTTAACTGCAACAGTGTTTGCCAAGTATATCTAGTGTTTGCAATGTTTTCATTATTTATTTATTTATTGCATTTGTATCCCACATTTTCCCACCCATTTGCAGGCTCAGTGTGGCTTACATTGTTCTGTCATAGCTATCACCATTCCACAGTGAAAGATACAATTGGTAATTACATAAAGAACATGGGAGACATGGTGGAATTAAGCAATCAGGTATTAAGAGATCACATTCAGAATAACAGATAAAGCGGTAATGCGTTAAAGTTCATATGATGGATCGTTGTGGTATGCTCTGTTGAAGAGGTAGGTCTTCAGTGATTTCCGAAAGTTTGCACTCTATAGCCTTTTTATATGCTGTGCTGCTGGTAACAGGGGTGTGGCTACTCTGGAGCGGATCCGTGGATAGTTACTCCATCCCCTAAGGTTGGGCCTGTATGAGTACCAGCACTCTTTTTCCTTAAAAGAAAAAGGGACTGAATAAAGCATGGGGCCCATTCCAGTCCAACAGCTTCTTCCCCTCCCCTCTCCTTCCATACTCTCCACCCCCACCAGCCTCACTGCTTCCAGTTGAACTAAAAGCCACATAAAGGTGCGGAGCCAATGATGCTCTGCCAGTCCTGCTCCTTGTGACATAGACTTCCTGTTTATGAGGGGCAGAACTGGCAGAGCTATCAACAGCACAACTGCCACCTCTTTTTGCTGGGTAGTGGCTTGACTGGCACTGCAAGGGGGGGGGGGTAAGAAAACTACATTGTGAGGGGGGACACATCCACAAATGTTTGCCCAGGGCCCCATAGCTGGTTAAAGTGGCCCTGTATGGTTTAATGCTGAAGGCTGGAAGTGGTGAGGTGGAGAATGCATGGGTCCCTCAGTCCACCTCTGGGTCTCCCTAAAAGGACAGTTGGCTAGGCCACTTATCACACCAATATAACAGATGATCTGCCCCCTCTTTGTAGATAACCTACAGTGCCTCATTCTTAACCACAGTGACACTGGTGTGTGCTTTATAGAATAGTGCAACCAAAGTCTCTATATCATGCATTCATGGGTGGATGCATTTCAGCTGAAACTTAATGCAGAAAAAACCCAATGCCTAATACTTACCTCTCAACATAACAAGAACAAATTCACCACCATTAACACACCAAATCTGAACCTTCCAATTTCAGATACACTAAAAATTCTTGAAGTTACCATCGACCGACACCTAACACTTGAGAGCCACGCGAAAAACACAACCAAGAAGATGTTCCACTCAATGTGGAAATTAAAAAGAGTAAGAGCTTTCTTCCCAAGGGCTGTTTTCCGTAACCTGGTACAATCAATGGTGCTCAGCCATCTAGACTACTGCAACGCACTCTACGCCGGCTGTAAAGAGCAAATAATCAAGAAACTTCAGACAGCCCAGAACACTGCAGCCAGACTCATATTCAGTAAAACAAAATATGAAAGTGCTAAACCCCTACGAGAAAAGCTACACTGGCTCCCACTTAAAGAACACATCACGTTCAAAATATGTTCCCTAGTTCACAAAATCATTCACGGAGAAGCACCAGCCTACATGTCAGACCTGATAGACTTACCACCCAGGAATGCTAAAAGATCATCCCGCACATTCCTTAATCTGCACTTCCCCAGCTGCAAAGGTCAAAAATACAAACTAATGCATGCGTCAAACTTTACCTACTTGAGCACACAGTTATGGAACGCACTGCCGCGCAACTTAAAAACAATTTACAAACTAACCAACTTCCGCAAACTACTGAAGACCCATCTCTTAACAAGGCATACCACAAAGATCAACCAATGTGAATATACACAACTCCTCCACAAATATTCAAAACTGTCTTATAATATTTGCTTGTTATACTACCATCATGTCTTATCATTATCATGTTACACAAGACTCTTCTGTAACACTAAATGTCTATTTTCTAATATATTTCCACCATTCATGACGTATTGTAAGCCACATTGAGCCTGCAAAAAGGTGGGATACAAATGCAATAAATAAATAAATAATAAATGCTAATTATTTGCGCCTCTGACGCACGTAAGTACTAGCAGTCTGTAAACTCCTCCTGCACCTGTGCGTAATAGTTGGTGCCAAGTTATAGAATGAAGGGATAAATAGAGGAATAAATTGTACTTGAGGCAATGGAGGGTTAAGTGACCTGCCCGAAATCACAAGGAGCAGCGGTGGGATTTGAACTCCATACACCACATCTTCATGATTGTCACTAAATCCTGTATATGACCAGCACATTGTTTGCTCTGGGTTTTGTCAAAGGACAGACAGGCCAATTATACCAATTTAACGTTTAGATAGATTTGCCCATCTCTGTTTCCCATCTGTTCATGAAACTAAATCCACAAACACTGAGCTCTGACATGAAAATTGAACATAATTAAGTCTGGCATCCCTCTGAATGACCCCCAATAAAAAGAAAGCCTCTAGAGTAACAGCTGCATGGCTGACTTTGTAACTACACAAATTGGTAGAAACAGTAGAAACACCACAATGGTCATTTCCAGCTTAATGAACAATGTCGTAGGGTAAAGACTGTTACTTTCATAAGATCAATAATTATTATATTTATAGTGCTATTGGATGCCCAGAACACTGTCCAGTGGTGATAAACATTCAGGTAACTATGTAAGGAAATACCTCTGAGACAAGAGACTTGCCCAAGGTCACAAGCAGTGTCGGCAGCAGGCAGTGCATTTTTTCTAGCGAAAAAGGTACCGGTACTCAAATGCCAGGCCACCCTTCAGGGGTGGGGTGATCACTGAGGGACCCACCCCACGCCAGACCCCCTGCAACCAGTCACAGAATCTATGACAAGGCAGAATTGGTGTGTAGAGCCTGAGCTCTTTCATTAAAACCTGGGGACCATGGGTCAAATTTAGCAGACAATAGAAATGGTCCCAGTACTCAGTACTCCCAAGTACCCCCTTAAAAAAAGCCCTGGAAGCAGGATTCAAGACCTGGTTTTCAGATCATTGTTCTAACCATTAGACCACTTCCTCTTAACTCCCTCCCCAATGCGAGTAATAGTAAAAGCCATGTGTGTGTGCAGATATGGCATAAAATTATTGGGCATATAGGTGGGTAAGAGAAGGCACATAATACCATTTCATGCATATTTTATCCACAATGAGGCAACTCAGGGGGTGGGGTTTGGACTTATGTGCATGCTTTGGGATTTTCAAGTATGCACCTAGGTTTTCTCAAAGGTTTATGCAGCCTAAATAGCAGGAATAAATGTGTGCATGTAGTTTTGGTGAGGTGATTTTCAAAAGGAAACTATGCATGTCTTTATTCCTTTGAAAACTGGTGCAAACTATGCCTATACTTGCTGCACAACGTGGGTGACCTGGCACTCCCAGTATGAACCAATCATTGGCAACACTTCTGATATCACATCCCCTGATTCTATATAGGTCACCCACATTTGGGCAGCCAAATATGGGCAAACAGCCCAGATGCACGTGTCAACTAATTAGTCAGTTGAGTGCTAACAACTGTGGCCTCGGCGGGGGAGCAAAAAAATCCCACTCTTTGCTGTCTGCTGCCGTTACTCTGCCTGGCCATGCTGCTGTGTTTTAAAAATGGCTAGCTAGACTGCCTGCGGCAGTCTCGCGAGAATGCTGAGACCCATGAGACTACCGAAGGAAGTCTCAGCAGCCATATGGAAAACAGAGCATCCTAAAATTTATTAAACAAGAGTTTTTAACTTCCTATGATATAATTCATCTCTAATCGAATGCACAAAGGAAGACCACTATATGTTATGTGTGTATCTTCAGCATTTAGGCATGAGCATTTACAACAGCTCTATGACCGGTATACGACACGCCTAACTCCTAGGCATGTAAATACCTTGTTAGGCTAGTATTCTATAAAGGCAGTAGCGTACCAAGGGCGGGGCGGTGGGGGTGGTCCACCCTAGGTGCAGGCAGCCAGGGGGTGCACGGAGCAGTAGCATGGCTGTCGGCTCTGCCGGTCCCCTGCCCCCTTTGATGTTACTTCTTGTTCCAGGGCAGGGGACCAACAGAGCCGACAGCCGGGCAACTGCTCCATGCACTCCAGTGCTAAGAGGAAGGGTGGTGGGGGTGATGCTCTTCGGGGAGGTATGACACGTCTTGGGGGGCTGACAAACTTTGGGGGGGAGGGTGATGTGCCTCGGAGGAGTGTGACTTGCCTGGGGAGGGGGGGGCACAGCGGCAACCTGACCTGGGTGGCAACCAAGCTAAATATGCCACTGTATAACGGAGAGTAGGCATCTACAGTCCTTTATAGAATAGACTTCCACCAGGTGCCCTCTTGAGCCTTCAAATAGGTGGGGAAATGTGGGATATAAATGCAGCAAATAATAATAATAATTTAGAACTGCACCCTATAGGTGGAGTTTATGGTGCCTACTTTTCTTTATAAAATACTAGCACAAATGGCTGAAAGCAGATGTATATTAAGGTGAGATTACTTACACCAGCCTTATAGATGTCCAGATGTTAGCACATATGCACGTAAGTGACAGTACTGTTTTTATTTTATGTATGTAATTATAGAAATACAGTATAAGCATAACACTTGACAGGCAATTCGGAATTCAGAAAAGAAAAAAAGGAAACAAAGGCAAACACAAAAATAGGTACATTTCCATCTGATATTCTGATCTAAAGAGAAACTGGAAAAAATATTGATGTTAAGGAAATACTTCAGACTTTACAAAGCTCAGTCACAACACACCAAACTACTAAGGATTTAAGACGGTCTACTTTCATCCAGTAGGAAAAAGGGAGAAACAAACTTTTATTACTACCAAAAACCTCAAAAAAAATTTGTTTAGAAATAAGGAACACACCCCCCCAGGGGACTTAAAGGGTATTCAATATTTAATAAAATGAAACTTCAAACCTCCCGACAGGGGTGCTTTTTTGACATGTAGACCCACTATTACTTAAAGAAGTGTCAGTCCTATCATTGGTTTCCAAATGTCACAGTTGTGGCCGTGCCCCACGCCTATACTCACCTCTCCTCTGTGGACAGCTTTTTCCCTGTTTCCCCAATCGTGTTCCAGAGATCATTCCAATCCTATTCTGATGTTCCAGCATCCTAGCCTTGCTCTGGTGTTCCTGTAGCCAAACCTCGCTTTGGTGTTCTTTCAGCCAAGCCTCGCTCTGGTATTCCTTCTGCCAAGCCTCATTCTTGGTTGTGACATCATCAGTAAAGTCCTTTATAAGCAACTTGGAACTTTTGTGCCTTGCCTTTGCAACAGAGGTCTTCAGATGAGTTCTTGTCGCACTTTCAGCCTGCTCCTGCTTTGTCTCCGGTCTGTAATCTTGCTTCTGCTTCAGCTCTGCTTGTCTTTAACTCCAGTCCCTTCCCTGCTTGCATTCTGTCCTGCCTGCTACAGCCCTGCTTCATCTTTAACTTTAGCTTCAGCCCTGCTTGTATTCTGTCCCACTTGTTCTAACCCTGCCTGCCTTCAGCTTCAGTTCCAGTCCTGCTTGTTCCAGTCCAGCCTGTTCCAGTCCTGCCTGTCTTCAGCTTCAGTTCCAGTCCTGCTTTTCCAGTCCTGCCTGTCTTCAGCTTCAGTTCCAGTCCTGTTTGTTCCAGTCCTGCCTGTCTTCAGCTTCGGTTCCAGTCCTGCTTGTTTCAGTCTAGCTTGTACCAGCTCTCTCTGTTTCCAGCCTCGATCCTTGTTTGGGTGGTTCGCCTACTGCTGCCAGTCGGCGGTAGTGGCCCAAGGGCTCACTATTCCTGACTCTGTGATACCAAATATCAAGGGGAAAAAAGAATCAGTAGAAAAATCTCCTCCTGGAGAAAAACGACTGATTAAAAAAAAAAAATCCCTGCATATAAATCCAAAAAAAGCCCACAGTGTGTGTGCCTTATATCACTTACTAAAGTGGTTCTAAAAATTTTCAACAGGGCAAACAAGCATGCTACAAAACAATGAAAAAGAAAGAAGTACTTATCTGAAAATCTGTATATAATGTCAATGAAGTCCCATGGAAGTTCTCCAATCACTGTGATCAGTCAGATTACTTCTAAACCGCACCGTGGATAAAAAAAAACATAACTGCGAACAGATGATAAGAGCACAAATGCTTCCAAGACCGGTCTCTGCATGACTTTCAATCACTCTCAGCAGCACTGCATTGTTTAATTTTGATTCACAGTCTTGAAAGGAAGTGAGATTTAAGGTGCTAATTTCCTCCTGAAGTAGCAAGAGTAGGCGAAACAAGGCACCCTTGTTGTGGATTACATGTGGAAATGATGCAGTGCTATTGAGAATGATTGAAAGACATGCAGGGATCAGTCTTGGAAACATTTGTGCTCTTATCTGTCCTCGGTTAGGGTTTTTTTTAATCCGCAGTGTGGTTTAGAAGTAATGTGACTGACCACAGTGCTTGCAGGCTAAACGAGCATGCTACAAAAAAAAAAATGAAAAAGACGTACTCAGCCTACTCCTTGATATGCTGTCCTCACTTGGATTTCAGGGCTCTGTTCTTTCCTGGTTTTCTTCTTATCTCTCCCAGCGTACCTTTAGTGTATACTCTAGTGGATCCTCCTCTACATCTATCCCACTGTCAGTTGGTGTACCTCAGGGATCTGTCCTGGGACCTCTTCTTTTCTCCATCTATACTTCTTCCCTTGGTACTCTGATCTCATCCCATGGTTTTCAGTATCATCTTTAAGCTGATGACTCCCAGATCTATCTCTCCACACCAGAAATCTCAGCCAAAATCCAGGCCAAAGTATCAGCCTGCCTGTCTGACATTGCTGCCTGGATGTCTCAGCGCCATCTGAAACTAAACATGACCAAGACTGAGCTTCTCATCTTTCCCCCTAAACCAACCTCTCCTCCTCCCCCATTCTCTATTTCTGTGGATAACACTCTCATCCTTCCTGTCTCATCAGCTCATAACCTTGGGGTCATTTTCGACTCCTCCCTCTCCTTCTCTGCACATATTCAGCAGACTGCTAAAACCTGTCATTTCTTTCTCTATAATATCAGCAAAATTCGCCCTTTCCTTTCTGAGCACACTACCAGAACCCTCATCCACACTCTTATCACCTCTCGCTTAGACTATTGCAACTTGCTTCTTACAGGTCTCCCACTTAGCCATCTCTCTCCTCTTCAATCTGTTCAAAATTCTGCTGCACGACTAATATTCCACCAGTGTCGTTATGCTCATATTAGCCCTCTCCTCAAGTCACTTCACTGGCTTCCTATCCGTTTCCGCATACAGTTCAAACTCCTCTTATTGACCTATAAGTGCATTCACTCTGCAGCTCCTGAGTACCTCTCCACTCTCATCTCTCCCTACATTCCTCCCCGGGAACTCCATTCACTGGGTAAATATCTGCACCCTTCTCCTCCACTACTAACTCCAGACTCCATTCCTTTTATCTTGCTGCACCATATGCCTGGAATAGACTTCCTGAGCCGGTACGTCAAGCTCCATCTCTGGCCGTCTTCAAATCTAAGCTAAAAGCCCACCTTTTTGATGCTGATTTTAACTCCTAACCCTTATTCACTTTGTTCAGAACCCTTATTTTATCATCCTCACTTTAATATTCCCTTATCTCTTGTTTGTTCTGTCTGTCTGTCCTAATTAGATTGTAAGCGCTGTCGAGCAGGGACTGTCTCTTCATGTTCAAGTGTACAGCTCTGCGTACGTCTAGTAGCGCTTTAGAAATGATAAGTAGTAGTAGTAGTAGTAGTTATCTGAATATCTGTATATAATGTCAATAAAGTCCTATGAAGGGGAGAGATGTGGTAGGAGGGAGGAGGGGCTGACAGGGGTTCGTATGTAACACACGCACCTTGACTGGATATGCCACTGCTATAAGGCCCTAGCATGCATGCTAACCCAGGGTCAGAGGATGTTAAACAAAGTATTGTGCATTTGCTTTGTTACGCTCAGCTCCACACCACTGTGCCACTTATAAGAAGCATCTAAATGGACCACATCGGTAGCACTTTGATACTTCAGTTTGAATAAAATAGTCTACTTATCTTTTTAGTTCATTTTCAGTGATTTTGCTTATACTTGTGATATTTTACTGTTCAATGGTCAGCTTGGTATAAATATGCCCTTCCGGATGTGTAGCACTGTACATCCATCAGGTAAAAGAGCAAAATCATAAAATGTGATGTTTCTCCTTACATTGGGGGATAGTCTTACAGCTGTTGTGCAGTGCTTTACCATCAAGGGCACTGCTTAGTACAACATAGATCACCTGGGACATTCCCATTCCAACTGATAAGAAGCTGGATGCAAGACAATTAGAAATGGTGGTAAAGGAGAAAAGAGAATGGCATTGATAACAGGAAGTGTCAGTGCCAAGTGATTATCGTGTGGAGAGAGAAAATCCTCTAGTAGCAAGAAATGCAGTCAGAGGCCAGAAAATATGGCAGAAAGATACTGAAATTGTAAAATGTATCTCATCTGCATTCATTACACCTGTTCCAACTTTCTAACAGCAATTGTGAAGCCTAGTGGAGGAGCAGCCTAGTGGTTAGTGCAGCAGACTTTGATCCTGGGCAGCTGGATTCAATTCCCCCTGCAGCTCCTTGTGACTCTGGGCAAGTCACTTAACCCTCCATTACTCCAGGTACAAATAAGCACCTGTATATACTATTATGGGCATAATCTAAAGAGAAGGGAGCCCATCTTTCGACACAAATCGGGAGATGTGTGTCCTTCTCCCAAGGTCGCCCAAATCGGCATAATCGAAAGCCGATTTTGGGTGTCCTCAACTGCTCTCTGTCGTGGGGATGATCAAAGTTCCCAGGGGTGTGTCGGCAGCATACCGAAGGCGGGACGGGGGCTTGCTTAAGAGATGGGCGTCCTCGGCCGATAATGGAAAAAAGAAGGGCGTCCCTGACGAGCATTTGACCGACTTTAATTGGTCCCTTTTTTTCAACGACCAAGCCTCAAAAACTTGCCCGAACTGACCAGATGACCACCGGAGGGAATCGGGGATGATCTCCCCTTACTCCCCCAGTGGTCACCAACCCCCTCCCACCCCCCCCAAAACAAAAATGTAAAAACATTTTTTTGCAGCCTCTATGCCAGCCTCAAATGTCATACCCAGCTCCATGACAGCAGTATGCAGGTCCCTGGAGCAGTTTTTAGTGAGTGCAGTGCACTTCAGGCAGGTGGACCCAGGCCCATCCCCCCCCCCCCCCACCTGTTATGTTTGTGGTGGTAAATGTGAGCCCTTCAAAACCCACCAGAAACCCACTGTACCCACATGTAGGTGCCCCCTTCACCCATAAGGGCTATGGTAGTGGTGTACAGTTGTGGGGAGTGGGGTTGGGGGGCTCAGCACACAAGGTAAGGGAGCTATGTACCTGGGAACAATTACTGAAGTCCACTGCAGTGCCCCCTAGGGTGCCCAGTTGGTGTCCTGGCAGGTGAGGGGGACCAGTGCACTACGAATGCTGGCTCCTCCCAAGACCAAAGGGCTTGGATTTGGTCATTTTTGAGATGGGCGTCCTCAGTTTCCATTATCGGCGAAAACCGAGATCACCCATCTCTAAGGTCGACGATCTCAACATTTAGGTCAACCATCTCTTAGGTTGACCTAAATGTTGAGATTTGGGTGTCCCCGACCGTATTATCGAAACAAAAGATGGACGCCCATCTTGTTTCGATAATACGGGTTGCCCTGCCCCTTCACAGCGCCGTCCTTAGAGATGGGCGCCCTCAGAGATGGTCGTCCCCATTCGATTATCCCCCTCCACATAAACCACTTTGAATGTAGTTGCAAAAACCACAAAAAGGTTTTTCAAGGTATATCAAGTCCCCTTTCCCTTTTCTGAGTCTATTTTATAAAGACAAATAGGCACCTGTTTAAACTTCCAGCTTAGGCAAATTGTTATAAGCCTGCACAAAAATTTGCTCATACACTTCCTGTTTGCTCATAGTACCTGATTTCTACATTTTTCGTTATGAACATACTAGGAAAAGGATTTTTTCAGCAGCCGACCCATCAAATGGAATAAACTGTCTTCCCGTCTTCAAAACTATCAGGTGTTTAAAAGACTACCGAAGCAGCATTTGTTAGAACAAGCAGCTTAGTACTTCTGGGAACAGTGACTGGTAGATCGCTGTGCAGATTGAATGCATGATGAATTTATGATGATTGATATGAATGCATTTATTGATAGCCAGTGTTGGCAATTAAAATGGACTTTATTGTAGTGTATGTCTTTTTTGTACTAGATTGATTATGTATGTTTGTTTTTAATCCGTCCTGGATAAGGGCAGAATATACATTTTAATAAATTAAATGAAATAATGGTATGAGCGCCCCCCATCATCACTCTGTATTTACTCTCTGCCTCTTTAATTAAGCTCACAACAGAAAGGTGGGAAGTGGATTGGGGGGGGGGCACAGCATTTCCCATTAGACAACATGAATGCATTTGGAAATACTAGCCTCCTTCAGAATACCCCCAGTGAAAAGTTTGAGGCAGGCTGGTGGGGTGGATGTCATTGATACACACACTGGTCAGCAGTGCCACAGACCTGAATGGGAAAATATTTGGTGGCTCTTCTTCAGGTTGTTCAGATCCAACGCAGCCCCAACTCAAAAATTAGTGAAGACTATTGACATACAACACTAATCCCCCTGTTTACTACTACTACTACTACTTAACATTTCTAGAGCGCTACTAGGGTTACGCAGCGCTGTACAGATTAACAAAAAAGGACAGTCCCTGCTCCAAGGAGCTTACAATCTAATGGGCGAAATGTCAAGTAGGGGCAGTCTAGATTTCCTGAATAGAGGTATGATGGTTAGGTGCCGAAGGCGACACTGAAGAGGTGGGCTTTGAGCAAGGCTTTGAAGATGGGCAGGGAGGGGGCCTGGCGTATGGGCTCAGGGAGTTTATTCCAGGCATGGGGTGAGGTGAGGCAGAAAGGGCGGAGCCTGGAGTTGGCGGTGGTGGAGAAGGTTACTGACAGGAGGGATTTGTCTTGAGAACGGAGGTTACGGGTAGGAATGTAAGGGGAGATGAGGGTAGAGAGGTAGGGAGGGGGTGTAGATTGAGTGCATTTGTAGGTTAAAAGGAGAAGCTTAAACTGTATGCGGTACCTGATCGGAAGCCAGTGAAGTGACTTGAGGAGAGGGGTGATATGAGTGTACTGGTTCAGGCAGAAGATAAAACGTGCAGCAGAGTTTTGAACGGACTGAAGGAGGGATAGATGGCAAAGTGGGAGGCCAGTGAGGAGTAGGTTGCAGTAGTCAAGGCGAGAGGTAATGAGAGAGTGGATGAGAGTTCGGGTGGTGTGCTCAGACAGGAAGGGGCGAATTTTGCTGATGTTATAGAGGAAGAAGCGACAGGTCTTGGCTATCTGCTGGATGTGCACAGAGAAGGAGAGGGAGGAGTCAAAGATGACCCCGAGGTTGCAGGCAGATGAGACGGGGACGATGAGGGTGTTATCAACAGAGATAGAGAGTGGAGGGAGAGGAGAAGTGGATTTGGGAGGGAAGACAATAAGTTCGGTCTTGGCCATGTTCAATTTCAAGTGACGGTTGAACATCCAGGTCGCAATGTCGGCTAAGCAGGCCGATACTTTAGCCTGGGTTTCTGCAGTGATGTCTGGTGTGGAGAGATAAAGCTGGGTGTCATCAGCATAAAGATGATACTGGAACCCATGGGAGTAGATTAGGGAACCCAACGAGGAGGTGTAGATTGAGAAAAGAAAGGGTCCAAGGACAGATCCCTGAGGAACTCCAACAGAGAGCGGGATGGGGGTGGAGAAAGAACCCTGAGAATGTACTCTGAAGGTACGGTGGGAGAGATAAGAGGAGAACCAGGAGAGGACAGAGCCCTGGAACCCAAGTGAGGACAGTGTGGTGAGAAGTAAGTTGTGATTGACAGTGTCAAAAGCGGCGGATAGGTCGAGGAAGATAAGGATGGAGTAGTGACCTTTGGATTTGGCAAGGAACAAGTCATTGCAGACTTTAGATAGTGCTGTTTCCGTTGAGTGTAGGGGGCGAAAGCCAGATTGAAGTGGATCGAGGATGGCATGAGAGGAGAGAAAATCAAGGCAACGGCTGTGAATGGCGCGGCGCGTTCAAGTATCTTGGAGAGGAAGGGTAGGAGGGAAATGGGGCGGTAGTTGGAGGGTCAGGTAGGGTCAAGTGATGGTTTTTTTGAGGAATGGTGTGACTACTGCATGCTTGAAGGTGTCAGGGACAGTTGCAGTGGAGAGAGAGAGGTTGAGGATATGACAGATGGGGGGGGTGACAGTAGGCGTGATGGTGTTAAGTAAGTTGGTGGGGATGGGGTCTGAGGAACAGGTGGTGCATTTCGAAGAGGAGAGAAGATAGGCAGTTTCCTCTTCAGTGATATCGGGAAAAGAGGAGAAGGAGGCCTGGGTTGGTTGGTTGAGGGAGTGTGTTATAGGGTGAGGAGGAGGAGAAGATAGTTTGGTGGTGAATTCGAGGTTGATTTTCTGCACCTTGTCGAGAAAGTAGTCCGCCAGTGATTGGGGAGAGAATGAGGGGGGGGGGGGTGGGAGCGAAGGGCACTTTGAGGAGGGAGTTAAGGGCAGCGAAGAGACGACGGGGGTTAGAGCTGAGGGAGTTAGTCAATTGGGTGTAATAGTCCTGTTTGGCCAAGAATAGGGAGGACTGAAGGAGGATAACATGAATTTATAATGAATGAAATCGGTATGGGTGCGAGATTTCCTCCAGAGTCGTTCAGCCAATCGGGCGCAGGAGCGAAGGTATCGGGTGCAAGGGGTCAGCCAGGGCTGGGGATTAGTACGCCTTATGGGACGGGAGATGGACGGTGCAAGGGTGTCGAGAGTAGAAGAGAGGGTGGCATTGTAAGTGGAGACAGCCTTGTTGACAGTCTCGGAGGACATGATGGAAGGGAGGAGATCAGAGATACTAGAGAATAAGGTGGGAGGGTCGACCGCCTGGAGATTCCTAGAAGTAGTGGTTAGTATTGGGTGGGACTGAGGGGGAGGGTGATGAAGTGTGAAGGTGATCAGGTGATGGTCAGAGAGAGGAAGAGCTGAGGCGCAGAAATTGGAGGGTGAGCAGGTAGAAGAGAGGATGAGGTCAAGACAGTGGCCAGATTGGTGAGTAGGGGTGGTGGAGCTCAGTTGGAGGTTGAAGGAGGAGGTTAGAGTGAGGAATTGAGAAGCGTATGAGTCGGAAGGGTTATCAGTGTGTATGTTAAAATCACCAAGAATGAGGGATGGGGATGAGGGCTCAAGAAAAACGGAGAGCCAGGCATCGAAGTCAGTAGGGAAGGAAGGGAGGGACTTATCAGGGGGGCGGTAAATGACTGCAACTCTGAGTGGCAGTGGGTAGAATAGACGGATGGAGTAGACTTCGAAGGATGAGAAACAGTGAGACTGTGGTAGGAGGAGAGGTTGAAAACTGCAGGAGGGCGAAAGTAGTAGCCTGACACCGCCACCACGGCCAACTGGGTGGGGGAAATGGGAGAAAAGATAACCACCATGGCATAGGGCCGCGACTGCGGCAGAGTCGACAGGGGTGAGCCAGGTTCAGTTAGGGCGAGCAGTTGAAGGGAATGGGAGATGAAGAGATCATGGGTGAAGGAAAATTTGTTGCAGACCGAACGTGCATTCCACAGGGCACACGAGAAGGGGAGAGAGGAGGGGGGAGGAGGGGAATAGAGATGAGATTGGAGATATCGCGGAAACGTTTGCATGGATGAAGCGAGGACGAGGACAAGTGTGGGGGACCTGGGTTGGGATTGATGTCTCCCGCGGATAGCAGGAGAAGGAGCAAGAGAGTGCAGAGGAGGGTGGGGGAGGTAGGGCGACGAAGGCGGCGAAGACGGGGTGCGCTTAGGAGGAATGGGGAGGGGTTCATGGCAGGAAGGAGATGTTGAAGGTTGAGAGCTAGTAAGGAGGAGGAGGACAGTAGGGATGGTGAGGTGGGGGATGGGGTGAGTAGGGTATTGGAGTAGTGAGCAGGACAGGAGAGGACATGGATAGGCAGTGAATTTGTGCGGTATGCGGTGGTGGGAGGGGAAAAGATTGGGGAGGGAGACAGGGCAAGGAAGAAAATGTGTATGGGGCCATAAGTAGTGACTGGGTGTTTATGGGTGCAAATGTAGTGACAGAGGTAGTTAGTTACGCAGGCTGGGAGGCAGGCGTTTGTTGATGGGCCAACAAGCAGGCGGTTGAGAGGCAGACACGGAGGCAGGTTGGTTGATTGGTTAGCAGGCAGGCAGGCAGGCATGAGGAGGTGATAGGCCAGCAGGCAGGTTGATTGGCTAGCAGCCAGGCAGGAGCAGGTGATTGGCTCGCAGGCAGGTTCATTGGCTAGCAGGCAGGAAGGCAGGTGGGAGCAGGTGAGTGCGGTGGAGAGTACATCAGCAGGACTGGAACAAACTGGAATAGTTTGGAGCAGAAGAGAACAGAGCAGCAGGATTGGAGCAGGCTGGAACAAGCAGAAGCAGACGGACTAGAACGAGCTGGATCAGGCGGAATGGAACAAGTTGGAGCGGATGGACTGGAATGAGCTGTATTAGGCAGACTGGAACAGGCTGGAGCAGATGGACTGGAACAAGCAGGGAGAAGCTGGATCAGGCGGACTGGAACACGCTGGAGCAGATGGACTGGAACAAGCAGGCTGGAGCAGATGGACTGGAACAAGCAGGGAGAAGCTGGATCAGGCGGACTGGAACACGCTGGAGCAGATGGACTGGAACAAGCAGGGGGGAAGCTGGATCGGTGGACTGGAACAAGCTGGGATCAGGCACACTGGAACACACTGGAGCAGATGGACTGGAACAAGCAGGGGGGGAAGCTGGATCAGCGGACTGGAACAAGCTGGGATCAGGCGGACTGGAACACGCTGGAGCAGATGGACTGGAACAAGCAGGCTGGAGCAGATGGACTGGAACACTACTACTACTACTACTATTTAGCATTTCTATAGCGCTACAAGGCGTACGCAGCGCTGCACAAACATAGAAGAAAGACAGTCCCTGCTCAAAGAGCTTACAATCTAATAGACAAAAAATAAATAAAGTAAGCAAATCAAATCAATTAATGGAACAAGCAGGGGGAAGCTGGATCAGGCGGATTGGAATAAGCTGGAGCAGATGGACTGGGGCAAGCAAGCAGGGAGAAGCTGGATCCGGTGGACTGGAATAAGCTGGAGCAGATGGACTGGGGCAAGGAGGGAGAAGCTGGATCCAGCGGACTGGGGCAAGCTGGAGCAGCTGGGCTGCTACACTCGCTGCCTTCAGAGCATCAGAGCAGCCAGAGCGTTCGTGGAAGTCTGCCCCGCTACAGATCCGTTGTGCTTACCTCAATTGCCTTAGTCCCGAGGACTCGGTCACTGTGATGCGGGTAGGCCGCGCCACACGGCAGGACGGGCAGTGTGGGCGTCGGGCTGCTGAGCCTGGGAGTGCCGTGGTGGTGTGGTGGGTCTCCTGGACTGCTGGGCCGGGTATGTGGCCGCACAGGTCTACGATCACCTATCCAACAGGTGAGGCGGTCCACCGCCCGTGCTCCGCGTCGCTCGGTCCGGGTTCGCGCCACGAGGTTGGGGTCGCGCTACGAGGCCGCGGGTGAGCTCCCTCTTACTCCACCTGGGTCACCCGGTGCTGTCACCGATTCGGTCCTGGGCAGTTCCTGCCGGGGAGCGCGATGGCTGTGGGCGAGCTCCCAGACTCGGCAAACTCGGCGCCTGGGCGGCTGACAGTGCGAGGCCATCTCGCAACCTGGGCCCTCGCACCGCTCTGGGAGCAATGAAGAGTCGATCCTCGGACCCGTCCACAACGCGGCTCCCGGAGTCGGCAAACTCGGCCCCTGGGCAGCAGTGGTCACTGCGTCAAGCCGACCTGTATCTCTGGTTCTCCTGGGGGGGGGGGGAATCGCACTGCAGCGGGAGCGCTGGGGAATCGATCCTCGAACCGGTTCACAGCGGAGCTCCTTACAGTGCGTCCTCCCAGTCGACCATCTTGCAACATAATCCCTTTTCTTAAGTTTCTTAATTTTATCCCCCTATTTACTAAGCCGTGCTAATGGCTGCCGGTGTGCTAATGCTGACACAACCCATTCACTTTGAATGGGCTGTGTTGGCATTGCCGCATGGCAGCCGCTAGCGCGGCTTAGTAAATAGGGGGATAAAATTAAGAAACTCAAGAAAAGTTACAGAGGAGTCCTTTTACAAAGCTCAAAGTGGGCTTACCACTCGCTAAAACGGAAGTACCACAGGGCTATCGCAGCAGCCCAGTGGTAGTTCTCACCCCCAGAGTGCGCCATTTCTGGGGCTACAAAAATACTTGTATTTTAGTAGTGCTGGTAATCAGGCAGTGCCGTGCACTGTCCGGTTACCACTGGGTTAGCATGAGAGCCCTTACCGCCACCCTGCTCCCCCCCAAAATTGCCGCGCAGCAACTGCTTACCTTGCCATATGGCCATTTCTTTAAAAAAAAGAAAGACCTGCCTTTTACCGGCTGCAGTAAAAGGGGTCTTGGTGCTCACCAAAACCATGTGCTGATGCCAGCGCAGGCCCCCTTTTATTTTAGATTTTGCTCACACCTTTTTCATTAGTAGCTCAAGGTGAATTACATTCAGGTACACTGGGTATTTCTCTGTCCCAGGAGGGCTCACAATCTAAGTTTGTACCTGAGGCAATGGAGGGTTAAGTGACTTGCCCAAGATCACAAAGAGCAACAAAAGGATTTGAACTGGATTGCAAGACCGGTGCTCTATAACATCAGCAAAATCCGTCCCTTCATCTCTGAACACTCTACTAGAACCCTCATCCACACTCTCATCACCTCTCACCTAGACTATTGCAACCTGCTTCTCACCAGCCTTCCACTTAGCCATCTCTCTCCTCTTCAATCAATCCAAAACTCTGCTGCATGACTCATTTTCCGCCAAAGTCGCTACGCTCATATTAGCCCTCTCCTCAAGTCACTTCACTGGCTCCCTATCCATTTCCACATTCAATTCAAACTTCTCTTACTGACCTATAAGTGTATTCACTCTGCTGCTCCCCAGTACCTCTCCACTCTTGTCTCTCCCTCCACCCCTCCTCGAACACTCCGTTCTGTTGACAAATCTCTCTTGTCGGCCCCCCTTCTCCTCTACTGCTAATTCCAGACTCCGTTCCTTCCATCTCGCTGCACCACAAGCCTGGAATAGACTTCCTGAGCATGTACATCTAGCCCCATCTTTGGCCGTTTTTAAGTCCAAGCTAAAAGCCCACCTCTTTGACGCTGCTTTTAAGTCCTAACCACTGCTCACTTGCCTGTACCTCTATCCCCTCCTCTTTAATTCCCCCTACCTCTTAGCTGTTCTGTCTGTTACCTGTCTTATTAGATTGTAAGCTCTTTTGAGCAGGGACTGTCTTTATGTGTATGGTGTACAGCGCTGTGTATGCCTGGTAGCATTATATAAGTGTTAAGTAGTAGTAGTAGTAGTAGGCCACTCCTCCACTCCTTTTGCTGCAGCTTTGTAAAGGACCCCAGAACGCCTTGTTCATTCTTGTATTCTTCCAGTTTTTCCATACTGACCTCACTGGTAAGGTAACTGGACACAATTGTTATTTTTATGAAATGTACACAACATTTTATGGTGCATGCTTTTTGGGATACAGATCCCTTCCAAATACATGTGGTTCAGCTGTTCCTTTCAAACTGCAACATTTCTACATTTAGGAGGCAAGCAGGAGAAGTGAAAAATATGTGTTCCCATCCTCTCTTTGTGTGAGGACATTTGGGATAAAAGGAAAACATCTGGAGCTCTTAATTCCTTAGCAGGGTTATTCTTTATGCCCGATCCAGTCATTTGTCATGACTCAAGAGAGCAAGATGAAGGAAACTGGGATTAAAGAAAGACATGACACTGTCAAAAAAAAAAGAAAAAAAAGAATCAGAGAGTATTTCACTCACCATGCAATTTTATCTCCATCTGTGCAGGAAACAGTACAAAAATGCTGAGCTGGTTCCCTTTCCATCACTCTCCTGACTCCATCCCAATCACACGCCATGTCCATAATATGATGTTTTCTCAGGAGAGAAAACACAGCAGTGAAAGATCCATACACCACCCCCTCCCCCCTTTCTCCCCGGAGTTGAAATTGCACTGTCAGCTTGTGCTGTGGAAACAGACATTTTCCCTGGCAGAGAATGCTAAGCAACTCAACACACTTCCTTTCTTCCATAGCGGAGAAGTGAGGGGAAAGACCAACTAGCTTCTTTGGGTATCTCAATTTCAATATAGTTACAACTATTTCTATACATGAATCACAAGTAACTAGGTAATCTAATAACATACTCTTTATTCACTACAAACGTCATACATTTTCTTCTAAAACCTTCATCATTCATCCCTGCCAATTTTAAAAAACATTCATTCAGCTCACTCAAAACACACGGAGTTAAGCTTCATACTTCTTCCAATAATTGATCTCCAATCATATTTATCAATATCAAGGGTATTATACCTAATATTCTTTCTGTACACCAAATGTTTCTCAATCGAAAGAGTAATAAACTTAGGGGCTTTTTTTTTTACTAAGCAGAGGTGAATTTAAGCTTAATACAGTTCTCTGAAATCCACCAGAATCCACCAGAACCAAGACATTAGGGGAAATACAGTGAAATCATCAAATAAACCCCACATTTTGGTAGGAGAGACTGCACCTGCCTGGGCCGTGCTGTGCGAAGAATGATTTCATTTTGCCTTGCTGTGCTTGGCCCACATAGCCTCTTCTCCTGTTTATTTTTAGGCTCTTACAGTGCATCAGTTACACATTCCTTGTGAGATCTTTACCTTGGCCATCTGAAAGAGAAAGTGCAGACAAGAGGGCTCTTTTGCAGAAGTTATGTGTGAACTGAAGTAATGTTTTCCTTCACTTATTTGTTCTAAGCAGGGACAGCGTTAGCGACACTTTGAATAGAAACATTCGTCTCTATTTGCATATACAGGAATTCATCAGTAATTGCATTGGTTTGCCTATTTTTATGTTAATTTGCCCTTCATTGTTTTATATTATGATTACATGAGCAATCTTGGGCATGGAAAGGGTTTTGTATTAAGACAGCAAACACGTCTCCCGCTTGTATATGTTAAAATTTATATCACTGCATAGGCCAGAATACAGTGCACAAATTGCGGTGGTGGAAAGATAATGGTGAATAATTTTGAAGAATGATTAACTTATCAGGGAGATGATAAGTAGACAAGAGTGCTAATTAGGGTTAACTATGTTTGTGGTATTTTTACAATGATGTAGATAACCAGTTCATACTGACCTAAAGCCATTACTGACCCTTTTCTATGCTCCTGAATGAGTTTGAACTAAGGATCAAGAAAGGAAATACTCAGAAAGCTAGCACAGACGGAAGTGAGCAGTTAACGAGATGTCTGAGCATAATTGTACGGTCACAGAGACATGTTTCATGCAGAAGATAATACTGTGCAAATCCACTCACAGGACACTGGTGGATAGCATATAAAAATGAATGATAACAAGGCTATTAGCTATTGTCCCAACGCAGAGAAATATTCAGAAGACTTTAATGCGAATACAACACTAGTACTTGAATACTGTTGATTACTTGGGTGATGTTTTTATCGGTCAGAAGATCGAAGTTTGTCCAGATTCGGTCTGCTGGGTATTCATTGGGGATTGGGTCCAGACACTCAATGAATTTTTCGTGATCAGCGGTATTGTGGTAACGTGAGTTGTAGTTTTATAATTTTCTCATTGAAGTATTTAGCAAGGTTGTCTGCTGATAGGGTGTCTGTGTTGGTTGTGGTAACCAGTGTGGTGTCTAGTAGTTTGTTCACGAGTTGGAAACGTTTATGTGTGTCTTTGTAGTCTAGCCTTATTTTGGTTTTGTAGTATGACCTTTTGGTTTGTCTTATTGTATATTTATATTTTCTTTGCATTTGTTTCCATGCATTAAGTGTGTATTCATCTTTCATTTTTTTCCAAGCTCGTATTGTTTATATTTTGCTTATTCTAGTATGTATGAATGATTATTAATTTTGGTTGATGTTTTACATTACATACTGTATTTTGTTTCTATATTCTACTCTGTTGTGGCCTTTGGTTTTGTGCTTTTTTTATTTTCAATCTTTAAGATTAATCTTTCCCTTTAGTTTATATTATAGAATTTCTTGTAATCCATTTTGAGTGAAATAAAGGAAGACAGGACCCTAAATTGTTTCTCCAGTTCTTGTTTCCTAACAGTATTTTTATCAGTGAATTTGTTTATTGGAACTTAGAAATTGCACACCTGTAGCATGTATCACGTTATATCTAGTTCCATTTGTTTCTTGATATTCAATTGCAATAAAACAATTAAAAAACTGTACAAATAGTTCCAAGGTTTCGTACTTAAGTTATGGGTAAAGTGGTAGTGTAGCCGTGCTAGTCCACGTTTAAAGGTAATAAATAGAAATAAAACAAGACAAAGAAAACAAGATGATACCTTTTTTATTGAACTAACTTAATACATTTTTTAATGAGCTTTCAAAGGTAACCCTTCTTCTTCGGATCAGATCTGAAGTCATCAAAAAAATGTATTGTTAGTCCAATAAAAAAAAGGTACCATCTTGTTTTCTTTATATATTTAGATTTTGCTCACACCTTATTCAGTAGTAGCTCAATGTGAGTTACTTTCAGGTACACTAGATATTTCTCTGTCCCAGGAGGGCTCACAATCTAAGTTTGTACCCAAGGCAATGGAGGGTTAAGTGACTTGCCCAAGTTCACAAGGAGCAGCAGTGGGATTTGAACCAGCCACCTCTGGATTGCAAGACTAGTGCTCTAACCACTAGGCCACTCCTCCAGTAAGAAGGCAATGACCCAAGCTGCCAGTCTGGTTTCCATCATCTCTACAATGATTATGCATAAGATAAATTAGTATTAACTGATTCTCCAAAGTATGCATCTCTGTGGGGCCCTTTTACAAAGGCGCGTTAGGCTCTATGCACATGCAGTGAGTGACAAAATGAGACTACCACCAGGCTACTGCGCCCCCCCCCCCCCCCCGGCAGTAATTTCAGATTTTCCATGCACCCATAATGCCTGGATTTATTTATTTTTCTCCCACACGCGGCCTTTCCAGCGGTAATCGGCATTTGGCATGCACTGACTGGTCACCGTGTGTGTAGCACCTGAGCCCTTACCACTAGATCAACGGGTGGCATTAAGAGCGCAGGCTGGTTTCAGTTTTACCACATGCCCTTTCCCCATCCCATTAAAAAAAAAAGTTTTTTTGCAGACGCAGTAAAACCTGGCTCGGTGTGCGCCCAAAACACATGCCTACACATGCAGGTCACTTTTTACCGTGGCTTAATAAAAGGACCCCTGTGTTTGCTATGGAGATCCTGGAAACCTGAATGGTGCTGTGGTCACCATAGGTTTAGGAAGAACTGCAATATCTGAGATTAAAGAATCGCTTCTCCTCAAAAAGGAGAGGTAACCTACCCATTAGAGCAGCAAGCCTCAAAGCAGTAAAGTCAGAATTCAGATCTTGCCACTTCACCCTCTACTGCATCACATACAGACTTAGGACCTTATTTACTGGACTAGATTCGATATATGGTGCCTGAAAAATCAGCGTGGTAAAAAAATATGCCTAGGCATATTCTCTGAAATATGCCTAAATTTTATAGAATAGGCTTAAATTTCTGCGCAGTATATAGAATACACCGAACGCCTGTCCATGCAACCAAATTTGGTCACATCCATTTACGCCATGTTTTACTTGATGTAAATCCCGATGCCTAAATTAGGCTCAGAACGGGTGTATTCTATAACAATGTGTATAGATTTTAGAAACGCACATGACCCTGCCCATAACCATGCCCCCTTTTCAACTTGTAATTTATCCACAACATGTTACAGAATACACTTATGTTTGGAAGCGATTTTTAGATGATGTCTTTTTTCATATGGAAAAGCACTGAGGAAGCTCTCCAAAGTTTCATTAGATGGATGAATAAATTGGCTATTAATTTACAGTTTGTCATGACCTATAATACTTATAGTACTGATTTTTTGGATGTATATATTTTCAAGGCTTTGGATGGATTGGTAACTACACTTTATCACAAACAATCAGATCACAACAATTTATTGAGATTCCACAGCTTCCACCCGCGGAGATTTAAAGAGAGTCTTTCTGTGAGCCAATTATTAAGAATCAGGAGAATTTGTTCTTCTACATTGGATTTTGAATATCAAGCCTTTCTACTGAAACAGAACTTGTTAGACAGGGGTTATCCTTTATCTGTTATTTTTTTAAAGCATATCTACATGCTAAGTATGCACAGCGTGATTTATTTTTGCATTATCAATGGGCAGAACAAGAGGATATACTGGCATGTGTTCTTCCATATTCTAGGCTATCTTCAGCTATTGTTTCTTGTGTGAGACAACATTGACTACTCAAATAGAGGTCCCAATTATTGCATTCAGCAGAAGTAAAATGATTTGAAAATATCTCATAAAATCAAGTAGACCAGGAGAAGAATGAAGTTCAAGTAGGTACACATATTAAATGTGGGAACTGCCAGTGGTGTGATTCAACCACTGAAGGACAGGAATGGTATTTTCTGAAAATGGGAAGGCATCTTTATGTAAAATCTTGAACTACCTGCAGTTCATCCTATGTTGCGTATGCTATTATCTGTCCTATATTAGTAGAACAACACAACATATGAAGATTCGTATAAATGAGTATATGTCTAGAATCAAATATGTACAGATTACAGCCCCTATAGTAGCCCACTGGCTACAAGAGAATGACCTTATATCGGATATATGTTGGCGAATTATAGATTCAGTACGAAACCAGCAGGAGGGTGGGGATTATGAAAAAATGATTAAATCATAAGGAACAGCGATGGATTTATGAGCTGCCAACTGTAGCACCCAATGGATTAAATGAAGGATTAGATTGGATGTTATTAATGTGATGGGGTTGGCTACATCAATCACATGAGGGGTTATATAATTATGCCAGACCCTGTGGCCATCTTGGAAAAGAAATATGGAGTTAATACTTTTATAGGTGTCTGAAAAGAAGATGAATATAGTAAGATACGGCTCTAAATTGAGTTGATTGAATAGAAGAAGGTTTTGACAGTAGATAAATCTAAAATTTTGTTTGCAGATGCTACTTCTCTGATGCAGAGGCATACTGACTGCTGGCATATTTCGGATCAACAGATTAAGCTAAGCACCGTTTGATTTCATTAACGAAGTTTGAAGGCCTGAAAACTGGAGTAATTTTATGAATTGTTGAAAGGATGTATGAAGATTCAATATTTTTTGAAAAAAAAAAAAGGACTTGTGAAGAATTTTGGTGAAGTTGTGGTAACATTGGTTCCATGAAATTCACCTTCTAATGGTCCACTAAAAGATTATGGCCAATTTAAATAACATATACTTTGTTTTTAGGGGGGAGGGGGCTATGTTAATGTATTTACTCTGTAACTGTGCATATCTTACATAGGACCCCTTTTACTAAGCCGCATAGGCGCCTACATGCGCCCAACCCATGCCAAAATGGAAATACCACCCAACTACCATGTGGCTTTTGTGGTAACTTCATTTTTGGCGTGCGTTCGAAAATATTTTTTATTTTCTGGCGTGCGTAGCAGATGCACGCCAAGTGGCATCTGATGCGCGTAGGTCATTACCGCCCAAATTCTTTACCACTAGATCTATGGCTAGCGGTAAGGTCTGAGACCCAAAATGGCCGCACGTCCATTTTTGGGAGGGGGGGAAGAGGCCTTTTTTACAGGTGCACTGAAAAATGATTCTGCACACCCAAAACCCGCACCTACTCTACCGCAAGCCATTTTTCAGCACGCCTTCGTAAAAGGACCCCACAGTGCATATTTTACAGATGGGTGTACATACAGGTGGAGTCTGGGTGGGACTCACAAACATATAACTAAAAGAATACTATAAGTTACATGCATATCCACAGCATTTAGGCACAAACACACCAACTCTATGGCTGACACAAGTGCTCGTGCCTGTGCAGAACATGTGTAAATGCTAATTCTATAAAGGAAAGTGATGCGAACCTTCCTGGACAGAATAGACTCCCAACAGGAACTTTCTAGGTGCCCCATTTAGAACTGTCCTCTATGAGCAGTGCAATACAGGGAAAAAATAAACAGAAATGCATTTCCTCCTATGTTTTGCAAAATATAAAAAGAAAAAATAGATGCACATGTCCCAAAGTTGACATATTCCCTTTTTTTATTATGTATGCAATTTCAAACAATAATATATCAAGTATTTCTATACCTTGAATAGCATAAAGAAATAGTCAAAGAAGAAAAAAGGAGTTACACATTCACTCCAAATCTGAAAATTATAATCAAAACTCAGGTCCACAATACAGGAGGGCAAGATATACCATAAGAATATAGGGAGACATAAAAAAAAGGGGGGGGGGGGGTATTGCCTAATTAACATATACATAGGGTACAAATATCACATCTTTAACATATTAGGCTGAAGATATCATAGGTACATTATGAGCATTTAGAAAAGAGTGTAGTCGCAGGGGATCAAAACAGACGTACTGCTTATTGTGAAATCTAAGCATACATTTAAAAGGGAACTGAAGCAAAAAGGAAGCACTCAAGACCAAAACCTCTGAGTGCTTAGCAATAAATCTCTTCCTGCTATCTTGAGAGGTTTTACAAAGATCTGGATTCCAAATTTTTTGACCAAGAAATACAGTATGTCTATGTCAAAAAAAGTCTCAATGCATGATCCCTGTCCAAGGGGAAGAAAAAACGACACTGGGAGCATTGCCATATTCATTTCTTCTCCATCTTGATCTTCCAAAAGTCCAGATACATCTAGACTATCTACAGAGACCTCACCAGGAAACACAGACCTCTCCCTTCTACCCTCTCCACCATCTCTGCAACCGGTGGGTAGATTAAAAAAAACTCTGCTCATAGAAGGGAATAGCTCTGGTTTGTAACCCAATACATCCTGAAGCTACCTCTTAAGCAAATCAATGGGTTGTTCTAATGGCTCTTAGGAAAATTTAATACTCTCACAGTTAAGGCTCTTGACCTATTCTCAAGTGTCTTGGTCTTCTTATGGAGTACTAATTTAAACTGCACCACACCAGACTGCACTGCTGATACTTTCTCATACTTCTTCTCCAGTGCCAAAATCTGTGTCTTGCAATCCTCTATCCCCTTTTCCTGGTATTGCAAGCCAGCATATGTAGCAGAACATTCACCAAAGCTGAAACTGAGGCGTCAACAGATGTCATTACTATCCATAATGATTCCAGTATTATCTGTGTTGGTTTAACTACAGGAGGATGCTTACAAAGCCTAGCTAGATCTTCAAAAGCTGATGTTATGTTTGTAAATCTTGCCGCCTTCTGTGTTGAAATAGAGTTCCTCATATTAACGGGACAAAATTTCTCCCGGATAATTCTAGAAACTTCTGCTCAATGTCCGGGGCAGCAGTACAGCCATTTACTTCCTCCTTGTGATCCTTGGAAAAACCCTTTGGAGAAACCAAGGATACTAGAACAGCACCTGCATTCTCTGCAACCAAATGGGGAACTCTCACCCTCTCCTCCAGAGACAACATAACATCGAGCTTAGGGCGGACGGGGCTCCCTACCCCTTGCACGCCAGCAAACTCTCGTCTGGGGTGAATTGCAATGCCAGCAAATTGCTCTGCAATCATTATCTGTCGGTGGGTAATTGCTGAAGGACTGGGAGGTAAGCTCTTCACTTTCCTCTTTCTCTTTGGCATAATAAGTAGAAATCTCACTTCTACGAAGATTAAAAAGAAATCTGAGAACCGATACGGTGCAGAGCTCCTGAACACCCTTCTCGTACGGTGGCCATCTTGCCCCAAAGTTGACACATTCCAGTCCTTAAAATATGAAAATAAACTTTGGGGTCCTTTTACTAAGATGCAATAGTTTTGGAATTGGCACATGCTAAAAAATAAATTTTATTTTTTAGTGTAGAGGGCATATTTGGAGGCGGAGGATAGGTGTGCCCTATGCTAATCGGTTAGTGGGCACTGGCACGCACTGACTGATTAGTGCAGGATTAACCATTTTACAGCATGATAAAAGTGGCCTCAGCATAGGCCACTTTTTGGTGCAGATTAGTAAAAGGACCCTTTGATTTCCTACCTTTGCTGTCTGTGCATTTTATTTTTCTAATTGGGTTTGGCCCAGTCTGTTTCATTTTCTTGTGTTGGTCTTCTTCTACATAACATAACATAACACAATATCTTATAGTGCACTATCTACCTTTCGGTTGTATGCGGATTACAAAACATAAATCTGGAAATTACCAGAGATTAACAATGTTAGATTATGACAAAAAATAAAATTCCCTTTAAAATCTACATTAAAGTCAATGACAAGGTAATAACCACGAATAATCGTTAATCTACAAAATTTAGCACAAATTTCCTAAATAGTGTGTCTTAATTGTGGGCCTAAAATGCCTGTAATCTAAAGCAGAAAGTATAAAATTAAAATAGTTTTATAAAGTCTTGCTGCTCAGAAGGCAGCCAACTTGGAAGTTAGTCTAGCAAAATGCAAAAACAATCATTAGGCATTTCAAGCATAGTCCAGCTAACAACACAGAGTCAAATAAACAGCAGAAATTAAAAGGTCTGGCAAAGGAAAGTTTGATACAAGATGTGCCTGCACGTTGGAAAAGTACCTACAATATGCTTCAGCAACTTGAGAAACATGAGGATGCAATTAAAATTAAAATCTAAAATTCAGGCTTGCAAAAAGCATTTCTCTCATGCCCTCCTTCCCCAGCCTTCATATAGTTTCTCTCATGCACTCCCCTCAGGCAAGAAAAGGTTGGGAAGAGTGGTGGGGAGGGGCAGGTTATTTGAGAGACAGGGTTGACAAAACAGGAGGTTCTAGATAACCAAATTCTCTCACCCTGCACCTGCACCATACCCCATTTTGAAGTATGGACCTCTGTGATTTTGCCTCAGGGAAGGGCAGATCAGAAGAGCTTTAGGCCCTCATTTTCTCTGCTCCTAATCCTTAGCATCAGTGGACCTGAAATGCACATCTCCCTTTTCTCCCCCCATAAATTTCCATCTTCTTCACTCTCTTCTTCTATTTCTCGTCTGCCCCTCCACGTGCACAACTCCAGGCCTATCTTTCCACTTCTATTTCTTCCATCTCTTTCCCTTTAGAGCCATTACCCATTACCAAATCGCTCACGTACTTGTAAAATTCAACTACGCTTTATTTCAGAACATAAAATTTCCTTTTTAATACATAATTTATATACCAATTTATAATAGCACTGCACACAAATGTTTCTGTGTTGGAAGTCCACTACTGCAAGCTGTTTGGCACTTGACTTAGCTGAAAGAAAAAAAGAATTTCTATTTAGCCCATCTGTTCCTTAGCAATATCTCACCATCTCTACAGGACTTACTGATTAGTCTCGCTGGCCTTCCTTCTAATACAAAAAAGGCCGCTCTGTGTTCCCTCCCAAATGTATCTACAGCGAATTCCTTTATTAAAATAAATTCTATAAAAATCACTCCCATATCACATTCTCTAATAATTCACTTGAGGGAGTGAACAAGTTTTCTTAACAGACTTCAGAGCTTCCACAGGCTCTGTAGTAAGTAATGAGCTAATCAGTCTTGGATTAACCATTAAACAAAATAAGCACCCTTAGGGCACCAAGGGAAGGGGGCACCACAGAGTTGATTTTTTCCCCATCATGCCCTTAACTCTTTCACTGCCATCTGCCACACCCATTATCCAACATGAATTTCAGTGTTTTTCTTATCATTATAAATATATATACTGTTTTATTTCCTACAATAATGATATATGTCTCAGCACTTATTGAGTCTTAATGTCTTGTCAGTTAAGCAATGGAAGGACCAAGGGGTAACACTGTTGAGCTGTGCTTAGGGCATTAGTTGGCCTTAATCTGGCCCTGAAGCAAACAGTGGGAAAGGAGTTTTGGATCCTCTAAAAGAAGGAGAACTCAACCAAAGAAAGGTACAGGTCTGTTGTTCTCTTCCTGCTCCCAGCAACACAACTCACCTAAATTACATGCTTCAGCAAGGTCACTTCCCTAAGGAAAATGGCAAGATCCTACTCACCCTGATACCAAAAGACACCAAGAAAAAAACAAATGAAATCACTAACTACCGTCCAGTAGCATCCATCCCATTGTTAGTCAAACTGATGGAAAGCATGGTAGCCAAACTACTTACAGATTATATAAATTCTCAATATTACACGAATCACAGTCAGGTTTTCGCCCCCTCCACAGCACGGAAACAGTACTACTCACTCTTCTAGCCAAATTCAAGCAGGAAATAGCAATAGGCAAAAACATCCTCCTCCTCCAATATGACATGTCTAGTGCATTCAACATGGTATAACCATAATATATTAATAAGATTACTAGATAAGTTCGGGATCGGTGGAAACATACTTAGCTGGATCAAGGGTTTCCTAACCACAAGAACTTATCAAGTAAAATCAAACTCATATACATATCGTCACCATGGAAAGCAGACTGTGGAGTACCACAAGGATCACCGCTATCACCGATCCTCTTCAACCTAATGATGATCCCACTAGCCAAGTCCTTATCCAACCAAGGCTTTAACCCTTTCATCTATGCAGACAATGTCAAAATATATATCCCTTTCAAATCTAACCTGACAGAAATCACCAACGAAATCAAGCTCAGCTTAAACATCATGGACTCTTGGGCTAATGCATTTCAACTAAAACTAAACAAGGAAAAAACACTGTCTCATCCTCTCATCCCAACACAGCGCGGTCAACCCCACAATCATCAACACCCCAGATTACACCCTCCCTATCTCAGACAGCCTGAAAATCCTTGGCGTTACAATGGACCGCAACTTAACACTAGAGAGCCAAGTGACATCCACGACAAAGAAAATGTTCCACTCAATGTGGAAGCTCAAACGTGTGAAGCAAGTCTTCCTGAGGCAAACAATTCGCAACCTGGTACAATCAATGGTACTAAGCCATGTAGACTACTGCAATGGAATTTATGTGGGATGTAAAGAACAAACCTTAAAGAAACTTCAGTCCGCTCAAAACACGGCAGCTAGGCTTATCTTCGGAAAAACGCAATTTGAAAGCGCAAAACCCCTCCGCAAAAAACTACACTGGCTCCAGAACAAAGAACGCATTGCTTTCAAAATCTGCACTCTAGTTCACAAAATCATCTAGGGTGACGCCCCGGGATACATGACAGACTTGATCAACCTACCAACTAGAAACACATCTGAATCAACACGAAAGTACCTAAATCTGCTCTACCCAAGTTGCAAAGGACTCAAATACAAATCAGCCTACGCATCCAGTTTTTCCTACATAAGCACATCTGTGGAACGCATTACCAAAAGCCTTGAAAACTACGTACGATCACCTAAACTTCAGGAAAACACTAAAAACTAACCTGTTTAAAAAGGCATACCCTACCGATCCAACATAAATGCCTGATCTCTGCAACACAACAATATTCAAGTACGTAATGGACATAACACAACTCTTCCGTTATACGATGCCCTAATGTGGCTGTGCCACATGAACTTTATCTTACCACATCACTTTGTATTGTTCACACCGGAGTCTGCAAACGCCTTTCCGGTACTATGTAAGCCAAATTGAGCCTACAAATAAGTGGGAAAATGTGGGATACAATTGTAACAAATAAATAAATAAATAATTAAGGGAGTCAGATCAGTCGGACAGTAACCCTCTAAAATTTTAAAAACAAAGCAACATAATTTCAAAATTATTCTTGCCTTTAAGGGGAGCCAATGCAACTCAATCAATAATGGGGACACAGAGTCATATTTAGCTTTTTGAAAAATGAGCCTAGCCACTGTATTTTGGAGCAGTTGCAACTTCTGCAGTTGCTTTTGAGTAATTCTTGTATACAAGAAGTTGCAATAATCTAATTGTGATAACACTAGTAGCTGTAGAAGCACCTTAAAATAATCAGGAATAAAATAATATCCGACCAGCCGAAATAATCTCAATTTAAAAAATACCTTCTGGGATACATGTTTAATTTGGGCATTCATATTTATGGTGGAGTCTAGAATAACACCTAATACTCTCAACTATCAATAGTCAACTATGAACCATCTGAAGAAGAGACGTGGAGGGGCATAATCGAACGTGAACGCCTATCTCCATGGGCATCTATGTCCGAAAACGGGTACGTGAAGAGGCGGGACAGACCGTATTTTCGAAAAAATGGACGTTTTTCAGCTGGGCGTTTGTTTTTTTTAGCGATAATGGAAACTAAAAATGCCCAGCTCAAAAACATCCTAATCCGAGCCATTTGGTCGTGGGAGGGGCCACGATTCGTAGTACACTCGCCCCCCTGACATGCCAGGACACTAACTGGGCACCCTAGAGGTCAGTGCGGTGGACTTCAGACAATGCTCCCACATGCATATCTCCCTTACCAGGGGTGCTGAGCCCCCAATCCCCTCCCCCAAAACCCACTACCCACAAATGTACAACACTACCATAGCTCTTAGGGGTGAAGGGGGCACCTACATATGGGTACAGTGGGTTTTGGAGGCCTCCCATTTACCAGTACAAGTATTACAGGTGGGGGGGGATGGGCCTGGGTCCGCCTGGCTGAAGTGCACTGCGGTACCCACTAAAAGTGCTCCAGGGACCTGCATACACGCAGGCCTCTAGGACTTGTTGCTGCTATATAACATTGGCACAGCAGTTGACATCTGAAGACTAATCTCTCTGAAAACGTCCTTTATTGGAATAAGCACGCTTACTCACAGTTAACTGCAGATCAGAGGTTGTGCCCCACTGGCAACGAGTCTCCCTGGTACTGAGATGAGCAGTAGGTCAGAGCTGGCAGAATGCTGTACAATGCCCTCTTTCAGCCACATTCAAGGTAAGAACTAAGTTCTGTAACATGGCTAACATGTGAAAGGGATCTAAAACTGGCTTACAAAAATGGCCACTACCTCATGGACTACCGGAAACAAAACAGGGCACACTCTGACCCAGTAAGCAAGGGGAAAAGCACCATGGGAGTAGAGCCTACCAACTACCAACATCGTGAGCATTTGCCACAAGCTAGTGGAATCACGGAGCACAATACCCTACACCCACCACAATGCATTGCTGATGTGACTCTGCAGTGCGCATAACAGAAAAGGTGTCACACTCACCTGAGAGCCACATCAGAACAAAGGAAAGGCTGTCACAGGATAGAACACATTCTGCTGTCATAGAGATGGGTACAGCATTTGAGGCTGGCATAGAGGCTGGAAAAAAAGTTTGTAAAGTGGGGGGTTTTTGGTGAGAGGGGGTTAGTGACCACTGGGGGAGTCCAGGGAGGTCATCCCCAATTCCCTCCAGTGGTCATCTGGTCAGTTGGGGCACTTTTTTGGGACCTGTTCGTGAAAAAAAAGGGTCCAAAAAAAGCAGTGCTTTTTTTGTGCCGGTACACAACGGTACGGCGTACCGGCACCTTTTTCTCCTGTCCTTCCCTCCCATTATTTCCAGTGATTCTCCGCCTCTCCCCTGCCCTCCCATCGATGTGCAGCGATTTTCCATCCCTCCCCTGCCCTCACCTCTCCCATATCCAGCGATTCTTCGTCCCCCAGCGTCCTCCTTCACTGCCTGCCAGCCTGCGTCGGACTCAGAGGCGAACGGTGCAGGCAGCGATTGGCTGGCAGCGTCGTAGCTTCCCTCTGCAAGTCCCGCCTATGCGTAAACAGGAAGTTGTAGGCGGGACTTGCAGAGGGAAGCTACGACGCTGCCAGCCAATCGCTGCCTGCACCGTTCGCCTCTGAGTCCGACGCAGGCTGGCAGGCAGTGAAGGAGGACGCTGGGGGACGAAGAATCGCTGGACATGGGAGATGTGAGGGCAGGGGAGGGACGGAGAATCACTGCACGTTGATGGGAGGGCAGGGGAGAGGCGGAGAATTGCTGGAAATAATGGGAGGGAAGGGCAGGGGAGAGAGAGAATTGCTGGACATGGGAAGGGCAGGGGAGAGAGAATTGCTGGACATGGGATGGGAGGGAAGGGCAGGGGAGAGAGAATTGCTGGACATGGGAAGGGCAGGGGAGAGAGAATTGCTGGATATGGGATGGGAGGGAAGGGCAGGGGAGAGAGAATTGCTGGACATGGGAAGGGCAGGGGAGAGAGAATTGCTGGACATGGGATGGGATGGGAGGGAAGGGCAAGGGAGAGAGAATTGCTGGATATGGGATGGGAGGGAAGGGCAGGGGAGAGAGAATTGCTGGACATGGGATGGGAGGGAAGGGCAGGGGAGAGAGAATTGCTGGACATGGGATGGGATGGGAGGGAAGGGCAAGGGACAGAGAATTGCTGGACATGGGATGGGAGGGTAGGGCAGGGGAGAGAGAATTGCTGGACATGGCGGGGAGAGAAGAGAATCGCTGGACGGGGAGGGGAGGACAGGGAAGAGAGAACTGCTAGACATGGATGAGAGGGGAGAGAGGAGAAATGCTAGAAATGGATGGAGAGGAGAGCAGGAGATAGAGGAGAATTGCTGGACATGGATGGATGGAGGAGTTGGCTAGGAGAGAGGAGAAAGGCTGACTTGGATGGAGGAGAGGGGAGAGAGAATTATTGCTTTATATGGATACAGAGGAGGGAAGAGAGATGAGAAATGCTGGACATGGATGGAGGGGAGGAGAAAGGAGAAGTGCTGGACATGAATGGAGGGGAGGAAAGAAAAAAAGAAGATGCACATGGATGGAGATGAGGGAAAGGGAAGAGGAGAAAACTGCACATGGATGGAGAAAATAGGCAAAAGCTGGATCCATGTTATACCTCCTCCAGTCAATTCCATGGAGGAGGACCCAGCTTTTACTTATGGATGCAGGGCAACAAAAGAAGAAGAAAGGAGGAAAGTAAAGAAATAAATGGAAAGGAAGCCCTGGAAACGGAGTTAAGAGAACAGATAGAGAGCAGCAGAATCAGAGACTGGGACCAATATGGATAGAAAAACAAAGTCACCAGACAACAAAGGTAGAAAAAAATCATTTTATTTTCATTTTAGTGTTTGGAATTTGTCTTATTTTGCACTGGGTATACTGGAGCTGTAACAGCTTACAGAAATAATTTATAATGAAAAAAAAATCACATTATTTTTTCTCCTATACTAGTATAATATTTTCAATGATGTCTGTTTATATGCGCCATGGCTGGTATAAGGGGTGTGGCTAATGTGGGTGTGGCTATAATAGGGGCGGTGCCATGTGTGGTGACCCCGCCCACAATGAGTACCGGCACCTTTTTTAATACAAAAAAAGCACTGAAAAAAAGTGACCCAAAATCGCAGTAAAAATGCCTTTTTTTTCAATTATCAGCTAAAGATGCCCATCTCTCCTCGGCCGATAACCACGCCCCAGTTCTGCCTTCACCACACATCCAACACGCCCCCATCAACTTTATCCGTTTCCGCGACGGATTGCAGTTGGAAACGCCCAAAATTGGCTTTCGATTATACCGATTTGGGCGCCCACGGGAGAAAGACGCCCATCTCCCGATTTGGGTCGCAATATAGGCGTTTTTCTCTTTCGATTATAAGCTGGATAGGGGCTCGTTTACTAAAGCTTAGCTCAAGTTATCTGTAGCAGGGCCCATAGGAATAAAATGGGTCCTGCTGCAGATAATTCGAGCTAAGCTTTAGTAAAAGACCCCCATAACCATGCATATTCAATTCACTTGTACTAAACCATAAGATGTCTTGTCTGCATTTAGTTCCCTTTGAAAGCTGTCTAGGGAAAAAAGTATCCATAGAGGTTAGGGCCTGCTTTTTCTGCCAGTACTCTTTCACTTTAAATATCATGCATAGTTTTGAAAATGCAAAATTGAACATTGCAGTATTCATCCCCTCTCCCCGAGGAATCTTTCTGTTCAACTTGGGTAAAAGAGTATACTTTTTGAAACAATGTCCCTAAATTTACTCAGATACAGGGTAGAACATTTTCAAAGGTCATTGAAGCAGAAAAATATCCATTTGTCTGTGTAATGAACAAACTACCCTCTTATCTTCTCATTAGCAATCTCGCCCGTTCTTTCATTCTTGTTTCTCCAAATTGGCTGTAAATTACCTGTAAGAATATTTTTGAGGATCCGATTTAAATATAGCTGCCGGTGAAGAGCTCAAATGTTTCCAGACTGAAAACCCACCTTTTCCCTTTGCATGTTGGAATCATAATTTCTCCTAAATGAACATCACAGCTGAAGAAATAGGCCTGGAGATACTGCAGCTGTACTGGAACAGAAACATAGAAGCCAAAGGATTGGATGGGACTGAAAATGCTCTAAAATTTAAAATGATTTTTTTTTTTTTAAATACCATAAGAAATAAACACAAAAACTTTCTTCTGGAATGAGGAAAAACATTAGATTCCTCGTTTTCTGCCCATGTCCTTAGAAGTTCCTGTGACAACAATATTCTGAGTTGAACTGTAATTCAGTGATACTGTGGGGGTCCTCCTCTCCATTGAAAGATATCAGGAATTCAAAATCAGATGGAAAAACTAGCAGCCAGGGTATTCACCCCAGAAAGGGCTGTATACCAGTTTTTAACAAGACTGTAAAGAATGTTGGAGACTTGATTTCATGCATAGAGGGGCATAATCGAACGCGGACGCCCATCTCCATGGGCGACTATCTCCGAGGACGGGTCCGTGAAGGGGCGGGATAGACTGTATTTTAGAAAAAGATGAGCGTCCATCTTTTGTTTCGATAATACAGTTGGTGCCGGGCAAATGCATCGGATTTGGGCAGATTTGAGCTGGGCGGTATCGGTTTTCAGCGATAATGGAAACTGAAGGCGCTCAGCTCAAAAACGAACAAATCCAAGGCATTTGGTTGTGGGAGGGGCCAGGATTCGTAGTGCATTGGTCCCCTTCACATGCCAGGACACCAACCGGGCCCCCTAGGGGGCACTTGTAACAATTAAAAAAAATTAAAATACCTCCCAAGTCCATAGCTCCCTTACCTTGGGTGGGCCCCCCAAAACCCACTGCCCACAACTCTACACCATTACCATAGCACTTATGGGTGAAGGGGGGCACCTAGATGTGGGTACAGTGGGTTTTGGGGGCGGTTTGGAGGGCATCCATTTACCAGCACAAGTGTAACAGGTATGGGGGGATGGGCCTGGGTCCACCTGCCTGAAGTGCACTGCACCCACTAACAACTGCTCCATGGACCTGCATACTGCTGTGATGAAGCTGGGTATGACATTTGAGACTGGCAAACAGGCTGGAAAAAAAAGTTTTGAAAGTTCTTTTTTTTTTGGTGGGAGGGGGTTAGTGACCACTGGGGGAGTCAGGGGAGGTCATCTCCGATTCCCTCCAGTGGTCATCTAGGCAGTTGGGGCACTTTTTGGGAACTTGTTCGTGAAAAAAAAGGGTCCAAAAAAAGCGGCCCAAATTCTTGCTACTGCCGCCCTTCTTTTTTCCATTATCGGCCGAGCGCGCCCATCTCTCCTCGGCCGATAAACACGCCCCAGTCCCACCTTCACCACGCCTCTGACACGCCCCCGTCAACTTTGTTCATTCCCACAACAGATTGCAGTTTGAGGCGCCCAAAATCGGCTTTCGATTATACCGATTTGGGCGCCCATGAGAGAAAGGCGCCCATCTCCTGATTTGGGTCAAAATAAGGGCGTCTTTCTCTTTTGAAAATAAGCTGGATAGAAAGCTAGATATAAAACCATAGAATGAATAAATATAGCATCCTCTGTCTAATTTTCTATCACAAAACCTCTCTCAAAATCTTATATAAGTTGTACTACATTCTTCACTAGCCCGGATTTTAGGCCCCAGAGCAGAAAGCATTTCTTGTCTAGTCTGGTTCATGCAGCCTCAGAATGTATCACAGAAGTTCTGCTTCCATTATCTACAGCATAGAAAATGTTGCTTTATCTCTCTGTGTACTTAACAGCTGACATCACAGGCCTTTCTCTCATGCCTGGCTCTACCTTGTCATAAATCTGCAGAAATCAGACCTACTCGATGGCAGGTAGCACAGATTATCTTGCAGGGCACACTCATCCTTCTGCTAGCTAATGATAGCAGGGTCATGCATCTATGTCAAGCCAGAGCTTCTGAATCATTTCAGCAATAGGCACTGGAAAGCATTTTCAAACAAAGCTGTCACTTCCAAACCAATTTCTAACATACAGGGCTGTGTGCCCCTGGGTGAGTTTGATCATTTGGTGCCAGGGTCATTTGTTTCCTTTCCTGCAATTGTTGGGTGAGCAAGGCAGCCACAGGCTCAGAGGTCCTTGGAAGGCCTATGCAGAAAATGACTTCTCTAAAGTGATAGCATTCAAAGTAGATCAAGAGGAGTTTCAGAGGGAAATGATTACCACTGTGCGTTTGGTGCCCCAGCTGTCTCCTGCTTAAAGAAAAGCATGAATGAAAAATGAACCTGGCAATCCAGCTTCTCCTGACCCTCAGAACATTTGTAGCAGACATTAACATGAAATGAATGACAGGAAACAAGCATTTTCATTGGCTATGAGAATTCAGAACTGTTCCACTGTAAAATACAAACTCACTGCTTACAGCTAAACTTCAGAAATGTCAGCACATATCCAGTTGTGCGTTTTATAATTCTGGTACTAGAAATGCACAAAATATATCTTTTAAACTGTTTAATGAGATTGTGGCCTAAACTGTACGAAACATCTGGCAGCACACAGATAAGTGTCTAACTTTTGCTGACACAACAGCTTTATCATCCACGCTACAAAACAACAAGTAACCGGGTAGGTGAACTGACTGTGGAGGAATAATGACTCTAAACCCACATGCCCTCACCCACTCTGGGCTGAAATCCTTGCTTCAGGGTCAGCAGCACTATGGGTCTGACCACTCTTCAGATAGCATTATTGTTTCCATGAAATCCTGCAACATTGTTTTCATATTTCCAACTAAGAATTTCTCTTAATACCAGCAGAAATTACTGTATTTCTGCGAAATGTTTTCCATCCAAATGGACTATGATTTAAAGAGGCTCCAAACAATTTGTTAACATTGAGGTCTGATGGCCTATACGAGTTATTACTGTGCATCTAGGTGCTGCCTATTACTAACTTACAACAACTGCGGCAAGCTGAATTTTAAGAAGGCAGCAGAAAACTTTTGTCAGCTATCAATCATGGTCATAGCTGATTCAGTCTGAATCATTGTCTCTGCAGTACAGAAAACAGCTCTGAATGGAAAGAGGAAGTCTGTGGAACAAAGATGCAGATGGAAGCAGACAAAGACTCAGAAATCTAAGGGCCCAGTGTTCAGACAGCTGAACAAAACCTTCAGAACTTTTAGGGCCTAAAATTCAAAGCCACTTACAAAATCAATGGCAGTGCTAGCTGCATATCTGACTGCTTTTTAAAAACAAAATCTGCAGTAGTTATACAGAAAAATGCATAAATCAGTATGCGGCATCATTTATCCATATGTAAAATGAGTAGAGCAAGGGGCTGGCAAAAAAGTATTTCTGTGGCCTAACTTACTTTTCATACATACATTCAGTAGTGCCATTTAAACGGCTGACACAGAACACCACTGAATACACATTGTAAGGAGGAGGTAGAGAGAAGGCAGAGAAGAACTGACAGGGGCAGTAGGCCTAGAAAGGAAGATCACTCTCTGCCGGGGAAAGGGGGTAGGAGACTTGCAAGAAAGGAAGTGAACTACAGAACCCAGCAGCACTTGCAAGGGAGGAGGGAACATGAGGGACAGCACTCCAACTCCCAGCAGGCAGAAAGGTCAGCAGGTGATTGGGAGATGGAGGACAATCAAGGGGAGGAGCAGCACCTGGGAGAGAGGGTGGGGGAAGACTCCATGGAGTGGGAGGAGATTGAGCTGGAGGAGGACTGTGAAAAGGCCATGAAAGAAGCTGAACAAGAGCAAATGGAGTTCTTCTGCTCAGGACAGAGGGTAATTACATGAAGAAGGTCAGTCTGTACATTTTCTGTGGGAGGTTGTCAGAGTGTTGGTGGCTGACAAGTGAGGGAGGAGAAAATGCCTCTATCTCCTAGGCAGTAGGAGAAAGTGAGTAAAGGAACTGACTGACTCAAAGGTCTATTTCATTTGGGTTTGGAGTCTCAAGACTGAACTTTTGGGAACTGTTGGGGGCTTGTGGGGAGAGAGGAAGAAGAAGGGAAGTAAGTTGTACAGAGACCAGCAGCTGGAATACAGCTCATACTCTATGCGCCTGCTGGTGGGGCTCTGAAATAAAAGTGCTCTGCAGAATAAACAGTACTGTGAATTGCTTTTTGCAAGTGAGCCGGAACAGTTCTGTTGAGGAGATGGATTAGCCCCAATTGTGTGGGCGAAGAAGGACAGCTCGGAGAGGTGCTCAGAGGTGCGCAGACCACACAGAGAGGTGTTGAGCGGAGCGCGGACAGCACAGAGAGGTGTCGAAGCAAGAGCGGACAGCACGGAGGGGTGCTTGCTGACATTTGGTGGCAGTGGTGGGATATTTGACAGAACTTCCTGGTTCTCCAAGAGAAGGAGGAGCAAGGCGCAAAATCCTGGGCTATCCGGTGAGCATATAGCAGGGCTGGAAAGGGATTTTGCTGATGCATGGGTGTGGTTGCAGGGTGGCAAACCTATAAAAGCAGCTGCACTTGGAGGTTGTTGTTTTTGTGTGTTGTCTAGGAGAGAAGAAGGCCAGCACAATGGATCCAAAGGAGATGTTTTCCTTCATGGCCCATCAATTCCAAAAACAACAGGAACTGGCACACAAATTGATGGAGGACTCCTTGGCCGCATCGAGGGCCCAGCAACAGCCGCTTCTGGAACTGTGTCAGGAGTTGTTGAAAGGAGGAGCACGGGAACAGCCAGGGCCGACGATGCCAGAGGGAGCTGCAACGGGAGGAGCACCGTTGACCGGAGGCCTGACGGGGATGAACTGGTTACCCTGGGGTAAGCTGTCCGATAAGGACGACATAGAGGATTACCTGGGGGCATTTGAACGGGTAGCGGTTGCTGCAGCCTGGCCAGGGGAGCAATGGACTATGAGACTGGCTCCGGCATTATCCGGGGAGGCACTGGCAGCATTTCGCAGTCTCCCGGCTGTTGAGATTGCGGACTATGCTAAGCTTAAACGGGCTATTCTGGACAGGTATGGGCTCAGTAAGCAGTCCTACCGAAGGAAATTTAGAGAGTGGAGGTGGGCAGAAGGAGAGACGCCCAGGGCTTTGGCCCAGAAATTACTGGATTTGGCCACCAAGTGGTTAGAACCAGAAAAAAACTCAGTGACTCAAGTAATGTTAGAGCTGGTGTTGGAGCAGTTTCTGGAGGCCTTACCAGCAGAATTGAGAAGGGACTTGATTAGGCGGGGCTGTGGGTCTTTGGATGAAGCTGTTAAAAGTATGGAATGCTTTCTAGAGTCCCAACATGTGGGTGGGGGCGGGTTGCGGGCGGGAAAGGAAAGATATATGACAGGGGCTAAGCCTCTGCAGGCAAAGAGGGAACTGGCCGGTATGGGTGAAGGGGGAATGGGGGTCTCGGGGTATGCCGGGGATCGTATTTGTTATAGGTGTGGGCATAAAGGGCACGTAAGGAAGGATTGTAGGGCCAAGGAGGGCTTTACTTCTCATTCTTATAAACAGGTGTCCAATCCCTTTACTCAGGTCGTGGAGGTGGGGGGGGGGGGGGGTGAAAGTGGAGGCCCTGTTAGACTCGGGAGCTGACCAATCTATGCTTTCAAGGAGGTTATGGTCCCGTATAAGTAAGGGAAAGTATGATCAGAGAGGGGCTAGTCAGGGGGAGGTAGCTATTCAATGCATTCATGGGGCTAGTACTAGGTATCCTTTACATTGGGTGACCGTAAAAGGGCCTATGGGGGCACACCGGATATTAGTAGCGGTGTTGTCTCGGCTGCCACAGGACCTGATACTGGGGAGGGACTGGGCCCCTTTTTCCCTATATGTGAAAGGGGGAAAAGCCTTTGTAACTACCCGGGCTCAGGGTCAGTCACAGCAGGAGGGTGGGAAGGTTCTTCCTTTGGATCAGGTTTTTCCCTTTCATCCTGAGATTTTTGGTACCCCGGGGAAAAGTAGGAAAGGGGTCCGGCAAAATAAGGGAGCTCAATGGAAAAGAAGGCAGGCCATGATAGAGGTCGAGGGGGAAGGAGATTTTCCAAGGGACCTGGGGAAGCTCCTAGAGCAGTTTCCCTCTTTTCAGAGGGAGCAGGAGTCTGACGGGACCTTGCAGTACGCCTGGAGTAGGGCCCGAGAAGGGGAGGGGGGCTCTTCCCCGCATTTTAGGGTGGAGAAGGGGCTGCTATTTAGAGTTAGCTCGGCAATAGGGAGCGGGTGGCAGAAACAGTTGGTGATACCCAAGGGGTTTCGTAGCCTGATCATGAGATTAGCTCATGATCACCCGCTGGGGGGACATAAGGCGACACAGGGTACCCTGGACCAGGTTTTGCGAAGGTTTTATTGGCCAGGGGTTTATAAAGAAGTGGAAGGGTATTGCAATTCCTGTGGGCTCTGTCAGAAGGTAGCCGAGAGGGGGCCAGAGCGGGCGCCTTTATGTCCCTTGCCTCGTATTGGGGTTCCGCTAGGCCGCCTGGCTATGGATATTGTAGGACCGCTCCCCAAGTCATGGAGGGGTTTTGTGTATATTTTGGTGGTGTTAGATATGGCCACCCGTTTCCCGTGGGCGGTGCCCCTGCGTACAGTGTCAGCTAAGGTGATTGCCGCTGAGCTGATTCACATTTTTTGTACGGTGGGGTTTCCCCGGGAAATACTTACTGATAGAGGCACTAATTTTCTCTCCCGTACATTGGCTCAAGTATGGGAGGCGTTTGGTATTGCACACATCCGTACCGCAGCTTACCATCCTCAGACCAATGGTCTGGTAGAGAGATTTAATAAGACTCTTAAGACTCTCTTGCGTAGAGGGTTGGGGAGCTGTATGGATGAGTGGGATCGCCTCTTGCCATTTGTCTTATACACCTGTAGGGAGAGTGTGCAGGCTTCATTAGGAGTGTCTCCGTTTGAATTAATGTATGGGAGGGGCCCGCGGGGAATTTTGGATATCCTGAGGGAACAATGGGTGCCACCGGATAGAGGAGACTGTACGGTGGTCTCTTATCTGTTTGACCTGAAGGGTAGGTTGCGACGATTGGGGGGCTACGCCCGGGATAAATTGGGTAAAAGTCAAGAATATCAAAAATCATATTATGATCAGGGAGTGAAAGAGCGAGGGTTTGCAGAAGGGGAGAAGGTCATAATTATGATAGCAGATGGCCCTCATAAATTTGAAAGTCGGTGGAGGGGACCGGGGGTGATTACTAAGAAATTGGGGCCCGTTACGTATGAGGTGAGGAATAAGAGGGGGAGAAAGCAAACATATCACGTGAATGTGTTAAAGTTGTGGAGGGAAAGGAAGGTGCTGTGGGGCGGGACTAAGGCGATGGAGGAGGAGGATCTGGGGCCTCAGATCTCAGACATCTTTAAGTCCCTGAAGCCCCACATTGCAGAGGAGTTAAATAAGGATCAGCAGAAGGAACTTGGGGCACTACTAGAAGAGTTCCAGGATGTCCTTACTCCCTGTCCGGGGGAGACACATTTGAGCATGCATGAGATTATTACAGATCAGGGCCGGGTGGTTAGGCAAAGACCTTATAGGCTGTCCCCGGTGAAACAACAAGAGGTGGTTAGACAGGTGAAGGAAATGCTGGAGTATGGTATTATTGAAGAATCATATAGTCCTTGGTCAAGTCCAGTGGTGCTGGTGCCTAAGAAAGACGATACCTGGCGGTTTTGTATTGATTTCCGCCAGGTTAATGCCCTCTCCTCGCCTGATGCCTATCCTATGCCTCGTATTGAGGATTTATTAGATAGGTTGGGGTCGGCTCAGTATCTGTCTACGCTGGACTTGACCAAGGGATATTGGCAGATTCCTTTATCTGCGGAGTCTAAGCCCAAGACGGCCTTTTCTACCCCCTTGGGGCTCTTTCAATTTAAGAGGATGCCGTTTGGATTAAACTCCGCAGCGGCGTCCTGTCAGCGCCTGCTAGATAGGGTCTTACGGCCTCATCAGAGTTATGCTGCGGCTTATCTGGATGACGTCATTATCCATAGTGAGGACTGGGTTACACACATGAGGCAGGTCAGGAAGGTGTTAACAGCTTTCCGGGAGGCAGGTCTCACACTTAATCCCCAGAAATGTCACTTCGCCCAGCAGGAGGTTAAATATCTGGGCTATAAGGTGGGGGGTGGGCAGGTAAAACCCTTGTTGGATAAAGTACAAAGTATTAGGGAGTTTTCTTATCCGACAACCAAAAAAAGGCTGCGGAGTTTCCTTGGGCTAGTCGGGTACTACCGCAGGTTCATTCCCCATTTTGCCTCACAGGCTGAGCCCTTAACAAATATGCTGAAAGGGAATCGGCCGAATCAGTTGAAATGGGGGGAGGAGGAGAAAGAAGCCTTTCAAGAGTTGCGTTTAGCGCTATGTGAGGATCCGGTACTGAAGGCAGTTGAATGGGACAAACCCTTTGTGCTGCAAACGGATGCCTCGGGGGTGGGCTTGGGGGCAGTACTTTCTCAGATTCATGAGGGGGAGGAACATCCTGTGTTATATTTGAGCCGTAAACTCCTTCCTCATGAAAAAGGATATGCCACCATTGAGAAGGAGTGTCTGGCTATTAAGTGGGCCACCCAAATGTGTCAATACTATTTAGAGGGACGGCCCTTTAGGCTTATTACGGATCATGCCCCCCTGAAATGGTTAATGCAGATGAAAAGCGCTAATGCCAGACTTATGCGTTGGTATCTGTCCTTGCAACCCTTTCAGTTCCGGGTGGAGCATCGGGCAGGCAAACTATTGGGGAATGTGGATATTTTGTCCCGAATGGCCGAGCAGGAGGTTGAAGGAGTCAAGCCCCGGGAGGGTAAAAGGTTCTTAAGCGGGGGGGTATGTAAGGAGGAGGTAGAGAGAAGGCAGAGAAGAACTGACAGGGGCAGTAGGCCTAGAAAGGAAGATCACTCTCTGCCGGGGAAAGGGGGTAGGAGACTAGCAAGAAAGGAAGTGAACTACAGAACCCAGCAGCACTTGCAAGGGAGGAGGGAACATGAGGGACAGCACTCCAACTCCCAGCAGGCAGAAAGGTCAGCAGGTGATTGGGAGATGGAGGACAATCAAGGGGAGGAGCAGCACCTGGGAGAGAGGGTGGGGGAAGACTCCATGGAGTGGGAGGAGATTGAGCTGGAGGAGGACTGTGAAAAGGCCATGAAAGAAGCTGAACAAGAGCAAATGGAGTTCTTCTGCTCAGGACAGAGGGTAATTACATGAAGAAGGTCAGTCTGTACATTTTCTGTGGGAGGTTGTCAGAGTGTTGGTGGCTGACAAGTGAGGGAGGAGAAAATGCCTCTATCTCCTAGGCAGTAGGAGAAAGTGAGTAGAGGAACTGACTGACTCAAAGGTCTATTTCATTTGGGTTTGGAGTCTCAAGACTGAACTTTTGGGAACTGTTGGGGGCTTGTGGGGAGAGAGGAAGAAGAAGGGAAGTAAGTTGTACAGAGACCAGCAGCTGGAATACAGCGCATACTCTATGCGCCTGCTGGTGGGGCTCTGAAATAAAAGTGCTCTGCAGAATAAACAGTACTGTGAATTGCTTTTTGCAAGTGAGCCGGAACAGTTCTGTTGAGGAGATGGATTAGCCCCAATTGTGTGGGCGAAGAAGGACAGCTCGGAGAGGTGCTCAGAGGTGCGCAGACCACACAGAGAGGTGTTGAGCGGAGCGCGGACAGCACAGAGAGGTGTCGAAGCAAGAGCGGACAGCATGGAGGGGTGCTTGCTGACAACATATAAAATGAAATACCAGCACTTTATGGGGTGGCCAGGGAGGCTATCAGGCCCTTAATTTCTACACACCCTACATTCTTAAAGATGAATTTCTGAGACTGTAAGTTACTACCAAGAAGAACCCACGTACACAATAATAAATTAAAGTATTCCTTTAAAGAGATACAACTACAGTTCATCTTGACAAAAAATAAGTAGTGAAATCAAGCATCTTTGCAGGGTTCAGGGATAACACTGAAAATGAATGTTATTGAATGTTCTGGCATTGTAGTCTAACTCAAATCTTATTCGGGGTGGAATTTTATTGGCAGGATTGCACTGGCAGGATTTGGTAAGGTACCTTAAAATTAAATCAAACAGTTCAATGTGGGGGTGGGGTGGGGGAGAATAAAACCTAGACAAAAAATAAATGATCTGATAGGCAGCCAGGAACAAAGCATTTATAATTTATCATGAAATCAAGTGGATATTTTGGTTTGAGAAAAACAGGCTTTAGAAGTCGCCGAGAGAACTATCCTGCTGCATTATTTAAAGAAGTGATTAACAGAGTTGTTTTCTAATCTTTGAGGTGTCTTTAAAGGGAGCTAGGTGCTGGCATTAATCAGCATAAATATAGCCTCTGGCTGTGGGGCTCAATCTTTCCCTGGTTCCTGAAACATTCCACCTTTGATTTCTAACCAGTGAAAAATAATAACATGGCATGTCCATAGGTGCACGGAACAGCTTGTAACATGGCACAGTACACCCCAGACAACCTACATCTGGCTGGCATGAGGCCAGTGGCTAGGGTAGGGAAATTCTTCCCACCTCAACCTGGGTACCCTGCTGGGAGGGGGAGGGTCTTGTGGTAGGGGTTTCTAGAGCTCTCTTTCTGCTGATGTTGCCATTGCAGCAGCTGGGAGAACAATGTCTGTGAGACAGGGGCATGCCGAATCAACATGGGCCCACTTCCCCCCACTTCTTTTCCCATCTTGGACATCTTTTCTGGTGCAGTCAGGTAATTGTGTTTTAAAGAATATGGTGAACACTTCTGGTCTCTGCTTTTGCTTTAATCTTCTTGGCCTCTCTCGCTGATGGGTCAGAGTGAGTTACATTTTGGTGCAGTCCTGTCCTGTACAGGTATCCAGGGCTTCTCACCCTCTATCACTTGTTGGCCTGCAGGTCCTGCTCAATTATATATATAGATAGATATAATTTTATTTTATTCTTTACTTATTTATATAAAAAAAAGTTTAGCATACCGTGAGGCCAAAGAGCTAAAGCAGAAAAGCAGGCTTACCAGCCACTCACCTTGAGCTCTGAGAGCTGGAACAATGTTGGAGCTCACCTCTCAGCAGGAAGGTATCTATGAGGTGGTAGAGAGCTACCTTTCCCCACCCCCTATTGACTGCTCCTTGGTTGTTCTGCTTCAACATTTCCATCTCTATTGCAAGCAGCTGAAGTGCCAAGCAATGGATCCCCTGCTGCCCTTGCCAACCAAAGACCAATTTTGTAGTGGAGACCCCATATTCTACCTGAAGCCAGTAATCTTAGTTGCTTTGTTGAACAAGTATTGCTGCAAACCATTTACTTTAATTGATGAGGAATGCCAATACTCACCACTACTTTGTCTTACTGTGCAGCTGGAATGGAGGAGTAGCCTACTGGTTAGTGTAATGGCCTGAGAATCAAGCAAACTGGGTTCAGCTCCCACTGTGGCTCCTTGTGACCCTAGGCAAGTCACTTAACCCTCCATTGCCTCAGGAACAAAAAATACAGTCATAGCCCACTAGAGACAGAAAAAGTTCCTGTATATAATAAACCACTTGGTTGTGCCACAGAAATGTGGTATATCAAATGCATTATCTTTATCCTTTCTTGGGGAAGGTGTGATTCTAGTTCTGCTTTTAGATTTCTGTTACCCATCATTTTTTGCATTTATTGGTCCATAAATTATGTTTTCCTTGTTCACCATTTTCTTTGCTTTCGCTCCATCAGGTTACATAGAGGCATATTTTCAAAGCACTTTGGGAGGCTAAGTTCCATAGGTTTCTATGGAACTTTGGGAGGCTAAGTGCTTTGAAAATGAGCTTGATAGTAACATAATAGATGACGGCAGAAAAAGACCTGCACGGTCCACCCAGTCTGCCCAACAAGATAAACTCACATGTGCCATTTTTTGTGTATACCTTACCTTAATTTGTACCTGTCTTTTTCAGGGCACAGACCGTGTAAGTCTGCCCAGCACTATCCCCGCCTCCCAACCACCAGCCCCGCCTCCCACCACCGGCTCTGGCACAGACTGTATAAGTCTGCCCAGCACTATCCCCACCTCCCAACCACCAGCCCTGCCTCCCACCACCGGCTAAGCTTCTGGGGATCCCTTCCTTCTGAGCAGGATTCCTTTATGTTTATCCCACGCATGTTTGAATTCTGTTACCGTTTTCCTCTCCACCACCTCCCGCGGGAGGTCATTCCAAGCATCCACCACTCTCTCCGTGAAAAAATACTTCCTGACATTTTTCTTGAGTCTGCCCCCCTTCATTTTTCATTTGAAGATAAGGTCTTGTTCTTCACCTTATCTGCAGCGTTAAAGAAGGATGAGCCAGGGAGAATCCTCTTTATTGGTCCATAAATTTTGATTCTCTTGTTCACCATTTTCTCTGCTTTCTTTCTGTCAGGCTATTACCAGTTTATTATCATAATATGTTAAGAGAAAGATAACGCTGATAATTCGCGGATACAAGATTATCCAAAGATTAGTGCTTGTTAATTTTTTGCGGTTGTTACCCCATGATTGCAGTCAAATAAATTGTGTGACCTCCTGTAGTTGCAGAATAATGAGGGATCTACGGTGTCCACCTCGAGTTTTTGAGCCAACATTTGAAGTCCTGACCTACAGTTTTAGAAGTTCTGCCATGAGACAGGCAGTTGATTGTTCACACAAATTGACTGGTTTGTAATCCAGCCTAGCCTGGAAGGGCAGGACCAATGCCTCAACATTGCTCACAAAGGGCTAGTATTACTTAATCCATCTGGACAATAGCCTCCTCCATCCCTTTTGCAATTATTGCAATTCTGGATGTGCCCTGGTCAGAGCAGGTTATGGGTTGAGGGATTTCGTAATGCATGCATTATAAATCGCGTGTGCTGCTGCCGAGTGACCTGCACCTGGTGCTATATGTGGCATTGGCAAGGTGGTATTTAGTGGACAACACATCATGCATCAGACTCATGAGCAGCAGCCCATACCCCTGTAACAGTATTACATCTTGCAGGTCTGCACATGAAGAAGGGATAGCATGTATTGTAAAACTTGTATCTGTCAATTGGCCTTACGGGGGTGTCAAAGCAAGATATTACGGCCAACCACTTGGCTATGTTTCTAGAGCAGACTTGATCAACCTATTTTTTTATTGGGAGTCACATTTAATTTTTCATAAGATTTGGAGGGCCAAGACATGCATTTGAACTCATAAATGCACACATATTCTCTGCCATCACATGTCCCCTCCCATCCTTTGTCTCTCATGTAGCCCCCCCCCCCCCCCCCCCCCCCAGCCTTCAGCCAATCTCTGTCTCATGTACCCCCCAGCCTTTGGACGGTCTCTCTCTCATGTACCACCAGAGCCGAATTAAGGCATAGGCAAACTAGGCATATGCCTTGGGCCCACAAGTTTAGGGGGGGCCAATCAGATGTATTCAGGAGGCTAGGATTGCCAGCTGTCTGGATTTTTTTAGATTTGAACATATCCTGTCTGAAAGCCAGAAGGATGGCTAAGTGTGTGGATATTTTTCAGAATTTAGCCCAATACAGCTCTCCAGTATTCCCCCCTTCCAGTGCAGAAACTATTTTAGAACCCAGCCAATGAGAAGGCTTCTAGTCAGAGGAAGGAGTTGCTAAGCTGCAAGGGCTGTGGAGGAAGCTGAGCTCTGCACAGGGTTTTTGAAGAGAATCATTGAAACCAGTGACTGTTCTTGGGGGGGAGATTGTTGCAAAGGTATAGGACTGAAGACTGAGGAAAAGTGTGAAGGGTCTGCTTCAGGCTGAGGCAGGGTTGTCATGTGGCAAAAGTTTTCCCACCCAACCCATGCCCCAAAACTAGCCTAAATATAGCCCTTGAGGAGTGGGGGGGGGGGGGGGGGGGGGGAGGTGTCACCTCTCACCCCTCTCGTTGCAAGCAAATCAATGAGGAGCGGGGGGGGGGGGGGTCCCCCTCAGAGTAAATTGATGTGAGGAGCAATGTGAAGAGTGGTGATAGCTCCTCCTCCCTCCCTGCTTCTGATGACTCTATTGGTCAAATTTGGAGCAGGAATGAGGCTTGAGATGTACCAAGCCTTGTTCCAGCTCTAAATTGGACCTACCGGTGCGGCTGCCCAAAACCCGCCCCAAAAGTTGCAACCCACATCCATTGGTAATTTCCAACAACTACTCAAAAAACCCCACCCAATCCCGCAAGAAACCAAGGTGCTGGCAAACCTGGGTTGAGGAAAAGACTTGGCCCAAATACCAGAATTTTACATGAATGGGCACACCTGGTGGGGGATGGGGACATTGCCTGAACGAGCACATAAGCAGCAGGACAGCACTAGAAAAGAGAGCTAGCGAGTGCATGCACTTGTGTTTGTTTTTGTGTTCCTGTGAATATAGTCACATATAAATAAAGCTTCCTTTTGAAAATCTGGGCTGGAATGAAGAAGTTCAGTGAAGAAAGATTTTCAGCCCAGGGAATTTACCCTGTTAACTATTAAATTGCTCGGGCAAATTCCTTTAAGCACTGTCCTAATACTGCCTCCACTCTGCCTATATTCTTTCAGATGTCAAACCAACAAAACCAATCCCTGATTAAAATGTTGTAGAACTTTAGCACTAAAAGAGTAATAATATTATATCAGAATTATTTTTTTATAAAATGTATTTGTATGGTAAGGGAGAATTCAGTATAGGCTGCACCTGCAGCAGACCTAAGTTATCAATGAACCACACCATAATACAGCTCACATGACCGCTCTATACATCAAGTATCTCCCTGAAGACCAAACCAATTTTTTTTCAAAGAAACCTTTATATAAACATAACTTGTAATAGTGCTAAAGTCTCTATTTTCTCATTCATCATGAAAGTAGTCTCTGCAGTAAAATAATGCTCAGTCTCTTGAAAACACCATAATCTTATAATAACTTTATCAGAAGGTATAGCCAGGGCCGCCAAGAGGGAGACATAATTCTCTGGGCCCGGCGTCGCAGTCCCCAGTCTCACCTGCCCACCCTTGGCTCCGTCGAAAGCCCCCCTCCGTCCGCCACCGGGCCCCCTGCATTCAAATCACAGCGCCTCGCCTGACCTCTGTGTGAAAGTGCAGTGGCAGATTGCCTCCCATGGGCCTTCCCTCCCTGTGTCCCGTCCTCGTCTGATGTAACTTCCTGTTTCCGCGAGGGCGGGACACAGGGAGGGAAGGCCCGAAGGGAGGCGATCTACCACTGCGCTTTCACACGGAGGTGAGGTGCTGTGATTTGAATGCAGGGGGCCCGGTGGCGGACGGAGGGGGAATGTGGACGGGGATGGGGGTGAGCGGGTGAACACTGGGGACTGTGGCGCGGCGGCCTCGGGGGGGGGGGCCGCGGGGGGCAGGGCAATCTCTCAGCAGCCCTGGATATAGCAAGAGCCACTTATCTTAATCCCCCCTATAGATGGAGTGGTTCATTGATAACTTAGCTCTGCTGTGGGTACAGTCTATACTAAATTCTCTCTTACCTTATAAATTTTATAAAAAAATTCTTTTTGATTTAACATTATTAATCTTTTAGTGCTAAAGCTCTAAGAACAATTTTTTTTTATCAGAGATTGGTTTTGACACTTGAACTATTTACCTCTCCCCAGTGGGGTTCCTTTTGGTTTTGAAATATATTCTTTCAGAAGCATCAAAAAATAAAAAAGATAAAATATTTTATTTGGCTTTTTTCCCACTTGTAAATCTTTTTTCACCTGTAAAACTTTGTAAATTTATATCTTGGACACATTGCCCTTAAATCTCACTCTTTTGGGCAGTTCACCCTTGGAATCTCTGGTTTCTACCAGCGGCAATGGAGAGTGAAAATGACTTGCCCAGCTTCCCTGGTTCTCAGCCCACTGCTGCACAGCTGTTGTTACCCAGGTCCAGGAGGGAGATTTTTTGGCCAGTCCTGTTTTTGAACTTACACCTCAAATCAGTGTTCTATTTGTAATCTCTGATACCACCAACTGAAATCAGAACTTTGGGTCCCATAATGTACCAGGATAAGGTTGCAGACATCCAGGACTGGCTCAGAAGTTCCCTCTTGGAACTGGGTAAATTAGCAGTTCTCCATCTCTGTTAAGCCTCTCCATTCATGAATAGTTTCCATGCTCACTCACAAACTATTACTGCTATCATACCCACAGCTAGGCCCTGCTCCCTGCTACTTCTGGGGAGGTGAAATGATGGTGAGGGGTGGTGTTCCTGGTAGGAGGTCCACAAATATGTTTGCCTAGGGTCCAATATAGTGTTAATCTGGCCCTGTGTACCCCCAGCCTTTGCCAGTCTCTTTCATTCTTTCTTGTAACCCCCCCCCCCCAGCTTTCACCCAATCTCTCTCTCTCTCATGTACCCCCTCCCCTGCCTTCACCCAGGCTCTCTCTTCACCTGTGTATAGATAGATAGATAGACTTTTTGATTTTTAGATTTATTATTTATAATCCACCCTTGTACAGAGTGGAAAATAATAAAACATTCATAATAAATACAACAAGAAAAACAATACAATTACAATACAAAGATGACAATTCAGCCTGAAATCCCAGGCACTGTCAGGGCAATAACTGTCCAGACATAGCAGTTTGTCCTCTAACTGATGCTCAAATAACAAAATCAGGATGTCCCAACTCATCAGGCACATAATAAGCTAAACAATGCAAATGGTTTTTCAGTTGGCGCTTAAATACAATTAAAAATTTTTGCTTTTTAAGTCCCAAAGATAATTTGTTCCACTCCTACGGTCTGGTCACAGAGAAGACTTCTCTCCTAGTTTGTTACAATTGCAGTCGCTGGAAAGCAGGTACCCACAAGATCACAAGCCGTCACCAACCGCAAAGTCCACGATTGCATATAACGCTGCATAGCATTATGCAAATACAAAGAAGAGTCCTGATAAAAATCACAATGTATTAACAACACTAGCTTAAATGTTATGCGAAAAACCACAGGTAACCACTTCAATCACACAAAATAAGCTATATAACATGTTCAAACTTTGTCAAACCATACTATAAATGCACTGCAAAATTTGCACAATTTGCAATGTGTGAATACTGGAAGTTGACAGACCCAAATAGTTCAACCCACTCAGTACCATAGCCTGCTAAACTCTTAAAAAGTCAGATCTAGGCAACAAAGGTCGTAATTTACTTAACAGGTGCAATTTGAAATATAAGTTTTGAATTACCAGTTGAATATGTGGTTTAAAAGACAGGTGGGTCCCCAAAAGTATCCCCAGACTTCGTGGCTGGGGATTCCTAACAAAAGGACACTCTCAGGAAATATCATGGTTGAATCAGAGACAACACACATCAACTCAGTCTTTGCAATGTTTAATATTAATTGGCTATTCATCAGCCAATCCAATATAGCATCAAAAATGGATTGAGATTGAGTCACAACATCAGAAACAGAAGCTGTCAATGGAAAGAAAAATTTGATGTCATCTGCATAAACACGATATGGCACATCCAAAGAATGCAACAAACTGCGCAATGGAAGTAGATATTAAATAATATCGCAGACAGCACTGAACCTTGTGGTACTCCAGTATCCAACGTGTGTACTTTCTTTCAGTTAAGATAGTCTCACCCATCCGCACAGCTTGGTTCCCGTGACTCAAAAAAGACATAAACCATTTCAGTATGGTTCCCACATAGCCACAAGCACACAGACGCTGTAACAGAATTTGACGATCAAGCACATCAAATGCTGCAGGAATATCCCAACCCCCCTCCCCCCCCCAGATAACTGGTGCATCTATTGGAACCAAGACACACCTCATCTAAAGTAGCAGCCACTAACACCTTGGTGCTGTGAGCCTTGCAGAAACCGTACTGAAACGGATCCAACTACGAACTGTTTGTCAAATAATTATCCAGTTCAGAATAAACAGTTTGTTCTACCACTTTAGCAAAGGTGTGCTGGAGCCGGCTCGCACCGGCTCGCACCGGCTCGCAAGAGCCGGTTGTTACATTTTGTACCGACTTGCGAGCCGGTTGTTTCCTACTGCGAGCAGGCTCTCCTCCCTCCCTCTCGCCCGCCCAATCGATCGATCAATCGCCTGCCTGATCCCTCACTGTAACCGACCGTCACCTGACTCTTTTAATTCTTCGGCGGGGCAGGCAGTCTTGCCTGCCCCTACCAGCGCTGACTCTCCCCTGCCGGTTTGCGCTTTAAAAATGGCCGCCGAGACTTCCAGAGGCGGCCTCATGAGACTTCTACTGAAGTCTCGGCGGCCATTTTGAAGCGCGAACCAGCAGGGGAGAGTCAGCACTGGTAGCGGGCAGGCAAGACTGCCTGCCCCGCCGAAGAATTAGAAGAGTCAGGTCGGCGAGGGACGGGACGGACCCGGAGGGAGGGAGGGAGAAGTCGCCGGTGAACATTTCGGGAGGGGTGGCAGGGGAGAGAAGGGAGTCTCTGGGCATGAGTGGATGGAGGGGAGAGAACTATGGGCCATGCTGGACATGGGTGGATGGAGGGCAGGGGAGAGGAGGAGGGTCACTGGGTATGGGTGCATGCAGGGCAGGGGAGAGGAGGGTCACTGCTGGACATGGGTGGATGGAGGACAGGGGAAAGGAGGGTCACTGCTGGACATGGGTGGATGGAGGAAAGGAGGGTCACTGCTGGACATGGTGCATGCAGGGCAGGGGAGAGGAGGGTCACTGCTGGACATGGGTGCATGCAGGGCAGGGGAGAGGAGGGGAGAGAGAAGAAATGCTGGACATGGATGGAGGGACGAGAAGAGTGAGGAAGGAGATGAGATGAGGGAAAAGGAAGAGAGGAGAAAAACTGCACATGGATGAAGAAAATAGGCAGAAGCTGAGGACCAGAAATGAAGAAGAAAGGAGGAAAGGAAAGAAATAAATGGAAAGGACGCCCTGGAAACGGAGTTAAGAGGACAGATAGCAGCAGAATCGGATACTGGGCCAGCATGATCAGAAAAACAGTCACCAGACAACAAAGGTAGAAAAAAAATCATTTTATTTTCATTATAGTGTTTGGAATATGTTCACTTTGAGAATCAGGTGCTCAACATTAAAAGTTTATATTTATTTACGGCATTTTATCGCACATTAAACATGAATTAGATTGGAACCTGGGATCATTTAATTTTTTTTCCTGGAGGAATGCATTGCCACCCCCCACCCCAGGCTCTCTCCACGGCCATAGCCAGCTCTGCAATTTGGGGGGGGGGCGCAGAGGGGGGCCAGGGAGAGAGCCACAACATTTACCAGCACACCACTGCACTTTAGCCACAACTGTTAGTGTAGAAATCGGCTGGAAATTAGACAAAATATCACATCCCAGAGCAGGGTTCTTCACCACTCAATGCACTGTAGCAATTTTCAATTCATCAGGAAAATATCCATTTACCAAAAATCGATTGACAATATCAGTTAAAACAGGAGCAATAAAGCCATCCATACCCCAGAACAAATTGGGAGAACAAACATCCCTCATAGACCCAATGAGGCAACACTTTTGCAGTAACTACTGAAAAATTATCCCAAACATCTTCACAGATGATTCCTCTGAAGGCCTAGAACTAGAAAAAGAATTAACAATTTTCTTACTTTTTTGATAAAAATATTCTACAAGGTCATAAGGGGAAAATGAGGAACTCACTCTACAGATCTTCTCTTCTGTGTCAATGAGCATACGACTGAGTACATCTCCTTGGGATGTTTTAAGGATTCTGCAATCCATTTTTTATAATACTGCAACCCTCTCCCTAGCTATCAACACATTATATTCATGCAACTTTATCAAATATGACTGTTTCACATCAATGTCTTTCAATTTTCTCCACTCCCTTTCTGTTAAAGTTCATGGCATAACAGCCTCAGTCCATTAGAAAACCAAGGTACCTGCCTATCAGAATGTTTGACCATAATTGTCCAATGCGGAATTCAAAGTGGAGTTCCAATGCCCTACCATATCCTCAACCTGCAAAACATAAATATCAGCCAATAGAGGAGCCCAAGCATTCGTAAGAAGCTATGGAGCCATCCCAGGTCAAATATCTTAACAATGACAGTATCAGCATTTATAGACATTAAGGGGGTCTTTCTTATGGGTGTCTACACAGTTAGCGTGTGCTAATTTTTAGCATATGCTATAAACGCAAGTGCACCTTTGTAAAAGGGGCTCTAAATTATGAAGTGACAGCATAAACAATATAAAAAAAGTGGACTGATCACACCACAGGCAGGATGTCCACAACAATAGTGGACGCTCACCTTATTGGTACAAAAAGCAAATCTAAAAACATGTCCTGCTTGGTGTGTTGCCTGATCCACAATTTGACACAAGAGCATCAAACAAAACATGAGATGCTATTCTACCTTGAGACAATGGAATATTAAAGTTGCCTTGTATAAATAAACTTAAAATCGCCTAGTATAATCAAACTTGACAAATCTACAGGGAGAGTCACTGAGGTGGTCAATAACAAAGAGCACTCACCACGCAACAAATTTAGCGGAAAGTACGCCAAACATATTGAAAACTAACACATCTGGTCCATCACAATTACCTTCAAATACTTTAGTAAAACTTAATGTTACCTGATGAATCAAAACCACTCCTCCCTGTGTGAGGAGTGGGCTTTAGCATGTGGTCAGGCAGCAGCGATCCCCAATTGCTGCTTCCCGTGCCGGCTCCATGGTTCTAAATGGTGGCTGTAAACTCTCACGAGACTACCACATAAGGTTGCAGCCACCATTTCGAACCTTGGAGCTGGCACCGGCAGCAGCAGCAGGAGATCGCTGCTGCCTGACTTAATACCTAGACCACCAGGGCTTTGTGGTTAGGGGGGACAGCAAGGAGTGAGAGGTGCTACATCGGGGGAGGGCAAGGAGTGAGAGGAGCTGCATCGGGGGCAAGGAGGGAGAGTTGCTGCATCAAGGGGGGCAAGGAGGGAGAGGTGCTTCATTGGCGGGGCAAGGAGGGAGAGGTATTGCATCGGGGAGCAAAGAGAGAGAGGTGTTGCATCAGGGGCATGGACGGAGAGATGCTCCATCAGGAGGACCATGAGGGAGAGGTGCTGCATCGAGGGGGAGAACAAGGAGGGAGAGAGGTGCTGCATTGAGAGGGGACAAGGAGTGAGAAGTGCTGTATCAGAGGGCAAGGACTGAGAGGTGCTGCATCATGGGGGCAAGGAGGGAAAAGTACTGCATCAAGGTGGGCAAGAAGGGAGAGAGGTGCTACATTGGAGGGGTGCAATGAGATGTGCTGCATTGGGGGGGGGACAAGAAGGGAGAGCGGTATTGCATTGGGGGGAATAAGGAGGGAGAGAGGTACTGGACAGGTAGAGAAGAGAGATCCAATGAGTGGGGTGAGGAAGAAAAAAGGTGCAGAGAGAGATAGAGGTGCTGGACTTGGGGGGAGGGAAAGACAAAGAAACAGAGGTGCCAGGACCTGCAGGGAAAGAAGGAAGAGGGAAAGGTGCTGCTTCTGCAAAGGGTAGATAGAACAGCAGCGAGGGAAGAGAAACCAACACTTGCTGGATCCTGGGGGGGGAGGGGGGGCAGAGGGAGGGAAGAGAGAGGGAGAGATGCTAGCCAGGAGAGAGAGCCAAGAGAGAACAAAGAGAGAGAGAGAGGCTGGCCCATGGGGGAAAGGGGAATAGGGACACGGAAATGGGAGATGCTCGACATGGCGGTAAGATAGCGGTGATGCTAAGTCAGATAGAGATGCAGAGAGAAGTTGGAGGTGGACATGGAGAGAAAAGAAGTGCCAAAGGACAAGGAGTTAAGAGAAGAAAAAAGAAAGTAGAAACCAGAGACTAGGACAAACATAATGAAAAAAATAAAATGACCAGACAACAACAGTAGAAAAAATAATTTTATATTCTATTTATTTTTGAATGTGCATCTGCCAGAACTAGTTTTAGACATGGCAGGGTCCGCGAGAAAAACCTCACTCATTGGCCTTCAATCTTCAGCATTGCAGTGGTAAATCTCCAGCTTTGGGATGGGCCACCCTTGGCGTCTCTGCTCTCCTTGAAGAATGGGAGGGAGGACTGGTTCCTTGTTCTAAGTTCCTTCTTCAGCAAGTGCAGCAGCTTTGTAGGCTCTGGCGCTTGCCTCTCCCTTGTTTCCTTCTCCAGCTTGGAACCCTCTCTCTTAAGCAGGTGGACCTTGGTGAGTAAGAGCCAAGCCTGGTCCCCTGGTACAATGGCCAGACACTGAAAGCCAAAGACCCTCCCTTGGGTTGGGTATTTATAGGGGCCTAACTTTCCCTATAAGGAATGGATCCTCCCACTTTGTCAGTCAAGCAGAGAAATCATGGCCCCTGTTCTAGAAGCTGCAGGGGTTAGTGAAATGCCAAAACTGCTTCTATTCTGATAGAGTGCTGAAGGTTCTGGTACTACTGTACAGGTAGAACTTTACCCATCTCTACATTGGCTTACGTTTCTCTCACAAATCAGATTTATACGAAAATTAGAATGAGTTAGCCTACCTTTTAAAACAAATTTAGGATTGGCTACTTTAATATTAGCACCTGTTCAATGGGTGGCATACTCATCAGGATCACACATAGCAATACATTGAAACTTATCTTCCATATTTGCAATAAGAGTGATGTTCACATCAGAAGAAAGTGAAAGTACCAGCTTTTGCAAGGCTAATACGTATGAACAAAACAGCATGCGCAGGTGTGAGCTGGTTCTTTTGAGTTTTTTTGGACATGCACATATGAAACTGCTGTTACCTTTTAAAGTTGAACGTACTTGCTATGTACAGGAAAAAAAAAACTGGCATCAAATCCTCTAATTAACCCTTCTGGACCTTGCAATGAATTTCTCACGTTGTGGGTATGTAAACAATCCCCTGTTTTCTTCTGTGCATTGTGCCGGAATACCTAATGGCCTCGTTACCATGCGAACCATACGAGTTAACTCCTGCGCTGTGAACCCTTTTCTGTGTTCTATGCCCATTAATGGCCATGTATACCTTGCAGTAACCATGCAAGAATTGCGGTAGCTTTCTGCATCAGTCCCTCTGTCAGGTGCAAGATTTAGATATTTGTTACCCTACTTGAACTGAAGCCTTCTCTGCCCAGTGTCAATATCAAATGCCTATCGCTGAGCCAAGCTGGCCACCATTCATTTAATCAGTACCAATGTGTTGAGCCGTCTCCCTTCCTTTGTGTGGTGGAGAATGCCTGTGCCAATACAATGCAACAAAATCAGGATCTTAGTACTCCATGTTCAATTCATGGAATTTTTAATGCCAGCATAAGTAATGACAGTAATTTTAAAACTTCAATATCAATGTGAAAGAGAGAGAGAGAGAGCGCGACCAAACTACAAAAGTGCTCCACTGAGGTAATAATACTTCAGCAGAAAGGGGGGAGGAGGTGAAACAAACAGCTCCATCATTGTGACAGCTGTAACACAGAAAATGAAATCTGCCCAGCTTCGTCAAGTCCCAGAAGGAGCTTCACGGCTGGATGTCAGCCTCAGCTTTCTTTTACTTAACGAGGAAAGAGTGTTTTTCAGCTCCACTGTTATTCCTTCATGCTACTGTTTCCCAATCTTCTCCCCATGCTAGTGTGCAACCTGAATTGATATTTTTTGTTTTGTGGGGAAAGGAGCCCAAAGTTAACACGGGTGGGCACTAGGCATGCAAATCTGAACCATGCCAGTTATAATCTTATCAACAAATAATGCCATAGCATGCAACCTGACAATTAATTTCTTAGTAATGTGTAAGAGTTATCAATGTCATGTATCATGGGTGATACTAATTATTTCAAGCAATTACTAGTGCTAAACTATATACATACTGTATGTATGGAAACAATTTAATCACCTTCAAAGCTGTTTCATGAAACAGAATCCCACAACTTAAACTTCACCAGATATAAGTCTGCTATAAAGACAAACATATCAATGCACATCATATCCTGATAAATGCTCTCAAACCCCATCTGTAATGGCAGATTTACCATTATTTAGCATATATCCTTCAACTTTGTCACATGACAAATGGCAATCTCCCAGGCCTCAAAAAGCAGAAACGTGATCTATTAAAAGGCAAGCCCTAGAACCCCAACACACTTCCCACTGTGAAAACAGGAGTATTACAGTCCTTGCACCAGAAGTGTAGCTAGGTGGGGTGCCAGGGGAGTGACCGCTCCCCCAAATAGACTTCGGATGACGCAAGCGCCTATTCTTCAGGTGGTCCGTAACGCCTACGCAGTGCGTGTGCATGCCTTTCCGCTCCCCCTAGCATCACAACCTGGCTACACTTCTGCCCTGCACTGAAACTGCATGCTAGCAGAAATTCTGTACCTCAGTGAAACCCCCCTAAAGGGAGGGATTTTGAGACACAGAAGAAGAGGAATAAATCTCTAGTCAAAGTGATTTTGAAAGGCAGATTTATTCTCAGTGGCAGGCTGAGGCGAATTGTTTGAGACTCAGGAAGAGTTTCTAACTGACATATTCTGTGCTGCTCATAGCAACCAGGGTTGCCAGGTGGAAAATATTTTTCCAGCCTAAAGGAGCCCAAAATCCAGCCCAAAACCCGCCCAAACTCAAACCCCGCCCCTGACACCCCCGCCCCCGCATCATCACCCCGCCCCCGCCGTCATCAACCCCGCCCCCGCCGTCATCAGCCCCGCCTTCCCCGTCACTAACCCCGCCTCCCACGTCACTAACCCCGCCTCCCACGTCACTAACCCCGCCCAAAAACGTCACTAACCCCGCCCACCGCGGCCGAAAAAGCCACCTAAAAAAACCGCCCGAAGCACAAAAACCAGCCCAAAAAACCGCAACCCGCCGCGGGCAAAAATTTCCCGCGGTGGGTCGCGGAAAACCGCCCAATTGGGCGGTAAAACCGCCCACCTGGCAACACTGATAGCAACCTTCTGGAAAAAGAAACATTTTGATACATTCAATGAGGTGGGTGAACAGCACAATATGTAAAGCGCTCACTGGAAGAAAAGGCACACAAATGATCCACATTCACACACTTTGCAGAGGATTAGCCATTAAAGTAGATAAATAAAATTAGGGTTAGTAATGCACATATACTAAGTAAAGGTAAGAAGCTGTTTTGAGGGGGGGGGGGGGAGTCAAGAAAAACTTCTCACCAGAAAATATTTGGAGCAGTCTAGCCATGACCTCCCTGGGTTTCAGACATCTGTCATTCAGTAATAAAGAGATTTTGTTTAGGATCACTGTCTCTTGAGTGTTTGGTTGGAAGTGAGGCTGTTTTCTATTGAGGAAACACTGGATCTGCAGGCCACTTGCTCTAAAAGACTAGAAGAGCTAGATTCACAAAAAAGATAAAAACTGCAGACTTGGTAAGGAATGATCCACTGGAGGCTCTGCTCAGGGACAGTGAATTGGCCCACCAGGAAGAAGGCGGGGGGGGGGGCTAGCAGCAGAGTAGACTCAGAGCAGAGAGGCCTTCTGAAAACAGTGGAATAGCCCAGCAGCAGCAGAGTGACTCTTGAGAGTGAGCTCTGGGCAAGGGGGAAGAAAATAGACACTTACAGGTCAAAGGAGGATCCTGGAAGTGCAACCAGCTTGACAGCAGACTGACTCAGCCCCTCGTTGGATATCCAGCAGCCACCAGTCCAAAGTGCTTCAGCAAAAAGGTGAGATCTCAGAGACTGATTCCAAAACTACTGTTCAAAGACTGCATAGCAGGTTGCTAAAAGAACACCAATTCACTCAATAAGGCTTAGTAAGTTAATTATCAAAAATACTTCTATTAAAAAAATGTCTGAATGCTTTCATATAGCATAAGTTGTAAATAGTTCAACAAACTGCTTAACATTTGAGACAGTGGTATTTTTGAACTTCCTGGGACAAGTCAACTTTGGAATGCTCTCCCAAGACCCTCCGAGCTATTAATAACTATTTACCTTTCAGGAAAATGTTAAAGTCCCATTTTTTCAAGCAAGTTTACCCTAATGGACCAGCTTAATTCCACCAGATCACCCACGATACTCCTGCTAAGACGTCGACGCTTACTCTGACCCCAATGTTATACTCAATCAGTGTTGCCAGGTGGAAAATTTTTTTCCCACCCAATCCAGCATAAAAACCGCCCAAAACCCGCCCAAACTCAAACCCCGCCCCTGACACCCCCACCCCCGCGTCATCACCCCGCCCCCGCCGTCATCACCCCCGCCCCCGCCATCACCGGCCCCGCCTCCCCCATCATCGGCCCCGCCTCCCACATCATCGGCCCCGCCCAAAACGTCACTAACCCCGCCCAAACACGTCACTAACCCCGCCCCCTGTGGCCAAAAAAGCCGCCCAAAAAACCGCCCTGAAGCCCAAAAAGCAGCCCAAAAAAACGCAACCCGCCGCGGGCAAAAATTTCCCGTGGCGGGTTGCGGAAAACTGCCCAATTGGGCGGGAAAACCGCCCATCTGGCAACCCTGTACTCAATCCCTCATCTTCTTCCCTCCATCCTTTACCAATTCCCTCCCATTCTCCTTCCCTTTCACCTATCATATCCTTGTCCTCCTTCCCTATTCTAGTTCATTACATTCTTTTCACATGTCCTTTGTAATGCCTTTCATAATGTAAGTAGTTATGATCATCACAATTTATAATACTGTTCCCACATTTCCTTGTTTTTACTGTATTCTTTACCATGTAAGATGCTTTCTTTTACTATGTAAGCCGCACTGGACCTGCTGTATGTGGGAAAGAGCGGGGCACAAATGTAATAAATAAATAAAGAGGAAGGAAATCCTTTCTTCCTCAGGTGGAGGCACCAGGAACTAAGTATTCCAGGATCCAACAGAGCCTGCCCGAGGGAGACTCCAGCCAGGTTGGTCCTAAACCCAAGAATGCTCACAAGGGGACATTATAGTCTTACACACAGAACACAACCAATCCTTACCTAAAACAGACAAAAATTATAGTGGCAACCCCATGAAACCAGACAGTGGAAAGCTGACAAAATGCCTTTCTTTCTGTACTAAGCAAAAACAAAACATGTAAGACATGCACATTACCAAACGACCTATTCCCATCACTAATATCACAACATAAAATATGTTTTTGTACTTTTATTGCAACTTTATTATTTATTTTATTTACTAATTGGGTGCTCCTGGTCTTTTTTTCCCACTTGTAGATCTTATCATATGTCCTTTCCTGGGATCTTTTTCTATTTTCTGTTTCTTCTCTCTCTGTGTCTCCTTCCCTTCCTCCTCTACATCTATCTCTGATGATGCCTTTTCTCTTCCATATTTTGTTTTCTCCATTTCTCTTTTCAATTCTCTCTAGCGGATTTTATTTATCATTCTCCCCTTTTGTCGCTCTCCAATCTTCCATCTCCCTTTTTCACTTTTATCCTACCTACTTGTTTTCCATCTCTCACATTCCCCAGTCCTTCCATTCCCCCCCTTTATCTCTCAGTACTGGGTAGACTTTGACGTATTAGGTGAAATAGAGGTGCATTCCCATTTGAGATCATGCCATCCTACAGCATCAGTATGTGATGTGTGTAATCACTTGTTATTAGGGGAAATGGATAGATTGACCATACTTGACTAGGATTGTGAATCAAAGTCAAGGATGGAGAATTACCTGATGATTTGAAGCTTGCCACTGTGCATCCTATTTCAAAGAAATCCCTCATTGGGATATAATGAGCTTTCCAATTTCCATCTTCTCTCTTCTTTACCAGTGTTAGCTAGGGTTATTGAAAAGTCAGTTTATTTGCAGTTAGATAACTATTTGTCACAGCTTCTCTTTTGGATCATTATCAGTATGGTTTCTGCAGGGCTTATAGCACTGAAGCTTTAGTGACAGTGACTGTGGATGAAATACATCATGGATTAGATTTCTGCAGCGTTTTGATATGCTGGACCATCAAATTTTGTTGGCTAGGCTGTATGATTGTTGCCTTGCGGGACCGTCCTGCAGTGCTGTAGTTGTATTCATTTTTTCCAAAGATAGAATATGCTACTGAAACCCGCTTGTGGAGTATGCTTTTAAGACAAAGGGCTCATTTGGCTGTAGAGAGAAATCCCATGGACTGTCTGCAAACTCTGCTGTGGATTTTTCCAACAAGAGGAAGGGGTCCTGTACTTCAGGGCTCATGATATATTCCTAACACCTGAACATTTCAGGTACTACTACTACTACTACAAATCATTTCTATGGTGTTCCAAAATCAGTCTCTCCTTATAGAAGTTTCTTCAAAATAGTCAATGGCAAAACAGCAGAGATTGCCGCTTCATAGCATACAACCACAAAAGCAGAACAGAGGTTATGTTCCTTCTTCCACAGACCTCTGGAACACCCTCCATCTCCTCATATGGACTTTGGGTTCCCAGTTGACCTTTACTGGTCTCCCTAATTCTCCCAAGGGCCTTTTTATTTATTCAAGAAACATTCATCAGCTGCTGGCCCCCTTCTTCCTGGCCAACTTTGTGACCACTGTTCCCTCTAAGCTGAGTGGGAGTCCTCCACCTATGGTCCTGCCTGTGTGAGGTGCTGCTTCACTATCACATTTTCAGGACTCCAGGGAGCCTACCAAGGTGGTTTAATTACAGGAGACAGCATGAGCCTATCTAGCACATTATCTGGGTTGAAGCCAGTGGGCGGAGCTTGCCACCATATTGGTTTGTCCAAAACAATAGCGAACTTGTGAAGTTTTATTAAACCTCTTTGGTTTTGCATTCTCCCTGTTGGGAGGGGATCGGGGGGAGGGAGATGTAAGGGGAGTTTTCGAGGTGGCGCCTGTGAAGGGGAGAGGATTATGTTCAAATTGTTTCTGTCAGTGCTCCAGAGTTTGTTTTCTTACTTGCAACGCTGTATTGTGGATTTCAGTGCTGTGGGGTGTAATTATCATTATTCTTCTTACTGGTCCCCATAAGGAAAGGAGCGATTGCTGTTGGAGCTGTGGGTGGGGTGAATCAAGTCTGGGTGCTAACTAAAGCTTTCCCTTTTCGGTGCCCATATTTTCTTCGTGTGGGAAAAACTGTGCCTTTATTTTTGCTTGCTGCAGTGGCTCAGGTTCTGCACCAGGGCCAGGCTGCTGCACCAGTCCCGCTCACAGCACCACTGTGCAGCCCAGCACTCCGCCACTGGGGAAGGATGAGTCGCTGCTGCCAGCGATGCGGGGCAGATAGGGCTTAATGTCACACATGTGGTTGAGCTTGATGAGGGCGGAGATGCAGTAGCCGGAGCATGAGCATGCAAGCCTCACCGTACTGATGATTTGGTTGTGTACATCCATATGCTGCACAAGCCAGAATGTTTCTAACCATAACTGAGATAAAACAGCAATGCACAACGACAACTTGGATGCAGCAGCTGATTGTTCTGGATAAACCAAGATGACGACTGCTGGGAGAGCTGGCTTTTTGATGTCATGCCATCTCGTGCCATTAAACCTCCTTGGAAACTACCTGTCTCTAACCATTGAAAACACAATATTGAAGCACCACCCCCCACTGGTACTCATGTAGTTGGAAGACTCCAACTCAGCTTAGAGGGAACAGTGCTTGTGACTGTTGTTGAGGGACCAGAGAGAGAAATCCATGACTGACAGATTTGGGGGCCAGAGATGTGGTTTAGCAAAGCTGTTTGTGCTCTTTCCTAGCTGAAATACAAATGAACCCCTTGGATGGATGGTATTGCTAAAAAAATATTGGCTTCAGATTCCTGGGTGATAGTTCAGTCCAGGGGCATAGCCACAGCAGGGGGGGCCTCAGGGGCCTGGGCTCCCCATTTCAGGCTCAGGCCCCCTTCAATATTGTGCCACTGGATGCCTGGCTGGTGGGGATTCTCAAGTCTCACCAGCTAAAGAGATTTGTCGCCCGAGACCCTGCCCATGCTGCCTGAGCAGCACGAAATCAGTGGGGGTGCTCCAGCTGCGCATGCATTGAACTGAGAATGCGCGGAAGTGTCAATGTCAGAGGCTGGAGCACCCTGCTAGCTTTCTCGCTACTCAAGCAACACGGGCAGGGGCTGTAGCAGAAAATCTCTTCATCTGGCAAGGCTTGAGCATACCTGCCAGCAAAGGTATGATTCAGCAGTGATGGAGGGTTGGAGTGGGGTACTGAGGTACCAGAACTGAGAGGAAATGCTCCCCTCCCTCCCCCAGTCCATGCCTAAGCTCTGCCAAAAACTGAGTTCTGGCAATGCTCCTGCTCAGTTCTATCCCTCTAATGGCACATTCTCTACAAACTTGCCAATAAAAAGCTGTTTCTGGGCAGATAGGCATGCATGCTTAAAGCTTATTTTGAAACTGTTCAAAACTATGAATTAGGATCAAGTACAACAGTAGACAATATAATTGTCAATAAATCTTCCAAGGCTGTCCTATGTATGGTGGGTTTGTGTCCACCTGATATGTGAACCAAAAGATCTAGAACAGTGGTTCTCAAGCCAGTCCTCAGGATACATCTAGAGGCATGTTTTCAAAGTACTTAGACTTACAAAGTTATGTGGAGGGGCATTTTTGATATGATGTCTAAATCCAACTTTGAACGTTTTGCTGAAAATGTCCAAAAATCAAGTAGAGGAAATGACCATTTTCAAACCAGAAAACATCTATTTTTTTTCTTTGAAAATTACCATTTCCTCGATGTTGTGCTAGGTACGCCTATCTTTTTAGACCATTTTCCAAAAAAAATAAAAAAAAGTTCAAATGAAAAACGCACAAAATCAAGCCGTTGGGATGTTGAAGGAGCCAGCTTTCCTAGATGACTGACCACACAGGCATCCTAGCAGAGTAGCGGGGCATCCTAGGGGACACTGCAGTAGACTTCACATAAAAGTCCTGGGTATACATCTCACCATTACCCCCTTATATTGTATGGTGAGCCCTTTAAAACCCACAAAAAACTTACTGTAACCCAACCATTCACCACTACAATAGCCCTTAGGGCTGCAGGTGTCACCTATACAGTAGTTCTTTTTGGGGGGGGAGCTGACGCTTTCCACCACAAGTGTAATAGTTAGAGTGGATTATGGGCCTGAGTCACCTTCTCTACAGTGCACTGCACCGACCACTAGACTATTCCAGTCCCGCCTTCGCTATGCTTCTGACACGCCCCCGGAACCTTGGTCATCCCTGTGATGGAAAGCAGTTGAGGGTGCCCAAAATCGGCTTTCGATTATGCCGATTTGGGCGACCCTGGGAGAAGGACGCCCATCTCCTGATTTGTGTCGAAAGATCGGCGCCCTTCTCTTTCGAAAATGAGCCCAATAGTAACCTATGGAACTCTGTAAGTCTAAGTGCTTTGAAAATGAGCCCCCCAGACAGTCAGGTTTTCAGAATATCCACAATGATGTACTGAGGTAGTATTATTGAATGAATATGCTCCAAATATCTACGACTATAGCTTTTTATCAAAATTTGGTACAGCTGTGTCTGAACATGGGGGGAGGGGGGGTTAAACAATAGAACATCACAAAACTCAGACGCCGTCTTCAAGGAATTCTCTTTAAAGTCCATCGGTTTCATGAAAACTGTGATAGTACGCTACATAAGAAAATCAAATTAAAGCTCTCTGCATTGAATTTTTTTCCATGTTCAAACTTTTTTTTATTAAAGAATCCAAAAATAAACAAATGTAGTACATTCTCAATATGAATAACCAAGCCAACTTCCATATCCCCCCTCCCTGCAATGTAAAGATCTATATTTGCAAAATTACCTACGCAAGTGTTGATAAGAGACAAACAAAGAAAACACCAGCTAACTTTCCACATGTGTCTTATAACCCGCAAAATTTGTAAATTATAATAAACTGCAGGCTGTTGGGTCCAAATGCCGTTGGATATTCCAAAGATTGAAATCTTCCTCAGTCCTGTCTACCATCTATGAAGCAGAATTGTCACTCCTGATCTGTGCGCTTGGCCACCACCCTGTCCAAAAATGCTCTCACTTCTTCAACTCAATCAAAATAGTGCACCTGACCATGCTCCATGACTTTCAGTCTCGCTGGATATAGTAGGCTAAAGCGGAGTTTTAGATCAAACAGTTTTGAGCATATTGGCACAAAAGCCTTCCAGGCTGCAGACACCTTTGCGGAGTGGTCTTCAAAGCATAAAATGCGGCCATTTTGATATTTCAACTGAGCGCCCCCCCCCCCCCCCCCCCCCTATTGCTTGTAGTATCAGTATTTTGTGGGCATAGTTTAGTATCCTGAAAATTATCACTCTTGGGCGATCTTCTCCCTCCTTGCGCTGTCCCAACCGATGCGCCCTCTCCACCTGAAATATACCAGCAAGGTCTGGGAGCGCTAGCACCTCTGGAAGCCAGGCCTCCAGATACTTCCTCAAGTCTTTCTCTGGGAGCAACTCCGGCAAACCTACTAGCCTTAAATTGTTTCTGCGCGAGCAGTTTTCTAGGTCTTCTATCCTTTCTTCCAACTCTGACAAGCCCTTTATTAACTGAGGCTGCCCCTCCGTCACCTTCTGTACTGCATCCTCAATGTTCCCCCCTCTCTGTTGCACTGTTTGGAGTTCCGCTGCCACTGCCATATACCTCTCCTCCATTCCATCCAGTTTGTCTAAAATCTTTTGGAATTTTATGTCTACCGTCTGCTCCACTGCCAATTTGACCCCCGCAATTATTTCTGCAGCCCACTGCAAACTCGGCATCGGAGACAGCGGCGTGCTTTTATCCGCCACCTTAGATCCTGTCAGCCGACCCTTCTCCTGGTTCTCCTTCCTTGAAGATTTGGCAGCCATCCGTGTTGATAACTAGCTCCACTGAAGATGCCTAAGACCCAGGACCATATGAAAATATTCTTTGTGTCTCTTTAAGGAGAAAGCTGGTGTTTCCGAGTGCTGATTAGAACGACTGCCCCTATCGGACCGACCGTTCACTTGTCTATTAGATTGTAAGCTCTTTGAGCAGGGACTGTCTCTCTTTGTTAAATTGTACAGCGCTGCGTAACCCTAGTAGCGCTCTAGAAATGTTAAGTAGTAGTAGTAGTAGTTCTCTGGAGCAGTGATCCACCACCACCTCACTCCTCCATAGCCCAACCGGAAGTCGCATTGAATTTTCTTTTAAACGTAACTCTGGATGAGAGATTTCTAAAAAAAAGTTATAATTTGCAGATCCCAGTAATTCTTTAGATATTAGGGGCCCTGTTCACTAAGCAAGTGAAGGCAGTTTACAATCATTAGCAAAAAACCCATTCATCAGATCTCGAACATGATAAATTAAGAGTTGAGTTGGTGAAGTACTTTATACATCTAGGACCTCACACAATGCTGGAATAGCTGTATTGATAAGGAAATTTCTTCCAGTCACAGTGATAAGGTTGAGGGGACTTGGCCTTACCTGATTTAAGGAGGTAATAATGTGACTTGCTTAATGAGGCACTTGGTATATTGGAATAAGGAGACACAATATTACACACCACTGCCACTGGGAAAATAATCACCTCATCTGACTTAATATATTATTCACATACTTGAAGGCTGCACACAGTATTAGTCTTAGTCTCCACTAAGCACATTATTTTGAAATCTATGCACCAGGGATGGTATAGGCTTTGTAAACTAAACTAATGAAGATCTGTCTAAGAACTCTGATATTGCTTCTCCTTCAGGACTTGGATAACATTAAAGGACAGTTGACCAATTGCTACACAGAAAAGGAAATGAGTTGGAGACTTGCTTACAGATACAGGGCACTGTAAATCGTTTGAAATTCTTTGCAGAGAAGGACTTTTGGATGCTAATGAGTGGTATACATATATGCAGGTGAGACACCATATTTGGCTATTGGAGTCTTCTACGTTAAATGAAGGTGCTGCGGATCTCATCTCAGAGACACTGTTGCTCACTAGACAAAGGCTAGCCTGTCCTTTTATCAAAACATGGAGCTGAGGTTAAGTCCACAGTGGGACTATGAATGAGTTGCTAACTCTCGGACCATATTACAGGAAGGGGTCTATGCCTTTTAATGAAGGACTTTCAGAAAATCACCTGATTGGCTTTTTTTGCGAGAACAACAATATAAATTCTTTATGAGATTGGTTATATCTCTTCACTGAGCATTCCTTTCCAAAACTGCTCTTTTGGACAGTTGCCCAAAGTGTTCCTTTGCTCCTGTGACATTGACCATATGTTTTGGTCCTGTGAAAACCTTTGAGAAGTTTGGCAAAGAATAACTGGTGGAATACTTCCACAGTAGTCTAATACTGGGTAGAATACTTCATTAGCATATTCTACCCAGAGTGGACATACAGTTGTTTGAAGACTTAGCTAATTTGAATTTGAGAAAGGGCAGCAATACATCACTAACGAAGGAGTTTCTTTCTACATAACATGAGAAATCGAGATTCACCTACAGTGGCACAGAGGAAGAATGAGATTTACCACCCGTTAAAACTTGAACGATTAGATGCTAAGTGGGAATTACTGAAAATCTGACGGACTTTTAAACAAACTTGGTCACCTGTTTGGGGCAGTTTACCCACACAGAACATAGTTTATTGTTACGTTTGTGATATTGAGCACTGTGGAGAGGGGTGTGGTTTGGAGGGGGGGGGGGGGGAATCAGAGTAAAGGGAGGTGAGCAGAACTTTTTGCTGTTTCTACACTCCCGTGACTGCAATGAAGAAACAACACTAGTGGTCGAAGGGTTTGTAGGAAGATCTTTGGGGAAAGGTTGCGCAAAAAGAGGCTGGAGGAGAAAGGGTGGGTTCTTTTATAAAATGCCACACACAGTGAATTTGGGGTATATGCTAACATGTAATTTTCCTAAAGATTTTTGAGCATGTAACATTGTACTCTGTTGCTGGTTAATATTTGTATGTGGTTTAATAAAATATCATTATTTTTAAAAAATGAGTGCAAAGTGATACAGATGGATATAGTGTCAATCACTGAGTTTTAACCATTTTGTGCTAAAACAAGATAAGCAATGTAGATTGCAAAATGAATCAACATTTAAATTTAAAAAAAGAAAAAAATAGAAACAGACAAATCATTCAAAACTAAAAAGACATTCAGAGGTCATTTTACTAAAATATACTAAGAAATGGGCTTTGCGCACGTTAATGCGGGACTTTGCCATTTGCGAACCCCATTTCTAGTGCATTCCTAAAATAGGGCTTTATTCTTTTTGCAGGTCTTGCACTAATTTTTTCATTATCTTATGGGATTTGAAAAAAAAATAATTTGGGGCACATGGAGGGGCATAATCGAAAGGGACACCCAAGTTTTGCTGAGGACGTCCTCACAAAACGCCCCGATGGAGGGGCGGGGAAACCTGTACTATCGAAACAAGATGGTCGTCCATCTTTCGTTTCGATAATACGGTTGGGGACGCCCAAATCTTGAAATTTTGGTCGTCCTTAGAGATGGTCGTCCCTAGACTTGGTCGTTTCTGATTTTCAGCGATAATGGAAACCAAGGATGCCCATCTCAGAAACGACCAAATGCAAGCCCTTTACTCATGGGAGAAGCCAGCATTTGTGGTGCACTGGTCCCCCTCACATGCCAGGACACCAACCGGGCACCCTAGGGGGCACAGCAGTGGACTTCATAAAATGCTCCCAGAAACATAGTTCCCTTACCTTCTCTGCTGAGCCCCCAACCCCCCCCAAACCCACTACCCACAACTGTACACCACTACCATAGCCCTTATGGGTCAAGGGGGGCAACTAGATGTGGGTATAGTGGGTTTTGGAGGGCTCGCTGTTTCTTCTACAAACATAACAGATAGGGAGGGGGATGGGCCTGGGTCTGCCTGCCTGCCTAAAGTGCACTGCACCCACTAAAACTGCTCCAGGTACCTGCAGACTGCTGTGATGGACCTGAGTACCCTACAAATGCACCCGGTCTGCGGCTCCTCACTACCTCTCTACCCTCATGTCCAAAACCGAGCGCCTCGTCTTTCCACCTAAACCCACTTCTCCTCTTCCTCTACTCTCTATCTCAGTTGATAACACCCTCATCCTCCCCGTCCCATCTGCCCGCAACCTCGGAGTCATCTTCGACTCCTCCCTCTCCTTCTCTGCGCATATCCAACAGATTGCCAAGACCTGTCGCTTCTTCCTCTTCAACATCAGCAAAATTCGCCCTTTCCTCTCTGAGCACACCACACGAACTCTCATCCACGCTCTCATTCCATATCATCATGCTGATCAATCCATAGACTGGTGGGTTGTGTCCATCTACCAGCAGGTGGAGATAGAGAGCAAACTTTTGCCTCCCTATATGTGGTCATGTGCTGCCGGAAACTCCTCAGTATGTTCTCTATCTCAGCAGGTGGTGGTCACACACAGCAGCAGCTCTGGCTAGGCCTCCAAGCCTAATTTTTAGGTTTTGTTGAGTGCCTGGGGTTGAGGGCTCTTCTTGAGCAAGTGCAAACCTGGTGGCGCCAGGTCCCTCCTTTTCTCCCCCCTCCCGCTGGCTCCGTTAAAAAAAAAAAAAAAAAATTTTGAACGTCCTTAAAGGCGTTTATTTCGACGTTTATTTAAACGTTTATTGCAGCTACTCACTGGGACACCAGGTCGTTACAGCTCGGAGCGGAAAGCAGGTAATTTTTACCTTTTTATAGCGGGCAGGGGGTTCCCCAATTGATCTCCACGTGGCCTATGGCGTCGGAGGGCGAGGGCGCAAAGAGTCGCTCCCCGGATCGCTTGGGCGCTTCTAGAGGGGATGCGGGGGCCTTAAAGTCTGATTCGCCCTTGTTGGGTGACAGTTTCGTGACCGATGAGTGTCCCGGTCCTTCCTCCGGTGTGGCGGTTTTTCCCGCCATAAACGCCCATCCCCGCTGCTCGCCTCCGCCATCTTGGCCGGCCACGCGGCTCGGACGGCTTCTTCTTGGACCGCCCTTGAGGTAGGAGACATTAATGCCTTGAACGCCCTTAATTTGGGCGACGGCACAAAAGCGGCTAAAGTTAAGCGCCGTTCTTCCCGCGCGGCTCCTTCGCGGAGTGTCGCGCCAGACGCCATCTTAGATGCACAGCATGTCTCTCCCCCGCTCTTGCGAGCGCTGGTTGAGGGTGCGTCTAGGGCTGTAGCCCAGGCGGCGGAAGTGCACAGTCTGGGGGGTTTCTCCCCCGAGTTTGTTTTGCTGCTGCATCAGGCCTTCCTTATGCAAAACGCTGCCCCTGCTCCCTCGTCTGGTAAAGAGGTTGAGGTTCCCGGAGGTAAACGCCCTCGGGTTGATTCCCAGGCCTTGGAGGACTTTGTCTCCTCCGATGTAGATGAGGGCAGCGTATCTGAGTTCTCCCAACGGTCCTTTGCGGATTCCTTGGAGGAGACGGATCCCCGCTCGGATGGAGCGGATGACCCCTCTGCAGCGCGGCTCTTTAGCTCAGAGGATTTGCCCAACCTGTTAGTGCAGGCCATGGGCATTTTGAAGATTTCCTCTCCGGAGGACGTCTCTCCCTCAGCCCCTGTTGGCTCTGCCATTATGCTGGGGACGAAGCGCCCGCCTAGAACCTTCCACGTGCATGATGCCATGCACACCTTAATTTCGGCTCAATGGGATGTCCGGAAGCGAGCCTTAAAGTGGCTAGGGCTATGTCCCGCCTCTATCCTTTGCCTGAAAGTGAACGTGAGGCCTATCTGTGGCCTACCGTGGATTCTTTAATCACTGCGGTGACTAAGAAAACGGCGTTGCCGGTGGAAGGTGGCACGGCCCTAAAGGACGCCCAAGACAGAAGATTGGAGGCGGCCTTAAGGTCGTCCTTTGAGGCGGCTGCTTTAAGTTTGCAGGCCTCAGTTTGCGGCTCCTATGTGGCCAGGGCGTGCCTGACTATGGTGCAGCGGGCTTCCCCCTCGGATCATTCCTTGAGGGCTGATTGGCCGGCCCTGGAATCGGGCTTAGCCTATTTGGCAGACTTGCTGTATGATGTCTTGAGGGCCTCAGCTAAAGGCATGGCTCAGACAATCTCTGCGCGGCGGTGGCTTTGGCTGAAGCATTGGTCTGCTGACCACGCCTCTAAATCCCGCCTGGCTAGGTTGCCTTTTAAAGGCAAGCTGCTCTTTGGGGTCGAGCTGGACAAAATCGTGACCGATCTCGGCACGTCTAAGGGCAAGAAGTTACCAGAGGTCAGGGCTCGGGCTAGTACTCGCCCTGGTACCTCCAGAGGACGGTTTCAGGAAGCCCGTCGGTACCGCCCGGGCAGGTCGGGCTCCTCTGCCCCCTCTTCCTTCAAGAGGAACTTCTCCCCCAAGCAGCATTCCTTTCGCAGAGACCGCCGTCCCGGAGGTGCTCCCTCTGGTCCTCCCCCAGGGTCTCGTACCCAATGACGGGGCCTTGGTCCACGCCCCAGTGCAGATTGGAGGACGGCTGTCCTCGTTTCTGGGCGAGTGGACCACAATAACTTCCGACGCTTGGGTGCTGGAAGTCATCAGAGACGGCTACAAGCTAGAGTTCTGCCGACCCTTAAGAGACGGGTTTGTACTCTCTCCCTGCAAGTCTCCGGTCAAAGCTGTGGCAGTGCAGCAGACCTTGGACAATCTGATCCGCCTGGGTGCGGTCGTTCCGGTGCCAGAAAATCAGCTTGGCAAGGGGCGTTACTCCATTTACTTTGTGGTACCAAAGAAAGGAGGTTCTGTACGGCCTATCCTCGACCTCAAAGGGGTCAATCGGGCCTTGAAAGTTCGGCACTTTCGCATGGAGACTCTCTGCTCTGTTATAGCGGCAGTGAAGGCAGGAGAGTACCTGGCATCCTTGGACATCAAGGAAGCGTACTTACATATTCCCATCTGGCCTCCTCATCAACGCTTTCTGCGTTTTGCAGTCCTGGGCCGACACTTCCAGTTCAGAGCCCTCCCGTTCGGGTTGGCTACTGCTCCGCGGACCTTCTCCAAAGTAATGGTGGTCATCGCGGCCTTCCTGAGGAAGGAAGGAGTACAAGTCCATCCTTATCTGGACGACTGGTTGATCCGAGCCCCCTCTTATGCAGAGTGCGGCAAAGCTGTGAACCGGGTGGTTGCTCTTTTGAGCTCCCTGGGATGGATCATCAACTGGGAGAAGAGCCAGCTGCGCCCAACTCAGTCCCTGGAGTATCTGGGAGTTCGATTCGACACCCAAGTGGGCAGAGTGTTCCTGCCAGACAATCGGATTGTCAAACTTCAGGCTCAGGTGGACCAGTTCCTAGTAGCCTCTCCTCTTCGGGCTTGGGACTATGTGCAGCTGTTGGGCTCTATGACGGCCACGATGGAAGTAGTGCCCTGGGCCAGGGCTCATATGAGACCACTACAACACTCTCTGCTGCAGCGCTGGACTCCGATGTCGGAGGATTATGCTGTGCGCCTTCCCTTGGACCCAGCAGTGCGCAAGGCGCTGAGCTGATGGATGCAGACAGACAAGTTGTCTGCGGGAATGCCTCTGGTGACCCCGGAGTGGATTGTCGTCACGACGGACGCCTCTTTGTCGGGCTGGGGAGCCCACTGCTTGGGAAGGACAGCGCAGGGGCTCTGGTCTCCTGCAGAGGCAAAGTGGTCTATCAACCTCCTGGAACTCAGAGCCATTCGGTTGGCGCTTTTGGAGTTCATCCCGGTACTGGCGTTGAAGCCAGTACGGGTCCTGTCGGACAATGCCACGGCTTTGGCCTATGTCAACCGCCAGGGAGGTACCAAGAGCGCCCCTCTAGCCAAGGAGGCCATGAATCTATGCCAGTGGGCGGAAGCGAACCTGGAACAGCTGTCAGCGGCCCACATTGCCGGAGTCATGAATGTCAAGGCGGACTTTCTCAGTCGCCATACCTTGGAGCCCGGAGAGTGGCAGCTATCTGCTCAGGCGTTCTTGGACATCACGAAGCGCTGGGGCCAGCCGAGCCTAGATCTGATGGCGTCATCGGCCAATTGCCAAGTGCCGCGCTTTTTCAGCAGAGGATGGGACCCTCGATCCCTGGGAGTAGATGCTCTTCTCCAACAGTGGCCGACACAAGAGCTTCTCTATGTGTTCCCGCCCTGGCCCATGCTGGGCAGGGTGCTAGACCGGGTGGCAAAGCATCCGGGCCGGATGATCCTGGTGGGTCCAGATTGGCCCAGACGTCCCTGGTATGCGGACTTGATCAGGCTCTCAGTCGACGATCCTCTGCGGCTGCCAGTGGAGCAGGGCCTGTTACATCAGGGTCCCGTGGTGATGGAGGATCCCTCCCCCTTTGGTCTTAAGGCCTGGCTATTGAGCGGCAGCGTCTGAGAAAGAAGGGCTTCTCAGACAAGGTCATCACCACTATGCTGAGAGCGAGGAAGCGCTCTACTTCTACTGCTTACGCCAGGGTTTGGCGTATCTTTGCAGCGTGGTGTGAAGCAGGCTCACTTTCTCCCTTCACTGCTCCAATTTCTTCAGTGTTGGCGTTCCTGCAAGAAGGTCTGGAGAAAGGCCTGTCGCTCAGTTCCCTTAAAGTCCAGGTAGCGGCTCTGGCTTGCTTCAGGGGCCGCCCGAAGGGTGTTTCCCTGGCTTCGCAGCCAGATGTGGTGCGCTTTCTCAAGGGAGTTAATCACCTGCGCCCTCCTCTGCACTCAGTGGTGCCTGCGTGGAATCTCAACCTGGTGCTAAGAGCATTGCAGAAGCCGCCTTTTGAACCCTTGTCGAGGGCATCTCTGAAAGACCTGACGTTGAAAGCAGTCTTTTTGGTGGCTATCGCTTCAGCCAGAAGAGTTTCCGAGCTCCAGGCACTCTCATGTCGAGAGCCTTTTCTGCAGTTCACTGAGGCAGGAGTGACTATTCGCACAGTGCCTTCCTTCCTGTCCAAGATTGTTTCTCGCTTCCATGTGAATCAGCAGCTCTGTCTCCCTTCCTTTCGTAGGGAGGACTACCCAGAGGAATACTCTGCTCTCAAATATCTGGATGTGAGACGTGTCATCATCAGATACTTGGAAGTGACCAATGATTTCCGGAAATCGGATCATCTGTTTGTCCTGTTTGCAGGTCCGCGTAAGGGTCTGCAGGCTGCTAAGCCTACAGTGGCAAGATGGGTCAAGGAAGCCATTGCAGCGGCTTATGTGACCGCGGGGAAGGTGCCGCCTATCCAGCTGAAGGCTCACTCCACTAGAGCTCAGGCGGCCTCTATGGCAGAGGCCGGATCCGTCTCCTTGGAAGAGATTTGCAAGGCGGCAACTTGGGCTTCGGCCCATACCTTCTCCAGGCATTACCGCTTGACTGTGGCTGCTCGGGCGGAGGCCCGGTTTGGAGCTTCAGTGTTGCGGTCAGGGATTTCAATGTCCCGCCCTGGGTGAGTACTGCTTCGGTACATCCCACCAGTCTATGGATTGATCAGCATGATGATATGGAAGGTAAAATTATGTATCATACCTGATAATTTTCTTTCCATTAATCATAGCTGATCAATCCATAGTCCCTCCCAGATATCTGTATTGGTTATATTCTGGTTGCATTTCAGGTTCAAGTTTAGTCTTCAGTTCCTGTTCAGGAGGACTTCGTGTTCAAGTTTTTTCACTTGGATTCTTCAAGAGTTGAGACGAGTTTGTGTTACAGTGAGCTGCTGCATTCCTCTCCCCTCCGTTTTACGGGGCTGGATTGAGACATAAATTCTGCCGGCACTCCCTCCCGCTTCGTGCGGCTGTAGGGCAGCTTTGTACCCCTCCCGCTTCGGCGGTGTTAGGGTCAGTCAGCTCCTCCCGCGGTTGCGGTTGCAGGATAAGCCAGATCCCCCCGCATCGGCGGGGTGGTGTCCCTCCCCCGCTCCGCGGAGATGAGCTGGACGGATTCCCCTCCCCCACTTGTGTGGGGATGAGCTGGGTTAATTCCCCTCCCCCGTTTCGGCGGTGGTGAGCTGGGCAGAGTGTCCCTTTGTGGGTGAAATTCTCTAAGTGCTGAGTCCTGCGGATGGAGCTTTGATATCGACATACTGAGGAGTTTCCGGCAGCACATGACCACATATAGGGAGGCAAAAGTTTGCTCTCTATCTCCACCTGCTGGTAGATGGACACAACCCACCAGTCTATGGATTGATCAGCTATGATTAATGGAAAGAAAATTATCAGGTATGATACATAATTTTACCTTACCTCTCGCCTTGACTACTACAACTTACTCCTCACTGGCCTCCCACTTAGCCATCTATCCCCCCTTCAATCCGTTCAGAACGCTGCCGCACGTCTTATATTCCGCCACAACCGATATACTCATATCACCCCTCTCCTCAAGTCACTTCACTGACTTCCGATCAGATACCGCATACAATTCAAGCTTCTCCTCCTTACCTACAAATGCACCCGGTCTGCGGCTCCTCACTACCTCTCTTCCCTCATCTCCCCCTATGTTCCCGCCCGTAACCTCCGCTCACAGGACAAATCCCTCCTTTCAGTACCCTTCTCCACCACTGCCAACTCCAGGCTCCGCTCATTCTGCCTTGCCTCACCCTATGCCTGGAACAATCTTCCTCAACCCCTACGCCAAGCCCCCTCCCTACCCATCTTCAAATCATTGCTCAAAGCCCACCTCTTCAATTTCTCTTCTCAGGAAATCTCATCTACCCCAACTTGACATTTCGTCCTTTAGATTGTAAGCTCTTCTGAGCATGGACCGTCCTTATTCGTTAAATTGTACAGCGCTGCGTAACCCTAGTAGCGCTCTAGAAATGTTAAGTAGTAGTAGTAGTAGTAATCTTCAAATCTCTGCTTAAAACTCACCTCTTCAATGCTGCTTTCGGCACCTAACCTTTCGAGAAATATAGTATGCCCTATCAGATTGACTCTACACTTGTCTTTTAGATTGTACACTTGTCTTTAGATTGTACACCTGTCTTTTAGATTGTAAGCTCCTTGAGCAGGGACTGTCCTTCCATGTTAAATTGTACAGCACTGCGTAACCCTCGTAGCGCTTTAGAAATGTTAAGTAGTAGTAGTAGTGAGTATGACATCTGAGGCTGGCATAGAGGCTGGCAAAAAACTATTTTGAAAGATATTTTTGAGGGTGGGAGGGGGTTAGTTTCCACTGGGGGAGTAAGGGGAGGTCATCCCCGATTCTCTTCGGTGGTCATCTGGTCATTTTGGCCACCTTTTTGTGCATTGGTCGTAAGAAAAACATGACCAGGTAAAGTTGTCCAAGTGCTTGTCAGGGCCGCCCTTTTTTTTTCCATTATGGATCGAGGACGTCCATGTGTTAGGTACGCCCAAGTCTCACCTTCGCTACGCCTCCAATATGCCCCCTTGAACTTGCGACGGAAAGCAGTTGGGGATGTCCAAAATCGGCTTTCGATTATACCGATTTGGACAACCCTGGGAGAACGCCCATCTTCCGATTTGTGTCAAAAGATGGGTGTCCTTCTCTTTCAAAAATGAGCCCAATACTGATTGTGATTTGAAAGGTGATATTCATGTTTTAAAATAGTCTGTGGATTTATTTAAACAGCAATAACAACCATATATACAGTGGTGGAAAAGACCTTAGAGACCCAAACAATGCACAACATCCCTTTACTGTATGGTGGACTCAGTACATTGAAAAGCAGGGTCAATTTCAATCATAGGTCAGAAAAACCACCAACCTAATCTTTAATCATTTTTTCATTTTTACTTCATTTTAATAAAACCTTTTTGTTATATAAAAAACGACAGCACTTGTTCTGCTTCAGATCCCGATGGGGACCCGTTTTGCAATGGCTTCATTAGGGGGATCCAGAAAAACACAGTGCTGTAAAGAGACTACATAATAGCTTAGTTCTTCGTGCAGCAGTGTGATTTCTATTGAGGGGCCCTTTTACTAAGGAGCGTAGATGCCTAAGTACGTCCAACGCACGTCAAATTTGAACTACCACCCGGCCCCGGGCAGTAATTTCATTTTTGGCATGCATATAAAACACACGGTAGAGATTTTCTACCATGTGGCGCTTACCCAGCGGTAATCGGCAGTGTACGTGCGCTGACGATTACTGCCTGGTTAATGTGTGAGACCTTACCGCTAAGTCAATGGGTGGCGGTAAAGTCTCAGGTCGAAAATGGACGCGCGCTGGTTTTAATTTTGCAGCACATCCATTTTTATTATTATTATTAGCATTTGTATAGCGCTACCAGACGCACGCAGCGCTGAACACCTGACATAGAGAGACAGTTCCTGCTCCATAGAGCTTACAATCTAAAAATAATACAGACAGACAAGACAGTAAGGGGAGGGAAGTACTGGGTGAGAAGGAACAAGGGGGAGGCAAATGAGTAATGGCTAGGAGCCAAAAGCAGCAGTGAAAAGATGGGTTTTCAGCATAGATTTGAAAACAGGTAGAGATAGAGCTAGACGTACAGGTTCAGGAAGTTTATTCCAGGCATAAGGAGCCGCGAGAGAAAAGGAACGAAGCCTGGAGTTAGCAGTGGAGGAGAAGGGGGATGACGAGAGATTTGTCCAGCGAGCGGAGGTCACGGGGAGAAATGTAGGGAGAGATGAGAGTGGAGAGGTAATGGGGGGCAGCAGAATGGATGCATTTAAAGGTAAGTAATAGAAGTTTGAACTGTATACGGAAGCGGACAGGGAGCCAGTGAAGTGACTTGAGGAGTGAGCTAGTGTGGGTATAACGATTTAGCTACAATAAAAGGCGTTTTTTTGCAGGCACCCTGAAAAATTGACCTGGGCCCATCCAAAACACGTGCCTACACCAGCACAGGCCATTTTTCGACATGCCTTAGTAAGAGGACCCCTGAGCTTGTACATCACGTTCTCATGATTGTAAACTGTTCCAAGCTTTTGGGTGTGATACAGTATACAAGATTTCTTATGTTAATTAGACTATTGTGTTAGTATTTAATGCAAAGAGAGTACATCTGAGTGTGTGCCGAGTGCCCGATTTGAGAACTAGGCAAACCATTAAGGGGAGCCCGCACACAAACGGGTCGAAGGCTAGCGAAGACCAGAAGGCGTTGGGTCGGCGAGAGGGACGAGTTTTCAGACATATGACACAAGAATCAAGGGGAGGAACAAGTTAAAGAGAAGGGGGAGGAGCTCAAAGGAGGAGTGAAAGGACGTGAAAGAAACTAAAAGTATTGGCATTTGGAGATCAGAGAGAATAAGGAGTACAGCGCTGACCCAGCCCACTCACCCTATGGGCATAGCGGTAGTATTCGTGGTCAGGCGTTATGCTACATCAGTTGTATGTTGCCAGCGCCGGGTACCCAGCATCTTGGCAACTAACAGTTATAAGTTTGATGTTAAATCTTTGTTGAATAAAGTTGAAATGTAATTAAAGAAATATTTGCCCGCATGTTAGCAGGAGATATGAAAGAAAGAATGTTGACACAGCTTGTCTCAGTGGCATAGTCACAGGCGGGCCTGGGTGGGCCGGGGACCACCCACTTACAGCTCAGTCCCACCCAACAGTAGCACATGATTAACGGTAGCTGGTGGGGTTCTCAAGCTCTGCCAGCTGAAGACTTCCCCTTAATGGTAATGAAAACGCTACTCTCCATGATACTGGCACCTGTGCATGCTCAGTTTTCAGCGCATGCCTACTTCAGACTGCCAAGGTGGAAAGAAGCATTTTCCTGCCAGCTGAGATATATTTTTGGTGGTTGGGTGGGGGGAGGGGGGGAGAGAACACTTGGTACCCACCCACTTCTTGCCTAAGCCCACCCAAAATCTGTTGTCTGGCTACTCCCCTAGCTTGTCTCCCGGCTTGGACGGTCGAGAGGCCCAGCACATCAGGTGTTTTAAAAGACGTGTAGGTGCATCCTTCAACAGGATACGCTCAAAGAACAACGGGTGCTCAGAGAGACAGCACACAGAGGACACACAGGGTACTTGGACGGCACACCTGTGAGGTAATAAAAGGTAGCAGTTGTTAAAAAGCTGTATACCTAGACAGGAGCTAAATGTGATATTGTATGTATTATGTTCACAAATACAGTGTTTGAAGTCCTGGCTGCGGCCACAATAAATTCCACGTACTGTTGAAATTAGACTATTGTGTTACTATTTAATGCAAAGAGAGTACGTCTGAGTGTGTGCCGAGTGCCCGATTTGTGTTAGGGCTTCCTATTTAGGAGGCACAAAGTGCTACTCTGTTCGCTCAGCATAGCTAGTTAGTGCGTGCTAATGTGAATGCGCTAGCTGGTTAACGATTCCATGCCATTCTCCCTCATGACATGCCCTTTCTGCAAAATTATTTTTCAAAAATAGTTAATGCAAAAACACATTTTGCAGCAGCCTGTTTTTCAAACGCTAGGTGCACATTAGGACTTAATGCCCTTTAGTAAAAAGGCCCCTTAGAGATGTAATTATCAATGTGGGCTACTATGTTATTTTATTGTTAACCCCAGTTATTAGTAACTAGTTCCTACTGCATAAAATTAGACCTGTGCTACAATAGCATCAGTTAGGGGCATAATTATCAATGTGGTCTACCGTTAAGACATGTTATTTTACCACTAACTTATGGTCTTACAGCACAGGTCCCATTTTATGCAGTGACAGCTGTCTTCTAATGACTGGGGTTAACAGTAAAATAACTGTAGCCCAATTTGATAACTCCCCCCCCCCCCCCCCCCCCCCCCCCCCTCCCACCTTAGAGGACAAGTCTCAAAGCAACTTAGGCATGTGAAAACAGATTAATGCAGCTAGACTGCCTTGTCTGAAAACTGCCCCTCTTGTCCAGAATAAAAATATGTCATCTTCTATAGTACGTGCACATTTAGCCGGACTGCAACGGGTTATTCCCAGAAGCATGTTTAAGTAGTAGGAGGAACACAACATGCGAGATTGTAAAAATGCCATAGCTGTGTGCTATTTTACCCTTCTCACCCAAATAATTCAGCAGGCATTTTATGCACCAAATCTCATGTTGAGGTTTACTGTCATTTCACAGGACTGCACATGGCTAAGACAATAGAGGCTATGGTAGCCTTCAATAGTGACCACAGCTGTAAAATGCATATTCACTTTCATTTAAAAAGGATTTAAGCACCTCTTTCTCTGTAATTTGGTTTCAGATCTTCTCTCATACCGACACTGTTTCATACCTTTAGCTTGTTGCCCTCCCCGTTTCAAGAAAATACTAAGCAAAAGAACTTATCCAAGAATTCTTCTTTTTACCCACTTTCTTTCTCTGTGTTAATTAATCATTTTTATTTTTTTTTTTTTGCCTCCTCCTTAACAGGATCATTTTCAAAGCCGTTGACATGGGGATTACAGATTTGCATGCATATATTGGCTGTCTTTGGGGTCCCCTCCCCTCTACTGATTTACCTATAGCCAAATTTAGAAGTGATGCACCCAGGGACATGTTCAGATTATTTTTCATGCAATAACTACCTGCAAAACTCATAGATAAGAAGGTGCCATGGGCATTGCACTATAACGGAGAGTTACATCTAAAAGGGTTGACGCTTCTCTGTAAACTGGTTGGGGAATTTTTGTCTCCCTTGTGGCCTTTTAACCATCATGCCTGCCTCCCTTTGTTTTTTTCCAGGTAATTCTCCCCATCCTTCTCAGCTTCTGTTTTTTTAACCCAATTTTCCACTTTCAGCTAATCCTTTAGAGACCTGTATCCATCTCTTTTTATTCCCTTTTGTTGCCTTCTAACAAATCGATTTGTTGCTCTTCTAGTTCTTCTTTCTATTGCTGGCCAAACGTTTCCAGTATTCTTCTACGCTTGGACTCTTGATAGCGCCTTCTTGACATTGTCACTCATCATTTTGAAGTCAGCTCAGATCAGTTCATATTTTAATACTGAACCATATGGCACAATGATCACTAGGCCCTAAGTTTGTCCTTACCCAGGGGTCAATGGCACTATCCCCATTTGTCAGTACCAGATCCAGTGGACACTACTTGCCCGAGGAATGCATTTAGAACTTCATCACTCTCACCTGATGTGGTGTTGTAACTGAGACAACCTTTGCATATAGTTTTTATTCATATTAACTGTGAATATCTGAAAATCTGAGTCTTTGGGGTCCCTGATGTCAAGTTTGGGAACCACTGGCCTAGAGTGTTTTTTTGCTCAATGGCTGATAAACTTTGGGATTTCTCTAAGCGGTGTCTCCAAATGGATTAGTTTAGCGTGTACCATGATACGAAGGAACCTCACTCCTAAGCCAGGATATATTGGGTATGATCTCATTCTCTCAAATTTATTACTAAAATTTGTCTTAGTACTTGCACTGTGCCATGGAGAACCTTCTGGAGTTCCCAGCATGTAATTTCTAAAGACAAATTATCAAGGCGTGAGTGGAAATTGCTTTTAATCAGGCCCAGCATGATGGGAAATATTTCTGTGCTTTTCTTTCACATTCTCTTGTTCTCTGACTGCCTTTCTTGTTATTTGAGGATCTGCTGTTGCTCCACACAATATACAGAATAATCACCGACACTTCTCAACATTGTTCTCATATTTTTCTCCTTTATGACTATACCTGATTTTTTTGCACTGTGTTTATCATCAGTTGGAATGAATGTCTCATGCGGTAACAACCTCTTTTATTCTCCATAATTCTCTTATGGTTGTGATCCCAATGGCATAGCAATCTTGTAATATGTATATAGTATCCAGTGGATAAGACATGCCACCTTATTCTGTCTTTCTATAATACAGATTTTCCCTCATCAGAAGTTTGAAAAGAGCAAGGAGATAAGTAACTGTTTCTAGTTCTGTCAGTATTTGTCCTTTCTCATTAGTTTTCTCTATGCTTGCATTGAACCATCCCATCCTTAGTCGACTGACCTGGGCTGTAGTCTTCAGTATCTCATGTTTAGGTTATATTTTCTTTTTGTGCTGTGCCCAACGTGTCAAGACTGAGTCCAGTTTCATTACCAATATGAAAGGTGAATCCCATAGCATGTGAAGATGCTGGTTAGAGCCAGGGCCGGCGTTAGGGGTGGGCAAACATGCAATTGTCCTGAGCCCCTATGTCAGTGGGGGCCCCAAACGTATCTGAAGTTGAAAGAGGGACAGTCTGCAAGCAAGCTTTGGGGTCCCCTCCCTAGTGTCTGCCCTGGGCCCCATCATGACTAGCACCAGCCCTGGTAAGAGCATGAAGCACCACCAATGGTTGCTGATTCTCCTACTGACACAGTAGCATATACCGACATATGTTAATGCTTACAGTATGAGCCATGAACGGATGATAATCCTCTCACCAAATACGGTTATTATAGTGATTCTACCCTGGGATGATAGACTGTGTGCCAATTCCTTTCCTTGCTAACACACTGGGAGTAAAACTACAATCCCAATTTGATACTGAATTCCTAATACGAATCCATGACACTCCTGTAATCAGGTCTCCCAGTTCCTGTGGATAGTATATGGAAGATAGAGTAAAGGGTGAACCAGTTGGTCTGGTGCTCTCATCTAGAAGTGATCACTGTGGTTCAGCCCAGGAGATGAGTCAGTGTAGCAGCAAGAAACTGAAATGAGTTCTTCTTGAAGCAGGAGAGGGAAAAGGAGCAGGAGGTGTTTTCTGTCTCTCCACTAGAGTTTAGTGGCATGGGGAGGCTGGTTCTAGGTATCTCCAATCAAGGAGGCAAAAAAACCTAAGCCATAAGAAGCACAATATCGATCTTGAGTCCTATGTGGGTTTTGTATTGGTAAATGTGAGACGACTAACAGAAGAGTCTTGTGTGGGTCTCTTATGCCAGTGGGAGCTAGAAAGCCCTCTAGTACCAGGTGATCCATCACTACCTAAACATCTTCTTGTGCCAGTGGAGGCTGAGGACCCAGCCAGCAGAGAATATTTTTGTTGTTGCATAGATGCAACTTTCTTAGTAGTACATGAACTAAAACATCATGCATTTGAATGGACAGATGGATAGGTAGATGGACAGACCCTATCACTGGAGCAAAATGCATCTATAAATAGAACACAAGTCCAAAAATTCAAAGGGCTATGCATCCAAAATGTAACGAGCTAGTTTATTTGTTTATTTGTTCTCACACAAGAACAAAAAGTAATACTAGAGGGAAGCTGAACTCTGTAGGGCCTTCCAGTGAAAAGGGTTCCTTCATACCACTTCAGCTCTGCAGCTCACTCATGAAATAGAACACAAAATTTCTCTACTTGGGAAAAAAATAGCAACAGTATTAACGATCTATTAGAGCTTCTCCTAGGGAAGTAGTTCCATTGATTATAGGACAGCTGAATAAAGCAGTACAGGGAACAAATCGATTACTCTCCGTCTTTTTAGTTGTAACATTCACATACTTCTCACCTTTTTCGGTTTACAGGGTCCTATCAAGAAGTAGGAGCAGATGAGTCTGCTGTCTAAAAATCTTCTCCAATTCCACGATTGACAATACTTTTGTCCATCATATTATACGAGGCTCTCACAAAACATTTTTCTACTTGCATGACGCTCACTCTTTCTCACACAGTGGTGCAGACAGGATCGAAGTCTCCTAACTTTTCACCATCTTCTTCCTTATGTTAGAGAACTGAACACTTTCGCTCCTTTCTGAATGTCAGCTACAAGTTTAAACTTGGATGGTCATAGGCATAGGTAGAGGGCAGTCTCTCCAAACTGAAATCATTGAAATGTTCATGCAGTCTTCCCCCAGAAATCAGTGGACTGTGCAGAAAAGGAAGGCTTCCCTCCTCTGCAGATCACCCTGTCAAGATCTTCACCTCTCCTCCTCTTTCTCTTCATGTCACTCTTGCTTCAGGAGTTGAGAGACTTTTATCTAACTCAAGCAACAACTGGAAGAAAAGTCCTTGTGGTGTCTAGGAACCAGTGCATGCTCACTGTCCCCCTCTTATCACTGACACCCAAGTGAGGGGCAGAGCTGCCACATGATCTATAATTTGTGCATGTAATTAAAGTGGCCCGGGTGCATTCCAAGAGAGCTGAGGGTTTGAAAGGCTGACAAAGAGAAGTTAAGGCCGGGCCTATACGTTGTCTTGCACTCAGCCCTGCAGCAACACAACACCTTTTCCCATACAGATTTTCAGTTACCAATGGGCTCATTTTCAAAACAGAAAAGCGTCTAAAAAGTGGCATAAAGCAGCATTTGGACGTTTTTTTTTTTTTTTTTCACAAAAACGAAAACATCCAAATCAGTATTTTCAAAACCTATTTTTAGATGTTTTTCTTTGAAGTCCGTCAGAAGTGCGTCCAAATCTCAAGGAGGCGTATCAGGGGCGTGTTCAGGGCGGGACTTGGGCATTCCTGAGACTTAAAGATGTTTTTTCAGCCATACAAAAACATCCATGATTAAAACTAAGATGTTTTGAGCTAGATCTGTTTTTATTACGAATAAGGCACAAAAAGGTGCCCTAAATAACCAGATGACCACTGGAGGGAATCAGGGATGACCTTCCCTTATTCTCCTAGTGGTCATTAACCTCCTCCCACCCCCCCAAAAATGTGATGAAAGATATTACTTGCAAGCCTCTGTGCCAGCCTCAAATGTTATACTCAGGTCCATTAGAACAGCATGCAGGTCCCTGGAGTAGTCTAGTGGTGGGTGCAGTGCACTGCAGACGGGTAGACCCAGGCTTCTACCTCCCCCTACCTGTTACAGTTGTGGAGGAAACTGTGAGCCATCCAAAACTCACCAGAAACTCACTGTACCCAGATATAGGTGCCACCTTCACCCGTAAGGGCTATGATAGTGGTGTACAGTTGGGGGTGGTGGGTTTTGGGGGCTCAGCAGACAAGGAAAGGGAGCAATGGTCAGATGTATACCTGGGAGCATTTTATGAAGCCCATTGAAGTTCCCCCTAGGGTGCCCTATTGCTTTCCTGGGATGTCAGGGGGACCAGTGTACTAAAATTGCTGGCTCCGCCTACATTCCAATGGCTTGATTTTGTGCGTTTTGCACTTGGACGGTTTTTTTTCAAAAATGGACCAAAAAACAAAATGTCCAATCACAAAACATTGTTCGGAACAGTATTTTCCAAAACAAAAGATAGATGTTTTTCTTTTTTGAAAATGACTTTCTTTGCTATTCAGATTTTGGTCGTTTTTTGCAAAACGTCCAAAATCAGACTCGGACATCATATCGAAAATGCTCCTCCACGTGTAACTAGTGACTGGTGAATGGGTCCCAAATTCTCCTCTGGTTACTGGGTTCCTAAGGAATATGGTTGACTGGATTTCTAGTGGATAGACCTTCACTAAACCAGGCCCTCAATGGTGGAATACTTAACCCTCTCCTGGAGGCAAACTTACCCAGTCAGCTTTCCAAGATTACCACAACAGATATGCCCGAGATAGATTTTAATACACTGGTACTCCAATATATGCAAATTTATTTCAGGCCTATTCATTGTGGTAATCTTTATAACCCGACAGGCTAGGTGTGTCTCCAGTAAAGGGTTGACAAGCATTGACTTGGTAAGTGGCACAGTCTCATTTCTGTCCATCACAATTTGCCTCCAAAGTGTGAAAAAAAGTTATTAATTTGTCAAAAGTATTGCACAAAAGAAAAGACCTTGCTTGGAACTTACAAAGCCCTAAATGTTAATGGACTTGAGTGGGCCACAAAATGTAAACCACTGGTGATAAAAACTCCTCACTTTTGCCGTTCATTACTGTGGTTTCAACAACTGAGAAAATGTTTTGTTTTATCTTCAATATGCCCATACATGTTACTCTTGGTTTAAAACTGTATGAAGATAAGTACTAATGGGTCAATAGTCAATGCAATTTAACTGGCCAGAAACAGCTCCTGGATGGTTAAACTGTCTGTTCGGGACTAACTGCTAATTTTCAGTGGCACTTAACTGGTTAGTGCCGCTGAAAATAACCGGTTTGCATCGAACTGAAAACCGGCTATTTTGGGAGCGTTCAGGGAACAGAGTTGGCACTTGGCCGGGTAAGTGCCAATAGTAAGCATTTAACTGGCCCAGGTTAACTGCATAAATAGGCCCGCATAAAAGTCAATCCTATTTTTATGCGGTAACCCATAGCCAGTTAAGTGCTGAATATTGCACTTAACTGGCTATGCGTTAGCTGGCTCCGCAAATCCAAACTTCAATGGACACATGACAATGGCCCAGCATTGAATTTCCAAGTTTAATGCTGGCAAGGGTCAGCAAAATGCTGATCACTGCCAGCTGAATATTGGGCCATAAAACGTTTTCTCAATTATTGTAGCCACAGTAATGAAGAGCAAAAATGAGGAGTTGCTCTGACCTGTGACTGCAGTCTGTGGCCACTCAGGGGTCGATGCACAATACCATGCTAGGATCATCCGATTTTGACTGGTTTTATCCAGTTTAGCGTGCATGTTATTTTGCGAGTAATGCACAAAGGGGTTCTGCGTCTATCTTACCAATCACAGCAGCAGGCAACGATAATGCTATGCAAATGTATTACAATGAGCTGATTAGTATTAAAATGAGCATTCAAGTCGATGCACAGCTGTTTCCGAGCGATGCACAGAAAGAAGCGCCTAACTTTTGCATGTAAAATTTTCTGTGAGGTCTGGAGTTGTCATTGTGTGTGAACAACTTCTGGTAGAAGCACTCCGCTTGCATTCAATGTGGAAGTTAAAAAGAGTAAAACCATTCTTCCCAAGAACCGTTTTCCGGAATCTGGTACAATCATTAGTACTCAGTCACCTAAACTACTGCAACTCACTTTACGCTGGCTGCAAAGAGCAAATACTCAAAAAACTCCAAACAGCCCAGAACACAGACTCATATTTGGAAGACCAAAATACGAAAGTGCAAAACCCTTACGAGAGAAACTACACTGGTTACCACTCAAAGAACGCATCACGTTTAAAGTATGTACCCAAGTACATAAAATCATCCACGGCGAGGCCCCAGCTTAAATGTCTGACCAATTGACCTACCACCCAGGAATGCTAAAAGATCATCTCGCACATTCCTTAATCTTCACTTCCCAAACTGCAAAGGCCTAAAATATAAACTAATGCACGCATCAACCTTTTCCTATATGAGCACGCAATTCTGGAACGCATTGCCACGTAACCTAAAAGCGACCTATGAACTGACCAACTTCAGAAAACTGCTGAAGACCCATCTTTTCGACAAGACATACCACAATGACTAAAACATATGGAATCCCCACATATATCTAGCAAGCAATGTTAAGAGTGCCTCAAGACTCAAGAAAAATGTCAGGAAGTACTTTTTCACAGAGAGAGTAGTGGATGCTTGGAATGCCCTCCCGCGGGAGGTGGTGGAAATGAAAACGGTAACGGAATTCAAACATGCGTGGGATAAGCATAAAGGAATCCTGTGCCGAAGGAATGGATCCTCAGGAGCTTAGTCAAGATCGGGAGGCGGGGCTGGTGGTTGGGAGGTGGGGATAGTGCTGGGCAGACTTATACGGTCTGTGCCAGAGCCGGTGGTGGGCAGCGGGACTGGTGGTTGGGAGGCAGGGATAGTGCTGGACAGACTTGTACGGTCTGTGCCAGAGCTGGTGGTTGGGAGGCAGGGCTGGTGGTTGGGAGGTGAGGATAGTGCTGGGCAGACTTACTCGGTCTGTGCCAGAGCCGGTGGTTGGGAGGAGGGGCTGGTGGTTGGGAGGCGGGGATAGTGCTGGGCAGACTTATACGGTCTGTGCCCTGAATAGCACAGGTACAAATCAAAGTAGGGTATACACAAAAAGCAGCAAATATGAGTTATCTTGTTGGGCAGACTGGATGGACCGTGCAGGTCTTTTTCTGCCATCATCCACTATGTTACTATGTATGTTATATCTTTATCATGTTTTCCATTACCAAAATAATTCTGTAACACTAAATGTCAACTCTCCTCTCATTTCCACTATCCACGAGACATTGTAAGCCACATTGAGCCTGCAAAGAGGTGGGATAATGTGGGATACAAATGCAATAAATAAATAAATAAATAAATAAATTTTTCAATAGCAAAACTTGTCTGAGAACAGAGAACAGCTTAGAGGGGCAGAGAAACAAGCAGGGGAGGGCTTTCAGTAAGGAGAATATTTTTTTTCAATAGCAAATTGCTCTGATGCTGGCTCCACCTTCCTCCTGCAGCTTACTTGCCTTCCCTCAGTCTGCACCCAATGATTTTGCTTGGGAATTTCTTCCTTCCTGAAAGCCCCCCCTCCCCAAGTTGACACCACAGGGACTCCCCCCCCCCCCCCAGTTGACATCATAGGGGCTTTTCCCTAGCCAATTAGCTGTCTGCTTGTTTCTTCGCACCCTCCCAGCTGACATCATAGGGGCAGACAGCTAATCATTTCAGCTGGGGGGGGGGGGGGGGGCGCAGAGAAAGAAGCAGACAGCCAATCGGCTGGGGAAAGCCCCTATGATATCAGCTGGGGGCGGAGAAACAAGCAGATAGCCAGTCAGCTGGGAAAAATCCCTATGATGTCTTGGATGGGAGAAGGGGACTGAGGTGGGGAGGGGGTTCACAGATGGGAGAAGGGGGTGGGGAGGGGGTTCTTGGATGGTTGAAGGGGATGGGTGGGGAGGGGACTGGGGTTCTTGGATGGGAGAAGGGGACTGGGGAGGGGGTTCTCGGATGGGAAAAGGGGACTGGCACTGGGGTCTGAGAAGGGGCCATATGGGAAAATGGGGGCCATGCCTGGGGCTGGTGGGAAAATGGGGCATGCATGGGTCAGGTGGGAGAATGGTTCTGAAAAGGGGGGCCCTAATACAAGGCATGTGGATGAAGGGGGCTGGAACTGGGGGCTGAAAAGGAGGGTAGGTGGGATAAGGGGGCTAGTACTGGGACTGGAGGCTAAAAAGGGGCAGGGGCTGAAACTGGGGACTGGGGGCTGAAAAGGGGACAGGGAGAAGTGGCTGGGGGGCAGAAGCTCGGGACTGGTGGGAGAAAAGGGCTGGGGCTGAAATGGGGGACTGGTGGGATAGTGGGGCTGGAACTGGGGGATGAAAAAAGGGGTGGAGAGAGGGGCAGGACCTGGATGGGGGAGCGAGAGGGAGGGCAAACCCTGGATGGATGGGAGAGGGAGGGCAAATTATGGATTGAAGGGGCAGAGAGAAAGGGCAGACAGTGGATGGAAGGGATAGCAAGGGCAGACAGTGAATGGATGGGGGAGAGAGAGAGGGGGCAGATGGTGGATGGATCATAGAAGGGGCAGAGATAGAGGGAAGATGTGGATGGAAGGGGTAGGGAGAGAGGGCAGACATTGGATGGAGGAGACAGCAGAGAGGGCAGACACTGGATGGCAGAGAGAGACCAAAGACAGATGCTGGATGGAAGGAAGACAATGAAAAGAAGATGAGGAAAGCAGAAACCAGAGACAACAAACTGTAAATAAAATATATATTTTTATTTTTTTGCTCTAGGATAAAGTAGTATTGTAGATGTGTTAATAAATGTTTATAATAGAACATGTAAACAAGGTAATCTTTTTATTGGACTAATTTTAATACATTTTGGCTAACTTTCGGAGAACAAAACCCCCTTCCTCAGGTCAGGATAGGATACTGTAACAGTACTATATTATATTGACCTGAGGAAGGATGTTTTGGCCTCTGAAAGGTAAATCTATTAGTCCAATAAAATGGTATTATTTTATGTTCTATATTTGTTTTATTTCTATTTGTTAATTTGTAAAGTGGTGATTGGTATTTGTTAGTTTTTTTTTTCAAATTTACATCTGCTGTCTTTATATTTTGCACAGTACTAGAGGACATTTTCTGTTTCTGTGGTGTTGCATTGTATGCAGAGTCTGGCATCTTGGGGGTTCAGTTTAATTTTTGTCTAAATAGAAAGTTTAAATATTACTACTTATTCTATAGTGGATTAGGGTGTATCTGTGTTTGTGAAAAAGACATGGCTTTCAGTTGGCATTGACTGTGCAGGATCGATGATCTGTACTATTCTGTCTGGTTTCATTTTACAATAGGTGAATTGATGTTCTAGTGCTCACTGTAGTGTTTTAAGATGTTTTCCTTTTCTTTGTGTGATTCGTAGAAATGACTGCTTATGGTATGGTAGAATTGCTCTATAGGTCCTGAGTGTTTTGTATTCTCAGCATACCTAGTACTGGATTTTGGAGGGGGGTGTTAAAAAATGACCGGGAGGGAGGGAGGGAGTGGGGCCTTGGAGCTGGGAGCCCTAGGGGGGAAGCCCTGGAGCTGGGGGCCTTGGAGCTCGGAGGGAGCGGCCCGGGAGCTCGGAGGGAGGGGTGGCCGGCCCTGGAGCTAGGGTGGAGGTGGAGCTAGGGTGGGGGTGGAGCTATGTGGGGGCGGAGTTAGGATGGGGTAGGGCTAGGGTGGGGCCCCATCAAATTGGTCTGCATAGGGCCCCGCACTTGCTAAGACCGGCCATGCAGAGCACTGCAGAGGAATGGAGACAGGGGGACAGTGGAGCCAGGAAGTCCTATAGGGGAAAGGAGAGAGTACATCAGCGGGATTCCTGGACATATGAAGAACATAGACACTTACCGAGAGACTGTTCTGCGCATATGCTAGGCGCTTTCCCTACCGAGATGCTTGTTAAATTTACGTGAATCTCATTTGAATGCGATTTCCTTTGAGCATCGCTCACTATTTCAAAATCACTAACTTCTACCGTGGATCTAAATGGACATGGTTTTTAACGGGGACTTTTGAGCATCAACCCTTCATTTCACTATTAGGACTTTGTAAGTTCCAAGTTCTTTTTTGACAAATTTTTCACGCTTTATAGGCAAATTGTTTGGTGTAGCCTCACAATCTGTTGAGGTTTTACAAACTTAGATCTACCAGCCAGGCAAACCACTGGCAAGTGCTGACACACAACTGTCCACTGCTAGGAGCTCATCTAAACGGGAGACAGTGCTGGTGATTCCAACAGTGTCTGCTTATTCACAGAAGACAGTAGAAAATATAGAATCCACAACCACAGTGTAGATGGTACATTTGATTCTTTCAACTAACAATGTATACTTTTTTGAGGAAAACTCTGGTCCCGCTAAGCAGAGCAGGAATCCTCCAAACGCACTGCTGCCAGTGGGAGGTGGTGCTTCAATATTGTATTTTCAATTGCTAGGGACAGGCAGGTTCCCTGGAGTCCTGCAGAGCTTGCCTGTCCCTCACTATTGAAAATGTGATAGTGAAACAGCACCCCCTATTGGCAGTACTGTAGGTGAAGAACTTTCGCTCATCTTAGCAGGAACAGTGGAGGAGAATACTTTATTGAACAGTCTCTCAGTAAAACCGAGCTTCTCTGGGTCCCTAACACATGTGGATACAAACCTGACATCAAAATCCCTTTTGGGAAGTATGAACTCCCCCTCAAATCACAAGTCAGGAACCTTGGAATACAGCTAAATTCAACACTTACTCTGATTCCCCAAATCCAAGCAACCTTCAAGAGTGGCTTCTACTATTTGCAACAGCTATGCTGCCTCTCTTCTTACATCGAGAAGGTAAATCTTATCCCAGTTGTGCATGCCATGGTAACATCAAAACTGGATTACTGCACTGCACTATTCAATGGTCTGACTACAAAGGGCCTGCACCAGTTCCAGTTGATTCAGAATGCAGCAGCAAGACTCAGAAGGTTGCAAGCGACGTGACCACATCACACCATGTTTGCAAAAACTTCATTGGCTACCAGTACAATACAGGGCTAAACTTAAAACTCTATGTCTGATCTTCAAGGCCCTGAAAGGAAATGGCCCTGAGTATCTAAAGAATAGGATGATCCTCCACACACCGCCAAGGACACTAAGGTCCTCCCAAGGACTTTCACTAACTACACCCTCTTCAAAAGATATTACACGATGTGATACCCGCAAGCGAGCCTTCTCTGGAGTAGCCCCCACATTCTGGAATGTATTGCCTGAAAGGCTCCACTTCACACAAGACTTATCTCTACTACTACTTCAGGAAGCAGGTGAAAGCTTAGCTCTTCAACCAAGCCTTTAATGGAAGAAGTAACTAACTTGTTAGTCTCACTCACACACACAAGGAGTGACTTGGGCTGCACATACTGCAGTGGGACATGTTTATCCACTCCTCCATGTGCAACTTTCTTCAAATCAGTCATCTTACTTTCTAATTCTTCCTACTTTCTTACTCATCTATATGTTACAACTTTGCCTTACCCTTCACTACCAATTATGTTCTATTATGTATTGTGTTGACATTGCTAGTATACCATACCATACTTTGTATTGTTTTCGAATATTTTTACTGCTGTAATTGCCTATTGCTCATGTTTGATCTATTCTTCACTGTACACCGCCTTGAGTGAACTCCTTCAAAAAGGCGGTAAATAAATCCTAATAATAAATAAATAAATAAATAAATAAATAATAAATAAAGGGACCTTCATAAGCCAAAGAGTGAAATTCTTACACCCTGAGTTTAAGGGACAGTCCCTCCCTTTCTCTTTAATTCCTCCACACAAGTCATACACAGAGATTATTAATTCACTCAGTCTTCTATGTCAAGTAGTTGGCAAATCATTTCCAAGGAACAGAAAATCATTATATGCTCTACATAAGCCTTCTGATGGCTGTTAGTGTAGGTCATGAGAATAACGAAAAACGCTCCATGCTGCAAAAACTAGGAGCTCAGCAAAGCAGGTACTGTCTTCTTTGATTTTTTCCTGCATTGCTGGTACAGAACAACTTTACAGTCCCTTGAGGTCTCACCACTCACTTACATGCCAGGGGACTCCAGGCACAAATTGCAGGGGCTTAAAGCCATATACTTCTTTACCACATACAGACATAGATTAATTAGGAGCACTAGAGCTAAAGGGCACCAGTGAAGGATAACTGTGTGAGGCGAGGCCACAAGACTGTCCTATAACTTTATTTTTATTTCCAGAGGTGGTACCTTTGGTTATACGGCTTTCTGTAACCTGCTGTTCTTTAGATAAATGTCCTTCTTATCTTTTTTCGAACCCTCCTTTGGAGATAATAAACTGGTTAGTTTATTTTGTTAACAAAACCTTGGCCTCAGGCTGGTTCTCACCTTCAATTGGTGACATAGTTTGGGCTCCTATTCCTAAAGCAGCAGGACTTTATTTATTTATTAGGATTTATTTTCCGCCTTTTTGAAGGAATTCACTCATTTCTGACTTACTAGTTTTCAGCCTATTGCTAGTATACCTTTTCTAACATAGTTAATTGAATTTCTGGTTGATTCTCAGTTATCTGATTATATATATATATATATATATATATATATATATATATACTAGTAAAAAAGCCCCGTTTCTGATGCAAATGAAACGGGGGCTAGCAATGTTTTCTTCTGTGTGCATGTGGGAGTGTGTGTGTCCCTGCCCTCTGGCCTCTCTCCCCTCCCCCTCTGAGTCCTTCACTGTTACAGAGCCAGCGATTTGATTTCGTGCTCTGCTGTTTTCCTTCACTGACTGTGTTACAGAGAGGGCGGGGCAGACACTCATAGGGAAACCGGATATCTCGCCCCCTTCACACTTCCGGCTGGAGGCTTCATAGAACGTTGGTGTTGCCTTTTATATATATATATATATATATATATAATGTACTATATATTATACTATACTATCAACTACTCGGCATAGATTTAGGTGCTTTCATAGTACGGAAACTCTTCTGGTTGCTTTGACGTCTGAAGTTAGGTTTTGAGTACAGATGGTCATATGGATCTATTACAATTTTATATTTCTCATGCATTTGATACAGTGGATCATAATATTTTGTTGACTAGGGAGGAAGTGACATCACCCCAAGGGAATGGCTGCTTTCCTTACCAAGCTGCTTGCTGTAATTGCATGCAGCTCATTTGCATGAGATTTCCTTTGAGCACCGCTCGCTATTTCAAACTCGGTAACTTTTACTGAGGATCTTAATGCACACGCTTTTTTTTTTTTACAAGGACTTTTGTGCACCGGCCACTTAGTTAGTCTCAGTAGGTTGAAGGAAATGTCCAGCAGTGCTCCGTAAAGTTATTTTTTTTTCATCAGTTCCTGGAACAAAGATACTTGTCTGGGAGGCTCTTGAAGTCCCAGTTTTCTTGAAATTGTAGTAAGCTGCATGATATATAATATTTTTGTGTGCAATGAACTGACCAACTGTATAAACACTTTTTAAATCTGCTTTTTTTATCACTGAATTCTACTTTTATCTTCAGTAAATGTAATTTTTGTTTTAAAATAAAACTCTTTTTTGTGAACTATTTAAAGATCATGCGTGAGCCTATTGAGCTTTGCTGCCCCCTGATAATAGAATCCTGAATCCAGGACTAAAGGGAATTGGCTAATACTGCCCTATAGGGAGATCCCTGGTAAAAGGGGGCTGGCTACACATGTTACTCTGCATTAGAAATGGGGAAAATTCGATGGGCCGTGCAATCTTGCCACCAGTTTCTCTGAGTCCGCAAGGAGCACAGAATTTTCATGCCTTGTTTCTCTACTTGTTTCTTTCCATGGGAACTGATGCTCAGCTAAGTAAAAATTCCTAATAAGGGATGGCATTGGCTCCATCAACAGATTCATTTCTGATGAGCTTGCACTTTTTAATGTTTCTATCCTGATTCTGATGTAGGCTGTCATCTTCTGCAGTTCCACTGCAAAAACAATTCAGCCGGTGACTGTTCACATTATTCTGCATGGGTTGCATGCACATAGGGAAAAATAGTCCATATTTCTCCCTGCCACTGAAAGATTTTATGTTGCTTGTCTGTCACATGCCATCTTTGCAAAAAAACCAAAACAAAACACAATTTCTAGTCATTTATATAAATGCAGAATCAGCACTTTTATCTGCTTCCATAAAAAGATCAACCAAAAAATAGACATAAAGTCAGGATAACAGCTGTTCCTCTCATTAGTGCTCCTCTAAGGATGTGCTGTTCATGCTGTTGTCACACTTCAGGAAGGCATGTGGTTACCACTTCCCAGGAACATCTGCCCAGCAAATAATGGCACATGGGTAAATCCTTGCCCCTAAAGCTTCCACTTTGTCAGGTCAGGACACTCCTTCCCCATGTCCTCAACTTAATTTCACTCCCAGGGCAGCATAAATGGACAATTCTCACCTGGAAGAGGGGTACTGTGGTTATTTTCCTGGGCCTGTGCACTTTCCTATGTCATAACAGTATAAAAACATATGAAAAAAAAGTGCCATGTTGGTAACAAATTACCTAGTAGCGGTCTCCAAGTCTACCTGGTTAATAATTGCTAATGGATTAATCCTCCTGAAACTTGTCCAAACCTTCATTAAATCCTGGTATATTATAGGCCTTGATCACATCCTCCAGAAACAAATTGCACAGCTTTATTGTGCATTCACTGAAAACATATTTTCTTAAAATTTGCCTAGTCTACGCAACCGCTTGGTGCCATGGAGAGTCACACCAGCCCTAGTGGTATCTGAAAAGGTCAATATTCATTCCTTATTACTGTGTTCCACGACATTCATGATTTTATAATCTTTTCATATATCCCTCTCTGTTGCATCTTCTCCAGGCTAAAGAGTCCTAATCTGTTTAGTCTTTCGTCCTAAGGGCGCCATTCCATCCACTTTGTCATTTTGTTATCCCTCTGTTATCTTCTAGTTCCGCTATTTTTATTTATTTATTTTGGAGAAAGGGATAACCAGAACTGCACTTCCTAAAGTTCTATTTGCTTTTTTAAATGCTGCCACACTCTGAGCTGAAGATTTCAATGTATTGTTGACAATGACTCCAAGATCCTTTTTCTTATTGTTAATTCCTCATGTGGAACCCAGAATTGAGTACACAGTACTGGATTTTCCCATGTGTGCCACTTTGTACTTGACACTTCTACCAGTAAAGGAAACGTTCTTCATTCATAAATTCAATAAATATGTGAATTTTTTATGAAGAAAGAGAGCTCAGAGACCCATTGGAAAACTCAGGGTAAAGCCAGAAGTTAAACCACTGGAACTTGTTTTCTTTCATTGAAAAACTGCAATTTTTAGAAAGTGCTTTTCTCATTCACTGTGCATCAACTTGTCTTTCAAAAAACATTTATAAAAATGCCATTTTGAATGGATCAGAATGCAACTGGAAGATGCAATTTGAAAATCAAGTGGTTGGTTTGAAAGCAGCACAGATCCCCTGAGGAAGCTTAGCCGGGTGAAACGGTGGCCCCATGAAAGGGGAAAACACATTTTAAAAATTGGAGTTTTTTGAGACCGATGAAAAAAAAACAGGTTCCAGTAGTTTAACTTTGGCTTTACCCTGGGGTTTCCAATGGGACTCTGAGGTCTCTTTCTCCATTAAAAAAAAAAAAGAAAATGCATATATCTACTGAATTTATGAATGAAGAACATTTCCTTTACTGGTAGAAATGTGAAGATTTAGTATTGCTTACCTTATTTTGGAAACTACTTAAAACTGCACAGTATATGTGTTGTTTGCCACTTTGTACTTCTCCCTGCTAAATTTCATGCACCATTTTGATCCCTGATTCCTCACTCTCACAAAATCCTCCTGCAAATTGTTACATACATAGTAACATAGTAGATGAAGGCAGAAAAAGACCTGCACTGTCCATCCAGTCTGCCCAACAAGATAACTCATATGTGCTACTTTTTGTGTATACCTTACCTTGATTTGTATCTGTCTTTTTCAGGGCACAGACCGTATAAGTCTGCCCAGCACTAGCCCCGCCTCCCAACCACCAGCCCCGCCTCCCAACCACCGGCTCTGGCACAGACCGTATAAGTCTGCCCAGCACTATCCCCGCCTCCCACCACCGGCTCTGGCACAGACCGTATAAGTCTGCCCAGCACTATCCCTGCCTCCCAACCACCAGCCCCACCTCCCACCACTGGCTCTGCCACCCGATCTCGACTAAGCTCCTGAGGATCCATTCCTTCTGCACAGGATTCCTTTATGCTTATCCCACGCATGCATAAGTACATTTTTTTACAGTCTGCTTGTGTTTTAAACCAATGGTTTTCAATCCAGTCCTCAGGGACCACCTGGCCAATTGGGTTTTCAGGATATCAACAATGAATAGGCATGAGAGAGATTTGCATATCAAGAAGGTAATACATGCAAATCTATCTCATACATATTTATTGACCCTTCTTATAAAGTAGCTACCATAAATAAGTATCAATTCTTTATTAGTATCAAAAAGATAATAAAATATTTTCATAATACTCCAATATTGTACATCAAGTTCTTTTATAGTTCTATTTTACTCATCCACAACTCTAACATACACACCCTACCACATTCATATTTTCCTTCTCGACACACACAGATTATCTGCAAAGGTACAAAAATGTACAACACACATAATATTCCTAATTATTTTTTCATAGCAATAATTTTTTTAAAAACTTCTTCACTCCTGATTATTTTCCACAGTATGGCTCCTTCCTGTTGTTGGTACACTTTCTTCACAAAGATTTTAAGTGAAAATGTCACTATGCCTACACGAACTGCTTGAAGCCATTTCCTTTTTCCAACATGATAATATGAAATTCGTGCTTCTCCATTGTGCATTACCATATACTGCGGTTTCCTCTGCTCTCTTCAACGATGCTTCAAAAATATATGTACACTTTACTTCTTTCAAATCTGTGAGAATTTTCTTTCTCTTCACCACTATTGTCCTGTTAAGACAAGTCAACTTTCAGGCTTGATCTTGTTACTCTGTCTCCCTCTCCTTTATCAGGCTTGTGGTGGAGGGCTGGATCTTGTTCTAGCTTTCTCCTAAAACAGGTGCAGAAGCTGATTTGATCTGGTGCTTTCTCGCCTCCCTCACCCACCTTTCCTCTTCAGACACAAAGGCTCTATTCTCTTTATGAGATGTATTATTAGTGCAGAGAATAAAGCCAAGCTACTCCCCTTGCTGTAATTATACAGTGGCCGGGAGCCAAAGACAAAGCTATTCTCCCACTGGGCTTGGTATTTATACTACCACAATTTTCTCCAAAGGGGTTTTCTCCTCCTCCTACTGTTAGTCAGGCAGAGGAGAACATCCCTTGTTCTGGAACCATGAGAACCTTCCAAGTCAAAGTTCACCAACACAAATGTTTTTCAATGCAAGGCCTGGGGGCCAGTGGTGACCCCTGGAAACCTCTGGGGTGGCCCTCATCATCATTCTGGCTTTTTTCTGCCTCTTTACCCAAGCTCATGACATAAAGGGGGAAGTGGAAAAGGACAAGGCATTTCTCAAAAAGGGAATGTATTTGGAAGTGCTCGCTTCCTGGAGGATACACACAATAAAAAGGTTGAAGGCAGGCTGGTGGGGTGCATGTCGTTCACACACACTGATCAGCAGTATTGAGGCCTTGCATGGGAAGATATTTGGTGGTTCTCCTTCAGCTCATTCAGATCCAAAGTTACCCTAACTCAGTGGTGTGCTGGAGCTGGCTCGCACCAACTTGCAAGAGCCATTTGTTTTTTTCCAACTTTAACAACCAACTCCCAAAATTTGGGCTTGTCATGCCTCCTCTTGGCATCCTGCTTCCCTGTGGCTTGCACGGGCATCGCTCCCCACCATCACCACACCTGATGCCGCACCTTTTCTTTTTGCAGCGATTTTTTTAAAGCAGTGCTGGGCCAGCACCATAAGAAAAAGCAGACTGAAGAAAGTCCCCCGGGATTGGTGAAGCAACCATGAGTAGGAAGTAAGATTTAAGAAATGACAAGTACGCCGTCGCCATCTTGGCAGATTAAGCTGTTTGATGTGGATCTGGCGATGAAATAGTATAGAGGTAATCGGGTGTGTTAAGTAAGATGCTAATAGGAGTCTTTTGAAATACAAGGGTTTCTTTTTAGTATATTAATTGATAAGGATATATTTTGTTCGCAGGGGAAGTCATTGAAACAGCCCTAGGGGTGAAACAAGTCGTGTTGGACGATTGATCCCCCATCTGATCATGATGTCTGCCTAAGATAAGTACTGATATTAAAGTATTTATTTTTTTATTTTTTTATTACACTTGTATCCCACATTTTCCCACCTATTTGCAGGCTCAATGTGGCTTACAAAGATCTGTTATGGCATCGTCATAACAGGGAAGAAATACAATTGGTGTTGCAAAGAGAAGAAAACAAAAGGATCTGGTTATGCAGCTGTACAGTGAGACATTCTGAATAAAGGAGTGTAAGGAGTGTATTATTGAAGAGTGGAAACAATAAATGTATTTACACATCAGTCGACTAATATATCTAGAGGATAGAGGCCCTCATGATCAAAAGCAAACTCGGCGCTAGAGGCTGTTAACGCCATATTAGCGCCGGAGTTTGCTGCCGACCCATGATAAGAGCCCTCAAGCGCCTGAAACAACGCACTCGAGGGCTCTTAGCGCAAGTAGCATGCAAATGTATGCTAAACAGGGCTCTTAGCGCAAGTAGCTTGCAAATGCATGCTAATCAGCGCTTAACGCATTCATCCCCAATGATCAGCATCCAGCGCGCCAAAGATTGGGTTGCTGGCCGCGGCAAAATCAACTTTGCAGATTATTGGGGAGGAATAGTGAGCCCTGTCCAGCAAGCAGTTGCATGCTGGCAGGCCCCTGTTCCCCCCCAAAGCAAATGCGAACAGGGGGCTGGATGTCCGGTGGACCTCAGGTCCCCCTGACGATCCCCCCCCCCCCCATGTTCAGGGAGGGCTGGAGATCCAGTGGGTCTCCAGCCACCCCCCAAACCCCCAGAAATTATGAAGTGGCCGCCTCCGGCCAAACGCTCTCCCACCCTCCCACCCAGCAACGGGGGTGGGGGGCTGGAGGTCCGGTGGGTCTCCAGCCCCCCCCCCCAAACCCCCAGAAATTGTGAAATGGCCGCCTCCGGCCAAACGCTCTCCCACCCAGAATGCAATGGGCGGGGCTGGGCGCCACCGTCGACTGGAAGAGGAGGGAGGCAGGCTGCGTCCCTCCTCCAACGAAAGATAGAGGGGCCGGGAGGGAGGTTGTCACCACGGACCACCAGGGATTGAAAGGAGAACGCTGGGTGGGAGAGCTTTTGACCGGAGGCGGCCACTTCACAATTTCTGGGGGTTTGGGGGGGCTGGAGTCCCACCAGATCTCCAGCCTTCCCTGAACATGGAGGGGGTGGGATCGTCGGGGGGATCGGAGGTCCACCGGACCTCCAGCCCCCCCCCCCCCCCGTCGCTGGGTGGGAGGGTGGGAAAGGGTTTGGCCGGCGGCGGCCACGACATTTTCTGGGGGTTGGGGGGGCTGGAGACCCACCGGACCTCCAGCCCCCATTGTTCGGGCCTCGGGGCAGGCTGTTTGACAGGTTTGGGCTTTTGACAGCCCAGACCTGTCAAACAAGTGCGGGAGGATTGTGCTGAGCGCATGCTCGGCACAATTCGCCCGCACTTCTACATGATAATCAAAGATAATTGCTCTGCTTAGATTTGCATGCATTATCTTTGATCATCTATGCAGTAAAGCTCTGCGCTGTTCTAGCGCTATTTTTAGAGCGCTGTTCGGAACAGCGCGGGGCTTTGGATCATGAGGGCCAGAGTTAGCAACTTAGCTGAACCTTTGAAAAACCGATGACGAGGTGGGTGCTTAAATCCTTATAGTAAAAAACAAATATTACACAAGGTGCACTGCTGAGGTTTTCGGGCTGTGATAGAATTCACCAGTGGGAAGATTGTGTATTTAGTACAACAGAAACTATGGCAGTGAGAGTCTCTCGGTTCATTCTAGATTCTTTACAATCTTCCTTTTCTTTTCATTGGGTCTCCAATGGGCTTAATTATTTGCGGTTCACATTATCTAAGCCTTTCGGTGACCTGTTTTCAGCCATTATTACCCTGCTTTGGTGCGGGAAATTTATCGGGATCTCAAACGTTGGATTTATCCAGGTTTGATGTATCTCTTTCAGGTTTTACCCATTCTCTTATATCAGGGATTTCTTTCTGGTCTTCAAGATCGGTTGTTTCGGTTCATTTGCCACAACAAGAGACCTCAGCTTCCCCGTTACTTTCTTTATCATGGATCAATGGCAGGGGGTCTTGCTGTGCCAAATGTTTTTTGGTTTTATAAGGCAGCACAAGTGCGGGTGGCCTTTGAATGGTTTCAGACTCAGTTTCATAAGTTTTGGGTTCATTTGGAGCAGTATTTTGTAGTAGGGTCTCATCCCTTGGGACACCAGTTATGGCTTTCTCATAAGTTTTGTCAGTTTCCTGAGGACCTTTGTCCTTCCCTTTCTACTACATTTTATTATTGGGATGCCCTTTTTTATTCCAATTGCTTTTAACCCCCTTTTTTCTTCCAGGTCTTTCTCCAAATCTCAGGTCTTGTGCGATGATTCTTTTTTAGAAGATATCTTTGAGGATTCCAGAGGTACCAAAGGCTTGATTACCTGTCTGTATAACTATCAATGGAAGCAGTCTCACCTGTACCTTTTGCATTAGACTAATTGGAGTCAGGAATTGGGGTTGAATATTGAGGATGATGACTGGAAAAATGATGGAAAGGGCTTTATTGAAGGTTTCCCTTTCCATTTCTTTTAAGGAAAATGTTGTTAAAGTGATGTATCATTGGTATCTCACACGTGTTTGCTTGAATCATATGTTCCCTGGTGTGCTCCCTTATGTTTGAGGGGCTGTTGGGGAATGTGGTACTATGGGGCACCTGCGGTGGTTTTGTGTTAAGGCTAAAGCTTATTGGAAGGCCATCCAGCACAGGTTGCAAGGTGGTTGTTTTTTTTTTTTTGTTACATTTGTACCCTGCGCTTTCCCACTCATGGCAGGCTCAATGTGGCTTACATGGGGCAATGGAGGGTTAAGTGACTTGCCCAGAGTCACAAGGAGCTGCCTGTGCCTGAAGTGGGAATTGAACTCAGGTCCTCAGTTCCCCAGGACCAAAGTCCACCACCCTAACCACTAGGCCACTCCTCCACTCATTTGGCCTGTCCGATTCAGTGGATCCCAACAGTGTTCTTGTTCCCCAGAAAAACTCGTGGGCTTACTAAATCCCAATCATTACTGGTTCAACATGCTATCAGTACAGCCTGGTGGCTCATAGGAAGCAATCCCGGGTGCCTTCGTTGGTGCACTGGGTGACTGAGCTCTGGTATATTTGTGAGATGGAGCATTTGGTGGCTGGGCATAAACATACTTTGGCTCAGTGGAAGTCCATTTGGAGTCCTTTTATATATCACTGTTCTTTTTGATAGGTGTTTGTGTGGATGTGTGCTCCCCTCCCCTCCCCTTACTTACTATCTACTGCCCTGGTGGTCTAGTGACCTCTTCGTGGCAGGAAAGAGGGGGCTCTTTCCTGCCCCGAAGAGGTCACTAGACCACCAGGCCAGTAGATAGTAAGTAAGGGAAGGGGAGGCTAGGAGAGGCCCGCCGCCCGCCCGTTTGTCCAGAAATCCGGACAAACGGGCGAAGTGGCAAAACCCGTCCAGACATGTCCTCAAAAAGAGGCCATGTCCAGGTAAATCCGGACATATGGTAACCCTAGTCATGAGGCATTCACCATCTTGGCCCAGACAGCTTTGTCCTGCTGGAACTCCCTGCAACGAACTTGGGTTTTTACCTTGAAAATATCTCCTCCCTAATGAGATATCACACATTCCAGTCACCCAGCTTTGAACCACTTCTACCTGTTCAACTATCTTTCTCCTTTGCAATAAAGCTACCTCTTCTCAGATCTCCACCTCCAACAGCTCTCAGATTAAGGAGTCTCTGCCCTGGAGCAGCACTTCTGAACATTTGTCTGTGACTAAATTATCTGTGATTTATTCAAATAAAAGAGGCTTCATAAAAATAATAGAGACTCCAGGTGTGACTGCTGTGCCAAGGTTATACTCTAAGATATCATGACTTTACAGTAATAAGTCTATGAGAGTCTTAACAAGTTTAGAGCAATGGGCTGCGAATGTGGGAAGCCAGCATTTGATTCCTGCTTCTGCCACTGATGCTGTCTTTGATCTTGGGAAAGTGACTTACCACTCACTATTCAGCCCACAGCTGAATATTATTAAACACTGGCCACCACAGGCTGAATTAGACACATAGTCAGTACAAGCAGGTCATATTTGGTTGCCAGCATTGAATATTCTGGTCTTCACCAGATAACGCTAAGGATTTTTTATGCGGTCCTGCTTGCCCAGTTAGTTATCCAGGAACCAGCACTGAATATCACCAGTGCCCACAACTTCCAGGTCCATCCTTACTCCGTCGCCGGACTGCCCCAGCGCTAATCGAATAGTGCCACGGCAGTCAGACACTTATTTATTTACTTTGAAAACTTCTAACCCGCTTACAACCTAAGCTGCTACTATGACAACATACATATTAAAAACAAATACGAGAAAATATTAAGTACTGCTGAATGTAATGTCTTGACTCAGTCAGCACTTTTTAACCAGCTAACCTGGTTAAACAGCACTGAATATTTACCCCATAATCTCCTATTATTATTATTTCTGACATTTATGTCCCATATTATCCCAAACAATTTTGAGTTCAATGTGGCTTACAATAAACAGTATAGGATACATAACAAAGAATAATGCACAGAAAGTAATTTGTTGTAAGAATCCAATTTTACAATACAGTATCATAAACATACTGGGATAGCTATGGATGTTTAACATTTAGAAAATCTAATATGAATGAGAAATTGTACATAAAGCAAAGAGAAGGTTAATGGTAAATAGAGTAATAACCAATTCAAGTAATAATTAGTTGTTTGAGATACAACTGTTCTTTGTGAGGGTTTGTTTGAATAGGAACGATTTGAGGATTTTTTTTCAGAATCTATTCCTGTATATTTCTTATTTTGGGTGGTAAGCAGTGCCACCATTTGGTTCCTAGGTAAGTGAAGTCTGCACAGTGGACAGTTTTGTAGATCACGTTTTTGCAATTTGGGAGGTGTACCTCAGGTACCCACTTCCATTATAAGCTCTCATGGGCAGGGACGTATTGTACGTGAAAACTTATCGCCACTGTACAATGCTGCGTACATCCAGTGGCACTATACAAATGATAGGTGTTATTATTATGACAATAACATATGGGCCTATGTGTCTTGACAATCTAGATGCCTTGTTAAAAAATTACTTTCTTTGGGTCACTGGAAATTTAGTCCCCGCTACAGCCTAAATAAAGGTGCATGAGATCTACCGTGGAGTGGAGGAGTGGCCTAGTGGTTAGGGTGGTGGACTTTGGTCCTGGGAAACTGAGGAACTGAGTTCAATTCCCACTTCAGGCACAGGCAGCTCCTTGTGACTCCATTGCCCCATGTAAACCACATTGAGCCTGCCATGAGTGGGAAAGTGCGGGGTACAAATGTAACAAAAAAAAAATACCGGCAGACATTCCCGGTATATGCATATTCAGTGTGGGTCTCCTGAAAATCAGACCTACTGAGTAAGACTTAAGGACTCAGTTTAGGATCCAGTGCTGCGGAGAACAGCAGTGAACACACCAGTGCAAAAAAAAAAAAAAAAAAAAACGGGTACAGAGCATCCAGTCATTTGGTTTCTCTGACCTTTTGTTGTCTGGAAAAATGCCCCAGTTTATGCACAGTGGCGACTACTTTATCAGCCTCTGCCCATCCTTGTTTTCACCTAAGCTGCTTCTGCTGATATCACTCAAAGGTAGGGGCAGCATATCCTAATGGAATAGGCATGCTTTATTAACCACCACTGCAATGCACTCTGGTAATTGAAGTTTGAATTTTCATTCCAACTGGTGCAAATCGCCCCTTGCAACATTAGCAATCAGGTTCAAAGGTGGGAGAAAGGGAGGGTAAATACAGGCTAACGGAAGCAGAAGCTAAAAGGTTTTTAATAGGCCTCTGCTAGACACAGTGCTTCAGGGCACCACTGTGAGGATATTGAAAAACCTTTTAAAAGTGTAGCCTCCGCAGAGTGCTCTCTCAGCTGGTAATGTGATTTTGAATAACATTTCTATATATCTTAACTGCATTATTAAAGCACTGCAAAAAGCACTTTCCCAATACACTTCAAGAAAGTACTGTGGGGGATGGCTCTTTAAATAGGATTTTTTTTCCAGTAAAATTACTGTATTGCTTAACATTATCTAAAGCTTTATTTAAAAAAAAAAAAAGGTAATCTTCCCACGCATAGCTTTGTAATCTCTTGTGTGGAATAATTGTTCAGACGTAGTTCTAAAAATGCTGGTCCATGCCTACCAAAAATCATATATATAATAATGAAACTTCAGATTTCTAAAGCAGAAGAAATGATTACACTTTGAGAAGACAATCATCGGTCTTCTTTGCCTGTGTATTTTCAGGATGGCTAGAGAAAACTAGCATTCAGTAGGTCACGACACTGCCTCTTCCATTCCTTGAGGTCTGATTTTCAACATTATCAAAAACAAACTACGTCCTTGTTTTAGATTCTCTATGTACAAACATAAATATTCACTGCAGATATCTTGACACTGTAAATTACAAATGCCCTCACCCCATTTTCAACCAGTAATTTTATTTTAGTTACATTTGTACCCCGCGCTTTCCCACTCATGGCAAGCTCAATGCGGCTTACATATACAGGTACTTATTTGTACCTGGGGCAATGGAATTGAGTCTACAAGTGGGAATGGTCCTGGTGGTTGGAAACTTTTCAGGCAGCATCTGGTTTTCCTCATGGTGTTTCTCTCCTCTACTCTTCCCTCCTTAAACAATTGTTCATAGATCTGTTGAAGAGTGAGGGGGGACATGAGTAAAGACTTTCTGGGTGAAGGACCCTTTTACTAAGCTGCGTAAGCGTCTACATGCACCCAACACATGCCAAAATGGAGTTACCACCCGGCTACCGAGCAGCTCTTGCGGTAATTTCATTTTTGGCACGTGTCCGATACTTGTGTCCGAAAAATAATTTTTATCTTTGGACGTGCATCTTGGGCATGCGCCAGGTGGTATTTGACGCACATAAGTCATTACCGGCTGGTTACCACGTGAGACTGTACCGCTAGGTCAATGGCTGGCGGTAAGGTCTCAGACCCAAAATGGACGCGCAGCAATTTTCATTTTAAAAATTTTAAAAAGGCATTTTTTGTAGGTGCGCTGAAAAATGATTCTGCACATGCCCAAAACATGTGTCTACACTACCGCAGGTCATTGTTCAGTGCACCTTACTAAAAGGACCCCTGAATTTGTAAATCCAGTCAAGTGTTCCTGTTATTTCCTAGGCAGATGCTGTATGGATTCTTTGCTGGCTGTGATACCTATTTGTGGATCACAAAGATAATCTTTCAGGAATCATCTGGATATTTTCTACATTGATTCAATAATGTCCACCAGATGTTTACAGAGCCAGTATGGATACTAGAAACATTGCTATTCAGCTTGCATTTGTAACTCATTTCAAACCAGTTTCAGAATAATTCATTTCTGGTAAGCTTGATTACATTTCCAAACTTTTTGGGAAAGAAAGTTAAATGGGGCTGTGATGACTTAACTCACTATACTTCAACACAAAATGATTTATAGAGGCTTCCAGAACAGGGCCAGAGAATGCAGATGAAACATTAAAACTATCTCAAGAGAGAAAGAGATTGAAACTCTGTCTCTGTATAGAGATGTTCACATTTATTATTTAAAAAAAATGAGCCAGCCTCCTTCTAATTGATTGCTATCCAGTAGGATAACAGCTCAAGAACAAACACACAGTTTTCCACCAAGAAGTGAAGCATCGGGAGCTGAGGGTCTTTGGATTAATGGAAGCCCTTTCTTTCTCATAGCTCCATTGATTTTTAAATTTTCTTCTACACATCCACTTTCAGGAAGGACCAGGGAAAAATCAGATACCATGAACAGTGCCCCAGCACCGCCAGTCAAGAAAAGCAAAGACATAGGAGCCCATGCAGAAAGCCGCACATTAGAGCCGTGTGCCAATGACTGAGCACATAGTTTCTAAAGTGAACCTAATGAGATACTTTTCTGTGCCAATGCAGTAAGCTAATCATATGTAAATTTGAAGCATGCAGAACTTGAGGGGCATAATCGAACGGGGACGACCATCTCTAAGGGTGCCCATCTCTAAGGACGTCCCGGCGAAGGGGCATCCATCTTTCGTTTCGATAATACGGTCGGGGATGCCCAAATCTCAACATTTAGGTTGACCTTAGAGACGGTCGACCTAAATGTTGGGATGGTCGACCTTAGAGATGGTCGTCCCCAGTTTTCGGCCATAATGGAAACCGAGGATGCCCATCTCAAAAACGAACAAATCCACGCCCTTTGGTCGTGAGAGGAGCCAGAATTCGTAGTGCACTTGTCCCCCTGACATGCCAGGACACCAACCAGGCACCCTAGGGGGCACTGCAGTGGACTTCACAAATTGCTCCCAGGTGCATAGCTCCCTTACCTTGGGTGCTGAGACCCTCAACCCCCCCCCCCAAAACCCACTCCCCACAACTGTACACCACTACCATAGCCCTAAGAGGTGAAGGGGGGCATCTACATGTGGGTCCAGTGGGTTTCGGGTGGGTTTTGGAGGGCTCACATTTACCACCACAAGTGTAACAGGTAAGGGGGGGTGGGCCTGGGTCCACCTGGCTGAAGTGCACTGCACCCACTAAAACTGCTCCAGGGACCTGCATACTGCTGTCATGGAGCTGGGTATGACATTTCAGGCTGGTACAGAGGCTGGCAAAAAAAAAATGTTTAAGTTTTTTTTTAGGGTGGGAGGGGGTTGGTGACCACTGGGGGAGTAAGGGGAGGTTATCCCCGATTCCCTCCTGTGGTCATCTAGTCAGTTGGGGCACCTTTTCATGGCTTGGTCACAAGAAATAATGGACCAAGTAAAGTCGGCCAAGTGCTCGTCAGGGACGCCCTTCTTTTTTCCATTATTGGCCGAGGACGCCCATCTCCTAATCACGCCCCTGTCCCGCCTTCGCTACGGTGCCAACACGCCCCCATGAACTTTGGTCGTCCCCACGATGGGAAGCAGTTGAGAACGCCCAAAATCAGCTTTCGATTATGCCGATTTAGGCGACCCTGAGAGAAGGACACCCATCTCCCGATTTGTGTCGGAAGATGGGCGTCCTTCTCTTTTGAAAATAAGCCTTGCATGCATACAAGGTTCTGTACCGAGAGCAGCTAGTACTGTGCACATGCCTGAACAAGCATCAGCCAATATCTGTGCATGCAAAACCACCTCTGATCTCCCTATCGGAAATGTAAATCAATTTGGGATAGTAAACCTCTCAAACTATCAATTATCATAGCATGAAGTCTCTGTACTTTCCAAAGGACTCTCATTTTGCCCATCCAGCAAACTTGATGAAATTCAATTATACTCAGATCTGGAAGAATTCTTTAGAAAACTTCGCCTGAAGGTACATTTCACAATAAAGTAACACCCAACAGACTGGAACACAATTTTAAACGAAAGAACACATACTTCACCCCACAATGTGGACAAAACAAACTAGACAGCTACATAGAAAGTTTCAGGTACAGAGTAAAATCACAACTTTCCAGCAAACAAAAGAAAGTCCTGTACAACCTTACTCCACCAGAACGAGCAGCCGTAAGCAACCTACAAAACCACCAATGCATTATCATCAAACCCGCAGACAAAAGGGGGCTCAGTGGTGATTATGGACACACAAAAATACATCAAAGAAGGGCACAGACAGCTCTCAGACAAAATATACTACAGGAAACTAACTGAAGATCCCACATAGGACTATATGAAACAGCTGAAAGGTCTTATCAGAACATTTCCTAAACCAGTACAGCAGTGGTGTAGCCACAGGTGGGCCTGGGTGGGCCGGGGCCCACCCACTTAGAGCTCAGGCCCACCCAACAGTAGCACACGTTTAGGGGTAGCTGGTGGGGATCTCAAGCTCCGCCAGCTGAAGACTTCCCCCCCCCCCCCGATGGTAACGAAAATGCAACTCTCCATGATAACGGCACCTGTGCATGCTCAGTTTTCAGCGCATGCCTGCTGCAGACTGCCATGGTGGAAAGAAGCATTTTCCTGCCAGCTGACATATATTTTTGGTGGTGGTTGGGGGGGGGGGGGGGGGGGGGGGGGAGAGAACACTTGGTGCCCACCCACTTCTTGCCTAGGCCCACCCAAAATCTGTTGTCTGGCTACGCTCCTGCAGTACAGCCACATCTGAAGAAACTCATACCAAACCAGCCCTCTGTGGGCACATTTTACATGCCACCCAAAATCCACAAACCTGGAAACCCTGGCAGACCAATCATATCGGATATTGGCACACTCATTTTTATAATTTGGACTGAGGGGGAAGAAACTCTAAAACAATTTTACAGTTTTTTGAATACATACCATCCTACAATCAGATTCAAAATTGACTACTCCCCAGAAAAAGTCAATTTTTTGGACACCACAATTTCAATCAGCAATGGCTACATACAAACATCCATATATAGGAAACCCACAGACAAATGCAGCTACCTCCACAACTCCAGCTTCCACCCATCACAAAAAAATCCATTATTCATAGCTACACAACCCCAAAATAATCTCCAAGAATATTGCCTCCTCCCTCAAAACACCCAGGGAAAATCTGCTACAATAAAAAGAAAAGAAAGCCACAGACAGAATCCCCCTTATAGTGACTTACAACACAGAGCTGGAAAAACTGAAGAAAATCATAAGAGATCTGCAGCCACTACTCCAGGAGGATGAATTACTGAGAGAGATAGTCCCATCCCCATCAGTGCTGGCCTTCCGACAGCCACCCAATTTAAAACACAAGCTAGTGAGAAGCAAGCTCTCAACAGAGACCCATAAAGAAGAGAATGGCACACATCCTTGCAATATATCCAGCTGCAAACTATGCCAAAACATTTCACAAGACTCCCCCCCAGTCACTCACAAAGGAAAAATATTCAACATAAAGGAATCCTTCACATGCTCATCTTCCAATGTAGTATATGTCATCCAGTGTAAAAAATGTGACGAAGGATGCTATATTGGAGAAACAAGCCAGATGCTGAAGAAGAGATTTAATTTACATAGACATCATATGAAAAATGCTAGTGCCAACTAGAATGTTACCTCTGTGGGACAGCACTTCACAGAACCAGAACACTGAACTAATGATTTTATGGTGAGAATACTTAAGGGAAACTTTAAAACAATACAGGAACGCAAGACCTTTGAAGTCAAAATGATTAAATATTTTGACACCCATCAGACAGGACTTAACAAAGATCTGGGTTTTCTAGCCCATTATAAACCATGAAATTTCACTGCTTTGTCACCCTCTGATCACCATGCATATCTCTCTGTCCCCCATCCTCTCAGCCCTCTCTGTTTCTCACCTAGCCCACCCCTCCCTCATCCTTTCAGACCATCACTGAAATACTTTGATGTTTCACTTATATATGCTGTTACTTATCAAAATTTGCTTATTTCTGATCTGACAAAGAAGGGCTACCTTTGAAAGCTAATCAAAAAATGTATTAAGTTAGTCCAATAAAAAGGTATCATCTTATTTTCTTTTCTATGTTTTATTTTATTCTATTTCTATTGACTGCTTTTAGAAGTGTACTAACACGGCTACCACATCTCTCTACTGTGCATGTACTGGAACGTTATTCTGTGAGATAAATATCAGCCTCGCAAAAATTTCTTGCACATAAAAAGGGTCAATTCTGTTAAGTGGCACCTAAAAATCAGCGCTGAATATTTAACAACCTGAGCGCTATTCTATAAAGGCTGTGCGTCCTTTATAGAATAGAGCTTAGGGCAAAAACCGCATCTAACTTTAGGTGTCTGCAATTAAGCTTGGTTTGGCTGAATTCTACATTTACGCATGCAAAATCTTGAATGCCCCAAGCTGTGCCCCAAAACGTTTACGTGCATTAGGATTTATGCACCGATTGTTACAGCATACGATGTGCACATAAATCCTAATTAAGGCCAATTAAAACCAATAATTGGTTGTTAGCAGCTAATTATTGGCACTGATTGGCTTGTTAAGCAATTAAGTTGCACACACAAATCGGCTGTGTGTACTGATTTGCACACACAACTTTAGTTGCTGTTTATTATGATGCTGATAGTTATGTGCACAACATTCCAATTCATGCACAGATATAATTTTTTTTTCTGGGTACAGAACTGTCACCTCCCATTCTGTCTTAAAAGCTGCAGACACTTATATGCTCACAGCAAAAAGAAAAAACTGGCATTAAAACTTCTCAGCTAACCCTTTCATGCATCCAGGTGCTGGCATTGTGCTCGCCTTAAAATCGTTTCTGTGCGATACGACTAATAGGCTTCTTACTATTCATTTTAATATGCCGTGCACCGATTTGTTCTGCGTTGTGCGCTCAGAAACTTGTGTGTAGACCTCTCGGTGATCCTGTGCTTCCACCTGCAGTAGCTTTCGGCCGACTACATTACCATCAATTCCATTATCTGCCTGTAAGCAGTTACACTTTGCAATTTCTCAGGCAGTCAGAACTAATGAGGGGTAGGGGAGGGTGTCTGGCTCTCAGAGTCTTCACATGACTGTTATCGATTGTTTATGAAACAAGGCTGGACATATTTAATACTTCTAGCTCAGGCACTAACTCACTGCCATGCCAGGAGATTCTAATGTTCTCTGAAATGCTTCTAGCTGTCTCCCTAAACATTCTTGTGCTGGACTGCCTGGATCAGCAGCCCATATTCATTATTCCATTTGCATATTATTATTATCAAGATTTGTATGGCACATAAAAGATGTACAAGGCACTTTATAGAGACATAGGGAGGGTACTTCTGTAACAGAGCTCCAGGGTAGGGAAGACACATTGATATATGTGTTGTACATACTCTATAAAGGGAACATTCAAGTCAATGTACCATTACAAAATTGACTCCTGAAAAGCTGCCACTCAGAATTACACCTGCTGTGAGGCACAGTAACAGTGCACTGGAAAGAACTGCCATTTTTCAGTGTACTTTATAAGGCATACATGAGTGCCAGTTTGCCCCTACTCTACCCATTCCTCACCCCCCCCCCCCCCCCCCCAACAATGCCTACACATGTGTAGGACAATTTTTTTAACAGGTCACATGGCTGGAAAGACACATAACTGCCTATTCAGCCGGTGGTGGTCAGCGTTTTTCTGTCCGCTGCTGGCTGGATTCCCGGCTGATCAATGCCGGACTATATCTAGGCAATGGCATTGTATATCTGATTGTATGTTGGCTACCAAATCTTATGCAGTTAAGTGCAATACTCAACCCTTAACTGCATAAGATGAACTGAATAAGATAAGACTGAACATAAGAACAGCCATACTGGATCAGACCAATGTTCCATCCAGCCACAGTGGCCAATCCAGGTCAAAGGTTCCTGACAGAAACCCAATTAGTACCACTATTCCATGCTACCAATCCCAGGGCAAGCAGTGGCTTACCCCATGTCCATCTCAATAACAGGCTATGGACTTTTCCTTCAGGAACTTGTCCAAACCTTTTTAAAACCCAGAAATGCTAATCTCCGTAACCACATCCTCTGGCAATGAGTTCAAGAGCTTAATTATTCTTTGAGTGAAAAAATATTTCCTCCTATTTGTTTTAAAAGTATTCCCATTCAATTTCATTGAGTGTCCCCTGGTCTTTGTATTTTTTGAATGAGAGAAAAACTGATGCACCTCCACCCGTTCCACTCCACTCAGGATTTTGTAGACTTCAATCATATCTTCCCTCAGCCATCTCTTTTCCAAGCTCTTTAGCCTTTTGTCATATGAGAGGAGTTCCATCACCTTCATCATTTTGGTCTCTCTTCTTTGAATCTTTTCTAATTCCGCTATATTTTTTTTTAGATACGGCGACCGGAATTGAACTTAATATTCAAGGTGAGGTCGCACCATGGAGCGATACAAAGGCATTATAATATTTTTATGTGACCCAACATGCAGTTATCATAAGCAGTTAAGGGCAGACTGTCGGTATTTACCGCATAAGTGCCAACTCCTTCCCCAGAATGATCACACGTTAGCTGGTTTCGGCTCAGATGCTAGCCATGAATATTCGGCAGTCCTAACTGGTTAAATGCCATTAAATATTCTCAGTTAGCCACGGACAAGCAATTTAAATGGCCAAGAGCCTCTCTGCGCCATCTGCAAATAGGTGGGAAAATGTGGGATAGAAATGTGACAAATAAATAAGTAAATAAAATCTAAATTGCTTTGAATATCAGGCAATATGTGTCTCTATAAAATGCGCCAAGCATTGTGCCTGCAACACATCTGTGAGCAGCTGTAACTGCTTAACAAATAGAGGGATCAATATGGCACAAACCGTGAGACAGAATTGGACGGGCAGCTGCCATTGAAAGGGTGGAAGATGTGGTGAGATGAAATGTGATCAGTGGAGAGACAAGAGACAGCCCTTCTTTCTGACTCCAAACAACTCCTAATTCATCAACAATCTCCTCTTTGAATTCTGACCAATATATGGCTTGTACCACTATGGTCATTTTTAGAGAGGAACATCATTCCACTCGACTCTGAACGCACTCTTTAAGCTCTTTGCTTAGTAGAAAGATCCACAGGCCCCTTTAAACATGGTAGGTAGGTCTCTGCCCTAGAGGCCTTATAATTTAAGTCGCCACTTGAGGCAGTGGAGGGTGAAGTGACTTGCCCAAATTGACAAGGAAAGCCATAGAAGAAATGGGACTGGAACCTCAACTTCCTGGGTTCTCAGCCCACTGTTGTAATCATTGAGCTCCCTAGACCAGAAGGATGCAGGCTATGGTCCAGACTGAGACATTTCCCACAGTGGTATGTACCTGTTAGTCTGAATCCCCAGAATCCTTGTGTGCTCACTGTCTCTCTCTGCATAATATAGGAATGTGAGTATACTCATGCATGTGAGTTCAGAGAAAAGCTGTTAGTGGGTGAGGCACAATGGTGAAAGAAAAACAACTACAGTTGAGCAAAATAACCTTTAGGAAGTAAGATGGACCTCTTTCTGTTTGATACGGCTGCTGTCTCTAGATCAGAGAACTGCTAGTCGTAGCCTCAACAGATAGAACCTAGTTCTGGTTTTCAGTCTCCATTAACTCTTGCTGGATTTGAACCAACAACCCAGACATATTCATGTTGCAATGTCTTCCTAAATCAAAACATCAGTATGACTGCCAAAATCAACTGTGCTCTATTGAATCACCACAGTACCATTTTGACTTTTTTTTAGGGAACAGACATCAAATTCTTTTCTTTTCTCTCCTACTTACTCTAACAGCTTGAGAGTTGATGCCAAACAATAAAGACTGGGAAAACAGAGGGAGTTACAGGTTTGTTTGTTTGTTTGTTTTTTGGCAAACTTGAACAGAAGAGAATCTCTGGCATGATTTTCCTGAATCTCAGCTACCAGATTTCAAAGAATAGATTACACAGGAGCTGTCAAAGGGGAAAAAAGATAAATGTTGTAGCAGAAGCACAAAAACATATTTCCCAAGGGGCAACCACTAGCAAGTTCTGTTCTATTCCCACTCACTAGCTGTGCAGAAGGAAGGAGTCAAACTTTTTGGCTGCTAAACAGAATAACTGTAAGCTTTTATTATTATTACAATTAAATAATAAAACAGAGAGGCCGCCTATGTAATAACAATTAGCATGAAGGTTAGGCTAATTTGCAGGTATTAGAAACAGTGTGCTATACAATAAGATATATTCTGAGTTCTGTATATTTGCATTGGAAAAACTGCCATGTGCCTGTTTGTGTGATGGGTGTATAAAAACTTTAGCTTTTAAATGGTTCATGTGATGAAAGCATTGTCACCTCCCTGCCTCCTTCTACACAGGCTTCCTATTAGTAACAGAAAGTCAAGGTCGAAGGCAGGAGTTAGAACAGGGCAGTGCCTTCAGCATGTGTATTTGCTGTGAAGCCTGACTTACCATACTCTTTTATTACTATAGGCCCAACCTGAGGTCTTAGAATGCCAGCTGTGGCTAAGGGAAGACCCTGGATTCCTGGAGAGAGAGCAGATGCTGAGAGAAGGGGGAGGAAAGGGAGAGATAAATGGCAAATGCGACCTCAGGGGGAGGAATGCTGGCTTCGGCCTAACCCCTGGTAAGCCTTTCCTCAGCTGAGAGGTGCCCAGCTCTACCACTGGCTGCCTTTCAGGTGCTGTGGAGGACTTGCAGCTCATCTGCATATCCTTACAGCCTTCTCCGGGGTGACACCCAGGTCCACTCCGGTCCACTCAGGGCCTCCACTCTAGGTGCCCAGCGCTCCCACCAGGTGCTGTGGAGGACTTGCAGCCCTTCTGCATTTCCTCACAGCTGTATCCGGGGTGACTCCAGGTCCACCCCGATCGTCCCAGGGCCCTCGCTCCAAGTGCACAGAGTTTCCAGGTGCTTTTTGGCTAGGATCAGGCGACCCTCAGGGGGAGGAATGCTGGCTTCGGCCTAACCCCTGGTAAGCCTTTCCTCAGCTGAGAGGTGCCCAGCTCTACCATCGGCTGCCTTTCAGGTGCTGTGGTGGACTTGCAGCTCATCTGCATATCCTTACAGCCTTCTCCAGGGTGACACCCAGGTCCGATACACTCAGGGCCTCCACTCTAGGTGCTGCGCACTTAACGGTGCACGGGGCATTTTTCTCTTTACATCTAATCTTCTTCCCAGTTGTTAAAGTACCTCAGTCGTTTATGGCCCCTATTCACATTCTCTTCCTAGCCCTGTCCCTTCCTAATCTTTTCCCTCACCCCCTACCTCTCTCCGCTACAGGAACTCACTGCCCATCCATCGACTTCATCACCTCACCTTCTCTCCTACCCTCTTCCTCCCTCTTGGCTTTTAATCTTCGTCTCTTTCTTCCCTCCATTTTGCCTTCCCCATTCCACCTAAATACCTCTCGCCTTCGACGCCTTCGTGGCCACACCTCTCCTACTCTCCTCCGCTCTCTTTTACACCTTCTCTTCCTCTCAGCCGGTGACATCAATCCCAATCCTGGCCCTCCTCACCAACTATTATCCCAACTCTACAGATCTCACCGCGACCTCTCTAACCTCATCTCTATTCCTCTACTCCCCTCCTCTTCTCTGCCCTTCTCTTGCGCCCTATGGAATGCCCGCTCTATCTGTAACAAACTCCCCTATATCCAGGACCTCTTTATCTCGCGTCACCTCCATCTGCTCGCCATAATAGAAACCTGGCTCTGCCCTGATGACTCTGCTTCAGTCGCAGCCCTCTGCCATGGCAGTTATCTTTTTTCACATACTCCTCACCCTGCTGGTCGCGGGGGCGGTGCTGGACTACTTCTCTCTCCCTCCTCCAGATTTCACTGCTGCTCCCCAGTATCTCTCCACATTCGTCTTTCCCTACACCCCTTCCCGTGCACTCCGCTCCATGGATAAATTCTTCTTATCTGTTCCCTTCTCCACTACTGCCAACTCCAGACTTCGCGCCTTCTGTCTCGCTGCACCCTACGCCTGGAATAAACTTCCTGAGCCCCTATGTCTTGCCCCATCCTTGGCCACCTTTAAATCTAGACTGACAGCCCACCTCTTTAACATTGCTTTTGACTCGTAACCACTTGTAAACACTCGCCTCCACCTACCCTCCTCTCCTCCTTCCTGTACACATTAATTGATTTGATTTGCTTACTTTATTTTTTGTCTATTAGATTGTAAGCTCTTTGAGCAGGAACTGTCTTTCTTCTATGTTTGTGCAGCGCTGCATATGCCTTGCAGCGCTATAGAAATGCTAAATAGTAGTAGTAGTAGTAGAATAGAGAGGGGGCAGATGTTCGATGAGGGGAAAAGAGAAAGAGAGATGACAGGTGCTGGAATTCATTGCCAGAGAATGTAGTAAAATCAGTTAGTTTAGTAGGGTTTTAAAAAAGTTTAGACGTCTTCCTAAAGGAAAAGTCCATAGACCATTATTAAAATGGACTTAGGAAAATCCACTGCTTATTTCTAGAATAAGCAGCATAAAATGTATTATACTGTTTGGGGATCTTGCCAGGTACATGTGACCTGGATTGCCACTGTTGGAAACAGGATGCTGGGCTTGATGGACCTTTGGTCTGTCCCAGTATGGCAATACTTATGTACTTATGTAAATTAGCATGGCAGATAGAACAATTTAAACAAGGAAAATGACCCCAAACAGTGTCCTTCCTCTGAGGAAGAGCTGAGAGTGTTCGAATAGCTTTCAGATTTTTATCTCTCTTAAAGGCTATCATTATGACCCTATTGGCAAAATGTGGAATGGATTGTATAATGGGCCAATACTTTCTAAGCCAGAGATTGTCAACCTTTTCCATCTCATGGCACACTGACAAGGCGCTAAAATTCTCAAGGCACACCATGAATTTTTTAAGGATATATGTCCTCTCCACCCTCTTCTCACCCTGCCCTACCCCCTTGAGTTTCTCCCTCCCATACAGACTTAACTTAAAAAAAAACTTTAGTCTATAATATAGTTTGATAAAGGCATGATAACATTTAAGAGATCCTAAGAATTGAGAAGAAAAAAAAGGAAGAAAAATCCAACAGTCAATTGCAGGAGAAAAGGGCTTCATCAACAGCTTTGACTGGCACTTCACTTACCCTGACCCAGAGAAACAAAACAATTTTTGGATGTCCCAAACACGGATATTCTGCGCATATGCAAAAACTAAGCATGCGCAGAGTACCAGCATTAGTGGCTCAGGAACCAGCTGCTGACTGCCAAACTGTGCTTCTGAGTGCCTTCAGGGACATCTTCAGCTGACGGGGCTTGGGGACCCCTACCAGCCACTGAGAGTCCCATGGCACACCTGCAGACCATCCACGGCATAACAATGTGCCAAGGCACACGGGTTGAAAATCACTGTTCTAAGCATTACAGTTTCTGCTGGGTACTTGTGAATGTTGCTACTATTCCGCAGATCCTTTTACATGTTTTCCACTCCCTCCCGGGTGTCCACTCTGTTACAAATCCTAGTATCGTCCGCAAAAAGGCAAACTTTACCTTCTAACCCTTCGGCAATGTCACTCGCAAATATACTGAACAGAATCGGCCCCAGCACCGATCCCTGCATTCTGGTGTGGTTAACCAGAACCCACTTTCAGGAAATTGCAGAGGCCTAAGTAACTTCTGTCATCTTTCCGTACACAAAGATGCAGAATTGTTCAACCAAACTGAAATGCAGCCAGGTTCCTGTCAGTTTTGCTAAGGTCTGTGGTAAAAATCCATTTGATTGAATGTTATGGATCTCTGCAAAATTTGCAGTGGATCCCTGGAAATTCGCCGACTCAGAGCAAATTTCCATACTCAGTGTAGATTTTGCCACAAAGTTTAAGCTAAGCACAGATTTCGCACATCTTTCCCGACTTGGCTGGCAAACATTCTTCCCAGTGAAAATGCTCCACACACACCAGGAAAGAAAAAGAGATAAAGGCTGAGCGTGATGAGTTTTTAACTGCAGAGACTCGTACTTGAAGAGAACATTTATAGGTTATTTAAATCATAATCCTTCCCCATCAATACAATTTGTTTTTAAATTTTATTACAATCAACCACTTTTAAGTGTTTTTAATCAGCCAAAGTGCAACCCTAAGGCAGTGCAATGCAAGCACTCTGATGTGTAATAAGGAAGTTGTTTAATTAAAGGTATTCCCTACTTAACCAACTCCTTTGATTGTAAGCCTGCATGTTTCCAGTACTGTGCACAAACGTGGTAAAGTCATGGCACTGTGGCTGAAAGCACCAAGTACTTCTCATTTAAAAAGAGGAAGAAATGAATTCATTAAAGACAGCAGTGGATCTAGTAATACAACCCCTTAAATACAGTCTACGTGCCTTTTAGGAGAAGCACTGCAAGGGGGCATATCTGAAGCATAAAAACACATTACAAACACAAATACACAGCATAACCAATGATCTTACTGAACAATATACAATCTACATTCCCTTCGACCCTCATGGTGCCTGATACACACCTACCTCATTAGACCATAATATAACCTGTATTTGTTATCAACCGAATTGGAGAACACCATTACGGGTACTATGTAAGCCACATTGAGCCTGCAAATGTTGGGTATTATTAGGAAAGGTATGGAAAACAGGTGTGAGGATGTTATAATGCCGTTGTATCGCTCCATGGTGTGACCGCACCTTGAGTATTGTGTTCAATTCTGGTCGCCGCATCTCAAGAAAGATATAGTAGAATTGGAAAAGGCGCAACAAAGGGTGACTAAAATGATAGTGGGGATGGGACGACTTCCCTATGAAGAAGGACTAAGGAGGCTAGGCTTTTCAGCTTGGAGAAGAGACGGCTGAGGGGAGACATGATAGAGGTATATAAAATAATGAGTGGAATGGAACAGGTGGATGTGAAGAGTCTGTTCACGCTTTCCAAAAATACTAGGACTAGGGGGCATGCGATGAAACTACAGTGTAGTAAATTTAAAACAAATCGGAGAAAATATTTCTTCACCCAACGCATAATTAAACTCTGGACTTCGTTGCCAGAGAACGTGGTGAAGGTGGTTAGCTTAGCAGAGTTTAAAAAGGGGTTAGATGGTTTCCTAAAGGACAAGTCCATAAACCACTACTAAATGGACCGGAAAAATCCACAGTTCCAGGAATAACATGTATAGAATGTTTGTACGTTTGGGAAGCTTGCCAGGTGCCCTTGGCCTGGATTGGCCGCTGTCATGGACAGGATGCTGGGCTCGATGGACCCTTGGTCTTTTCCCAGTGTGGCATTACTTATGTAAACAGGTGGGAAAATGTGGGGTACAAATGTAACAAATAAATAAATAAAATAGTACAGGAGGACAGAAAATCCCATAGGGTGAGGCAGATAGGGATTTTCCCAAGTCATGCCCTAATCCCCCCCCCCAGCCCCACCTTTTCTTTTTCCAAATTAAGGGGCCCTTTTACTAAGCTGAATAAGCGTCTATGTGTTCCCAACGTGCGCCAAAATGGAGTTACCGCCCGGTTACCGTGTGGCTCTTGCGGCAATTTCATTTTTGGCATGCGTCTGATACGCGCGGCTGAAAAATAATTTTTATTTTTGGATGCGCGCCAAGTGGCATTTAACGAGCATAGGTCATTTCCGCCCGGTTACCGCATGAGACTTTACCACTAGGTCAATGGCTGGCGGTAAGGTCGCAGACCCAAAGTGGACACGCAGCAATTTTGATTTTGCCGCACATCCATTTTCAGCAAAAAATGTTTAAAAGGCCTTTTTTACAGGTGTGCTGAAAAATGGATCGGCGTGTGCCCAAAGCCCGCGCCTACACTACCGCAAGCCATTTTTCAGCACACCTTAGTAAAAGGACCCCTAAATACTTCTGTCCAGAAAGAAGGAAGAAGCTACTTGCTGGTGAAACCTTCATACAGGTGCATCACAGAGATCTAATCTAATCGAATCCAGTTTTTATATTCTGCAAATAGCCTTAAGAGTTTTATGCGTATCAGATAAAGCCAGGCATACCTGGGAAGGTACATAAAGTGAATCTTCTACATAACAATTGCTTACACACCAATCGACAATGTCCAGATACTTAAGAAAGATATTTCTTGAAAAGCTATGTTTTTAAGTTTTTCCAAAACAAAAGAGAGCAATTAAGATGCCTGATAATCAAAGGTAAGGCATTTCAAATTTTAACTCCTGCAAAGGAGAAAGCCGACTGAAAAAAACTTCATAAACCTACTTGCTTTCGCAGAGGGTAAATGTAATATCAGAAAATCTCTCAATTTCTTAAGACTATCATAGATTGGAAAGTGTATAATAGAGAGCATGTACTGAGGAGCTAGATCATGTAGTATCTTAAAAATAATAATACAAGATTTTAAAATTATTCTAGCCTGGATGGGTAGCCAGTGGGCCTTAATCAGCAATGGTGTTCTGTTAAATCTTTCCTGCAGATTAAACCAAACTGACTGCTGTATTTTGCAAAGTCTGCAGCTTTTTTACAAAAGTGTATGATTATATCCTACATATAACATATTACATAATTCAACTGACTCAATATCAACACTTGCACCATCTATTTGAACTGTAAACCCTCAAAACAGTGTGGAATACTAAGGGGTCCTTTTACTAAGGTGCGCTGCAAAATGGGCTGTACTAGTGTAGATGTGTGTTTCGGGCACACGCAGATCCATTTTTCAGCGCGCCTGTAAAAAAAGGCCTTTTTAAAACTTTTTGCTGAAAATGGACATGGGACAGAATTAAAATTGGCGCGCGTCCATTTTGGTTCTGAGACCTTACTGTCACCCATTGACTTAGCAGTAAGGTCTCATGTGGTAATCATCTACGTGCGTAGAATGACGATTACTGCCCGGTTTCCAGCATGCGAGTAAAAAACAATATTACCTCCCGAGCCACGCGGTAGTCAGGCAGTAACTCCAAACTGACATGCGTAGGATATACGTAAGCGCCTATGCAGCTTAGAAAAAAAGGGCCCCTAAGGTTCTAGTGATTTGCTCAACCTAAACCCTTTAAACCCAGAAAACAGATTTAATTACCAGAGATGCCAGGTTACCCAGTTCCAGGCTAGATATGTTTCAGCCAGTCCTGGTTTTGAACTTATATCCCAAAGCAGTGTGGGATTTGTAGTGTCTGATCTTGCCCACTGAAATCAATGCTGCAAGACCCATAATGCAGCATTGATAGAGTGGTCAGAAATGTATTTATTTATTTTTTATTTTTTTGAATTAATTTACTATACCGTTTCTTATTGCATTCGCAAAACAGAATGGTTTACATCTTAAAAAAGAAAATTTATATTAAATTTATATTAAAAACATACAGGAAATCCATAAAATTTGATAGAAAAGTCCAGCAAAACAAAAACATCCATATTAAAAGGTATGTAGACAATAGAAATCCAGGACTGTCATAAAATCTTCAGCCTGGAACTGCGGAACTCGGCATCTCTACCAGAGGAGGACTTTGATATTTAGGAAACTGAGCAGAGCCTATAGTTTTATTTCCATTCTGTCAAGTAATGAAAAACCATAGTTGTTACTTTTACCTCACGGCGAACCATAAATCCCTTTATTTCAAAGGCTGGAGCTTTGCTTACTGCCCAGGGCATTATAGACTGCCAATTTAGATTTTCCTATTTAATTACATGAAAGTGCATAATGCAAACTCAGGGCACTAACCGGGATATCTTTGCAAAATAGTATTTTCTCTGCAAATAAACCAGCCAATCGAGAGTATTAGAACAAAGTGCTTGAAGTGGGGAGTCTATCTGCCCCCCAGCACCAGAGGAGCTGATCTGTGTTTCAAAAGAGAGCTAGCAGAACCTGCAGAACCCAAAAGGCTTTGATGCTCATTAAGAAGGACTCTGAACTATTCAGAGCAAATTTTGTATTCTATTATGGCTACAAAAACTGGGACTAAGGGCCCAATATTAAGAAAATGCTGAGCTCCTAAATTTATGCTCCTAAATTAGCCTCCTAAATGTGTGCCCTATTTTCAGCTGAAAATTCATCTTAATTTAGAAACGTAAAAGTTATGGTCACAAATTTAGGCCTGAAATTTGTTTGCCTAGATTTATGAGCCTACCCCTGGATTCTATATAGCGTGCCTAGCGTTCTGCAATGAAATCTAAGCATATTCTATAACAATGTGCGTAACTTAATTGGCTTAACAAGCTAATCAGTATTGATAACAGCATCTAACAAGCAATAATGAGCACTAATTGGCAATAATAGGAATTTACACTCAGAATTTGCTAAGCACATTCTGTAATAAACTGCGCCTAAATTCTAATGCATGCAGTGGAAAACGGGTGCGGCCATGGGTGGGGAAATTGGTGTTTCGTGGACATTTCAAAATTTAAACGTGTAGTTATAGAATATGGCCTAGTGCACATAAATCAATGCGCAAGGATTTATGCCACGTCCTCATTGGTGTAAATGGAGGCATATAGTTTTAGGCGCTGGGATATCAGCTAAGCATGTTCTATATACCGTGTCTAAATCTTATAGAATACTCTTAAGTGGAAATGTTTTCTGTGTGGATTTTTTAAGTGCCACATATAGAACCTGGCTCCCTAGGGTAATATTCCGCAGCCTGGTACAATCAATGGTGCTAAGCCACTTGGATTACTGTAATTCCATTTACGCTGGATGCAAAAAACAAATCATTAAGAAACTCCAAACAGACCAAAATACTGCAGTCAGACTCATATTTGGAAAAGCGAAATACGAAAGCGCCAAACCCCTAAGAGAAAAACTACACTGGCTCCCACTGAAAGAACGAATTGTGTTCAAAATCTGTACCTTGGTTCATAAAATCATTCATGGCGAGGCTCCGACTTATATGTCGGACCTCATAGACTTACCAACCAGGAACACAAAAAGATCAGCACGCACATTCCTGAACCTCCACTACCCCAGTTGCAAAGGACTTAAATATAAATCAATATATGCATCTAGCTTCTCCTACGTCAGCTCACAACTGTGGAATGCACTACCAAAGGCCTTAAAATCAATGCACGAATTAACAGCCTTCTGGAAGTTACTAAAGACCAACGTGTTCGAGAAGACATATCATATTAAGCCATCATAAATGCCCTAACATCAAAACTCTATTAGAACCAGAAAAAAAACATATTCTCTACACCTGATTGCATCAATCAGTTTGTCACCAATGAACATTAACGCATTACCCCTTTATCTCTTATGCCTGTAATGAACTATTTATCCAACCTACTTTATCATTTACTTTAACATGTATGAACTTTAATGTAACACTGCTTTGTATTTCTCATTCTGGAAATGGCGAGCGCCAATTTGGCATAATGTAAGCCACATTGAGCCTGCAAAAAGGTGGGATAATGTGGGATACAAATGCAACAAATAAATAAATAATAATGCTGAACTTCAGTGCTAAGCTCCTAATTTCTTTTCCCTGCCCTAAGTCCACCCCTGTTGCCACCCACTTAATGCTCCTAAATGTAAGAAGTTTGTGAAATTTTGAGTAAAAGTCATGCGCTCAGCCCTAGTATATTTTCAAAGAGCATAACTCTCAAAGGGGCCCTTTTACTAAGCTGCGCTGAAAGTGGCCTGCGCTATTACTAGTACGTGGGTTTCCCGTGCGCTGAGGCCACTTTTAGCACAGTTGTAAAATGGTCGCATTTTCTATTTATTCCATTAATGGCAACTTGCTAATTTCCCAATTAGTCCCTGGCCATTAGCTTGTGAGTCCTTACCGACACCTATTTACTAGGCGGTAAGGGCTCCCACGCTAACCATGTGCTAGTCAGTTAGCACGCAATGATGCAGCTGTGCTAACCCATTAATGCTGAGCACTCTGAAGCTCAGCCCCCAACCACACCCCAGCACATGGGAAGCGCATGCTGATACCCAAACTTCCTCTTTTTACACTTGCTCAACCCTTAGGCTTTATCGCCTATGTTTATGCAGATGATATTCAGTTATTACACACCATAGATTATACCAACGATCATATGATTCAGAACATTAACTATAATCTGACACTGATTGGTTACAAAACCCCAAAAAAGGCGGAAGACAACCCAAAACAGACCAAAAACAAGGGAGTTAGAGCGCCAGAAAAGTTTAATAGGACCCTACACGGTCCGTGTTTCGGCCAGCAGGCCTTCCTCAGGGGTCTAAAATAAAACAAAACAAATAAATTAACATATGTACATATTAAATATAAAGTACAATTCTTCCAAAATTAAAAATTAAAAACATAAAATATAGAAGTTAAAACCAATTTAACAATGAATCCAAAGATGTTAGGGAAATATCAAAAGCACATAGACACACATCACAGACAGCGTTGAAACAAAATGTGTAAAGCTAATATGAAAGAGAAGATAAAAGTCCTTACCATTATTTAATTTTCTAATTAATAATATTTTTTATTAATAATATTAATATATTTTCTATATATATTATTAAATAATGGTAAGGACTTTTATCTCCTCTTTCATATCAGCTTTACACATTTTGTTTCCTTTTTAGATCAATTCTGTATATGCCATTTTGTAATATTCTAAATGTTGTTACATAATTACATTGTAGATTTTTATTAACACATATTAGTACCCCTGTTACTTTCTTTAGTGTATAATTAATATTTTATGTGGTATAATTTTTCCCCACTATAAGGTCTGACATTTCAACGCTGTCTGTGATGTGTGTCTATGTGCTTTTGATATTTCCCTGACATCTTTGGATTCATTGTTAAATTGGTTTTAGCTTCTATTTTTTATGTTTTTAATTTTTAATGTTGGAAGAATTGTACTTTATATTTAATATGTACATATGTTAATTTATTTGTTTTGTTTTATTTTAGACCCCTGAGGAAGGCCTGCTGGCCGAAACACGGACCGTGTAGGGTCCTATTAAACTTTTCTGGCGCTCTAACTCCCTTGTTTTTGGTCTGTTTTGGGTTGTCTTCCGCCTTTTTTTGTGTTTTGTTTTGTCTTCACGGGAGATTTGGACTTCTCTTACTGATTGGTTACAACATAACAAATTAATGTTCAATCCAAATAAATCTAGCTGCGTTCTCTTCTCAAACTCCCCAAACGCCTCTCTATCATGGCCCATCCTTCTTGAGGCAATTGCTATTCCTCAATCATCTAACACAAAAATTTTAGGCGTTATTTTGGATGGTTCACTTTCCTTTCGACCACACATTTCTACTGTAATTTGCCAATGTTTCTACAGAATACAACAAATCTGCTCAATTCACACTCTTCTTGATCCACCTGCTGCAATAAATGTATTCACCTACTCTCTTGTTATCAACAAACTTGATTACCTTAATTCTTAGGACTCAACACAACAGAATACTGCCATTAAACTCATCACTGGAAAAATGAAATTTGATCATGTTACTTCACTAGTGAAAGCTGCCCATTGGCTCCCCTGCCCCACTATATTATCTATAAGATTTTAGTCTTGGTCTTTAAAATCCATCTGTCTGGTGAACCACCCTATCTTTCTCATTTGTTTACCCCATATTCAAATACAAGAATCTTGTGATCATCTTTTCAAAATTTACTAATAGTGCCATCTTTCCGGGAGATAATCCATCAATATACCAGGAAGGCAATTTTCTCAGTTCAAGGTCCTGAACATTGGAACAAGCTACCCCAGTCCCTTCGGCAACAGACATTCAAAACTTTAAAATTGATCTTAAAATGTTCCTTTTCTCTGATGCGTACTCCTAATCCTGGTTTGATTGTTTTATTTACATGATTCTCTTTCCTGCTATTGTAATTTTTTTTTTACTGTTTTTGAGCCCAACACTATAAAGTCATTCAAATAGACTCTATAGCCTGAAAAAGCCAGAATTTGCCCTGCCACTGGCTTCTTTCTTCAGCCTCTCTAGCAGGCCGATGACCGGAACTCTGGCGCTATATGGAACAGCACCCAACCAACACCAATGCTCAACCGTAGAAAGATACAAATGATATACGCGCTGTTTGACCAAAAGCAAGGGAGAGGAAAATGCCTGGTGCATGAGCACAAGAGTTTCACGGTAAGCACAGCTCTTATACACATGCACCAGGCAAACCTAGAAGCAAAGTATCGGTGCTGTTCTTCTGCACTTTTAAATATAGGCTTTCCAATTTTTTTCACCTATAAAGCTTATTTTTAAGCACAGAAAAGAGGCACAAATGTGTGCTTTCACTTTCGGGTTTGCTCTGACTCGCACACATTTGTCTCCCACTACCAGCACTTAGGGGCTTGCACGGGCTTCCTTCTGCTTCCAAATTAAATAAAAACCGACATATTTTCAAGAACAATTAGTGGGAAATCCTCTCATCAAACATCCCAACTCCAGTTCATAGCTGGTGTTAGGTTTCCAGTGGTAAGGGCAGCTGTTCTCTAAGCATTGGGAGGCAATAGGAAATGACCTCATTAACATCCACATTTCAGGGGCGGACTGACCATTCTAGCAACCGGGCAGTGCTCAAAGGCCCAGAGGCTCTGCCCGGATGCCCGGTGTTAATATGTGTCCCAGCTTGAGACCCATCCACTGGAATAGTGGTGGGCCAAGTTACATAGCTTAAACAGCTGAAAAGCACTGACTAGGCCTGAAAATCAGATGATGGCCTTATAGCTGAGAGCCTGCAAGAGCAGGACTGCTTGGTGAGTCTTATTGAAACCTGGTACAACTTTCAAATTCAGTGTGAGAGTTAAGATGAAGGAATTAATGGCAGAAATGGTAAAAAGTTTGGTTCATAAGATGGAGTCTGTCCTTATAAGATGGCTCCCAGAGTCACAAGATACAAAGAAACTGATCTCTCTATATTAGGAAAGATGTTTACAAGTCCGGAAATTGGCGTTATTAAGTAATCTCAGAAAGGAGGGGCAGGTGGGCACCTGACCTGCGGTTAAGTATGATTCATAGATGAAAAAAAAAAAATTAGAAAAAAAGTCTTTCTCCATTGAGTTGTATGGACTGCAAATACTATATAAGGGGTGTGAATCTGAGTTAAAATCGGATTCTTTCCCCAACGCTCCCATGAGGCGAAGCTACGGTCCGACCGTTGAACCCAGAATTTGACTAATGTGTGCAACAGCTGGCAGATTCATTTGGTGAGAATAAAAGACTATCTTTATCTCTAAACTTCTCTAGTCTCAGTTTTAATCTGTTCCTTCTCTTCAAACTGTTTCACATAAATAATATACACATAAGTAAATTATCTTTCACTCATGTAGACTTTATGTGGGAACATAAATGGCCAAAGATTCACTTAGATCCTAGAAGACAGAAAGTTGTGGTCATGGGAATTAGATTTGAACTGCGCCTTCTGCCACCCCCCCTACACCTCCGTGTCCGAAGGCACTCCTTTGGACCCCGATTCATCTCACCATGGAAAGGGGTTCCGCGGAGGTCTAGGGAGGGGTGGATAAACAGACTCCTCAAAAAACAGTAAGCACAGCTCTTGTACACATGCACCAGGCAAACCCAGAAGCAAAGTATCGGTGCTGTTCTTCTGCACTTTTAAATATAGGCTTTCCAATTTTTTTCACCTATAAAGCTTATTTTTAAGCACAGAAAAGAGGCACAAATGTGTGCTTTCACTTTCGGGTTTGCTCTGACTCGCACACATTTGTCTCCCACTACCAGCACTTAGCCACTGGTGATCTAGTGGCCTCAGTGGGGGGGGGGCATGTTCTTTCCTGCCCAGTCCGCTGGGCTGCCGCTATTCCACCCCCCCCCCCTCTACCCAGCACCACCATATTTTAAAAATGGCGGCCGAGACTCCCTGCGGAAGTCTCTCGAGACTGTCGAGACCCGCGAGACTACTGCGGGAAGCCTTGGCCTCCATTCTGAAAACATGGCAGCACCAGTAGGTGGGGGAATAGTGGCAGCGCAGTGGGCAGGAAAGAACATGCCCCCCTGCAGAGGCCATCACACTACCAGGACCCCTCATGTAGGACCGGGGCAGTGGAGGTGTCCCAGACCAGCTTCAGTCTGCCCCTGCTATATGTGGTCATGTTTGGCTTGCACATTGTCAGCCGCACTAAAGCCCTCTGAGCATTCTGTGCCAATGCTGGCGCTAGTCCAGCGCTAATCGCCTCTAGCGCTGGTGTTCGGTTTTGAGCATCGGCCTGTAGATGTGCATCAGACTCTGCACTTTCTGATCCTAAATATCTTCCTGGGTCAGAGAGGAGAGCAGTGAAATTTTGATTTTGATTGGCTCCCTCTGGCTTAGCCCTAATTCCAAATTGGGTCCTTGTTTATTACACTTGAGTTTATTTATTTATTTGTTACATTTGTATCCCACATTTTCCCGCCTATTTGTAGGCTCAATGTGACTTACATAGTACTGGAGAGGCATTTGCTGACTCCGGTATGAACAAATACAAAGTGATGTTGTGGTAAGATAAAGTTTATGTGACTATGAGGCATATTTTCAAAGCACTTTGGGAGGCTAAGTGCTTTGAAAATGAGCCTCATAGACACATTAGGGAATCGTACAGCGGAAGAGTTGTGTTATGTCCATTCTGTACTTCAGTTTTGTTGCAGAGTTAACCACATAGTAAGTAAATACTCCCCCCCCCCCCCCCATGCATTATTTCAAAGTGTTAAATTGTACTAATGCACCTGTGTATTTAACATGTGTTATCACATTAAGACGCGAGACTGTTAGTTTGCAAAATCTATAGCCCTGATCATCTTTTGCATACGGAACAGATAATCAGAAGAATTTTCTCCAGTAGAAGATCAAAAGCTAGAAAATTCTGTGATGAAATCACAGAAATAAACCTTTTTAAGTCCTTTCTGTTGTAGGTACAAAGTAATGTAATCACTAAGGGGGTCTTTTACTAAGCCACGGTAGTTTTTTTAGCTCGTGGTAGAAATCAGCTGGCGGTAAACACCAAGACGCCCATAGGAATATAATGGGCATCTCGGCATTTACCACCAGCTGGTTTCTACTGTGAACTAAAAACACTACCGCAGCTTAGTAAAAGACCCCCCCCCCCCCCCCCATGTTAGCCCACTTTAAAGGTAATAAATAGAACTAAAACAAAAGAAAAGAAGAGAAGGTTTTCAGAGGCTGAGCCTTCTTCAGTTGGTTGTAGGGCTGTTGTAGAGACAGCACTTGATTTTCATTACTCAAGCTGCACTATGGGGCCCTTTTACTAAGGCGCTGGAGGGCTGACATGCGGGGTAGTGCATGCCAAATCGGCATTATCGCCAGGCTAGCGCATGGGCCCGGTGGTAATTCTGAGTTTGGCGTGTGCTGAATCCTATGGTAGAAAATTATTTTCTATTTTCTACCGCGGGGGCGTTCCCGGCGGTAATCAGCAGTTGGCGCGTGCTGCATCGTTATCGTGCAGGTAGCGCGTGAGCCTTTTCCACTAAGCCAATGGGTGGCGGTAAGGGGGTAGGCCATACATAGGCACGTGCTAGTTTTAATTTCAGTGCACGCACGTTTCCCGGCCACTAAAACAAGCCCTTTTCCCAGCTGCGGTAACAAATGGCCCAGCGCATGCCCAAAACATGTGCCCACACTACCTCATGCCGTATTGGGCTTACTGCTCGCTAAAAAGGAAACACCGCCAGGCTACTGCAGTAGCCCAGTGGTGGCTCCCACCCCCAGCGTGCTGTCATATGCGGTGCTACAAAAATATTTTTATTTTTCTAGCGCTGGTGTGTACCCTGTGGTAATCAGGCAGTGCCGTGCACTGCTCGGTTACCTCAATGGGTGGCGCTAAGGGCTCCCCCCTGAAATGGCTTCACTTGCCGCACGGCCATTTCCCGAAGAAAAGAAAGAACTACCTTTTAACCACTGCGGTAAAAGGGGCCTCAGTGCACATTAAAAACACGCACCAACGCCAGCGCAAGTTTGGTAAAAGGTGCCCACAGTTCTGTCTTCTACCCCAAGCCTGACTCTTTCCCAACTTGCTCAACTCAGAGGTGCATCCTCTGCATTGCAAGATTGCTTCCTGTGGTTTCAGCACAAAATTCTCCATTAGCACCCTGTCGATTGGAACCCTATCTATTAACACAAGTGGTTTTCCACTGAGCTGCAATGTATGCAGTTCCTTAAAATACCTCCAACATGATTATGCTGAGCTGTTGAGAGAGAGGAATGAAAACACCAGCAACTGGAACATTTTGATTCATTTTTCTGTTCCTCTTCTACCTCTCTTGAGCCTAACCTAACACATTTCTGAGTTTGGAAGCAACCACTTCCAAGTGGCTGGCAGCTGATGCTGAGCTAACCGTGCCGCTTACTCAGCATTGTTCAGGAACATTCTATAAATCAGAATCCAATTATCGTGTTAACCAAATTGGAAACAAATTTAATTAGAAAGCACCCCTCCTACATACGGTATTTTTCATTTTCCTATAATGAGAGCTTTTCTTGGGTATAATCAGACTGCTGCACTCTGCACTCCTGATGACGCCACCACCATGACTCTGTGAATCAGAGAGTTAAAGGAAGGGTCATGTCAGTAGATTTTTTAATTTGTTTTGGAAGGGCAGATGGTCAACCTAAGATTCATTAATTCTCTCCAGAACAGCGAGCGCTATACCTGCTGAGCTGAGCAGTACCGATCATCCCCTGAGGGGGAAAAGTGCATCTGCTCTACTATACTGAAGCTACATAATAAAAGCAGGTCACAGAGCTAGAATCTTTACAGCTGAGCAGCGAAAAGTTATCCAATTATACACAACAGCAAGAAAAATGCGTTCACTGCCCAATTCTCACGTCCACAGAGTACCTTCAAGGCTTTTCCGCCATCATGCAGTGAGAGAATTTTGTTTTAATTCGCTAGTAAACAAACAAATTTAATACCATTGCATTGGCTACCCCTAAAGGCTATTATCTGGGTTGTTTTTTTTTTTTAAGAATTCATGGATTAGCACCATCTTATTTAAGTCATTTGATATATTTGTATTTCAGAGCTGCCAAGTTACCCATTCCAAAAGGGAGACTTTTTGGCCAGTCCTGGTTTTAAACTTACATCCTAAGGCAGTGTAGTATTTGTAGTCCATGATGCTATCCATTGAAATCTGTGCTGCAGGTCCCATAATGCACCAGGATGAGATTGGCAGAAATCCAGGACCGCCCAAAAAGTCTCCCTCCTGGAATGTGTACCTTAGCAGCTCTGATATTTGTACCCCACATTTTCCCATCTTTTTGCAGGCTCAATGTGGCTTACAGAGTATGGAAATGAGAACACCATTACATGATTTAAGAGAACAGTCGATCATAAGCTGAAGTGAAAGAGGAATTTAGGTAGAAGGTGTTAGGTAAGCCCTGTCATTATTCAGCTGAGATCCCCTGACACAAACATTCAGCTGAAACACGGCCGTGTTGGGTTTATTTAATAAAGATTTTGAAGAATATATGGCTCCTGTGGTAATTTCTGCACAATATAGATTCAGCACAGCCTTTTCATTTGCCGAAACACAGCCATGTTGGTGGATTTAATAAAGATTTTCAAGAACATATGGTTCCTGTGGTAATTTCTGCACCATTGGCTGTCTTCTCTTTTGTTTTCTGTCTATCAGGTCTGTATCAGGTATTTACTTCTATTGACAGGAATTTGAGCCAAACCTGGTGCAAGACACCCTGATTCAAGACAGAATAATCTTCAAAAAGTTAGACAAAAATGTAGTGGCAGCCCTACCATTAGGCCACCTGAGGCGGGGGCCATACTGCAGCCTGCCTCTTGATGTAACTTCCTGTTTCCTCAGAGGCGGGATGCAGTAGCGAAGAGGCCGGTGCCAGCGGCCTATGGGAATCGCTGCTGTTGCTGCCTTTTCGGAAAAAAATAAGGTAAACATAGGGAAGAGGGTTGAAGAAGGAAGGGGGGAGATGATAAGTACATAAGTAATGCCACACTGGGAAAAGACCAAGGGTCCATCGAGCCCAGCATCCTGTCCATGACAGCGGCCAATCCAGGCCAAGGGCACCTGGCAAGCTTCCCAAATGTACAAACATTCTATACATGTTATTCCTGGAATTGTGGATTTTTCCCAAGTCCATTTAATAGTGGTTTATGGACTTGTCCTTTAGGAAATCGTCTAACTCCTTTTTAAACTCTGCCAAGCTAATCGCCTTCACCAGGTGCAGGGGCGTGGAAGCAGAGGCGGCATCTCATCCCTGCCTCAGGCGGCAGATTGCCTTGGGCCACCCCTGCAAAAATGTATTGGGTTAGTCCTCACTACTTGTTTGCTGTCTCATTTCTGGGTACTTGAGTAGACTAAAATGACAACCACATTATTAATTCATTCTGAAAACAATAAAATCCACAGCCACCAAGGCCCAGCCAACAGAAGTATGGACAGTGCTGTGATACTAATGACAACCTTCAGTGCATGGGAAACCATGTAAAAGAAAAAAAATAGGGATGTGATGATCCATGTGCATGTTCTGTTGTGAATGAACTTTAAAACAAATTTTTGGTCACTGACTCATTCACCTTTGTCAACATACTGTCACATACCTGGAACATCAGGCGTGGAGGCAGAGGCTAGAAGTTCAGGTTTGACGTGCCTACACTTCGGACGCGCATACACTGACGTCAGACGCCTTCACTAAAACTAGGAGTTTCCCTCCTCTCTTTGCCTCAGCTACTTCTTCCTGGTATCTGGTGCGTTCCTGCTGTGATTATTCCTGTTTTGCCTGGTTTTGACTCTGTGCTTCAACCTGACCTTTGCTGGATTGCTGCCTGCCCTGACTCTGTGCCTGGACCTGACTTCACTGAATTGTTGTCTGCCCTGACCCTGTGCCTGGACCTCACTTTGCTGGATTGCTGCCTGCCCTGACTCTGTGCCTGGACCTGACCTCTGCTGATTATTGTCTGTCTCTATCATCTCCTGAGTCCTGCTCTTGTCCCACTTTCCAAGTCCTGCTGGCCATCTGAACCCAGGAGCTCAACCGCTGGGGAACGGTGGCTGCCGCAAGTGAAGAATGAGGATTCCTGACTGCTGGTCTTCAGATCAGCACAAGGGCTCACTTCATTCCTGGACATTGTGACACATACATATTTCAAAGCTGGTGCTTTAGGCTATAACAGAGCACTGCAGTCTTTATCCCTGGATTCCATGTGTGGTGCCCAAAATTATGTGCAAAAATTTGGCGTGCATCAGGCAAATTCCGTAATTGCGGGCACAACTTAATTGACAAATGAGAAGTCAGTTGGCAATAATTGGGCGCTAACAATTATTAGTGCTAATTACATGGAAATACTTTTAAAACAAATAGGAGGAAATGTTTTTTCATGCAACGAATAGTTACATTCTGGAACTCTTTGCCAGAGGATGTTGTAACAGCGGTTAGCGTATCTGGGTTTAAAAAAGTTTTCGACAAGCTCCTGGAGGAAAAGTCCATAGTCTGCTATTGAGAAAGGCATGGGGAAGCAAGTGCTTGTCCTGGGATTGATAGTATGGAGTGTTGCCATGATTTGGGTTTTTGCCAGATGCTTGTGACCTGGCTTGGCCACTGTTGGAAACAGGATACTGGACTAGATGGACCATTGGCCTGACCTAGTATGGCTAGTCTTATGCTGTTATTAGCAATAATTTAAGAACTTACACATATATCTTTGTAGTTGATATTCTATAAAAATATGTGTAAAAATTCATACGTGTGGATCTGAAAAGGGGTGTGGCCATAGGAGGGGCATGGGCAGGTCAAGGGCGTTCCTAGAATTTGCACGCAGTGCAGAGTCAGCCAGATCTCAATTTGGGAGGGGGCATGAGCCCAAAGTGTGTGGGGGGTACATTTTGTCCTACCTCCCCACCACTCTCGACCCCCACCATAACCCCACATACCTAGGCTGGTGGGTGTCCCCAGGCCTCGCCATCAGAAGCTTTCCCGTGGCAATGTTCACAGCTGCACTGCCTGCCCTGTTTTCAAGGCCCAGTACGTGTGCTCAATTCCATTAAAAACAATCATGCGGAGGGGGGAGTGGGGAAGCAGGGCAGGCAGCATGGCAGCAAATATCACAGCAGGAAAGCTTCTGCCAGATATAGGAGGCACCTAAAACAAAGATTGCAAACTCCAGCCCAAATCCAGCTTATAGGATTTCCAGAATGAATATGAGATATGTTTGTGTACCTTTCATCCAAAAGCTGAGTTAATTTGCATAATTAGATTGGCCTGAGAACCAGACTTCTCTGGGGCACCCAACAACTGAAGTTTGACATCTCCAACTTAAATATTTGCCCCTAGTTTTTGAGGGGGGTGGGGCAAAGGAAGGAAGAGAAATGATGGTTTGGGAAGCAGAAATGAAACCGGCACTTTGAGACAAAAAGGCAGTTAAAGTGAAGCTATACACGCATTCTGCACCTGAAGTAGCATGCTACACACACTGTAACTTATCTTGATTAATTATACAAAGAACTTGCCTTGAGTTTAGCCACCCTCTATTTATCCTTACTGACTCTGTACCACTCATCTTGTCCCTTTCTATTTAGATTTTGCTCACACCTTTTTCAGTAGTAGCTCAAGGTGAATTACATTCAGGTACACTGGGTATTTTTCTGTCCTAGGGGAGCTCACAATCTAAGTTTATACCTGAGGCAATGGAGAGTTAAGTGACTTGCCCAAGATCACAAGGAGCAGCAGTGGGATTTGAACTAGCCACCTCTTAATTGCAAGACAGGTGTTCTAACCACTAGGCCACTCTTCTACTCCTACACTTGGCCCCTCGGGTATATGGTAAGCTGTATTGTAGAAAATCATTAACATCATATCTATGTTATTTGAATGTTCTAATGTGTTCTTATTAGGTGTATCATTAGTATTATGCTGACATTGTATTATATCTCTGTTTTTTGAATTTCAGGACTGTTAAATGTGTATATTTTTGATACTGTTTCATGGTCGTCCTATTATTAGGTTTTAAGTAGCTGCTCTCAAATTTACCTCATTTATTGTATTTATGTTTATATTTGGTCATTTTTACTATTATTATGCTGTTAACACAATTGAAAGTTTTATGTTAAACTGAACTTGCTGTACACTACCTTGGGTGAATTTCTTCATAAAGGTGGTTATTGAATAATCCCAATAAATAAATAAAATTGGGCCAATAAAAAGGGAGATATTTTAATCCTCCACTTTGATAAATGTGAAGAAAAGCCTTGAAGGGAAATGGGGAGGAAGGTGCTAGTCGTTATTAGCTGGTCTTCCTCTTGAAGAAATAATACATTGCTATTATTGCAAGTCCTCATCCAGCCTACTGTGATCATTTGGCCACAAGATCTTTACAAAGAGTCACGTCTAGTATTTGCAACCTTTCTGGTGCAGCGCCTACAGTAGAGATGTTGAAAGAGATCAGATAACACTGTGTTACAGACAAGAGCTAAGTCGGGGTGCTCGCCATGCACCATGTCTGGAAAAGCAGCATTTATCTCTGCCAATATTATTAATAAGACTTCACAGTTCACACGCTAAGGATTCAAGCTTCTAGAGGAGAGGGAGGAAGAATATGATAGGGACATTAAAATACTAAAGAGATATTTAATGCACAAGAAGTCAGCATTTATCAGTGAAAAGGAAATTCAAGAACAAGTGCTCATGATAAGATGCTGAAAGGAAACAGGCTCTGTAGTATCATTAAGAAATATGAGGGTAATTTTACAACAAGGTGGCCAATACAGGTACTGGTTATTACACCTACTGGAAACCTATTCTATAAAGAAAAGTAGGTGCTTCCTTTTCTTTACAGAAGACTAGTGCACTTACATTTAAGGTGAAAATCGCTTACACCAGCCCTATAGCTGCTCTAAATGCTCATGCCTAGATTCTTCAAACACACAGACAAGTAAAGAAAAAACAAAATTGTGAAAAATAAATTATTAAATACGGAAGCAGAATGAATCTTTGGACTCTTTGAGTTTCCTTCCAGACCAGTAGATCTCCAGGCCCCCTAACCCCTCTCGCACCCCAATATAAAAAGCCCTGGTAGCCGTGAACACAAGCCCCTCCCCCAGGCTGGTGGTCTAGCAGCCCCATACCCCACCTCCCCTGTACCTGAGTGGCGGAAGAGGGAGTAGTACACAGATCCACCAGATCTTCAGCCTCCTGTGAACTTTTGTCAGGGGGGTCGGGGGGGGGGGGGGGGGGGACTGGAGGTCCACCGAACTTCCCGTCCCCATGTTCCTGGCTTGAGATGGGGGTGTGAGGGTTCGGGGGCCACCAGGCTTTGCATTGCAGGGGGGGTCTGGAGGTCCCACTGACCTCCAGCCCCTGTGCTTGACAGGTCTGGGCTTTTGACAGCCCAGACCTGTCAAACAAGTGTGGGAAGATTGTGCATGAGAACATGCTCAGGCACAATCCACCTACGCTTTTACCCTATGATCAGGGTGCTTAAGTTTGCATACTATTATCTCTGATCATTGGGGTGGCAAAGCCTCACGCTGTTCCAATGCTATTTTTTAGAGCGCTGTTTGGAACAGCGCGGGGCTTTTGATCATCTGCACCTGAATATCTGGAGTTATTTCAGACCATGGCTGTGAGCTTACAAGCCGCTTACCACTGCAGACTAATTACTGGGCCCTAAAACTTTTAATTGCATCTGACAAAAGACAGTGAAGTAGTCACAAAATGCTCCCTTCATTTTGTTCCGGTCAGTACCCTTGTTGCCTCATTCTGAAGCCTTTACTAATCTCTGTGGCAGACCCACGTATACCACATTGTAATAATCTACTGTGAATGTAACTATAATTAATGTCTAAAAATGTTTTTATCTGACTCACCCATCCATTAGCTTTGTAAAAGTGGCTTACCAGGTGAACTGAACCCGAGTTTCCAGCAATTACCTTGAAGCCTTCCATACACCCAGATCCCTGACAATCCGACATGGTGACAGTCCAGTTTCACCTATAACAATTTTGATGATCTATAATAAAACTGTTTGCCCTATTCACCCAGCATAATATGATCTTTGCCCCATCTAGCATTAGCTTATTTTGCCTGCCTATTTCCGAAATACTGAACTTTAAGAGGTGTCTAATGTATTTTGTGATTTTATACCAACATTTGTTAAGAAATGTGAAGTTAAATATTGGGGGACTGAACGTTATATCTGAAATGATTAATTGACACAATTCAATTATGTTAAATACCTCTATCTACTGTCTTTTCTCTTTGATGTATTATGAATATTGTCATTAACATGCAATGCTTTCTCTTACAATATTATGAATGTAAATGCTTTACACTATGCTATGGTAATCTGCCTAGAGCCTTCCGGTTAAGCAGAATATATATGTCCATTTTACATTAAATTAAATTTTATTACACCAGCTTGTCAGTGCCTCCCAAACATTTGTTCACTGTGTGTATACTTACCATCCTCCTGATCCTCCACTAGAAAATATACCTCAGTGGCACTGGCTTAAATAAAATACCGAAGCCCAAAGCTCTGGAGAATTTCTCCCACTGAATGAGGCAAATATTTAAAAGGGACAGTAAAAGCAAGAAGCCATGCAGGATTCCATATGTCAGGGTTTTGAGGTCTCCTTCATATAACAGATTCCCATCTGTCCATCAAAACAAGCTGAAAACCATTGTAGGACATTCCCCCATCCTTATTTATTTATTGTGATTTATTAACCGCCTTTATGAAGAGATTTACCCAAGGTGGTGTACAGAAGGTACAGTTTAACATTAAACTTACAATTTTGTTAACAGCATAACAATAGTAAAATAACCAAGGTGAACTTGAAAAAAGTACATTGAAACCTAATAAAAGAACAACCGTGAAACAGTATCAAAAATATACACATTTAACAGCACTGGAATTCAGTGCTTCAAGTTAACAGTTTAATGATTATGCCTTTGCAGTAAGATATGGCAAGATCTTAATTATTAGTTTTATTCTGTTTGCCTTATTGAAATTGTGTAGGTTTTCCTTCATATCCACTTAGGATTGTAGATAAAGTAGAAGATATATTTTTGAATGATTTTTAAAAAATAATCGCTGAGCTACACTATCCATATCTCAGCAGAATGACGTGATTCACAATACGAAATGCTGAGATTATATCTATAAAAATCATCTGTACATACATGCAAACCTCTATCAAATCAGCAAGTAGTATCTTCCAGCAGTACTTCATTTCTGAAGGATAGCTTGTTGCCCTCTGGTACCTGTTTGGGCACCATTTCTGTAATGAGTGACTGAACAGCTATACAAAATCATGTAGGGCTACTGTGCTTCAAAGTCAACCAATGTTCACTCAAAGCTCTGTTCAGATACCATTTTTGTAAGATGGGTCTCAGTGAATCACCCATGGTGAAGGGGATTCTGGCTTACAGAACAGTTCACTGTTATTTTTGGATTCACAACTGCATGGGAAGAGGGGAGTATCTTCTCTAAGACCGTTCACCACTACTTGCTCAGCAGGGTACCCCCTTTCCCCTGCCACTCCACTCCAAGAGATTCCTAACTGGGGCCTATTTCTGTAGCAGATAACCAAGCAGGCATACAGAACAATGTAGCTCCTCTTCTCATTAGATGGTCATTGTAAAGAACTCCACAACTTATGGTGAGGTACAGTGGGGGAAATAAGTATTTGATCCCTTGCTGATTTTGTAAGTTTGCCCACTGACAAAGACATGAGCAGCCCATAATTGAAGGGTAGGTTATTAGTAACAGTGAGAGATAGCACATCACAAATTAAATCCGGAAAATCACATTGTGGAAAGTATATGAATTTATTTGCATTCTGCAGAGGGAAATAAGTATTTAATCCCTCTGGCAAACAAGACCTAATACTTGGTGGCAAAACCCTTGTTGGCAAGCACAGCGGTCAGACGTCTTCTGTAGTTGATGATGAGGTTTGCACACATGTCAGGAGGAATTTTGGTCCACTCCTCTTTGCAGATCATCTCTAAATCATTAAGAGTTCTGGGCTGTCGCTTGGCAACTCGCAGCTTCAGCTCCCTCCATAAGTTTTCAATGGGATTAAGGTCTGGTGACTGGCTAGGCCACTCCATGACTCTAATGTGCTTCTTCCTGAGCCACTCCTTTGTTGCCTTGGCTGTATGTTTTGGGTCATTGTCGTGCTGGAAGACCCAGCCACGACCCATTTTTAAGGCCCTGGCGGAGGGAAGGAGGTTGTCACTCAGAATTGTACGGTACATGGCCCCATCCATTCTCCCATTGATGCGGTGAAGTAGTCCTGTGCCCTTAGCAGAGAAACACCCCCAAAACATAACATTTCCACCTCCATGCTTGACAGTGGGGACGGTGTTCTTTGGGTCATAGGCAGCATTTCTCTTCCTCCAAACACGGCGAGTTGAGTTCATGCCAAAGAGCTCAATTTTTGTCTCATCTGACCACAGCACCTTCTCCCAATCACTCTCGGCATCATCCAGGTGTTCACTGGCAAACTTCAGACGGGCCGTCACATGTGCCTTCCGGAGCAGGGGGACCTTGCGGGCACTGCAGGATTGCAATCCGTTATGTCGTAATGTGTTACCAATGGTTTTCGTGGTGACAGTGGTCCCAGCTGCCTTGAGATCATTGACAAGTTCCCCCCTTGTAGTTGTAGGCTGATTTCTAACCTTCCTCATGATCAAGGATACCCCACTAGGTGAGATTTTGCGTGGAGCCCCAGATCTTTGTCGATTGACAGTCATTTTGTACTTCTTCCATTTTCTTACTATGGCACCAACAGTTGTCTCCTTCTCGCCCAGCGTCTTACTGATGGTTTTGTAGCCCATTCCAGCCTTGTGCAGGTGTATGATCTTGTCCCTGACATCCTTAGACAGCTCCTTGCTCTTGGCCATTTTGTAGAGGTTAGAGTCTGACTGATTCACTGAGTCTGTGGACAGGTGTCTTTCATACAGGTGACCATTGCCGACAGCTGTCTGTCATGCAGGTAACGAGTTGATTTGGAGCATCTACCTGGTCTGTAGGAGCCAGATCTCTTACTGGTTGGTGGGGGATCAAATACTTATTTCCCTCTGCAGAATGCAAATAAATTCATATACTTTCCACAATGTGATTTTCCGGATTTAATTTGTGATGTGCTATCTCTCACTGTTACCAATAACCTACCCTTCAATTATGGGCTGCTCATGTCTTTGTCAGTGGGCAAACTTACAAAATCAGCAAGGGATCAAATACTTATTTCCCCCACTGTATACTGCAACTCAGACTTTACTGATCAACTTAACTTGCTACAGTCCCATCCTTAAAGACAATTCAAAACATATTTATATTTTCTTCAAGGGTAGATTGAATAAACAACTCTTTTCCATCACTCCTACACACCTACTTTTAGGTTGATTTTCAAGGTACTCTTCTCTTAGCTCCTCTGGAAGATTCCTCTCTATCTTGTTTCCCTTGTCATTGCTCGGGGAACTCTCCATTTCTTCCTTATCCCTTTACTTTTGTGGTTCTATGGGTACCATGCCTCAGAGAATCTGAAGTTCTCTTCTCAAGTCTGCTACCTAGGAGGCAGGAAATTAGAGATCCAAAAACATTCTGTCCCTGGAGAGCCCTTGTTTTACTTTTGCCCTGAGCAGTGCTTTTTTTTTTTCTAGGAAAAAAAAAAACCTTGCCAGTATACACACACAGGGTCAACCTTGGGGGGGGGGGGGGGGGGTAAGGTGAGTATTCATAGCTTCACCCCCAACAGTAGCCATGTTCCCTGTAACTAGCCACAGAACCCATGAAAAGACAGCAATGCAAATATTACACTAATCCCTAGAATACCAGCACGCCTCTGTTGTACGCCACATTGAGCCTGCCCATGGGTGGGAATATTGTGGGATATAAATGCTATAAATAAAATAAATAAATAAGAAGGATTCTCTACATAGTACTACATGTCAGCACACTTCTTCACCTCTGTCACATACATAGAACACAGATAGAGCCTTCCTAAATACAAAATAAATGATCACAAATTAGAAGTGTGCAGAGAAAAACTGAACTGGAAACCTCAAGAAGCCAGACTCTTTTCTACCTGTACCCAGTCTTTGATTTATACAGTAAGGTGCAAATACAAATACTCTACCACCTTTTCTCTCCAATGAGGGCTGGAGGGGATGGAGGAGATACAGAAGGGTGGAGGGGGTGGGATACACCTCCTCCTAGTAAGTAGCCTGAATCCCCACTTTGTTCCCCAGAGGCCCAGCTTCAGCCCTCAGCCCTCCCCAACCTTGTCTCGGAGTCCCCATTCTGTCTTACAAGACTTCTTTTGCTCTCCCATTCAAGTGCTAGACCGGTCCCTGTTCCCCATTCACTCCATCCCTAAATCCTACTTTCTTCTCCCCGACCTCTTTTCTCCCCACCTGGGGGCATATTTTATAATCTAGGTACCTGCATTTATACACCCCTTGCATTCCTAAATGTTTAGAATAATAGTTCTTGCACGTGCAAGTGTACACTTACCCATGAAATTACCAGCGCTGTTATGTAATGGTGCACCTAACTTGCACAACGTTAAACTGTACAGCGCTGCGTAACCCTAGTAGCGCTTTAGAAATGTTAAGTAGTAGTAGTAGAATACACATGGGTGGAGCATGGGTGGGGCTCCAACTTACTCAGGTGACTTACAGAATACCCAGTTTCTAGAAGACTGTCCAATGGTAAAAGCCACCATAAAGGCTCAGCAGAGCCAATGGTATAAGGAATGGAATGTCCATTGTGTCCAGCTGGAAAAGATGGATGCTGCCTGGAGAAGCCGTGGCACTGAAACCCCATTCACAAAGGTACAGTTGTGTAGAGCTAGGAAAGAATGTAGATACTGAGAGTTCTTGAAGACCTGTAGAGACTTCTATTTCTCTCTGTCCTTTGTTGCTGTTGACCTTTGTCTGTCCCCAATTCACAGGTGTGGCATTAGATGCCTGAAGTCCAGGACCACCTATGAACTGAGCTTGGTACTATACTTTGATTACTAAATATTGCAATGATGATTGTGGGGCCTGACATATGGATTCCTAGCTGCTGGTTCAGAAAGTATATTTCCTAAAAATTGTTGGAATCCTCATAGGAGAAGTGACTATCAAATGCATATAATTTTATATAGTAGTTTTGAAACTGGTGAGAAATTTCTGAATCAGTGATATGAGGCTGACCATTGACATCAATTATTTGTGGGACCCTGGATCTGTTAGTTTTGGATTTAAGAAGTTGTGTCAGTAAGTGGCTAGCCCTATTATTTTCAGCATACATTCTAGAATTTTGGAGATGAGAAACTTAAAGGGCTTCTTTAGTAAGTGCCGAATTAAACTTATATTTTAGAGCTTGGAGACGTAAAAGAGAGACAAGATCATTATTAATTAGAAATTTCTCCTCTAGCTCTTTAATGTTGAATTCAAGTTTGGACATAAGTTTTTTGTGTTTCTTATGTTTTCCTGCTGAATAGCTAATGATGTTTCCCTTAAAGTGGCTTTAAAGGCATCTGACCAGATTTGTGCTTTAAAATCAGAAAAAGGATTTGTAGAGCAGTATTCAATTACCTTTTCACGTATAAATTGTACAAACGTCTCATCTTGTAATAATACAGAGTTAAACCTCCAGAGCAATTTGATAGTTGAGCCAGTAATATCATCTATCACTAACAATATAGGAGAATGATCAGAGGGGGTTCTGCTAAGTATCTCAGTATTGCAGATATGAGGGATTAAGAAAGAAGAAATTAAAAAGTAATCTATATGAGAGCAACTCCCATGTGTGTGTGTGGGGGGGGGGGGGGGGGGGGGGGGGGGAGGGATAGAAAGTATAATCACAAGGTCTAAGTAATCTCCAGGGGTCAATTAAGCCCAAGGAAGACTTGAGATCTTGAATTTTATCTAGGAAATTAGATTTACGATGAGGACACTTGGATTTCCTGTCTAGTATAAGGTCTTGTACTTGATTAAAGTCTCCACTAATGGTAATATTACTATTACCCATAGAAATAAGCTGAGATATTTGGTCATGAAAAAACTGTGGTGAGTCGGTATTGGGAGCATATATGTTGACCGGTAAATAGCAGGTATAATGAAATTTAACCTCCAACAACAACTATCTGCCATTGGTATCACACAATTGCTTTATAACATTAAACTGTAAGGTTCTACGAACAAGTATGACCACTCCATTGTTTTTGATATGCAGGAGAGAAACCTGCCAGTTGATATGTTTTATCTTGTATTCTGGTATTATCACTACAATTTAAATGAATTTCTTACAGAAAAATTATATCAATATATAATTATTTTTTTTCTTTTGATAGAGTTATTTAAACTCTGAATGTTAATAGAGAGTATCTTCATTAAGGGAGTTTATGAAACATATGAATCCAAAGGCAGACACAAAAGTTGTTTATAGAAGAGTACATATAGACTGTATGTAATGAGAACACACATCATTGAAGAGTACACACGCATATGAAGCCAGCTATAAACTACAGAGAAAAATGTGTACAATGCTAACCACTTGCAAAACAGAGAATGCTAAGATGAAAAGAAGCATGGGAGAAGGAGGTCGAGGCACATGGCAACTAACCCCCAGTTGTACAAGGGAAACTTGAAGATTACAGCCAATGCAAGAATACAATTTAAATAGGTACTCGAAAGCAACATATATTCTGTCCTGTTCTCAGCCACATGAGGGTGGCGGAGCAGGACATATCCGCTTACTCTTACCTGATCCTTAGACAGAGAATGGTATTAATTGAATGTGTTTGATAACCAGATAAATCTGAGTAACATTAAATGAGAATGCATGATGGAATAAGTTACTTAAATATTATCACAGTAGGCATGAAAGGTAAACAAAACAGCGTGAGATTTACAGAGCGTATTTATTTGAGACAACTAAAACAAATGACTCTATGCATGCATGCTGATTATTAATAAAAGTAACAGACTCAGCATTTAAAGGAGTCTAGAAATAATCCCAGTTGAATCGGGTCATCACAGCTGCGGGTGGTGTTTTGAAAAGTAACCCGCATGCAAGCAGGGTAAAAGCAACTATTGTATCACAAAGCCAGAACTCTAAACTAGAAATGGATATCTCCACTCTAGAAATTCTAGAAGCCATCAAATCTCTTCTGAAAGGGAAGGCCCCTGGTAATGATGGATTTACTGGATTATTCTATCAAGCATTTGTAGATTTACTCACCCCTAAATTATGCCTTATATACTAATCACTTCTCTCTGATTTAGATCAGCCAGGCTCCTTTTTTCAATCCACTATCATAGTGATCCCTAAACCTGACAGAGATCATACAAAGATTGAAAACTACAGACCTATTTCACGCATTAACATTGATAATAAAATATATGCGAAAGTCTTAGCATTAAGACTCCAAAAGATTCTAAGGGGCCCTTTTAACTAAGCTGTGTAGGCACCTATGAGCATCCTATGCATGTCAGTTTTGAACTACCGCCCGGCTACTGCGTGGCCTGGGCAGTAATTTCATGCCAAGAATGAAATTACTGCAAGAGCCATGTGGTAGTTGGGCGGTAACTCCATTTTGGCAAATGTTGGGCACACGTAGTTTGTTTTACACTTCTTGTTACACATTTGAAAATCTTTAATAAAATATTGGGAAAAAAAAAAGAAAGTATATTTCCACTCATAGTCCAAATCCACCTGGAGGTTATTCCACTCCAGGATTTGGTTTAAGCCTTGCAATCCTGTATTCCAGGAGCAACAAACTCCAACACACTTATGGGCACTTTTACTAAGCTGCGTAAGCGTCTGCACGCGCTGAGCGTGCACCAAAATGGAGTTACTGACCGACTATCACATGGCTCTTGCAGTAATTTCATTTTTGGTGCATGTCTGACACGCACAATCGAAAAATAAATGTTATTTTTGGATGCGTATATCAGACGCGCGCCAAGTTGCATTTGAGGCGCGTATGTCATTACCGCCCAGTTACCACGTGAGACTTTACCGCTGGGTCAATGGCTGGCAGTAAGGTCTCAGACCCAAAATGGACGCGCACCAATTTTGATTTTGCCGCATGTCCATTTTCGGCAAAAGTTTTAAAAAGGCATTTTTTGCAGGCGCGCTGAAAAATTGATCTGTGCGCGTCCAAAACACATGCCTACACTACCGCAGGCCATTTTTCAGCGCACCTTAGTAAAAGGACCCCACAGTTTCTCATTACACAATTTTCCAACACTACTTTAAAGAACCTAATTGAAAAGAAATATAAGTATAATTCTCAGCAGGAGAGCTGGATTGGAGCAAGTGAGCCTAATATGCTGGAGTGGAGTTCCAAGATCCATGCACTATGCTCCCCTCCCCCATTCCTTAAAGCAGCCATTCCCAGCCTAGTGAATATGCATGAGATAGATTTGCACTGCCTCAATTGCATGCAAAGCTAACTCATGAATATTTATCATGGCTATACTGAAAACCCGTGTGTCCCAAGGACTGGATGAGGAATGGCTACCTTAAAGAAATATTTTGAGCACCTTTCTGTTAGATCTCCTTGAGGGCAAAGACTTTTTCATGCGGGCTTCTAATGTTATCATGAGATTTCTCTATGCCAGTCCAGTACAGAGAGAGCAACAGGGTCAAAGGAACAGCGTCCTAGATGCCACAACATGAACTGTACTGTGATTATGTAGTCAGTGACTTTCTACAAATGCAATACTTTGTTGACTTAATTAAAGTTGTTGCCTGAATTTTTTAGTATGGTATAAAGATATACACTGCTACCTCAGGGCTGCTATTAATGAAGGTTATGAATATTTAAAATATACTTTCCACTTGTGGGCTAGGAAGTGTAAATAGCATTGCTGAGTGATTGTGCCTAGCACAAATGTTTGGTTAAATAAAATTATACCTGAGATGTTTTATTTTAAGAAATTGTTTTACAGATATGCATAGTATGATGATGTGGCATATTCTGTCTTGATAAGTTTAGGTTGGCCAATGCTGGCTTGTCTAATTTGCCAAACGATCAATGGTTGAATAAAAGTAGTTTTCAACCACAGAAAACAAATCCTCATCTAAGGAGATTCTGAGAAATATACTTTTGAATGTGAATTATTGTTTTTGACAGGAGTTTAATTTAATTTTCTGTATGGTTTATTGATTTTTTTGTCAACATCAAAGTGGTAATCTGCCATTTAAAAACAAAACAAAACAAAATAAAACAAAAGATAATGGGGGCATAAGCAAAGCACCGGCTTGCCTCTCCCTATTTTTTTTTTTTTTGAGAGGAACAACTTTTATCCTGCCACTAATCTGCTTGTGCACTTAACGTGATGTCCATCGCTACCAGAGGTTCTTCCTATCTTTTGTAGAGGAGGTAACTGCATTTGGTCGACTTTACTTGGTCCATTTTTTTTTCATGACCAAGCCTCAAAAAGGTGCCCAAACTGACCAGACGACCACCAGAGGGAATCGGGGATGACCTCCCCTTACTCCCCCAGTGGTCACCAACCCCCTCCCACCCTAAAAAAAAAATTAAAAAAAAATTTTTGACAGCCTGTATGCCAGCCTTAAATGTCATACCCAGCTCCATGACAGCAGTATGTAGGGCCCTGGAACAGTTTTAGTGGGTTCAGTGCACTTCAGGCAGGCGGACCCAAGCCCATCCCCCCCTACCTGTTACACTTGTGCTGGTAAATGTGATCCCTTCGAAACCCACTGTACCCACTTGTAGGTGCCCCCCTTCACCTCTTAGTGCTATGGTAGTGTTGTACAGTTGTGGGAAGTGGGGTTTTTTTGGGGGGGGTTGCGGGGCTCCGCACCCAAGGTAAGGGAGCTATGCACCTGGGAGCAATTTGTGAAGTCCACTGCAGTGCCCCCTAGGTTGCCCGGTTGGTGTCCTGGCATGTGAGGGGGACCAGTGCACTATGAATGCTGGCTCCTCCCACGACCAAATGCCTTGGATTTGGTCGTTTTTGAGATGGGCGTCCTCGGTTTCCATTATCGCTGAAAACCGGGGACAACCATCTCCAAGGTCGACCATCTCAACATTTAGGTCGACCATCTCTAAGGTCGACCTAAAAGTGAGATTTGGACGTCCCCGACCGTATTATTGAAACAAAAGATGGATGTCCATCTTGTTTGGATAATAAGGGTTTTCCCGCCCCTTCGCCGGGAGGTCCTTAGAGATGGGCACCCTTAGAGATGGTCGTCCCCATTTGATTATGCCCCTCTTTGCCTCCCTTGTCCATTACAATCTAACTGCTAGTTATACACATTTCTTTTGTATATCACCTGGAATTGGCAGCCCAATACTTCACCCCCAGAGGATCCAGGATACACAGATTATACCACAGATTAAAGGAGGGGTAATTTACTTGAAAATGTTATATTTTTAAGGAAGTGTCTATTAGAAATGTTTGAATATATCATGCAGAATAAGTACTTAAGTATTGCCATACTGGGACAGACCAAAGGTCCACCAAGCCCAGCATCCTGTTTCCAACAGTGGCCAATCCAGGTCACAAATACCTGGCAAGATCCCAAAAAAGTACAAAACATTTTATACTGCTCATCCCAGAAATAGTGGATTTTCCCCAAGTCCACTTAATAATGGTCTATGGACTTTTCCTTTAGGAAGCCATCCAAACCTTTTTAAAACTCCGCTAAGCTAACCACCTTTACCACATTCTCTGGCAACAAATTCCAGAGTTTAATTACACGTTGAGTGAAGAAACATTTTCTCTGATTCGTTTTAAATTTACTACATTGTAGCTTCATTGCATGCCCCCTAGTCCTAGTATTTTTGGAAAGCATAAAAAGACACTTCACATCTACCCGTTTCACTCCACTCATTATTTTATAGAACTCCATCATATCTCCCCTCAGCCACCTTTTCTCCAAGCTGAAGAGCCCTAGCCACTTTAGCCTTTCCTCATAGGGAAGTCATCTCATCCCCTTTATTATTTTTGTCGCCCTTCTTTGTACCTTTTCTAATTCCACTATATCTTTTTTGAGATGCGGTGACCAGAATTGAACACAATATTCGAGGTGCGGTCGCACCATGGAGCGATACAAAGGCATTATAACATCCTCATTTTTGTTTTCCATTCCTTTCCTAATAATACCTAATATTCTATTTGCTTTTTTAGCCGCAGCAGCACACTGAGCAGAAGGTTTCAATGTATCATCAATGACGACACCTAGATCCCTTTGTTGGTCTGTGACTCCTAACGTGGAAGCCTGCATGACGTAGCTATAATTTGGGTTCCTCTTTCCCAGATGCATCACTTTGCATTGCCTTTATAAAATAAGTGAGGGTAATATTCAGGTGGCAGCCAGCATTTCTTTAATCGCTGGTCGTCACTGGCTAAATTACATCTGATATTCAATGCTGACCCTATCCAAAGTACCACAACTGAATACCCAGATAAGAGGTGGCTGACTGGAGCTATCTGGGTACCACCAATATTCAGCAGCAGTATCTAGATGACAACCCGGTTAAGAACAAAAGAACATAAGTGTTGCTATACTGGGACAGACCAAAGGTCTATCAAGTCTAGTATCTTGTTACCAACAGTGGCTAATCCAGGTTACAAGTATTTGGCAAGATCCCAAAACAGTAAAACAGATTTTATGCTGCTTATCCCAAAAAGATAAGCAACATAAAATAACAAATCCACCCTGCTGTGCCAACTGCTTTTACCACATTCTCTAGCAACGAATGCCAGAGTTTAATTACACACTGAGTGAAGAAATATTGCATACTCCCTACTCCTAGTATTTTTGGAAAGCGTAAACAAGCAATTCACGTCTACCCGTTACACTCCACTTAGTATTTTCTTCACCTCTATCTTATCTATATCATATCAGATATTCATCTGCAGCAAATGAATAAGTATCGGTAGTGCCTGGATAACTCCTGGCTCTGTACTCAGATAGACCCGGCCCTAGCCAGTTAGTGTAGGGACAGTCTACCCAAATATTCAGCAGCACTATCTGGGCAAGTGCCGCTAAATATCCAGGTTTGGCCCAGTAAGCATGATTTAACTGGCAGGTGTTTTTTTTTTTTGGAACCTTGACATACGGGGTAAATTTATTAAAACTCACAGACCAAAGTAATTGTATAACAGGGTGCCTAGGTTATTAGGGCAGAAAGGCACCTAATTTTGCCTAATGTATAAAATACAGAGGTGCCATGCATACTTGTCGGTGTGATCTTATTTTATAAGAGCCTATTTACATGCTTAAAAAACAGCATTTTAGGTATGAAAATGTTTTATAAAATTACCCTCTGTCCCCTAAATTCTATATGGTGCTAAAAATGCTGTACTTCCAATTTGTGCCTGCAATTTAATTGAATAACATCACTGAATGAGTGCTAATAATGAATTATCTGCATGATATGTTGAAACCCTCTGCTCAGTGTGCGGCGGTGGCTAAGAAAGCAAATAGAATGTTAGGTATTATTAGGAAAGGAATGGAAAACAAAAATGAGGATGTTATAATGCCTTTGTATCGCTCCGTAGTATGACCGCACCTCAAATACTGTGTGCAATTCTGGTCACCGTATCTCAAAAAAGATATACTGGAATTAGAAAAGGTACAGAGAAGGGCAATGAAAATAATAAAGGGGATGGAACAACTTCCCTATCAGAAAAGGCCAAAGCGGCTTGGGCTCTTCATCTTGGAAACAGATGGTTGAGGGGAGATATGATAGAGGTCTATAAAAGTGGAACGCGTAGACGTGAATCGCTTGTTTACTCTTTCCAAAAATACTAGGACTAGGGGGCATGTCATCAAGTTACAAAGTAGTAAATTTAAAACGAATTGGAGAAAATATTTCTTCACTTAACGTGTAATTAAACTCTGAAATTCGTTGCCAGAGAATGTAGCAAAAGCAGTTAGGTTAGCAGAGCTTAAAAAAGGTTTGGCTATTTTCCTAAAAGAAAAGTTCATAAGCCATTATTAATATGAACTTGGGGAAAATCCACTGCTTATTTATAGGATAAGCAGCATAAAATGTATTGCACTGTTTTAGGATCTTGCCAGGTACTTGTAACCTGGATTGGCCACTGTTGGAAACTGGATGCTGGGCTTCACAGACCTTCAGTCTGGCCCAGTATGGCAATAATAATGTATTTATTAAAATTTACATGTGCATTCTTAGGTGCCGGGATCCACATATAAATTTTACATATGGCTCCAAAAATGGGGCGCAGCCATGGGAGGGTCATAGGCGGATCAGGGGTGCTCCTTCAAAGTAAGAGAAATCTGCATGTAATTTAGGCACAAAGATTTACACCATGATTTAGTTGGTGTAAATCCTCACATCTAAAGTTAGGCAGGGATCCCGGCACTAAGCGCTACTCTGTAAACAGCGTCTAACTTTGAGTGATGCTTATAGAATAGCAATTAGCAGATCTTTTTGTTGGCACGGATTTTTCAGCGCCATTTATAGAATTTGGTCCTGTAAGTACACTGGCATCTTAACAGTCTGAATTGGAAATTATTTCCAGCAATTAATTCCAGAGTATGGGAGGTGAAGTAGCCCTGTGTCATGCAGTAATCAATTTCGGCAACTGAAGAAAGACTTTTCTTCCTACAGTCTGTTTCGTTCTCGAACCATAGAGAGCTATTGGATTTGCAGTCTATAGCAGTAATTCAAGTTCAAATTGAATATCTCAATACCACTATGTAGGTCAGATAGAAATGTGCCCTTATAGGTTTGAAACAAAACAATTGAACACTGATCATTTCTGCTAAGCATGAGTGATTTGAAATTCACACACAGCACCTGAATCATGACTCTGAAATTATGACAGTATGGAATGTATTGACAACCCATGGCAAAGATTCAATTGCAGTAAAGCTACAGCTCTGTACATCAGAAGAGAGAGGGAAGGAGGAGGGGAAGCAATGATAGAGACATTCAGATGCCTCTAAAGATCTAACTAAAGCAAAGGAGATAAGTATTTTGTTGCAAAAAAGATGTTCTAGAGGCAGAGGTGGGCAATCTTGGTCCTCTAGGGCTGCATCTTAGTTGAGTTTTCAGGATTCCCCCAGTGAATATGCATGAGATCTATTTGCATACTATGGAAACAATGCATGCAAATAGATCTCATGCACATTCATAGTAACATAACATAGTAGATGATGGCAGAAAAAGACCTGCATGGTCCATCTAGTCTGCCCAACAAGATTTCATTGCAGAAATCCTGTAAACTCAACTGGGTTGTGGCCCTCAAGGACCAAGGGTGCACACTTCTGTTCTAGACCAAAGTTCACAATAGGAGAATGAAAAGAGCTAGACTTGGGAATCTTCTTAGATAATATTTCTTTACAGAAAGTGCGTGCATACCCCTTGTATAAGCATATAAGTATGAATTAACGTGTGCACAATCTGCATACTTAAAAAAAAAGTTCTAGTGGTCACAGAATGTGCATGCAAGCCCAGTGAGGTGTCCAGACCCTGTTCTGGCAAATCTATGCCAACCAAAAATGCAGAGGAAGTTTCAGACCCAGCTCCAGCTCTTCTAAAAATTAGGGCTAAGGATTTCTGCCCACCATGTTACAACATCTTTCAGTCTGTGCTTTCTCTACCGGGAACTGTAAATTCCCTCTTAGGGCAATATATTAAAAGCTTGGTGTACTATGGGGGATACAGAAGGCCATCTTTTTTTTTGGGGGGGGGGGGGGTGAACTGTGTAATTGCACAGGGCATCATGCATGAATGGGTGCCACCATGCTGGTATCCTTTCCATATCATATGAGAAGGGGAAAAGATTTGCTGGGCAGAAAGGGTCAGGGTGATAAATGTGCTGGGCAGAAAGGAGAGGGGGCAGAGAGAAAGGCGATCCTGTACTGGAACATCACCACTATGAAAGGAGCGTTTACTATTGAAGGACTAGGGGTAGCGATTTCAGTTTTCACCAAGGACATGGATTATCCTAGGGTACTGCCTATACTATCCAATCATAATTTGCCCTTCGTGTGGTGCACACAAACCTGATATTTAACAAATGGGCCTTTGAACTACTGTATCAGGAATGAGCAAACCATAAGGGCCCCCAGCTGTCATCTGCGCTGTTTCTTGTTTCCATTTGCTGGCCTGTAATTAGCATTTCCAAATTTAGTCGCTGTACTGGTAAAGAATTAGGGATGTGCACAGGCAAAAGATGTTTGATTTGTTTCTGGATCTGTATCCTTTCTTCCAATTTTCTGACTTTTCTTGTTTGTTTCACATCTTTGTGTTAAAATAAATTAACAAAGAATAGAATGTTTTAATGTATGTGTTAACTGGAGGGACCAGAGAGTCAATATAAATCCAAAAACTGACCTTTGTAAAACGTTTCCTAAAACCAAAAGTTGACGTTTTTAAACATTTCCTGATTATCCATTTGCTTTCTCCTGAGATTTTGTTAAGAGTTTATTTCACGGAAGTTTTGCCTCTCTCTAATGCTGTCAGGGAGAATGAAGAAGGTGCCTTTGATGGAATCAAGGGTGCTAGGAGCTTACAGTTGTCAGGGTTTACAGAGGCCTCACATAATAACAGTTATCCTCTTTCTTACTTTTCTCTCTGAATATGATAAAATGATGTCTTTGACAACATACTTGAAGTAAAAGTTGCAGATTTTTTTATACGTGGCTAGAGCCACAGAACTGCAGTGGAAATTATTTCTTTAATTATAGGGAAAGTTGCTTGTACTGGATGCAACTTAAGTTCCTGTACAAGAGCCTGGTAAAATTTCAAAATACAAATGTTTTGTTTTAGAATCCTGCACAGTCAGAAAGGTTTCTGATAGACAGAAAGGTATAATCAGTCTTATAGTATTTTTGATCCTAGTACAGCTGGGCAATTGGACTGCTAGATGACCGAGGGGTAAAGGGGCACTCAGGGAAGACAAAGTATTAGTGGAGAGATGAAATGAATTCTTTGCTTCGGTCTTCACCGAGGACGATTTGGGAGAGATACTGGTGCCAGAAATGGTATTCAAAGCTGATGCGTCAGAGAAACTGAATGAAATCTCTATAAACCAGGAGGATGTAATGGTGCAATTTGACAAACTGAAGAGTAGCAAATCACCTGGACCAGATGGTATTCTTCTTGCCTCAACAATCTATTACATTTCTTTGTAATAGAAGCATGTGGATAAAGGTGAGCCGGTTGATATTATGTATCTGGATTTTCAAAAGGTATTTGGCAAAGTACCTCATGAAAGACTCCAGAGCAAACTGGAGAGCCATAGGATAGGAAGTAGTGTTCTATTCTGGATTAAAAACTGGTTAAAAGAGTAGTGTTAAATCGTCAGTATTCTCAATGGAGAAGGGTAGATAGTGGGGTTCCCCAGGGATCTGTGCTGGGACCGCTGCTTTTTAACATATTTATAAATGATCTAGAGATGAAAGTAACTAGTGAAGTAATTACATTTGCTGACGACACAAAGTTATTTAAAGTTGTTAAATCGCAAGAGAATTGTGAAAAATTACAAGAGGACCTTACGAGACTGGAAGACTAGGCATCCAAATGGCAGGTGACGTTTAATGTGAGCAAGTGCAAAGTGATGCATGTGTGAAAGAGGAATCCAAACTATAGCTACATAATGTAAGGTTCCACATTAGGAGACATCGACCAGGAACGGGATCTAGGCGTCATCGTTGTTGATACATTAAAACCCTCTGCTCAGTGTGCAATGGGGGCTAAGAAAGCAAATAGAATGTTGGGTATAATTAGGAAAAGAATGGAAAACAAAAATAAGGACGTTATAATGCCTCTGTATTGCTGCATGGTGCGACCTCACCTCGAATATTGTGTGCAATTCTTGTTACTGCATCTCAAAAAAGATATAGTGGAATTAAAAAAGGTACAGAGAAGGGCGACGAAAATGATAAAGGGGATGGGATGACTTCCCTATGAAGAAAGGGTAAAGCGGCTAGGGCTCTTCAGCTTAGAGAAAAGACAGCTAAGGGGAGATATGATAGAAGTCTATAAAATAATGAGTGGAGTGGAACAGGTAGACGTGAATCTCTTGTTTACTCTTTCCAAAAATACTAGGTCTAGGGGGCACTTGATCAAGCTACAAAATAGTAAATTTAAAATGAATCAGAGAAAATATTTCTTCACTCAATATATAATTAGACTCTGGAATTCGTTGTCAGAGAATGTAGTAAAAGCAGTTAGCTTAGCAGGGTTTAAAAAAAGGTTTGGCCAGCTTCCTAAAAGAAAAGTCCATAAACCATTATTAAAAAGAACTTGGGGAAAATCCACTGCTTATTTCTGGGATAATCAGCATAAAATGTATTGCACTGTTTTAGGATCTTGCCAGGTACTTGTAACCTGGATTGGCCACTGTTGGAAACTGGATGCTGGGCTTCACAGACCTTCGGTCTGGCCCAGTATGGCAATACTTATGTACTTACGTAACTGTAAAGGGATCACTGCTTTTTCCTTTGATTTCTTTTGTAAAATGATGTTTGCATAATTTTTTCTCTCCTGTTTCCTAGCAATGTGGGCTTGAATTTGGGATAATGCTATACATAGCAGCCAACTCTGTGGGTGCTGTGGGTGCTTGAACACCCCCCCCCCCCCAATATTGAGAAACTTCCTTCTATGTGTCCAGGGAGGGGTTATTTCCACTGGGTTTAGCACCCCCAATAATTTTAAAGACTTGGCTCCTATGATGCTATATATTATGGGAATGATATTCAGCATAATTTAACAGGGCAGGAAGGCTCCCATTCAGTTAAATCTCGCTGACCGATCTTAGAGCTGCTGAATATTGGCTCTGACCACCACAGTATCAGGGCAGAGTCTAGCTGGTCCCCAAATCTATCCGGGCACCAGCACTAGGTCTCCAAATAAATACAAGAGACCAACACTTTATGACTTGGGGCAGATATGAGAAGAGGGTCTAGGAGTCAGCTGGAAACCTCGGGCAAGAGTGGAGATGAGGCTGGGCTGCAGTTAGAAAGTTCCTGTGCACATCTACCAAGAAGATGAATCTATACAGAGCAGACTGGATGGATCACTTTAGTTTTCATATGCTGTCATTAACTACGTTGCTGTGTTACTACTGTGAAAGTCAAAGAACAGATGGAGGTCAAACCAAATGCAGACAAATTTGCCCCTCCGCATAACAACTACAATTTCTCCCACTATCAAGTTCATCAAAACTTAATGAATGGACAACTGCAGTGCTACTGAAAAACAATATTTCATATTGGGGTTTTTTTTCTATTCATGAGGAGATTATCATAATAATGCATTCTGTGCATTAATAAAATATACAGTAGCTTTACTGCTTAGACTGAGGCATTTTAAATTGATCTGCACTATGCCCAGAATATGTAGAGATAGGACATCTGAGTAAAAATTTGAAACATCTAATCTAGAAGTTTCACATTATTCCTATAATCTGTGATGTTATTGGGATAATTTCCTAGACCAGGTGCTCATATTTACCGGTATATAAGCATTCCCCAGGATTCTATAAAGGGCGCCCAAAGTTGCGTGCAATCCTGAGTTGCACGCACAACTAAATTGAACAGTGATCCAATCTGCACCAATAATTGTGTGCTAATTTTCAATTACTGGTGTTAACTGCCAACATTTTGGATTTGTTAACGCATCTTGCAATGCGGTATTCTATAAAGATCGGCACACAAATCTTATAGCAGGAACAGTTCAAACCTCATCTTTTCATTTGAAAAAGAAAATTAGAAAGTTATAGAAGTTCAAATATATAACTTTTTCAGACTTCTTAAGAACCCATGACACGAAAATCGTTCATTCTCAACATTGTGGATCCACTACTTTAATCACCTTTTCCCAAAGATGGTCACAAATCTGTGATAACAACAATATATAGATTTGCCTCCACCCTTAGGGTTGGTAGATATGGAATTTTATTGCCTAGGAATAGATATTTTTGCTGATTGTCAATGTTTCTCTTTGCTCTGTCTGTAGCATCAGCCCTGCTTCTTTTCCTTGCTACTCAAGGAGAGCTTACTGAGCTCCTCACTTTTGTGTTTTCCTCCACAATCAGTTTCCCATGTGCTACCCCTAACTCTAGTTTAAACATCTGTCAATGTATGAAGTGACCTAGTGGTTAGGTTGCTGGACTCTGGTCCTGGGGAACTGAGTAACTGAGTTTGATTCCCACTTCAGGCACAGGCAGCTCCTTGTGACTCTGGGCAAGTCACTTAACCCTCTATTGCCCGAGGTACATGTAAGCCGCATTGAGCCTGCCCTGAGTGGGAAAGCGCGGGGTACAAATGTAAAAAAAAAAATCTGGGATCCTTTTTCTTCCCACAGAAAGATGTAGGCCATCTCTACAGTATAGCTTTTAATCCTGCCATATCTGAAAACTCTTCTTTGTAGCATTTTCTGAGCCACATTGAAGCTGGCAATAGGGTTGAGGAGATAAAGTGAAGGATTATTTTGCTAGCATAAACTGTTGAAGAGATACAGGAAAGAACTATTATTGAAATCTGGAATAAATTGTCAGCATAGAAGAGCAAAAGTTACGAACTATAATACAATACATCAGTGTGAAACCAGACGAGAGCTTTCGTTCCTATTCCAAAGCATTCTCTAGTCAGCAACACCTACTTCCTATCCCGGGCTGAATCTACTTTCCATCCCTATGGGACTACAATACCCATAAACCTGCTGTACTTCTTACTGTCATTTTCACTTTCAATAAATGCACTAGATTCTCCAGTGCTGCACCCCAGCTAGCTCTGTATGGGTTTCTTTCTTACATTTTTGGCTTGATTTTATGTCTGTGAGCAATCATCTCATCAATTCTCAACCAGGTCACCTCCACCTCTCCTTCCCTTAGTCCACTCTCTCAACCCTCCAACCCCTGCCTCCTTTTCTTCCTTTTCTGAAATCACTGAAGAGGAAACTACACATCTTCTTTCCTCCTCGAAACTAACTATCTGTTCCTCTGATCCTATTCCCACCCATCTACTTAACACTATCTCTCCTACTGTCATCCCTTTTATCTGTCATATCCTCAATCTTTCACTTTCCACTGCGACTGTTCCTGATGCCTTCAAACATGCCGTAGTCACACCACTCCTTAAAAAAGCCTTCATTGGACCCTACCTGTCCTTCCAACTATCGCCCCATCTCCCTCCTCCCTTTCCTATCCAAGATACTTGAACGTACTGTTCACCGTCGTTGCCTTGACTTTCTTTCATCTCAAGCTATTCTTGATCCACCTCAATCTGGCTTTCGCCCCCTTCATTCAACTGAAACAGCGCTTGCTAAAGTCTCCAATGATCTGTTCCTGACCAGATCCAAAAGTCTCTATTCTATCCTCATCCTTCTCGATCTATCTGCTGCTTTTGACACTGTTGATCATAGCCTACTCCTTGATACGCTGTCCTCACTTGGATTTCAGGGCTCTGTTCTTTCCTGGTTTGCTTCTTCTCTCTCCCAGCGTTCCTTTAGTGTATACTCTAGTGGATCCTTCTCTACTTCTATTCCACTGTCAGTTGGTGTACCTCAGGGATCTGTCCTGGAACCTCTTCTTTTCTCCATCTATACTTCTTCCCTTGGTACTCTGATCTCATCCCATGGTTTTCAGTATCATCTTTACGCTGATGACTCCCAGATCTACCTCTGCACACCAGAAATCTCAGCCAAAATCCAGGCCAAAGTATCAGCCTGCCTGTCTGACATTGCTGCCTGGATGTCTCAGCGCCATCTGAAACTAAACATGACCAAGACTGAGCTTCTTATCTTTCCCCCTAAACCAACCTTTCCTCCTCCCCCATTCTCTATTTCTGTGGATAACACTCTCATCCTTCCTGTCTCATCAGCTCGTAACCTTGGGGTCATCTTTGACCCCTCCCTCTCCTTCTCTGCACATATTCAGCAGACTGCTAAAACCTGTCGTTTCTTTCTCTATAATATCACCTAAATTCGCCTTTTCCTTTCTGAGCACACTACCAGAACCCTCATCCACACACTTATCACCTCTCGCTTAGACTATTGTAACTTGCTTCTCACAGGTCTCCCACTTAGCCATCTCTCTCCTCTTCAATCTGTTCAAAATTCTGCTGCACGACTAATATTCCACCAGTGTCGTTATGTTCATATTAGCCCTCTCCTCAAGTCACTTCACTGGCTTCCTATCCATTTCCGCATACAGTTCAAACTCCTCTTATTGACCCATAAGTGCATTCACTCTGCAGCTCCTCAGTACCTCTCCACTCTCATCTCTCCCTACATTCCTCCCAGGGAACTCCGTTCTCTGGGTAAATCTCTCTTATCTGCACCCTTCTCCTCCACTGCTAACTCCAGATTCCGTTCCTTTTATCTTGCTGCACCATATGCCTGGAATAGACTTCCTGAGCCGGTACGTCAAGCTCCATCTCTGGCCGTCTTCAAATCTAAGCTAAAAGCCCAACTTTTAGATGCTGCTTTTAACTCCTAACCCTTATCCACTTGTTCAGAACCCTTATTTTATCATCCTCACTTTAGTATTCCCTTATCTCTTGTTTGTCCTGTTTGTCTGTCCTAATTAGATTGTAAGCTCTGTCAAGCAGGGACTGTCTCTTCATGTTCAAGTGTACAGCACTACGTACATCTAGTAGCGCTATAGAAATGATAAGTAGTAGTAGTAGCAGCAATTCACACTCAACTTGACCACCACGTGACTTTTTCAGGTCACAAGTCCCAGCATTCACTCTCTCCCAAGCCTGCATGACTGTCATGATCTCAGATAGTTAATGCTGCTGGGGGGGGGGGAGGAAGAGAGGGGGGTTAAGACATAACAGGCCCCCAAATTAGCACTACCTCCTAACCCAAAGATTTTGGTGAGATGTGGGGTTGTGTAGGCTGCATAGAACCAGGAATTCAGTTTTGTCTCTGTTTAATTCGAGTTTGAATATTGTTGCCCAGTTTTCCATAAGGTCCAGGCCCTTTTTGACTTTATCCAGTTTTTCTTCTTCTGGGTAGTTATCCAGTTAGTGGGCTGATTATCGCCATTAGGGTCTGCATTCAGTAAATGGCACTCAAAATTTGCCACTGAAAAAAAATTGGCACTGAATGATATTTTATAACGGGTGTTCCAGGATTGGCACCCTTTATAGAATAGCGCGCAGTGCCAGGATCCATGCCCATACATCAACTGAAACCAGGTGTAAACTCCACTGCACAAATTGGTGCAGATTTACACTATTCTATAACACTATGTGCATTTTAAGGGAATGTCCTTGACCCACCCATTCACCTCCCAAGGCCACGTTCCTTTGCAGATCTGTGTAGAAACAGTCAGGGGCTGTTCTATAAATGGGCAAGTGTGTTTTCACATGGATCTGCCATTTCTGCCCTGTTTTGGTGCCTTGCATCCATTAGAATGCTTTTCCATGCCAAACATTTGGCGCGGAAGTAGCGCCTAATGTTCGGCGCCATACACAGAATTCCCCAGTAAGTAGGTAGGTAACTCCTGGCTCCACCCAAGCTCCTCCCCCAGAGCACCCTGGCACTACCCAAATAGTAGCTAATACCACTGAAAATCCAGGTGCGGACCTGGTCAGTGGGACTTATCCAGATAAGAGCTGTTCCTACCCAGATAGTTAGCAAGAATTATCGACCCATGAGATTTCAATATTACCTCCTGCTCCCCATCAAAATTTTGTGAAGACAATAAGCTGCCCCCACAACATTTAGCTAGGTATAAAGAAACAATGAGAGAGCCCTGCCCCCTGTGCATGTTCAGTTAAGCGAAAATTGAACATGCACTGTGGAAGGGGAGGTCTGGTGCCATGGCAGCAGTGGTCACGAGTGGAGGAGGTATTGCACTGGCAAGGCATAGGGACCCCTGCCAGCCAGGGGTCCAGAACACAATGTCCCCAAGGCCCTTCCCCCATAGCTATGCCCTTGCCCTGGTGGATCTCTATTGGCAAACACAACCAAGTGGTGCCACATGTACTTGGATGTCAAAGAATCTGACATCAAGTGACCTGTTCTGCTGCATAATATAGAATCTCTTTCCACAAATCCAAGGCTTTAAGTTTACATGTGTTTTAAATTTCAGCACTGCAAGACAGTGCACAACCAATTGGGTTTGGGTTGGTGACGTTTGCAGAGTTAATTGACTAGGTCCTAAGCAGCAGAAAGACAACGGCCTCTATTCATAATTGTAGGGAGCAAACAAAAGACTTCAGCCCTGGCAGAGCCTTCTCTGTTTCAGCACAAGAGGCTCAAAGCACGGACAGCTGGCTCCATTTTGAACCCAGTCCTGGTTTTTACCCCACTATATCCATGGATTGTTAGAATATCAATCAGAACTGCTGGTTCATGCGAGGCAGTGGGATAAACCCAGAGGTGGAACACCCTGATCAGTAGAAATGGAGCCAATCACTCAGGCAACATTTCTGTGAGGTTTTGGTCTGAAGAAGGAAATAAAAGACAAGCAAAAGAAAAAGAAATGAAAATCTAAGACCTTGAGAATGAAGCAGTGATGTATCAGGTGACTCAGAGTGAGTTTTACTGTAAGGTTACTAGATAACTCCATGACTGTAGGAAGAGGCTGAGCCAGTCCTGGTTTTCCATCCATTACACGCAGAAATTTGTTTTCAAAAGAAGTTATCAGGGTAGCAGCACCTGCTATGTGGACAAGTGGGCCAGTCACTGATTTTCAGTGGTATTTTCAAATAATGCCAAGGGTGGGCCTGGGTGGGCACAGGCCCACCCATTCTTGGCTCAGGCCCACCCAGCGGCGGCAACCCACATTAACATCTCTCCTTCTCTGCAACGTTCCACCCGATGGAAGCCTGCAGGGCCGGCACAGGCAGCAATAATTGAATCACTGCGGGCGCCAGGGACATCTGTAAGATACACCAGGGAAGGACAGGGTTCAGCAATGTTGATGTAGGGTAGGTGAAAAAAATCTCTATATTTTTTCATATCTCCGGGGAGGGGGGGGGGCTGTGGTGTGCCGTGGAAGGGCCCATCTAAGTTAGCTCTGGGCCCATCCAAAATACTGGGTATGGATACGCCACTGACCCCGTGACATTCTGTGGGCAGACAAACCAAGAATGGTGCCAGGACAGCAAAAGCATCTAACCTAACTTTATCTGATTAGCTCTCTGGATAGCAGCCTAAATATCGTTGCTGTCTTGATAGATTCTGCACTGACTGCCCCTCCAACTGCCAATGTTGAATATCTATTTATTTCAGCCGTGGAAGCAGATGTTTACAAATATTGACCTGCCTGTTTCTTGATGTCCGTGCATGGAACACTGGCTCAGCCTCTCTCTATAAATAATCATGAGCTCTATCTGATTCGCATTAAGATGAACCCTCTTCTGATAAAGAACTCCATTCCACAGTTAGAAAGCAAAGACCTGTAATGTCTTGTGTCCCGGATGGCACGATCACTAGGAAGCCGCTCGCTCTCCCTCTGGTTAAAGGCATACTGTTTGTATGGGTCCTCACCAGCCTTCCACCTGCGAGCACTCAGGTATTTCCTCTCATCAAACTGGTCCCACAGGTCATCCCAGTCAGCATCCAAGCCCTGGAGAGGAAGGAAAGAATCCATCATATCCTGGCTCAGCCTGGAGGTCTTAGAATAATACTGCAAATATCTATTAGTTGAATAAATAAAGTGTGTTATCTCCTACCCAAAAGAGCTTACAATACAAGTTTAAACACGGGGAGATTAAACAATCCATCACTAAAGGACAGGTAAACTGAATCAAGTTCTTCATGGTGTTTCATTGTTAAAATTATTTATTACTAGTAAAAAAGGCCCGTTTCTGACACAAATGAAACGGGCGCTAGCAAGGTTTTCCTCGGAGTGTGTATGTTTGAGAGTGTGTGTGAGAGTGACTGTGTGAGAGAAAGAGAGTGAATGTGCGAGTGTGTGTGACAGAGAGAGAGTGAGACTGGGTGCGAGTGTGTCTGTGAGCATGAGATTGTGTGCCAGGGCCCCCCCTCCCTCCCAGTTCCAGGGTCCCCCCTCCCTCCCTCTGAGTTCCAGGGTTGTCCCCCCCTCCCTCCCTCCCAGTTCCAGGGTCGTCCCCTCCCTCCCTCCCTGCCTCCAAGTTCCAGGGTCGTCGTCCCCTCCCTGCCTCTGAGTTCCAGGGTCGTCCCCTCCCTCCGAGTTTCAGGGTCCCCTCCCTCCCCTGCATTATGCTCTCTCCTCTGCATTCATCCATATGCAGACAAGGTCCTCTGTGCCCTGCCCCCTTCATCCATCCATGTGCAGCATCTCTCCCCTGCCCCCTCCCTCCAGTTCCAGGCCCCCTCCCTCCCTCCTTCCCCCCTCCGAGTTCCAGTGTCCCCCTCCCTCCCTCCCATTTCCAGGGTCCCCCTCCCTCTGTCCCTCCGTCCCTCCCTCCCAGTTCCAGGGTCCCATGGAACTGGGAGGGACGGGGGACGGAGAACGTTGGAGGAGTGACGTCAGCAGGTGGTTATGATCCCAGTGAGACACATTGGAATGTTGGAGGAGCAAATAATCAAACATATAAACAGCGAGTGACCGAACTCACTCGCAAATGCGCAGTAGAGACTTCCCTCTCTGTCCCGCCCCCATGTCAATACGTGATGACGGGGGCGGGACAGAGAGGGAAACTGCGCTCCCCCCCCCCCGAGGTCGCCGCCGCCACCCCTCCACCCAGCCCGGGCCCTCTGATCGCAATTAATTCAAATTACATCGCCGCAGCACGCAGATCAGCTGAGCTCCAGTCGGCCTTCCTTACCTGCCTGTGTCCCGCCCTCACCGATGGTACGTCACACAAGGGTGGGACACAGGCAGAGAAGAAAGGCCAGGCCGACGGGAGCTCAGCTGATCTGCGTGCTGCGGCAATGTAAGTTGAATTAACAGCGAACAGAGGGCCCGGGCCGGGTGAAGGGGTGGCGGTGGCGACCTCAGGGGGAGAGGGGGCAGCGGCGACTTCGGGGGGAGGGGGCAGCGGCGACCTGGGGGGGGGGGGCCTTGGAAAACCCCATTCCAATAGTAGCCCGTTTTAACGGGCTTAAAGGCTAGTTATATTAGAAAAGGAGCAGTAAGATGTGAGTTGTAGAAACAGGAGAATCAACCCTGTCCAATTCAAGTATTTTCCAGACTTAAAATTTTAACCAAACTTTAATTCAGTGAAGGAAATTAATTTGTTTGCTAGTGATTCCACTGATGGTACACATTCTGAAAAAAATAAATATATAACCCACTTTTCCCTTATATAATCACAAGTTGGCAGTGCCCAGGATTCCCCTATAATAAGGTGATGCCCGATTACCGCTGGGTTACCACCGCCCAAGCCATTTCTGAGTGGTTTTTTTCCCCCTAGAAATGGTGCATATGCAGGGTGGGACTACCGCCGGTGGCTGTGTTGGGCTTACCGCCGCTCTGTAAAGTGGCCCCTATATAATTTATTCGTGAATGCATCTCAGAAGTGCGTACACCATATATAGGGATGTACGTACATGTGGATGGAGCATGGGCGAGCCATGGGTGTGTAGAATGCTATCAGTTATGTGCATTGCTTTATCACTTCGGCACGCATGCCAATTTATACCAGCCATTGACCTGTCATAAGTGAGTGCACCTATATTTCAGTGCACAAACACACGTTTCCTATCACATTATAAACCATAAACTTATACTGCTTTGTCAATCTCTGATCACGCATCTATCTCTCCTCTAAACCTCCCTCTCACCCCTATATCATCCCGTGAGAATTTATGTCTCATTTATATATTTTCATATTTGTCAAATTTTTTAATCAAGTTTGCTAAATTTGCTAATCAAAAAAATGTATTAGGTCAGTTCTTGTTTTGAGTATGTTTCAGGGACAAGTGATTTTATAAGTCAAAACAATAAAAATAAATATTTTCTTTCATGCAGATCTCTCATTTCTTTAAACATAACTAAATGGGCTATAAGCCACTAATGCAGTCCATTGGTTTTCTTATATTTTGTATGATGATTTATACTGTGCCAAAACTGAAAACTCTTATCTCTTCTATCTGGATATTATAAAAGGAGTTTATTGTAAACACTATCCACCCGAAAAGGTTGTTTTGTGGCTGTACATGAGGAATTGTGATATTGCATAAATAGGTGTGTTTCAAGAAAGCCAATTAGTTGTTTAACTTATTAGTGGAACATAACCACAAAGGCACAGTATGGTCATACTTTCAATATGGTAATACTAGAGCCCAGTCAAGAAACAGGTTATTTTGAGTTAGACCTCACTGGACCAAACTTGCTTTCCTTATGCCATTACCATCCAGTTGGTTAGGCAGTACATTAAAAGGTGGAGGATAAAGGACTTTTGTTTTTACATTTATATCCCACATTATCCCTCAGGTTCAATGTGGCTTACATTTGAAAATACAGTGAGATGGAAAAATAGCATTCAGTAACATCATGGGAGCAAGTAAGATGGATATGTATGAAAATTTTGATTCACAATATCCAGCGGAATAAAAATATACTTCACACGTTGAATTCTGTATATCACTGATGATAAATAGTCCAAGCTTGCCTATAAACGCTTGACGACACTAGAGCTTTGCTGTTGGCATGTATGGCAGATGTTTAAATTTGGGGGGGGGGGGGGGGGGGGGTCATCCTTGAAACAGCCGCTAGTCGGCGAAACATGTTACATGTCAGATAGAAGAACCCTCCATAGCCGACTTCATTCATGAAAAGCTAAGTGGTTTACCATTTAAAATAATATCTATTGTCTAAACATATAAGACTTTGAGATGATAGTTGATTTTCACCATTAAGCATTAAGATCAAGAACATGAGAATATTAAGGTTACATTTTTAGGGACTGGTGACAATTTTTGGGGTAGTCAAATGCAGCATTGAAGTTTGTTGACCACTTGATCCCCATGCTGAGGTCCATTAAACTCTCATAAAACATTTGCAGTGTTTATAGGCAAGCTTGGACTAGTCATCATCATCAGTGAAAAATTTGACTAGTTGATATACCTAACTGGGCATTTAAAAGTCTGTCCTTTAATGATGCCACATGTTCAGAAATCATAGCCATAGGTATAGACAGTTATTCAAACATTATCACATGCATACACCAGAACAGGCATCCATACACATACTGCAAAAGTAAACAACTTATACAGAGTACATCAAAACTTAATTCATCTTTATAAAGCACATGTTGGTAGATAAGCTTCATACAGAACAAGAAAAACCAGTGAACCATTCAGCATGGCACAATATAAACCTTTACAGAAAAATATACCCCAAGAACTCTTCCCCTTCTACTCTTCATTCCCTTTCTATAAATCCACTCTGCTGTTTCCACCCACCAAATTAACTAAGAAATGATTTATTCTGTTTGGACAGCAAGGACATCCCATCGAGCTATGCATCACCATTTGCAAAATATAAATGTCATTCAGCTCACCTGCTGCTTTCCCTTAGACCAGTGGTTCCCAAACATAGTCCTAGAGGCGCCCCAGCCAGTCAGTAGTTGAGGCAGTGCATGCAAATCTCGCTCATGAGTATACCTGATGGCTGAGGTGCCTCCAGGACCAGGTTTGAGAACCACTGCCTTAGCTATCACCTTACTAACATACAGCTGGGAGACAAAGATTCAAAATTTAAAAAAAACATGCCATTTACATCCAAACAGAACTTCTGAATGAAGGTAGCTCTTCCCTCATTATTCAATATCTCTCTTTTAAATAGTGCATTTTTATAATATACCAAATTCCACAAAACAAAAGGAGCAAGTTCCCATATACCATCTTTCTCCTATGATCTACACAAAGGAAAAAAAGATTTTAAATGCTCCCAGGTTTCAACCCAATTAAAGTTTAAAAAACCTTTGTACTTAAAATAAAAACTGTGAATGTTGAGCACCTGATTCTCATAACATGATGTGTGTTTTGGTGGCCCTTTATTAGGTGAAAAAACTCATAGTACCAATAAAGCACCTGCTAGGGTGCTAGGATGTTCCTATAACCAGCCCCTTGAAATGCCACAATGATAGCGATTTTGGGCAAATTACCACTCTAACTGATGAAAGGTTATTCCATTGTAATAGTTCCCTTGTCTACATCAGTATGCTGCACAAGCCGGCATGTTTCTAAATATAACTGAGGTACTACTATAACAATGAACATGGACACAGCAGCTGATAGCCTTCATGCTTTCTTTTGGGTGTACCAATATGGCGGGTGCAGGGGAAACCGGCTTTGGCATTGTGACATCATGCCATCTCCTGTTCTTTCTCCAACCTCCTTGTAAGGACCTAATCGAGGCTGTTGAGCCGCTGGAGAGAGAAAACCCCCTAAATGCTATCAAGTATAACACAGAAGTTGAGCTAAGTTCCTAATATTGTTGATTTATTGTGACCTACAGACTCTTTGTATGCTGAGGCCTTTATTTTTCTTTGTATACCCATAGCAGCTGTGGGTTGGACAGGGTGTGCAGAAAGCTGTAAGGGAGGAGGCTGCCCTAGCCTGGGGTAGGTGCTGTACAAATTCCAGAGCTACCGAGGGGTTTTTATTCTTTTTTAGTTTTACTGGGAAAGACTGAGAAACTGACTTTGGAACTTTAAAAGTGTGGGGAAACTATTGAACTCTGAGAAAGAAAAGGAGTACACTCCAGAAGGGAGCGACGGTCCCTTTGCCACCGTCCCTGCATTCAAAACGGGGGGAGGCAACGTCTCCAAGGCTCCTTAAGCTTCTAGAACCATAGGACTTGGGGACAGGTGTTCAGGAAGCCAGCTGGAAGCCATTGGAGCCTAGAATGATGCAGGGAATTTCTGGCCCTGGAAACTGCAATTAGGGTTTTATTTTTGTTGGATTTATAATAATATCTTTTTTACTAACTGTGGGTTTTACAAAGATGCCAAGCTCTCCAGGGTTTAGAGGTTATAAGGTACTGTTGGGAGGGGAGGAGATCCTACAATTGTACTGTGGTAAAATGCTTCCTGGAATACAGTAAGAGTACCTCACCACTGGAAGCTCAGGCTGTGTTCTGTTGAGGAAAAGTTAATAAACTTTCTGTTACTCTTCTGAAAAAGAAGTGTGTTGTGAACTTATGTTGGGAGAATAAGGAGATTGATAGCACCAGAATTGACATCCCTTTGACACATATTTATTAACTTTAAAAATGGACAAACATAGCTACCATACCACTTTCTGCTAGTATTCTATGGTGGTTTAGGTGTACCCCAAAGCTATTATAGAAGTGGCACTAAGCGTGCCCTATTGTACCAGCTACATCTTGGTACAACATTATATAATTGCCCTGCTTTGCCCTGCCCCAGAGAGATTACAGTCTATTATAGAAACATAGCAACATGACGGCAGATAAGAGCCAAATGGCCCATCCAGAGTAAGCACTATCTCTTCCTTTCCCTTAGGGATCCCAGGTGTTTGTCCCACGTTTTCTTAAATTCAGACATAATCCTCGTCTCCATCACCTCCACCAGGAGGCGAGTCCATGTGTCCACCAAACTTTCTGTGAAAAAGTATTTTCCTGAGCCTATAACCTCTTAACTTCATCCTATGTCCTCTCATTCAAGAGTTTTCCTTCATTTGAAAGAGGCTCACTTCCTGTACATCAATGCCACAGAGGTATTTAAACATATCTATCATATCCCCTCTCTCCCGCCTTTCTTCCAAAGTATACATATTGAGAGCCTTAAGTCTATCCTCATATGCTTTATGAATACCACTGACCAATTTTGTAGCAGCCCTCTGGACCGACCCCATCCTGTTTCACTCCGTGAAGCTACACAGTGGCACATTTAAAACAAACAGAAGAAAATATTTTTTTCACCCAGCACATCATTAAGCTCTAAAACTCATTGCTGGAGCAAGTGATAAGCAGGGAATGTAGCTGGGTTTAAAAGAGGTTTGGACAAATTCCTGGAGGAAAAGTCAATATACCATTATTAAAATAGACATGAGGATAGCTATTACTTATTCTTGGGATTTAGTCGAACGGAATCTCGCCACTTTTGGGGACTTTGTCAAGTATTTGTAACCTGAGCTGGCCATTGTTGGAAACAGGATACTGGGCTAGACAGACCCTTGATCAGTGTGACAACCCTTTCTCTGAGCTGAGAATGCAGAGCTTTGCAGTTTGAAACAGGGAGAGAAAGATAGCAGGCAAGCAAAATGCAGACAGGATAGTACCACTGCCTTTCCTTGCCATAACCATAATCCACTGATATATTCAAGGTGAAAGAGGTACTGGGAGTGGGAGCTGCCCAGGACAGAGCTGACAGGTCATATATGCTGAGCGATTTTGAGCAGTGTGGTGCAGCTCCCAGAGATTAACTTCACTCATCCGTTCATTTATTGAGCTTATAACCTGCCTGTTTAAATAATGTGCTGCAGGCAAGGCAGTACTACTTTCAACATGAATAAGATAGTAATAAAATGAGAGATTTGTGATAAATTTCAACTTATATCATAAAACATGCCACCACAAAGGGGGCCTATTCATTAAGCTGCATTAGGTACTTAATGCAACTTTTGACATGAGCTCAGTTAGTGTGGCACTGTGTTAACAGTTAACTCAGTAATTGCCTCATTAAACATCTATTGTGGAACTCACCATTAGGGGGTGTGGGAAAAGCAGAGAATGGGTGAGGACTGTGTGGTCCCAATGCTCAAAGCTCTGATGCTAAACTGAACAGCCCCATTCCGCAGGAATAGCGCAGAAAAATAGCCCTCCAATGTTCAGAGTTAATGGCATTCAAATTATATGAGCGCTGTGCGACTGAAGTAAGGGGGAGGAATGTGCCTGGTGCAGGCGCACAAGAGTTTCACAGTAAGCGCAGCTCTTCTGCGCCTGCACCAGGCAAATCCTGAAATTGGAGGTCCATATTTTCTCCCCTCCCCAGTCCCACCCAAAACACACCCAGACCACACCCTCTTGCCATATGAAAATACTGCAGTTTTAGATGCCCATATCTTCACTTTATAAGATCAGGGTTTGGACATCAGTATAATATGGATGTCCAAATGCCAATTTTCAGATATCCAAAACACAAATAAAACTTCTAAAATAAGGGATACAGTCAGTGGTATGTATTATTTATATTGATACATATAAGGTATTTTTACTTGAAAAACTAGGATGTAATTTTATGCACACAATTATTTATACTAAAGCAATATTATAAAACTGAAGAGACATTGAGTAAAATGGGTCAGAAGCTATGACAATTTATTGTCATAGCTATCAAACACATAGAGAGTATTAACACAGAACATCCACTAAAGAATATAGCCAGTAAGATGGAACTCATTTCCACTTTCAACAGTAGGAAAAATCCACACCAACAGTTATTCCAGCTTGCATTGGTCCCTCTTTTTAGTCCCTTTCTCAGTCCGGCTGAATTTCACTTTAAAAGTCAACAAGACTTCTTCTGATGAATTTGTCCCTTTTAAGTTAGTTTGCAGCATTTCTCTTTTTTAGTAACATGGAGGGGCATAATCGAACGGGGCTGGCCATCTATAAGGGTAGCCATTTCTAATGCTGGCCCTGGCAAGCAGCGTACCCGACTGTATTATCGAGACAAGATGGCCGGACATCTTTCATTTTGATAATATGGTCGGGGCCAGCCAAATCTCAACATTTGTCCAGCCCTTAGAGATCGCCGGTGTTAGAGATGGCCGCCAATGGAAGAAGAAACCGTCTGAAAATAACAAGAAGCAGCATAAGGAGTGTCAAAGCAAATGCAAGGCGCAGATAAAGAAGGCCAAGAGGGATTGCGAAAAAAGATAGCAGTAGAGGCAAAAAACACATAGTAAAAAAAATTTTCAGTATATTAAAAGCAGGAAAAGAATCGGTTGGGCTGCTGGATGACCAAGGGGTAAAAGGGGCGATCAAGGAAGACAAAGATGTAGCGGAGAGATTAAATGAATTCTTTGCTTCGGTCTTCACCGAGGAAGATTTGGGTGGGATACCGGTGTCGGAAATGGTATTTCAAGCGGACGAGTCGGAGAAACTTACTGAATTCACGGTAAACCTGGAGGACGTAATAGGGCAGTTTGGCAAACTGAAGAGTATCAAATCACCTGGACCGGATAGTATTCATCCTAGAGTACTGATAGAACTGAAAAATGAACTCGCAGAGCTACTGTTAGTGATATGCAATTTATCCTTAAAATCGAGTGTGGTACCGGAAGATTGGAGGGTGGCCAATGTAACGCCGATTTTTTAAATAGGTTCCAGGGGAGATCCGGGAAATTATAGACCGGTGAGTCTGACGTCGGTGCCGGGGAAAATGGTAGAGGCTATTATTAAAAACAAAATTACAGAGCACATCCGAGGACATGGATTACTGAGACCAAGTCAGCACGGCTTTAGTGTGGGGAAATCTTGCCTGACCAATTTACTTCAATTCTTTGAAGGAGTAAACAAACGTGGACAAAGGGGAGCCGGTTGATATTGTGTATCTGGATTTTCAAAAGGCGTTTGACAAGGTACCTCATGAAAGGCTACAGAGGAAATTGGAGGGTCATGGGATAGGAGGAAATGTCCTATTGTGGATTAATAACTGGTTGAAGGATAGGAAACAGACAGTGGGGTTAAATGGGCAGTATTCACAATGGAGAAGGGTAGTTAGTGGGGTTCCTCGGGGGTCTGTGCTAGGACCGCTGCTTTTTAATATATTTATAAATGATTTAGAGATGGGAGTAACTAGCGAGGTAATTAAATTTACTGATGACACAAAGTTATTCAAAGTCGTTAACTCACGACAGGATTGTGAAAAATTACAGAAGGACCTTACGAGACTGGGAGACTGGGCGGCTAGATGGCAGATGACGTTTAATGTGAGCAAGTGCAAGGTGATGCATGTGGGGAAAAAGAACCCGAATTATAGCTACGTCATGCAAGGTTACACGTTAGGAGTTACGGATCAAGAAAGGGATCTGGGTGTCGCCGTTGATGATACACTGAAACCTTCTGCTTAGTGTGCTGCTGCGGCTAGGAAAGCGAATAGAATATTGGGTATTATTAGAAAAGGTATAGAAAACAGGTGTGAGGATGTTATAATGTCATTGTATCGTTCCATGGTGCGACCACACCTCGAGTATTGTGTCCAATTCTGGTCGCCGCATCTCAAGAAAGATATAGTGGAACTGGAAAAGGTGCAGCAAGGGCGACGAAAATGATAGCGGGGATGGGACAACTTCCCTATGAAGAAAGACTAAGGAGGCTAGGGCTTTTCAGCTTGGAGAAGAGACGGCTGAGGGGAGACATGATAGAGGTATATAAAATAATGAGTGGAGTGGAACAGGTGGATGTGAAGCGTCTGTTCACGCTTTCCAAAAATAGTGGGACTAGGGGGCATGCGATGAAACTACAGTGTAGTACATTTAAAACAAATAGGAGAACATTTTTCTTCACCCAACGCGTAATTAAACTCTGGAATTCATTGCCGGAAAATGGGGTGAAGGCGGTTAGCTTGGCAGAGTTTAAAAAGGGTTTGGACGGTTTCCTAAAGGACAAGTCCATAGACCGCTACTAAATGGACTTGGGAAAAATCCACAATTTCGGGAATAACATGTATAGAATGTTTGTACATTTGGGAAGCTGCTAGGTGCCCTTGACCTGGATTGGCCACTGTCGGGGACAGGATGCTGGGCTTGATGGGCCTTTGGTCATTTCCCAGTATGGCATTACTTATGTACTTATGGTTTTCACTGATAAATGGAAACTAATGGCGGCCATCTCAAACCCGGCCAAATCCAATGCATTTGGTCGTGGGAGGAGCCAGCATTTGTAGTGCACTTGTCCCCCCTCAAATGCCAGGGGGGGGGGGGACCAGTGCACTACACAAATTGATCCCAGGTACATAGCTTCCTTACCTTGTGTGCTGAGCCCCCCCCCCCCAAACCCACTCCCCACAACTGTACACCACTACCATAGCCCTTGTTTGTGGAGGCACCTAGATGTGGGTACAGTGGGTTTCTGGTGGGTTTTGGAGGGCTCACATTACCACCACAAGTGTAACAGGTAGGGGGGGATGGGCCTGGGTCCGCCTGCCTGAAGTGCACTGCAGTACCCACTAAAAACTGCTCCAGGGACCTGCATAGTGCTGTCATGGAGCTGGGTGTGGCATTTGAGGCTGGCAGAGAGGCTGGCAAAAAAATGTTTTTAATTTTTTTTTTGGGTGGGAGGGGGTTGGTGACCACTAGGGGAGTAAGGGAGGTCATCCCCGATTCCCTGCGTTGGTCATCTGGTCATTTAGGGCACATTTTTGAGTCTTGGTCGTGAACAAAAAAGGACCAAGTAAAGTCGGCCAAATGCTCGTCAGAGCCGGCCTTCTTTTTTCCATTATCGGCCGAGGCCGGCCATCTCTTAACCACGCCCCTGTCCCACCTTTGGTACACTTCCGACATGCCCCCTTTAACTTTGGCCGGCCGGAAAGCAGTTGAAGCCGGTCAAAATCGGCTTTCAATTATACCGATTTGGCCAAACACACACACACACACCCTTGTAATTTAGATGAACAGAGTGGAAAACATGCAGATTCTGCCTTTTCGAAAATCATGATTTAGACATTTTTGGCAGATGTACATGTTTGACCATTTTAGTGGACTTTGAACCCTGGTTTTCCTGGTTGTTAGGCTGCTGTTCTAACCATTTAGCCTGTGCATCTCAACCCAGTCCTTGCTGCATACTCATCTAGTCAGGTATTCTGGATATCCATAATGAAAATGTATGAGATAGATTAGCATACACTAGAGGCAATGCATGCAAGTTTATCTTATGCATTTTCATTCTGGATATCTGAAAAACCTGACTGGCTGGGTGTGCCCCGAAGAGAGGGATGAGAACCCCTGCATTGGACTACTCCTCCACTCCACCCCCGGGTCCAGCCTCCTGGCCATGTGTAGGGTACATTTTACTCAGTCCCAGCACACTGATTGATTTAATCTCTGACTAACTAATTAGAAAATGCTGAGAAGTGTAAACTGAGATCTGCTAATGCAACTGTGATGTTGTGTTCCATTTTGACAGCACCAGCTGATAATCCTCAGAAGCCTTGATTATTTTTTCTCCTATTAATACAATAAATGAACTGTCAACGTGAATGAAAATCAATTGGGAGACACAAACCACTCATTTTGAAAGCTTCATCTTCTTCTGTTAGGCACAAGAAAGCCATTCCGAAGCCCAGCAAGAACATAAAAGAGGAGTAATTATTGGATAAGATCACAATTTTCCTTAGTTGACGGCCTGACGGCGTGCAAGTTGTGAATTTATCAGTGTTGCATGCCGGCCTGGATCAGAGTCTTGCATTGCTGGAATAAGGTGATCTTATCAGCCATACGCAGAGCATGAAGCGTCTGCAAAGCAGCGGTGAATGGAAGGACATGCTTAGATAGTGATACTGGCAATGTTGGAGGGCGACTGGCAATCACTCACGGTCCCGGATGAGGGAGAACAAAAATTGGAGAGTTGCCTAATGTCACTGATGAGTGCCTAGGTTGCAGGACAACTGTACAGCCACCTGGTTTGTTCAGAGATTTTAGCATGCCTACCAGGGGCTGAACTACAGCCAGACCAAGTTACCAGTCCCTTTAATACTACTTTTCAGTATTCTCTTGCATGCTGAAGGTCACTGTGTAGCAAGGAAATCTTATTTATCCTCTATTTCATGCACCCGTTTAGTTTCATGGGGTAGAATTGCCATTTGTACTTGCTCAGATTTTCCGCGATAGTAAAACATCCAGAATGTAGGACATGGTCTTACTGGATGTGGTGTCTTGATATAGACTATTCTGAGGTCTAAGAACTTCAGAGACAAAAGAACACATCCTGAAAAGTCACATTAAGAAAAGAATTACCATATTAAGTCAGATGAAAGATTCCTCTAGCTCAGCCCACTGTCTCCCACTGGGCAGGCACTGGGATTTCAGAGAAGAGAGTGAAGAAATAGGGGCTGTGTAGCAAAGTTTAGCCACTCTGCTCCTATGACTTCTAGAAAGCACAGTTTAGGATGCACTAAATCCTGGTTGACATTTCTTAACTACTGTTAAATACTATTTGTTTGATCTGTCTACCCTATATTTATCCTAACCCTCTTGTCCCATTTTCACATCTATCAGCAGACATATCTATTTTAAGAGAGTGTGCATAGAGAATTTTTTTATTTGTTTGAATGTTTGTATAATGCAATTTTGTTGGAAATATTCTGCTGTTGTATCCCTGCTGCTGTTATTTTGTGTCCCATTGAAAGATCATAAAATCATAGATTTCAGATTGCTGGACTGCACGGCTCACAAGAAATAGGCCAGACTTACTCAAGGTTCTCATATCTCTCTATATATAAAACGCACCTCCAACGTTCTAATGAAGCCTCAGCCGGAAACTTGAGGTGGCATAGATATCCGGTTTAGTGTCTGCCCCGCCCTCGCATCACAATGTGATGACGTCGAGGGAGGAGCACTGACACTGAACGAATGGCATCGCCTCGCCAACCCAACAGCGGCCGAGGTTCGTGCAAGAAATGCGGGCACAGCATCGCCAAGGATTCGCTGCGACTACCCTCTTTGCTACTGCTTTCAACTCCTAACCATGACTCTCTTACTCAACACCCTCACTTATCACCCCTACCACTGCAATTTCCCCACCCCTAGCTGTCTGTTCGTCTGTCCAATTTAGATTGTAAGCTCTGTTGAGCAGGGACTGTCTTTTTCATGTTGATTTGTACAGCGCTGCATAAGTCTAGTAGCACTATAGAAATGTTTAATAGTAGTAGTAGTAGACTGCCCATCATGGTGCAGGTAGGCACGCGCACTGCAGCACATGGGGGAAGGGAGCAGGGCTCACATACCGGCGATCGTGCTGATCGCTCAAAACCTTGCTAGCGCCCGTTTCATTGCTTTCTGAAACGGGCCTTTTTTACTAGTTTCTACATATTCATTGTGCAGATCCTGAAACCCCAACTTGCATTGAGTCCCCAGGTAGTTCTGGAAAGCCCTGGTTTAAAACAATTATACTGAATAATATGTCTTAGAAAAATAATGAATGAATAGAGAGATACAGGCCAAAGGGATCCTGCAAAACCTGGTGGCAGAAAGTAGAGTGCAGCTCTCTATTGCGCTACTTCCATATTTTTCTTTGGACAGTCATTAGGTGGCAGCATAGGCACAAAATTCTAACAACAATTCTCACAAACAGAGGCCCAAGTGTACTTTGTTTTGGAATTTCATCTACAGCAAGGGTTCTCAACCCAGTCCTTGGGACACACTTAGCCAGTCAGGTTTTCAGGATATGTATGAGATTAATTTACATGCACTGCCTCCATTGGTTATAGTACAATGCTGTATTGACTACAGTGCTTATCTGTATGAGTACTGATATGCTGTAAAGTGGAAATTGCAGAATGTGGAAAAAAAGTAGTTACAAAAAAAATCATACATACAAAAATAGAACATTATAAACAAATCATCTTTAAAAATTATACAAGCAAAAAATAAAGAGTTTACCATCACTATCAAAGCAATATACATATTGAGGTAGTCCCAACTTCACCGTTCAATAAAAACAGCATCACGTATTATAACCTTACAATTAGTCCTCATGTCAGAGAGCCCAAATAAATAAGCTATTGTGATAGGCACCAGTGGTGTCCTATCTCAGTGGCCACAGAAGGGAGCCCTGCACTCTTCTGTCCCAAGCCAAACCTAGAGAGAGGATGAAAGGAATGACATTCCTCCTTTAAGAATTCACAGGGAACCTATCAGGGAAGGAGGGGGTCATTGCCCTTTTAAGGAAGGGGGGGAGGCCAACATCCCTATAGGTGGGGAGTTAAGTAGAGGGAGGGGTTCAGAACCTGGAGACCTTAAAAAGCCCTCCCTAGGTTAAAGCAGAGAGAAGGGGAGCATGGAGGAGAAGGAAGGAGCCCTACCTGTAGCCATGGAAGATGGCTAGAACAGATGGACAATTCCAGGATATAGACTTCCAAGCTAAGGAAGAGTTACTTACCTTAATGGGCTAATGTTACAACTCTGTGAAGGATTGTAATTCTGGAGTAAATACTTTGTCATTTGGGATTGAGACTAATAGCCAGGGGTAGAGGACAGGACCGTAAAGTGATAGTGAAATATTGTCCTGTTCAAGGTGTGGAGGCTGTCTGAGTCCCTAGTACTCCAGAAGAGGGGCTTAGTTCAACAGTGGAATTTAGAAGGGAAAGGAATTTAAGGAGAATTGCCCCCACAGAGTTGGTTGGTGAAGGCTTATGTCTAAGGCTGATTTGCATAAGGCTAGGCCATGAGGAGTGCCTAATTTTCATATTGCCAAAAGCCTAACTAAATAAAGTTTTGTCATATGGGAAAGCTGGATTGCTGAGGAAGTACCAGAGCTCATATTTTGTATAAGGGAAGGAGTTGCTGGCCAAAAGGAGTACCTGAACAGAGGGTGTTTGACAGTGTCTCCCTGAGTGTGAGGAGACTCAGTATCAAGGACTATAGAGTCTCTGAGCTCTTTTCTTAGAGGCAGAGTTCTCAGTGTGTACCACAGGACCACTGGTTGAGATCCTGACCCCAACAAGGGGGCTGCAGTTAGCTGTAAGACCCTATCACATAAAGAAGACAAGGATAGGATCTTAAGAGCCAAAATGTGGAAGACTGGCCACAGTCAAGACCAGGGAAGAGCCTACGGTTGCCTGGAACATTGTAAGAGAAATAAATAGCAAAATCACTCCCCCCCCCCCCCCCCTCCACAACATTAAAACATCAAATTTTTCTTAAAATATTATTTCAAAATGTTTCTGTTTATGTACTCAGGACACTACTTTGGTGGATCATCTCCCATACTCTCAGCAAAGATCGTGACTCTCCTTCTGGGCTACAAACCCCAAACCCTTAACTGGTAATTAAGTTGTATTTCAGTGATACCACCAAATTCCAGTCACTGGAGGTAGGCCATCTCAAACACTACATGACACTACATAGGCACTTATATCCTACAAAATCCCAAAATGAGAGCTCTCTGCAGTTTACAATAAGATAAAAATACAAGGCATTCCTTGTGAGCTACACATCTAAAATGCATTACATTATTTATCAAACAATTTAAAAAGATATGTTTTGAGAGCTTTCTTAAACCAATTGATCTGACCTAATATTCTAATACTCACAGGTATAGAATTCCACCATTTCACAGACTGAAAAGAACATAATCCATCAAAGACAGACCTATAAATAACACCTGTAAGGTTAGGGTACTGCAATAGAAACTGGAATCCTTTTCCTATATAAATGCATTGGGGCTATTCTCTGAAACTTCCAGTACAACTTGGGCCATTTTTTAACATGTTGGGCCAGATTCTATAAATGGCGCCATAAATATGGCACCGATAAGATTTGGTGCGCAATGCTATTCTATAAAGGGCAGTTAAGGATGAGTGCTCTTTATAGAATACATTGGGCACTGAATTCAATGCTCAACTTTGTGTGTCAAATTTGGCACTGAACTTTGGGTGCGAGGACTTACACTAGCTGAAACCTGGTGTAAATCCAGGTACACAAATTGGGCGCAGATCCACTGCACACATCTCTTGTGAATGCCCTTGACCCATCCAAGCCCCTATCATGACTATGCCCTCTTTTGAGTTGCACGTGATCCAATTTAGGTTCCATTATTACAGATCGGCACCCAATTATAATTTGTGGCAATTAAGTGCTTGTTTGCTCCAATTGAATCAGTTTGGGTACTAGTCTGGAATCTGCATTCCAATTTGGGCAACCTTTATAGAATCTGGGGGGGGGGGGTCTTTTTACTAGCAAATTATATCAAACAACTGTATCAATTGATAAGTGTATAAAAATGGTGGAAAACTGGAATAATTAATTTAAATTGAAACTCAGCAAGGAAGAAATCAAGTTTCTTTGGCTAAGCACGTCTTCACATTCCATTCCTAACTCTGTTCAATTACTATCTGGCATCTCTCTTCCTACTGAGAAATCTATAAAGGTATTAGAAGTCTTCATTGACACCACTTTAAGCAGGAATTCACAAGTCAACAATGTGGTTAAAAAAGTATTCTTTCGAATGTGACAGCTATGTTCAATTCATCGCTTTTCAATGAAGAACATTTCCAACTTTTAGTTCATGCATCAATTTTCTCTGGATTGTTGCAATTTTATATATGCTGGGTTATCAGTCCATTTATTTTACAAACTTCATTTGTTGCAGAATACTGCAACGATATCAATCTTATAAACATGATCCCAGTTGAATTTACTGGTTTCTTCATTGTAATCTGTGCTCTAACGGGGATTTGGCAGAACGTAAATTTAAAGAGAAGATTAGATTAGAATAGATTTTCCCTCATACCATCCATTCCATTCCATTTTTGGAGAGTTATTTTGCCCCCAGATAGATATTTTTGGGAACTTCTGTAAAATTCTTTCCAACTTTCATTGCACTGGAAAGAATAAAAAAGAGTGGGCCACTCACAGGCTCATTTTCGAAAGAGAAGGACGCCCATTTTTCGACACAAATCAGAAGATGGGCGTCCTTCTCACAGGGTCGTCCAAATCAGCAGGGCCGCCGAGAGGGGGGCAGGGGAGGCAAAATTCCCAGCTCCGGGCCCCCTTCATTCAAAGCGGCAGTCGCAGATCACCTCTCTTCTGGCCTTCCCTCCCCGTGTCCCGCCCTCTCGGAAACTGGAAGTTACATCAGACGAGGGCAGGACACAGGGAGGGAAGGCCAGAAGAGACGCAATCTGTGACTGCCACTTTGAATGAAGGGGGCCCGGAGCCGTGGAGGCAGGCAGGTGAGACCGCGGACTGCAGCGGCGGGGGGAGCGATGGGGGGTGGAGGTGGAGCAGCGGGGGGTGGAGGCAGGGCAGCCTTGCCCCGGGCCCGGCCTAGTCTCTTGTCGGCCCTGCAAATTGGCATAATCGAAAGCCGATTTTGGGCGTCCCCAACTGCTTTCCATCGCAGGGATTACCAAAGTTCACGGGGGAGTGGTGGAGGCGTAGCGAAGGCGGGACTTGGGCATGACTAACACATGGGCGTCCTCGACCCATAATGGAAAAAAAAGGGCGTCCTGACGAGCACTTGAACGACTTTACCTGGTCTTGTTTTTCTTACGACCAAGCCACAAAAAGGTGCCCAAACTGACCAGATGACCACCGGAGATAATCGGGGATGACCTCCCCTTACTCCCCCAGTGGTCACTAACCCCCTCCCACCCTCATAAGTACATAAGTAATGCCATACTGGGAAAAGACCAAAGGTCCATCGAGCCCAGCATCCTGTCCCCGACATCAGCTAATCCAGGTCAAGGGCACCTGGCAAGCTACCCAAACGTACAAACATTTTATACATGTTATTCCCGAAATTGTGGATTTTTCCCAAGTCCATTTAGTAGCGGTCTATGGACTTGTCCTTTAGGAAACCGTCCATCCCCTTTTTAAACTCTGCCAAGCTAACCGCCTCAAAAAACATCTTTAAAAATATTTTGTGCCAGCCTCTATGCCAGCCTCAAATGTCATACTCAGGTCCATCACAGCAGTATGCAGGTCCCTGGAGCAGTTTTAGTGGGTGCAGTGCACTTCAGGCAGACGGACCCAGGCCCATCCCTTACATTTGTGGTGGTAAATGTGAGCCCTCCAAAACCCACCACAAACCAATTGTACCCACATCTGGTTTGTGGTGGGTTTTGGAGGGCTCACATTTACCACCACAAGTGTAAGGGATGGGCCTGGGTCCACCTGCCTGAAGGCGTAAGGGCTATGGTAGTGGTGTACAGTAGTTGGTAGTGGGTTTTGGGGGGCTCAGCACACAAGGTAATGGAGCTATGTACCTGGGAGCAATTTATGAAGTCCACTGCAGTGCACCCTAGGGTGCCCGGTTGGTGTCCTGGCATGTGAGGGGGGCCAGTGCACTATGAATGCTGGCTCCTCCATGACCAAAGGCCTTGCATTTGGTCATTTCTGAGATGGGCATCCTTGGTTTCCATAATCGCCGAAAATCAGAAAACTCAGTGTACTACTGTGTGCTGCCACGCTGAACTCAACTCCTTTACCAGGTTTCTGGTCAACCGCGGAGGATCTCTCAACCGCGGAGGATCTCGTGACACCCATCTTCACATACTCTGGAAGAGAAGGCAGATATGCCAAGTTACCCCTTCCAGAAGTGAGATTCTAAGACCAGGGCCGCCGAGAGGGGGGAACAGGGGGGACAAAATTCCCCAGGCCCGGACCTCCAGGGGGGCCCGGTGCCGGAGTCCCACCCGCTCTTCGTCGTCAGGGCTGGTCTTAGGCAGTAACGACAGGAGCGGTCGCACAGGGCCTCGCACCTCCAGGGGCCCCGCAGCGCTTCCTGTCTCTTCCTGCCACATCATCACTCAGCTTCTTTCCTGCATTTAAAAAGCTGCAGCGGCGGCGAAAAAGAAGGCTCGCCTCTCCTTTAAGCCCTTCCCCTTCTCTCTCAGTGTGCACTGATGCAATTTCCAGGTTCCGCGAAGGCAGCACACAGTGCACGCTGAGAGAGAAGAGGAAGGGCTTAAAGGAGAGGCGAGCCTGCTTTTTCGCCGCCGCTGCAACTTTTTAAATGCAGGGTGGCTGGAAGGAAAGGAGGGCTGTGGTGGAAAACTGAGGGCACAGCTGGAGCTGGGAACTGAAACTTGGGGGGGGGGAGGGTAAGTTGGGGCCTGGGGCGAGTCACTGGACATGGAGGGGAAGGGAGGGAGGACAGGGAACAAAGGAGAATCACTGGGGATGGGTAGGGAGGGCAGAGGAGAAAGGAGAGTTGATATGGATGGATGGAGGGGAGGGGAGGAGAAATGCTGGACATGGATGAAAGTGAGGGACGACAGGAAGGAGATGCACATAGATGGAGAGAGAGGAGAGGGCAGGGGACAGAGGAAAATCACTGGATGTGAATGAGAGGGGAGGAAAGGGGGCAAAGGAGAATCACTGGACATAGAGGGGAGGGCAGAGGAGAAATGCTGGACATGCATGGGTAGGGAGGGCAGGGGAGAGAGGAGAGTTGCTATGGATGGACGGATGGAGGAGAGGGGAGGAGAAATGCTAGACATGGATGGAAGTGAGGGAAGACAGGAAGGAGATGCACATGGATGGAGGGGAGAGGAGAAATTCTGGATATGGATGGAGGACACGGGAGAGTTGAAATGCTGGATATGGATGGAGGGTAGGCAAAAGAGGACACGAGATGAACATGGATGGAGGGGAGGAGAGAGAGGATAAATGCTGGACATGGATGGAGGAGAGGAAGGAGATGCATCCTGACGGAGATGAGGGAAAGGGAAGAGAGGAGAAAAACTGCACATGGCTGAAGAAAATAGGCAAAAGCTGGATCCATGCTATACCTCCTCCAGTCAAGTCCACGGAGGACCCAGCTTTTACCTATGGATGTAGGGCAAGAAATGAAGAAGAAAGGAGGAAAGTAAAGAAATAAATGGAAAGGAAACCCTGGAAGTGGAGTTAAGGGAGCAGATAGAGAGCAGCAGAATCAGAGACTGGGACCAACATGATCTGAAAAACAGTCACAGGACAACAAAGGTAGAAAAAAATCATTTTATTTTCATTTTAGTGTTTGGAATATGTCCAATTTGAGAATTTACATCTGCTGTTTTATTTTGCAATGTATAGCAATGTTCTGTTTTTCTGGTATTGTACTGCATGTAGAATCTGTATGCTAATTTGGTTTCTGTCATTTTGGGTATACTGGAGCGGGGCTGGGTGGGGTAGGTGGGCCCCAGCGAACTGGTCTGCACAGCTCCCTGCAGTTGCTAAGACTAGCCCTGTCCGTCGTCGACCATCTGCCACTGGGCCGGGCCCCCTGCATTGAAATCACAGCGCCTCTCACCTCTTTGTGAAAGCACTGCAGGCAGCAGCAGATCGCCTCCCTTCGGGCTTCCTCCCCTCTCTGTGTTCCGCCCTCACGAAAGTTACGTCAGACGAGGGCAGGACACAGGGAGGGAAGGAGGCCCGAAGGAGGGAGGCAATCTGCTGCTGCCTGCAGCGCTTTCACATGGAGGTGAGAGGCGCTGTGATTTCAATGCAGGGGCCCGGCCGGGTGGCGGGTGGGCGGGTGGCCTTGTCCCGGGCCTGGCCCAGTCTCTCGGCGGCCCTGTCTAAGCCAGTCTTGGATTTCTGACACCCCATCTTGATGCATTATGGGGGCCTACAGCACTAATTCCAATGACTGGAATCAGGGACTACAGATACCAGTCTATTAAGGATGAAAGTTCAAAATCAGGATTTGCCAAAAAAAAACAAAAAACATCTGGAACAGGATAACTCAGCAGCTCACTGCATTTAGCAGTTGGTCCTTGGGGTCAGATTCCAGAGGGAACTCTGGTGTATGTCCCCCTAGCTGAGGCTCATACACTATCCAATATAGTCCAGCATCAATTCAGTTGGAAGCACAAAGGAGCAGAAGAAGATCACTAGGTCAAAAGTAAAAAAGCATAAAATCCTACAGATAGATGTATTTAAAGCAAAATCACCATTGGAAAAACAAATGACAGTAATCTGATGACAGGCTGCATCTGCCTTTCTTTTCTCACTTTATTTATTTATTTGTTACATTTGTATCCCACATTTTCCCACCTAGTTGTAGGCTCAATGTGGCTTACATAGTACCGGAGAGGTCTTTGCAGGCTCTGGTGTGAACAAATACAGGGTGATGTTGTGGTAAGATCAAGTTCATGTGGCACAGCCACATTAGGGAATCGGAGAAAGGAACAGTTGTGTTATGTCCATTACATGCTTTAGTTTGGTTGTGTTGCAGAGATTAGGCATTTAAGTTGGATCGGTAGGGTATGCCTTTTTAAACGGCTTGGTTTTTAGTGATTTCCAGAAGTTTAGGTGGTCGTACGTCATTTTCAAGGTTTTTGGTAATGCGTTCCACAGTTGTGTGCTTATGTAGGAAAAACTAGATGCGTAAGTTGTTTTGTATTTAAGTCCTTTGCAGCTTGGGTAGTGCAGATTTAGATAAGATCGTGTTGATTCAGATGTATTTCTAATTGGTAAGTCTGCTGCTTTTTGGGGGAATCAAGGAGCTAAAAAGAAATAGTTATGTGGGTCCTGACTGGTATTCAGCCAGGGCCCACATAACCGTCATATGCTACAGAGCCCAGGCGCGTTCAGTTAGCTTCAGATATTCAGTGCTGGTGCCCAGGCATGGCTCGACACTGAGGGGAGGGGGGCTAATCTAACTGGCAACAGTAAGAGTTTAAAAAACGCTGACCGCCACCAGTTGAATATTGGTCAAAAGAAGTCTAGAGCAGTATTGTGGCAGGGATCTCTGAGGTGAACTAGGTGGGTTATCTTAGGAGCCCAGAAGGGAAGTGTGCTGTGGAGGAGGTGCCCGAGATAGATGTGCAGTGAGGGTGTTTGGGATATAGTAGAAAGGATAGGAGACAACCTGTGGATTCTTGAGCACCAGTGGCGTAGGAAGGGGGGCGGTGGGACTGTCCGCCCCGAGTGCACGCGCTGGGGGGGGGGGGGTGTCGGATCCACTGGTTCCCTGCTCCCTCTGCCCCGGAACAGGTTATTTCCTGTTCCGGGGCAGAGAGAGCAAGGAACCAGCGGAGCCGACGCAGCTCCCAGCGACGTGCACTTGGGGGCGGATCAGCCCTCTCGCCCGCCCCTAAAGTAAGAATGCACTCTGGGGGGGGGGGGCGCCGTGCTGCACCCGGGGGAGGGGTGCGCAGCGGCGACCCGCCCCGGGTGTCAGCCGCCCTCGCTACTGCACTGTTGAGCACCTTCAATGCTGAGCAAACTCTTTGACTTTCTCTTGGGGGGGGGGGTTATTTCCATTAGGTTTAGCACCCCCAATTATTTTGAAAAATTGGTTCCTACGGTGGAAGGTTCAGAACACTCCCCATCACACCCCTCCCTTCCCTTTCCTTGCATTTTTCCCTCTCCCTTTCCCCTATTCAGACTGGGGCACTTGGGAGGAGGTGAGCATGGCAAACACTACCCTTACCTCCAGCAGTGTTGCTGTGCTTTTCAAGATTTGGCTAGCAGCAGCAAGAGTAAAGCTGCCAAGTTAGCCAGTTACAGGAGGGAAACTTTTTGGCTAGTCCTGGTTTTATACTTACAGCTTACAGCAACATGAGATTTGTAGTCCCCGATTTTACCTATTGAAATCAGTGCTGTAAGTCCCATAATGCACCAGGATGAGGCTGGCAGAAATCCAGGACTAGCCTAATATCTCCCTCCTGGAACTGTGCAACTTGAAAGCTTTGCAGGGGGTGATAAGTGGAGGAGTAGCCTAATGGTTAGTGCAGTGGGCTGAGCTGGGTTCGATTCCCACTGCAGCTCCTTGTGACTCTGGTCAAGTCACCTAACCCTCCATTGCCCCAGGTACAGCACCTAGGGGCTGATGCTCAGAACTCCCACACTAAAGCCAACAGTACACACCGCATACCACCAGAACAGCACAGAAAACTAGCTTGCCAATGCTCAAAGGAAATGGCATTCAAATGATAGTGTTCCGAAAAAGTGAAAGCAAGGGGGGGGGGGGGGGGGGGGGATGCACAAAAGAGTTTTGCAGTAAGCACAGCTGTTGTGTACATGTACCAGACCAACCCAAAAGTGAAGCACACATCGGCACCACTCTTCTGTGCCTTCAAATATAAAGGTTATCAATTTTTTTTTTTTTACTTGGAAGCCTCATATTTAAGCACAGAAAACAGGTACCAGACAGTGTGTACTTTGATTTTCAGGTTTGCTCAGACTCACGCACATTTCTTTCTCAGTACCAGCGCTTACAGGCTTGCAGGGCTTTCTTCTGCTTTTAAACTGAAAATCAAAAGAAATCCTGTCTTCCAAACCCTCAACACCAGCTCCGAGCTGGTGGTAAGTTTCCAGCGGTAAGAGCAGGGTTTGTTTGTGTGTTGCTCTCTAAGCATAGGGAAGGCATAGCAAATGACCTCATTAACACCTGTTTGACTACATTTAAATACAATTTGTGGCCATGTCTGGTGCACACGTTGTTTCCCTTGCTAAAGTCCTCTGAGCATTCTGCACAGATTAATGTGTGCGCTATTCTGACACTAACTGGCCTTAATGCTGGCAGTAGATTTTGAGAAGCGGCCCCTTAGTTTGTGAGCCCACTAGGACCCACTAGGGACAGAGAAAGTACCTGCATATAATAAATGTAAACCACTTTGATTGTACCACAGAAAGGTGGTATATCAAATCCCCTACCCTTACCACAAGAAGGCAGTATATCATATCCCAATTCTGGTCGCCGCATCTCAAAAAAGATATAGTGGAATTAGAAAAGGTACAGAGAAGGGTGATGAAAATGATAAAGGGGATGGAACGACTTCTCTATGAGGAAAGGCTAAAGCGGCTAGGGCTCTTCAGCTTGGAGAAAAGACGTCTCCACTACTGCCAACTCCAGACTTCGCGCCTTCTGTCTCGCTGCACCCTACACCTGGAATAAACTTCCTGAGCCCCTACGTCTTGCCCCATCCTTGGCCACCTTTAAATCTAGACTGAAAGCCCACCTCTTTAACATTGCTTTTGACTCATAACCACTTGTAACCACTCGCCTCCACCTACCCTCCTCTCTTCCTTCCCGTTCACATTAATTGATTTGATTTGCTTACTTTATTTATTTTTTGTCTATTAGATTGTAAGCTCTTTGAGCAGGGACTGTCTGTCTTCTATGTTTGTGCAGCGCTGCGTACGCCTTGTAGCGCTATAGAAATGCTAAATAGTAGTAGTAGTAGTAGATATGTTAGAGGTCTATAAAATAATGAGTGGAGTGGAACGGGTAGAAATGAATCGCTTGTTTACTCTTTCCAAAAATACTAGGACTAGAGGGCATGCGATGAAGCTACAAAGTAGTAAATTTAATACAAATTGGAGAAAATAGTTCCTCACTCAACGTGTAATTAAACTCTGGAATTCATTGCCAGAGAATGAGGTAAAGGCAGTTAGCTTTACAGGGTTTTAAAAAAAGGTCTGGATGGCTTCCTAAAGGAAAAGTCCATTATTAAATTGACTTGGGGAAATTCCACTGCTTATTTCTGGGATAAGCAGCATAAATGTATTTAACTCTTTTGTGATTTTGCCAGGTATGTGTGACCTGGATTGGCCACTGTTGGAAACAGGATGCTGGGCTTGATGGACCCTAAATTCTGGGAATGCCCATGATATGCCCATGCTCCTCCCCTGGCCATGCCCCCTTTGGAATTGTTTGCGAGGTAAGTTAGGCAATAGAATAGGGGCTTAGGGCAGTGACTGCCAATTAGTGTTTGCTAATGCCAATAATTCTTTGTTATTACTTATTTAGACAATTAGTTTCCGCTCAGATCTATGATTCATACCCAAAATTGCACAACCCAAGTGTGGGTGACCTATACAGAATCCATGCATAGGGGCCAATCATGCATAAGGACCAATCATGTCTCCATTCCACCCATTCTCCAACTGTCTGCCACCTCCATCACCAAACTACTACTATTTCTACTAGTACTACTTATCATTTGTATAGTGCTACTAGACGTATGCAGCGCTGTACACTGGACATGAAGAGACAGTCCCTGCTCGACAGAGCTTACAATCTAATCAGGACAGACAAACAGGACAAATAAGGGATAAGGGAACCACAAACCCCCTGCATTTGCTAGATGAGGTGACCAGCTTAGGTGCCCTAATGTTACACCCAGGATTCTGTGATAAATTCTAACTTTAAATATATTTCCATTGGTTTAAATAGAAATTAGCATATGACTTGTCCATGGCCACCACAGAAATGCTACTTAGCACACTGCATTTTCAACATTTGACTACTTAGGAGAAGCAATGAAAATTTTTAATACAGGGAATGCCGCAAAATGGTTATTGTGCATTAGTGAATAGACCTTGAAGTGTCTGGAAGATGATCCATCACACCAGATCACTCAGTGAAGGACTGAAAAAAATATATGTGGGCAGACATTCCAAAGTAGCAGATAAAATCCACCATCAGGTATGAAACAGTCTTTGAGAAGAGGAGTCTGTAAGTGAGGAGGGAAAAAAATCTTGAGTCCCTCAGGAATTAATTACATAGCTCCCTACAGGAGCTCTGAGTACTTGGAGAAGGAATGAGCTTTGAAGAGCTTAGCCACCTCTGCTGGTCCCATAACTCCTAATTAAAACCAGGATCCTCTACTCTCATGACAAGGACTGCAGAGACGATGTTAATTCTGCCTTTCACCTCCTGTCAGGCTGAAAGAGTATCTTGAATTGCGAGCAGCTGCCACTTACAGCAGCACTATAGTAACCAAGCAAAACAGCCGGGCGCTCATTTACATTCCAGTTCCAGTGCCAGAAGTGGTTTTTCAGCACATGCACCTGTGTTATGCCTTCAACAAACAAAAGCTTTACTATTGAGCTGAAATGTTTGCAGCAACGACTGGTTAAAAAGTTCTGAGCCATAGGGGCCGACTCCATGGATGCTGTGGATGCTCGAGCACCCCCAATATTTTCCCGGCCGTCAGTCATCTGACGTTCCGGTTCCAACGTCCCCAGCCCGACCTACCTGCCCTCTTCTCCCTCAACAGCCCTACTTGCTTTCCTGCTGTCCAGCCAGCACTTAAAACTCATTTTACCTGACTGAAGTTGTGACTGCAAAAGAAGCAGAGTAGAGTAGGCTCGCTTTCAGCCTTTCCCTTCTCTCTCAACATCCCGCCCTTGCGGAAACAGGAAATGAGGGCGGAACGCTGAGAGAGAACTTTGGATTCTGTATCAGCTGTGTGTGTGTGTTCTGTATGTTTGTTCTTTCTTATCTTGCAACATGGAGTTCCTTTCCTACTTTCTATCATTTTTGGTTAATATAAACCACCTTGATTTGTCTACAAAGCAGGTGGTATATAAAATTAATAAATGATAATTTGCAATTTGATAGCAATAGAGTCCAGAGCCGACCTGCTGGAATGGCTTTTCCTACAAGATTTTGAAATTCTTTGTACTTTTTGAAAGAGAGAAAAAACGATTCACATCCACCCATTCCACTCTACTCAGGATTTTGTAGACCTCAATCATATCTCCCCTCGGCCATCACTTTTCCAAGCTGAAGAGCCCTAACCTCTTTAGCCTTTCCTCATACGAGAGGAGTTCCATCACCTTCATCATTTTGGTCACTCTTCTTTGAACCTCTTCTAATTCCGCTATAGCTTTTTTGAGATACAGCGACCAAAATTGAACGCAATACTCAAGGTGAGGTCGCACCATGAAGAGATAGGCATTGTAATATTTTTATGTGACCCAACATGCAGTTATCATATGCAGTTAAGGGCTATCGGCACTTAACCACATAAAAGCCACCTCTGCCACCGGAATGCTCACAAGTTAGTTGGTTTCAGCTCAGATGCTAACCATGAATATTCAGCAGTCTTAACTGGTTAAGTGCCATTAAATATTCGCAGTTAGCCACGGACTAGCGACTTAAATGGCCAAGAGCCTCTCTGCACCATCTAGATTGCTTTGAATATCAGGAAATATGTGTCTCTATAAAATACTAGCATGTAAGCGCCCAGCATTGTGCCTGCAACACATCTGTGAGCAGCTGTAACTGCTTAACGAATAGTTAAGCTCTGGAACTCTTTGCCGGAGAAGGTGGTGACAGCAGTTAGCGTATCTGGGTTTAAAAAAGGTTTGGACACGTTCCTGGAGGAAAAGTCCATAGTCTGCTATTGAAACAGGCATGGGAAGCAAATGCTTACCCTGGGATTTGTAGTAAGGAGTGTTGCCAGGATTTGGGTTTCTGCCAGATACTTGTGACCTGGCTTGGCCACTGTTTGGAAAATAGGATACTGGGCTAGATGGACCCTTGGTCTGATCCAGTATGGCTACTCTTATGTTCTTATGCGGCTCATACATAGGTGTGTATTTTATAACCTATACATGTACTTTCATGACTCCACCTGTGTTCTGCCCCAATTCCTCCCCTGAACACAACCATGCCAAGGTCACATACAAATACACGCTAGAAACTTCATAAAGAGCAGATCTAGCAAAATATATGGCTTGCAAAAAGATGGTGAACATGAGCTTTACTCAGTTCAATGACTGCCCTGAAAAGTATAGAGGGTGGAAATCTGACTTTAAGGATGCCATAGCAACTATGAAGCCCACTCCAAAGCAAGAAATGAATCTGATAATAAAATGGCTGGGTACTGAGTCAGCCGATCACATAAAAAGATTAAAGGATGCATATTTTCATGACCCCTTCAGAGGTTTTAAAGAAATGAGGGACAGACTTGAACAGAACTATGTCAGCCCAGAAGCTATCCAAAAGGCACTGATGACGAAAATAAGGACCTACCCAAAGGTTACAAATAGAGATAATGACAAATTACAAGAATTAGAAGATCTCTTCCCGGAGCTGGACGCAATCAAAGCCAATATGAACCTTCCAGGCATGTGCTACATGGATACATCTTGTGACATAAACAAGATAATAAAGCTGCTATATAACAAAAGAGGGAAATGGTCATCATTAGGCGCAAAATATAAAGAGGACAACCAAGAGACATTTCCTCCCTTCACAATCTTCGTGAAGTTTATTCGAGGAGAAATGATCCCAGCTTCATGTTTGATGTACCTGAACCAGGCAAGACAGTCTACTTCCTCTATAGCTGTACACATGACAGATGTGTCACCCACAGCACCCCACTGTCTGATTGTCCTCCTACTACAGAGAAAGTAGAAGATCCAGACCAACAGTGTCCTAAAATACATAAGAACCCTCATCCTCTATGACTTCAAGACCTGTAGAGGAATGAGAAAGAGGATGGGGAGAAGAGCAAGTGGATACATGATAGAAGCGATGGATGGCTGCCAGAAGACCCATCTACTGACTTTTATTGAGGGTAAACAGATACCTAATAACAGAGAGGAGATTCCAGCTCCAGAAGTTGCACAACACCACTCTCATTTGCAACTTATAACAGAGTATCTGCAGCCTTACTCTTGTTGGGAAGAGATGTACCAACATTGATCAGAGTTCATGAATTACGGGTAGGTACACCAATATTCCCTATGTTTACTGACCCACCTTGGGATGGGTGATAGTAGGTGATGTCTGCCTTAACAGATTGAGGAGACCAAGTGTAGATCTATACAAAACGTGCATCTTGGAGAATGGGCACACCAGCTTGTTCAAACCTTGTCATAACCATCTGCATGTAAAGGAGGTTTTCAGCTAGGAAGAATTAGACCCTGACTCAACCATTTGTCAGAACACCTGTCCACCAGATTTATGAGAATATCTGGGAAATTCAGTGTTTCAAGTCACCAAGGATGATGACAAACCGACTCCAGTAGAAAACAGAGAGTTCTTAAGAATCATGGATAAGGAATTCTCCAAAGGTAAGTCAAACAGTTGGGTAGCTCCTCTACCATTCCGGATGCCCATATCACAACTCCCTAATAACAGAGAACAAGCTCTCTCTCAACATACTTCATTGCAGAAGACTCTAAGAAGGAAACTAGAGACAAAACAGCACTTTATAACTTTCATGCAAAATATGCTGGATAATGGCCATGCAGATCCATACAAAGCCAGCTCCACCATTAAAGACAAGACAAGGCTCCCCCTGTCTCCAATACTGTTTAAGGTTTTCCTCCAATCCTTAAACTCACTGCTAGACAAAAATAGCTTTTGTCACTACATTTATGCTGACTATATCTCAGTTTAATCTCCATACAATCAATTCTCAAAATAGACGTATCAAGGGTCCAACAATGCATCAACCTACTAGAAAAATGGATGTATGTTCACAGGCTAAAAATACCGAAACAAATTTCTATGTTGCAACACAAAACCAGACCAAATCCCTAAGTCAATCACTATCAATCAAGTGAACTTTAATCTCTCTCCTACCATTAAACTCCTAGGTGTTCATATCGACTGAGCTCTTTCCCCGGAAGCACAAATCAACGCACTGGCCAAAAAATGTTTCCACCTAATGAGAAAGCTCCGTACCATTTGGAAGTACTTCCGGCAATGTCTTTCCAGAGTTTGGCAGCTTGAATGGCAAGGGATTTGTCAATGAGCGTTAGTCTCTTCTTGCCCTTAGATGAGGGGAAAGTGAAGAATTTTGCGGTTTCTTGTCTCCTAGATCTAGTTGAGGTTGGAAAGCAGAAATGAGCTAGTAGATAGCTGGGGATCAGTCCTTGCAGTGTTTTAAAAAGGAAGCAGGCCAGTTTGAAAAACACTCTCACCTCAATGGGGAGCCAGTGTAGTTTGATGTAGGAAGGGGAGACACTGTCGAATTTTGATAGGCTGAAGATTAGTCTGATTGCTGTGTTTTGAATGGTCTGGAGTCTCTTGAGTAAGGTTTTTGTACAGCTGGAGGTATATTAGATTGCAGTAGTCAAGAGATGATAGTACCAGCACATGTATCAACCTTTCATATTGGTTGATTTCGAAGTACATGGGGGACTCTCTTGTGGTTTTCTTTTCTTTCTACTGCAATAGGTTTTCCCTGAGTGTTTTAGGGGACAAATCAATCTTCTTGGAGATTATTTTGGGGTTGTAGCCTTTCTGTTTGAAGGATTCAGTCAGGATTTTGAGGTGTTTACCTCTGTCTCAGGTCAGAGCAGATACGGTGGTATCATGTGCCTTGGCTGTGTATAATAGATTTTTTTTTGTACGTGAAAGGTGGAAGCTGGAGTTTGATGACAATGTTTTGATTATTTTGTAAGCTTTTTATGGCATCTGAGGAAAATGAGAATCAGAATTTAAACAAACCAAGAGAAGAAAATCAGCAAATCCCCTGCAGGCAAATTCCCACTGACCACAATGATGAAAGTGCAAATCAAATGGGGATAATAAACCTCTCTAACTACCAATATCACAGCATGAGATCTCTGTACTTTCTAAGGGACTATCATTTTGCCCTGCCAGCAAACTCAATGAAATTCAGCTCTACTCAGATCTAGAATAATTCTTTCAGAGATCCCTTGAAAGTAATTTTCAACACTAGAGAGACTCCCAACAGACTGGAATACAATTTTAAACAAAAGAGGACGCATCTCACCCCACACGAAGGATAAAACAATAAACAAGACAACTACATAGAAAGTTTCAGACATAGGGTGAAATCATAACTTTCCAGCAAAGAAAAGAAAATTCTGTACAATTTCTTTCCACCAGAATGAGCTGTCACAAAAAAACCTACCAAATAATTTAAAACATTGTCATCAAACCTGCAGACAAAGGAGGCTTTGTGGTATTATGGACACACAAAAATACACTCGGACAACACATACTATATGAAACTGACTGAAGAACCCATACAGGATTATACAAATAGTTGAAAACCTTATCAAAGCATTTCCAAAGCAAGCACAACCACACTTAAAGAGACTCATACTAAACTATTCTTCTGTGGGCACATTCTACATGCTACCTAAAATCCATAAGTTGGCAACCCTGGGCCAGACTAATCATATCTGGTACTGACACACTTGCAGAGAAACTATCTGGACTTATAGATGGAATACATGCGCACAAGACCTGTGTGTCGGGGCTTGCAGTTCTCCGCTGAGCAGAAGGAAGAGATATACAGGTAGTTCTTCCTACCTCAGGCGTCAGAAATTCAGGACGGGGAGGGAGGGATATGTGTGCAGGACTTACAAGAAGCAGTGTGGCTATTAGAGATCCCAAGACTCCACTGTTACAAACTCCAGACCTAGCCAGCCACCATCAGGTGGAGCTGCTACGCTCCTCACCCCTCTCCTTACAGGGTCAGCTCAGCATAGGCACACAGTACTATAAGAGAGGGTATGGAGGGATGAGAAACTAAGGCCAAGCTTCTCAAGACTCACGCTTTGGTAACTTTCAGCCACCCTCCTTCTAGTCTAGTCTGCTTTTCTTCCTGCCCTTATGCCAGCTCCAAGCTGGCATTGAGGTTAGAGCGGTATGACCGCCCTTGCAAGGTGTGCTGTTCTTTGCTCATTGGGCGGAATAGGAGATTACCTTCATTAAAATGTTTCTATCTATATTTGCATGCTGTTTGCGGTGTTTATTCCACACTCCTTGTTTTAGGCGGTGATCATTCTGCACTCATGGCTTGTAGCACCTGCATTTGCTTCTGAGCATCGGCCTGTTAGTGCACAAGACAAACAGCTTCATACAAGACACCACAGACTTTCTGAACAAATTTAAAAAACATCAAGCAGCTACCACCGAGTGTTCTTCTGGTCACAATGGATGTAGAATCACTATACAGCAACATTCCCCTTGCAGATGGCATAGCTGCTTGTGATAAATTCCCAAAAATATCCACCCTGGACCACCAATACTCACCGGAAGCTATTATGACATTAATCAAATTCATATCTATTTGCAAATCATGGGCACTACTATGGGCACCAGATTTCCACCACAATATAAAAACCTCTTCATGGCTGAACTGGAAGAGACATTTTTGAATACATATCAGACTAAACCCCTAAAATACTATTGGTATATTAATAACATTTTTATGATTTGGACTGAGGGAGAAGAGACTCTCAAACAATTTCACAGTTCTTTCAATGCATACCATCCTACAATCAAATTCAAAATGAATAATGATTTTGCACTGTGTATAATAGTTATTTAAGTTTTTCCCTTTCTTCCTTTTTATAAACCTACAGCATGCACCCACTTGGAAGGGATATTCCCACAGAAAGCAGTAATTCACGACCTGGCAAAGGTGCATGGCAGGGCTTGTAAAGGCAGAGAATTTCCCTTTCTCATGGGCTGTGACAAGGTGTAAGCTGCACTCACAAGCCTTCAGTAGAATAATAAATAGGTGGGCTTGATTAAATTTTGGAGAGTTTATGAAAGGAAGAGGAACCAGACCACTGAGCAGGCCATGAATAGGGAACAAGACAGCAGTACTAAGGGCTCCAATATATATATATATAGAGAGAGAAACCATTAGATCTTGAGTCTCCCTCCTGGTGAAGAGGAAAAAAGGAATATCTTTAGGCATTTTAGATGCTTTTAGATTGAAACTTAATGCAGAAAAAGCCCAATGCCTAATACTCACATCTCAACATAACAAGAACAAATTCACAGCCATTATCACACCAAATCTGAACCTTCCTATTTCGGACACCCTAAAAATTCTTGGAGTTACCATCGATCGACACCTAACACTCGAAAGCCATGCGAAAAACACAACCAAGAAGATGTTCCACTCAATGTGGAAATTAAAAAGAGTAAGTCCTTTCTTCGCAAGGAATGTTTTCCGTAATTTGGTACAATCAATGGTGCTCAGTAATCTAGATTACTGCAACACACTCTATGCCGGCTGTAAAGGGCAAATAATCAAGAAACTTCAGACAGCCCAGAACACTGCAGCTAGACTCATATTCGGCAAAACAAAATATGAAAGTGCCAAGCCTCTACGAGAAAAACTACATGGGCTCCCACTCAAAGAATGCATCACGTTCAAAATTTGCTCCCTAGTTCACAAAATCATTCATGGAGATGCACCAGCCTACATGTCAGACCTGATAGACTTACCACCCAGGAATGCCAAAAGATCATCCCGCACATTCCTTGATCTGCACTTCCCTAACTGCAAAGGTCTAAAATACAAAGTAATGCACGCGTCAAACTTCACCTACTTAAGCACACAGTTATGGAACGCACTGCCGCGCAACTTAAAAATGACCTACGAAGTTCCGCAAACTACTGAAGACCCATCTCTTCAGCAAGGCTTACCACAAAGATCAACCAAAGTGAATATACATAAATCTCCACATGTAGTTAGAAATGTCCTATAATATCTGCTTGTCATACTACTATCATGTCTTATCATTATCATGTTACCAAAAGTTTTCTGTAACACTAAATGTCTATTTTTCTATTATATTTCCACTATCCATGATGTATTGTAAGCCACATTGAGCCTGCAAAGAAGTGGGAAAATGTGGGATACAAATGCAATAAATAAATAAATTTCTTGGTTGGAAATATCCTCAACCCTAGGAGGGGAATTGGATGTGGAGTCCTACAATATGACTGGTAGTCAACTGCTTGAAGGGGGAACCAAGAAGAGCTTTAACAGAGGAACTTAAAGTAAATCTGGTTTCTGAGTTGTGCATAATACCATCATCAAGAAGATAGGAAAAGACTAATATATAAGAATCCAAAATCAGCAAAGGTGCAGTGAATACTGAGATGCATTCCTGTGGTGTGAGTTCCACTTTCTTTTGTTTTAAAAAATATTTTACCGGAAGCGCTCCTTCTGTGGTGTGATCACAGTAAAAGAAAAGAAAGAAAGGCAATACAGACAAGGTTAGATGTTTAACTTTATTCTGCTCACATAATTTAGTTGTGCTCAATCTACTGTAACATTCTAATAGAAAGTAACCCATGGGCATCAAGGGGCACATCAGTGAACATGTAAAGAAGGAGACGCAGCTTAATCAAGAGCATTAATTATCATGTGAAGTTCTGATATCAAGTGCAGAGTGCATGAAATAGCGATATCAATATGTGAAGAAGCAAGCACAACAGCAATGTGCAGAACAATGAAATGCGTATGCATCCAGCATACGGATGAAGCGAACAAATATAACAGAAAAACAGTATAGCTCAGGAATCTGAAGGAGGAAATCTCAACATGTCCAAGCAGTAATGATCTAACTCACAACTGGAAAGGAGGTTCTCTGTTAAAGGAATCCTTTCTATTGCGATGCAGCATGTCCGGCAAAGAGAAATAAGCTGGCAGCATAAAGTGAATTGGTTGAACCAGTGGTTTGTCAAGCTGTCTTTCCTTTCCCACTTCCATTTTTACTGTCGGTCATTCGAGGGATTTCTGTCGTTCAGCTACCATGACTTTTTGAATGCCGAGAACTTCTGTATTGTTGTTCAAGCATATGTATTTCCACTTTTTGACTACTGTAACTGTACTTGGCCTCTTTATTTATAGTATTGCCAAATCTTTTTGAGCTTTGCAGGTAGCTCAGAATGCTACAACTCGATTGACTGCAGGTTGCTCATGTTATGTGCATATTTCTCCTATCCTGAAACAATTACATTGGCTCCCCATTGCCTGGTGGGACAACTTTAAGATTATTATGTTGTTTTTTTGTTTGTCTTACAAGTGCTCTTAAAATTTATATACTTGCACAAAGCTTTTAATGGTTTTTTATTTGCTTTGTAATGATTTTATTTATTATGTATTGTTGATGTGTCTGTTTAGTTATTATCCCCTGGATTCTACAAATGGCGCCCACATTTGCACACAATCTAGAAATCCACTTGCAAATAAATTAGTTAATGAGCCATTAACAATCAATAATTGGCTGTTAATAATCAGCTATTGAAATTAATTGGCACTAATTTGGATTTGCGCGCAGATCTGGCTGCACATGATTCTATAACAATCAGTGCCCAAATCCTCTCACATGCAACTCAAAAGGAGATGATGTCAGGAGGACAGAATCACAGGACATCGAGGGGGGGGAGGGAGGGACGAAGGGGATGGTAGGGCAGAGGAGAATTGATGGACATGGATGGGATGGGAGGACAGACTCATAGGTGCCCCATATAAGAGGCTTGGGGAGACCTGGCTGGTCCCTCCACTCCTTCCTGCCCTCAGCTCCCCAATCGACAGCCCTCCTCTCCATTCCTCCCCCCCCTCTTGCTCATGTTTAACCCTTTTACTTTCAGGCGCAGCAATGGCAGTGAAGAGGACAACACAGTGGGCTCACCTCCAGCTTCTCCCTTCTCTCACACAGTGTCCCGCCTTCTGCGATGATGCATTTCCTGTTTCCATGAGGGCGGGACACTGTGTGAGGGAAGGGAGAAGCTGTGTTGTCCTCTTCACTGCCGTTGCTGCGCCTGAAAGTAAAAGGTTAAACGTGGGGGGGGGGGGATAAGGAACAGAGAGGAGGGAGGGCATGGAGAATTGCTGGACATGGATGGGAGGGCAGGGGGAGAGAAGAGATGGCTAGAATTGGAGAGGAGGGCAGAGGGAGAAGAGATTGCTGGACAGGAGAGTAGGGGAGGGGAGGGGGAAAGAAGAGATCACTGGACAGGACAGGAGGGGAGTGCAGGGGAGAGAGGAGAATTGCTGGAAATGGATGGATGGAGGGGGCAGGGGAGAGAGCAAATTTGCTGGATATGGATGGATGGAGGAGAGGGCAGGGGAGAATGGAGAGTTGCTGGACATGGATGGATGGAGAAGAGGGCAGGGGAGAATGGAGAGTTGCTGGACATGGATGGATGGAGGGGAGTGCAGGGGAGAGAGGAGAATTGCTGGACATGGATGGATGAATGGGGGCAGGGGAGACAGGAAATTTGCTGGATATGGGTGGATGGAGGAGAGGGCAGGGGAGAATGAAGAGTTCCTGGACATGGATGGAGGGAAGGGGAGGGCAGTGGAGAGAGGAGAATTGCTGAACATGGATGGATGAATAGAGGGGTCAGGGGAGAGAGGAAATTTGCTGGATATGGGTGGATGGAGGAGAGGGCAGGGGAGAATGGAGAGTTGCTGGACATGGATGGATGGAGGAGAGGGAAGTCAAGAAGGAGATGCACATGGATGGAGGGGAGGGAAGAGAGGAGAAATGCTGGGCATGGATGGAGCCTGCGTACTCTTTATCTTTTAAAAAATACTATAAAAATCACAAAAAAGAAAGATTAAAACAAAAAAAAAACATAGATAAAACAATCCGTATCTCATACCCCTTGAGCATATTACTCATTATACACCCTTCCAAATTATTACGTATCATGACAGAACATTTCTCCTAACGGTTCCCTTAAAAACATAATCGCCATTACATGATAACCTTGCTAGCGCCCGTTTCGTTTGTGTGAGAAACGGGCCTTTTTTACTAGTAGTTCATAAAAACACGTAAACTCTTTTGCAATGTCTTCATGAGAAGTTTTACCCTTCCCCATTTCAGAGAAGATTCTGTTAACCCACTTATCCCTTTGTTGTCTTTTCATTTGCCATGCTAATAATTTCCCCAATTTATTATCATGTTTTAAATCATTTCTTTTGGTTCTCTGCAGCAGATATTCTCTCTGACTAATGTAAAGATTGCCAATTTGGTGTTGAAGGTTTTTTATTTGTTTCATAAGCAGCTGTGAGGGTGTCTCTCATGAACCATTTGAAGAAATGCTAAACTTTCCACCAGAGCCTATCTTTCTTGCATTCACACTTTTCGAGCTCTGGAGGTTAGATAGTTGGATTAATTTACCTTTAATGTATGCTTTTCCAGCATCCCAAATTCCTCCCAAGCAGACTTCACCTATATCATGTAGTGTTATATACTCTCTCCATTTTTCTATCATAACCTTTTAGGTAGCAGGGTTACTTAATCATCGAGCATTAGCCTTCCACATTGATGTTCTACCCTTCCCTACCCCCACCTCTCCTGTAAGAATTGCACAATCAGAGATATTAATTGGATGAACACATAAGTTGGACCGCAGGCGTACAGATTTTTTTTGTCTACAAAGAAATCAATTCTAGAGTAGGAGGCGTGTCTGCTAGAGTAATACGTAAATTGCTTCTCTAGCAGATTGTGTATTCTCCAAACATCCTCCAGAGCAAATAAATGAAGGCATCTATTTTAAATGATTCCTCTCTTTTATCTCATCTCTACCCCTTCTTTTAGAACTGTCAAATTCCCCCAAAGTCACATTCATATCCCCTCTAATAGTAATATTACCTGTTGTAGCATAAACATTAATTATCATAAATTCCCACTGATCAATTCTGCCCACCAACCAAACATATCTTCCCATAGTATCCTTCCCACTATCATATTCTACTAAGGGAATATTTTTATTAATCAATATGGCAGCTCCTCTTGTCTTGGAGCCACCTGAGGAATAGCATATTTTGCTCCACTGCCTGTCTTTTAATTTTTACATTTCCCCTGGTTCCAATTTAAGTTCTTGTAGTAGAGCAATATCCAATTCCTTATCAGGCTAACTCACAAGCATCCCACCTTTTATTTTAGATAATGATGTTTCAAAATAACCCTGGCACTTACTTTTATCTACCCTGTACTTCGTCTATCCCCTACATAAGAATTCTCTCCCAGGCCTTCCCTGTTCCCCTTCTCCCTTACTCCACCCCACCTGCCCCCCTCTTCCCAACTTTCTCTCCATCCTTGAACACAACCGCCCTTACCTTCTGTCTCCCCATCCACCATCCCAATATATTTTATGTCCCATCAGTCAAAAAGTAATCATGAATGGCCATAAGAACATACATAAGCATTGCCATACTGGGACAGACTGAAGGTCCATCAAGCCCAGCTTCCTGTTTCCAACAGTGGCCAATCCAGGTCACAAGTACCTGGCAAGATCCCAAAACAGTACAATACATTTTATGCTGCTTATCCTAGAAATAAGCAATGCAGTTTCCCCAGGTCCATTTTAATAATGGTCTATGGACTTTTCCTTTAGGAAGCCAACCAAACCTTTTTTAAACCCTGTTAAACGAATGCTTTTACCACATTCTCTGGCAACAAATTCAAGAGTTTAATTACATGTTCAGTGAAGAAAGATTTTCTCCAATTTGTTTTAAATTTACTACTTTGTAGCTTCATTGCATGCCCCCTAGTCCTAGTACTTTTGGAAAGAGTAAACAAGCAATTAATGTCTACCCATTCCACTCCACTCATTATTTTATAGACCTCTATCATATCGCCCCTCAGCCGTCTTTTCTCCAAGCTGAAGAGCCCTAGCCGCTTTAGCCTTTCCTCGTAAGGAAGTAATCCCATACCCTTTATCATTTTTGTCACCCTTCTCTGTACCTTTTCTAATTCCACTATCAGGCTTATTTTCAAAAGAGAAGGGCACCCATCTTTCGACACAAATCGGGAGATGGGCGTCCTTCTCCCAGGGTCGCCCAAATCGGTATAATGGATAGCCGATTTTGGGAGTCCTCAACTGCTTTCCGTTGTGGGGACGACCAAAGTTCCTGGGGGGGTGTCGTAAGCATAGCGAAGGCAGGACTGAGGCATGCCTAACACATGGGCGTCCTCGACCTATAATTGAAAAAAGAAGGGCGTCCCTAATGAGCACTTATGCGACTTTACTTGGTCCATTTTTTCTTACGACCAAGCCTCAAAAAGGTGCCCGAACTGACCAGATGACCACCGGAGGGAATCGGGGATGACCCCCCTTTACTCCCCCAGTGGTCACTAACCCCCTCCCACCCTAAAAAAAAAAACTTTTTAAATATTTTTTGCCAGCCTCAAATGTCATACCCAGCTCTCTAACAGCAGTATGCAGGTCCCTGGAGCAGTTTTAGTGGGTGCAGTGCACTTCAGGCAGGCGGACCCAGGCTCATCTCCCCTACCTGTTACACTTGTGGTGGTAAATGTGAGCCCTTCAAAACCCACCATAAACCCACTGTACCCACATGTAGGTGCCCCCTTCACCCCTTAGTGTTATGGTAGTGTTGTACAGTTGTGGGTAGTGGGTTTTTTTTGGGGGGGGGGGTTGCGGGGCTCAGCACCCAAGGTAAGGGAGCTATGTACCAGGGAGCAATTTATGAAGTCCACTGCAGTGCCCCCTAGGTTGCCCAGTTGGTGTCCTGGCATGTCAGGGGGACCAGTGCACTATGAGTGCTGGCTCCTCCCATGACCAAATGGCTTGGATTTGGTCGTTTCTGAGATGGGTGTCCTTGGTTTCCATTATTGCTGAAAATCGGGGACAACCATCTCTAAGGGCGACCATCTCTAAGGTCAACCTAAATTTCATGATTTGGGCATCCCCAACCGTATTATCGAAACGAAAGATGGACGCCCATCTTGTTTCGGTAATACAGGTTTCCCCGCCCCTTCGCCGGGACATCCTGTGAGGACGTCCTCAGGAAAACTTGGACGCCCCTTTCGATTATGCAGTAACCAGAATTGAACACAATATTTGAGGTGCAATCACACCATGGAACAATACAAAGGCATTATAATGTCCTAATTTTTGTTTTCCATTCCTTTTCTAATAATACCTGACATTCTATTTGCTTTCTTAGCTGCTGCCGCACACTGAGCAGAGGGTTTCAACGAATCATCAACAATGACACCTAGATCCCTTTCCTGGTCAGTGACTCCTATTATGGAATCTTTCATCACATAACTATAGTTTGGGTTCCTCTTTCCCACATGCATTACTTTGCACTTGCTAACATTAAATGTCATCTGCCATTTAGATGCCCAGTCTCCCAGTCTCATAAAGTCCTCTTGCAATTTTTCACAATCCTCTTCTGATTTAACAACTTTGAATAACTTTGTGTCGTCAGCAAATGTAATTACCTCACTAGTTACTCCCATCTCTAGATCATTTATAAATATGTTAAAAAGCAGCAGTCCCAGCACAGACTCCTGGGGAACCCCACTATCTACCCTTCTACATTGAGAATATTGACCATTTAACCCTACTCTCTGTTTTCTATCTATCTATTAACCAGTTTTTAATCCACAATAGGACACTACCTCCTATCCCATGACTCTCCAATTTCCTCTGGAGTCTTTCATGAGGTACTTTGTCAAACGCATTCTGAAAATCCAGATACACAATATCAACCGGCTCACCTTTATCCACCTTTGTTCACGCCTTCAAAGATATGTAATAGATTGGTGAGGCAAGATTTCCCTTCACTAAATCCATGTTGGTTTTGTCTCATTAATCCATGCTTTTGAATATGTTCTGTTATTTCATTCTTTATAATAGTCTCTACCATTTTGCCCGGCACCGACGTCAGGCTCACCGGTCTATAATTTCCTGGATCTCCTCTGGATCCTTTTTTTAAAAAATCGGCATTACATTGTGCAGCCTCCAATCTTCCAGTACCAGGCTTGATTTTAAAGATAAATTACATAATAGTTCCGCAAGTTCATTTTTCAATTCTGTCAGTACTCTGAGATGAATACCATCCAGTTCAGGAGATTTGCTACTCTTCAATTTGTCAAATTGCGCCATTACATCCTCCAGGTTTATGGAGATTTCATTCAGTTTCTCTGACTCGTCAGCTTTGAATACCATTTCTGGCACTGGTATCTCTCCCAAATCTTCCTCGGTGAAGATGAAAGCAATGAATTCATTTAATCTCTCCACTATGGCTTTGTCTTCCCTGATTGCTCCTTTTGCCCCTCGGTCATCTAGCGGTCCAACCATTCTTTTGCCAGCTTCTTGCTTTTAATATACCTAAAGTTTATCAATAGAAATCAAACAAAATAAAACATGGAAAAGATTTCTATTGATAACCTTAAGAGTGGACTAACATGGCTACCACACTCCTCTACTTAATATACCTAAAAAAAATTTTACTATGTGCTTTTGCCTCCAACGCAATCTTTTCTTCAAAGTGCTTCTGTGCCTTCCTTATTAGCGCTTTGCATTTGACTTGACATTCCTTATGCTGTTTCTTATTATTTTCAGTTGGTTCCTTCTTCCATTTTCTGAAGGATTTTCTTTTAGCTCTCTAATAGCTTCCTTCACCTCACTTTTTAACCATGCCAGCTGTCATTTGGTCTTCCTTCCTCCTTTTTTAATACACGGAATATATTTGGCCTGAGCTTCCAGGATGGTATTTTTGAACAACATCCACGACTGATGTAAATTTTTGACATTCACAGCTGCTCCTCTAAATTTTTTTTTCACCGTTCTTCTTATTTTATCATAGTTTCCTTTTTGAAAGTTAAATGCTAACGTATTGGATTTCCTGTGTGCTTACTCCAAAGCCTATATCAAATCTGATCATATTATGATTACTGTTATCAAGCGGCCCCAGTACCATTACCTCCTGTACCAGACCATGCACTCCACTAAGGCCTAGGTCTACAATTTTTCCTTCTCTTGTTGGCTCCTGTACCAGCTGCTCCGTAAAGCGATTTTGTCAAGGAATTTTACCTCCTTAGCATGCCCTGATGTTCCATTTACCCAGTCAATATTGGGGTAATTGAAATCACCCATTATTATTGTGTTGCCCAATTTGATGGGGAGCTCACAATGACGGCTAGAGGACGTCAGGCTCCAGGCACCATCTTGGAATCTATTGCTATTTTGGAATTAGCTTTTTTGAGTCAATGAACCTGGGGAGGCTGCTGTGTCATGCAGTCCTTCCCTTACTGCTTTTTAATGTATGCTTCACGTGACACACATCCACCAATTATCCTTATTTTCATCTAGTAAGTGTGTAGCAAGTCACAAAACTAACACTTGCCTACGCTCAGGTGTCATGCTGTACAGCACTTTTTACTGCACTCCAGTCCTTAGATCAGCAACACCATCTTCATGGTACACAAAACTGAAGCACAACAGAACTGCCACTCATTGCTGTCTAACATTCTGCCCAGCAGGATAAATTATATTGGAAATTGAGCTGTATTCTAGTGTAGGCTCCACAGAAAATAGCCAATAATTATCTGCAGCTTCCTCTATGATTCTCCTAGAATGAAATTCTTCTCTTTGTATTTAGGTCTATAATCTATATGTTAATACAAACTCATCCCCTTTATGTGGATACTCAATAAAGGCACTTTCCACTGCTCTACTCACATGATTGAGGTGTCTATGGAAACAGTAAAGGAGATGGTTTTGCAAAAAAAAAAAAAAAAGACAGTAGTTTGAAGAAAAGCTATACAGAGACCTTTTAAAAGTGCTGTGCAGTAACTTACACTAGGTACTGTAAAAATAGATAATCAATGATACACACAGGTTCCTCTTTCACGCCAGCAAAAGGAAAACAATAAATCAAGTTTTTCCTTCACTAATTACAGAAGATGTATCACCTCAGATATCCCCACTTTCAGTGTCATGTCCCCAGTTTCTTGGCAGCACTTGCAGTTACATAGGTTCATGAAGGTTCTTTCTCTCTTATCTCTAATATTAGGACTAGGAGGCACACAAAGAAGCTATTAAGTAGTAAATTTAAAACAAATCTGAGAAAATATTTCTTCACCCATTGAGTAACTAAACTCTGGAATTCGTTGCCAGAGAATGTGGTAAAAGCAGTTAGCTTAGCAGGGTTTAAAAAAGGTTTGGATACTTTCCTAAAAGTCCATAAGCCATTATTAAGATGGACTTGGGGAAAATCCCACTGCATAATCTAGGTTAAGCAGCATAATATATGTTCTGGGATCTTGCCAGGTACTTGTGACCTGGACTGGCCACTGTTGGAAACAGGATACTGGGTTTGATGGACCTTTGGTCTGCCCCAGTATTCTTATGAACTGTGGCCAATCAGAGCACAGCCGGTGTATGGGTATTAGAGGTTTCTTTGACAAAAATTCAGCCTTGCACTCATAGTAACATAGTAACATAGTAGATGACGGCAGAAAAAGACCTGCACGGTCCATCCAGTCTGCCCAACAAGACAACTCATGTGTGCTACTTTTGTGTATACCTTACTTTGATTTGTACCTGTGCTCTTCAGGGCACAGACCGTATAAGTCTGCCCAGCACTAGCCCCGCCTCCCAACCACCAGCTCTGGCATAGACCGTATAAGTCTGCCCAGCACTATCCCCGCCTCCCACCACCGGCTCTGGCACAGACCGTATAAGTCTGCCCAGCGCTATCCCTGCCTCCCAACCTCCAGTCCCACCTCCCACCACTGGCTCTGGCACAGACCGTATAAGTCTGCCCCGCACTATCCCCGCCTCCCAACCTCCAGCCCCGCCTCCCACTACCGGCTCTGCTATCCAATCTCGGTTAAGCTCCTGAGGATCCTTTCCTTCTGAACAGGATTCCTTTATGTTTATCCCACGCATGTTTGAATTCCGTTACCGTTTTCCTCTCCACCACCTCCCGCGGGAGGGCATTCCAAGCATCCACCACTCTCTCCGTGAAGAAATACTTCCTGACATTTTTCTTGAGTCTGCCCCCCTTCAATCTCATTTCATGTCCTCTCGTTCTACCACCTTCGTATCTCCGGAAAAGGTTCGTTTGCGGATTAATACCTTTCAAATATTTGAACGTCTGTATCATATCACCCCTGTTTCTCCTTTCCTCCAGGGTATACATGTTCAGGTCCGCAAGTCTCTCCTCATACGTCTTGTTACGCAAATCCCATACCATTCTCGTAGCTTTTCTTTGCACCGCTTCGATTCTTTTTACATCCTTAGCAAGATACGGCCTCCAAAACTGAACACAATACTCTAGATGGGGCCTCACCAACGACTTATACAGAGGCATCAACACCCCATTTCTTCTGCTGGTCACACCTCTCTCTATACAGCCCAACAACCTTCTAGATACAGCCACCGCCTTGTCACACTGTTTCGTCACCTTCAAATCCTCAGATACTATCACCCCAAGGTTCCTCTCCCCGTCTGAACCTATCAGACTCTCGCTACCTAACACATACGTCTCCCGTGGATTTCTATTCCCTAAGTGCATCACTTTGCATTTCTTCGCATTGAATTTTAATTGCCAGACCTTAGACCATTGTTCTAGCTTCTTCAAATCCTTTTTCATGTTTTCCACTCCCTCCGGGGTGTCCACTCTGTTACAGATCTTAGTATCATCCGCAAATAGGCAAACTTTACCTTCTAACCCTTCGGCAAGGTCACTCACAAATATATTGAACAGAATCGGCCCCAGCACCGATCCTTGAGGCACTCCACTACTCACCTTTCCCTCCTCCGAGCGAACTCCATTCACCACCACCCTCTGGCGTCTGTCCGTCAAACAGTTCCTAATCCAGTTCACCACTTTAGGTCCTATCTTCAGTTATCTTTCAGGCTTCTAGGAACTCCCATGAGATTTTGATATTAAACTCAGTGAGAACAATTACCGCAATACGAACCCTCCTAGTTGGAATTTAAAACCTTTAAAAGGCTCCTGCCCAGTTAAATCGCTCATGTAGGGCAATCCATTGATATTCAGTGGCACTTAACCAGTTAGTATTGCTGAATATCAGCACTAACCGCTAAAGTCATAGCAGGCGATTCTGTTAGTGAAGTTGGTGCTTATTCGGTTAAGTACCAGTATTCAGCACTTAACTGCCTAAGGGTCCCTTTTCTAAGCCGCGTAGGCGTGCACACACATCCTACATGCGTCAATTTTGAACTACCGCCCGGCTACCTTGTGGCCCAGGTGGTAATTTCATTTTTTACGTGCATCCACTAAACACAGCAAAAGGTTTCCAGCGTGCAGCACCTATCCGGGCGGTAATCTGCATTGTACACTCATCGACCATTACTGCCCGGTTAAAACATGAGTCTTTACCACTAGGTCAATGAGTGGCGGAAAGGTCTCAGACCCAAAATGGATGCGTGCCAATTTTTATTTTGCTGCACGTCCATTTTCGGCCAAAATTAAAAAAAGGTCTTTTTTGTAGGTGCACTGAAAAATGGACCTGTGAGCGTCCAATACACGCCTCTACACCAGCACAGGCCATGTTTCGGTGCTCCTTAGTAAAAGGACCCCTAAGTTAGCCAGACAAATTGGAAGAAATATTGTACTTCAGTGGATAAGGCATAGCCCGGCTGCACAATCCTGGATATTCAATGCCGGTATCCAGACATGGCCTGGCACAGAAAATCTGAGCAAAACACCAGTGTCAGCCAAAAATTGATGACTGTTGCCAGCTGAATATTTACATATTTACCCCATTTGTGTATCTGTTCAGACAGATAGATATAGATATATGTGGAGGGGCATAATCAAACACGAACGCCCATCTCCATGGGCGTCTATGTCCGAGAACGGGTACGTGAAGGGGCGGGACAGACCATATTTTCGAAAAAAATGGGCACCCATCTTTTTTTTTCCATAATACGGTTTGTGCCCAGCAAATGCATCGAATTTGTGCGGATTTGAGCTGGGCAGTTTCGTTTTTCAGCAATAATGGAAACCGAAGGCGCCCAGCTCAAAAACGAACAAATCCAAGGCATTGGGCCGTGGGAGGGGCCAGGATTCGTAGTGCACTGGTCCCCCCTCACATGCCAGGACACCAACCGAGCACCCTAAGAGGCACTTGTAACAATTAGAAAAAAAATTTTAAATACCTCCCAATTCCATAGCTCCCATCCCTTGGGTGCTGAGCCCCTCAAATCCCCCCCAAAACCCACTGCCCACAACTCTACACCATTACCATAGCACTTATAGCTGAAGGGGGGCACCTACATGTGGGTACAGTGGGTTTTGGGGGCAGTTTGGAGGGCTCCCATTTACCACCACAAGTGTAACACGTAGGGGGGGGATGGGCCTGGGTCCACTGCACCCACTAACAACTGCTCCAGGGACCTGCATACTGCTGTGATGGAGCTGGGTATGGCATTTGAGGCTGGCATACAGGCTGGGAAAAAAAAGTTGTTAAAGTTATTTTTTTTTATGCTGGGAGGGGGTTAGTGACCACTGGGGGAGTCAGGGGTGATCATCCCCGATTCCGTTCGGTGGTCATGTGGTCATTTAGGGCACTTTTTTGGGACTTGTTCGTGAAAAAAAAGGGTCCAATAAAAATGACCCAAATTCGCGCTAAAAACGCCTTTGTTTTTTCGATTATTGGCCGAAGGTGCCCATCTCTCCTCAGCCGATAAACACGCCCCAGTCCCGCCTTCACCACGTCTCCGACACGCCCCCGTCAATTTTGGCCGTTTCCGCAACAGATTGCAGTTGAACACGCCCAAAATCGGCTTTCGATTATACCGATTTGGGCGCCTTTGCGAGATGGGCGCCTATCTCCCGATTTGGGTCAAAATCTGGGCGCCCATCACTTTCGAAAATAAGGCTGATAATGTATGTTGAAAAACATTTGCCTAATTAAGGGGTCCTTTTATCAAGCAGCAGTAAGGTTTCCACATGGGTAGTGCACGACAAAACAGCAAAAACAGCACTATCGGATGGCGGGCCTAGGTGCCTGGAGGTAATTCTGAGTTTGCCACGCACCGCTTCCCATGCTAGAAAATCGTTTTTATTTTCTAGCATGGGGTGGGGAGTAGGCGTTCCTAGTGGTAATTGGGTAGTGCAGGCACATTGCCGCGCGCTGCTCAGTTGCTGGTGGATTAGCATGTGAGCCTGTACCACCTACTAAATAGGTGGCAGTAAGGGCTCAGGCAGTAAATGGCCGCCCGCTAATTCTGATGTTAGTGCACGGCCATTAACAACTCAAAAAAATGCCTTTTTCCCACCACAGTAAAAAGTGGCCTGGTGCAGGGCAATCCCACATGCCAACACTATCGCGGGCCACTTTTTACCGTGGCTTGGTTAAAGGGCCCCTAAATGAGCTACTTAAAAATAGCTCAGCCTTCATGCAGGTAAAAGCATGGGCTGATATTTCTTTGAATTTGTGTGGCTGTCAGGAAGAAGGGATAACAAGGGAAATTGTGCAAAGTAGAAAAAGAAAGAGAGAGAGCGCAGGAGCAAATTGGGGAAAGGACAGAGAAAAAAAGAAGGATAAAAAGACAGGTGAGGAGATATATATAGATAGAGAAATGGAACTTACAAAACAGAATAAAATCAAAAGAGGAAAATCCAACAAGGAAAGAGGACAAAGAAAAGCCAGAAAGGTAGAACTAAAAGCTAAAGCAATAGTGGAACAGAGAATGAGAAAAAAAAGAGCAAAGTCAGGAAATTGTCAAAGGCTCCACAAATAGTTATCTGTTTTACTGGGCAAAAAAAAAATGACCGAACTAATCAATGCAAAGCTTCTGTAATTTCGCTCACTATCATTGCTTATAGGCACAGAGATTTTCCACAACTGAAAACTGAATTGGTGTTTTAGCCTTTTTCATCATGTAATTACCTTTATTGTTATAAATAGATACAACTCAAGAGAGTTTGCACTAATCTCTAAAACTCTCACAGTTAATACTGCTCAGGTACATTAAAATCATATATTTTTCAAACTAAGTCATTAAAGTTTTCCTGCGGAGACTCCTCAAACCACAGTTAGGACCCCTTTTACTAAGCCGTGTAGGTGCCTACGCTCACCCAACATGCACCAAATTGGAGTTACTGCCCAATTTGAATTTTGGCGTGCGTCCGCTAGGTGTGTCTGAAAAATATTTTTATTTTCTGGTGCTTGTAACGGATGTGCACCAAGTGGCATCTGACGCATGTAGGTCATTACCACCCAAATTCTTTACTGCTAGGTTTATGGCTGGCGGTACGGCCTGAGACTCGAAATGGACGCGCGCACGTCCATTGTCAGCGGGGAAAAAAAGAGGCCTTATTTACAGGTGCGCTGAAAAATTATTCTCTGCACACCCAAAACCCGCACCTACACTACTGCAAACCATTTTTCAGTGTGCCTTTGTAAAAGGACCCCTTAGAGTGGGAAGAACTGTCCCAGATTTGCCTACTAGAAATCTGGTTGCCTTACCAAAAGTTGTTGATCAATGTAATAAAGCAACAGGGAGTGCCAAAAGAAAACTTGACTATAAGTAGAGGTCATATAGGCAGGAAAATGCAGGTAGCATAACCCTCCAGTAGGTCCCTAGTATTGCCCCACCTTAGATATCTTATACAGTTCTGAAGGTCCGATCTTCCTGAGGTCATTGGGAAGATGGAAGCAGTTCATTGAAGGGCTGTGAAGATGGCATAAGCACAAATGCAACACAGCAAAGCCTACAACATTCAAAATACACTTACTAGAGTAAAGAAAAGGAAGATTAAAACCATTATATTTGACTGGATAAAATAAAGTATCAGAAGGTGCAATGTTCCATTTAAAAATTAATTTAGGGATACAGGATCATGATATGAAGAGAGAGAGAGAGAGAGAGAGAGAGAACATTTAAAGAGACTTCTTTACAGAAAGGGTGGAGGTGCTCAAATATCTTACTAGCAAAGAAGGTGGACTACAGAACTATGTCAGACTATGAACATGTGTTAAGAGGTTGAGTGAAAGGAATTGGGTGAGGGGCCTGGATCTAGCTAAAGGAGAGCTTATGTGCTCAAGTAATAAAGTGTGAAATGCAAATAATTCCACCAATATCTCCTGATTGTAATGTGTAATTAACAATTGAATGTCGCACAGAACAATTGGGGTTGGGTCCTGGTGTCTCTGGAGAAAGGAAATTTCCATCGGAAGAATGAGGATCATTTTTAAAAGTTTGTAAGGAAAACGGAGCAAGTTCTTAATGGTTTCCTTCCCCCACTCTGTTCTGTAATCTCAAAACTTTCTTCACACAAATACACGGATCTCAGGCTCCGGGAGGACATAAGGAGCTTCCTGTTCTACAAAAGCTGAGGTTCCAAGTGCATCCTTGCTAATATTATCTTTTTGCAGATTAATTCAATGGTCTCACTATGTTTAGTTTCTCAACACACATATCTTACCTTCTTTGGACTCACACAGCTATGGGTCAGCAAGTAGCAGTACTACTACTACTACTATTTATCATTTCTATAGCGCTACAAAGCATACGCAGCGCTGTACACCATACACAAAAAGACAGTCCCTGCTCAAAGTAGACTAGTTATTTTATTTATTTATTAGGATTTATTTTCCACCTTTTTGAAGGAGTTCACTCAAGGCTGTGTACAGCGAGAATATATCAAACATAAGCAATAAACAACTGCAGCAGCAAAAATATTCAAACAACAATACAAAGTATGGCATAGTATGCTACATTACAATGCCAACACAATACACATAAAACATTTTAATAGACAGCATAGGATGCAAACAAAGATGGAACATCTAGATAGATAAGATAGAGTAACAGGAGTGAGAAAATAAGGGACTAGTTAAAGAGGGTTGCAAATTAGGTCAGAAAGGTGCTTGAACATCATCTTGGCTAGGTAGGAGTGGATAAACATACCCTACTTTAATATGTGCAGCCGGTAACATTTACTTCTTTCGTTAAAGGCCTGAAGCAGAGATAGTCCTGTGGTTAAACTGGTTTATCCAGCATGGCAGAGCACCAAAAATAGATGACAACACAAATGCTTTGGCTAGTGAGAGATAGCCACTGTAGTCTTGAGTACCTGCAGGATTACAACCTGCAGATAGCTAGACCAGTGTAGACTGGAAAAACTGGGTACACTGGATGGGCCAACTGATTCTGATCCACCACAAACTGCTAATTTTTCCATGTCACATGATAACATGAATCCAGAGATTCTCTCCCTGAGCCAGAAGGAGAAAATTGGTAAGTACAGGCCAGGGGGCCCCTTTCTCTCACAATTTAAAGAGTAAGTGCAGGCCCAAAGAAACCCAGAAGCAAGGGTGTAGTGTAGGTAGAAACCTGGGCAATATCCTCCCTGGTCTCCATAACCGTAAAAAAGTGTAAACGTAGGTCTGGACGATTCACTCCTCTGGCCTCAAAAGGAAGAAGAAAGTGAGAACAAAAATGAAAGTGAGAACAAAATAAGGGGATCCTCTCCTCAGGTCTCGGGAGAATAGAACAAGGGAGCACATCATTTCAGAGTGCAAGCTAGACACTGTCGATTCTCATCATGGTATGTTTATTTATTTAATGGTCTTATCTAGCTCCGTAGGTGAACATCTCAGAATGCCTTGAAATCCTATCAACATTTCTCCCTTTAATTAAAAATTCAGCTCTGACAAGAATGTTCCTCCAACAAGTGCTCATTCCTTGCTTCAGATCCATGGGGACAATACCATCTAAACATGCCATGTCATATTACTCATATATCAGGTCAAAGACTCAGCAGGGAAACCTACTTTATAGGTATGGCTCTCGGTTCCAGATACAAGTCTTTTAAAACAGGCACACCAACGGGAGCATACAACACAACAGCTGTGGCACAGATAGAATATCTTAAGTTTTAAGAAATATTCTAAATGTGTATTAAGAATCCAAACAGAAAAAAAAATCTGCTTAACTACTTGTCCATGTAATACTGTACCTGTCAGTGAAATAATTTCAAAGAAATATTGAAGTTGCTGTAGCAGAAATCATATGAGTAGCTGGATAGCATGAAAAAATCAATGCTCTTAAAGAAAAGACATTTAAGGTAAAATAACTTGAAAAATATCGACCATAATGGTATCCAAGCCAAAGTCTGATGATGGTCATTGTTTTGGAGAGTCCAGATTCTCTGGCCTCAAGGGTCCAAAGCAAGGGTTAATGTATTTGCTGTCAAATCGTAAGAAAAGGAGCTTGCCGGCAGGTGATGTTTAATATGAGCAAGTGAAAAGTGATGCATGTGGAAAAGAGGAAAAGAGGAATCCAAACTATAGCTACGTGGTGCAAGGTTCCACACTAGAAGTTACCACCCAGGAAAGGGATCTAGGTGTCATTGTTGATGATACTTTGAAACCCTCTGCTCAGTGTGCAGCGGTGTCTAAGAAAGCAAATAGAATGTTAGGAATTATTAGGCCCGGCCCGGCATTGAATTTCTGGGTTCACCGCTGACCACAGGAGTTAGTTGAGATGACTACCATGGTCTGAATATCGGCCTCAAAGTCTCTCCCTCCATCAAGAGTCAATTTCACATAATTTATAAGGCCAAGGAGTGTCTGTGCAGCTGAGTGGTGGGAACAAAATCCTGTTTGATGTGGATGTAAATCTAAACACCAAATTAGAGCTTGTGGAATATCACAATGTATCAGTGTATGATAAACTAACTCAAGATAGCCAACTAATTATCTTAATTGTGATGTGCTGCTCTGTTTAGTTCTAACGGAGTAAAAGCCTCAAATGTTAATGGGATACTCCGTTGTTGATGTATAATCCAACCTAAGGGAGTCCCATCCATTCATCATAAGCACAAAAACCTCCTAGGATGTTAAACATACAGTCCCCGAACCCTGCTTAATTGTGCTTAAAGGTTCTAAGGTTCACTTATCTCTCTCGCAGTTCAGTTGGGTTTCTCTTCCATGGCCCTATGTGGACGTAAAACATATATCTGCTCGAGGAACTCAGTGGGTCTTTTACTAAGGCGCACTAGCATTTTTTGCATGTGCTAATAATTAGGGCGCACTAAATGCTAGCGTCTAGCGCATCCTAATCATTAGCACACATTAAAAACACTAGCACGCCTGAGTAAAAGACCCCCTAAGTGAGCTGGGTAGCCTCTTCCTTTTTGTCTACAAATTAAACCTTGGATGGAACACAGGAAAGAGAGCCGTCCCTTTTACTCGCTGTGGTAAAAAGGGGGCCTTGGTGAGCATGAAAAACACATGCAGATGCCAGCACAGGCCCCCATTTTGCCACAGCTTGGTAAAAGGGACCCTCTCTTTCCTGAAGGAAATGGCTGTGCGGCAAGTAAAGCACTTGCCACACGGCCGTTTCGGGGGAGCCTTTACTGCCACCTCAAGGGCTCCCGCGCTAACCCAGGTACACTCCAGCGCTACAAAACTAAATATATTTTTGAAGCACCAGATATGACTGTGTGCTAGGAGTGGGAAGTACCGCGGGGCTGCTGAGGTAGCCCGGCGGTACTTCCTGTTTACTGAGCTATAAGCCCGCGTTGGGCTTTACCGCTGCTTAGTAAAAGGGGTCCTTAAGCTGGTCTCCGGCTCTCCATGCATTGCCTGCCCTGTTCTTCCCTTCACGCCGCATGCATGCTCATTTAGCAGCAGAGGGGAGGTGGGCCACAATGTGCCCCCCACTTTGTACTCCTCCCCCCACTTTGAGGTCTAGCTATGTCACTTTCCCTAGGTGGAGACACTGAGCACCAAGTGAGAAAAGGGTCTGACAGAGACTGCCTTTGGGAGACTCCAGAAGGGTCAGATCCCAAACCCAGAAGCACTCAGGTCGGGAGCTTTGCATGCATCTTAACAATAGTCCACGTTGATAAATTCTCCCCTTAGTGAAAAACACCCAACAAAAGTTCAAAAAGGGAATGGCACTAATCCTTGTAGTATAGTAAACTGTAAATTGTGCCAGCATGTATCACAGGACCTCATAGTTACTCACATGGGAAAAACATTCAGCATAAACATGCTCTACCTCAAATGTTGTATATCTTACTCAATGCACAAAATGTGAAGAAGAGTGTTATACTGGGGAGGTGAACGAGATAAATGCTAGAAAACAACTCACAAAGGCACCACATCAAACACCACAAAACAGATACAGGAGACACCTTCATGGGTGAAAATGTTTCAGAACCAGAACACTGCATCAATGACCTTATGGTCAGAATAATAAGAGGTAACCTACCTTTCCCTCAAGACTATCATTGGAATGCTTTTCATGTCTCTTTTGTATTAGAGTAACTTATTTTCCTTTCTTTCTTTTGTTTTGATTTATTCTCTTTGTTTTCTATTTATTACCCCAAAATTAAATAATAAGGAACATATCCAAGATGAAGTTAAAATGAAAATGTGAGGTTGGACCTTGATTCAGCAGAGCGAGATCTAGCCAGACAAGCATCACAGCTGCCAGCTGCAACTGCCGTGTGAGCTGTCAGAAAGCATTGCCTGTCACATGCAAAACAGTATTAAATTTTCATTATTCTAGTCTATTACATTATTTTGCATTTAATTAGTAGGCTTTCAGGCAGGCAGTACATCTAACGTTTCTTCTGGGTCATAACAGTACAGTTCATTGTTAAATTTTGCTTAAAACCAAGACTACTCTTCATCAAGTTAAGTCCAGTTGGAACAATGATGTACATGAAAAGGAAGATTTAAAAAAAAATGAATGCATCTGATTGACTGAAGAAATCATACCACTGCTATGGTATCAGATGATTTAGAGGCCTGTGAGGTAACAATGGCTGTTGTAACCAATAGCAAATCACTATTGTGGCTCAGTTGCATTATGATGGATTGATGACATCATAATGCAACTGAACCACATTTCTAATATCCAGGTCATCCCAATATCCAGGTCATCCCAAATAATTTAATCTAATCTAGATTTTAACCCATGGCATGCATGCAGATGTTTTCTTACTTTTCTTAAGAAAATGAAAACTACAATTTCATGTGTGCAGTTGGACCATTATTTTTGGATTGACTTGTGGGAAGTGACAATCCTAACTACAAAGGCCATACATGCAGTAAAAGCTGGATACCAGGGAGGTGCAATTATTTTGCGCTGAAATCAATGATGGCCTCGCCTTTCATGCAAAAAAAAAAAAAGCCATTAATTACATTTACACAACATTCAAATGGCTGATATCACAAGAAAATTATGTTTCCAGGCTCTTCCTACAGAGTTTATGCTTATATTTATTTTTATTCTAAAATGTACTATACCACACTTCATTTAAACACCAGAGTTGTTTACAATACAATGTCAAGTCAAATAAAAGAGATAGGAAAAACACAGAGCAAGGGGTAGTCTGAGTCAAATGCTTGTCCCTGCTACCTTCCAGCAGAGTCAGCCTAGCTCAAATGCCAAGGAATCATAATGGGCTAGATTCTAATCACGCCTAAAAAATCAGCACCCCCCAAAAAAATATGCATAGGAGTATTCAATAAACCATGCCTAAATTTAGGTGCGATTTATAGAGTATGCCTAAATCTAGGTGTAGTTTATAGAATACACCCAATATCCATTTTCTGTGACCATATTTAGTTGCAGCCATTTATGCCAATGAAAACCTGGTGTAAATGCTGCCCCCTAATTATACGCAGAACGGGCATATTCTATAACACTGCACGTAAATTCTAGGAATACCTATGACTCACCCATGGCCACACCCCCTTTTCAGATCCGCATCAGAATTTACATACATCACTTTATAGAATACACTTAGATATTTGTGCTCGTAAATTCTAATTAATGCCAATTAGTGTCAATAATTGCTTGTTAAGTTCAATTATCGGCCCAGATTGGCTTGTTAAGCTAATTTAGTTGCATCTGCAAATCCAGAATATTACTGAATATGCACCCACACAGTTCATGTCACACTACCTGAATGTAACTCACCTTGAGCTACTCCTGAAAAAGGTGCGAGCAAAATCTAAATTAAAAAAAATATATATATATACCAAACTTATGCACAAGGTTCAAACCATAATCCTGGTTGTAATTACCATACAATGTGATTTATTAAACAACTGTAAACCATATATCAAACATTTAACATCTTTATTAAATATTTAAATACGTAACGTACAATAACTATATCTTCCATTCATTTCATTCGCTCACATGCATACTCTCCACTTTACACCTCTAAAATACAACTTAATCCTACTGTAAGCTATACAGCATTTTCCTCATATTATAATAATTGAAATTGATATTCTATTTACCGGTGATTTACCACTGCAACGATGTTTCAAAGTCCTGTTATCGACTTAATACCATATGCCATAATTCAGCAGTCTCTGGTAAAACCATCAACGGAATTGTCACAAATTCAGTGCAAGGATAGCTTCCAGCTTAAAGTAGTCCACATTTGCAAAAATCTGCAATCTCCTTGGTATTCTCCTTCAATGAAGGTTCAATCTTGAATCACTCATTATGTTCTCTCAGAAGTACCCGACATGATCATGTTTCGCTACCAAAAGCGTCTTCAAGGGTCTTTCATTCAGCTACTATCAGTAGTCAAAACCTCACACCAGCAAGCTGCCGGTGGAACCGTCAACAAGGAGGGCTTAATAAGTGGGAAAAATAGTAAATGAAACTGTGAGAAGGGGCAGGCAGCCCAGGGATGACAGCAACGGGAAAAGAGGAGTGGACTAGGTGAAGCTTGCCTTATTGGTCATGTTGTTGTTAGGGGTTTGGTTCAGCATCCATTGGCAGCCAAGACATATATTGACAAGCACAGAAGAACATAAAACCCTCGCGCATGTCTAAACAGGCAGGCAACCACAGCGAAGAAGACAATGAAGATGGTGAAAGAACATCCAACGGACTCAAAGAGTTCACATCAGAAGTTTATTTCAAACAGTACTTTTTGAAATAAACTTCAGATGTGAACTCTGAGTCTGTTGGATGTCCTTTCATCATCTTCGTTGTCTCCTCCGCTGTGGTTGCCAGCCATGACATATAGTGAAATTCCTGTTTTTATTTCAAACAATCAACAGTCTCAAACTTATTCAGAGTACCAACTGTCTAGATATTTGTTGGACTGTGCTGACTATATGCAATATGATATTGGTGTTTTAGGGAGTACTAAGAAGTGTGGCTTTAAACATTCATTCATTCAAGTATTTATATACCACTTAGACCTAAGTGGCTTACAGTTTTCATTTTACAGGTACAAGATCAATATGGAATCTTCTAAAAGAAACCTTAGACAATTAGATATTTTCACCTACAGATATTTCCTCATTTGTTACAGTTCTAGGCTTGTTGTGAATGTAAGGTCTATTGGAAATAAGGCCCACATAATTAGGAACTAGATTGAGGATCAGAAGCCAGGAACTTGGCTGTAAACAGATGATGAACCACTTTTAATAGATTTTTGTCCTATGGGTTTTAAATTTTTGTCAGTATCTAGAAAAGTGAAAAGGGTGGGAGGGTGGATTGTGATTATTATAGAACACTTCTTTTAAAGTTACTCTATTGGAATTTTTTTAGTTCCTCTTCTTTCGAAATATAAGTACATAAGTACATAAGTAATGCCATACTGGGAAAAGACCAAGGGTCCATCGAGCCCAGCATCCTGTCCATGACAGCGGCCAATCCAGGCCAAGGGCACCTGGCAAGCTTCCCAAACGTACAAACATTCTATACATGTTATTCCTGGAATTTTGGATTTTTCCCAAGTCCATTTAGTAGCGGTCTATGGACTTGTCCTTTAGGAAACTGTCCAACCCCTTTTTAAACTCTGCTAAGCTAACCGCCTTCACCACTTTCTCTGGCAACGAATTCCAGAGTTTAATTATACGTTGGGTGAAGAAACATTTTCTCCGATTTGTTTTAAATTTACTACACCGTAGTTTCATCGCATGCCCCCTAGTCCTAGTATTTTTGGAAAGCGTGAACAGACGCTTCACATCCACCTGTTCCACTCCACTCATTATTTTATATACCTCTATCATGTCTCCCCTCAGCCATCTCTTCTCCAAGCTGAATAGCCCTAGCCTCCTTAATCTTTCTTCATAGGGAAGTCGTCCCATCCCCGCTATCATTTTTGTCGCCCTTCTCTGCACCTTTTCCAGTTCTACTATATCTTTCTTGAGATGCGGCGACCAGAACTGAACACAATACTCAAGGTGTAATACTCAAGGTGGAGCGATACAACGGCATTATAACATCCTCACACCTGTTTTCCATACCTTTCCTAATAATACCCAACATTCTATTCGCTTTCCTAGCAGCAGCAGAACACTGAGCAGAAGGTTCCAGTGTATTATCGACGACGACACCCAGATCCCTTTTTTGGTCCGTAACTCCTAACGTGGAACCTTGCATGACGTAGTTATAATTCGGGTTCTTTTTTCCCACATGCATCACCTTGCACTTGCACACATTAAACGTCATCTGCCATTTAGCCGCCCAGTCTCCCAGTCTCGTAAGGTCCTCTTGTAATTTTTCACAATCCTGTCGCGATTTAACAACTTTGAATAACTTTGTGTCATCAGCAAATTTAATTACCTCGCTAGTTACTCCCATTTCTAAATCATTTATAAATATATTAAAAAGCAGCGGTCCTAGCACAGACCCCTGAGGAACCCCACTAACTACCCTTCTCCATTGAGAATACTGACCATTTAACTCTACTCTCTGTTTCCTATCCTTCAACCAGTTTTTAATCCACAATAGGACATTTCCTCCTATCCCATGACCCTCCAATTTCCTCTGTAGCCTTTCATGAGGTACCTTGTCAAACGCCTTTTGGAAATCCAGATACACAATATCAACCGGTTCCCCTTTGTCCACATGTAAAGTTCAGAATAATACTTTGATTAGTTATTTATCCTGTATTCAGTTCTACTGTCCTCCTGGTAAAGGGGTTCAGGCTAGGAATACTAATGTTTCGTCTTGCACATTGCTGTTGGGAGATATAAATTTGCATCGAGAATCATCGACTGATTTAAAAGTTGCTGATTTATATAATTTTTTGGAGATGTTTGATTTTTGCTATCCGCCAGCTCAGAAACACATGTAAAGGGACACCAACTTGATTTGATTGCCTCTGCGAATCATTTAGCACCTAATTTGTCTATGAAGTTGCAAAGTGGTCCCCATTATTATGGTCTGACGTTTATTAGAATTTAATATTAGAAGGAAACAGTTTCATTCTAATGATTGTCAAGTCAAAGGAAAATCTGGAAACAAATTAAAAATACAATATTTCATCAGGACTAAAATTGATCAGGCTGAATTTTAGGAAGCAGTAAATTATTATTCCATGAATTCTACAGACTTAGATGGTATCGATAGTTGGAATTCAGTCAGTAGATCAATTCTGTATTCTATTGCTCCAAAACAAGATAAATGGAAATCTAAATATACTAAGGATAAATGGTTCCATGCAAATTTACTGATATTGAAAAGAACTTGTAGAAAATTGGAGAGAATTTGGTAAAAGAATAAAACAGATTACAATAAATGTAAATGGAGACTTGCAATAATAAGCAACAAAACATCACCTGGGTTTAACCAAACCACTCTATCATTGGAAAGAAAATGCAGGAGATTAATTAATATTAATTATGGCATTTGTACCCCCCCATATTGTCCCAAACAAGTTCAGGTTCAATTAGAGAGAAAGTAGCTCAAATCAAATTCAGACAATGACAAATTACAATGGAAAATAGCTATCAGAGAATATAAGAAAAAAAATAAGAGAAGCCAAAACTAAATTTTTTCAATGACTATGTAGGAGGCAGCACTTTGAACACCAAAACACTATACAGTTTAATCAATAACCTCTTAAGCACCAGAGGTTATTGAATGCTATTGTTGTGTATTTCGTCACTCACAACTGAAAATAAACATTAAAAAAAAATAAAGATCAGAAATAGTGTAATAATAAACAAAAATAATCCTACAGAACATCTTAAATAAATAACTTGCTCGAATGGGGGAAATTAGTGGAGACAGAACATAGACCTGCTTTCAGTTACCCAATACAGGAACAGTTAAATTTTTTCTCTCAAAATATTCAATGTACTTTAGACGCATGCCCAAGTCATTTATTAAAGGCTGCCCCTCAGATTTTTATTGATCTCCTTAAAGTTAATTTATCTTTTATGCTATTGCATGGTTTTTTTCCCCAAGGAAAAGGGGTCTCTAATACTAACCTCTATCCCAAAAACTATACATGCCTCCAGGAGTGGTTTCTATTCCCCTTCTAACCAAAGTGATGGAGGGTAGAGTTGCAACCCTACCTTTCCTTCTTCTCCCTACTTCATAATTCCCAATCAGGTTTCAGACCATGTTATAGTATTGAAATGGTTCTAATGACCCCAATATCCAACTTTAAGAAGGAAATTAGTCTGAGCAATAAGATCTTAATAATGCAATTTGATATGTCGAGTACATTTGATGTGGTGGATCATGACATTCTATTAAACATATTGGATTTTTTTGGAATAGGTGGTGTAGTCCTGCAGTGGTTCAAAGGATTTCTAAAAGCAAGATCCTACAGGGTAAAAATGTCTGGTTACTTATCTCCACCTTGGTCACCAGAATGTGGGGTACCACAGGACTACCTGTTGTCTCCTATTGTATTTCATATTATGATGGCACCACTGGGCTCTAAGGGGGTCTTTTACAAAGGCGCACTAGCGTTTTTAGTGCATGCTAAAGATTAGCGTGCACTAAACGCTGGAGAGGCCCATAGGAATTGTAATAGGATAGGACCCTGGGAACTCCCCTTGAAACCAATGGAGCCAAAACTACCATACCCAGAATCCAGTAGGAGAGGGGGTGGAACCCAAACCCCGGGTCGGATTCCCCTTCCAGGAACTGGCACCAGCAGCAGCAGTGAGGGAAATGGAGAGGCATTGGTTACCAGAAGGGGGCGCATGATCCTGGGAAATCAGTTCCCCTGGCTTAAGAATCAATACATAATTCCTGCCATCTGTGAGAAAGAGAGGGCGGCTTTTCTGGAGTCGTTGAAGAGAAGAGAGGTGGAGGAGAGAGAAGAGAGGAAGGACATGGAATGGGAAGCGAGTGAGACAAATCTACCGGCTGGTACACCCGGTGGGGAGGAACGTATGGAGGTGGAGGAGTTCAGATAAGTAACTTTGAGATAAAGAAAAGGGCAGTGTGTGGGAGGCCACAGGGTTGTTTGTTGCTGTGCAGAGGGATGAACACTGCTCTGGCAGGGAACCTCAAGGACTGAGGTTCCTGGCTGGGAAGAGGACAACATTGAACTGTTATCGCAGAGGACTAAAGACTGATATAACTGGAGGCAAAAGTGTTTATTTTGAAGAGAAAGAACAGAAGCCTGTCCATTGCTTACAGGTGGGCAAAGGACTCCCTGCTTTCCCAGGTTGAGACTGTGGGTGGGGGAGGGGGTGTACCTAAACTTGTTCATGAACGGTGAATGTGGACTGCAATAAAAGGGTTTTTCCCTCAACTGGCATTGTAGAGGTGTTCACTTGCTGTGGCTGAGAGTGGAGTGCTGAGCCCGGGAAGGTGACCCAGCCCTGCTGTGGAAGGAGGGTGTTTACAGAATATATGGGCAACTCTAATGTTTAGCACATGCTTATTTTCAGTGTATGCTAAAAATGCTAGTGCGCCTTTGCAAAAGGGGCCCTAAGTTAGAAATGGCAGGGTTTCACACTTTTAGGCATGCAAATGTTGTTACTGTATATATCCCCTTTCAAACTGATATTTAAGAAATACAAAAAAAGAATCAAATCAGGTCTCAACTTCATGAAATCTTGGGCGTCCAATTTCAAATTAAAACTAAATAGAGAAAAAACTAAATTCTTGGCAGTAACTAATCCCTCTGACCACATTCCATACAACAGTTCCACAATAGACCAATCTACCTATCCAATGAAACATACACTTAAAAATACTCAGGGGTCCTTTCACTAAGGTGCGCTGAAAAACAGCCTGCAGTAGTGTAGATGCGTGTTTTGGATGTGCGCAGAATCATTTTTTAGTGCACCTGTAAAAAAATGCTTTTTTTAAAAATGTTTGCCAAAAAAGGACATGCGGCAAAATGAAAATTGCCGCGTGTCCATTTTGGATCTGAGACCTTACCACCATCCACTGACTTAGTGGTAAAGTCTCACGCAGTAACTGGGTGGTAATGACATACGCACGTCAAATGCCACTCGATACATGTAGCTGATGCGCGCCAGAAAATAAAAAATATTTTTCGGACATGCGTAGCGAATGCACGCCAAAAATGAAATTACTGCAAGTGCCACGCAGTAGCTGGATGGTAACTCGGAATTGGCGCATGTTGGGTGCACATAGGCACTTACGTGGCTTAGTAAAAAGGCCCCTCAGAGTGAAGAATGGCCACCACTTAACATTTGAACCACAAGTTTCCTCAGTTGTAACTAAATCTTTTAGAACCTTATGAAAGCTAAAATGAATAAGGGCTTTCTTCCCAACCATGATCCTTAGACTCCTAATCTCTTCTCTTAACACAATTTATGTTGGATGCAAAGAACAATTAACCAAAAAACTTCAAACAGCTCAAAACACCACCGCTCGACTTATCTATAAAGTTTCTCGATTTGACAGAGCAATACCTCTGCTAATTAGGTTGCATTGGCTTCCTATAAAAGTTAGAGTCACCGTCAAAGCTCTGTGCCTTTATTCACCAAATACTTTTGGTATGGCCCCTAATTACATGCAGCCATTTATTGAACTTCCTCTGCATATACTGGAACAAAAAATTACTTAACACTTCGGACCCTGTTTACTAAGCCACGCTACAGGTGCGCTAGTCTTTTTAGCGCATGCTAATGCTAAAGACACCAATAGGAATATATGGGTGTCTCTAGCATTTAGCACATGCTAAAAACCCGAGCACACCTTAGTAAACAGAGCCCTTCATTTCCTCAATTGTGGAAAAATTGTCTAAAATCATTTCTATCTACTGACTTTACATATCAAGGCATGAAATGGGAAATTCCTTGCCAAAAATCTATTAAGCATCAATATAATTACCTTCTATTCTGCAAATCCTTGAAATCATTCCTCTTTAAAAAAAAATTCCTGTTAATTGAAAATTGAATTTCTGACTTCAATCATTTATCTACATTTATTGAACTCTCTATATTCTATTATATCCTTGAACTATTTTTAAATTCTCAATGTATTATCATTTATTATGGACTCCTTTTACTAAGCGGCAGTAAGCCCAATGTAGGCTTACCGCTCGCTATACAGGAAGTACCATCGGGTTACCGCAGCAGCCCGGCTGTACTTCCCACCCCTAGCACGCCACCATTTCTAGAGCTACAAAAATGTATTTATTTTTGTAGCGCCTGAGTGTATCCAGTCGTTATTGGGCAGTGCTGTGAGCTACCCAGCTACTGCCGGGTTAACGCGGGAGCCCTTACCGCCACCTCAATGGGTGGCGGTAAGGGTTCCCTCCCCCGAAATGGCTGTGCATCAAGTGCTTTATTTGCCGCCCGGTCATTTCCTGTAGGAAAGCAAGACTTCACTTTTACCAGCTGTGGTAAAAGGGGGCCTTGACGAGTGTAAAACACACACCAACGCCAGCCCCCTTTTCCCATAGCTTGGTAAAAGGGGCCCTATATTTGTTTCACACCTATTTTTTCATGTAAGCCACATTGAGCTCAAGAATCCTTGGGATAATGTGGGATATAAATGTCATAAATAAATAAATAAATAATAGAATTTAAATTAGACCGAATGAAGCTAAAAAGAAGTATTTTCAAAATTGATAGGCAATGATGTCTCCAGTACAAAACATCTTTTTTCTGTAGTAAATAATCTGCTTGATACTGGTGAAATAACTGTATCATCCTGTGACTCTCCACCGACTGCTGATCAATTGGCACATTATTTTAGAGACAAGATTTTTAATATTAGGATGCAGTTCAGGAATAACAGTGTAGAGCAACCACTTTCATTTCCTCTTTATTAGATAAAAATGCAGTTCCATCAGATATGATATGGTGCAATTTTCAACCTGTCCAGTGATTTGAGCTGAATTGTTTAATTGATAAGATTTTCTAAATCATATTGTCAAATAGATGACTGTCCTACTGCTTTCATGAGCTCTGCCTCCCTCAAATTTAGATCTAAGGTGCATGATCGGATGACTGCTTCTCTTTCTTGTTGCTTCTTTCCACCTTCTTTACGGGAACTTATTCTTACTCCTAATGAGAAACAGGAAGGAATCATGGGCAACTGTAAGCAATTACAGACCTGTGGCTTCAATTCCATTTGACAAAACTTATGGATGGCTTGGTTACCGTTCAGTTGGTTAAGTACTTTGATAGATTTGATTTTTGCATTATTCTCAGTTGAAGTTCTGGGCTAATTTTAGTGCTGAAAACACATTATGTGCTTTAATATCTAAAATTAAAATTTTGATGAATGAGGGGAAAAAACTCTTATTTTGCAGCTCGATTTATCAAACGCATTTGATGTTGTGGATCTTGAGTTATTATTGAAAACTAAACAATATCGGAACAATAGGAAATATTTTAAGTCGGTTTAGGGGTTTTCTCACAAAAAGGTCATACTTGGTCAAGATGAATGGGATTCTGTCAGATAAATGGACTGAGGAACGTGAGGTCCCACAGGGTTCACCACTCTCCCCCATCCTGCTTAATGTGCTTATGTCCTCACTGAGTTTTGTATTAGCAGGGTTTCAGATATTTATGTATGCTGATGGTATCACAGTGCTAATTCCAACTTTCACCGATATTTACAAGATGTGGAGGAGCACTTTTGATATGATATCTAAATCTGATTTGGGATGTTTTGCAGTAATTCCAAATTTGACATGTGCTGAAAACACATGGTAGAAAACATTTTCTATTTTCTACTGTGGAGCGCTTACCCGGTGGTAAATGGCAGTGAACACATACTGCATGCTTACTGCCCGGGTAGCGTGTGAGACCTTACTGCAAAGACAATGGGTGATAGTAAGGTCTCAGGCTGAAAATGGACGCGTGCTGGTTTTCATTTTACCGCATGTCCAATTTATGGCCCCTTTAAAAAAAGGTCCTTTTTCCAAAATGCAGTAAAAAGTGGCCTGATGCGCACCCAAAAGATGCACATGCTCTGCCACAGGCCACTTTTTGGTACACCTTAGTAAAAGGGCCCCTAAGAGAATTTTTCTTACCCTTTTTTATCAGGCAGCCAAGTTTTGGAATGTATTGCCTATATTTGTAATTCATTTGACTCACTAGCAGGGGCATTTTCAAAAGAGAAGGGCGCCCATCTTCCGACACAAATCGGGAGAAGGGCGTCCTTATCTCAGGGTCGCCCAAATCAGCATAATCGAAAGTCGATTTTGGGCATCCTCAACTGCTTTCCGTCGTGGGGACGACCAAAGTTCTGAGCCCCCCAAATCCCCCCCAAAATCCACTCCCCACAACTGTACACCATTACCATAGCCCTTATGGGTGAAGAGGGGCACCTAGATGTGGGTACAGTGGGTTTTGGGGGGAGGTTGGAGGGCTCCCATTTACCACCACAAGTGCTCCAGGGACCTGCATTTGAGGCTGGCATAAAGGCTGGCAAAAAAGTTTTTTGGGGGGGTGAGAGGGGGTTGGTGACCACTGGGGGAGTAAGGGAGGTGATCCCCGATTCCCTCCGGTGGTCATCTGGTCAATTGGGGCACTTTTTTGAAACTTGGCCAAATTGCATGCACAAGCTAATTGAGTAACAAGCCAATCAACACCGATAATTAGCATTTAACACCCATTAATTAGCGATAATCAGAATTTATGCTCACAGCTTTCTAGGGGTATTCTAAGTAGAGGAGTGTGGTAGCCGTGTTAGTCCACTCTTAAGGTTATCAATAGAAATCAAACAAAATAAAACATGGAAAAGAAAATAAGATGATACCTTTTTTATTGGACATAACTTAATACATTTCTTGATTAGCTTTCGAAGGTTGCCCATACAAGAACGTAAGACCTTTGAAGTCAGAATGATTAAATATTTTAACACCCAACAGAAAGGACTTAAAAAGGATCTGGGGTTCCTAGCCCATTATAAACCATAAAGCTGTATGTCTCTGTTGATCACCCCAACCCTCACCTATCCACACCCATCCTGTTAGATTATCAATGATATGCTTTGATGTCCCCATGCATACCTCCTACCCACCCCCATCCTCCCACCCTGTCAGACTGTCATAGTAATGCTTGAATGTTTTCACTTATATACACTGTCAGCTAGCACATTTGCTTATTTCTGATCTGACGAAGAAGGGCAACCTTCGAAAGCTAATCAAGAAATGTATTAAGTTATGTCCAATAACAAAGGTATCATCTTATTTTCTTTTCCATGTTTTATTTTGTTTGATTTCTATTGATAACCTTAGGGGTATTCTAGAAAGTGCTACATGTCAATTCTAATGTACGCAGCTGAAAAGGAGACATGGCCATGGGCATGGAATAGGCGTGGAATGGGTTTCTAAAACATATGCGCACTGTTATAGAATACACCCTATCTGCGCCTAAATTAGGTGCAGGTATTTAGGCTTGGTTTTAGGTGGCCTAAATGGATGCACCTAAATTTTAGGCACAAGAATGGCCGCTAAGCATATTCTATAAACTATTTATTTATTTATTAGGATTTATTTACAACTATGCCTAACTATAGGCACATTTTATAGATCGTGCTAAACGTGGTATTTTTGGTGTCAATTCTTGAGGCACCATATATAGAATTTGGCCCTAACTGGCTATATAATGCGACATAGCCGGGTAGGCGCAGATATAGCGCCTAACTGGCTATGTTGAGCAGTCAAAATAGACTGCTTAAATAGCAGGCCTATCTTTGCTACAAAGTTAACCATTTAATGCAGAATATACGTAGAGCTGAATAACGTTTTTGAGGCCAAAATAAACCCAGATATTCAATGTTGTTCTCCGGTCACCCTATGTACTTTTAGACCAAATTTCCTAGATCAATGAATATCGATGACTTGGTCTTAGCCTAATGTTTTATGGCTGGTTAATATAAATATTATTGTTTGTACTTCCCAGACTTTATTGCTGGTATTCTTACAATATGTAATGTGCCTCATACTGAAAATTGGTGCAGGCGGAATAGAAGCACTAATTAATAAGATCTCAAAGCAGATAAAGAATCTAGAGGTTTTGTTAGATTGCGTGTTTTCTTTCCAAACCCAAGTGCAAGCATATTCGCAGCATGTACTTTAAAAAGTGCATGTTGCGCAAATTAAAACCTTTATTAATGTGAAATGATTTCAAAACAGTAGTGCAGGCTATGACTTTTGGGGTGGTTAGATTACTTGATTTATTTGGGGGCTACTGAATTATTGTATTCAATCACTTCAAGAGAACAAAGCTCAGCGGTAAGATTGTTATTTGGTCTATCTAAATCTGAGCACGTAACTGTTTACCTTAAGCGTTTGAAATGACTACCTATGAAGTACCGTCTTTTCTATAAATTGTTGTTGATTGCATTGTGCAGTGTATCACAACTCACCCTCTAACTTATAAGAGGCTGTGACGTGGTATGTGCCTGTACGAGCACTGAGGTCACAAGAGAAATGTAATCTTGTGGTACCTTCTTTACAGCATTTTCATTTGGATTTGATGAGGATCAGTGCATTTTCTATAGTAAGTCCTGTGGAGTGGAACAAATTGCCACTGCGACTAAAAATCACAGCTTTCTATATTTAAAAAACACTTAAGAGACTATTTGTTTTGCCTGACATATTTTGTGCTTACATGAAAACTGCTGTTTCTTTTGGATATTTGGACTTAATGGAAGCTATTATTCTTCTGAGCTGTGCTCATTTATGTTTGGGTTTGGGTTTTTTTTTTTAACATTCTTATGGTTTGGAAGTGTTATTGTTTGTGATTTTATATGTATGTTTATTTTTGTATCCCTGCATTGGATAAAGGCGGTATAGAAATAATAAATTCTATTCTATATCTTCATAAAACGTGTGAGCTAGATCTAAATAAATAATTAATAATCATAATCATAATATGTATTCCCCATTTTACAATGGGAATGCGCATATCTGAGAGAAAATTTTCCATCCGATTTTGCCCACACAGATTTTAAGAAGAACTCCCTTCAGCCAGGGCTTGACTTGAGGGATTATGGGAGTAATTCTCCTTATGACCCCGATGTTTATTTCTGCCTCCAGAATGAAATGTAAAACAATTACGGGCTCGCTTCTTAATTGGCAGCACTTATATATAACGAGTGGAGGAGTAGCCTAATGGTTAGTGTAGTAACCTGAGACCCAAGCAAACTGGTTTTAATTCCCACTTCAGCTCCTTGTGATTCTGGCCAAGTCACCAAGGAGCCCTTTTACAAAGCATCGGTAATCCCAATGTGAGCTTATTGCATGCTAACCAGGAACTACCGCTGGCCCAACGCGCCCATCGGCAGTAGTTCCGCCTTGAGCACACACCATTTCTGGTGGTAAGTGCTTCCTCTCCACATGGCCACACGGTATACTGCTGCGGTATAAGGAGCCATGGCACATGGGAAAAACGGCCCCCGCCAGGACCGATATACTCACATCACCCCTCTCCTCAAGTCACTTCACTGGCTCCTGATCAGATACCACCTTCAGTTCAAGCTTCTCCTACTAACCTACAAATGCACTCAATCTGCAGCCCCTCATTACCTCTCTACCCTCATCTCCCCTTACGCTCCTACCCATAACCTCCGCTCACAGGACAAATCCCTCCTCTCAGTACCCTTCTCCACCACCGCCAACTCCAGGCTCCGCACTTTCTGCCTCGCCTCACCCTATGCATAGAATAAACTTCCTGAGCCCATACGCCAAGCCCCCTCCCTGCCCATCTTCAAATCCTTGCTCAAAGCCCACCTCTTCAATGTAGCTTTCGGCACATAACCATTTACCTCTATTCAGGAAACCTAGACTGCCCCAATTTGATTGACTGCATACTTTGTCCTTTAGATTGTAAGCTCCTTTGAGCAGGGACTGTCCTTCCTTGTTAAATTGTACAGTGCTGCGTGTCCCTGGTAGCGCTTTAGAAATGTTTAGTAGTAGTAGTAGTAGTAAAAGGACTCCTTAACCCTCCAATGGCCCAGGTACAAACTAACCCCCGTTTATAAAGCCACACTAGCGGTAACCAGTGCGCTAATGCCAACACAACCCATTCACTTTGAATGAGCTGTGTCAGCATTGCTGAACAGCTTTGTAAATGGGGGGGGGGAGGGGGGGTAGTATCTGTATACAATATGTAACCGCTTTGATTGTAACCTCAGAAAGGCAGTATTATCAAGTCCCATCCCCTTATAGGTTTGTAAAATAGACAAGCTACACATGAACAATGTACAGCTCACAAATAAACACTGTGAAATCACAGCTTCCACATGCAAACACTGGCACTTCCACAAGAAAGCTGCCAAGGTTGTTCCATATATTTTCCCACATGGCTATTTGTAAAGCAGCTGTTCCTTCTATGCATACCAGCAAATACACAGGAACTCCTGCATGTCTAGATACATATTTTACAAAATGCTCCACATTTGGCTGAGCCTTTTATAAAATATAGGGGAAAGGAGCAAGTCAAGACCTGGACATTTTAAAAAAAATATTTTTCAACATATGTTATTAGTTTTCCAAATATAATAACAACAAGGAACAATAAAAGAAAAACATGGGGAAAAAAGAAAATAGAGATAGGAAAAGAAGAACAGAAAACATTGTCCAGGTGTCTGATCTGTAGAGCCTGTATATTGGGCTAGGGTTGGTTAGGTCTGAATAGATTGGAGATAGCTTTCCAAAGGAGACCAGATTTTTTTCAAAGAGACTGTCATTCCAAACTTCTCTGCCATGGCAAACTCAAATTTCTGATGTTGTAGAACTGTATTCCACCAAAAATGAACATTTGGTAGATGTGCAGATTTCCAGTTTTGCAAAATATGTCTTTGGGCAATGGTAAGGAGAATGTCTAGGAGGTTTGCTTGTGAAAATGTCAAATCAAAAGCTTTAGAGGTAGACTTAAAAATTATGATGGAGTAAGACAGGTCCTCAACAATAGGTAGAATCTTTTGTATGATGCTCCAAACTTCCTTCCAAAATTTAAAAGCCATTTGACACTCATATATCATATGAAAGAGAGTGCCCACTTGCTGTGAACAATGCCAACATTTATCTGATGAATTCAAACCAGCAGCAGCAAGTTTCCTAGGAGTCCAGTTTGTTTTATGATACAGAAAGAACATTGATTGTAAAACTGATGCAGAGGAAAGGGGTTTCTTTACTTTTGACCAGAAGCGAGATCACATTTTTTCGTTTAAAACACAACCAGTATCAAGTTGTCAATTATTTTGAAGGACATTATTGAAATTATATGTTGCATTGACAAAAATTTTATAAATGGAAGAAATGGTGTGACCCTTTAATATCAATACTTGTGCATTAGAAAATAAAGAAGGCAGTTGAGGTGACAGTGATGTTAACTTAGTAAATGCCTTAATACTACTAGAGAGTTGTAACCATTCAAAGTACTTAGATTGAGGCAGAGAAAATTTAGTTGCCAGTTCTGAAAAAGACCACAAAGTCTATTGTCTACATTCACAATATCCGAAACACAGAAAACTCCTTCATCTATCCATTCTTTCCAAAAGAATGGATCCTTGTTTATTAAACTGTATGGATTATACCAAAGTGACATACGTAGAGACAAATTGAAGGAAATATTTTGAAGTTTGTCTAGATCTGATAGACATTTGACCTTGGAGACTATGATTTGATCAATTCTGTTTGATGGAAATGAAGTGGAAGTAAGAAGGTGTGGTAAAATAAAAGGAGCTATCATAGCCTCTTCCAATTGTAGCCACATAGGCTTGTATTCAGAGTTATGGAAGAACCATCTGCAACCTTGCTGAGAAATATAAGATTTATGATAAGTAAGAAAATCAGGAAACAAAACACCACCTGTCTCTCTAGTGCATTTAAGTTTTCTCAAAGCAATTTTTGGATGCTTGGACGACCATAAAAAGGAAGATAACAGTTTGTCAATCTGTGAATAAAATGAGGAGGAAAAGAGAATCGGAAGCATGCTAAGAATAATTGATTTTAGGAGAGAGCATCATTTTGATAGTTTCAAGTCGGCCCCACCAGGACAGATTTAATGGGTACCATGTGTGTAGGAGTGATTTAAGAGTTTTGAGAATTAAATCAGCATTGTATTGGATAGTATCTGTAAATACAGTATAAAGATCTACTCCTAAATATTTAATTTTTGGCATGGCCCATACTAATTTAAAAGATTTAGCTATATTCAGAATTGCGAATTTATTGAGAGGTAGTAATTCTGTATTTTGCTGATTGATTATATAGCCCAAAAATTGTGAAAAGTGAGATATTAAATCTATCAAAATAGGAATAGATATATAAAGATCAGATATATAGAGTAAAATATCATCTGCGTATGCAGAGCACTTAATCCCTAAATCCTTATATACAATTCCTTTAATGCAGGTGTGAGACCGAATCGCAATTAGAAGTGGTTCAAGTGCTATATTAAATAAGTATGGGGAAACAGGGCAGCCTTGTCTGGTGCCACGATGTAAGGTAATATTATCTGATAAAAGATTATTAGTGATTACTTTGGCTATTGGATTTGCATAAAGAGACTTAATTTTACGTAAAAATTCTGGAGGACATCTGAACCAAGATAACGTCTCAAAGAGGTAGTTCCATTCAAACCTATCAAAGGCTTTCTCCACATCTAATGATAAAGCCACAATTGGTTGAGACTTTAAAGAGGCTATGTGAGACAGATGAAGAAAGAGTCATGTATTGTCACTAATATGTCTCCCAGGAATGAAACCTACTTGGCTAGAATGAATAATTTTAAAGATAATTTTTTTGAGTCGATTGGCTAGAATTTTAGCATATATTTTGTAATCTACATTTAGCAGTGAGATAGGTCGATAGTTAGATACCAAAAGAGGGTCTCGGTTTGGATTAGGTATGACGGTTATAACCGCCTCAGAGAAGCGGCTAAATCTAGTAAGCAGTTCAGGGGACAAGTCATTAAATAGTTTTAATAGAAAAGGAGAGAGGTCTTGTTTGAAAACTTTATAAAACTCTATGGGGATTCCGTCAGGGCCTGGAGACTTCCCGACAGAGGAGTCTTTCATAGCCTCTTGAATTTCTTTCTCAGTTATTGGTACTCAGTGCTTTTTTTGTAGAACAAAAGGTGCCAGTACTCATTATGGGTGGGGTCACCACATATGGCTCCACCCCTATGATAGCCACACCCCTTATACCAGCTATGGCGCATATAAACAGACATGATTGAAAATATTATACTAGTATAGGAGAACAAAATAACGTGATTTTTTTCATTATAAATAATTTCTGTAAGCTGTTACAGCGCCAGCATACCCAGTGCAAAATAAGACAGCAGATGTAAGTTCTCAAATTGGACATATTTCAAACACTAATAAAATTATTTTTTCTACCTTTGTTATCTGGTGACTTTGTTTTTCTGATCATGCTGGCCGAGTATCTGATTCTGCTGCTGTTATCTGTCCTCTTAACTCCGTTTCCAGGGCTTCCTTTCCATATATTTCTTGCCCAGTGGCGTACCAAGGGGGGGGGGGGGGCGGTGGGGGCGGTCCGCCCCGGGTGCCAGTGGGTGGGGGGTGCTCCGCTCCCACCGCCTCCTTTAAACAAAAATCGGCGAAGCAGCGTCGCAGGTAGCGCCTCGTCTGCCCTGCTTGCAAAAAAATCAAATTTCTCCTTCTCCTCGTCTTCACGTCGACTTGGGCCTTCCAATCAATCACTATGTCCCGCCCTCTTCTAAGGTAACTTCTGTGAGGGCGGGCGGGACATAGTGATTGATTGGAAGGCCCATGTCGACGTCAAGACGAGGAGAAGGAGATTTGATTTTTTTACAAGCAGCAGGGCAGACGAGGCGCTGCCTGCGATGCTGCTTCGCCGATTCAGACAGTAGTGAGAACGGGACCTGAGGGTGGGGAAGGAGAGGGGCGAAAGGGACTCGGGTGGGGTGTTCAGAGGGGAAAAGGGGAGGGGAGAAGGGGACTGGGGTGGGGATCTCAGACAGGGGAGGGGAGAAGGGGACTGAGGTGGGGGTCTCAGACAGGGGAGATGCGAAGAGGACTGGAGTGGGGATCTCAGATGGGAGAAGGGAAGAGGAGGGGAGAAGGGGACTGGGGTGGGGGTGTTCAGAGGGGAAAAGGGGAGGGGAGAAGGGGACTGGGTGGGGTCTCAGACAGGGGAGGGGAGAAGGGACTGGGGTGGGGGTCTCAGACGGGAGAAGGGGAGGGGAGAAGGGGACTGGGGTGGGGGTGTAAAGAGGGGAAAAGGGGAGGGGAGAAGGGGACTGGGGTGGGCAGAGGGGAAAAGGGGAGGGGAGAAGGGGACTGGGTTGGGGATCTCAGATGGGAGACGGGGAGGGGGAGAAGGGGACTGGGGTGGGGGTCTCAGACAGGAGAAGGGGAGGGGATAAGGGGACTGGGGTGGGGGTGATCAGAGGGAAGAAGAGGACTGGGGTGGGGGTCACAGACAGGAGAAGGGGAGGGGAGAAGGGGACTGGGGTGGGGGTGTTCAGAGGGGAGAAAGGGGGCTGGAACTGGGGGCTGAAAAAAGGGGCAGAGAGAGAGGGGACAGATCCTAGATGGAAGGGGGAGCGAGAGGGAGGGCAGACCCTGGATGGAATGGGAGAGGGAGGGCAAATGGTGGATTGAAGGGGCAGAGAGAAAGGGCAGACAGTGGAGTGGATGGAAGGGAAAGGGCAGACAGTGAATGGAAGGGGCAGAGATAGAGGGCAGATGTGGATGGAAGGAGAAGGGAGAGAGGGCAGACATTGGATGGAGGGGACAGCAGAGAGGGCTGACACTGGATGGCAGAGAACGAAGACAGATGCTGGATGGAAGGAAGACGGTGAAAAGAAGATGAGGAAAGCAGAAACCAGAGACAACAAAGTGTAAATAAAATATATATTTTTGTTTTTTGCTTTAGGATAAAGTAGTATTGTAGCTGTGTTAATAAATGTTTATAATAGAACATGTAAACAAGGTAATCTTTTTATTGGACTAATTTTAATACATTTTTACTAACTTTCGGAGAACAAAACCCCCTTCCTCAGGTCAGGATAGGATACTGTAACAGCACTATACTGTACTGACCCGAGGACGGAGGTTTTGGCCTCTGAAAGCTAAATGTATTAGTCCAATAAAATGGTATTATTTTACTTTCTATATTTGTTTTATTTCTATTTGTTAATTTGTAAAGTGGTGATTGGTACTTGTTAGTTTTTTTCAAATTTACATCTGCTGTCTTTATATTTTGCACAGTACTAGGGGACAGTTTCTGTTTCTGTGGTGTTGCATTGTATGCAGAGTCTGGCATTGGGGGTTCTAAATAGAAAGTTTATGATTACTTATTCTATATGGTAGAATTGCTCTATAGGTCCTGAGTGTTTTGTATTCTTGGTATGCCTAGTACTGGATTTTTTTTTTTTTTTGGGGGGGGGGGGTGTTAAAAAATGACCGGCCCCAGGTGTCAACTACCCTAGGTACACCACTGTTCTTGCCCTATATCCATAAGTAAAAGCTGGGTCCTCTGCAGACTTGACTGTCCAGTGGATCCAGCTTCTGACTATTTTCTCCATCCATGTGCAGTTTTTCTCCTCTCTTCCTTTTCCCTCATTTCATCTCCTTCATCTCTCTTCCCTCCCCTCTATGTCCAGCAATTTCTCCTCTCTCCCTGAGCCCTGCCCTCCCACCCATGCTCCTCTGACCTCTGCCCCCTCCATTCATCCCTATCCAGCAATTCCCCTCTCTCCCTGAGCCCTGCCCTCCCATCCATGCTCCTCTGTCCCCTGCCCCCTCCATTCATCCCTATCCAGCAATTCCCCTCTCTCCCAAAGCCCTGCCCTCCCATCCATGCTCCTCTGTCCTCTGCCCCCTCCATTCATCCCTATCCAGCAATTCCCCTCTCTCCCTGAGCCCTGCCATCCATGTCCAGATGGTCCTTTCTCCCTTGCCCTCCCGCTCCCATGTCCAACTGCCTGCCTGCCCGCCCAGGCGCCCTCTTCTCCCCCCAAGGATCCTTTTCCTTTTATTTTAAATTTACCTGACCTCTGAGTCCGACCGCATGGGCAGCAGCATCACTGGAAGCGCTCACCTCCTGAGTCCCGACGTCTCTAGCAGAAGCTTCCTGATTCGCTCATTCTCAGTGTCCCGCCCTCGAGGGCAGGATACTGAGAATGAACGAATAAGGAAGCTTCTGCTAGAGACGTCGGGAGTTGGGAGGGGAGCGCTTCCAGTGACGCTGCTGCCCAACGGTCAGACTCGGACGGAGGTTAGGTAAATTTAAAATAAAATAAAAAGGATCCTTGGGGGGAGAAGAGGGCGCCAGGGCGGGCAGATAAGTGGCGGTAAGCATGGTGCGGCGGCGCCCTCCAGAGGTTGGCGCCCCCCCTGCCATGCTTACCTTGCTTACCGTGTTGGACCGGCCGGGCTCCAGCACACCACACCCCTGGGGGACTGAGAGGAAGTGCAGGGCAAATAAAAGGTGCCGGTACGCCGTACCGTTGCGTACCGGCACAAAAAAAGCACTGTTGGTACTTGAAGGGAAATAACGTCATTTCCTGTCCATTTAGGACATTCTAATGAGGTTTAAATTTTTGTTATTAATTGTTGTGATTGAGGGACTTCCGATTGATACAGTTTAGAGTAAAAATGGTGAAAAGCCATATAGATATCTGTCTGAGAAGTGACAATATTGTGACTGGATGTTTGTATTGCAGAAATTTGCACTTTAGATCTCTTCCTTTTTAGATAATTGACTAATAATTTACTAGATTTATCTTTTTCAGCATAATCTTTAGAATGAAATTCAAAAATCTATTGACCAGCCTTTAAGCTTAGCAGTTTATTTATCTCATATTTTAACTTATATAGAGTAGTAAGGAGAATGGGACTGCCTGTTTGAAAATATGTGCTTTTTGTTTCCTTAATTTGAGATTCAAGCTTCAAAATTAAGGCACAATCATTTTTAGTTATATCAGGGGCGTATCTGTGTGGGGCCACAGGGGCCTGGGCCCCCGCAGATTTTGCCCTGGACCCCCCTACCACCATCAACCCTCCCCCACTGCCGTTGCTTACCTTTGCTGGCGGGGGACCCCAACCCCCACCAGCCAAGGTCCGCTTCCACCTGCCAGTGCCGCTGCCTTTAAAAATATTTTGTCAGCTGGCGGGGGACCCCAACCCCCATCAGCCGACCCGAGGTCTATAAAGTTCTTCATCCTCTGTGGCCGGCCCGTGCTGTATAGCTGTGTTGAATGAATCCAGTTCGAAGTCTGATGTCGCAGCACGTTGTAGGCACGTACAAGGTGCTGCGACGTCAGACTCCGAACTGGATTGAACAGTTATACAGCACAGGGGGGGGGGGGGTTCTGGCAGCGGCGGGGGGGGGGGTCTGGCAATGGCGGGGTGGCGGAGGCTAAAATGTGCCCCCTCCCTCTGGCTCTGGCCCCCCCTACCACCGGAGTCCAGATACGTCCCTGAGTTATATAAGCAGCAAGAGAAATGAGTTCACCCCTTAGGGCAGCTTTAAAAGCTTCCCATACTGTAAGCGTATTAAGTGTAGAAGAGGAATTGTTATTAAAGAAATCTTTAATAAAAACTTTTAATTTCAAAGAAATATCTTCTTCACCAAGAAGATTTAAAGGAAGTCTCCATAATGGGGACCGTCTACTATGCAAAGAAGACCAATTCAAAACTAGTGAGACTGGTGTGTGATCAGAGACAATGATTGGAGAAATGCTGGAAGTATTGATTCAGTTAGCGTGTTAGAGATTAAAAAATAATCCAGTCTAGAGAAACTTTTATGAGAAGAATAGAATGTAAATTCTTTAGCTGCGGGTTATGTGGAGGGGCATAATAGAACATGTCCGGCCATCAATATGGGCGGCCAGCTTCAAGGCCGGCCCCGTAAAGCGGCGTCCCGACCGTACTATCAAAACAAGATGGCCAGCCAAATGTCAAAATTTGGGCCGGCTTTAGAGATGGCCGGCACTGGTTTTCAGCGATAATGGAAACTAATGGCAACCATCTCAAACCCGGCCAAATCCAAGGCATTTGGTAGTGGGAGGAGCCAGCATTTGTAGTGCACTGGTCCCCCTCACATGCCAGGACATCAACCAGGCACCCTAAGGGGCACTGCAGTGGACTTCAAAAATTGATCCCAGGTGCATAGCTCCCTTACCTTCGGTGCTGAGCCCCCCAAATCTCCCCCAAAACCCACTCCCCACAACTGTATACCACTACCATAGCCCTTAGGGGTGAAGGGGGGCACCTACATGTGGGTACAGTGGGTTTTGGGGGGGGGGGTTGGAGGGCTCCCATTTACCACCACAAGTGTAACAGGTAGGGGGGGATGGGCCTGGGTCCACCTGCCTGAAGTGCACTGCACCCACTAAAAACTGCACCAGGGACCTGAATACTGCTGTCATGGAGCTGGGTATGACATTTCAGGCTGGCATAGAGGCTGGCAAAAAAATGAATTTTAATTTTTTTTTTTTGGGTGGGAAGGGTTGGTGACCACTGGGGGAGTAAGGGGAGGTGATCCCCGATTCTCTCCGGTGGTCATCTGGTCATTTGGAGCACTTTTTGGAGGCTTGGTCCTAAAAATAAATGGACCAAGTGAAGCCGGCCAAGTGCTCGTCAGAGCCGGCCTTCTTTTTTCCATTATCAGCCGAAGCTGGCCATCTCGTAACTAAGCCCCCGTCCCGCCTTCCATACCCTGCCGAAACGCCCCCTTTAACTTTGGCCAGCCCTGCGATGGAAAGCAGTTGAAGCCGGCCAAAATCGGCTCTCGATTTTGGCCGGCTTCAGGAGATAGCCGCCTTCTCCCGATTTGTGTCGGAAGATGGTCGGCCTTCTCGTTCGAAAATAAGCAGGACAGTCTCCACAGATCAATAAGATGCATATGATCAATAAGGGAATGCAAAGCAATAGAGGACTTTGTAGGTGCTATTTTAGTTTGAGAATGTCTATCGAGGTGATAGTCTAAAGGTATATTAAAATCTCCTGACAAAATTATGGGAAGAGGATCTAATGATTGTATTACTTGAAAAGGATTTATAAAAAATTCAGGAGTATCAGTGTTCGGAGCATATAAATTAACCAACAAAACAGAGATATTATTAATAGACACTTTGACTATTATCCATCTACCTTGTGAATCAATACTCTGATCCAAGATAGTTGGATTAAGATCTTTATGGATAAGTATTGAGACTCCGTGTTTCCTACCTAATGAAGGAGAGTCTATGGAGGATGAAATCCAGTTACATTGCTTAATAAATGGTAAGGTAGAGGCACAGTGAGTCTCTTGTAAAAATATTATCTCAGGTTTAAGTTTTTTAAGATATAGTAAAAAAAATTTCGCTTTATAAGATGACTTAAACCATTAACATTCCAAGTCACTCTATTTAAAGGAGAGACAGGAGTGGACTGCGCCATTGGAAATTATAAAGAAAGTTATATAAATAAACATTTTGACCTTTATGAGATAGATACCCAGAAAAATAACAAAAAGAGGAGAAGGATAACTGGCTAGCAAGACAGAAAAGCGGCATATAGAACTAAGTTAGTTCAGCCCAAAACATGCAATTCAGATAAGAGAGACTGAGACGAGAGACGAGATGACACTCAAAGAGAAACCCTGCATAATTCAGAGATATGAGAAACAAGAAGTACTTAACATACCACAAATCTAATATAATAAAACGCACCCTCAACGTTCTGAGGACAACGTTCTGAAGCCATCTTACGTCACTCCCAGGCTGAAGGGTTCGTGGATTCGTGGTGTGAAGCCTTCAAGCCAGCCAGCCGTCTCTGCCCCACCCTCGCGTCAAACGTCATGACGTCGAGGGCAGAAAAAAAACCCAAACAATTCCGGCAGCGCAGCGTCAGGGAAGGAGGCGGCGCTCCCGACGTCTCTAGCCTTCCCTTCGCTGTGTTCCGCCTTCTTCTGACGTCAAGGATGATGTCAGAAGAAGGCGGAACACAGCGAAGGGAAGGCTAGACGTCGGGAGCGCCGCCTCCTTCCCTGACGCTTCACTGCCGGAACCGCCACGGAGGTAAATTTAAAAAGAAGAAAAAAAAAAAAAGGAAGTTGGGGGGGAGAGAAGAGGGTGGCCAGTAAAGTTGAACAATGGGAGCGGGAGGGCAGGGGAGAAACGACAGCATGGATGCGAAGGGGGGGGCATGGATGCGAAGGGGGGGGGGAGAAGAGGGCGGGCCAGGCTGGGACATGGGAGAGAGAGGAGCATGGATGTGAGGGGGGTCATGGAAGGGAGAGAGGGGACTTGCTGGAAAAGGTTGAATGGAGGCGGCAGGGGACAGAGGAGCATGGATGGGCATGGATTGGGAGGGCAGGGCTCAGGGAGAGAGGGGAATTGCTGGAAAGAGATGAATGGAGGGGGCAGGGGACAGAGGAGCATGGATTGGGAGGGCAGGGCTCAGGGAGAGAGGGGAATTGCTGGATAGGGATGAATGGAGGGAACAGATGGGCATGGATGGATATGGATTGCAGGGCAGGGCTCAGGGAGAGAGGGGAATTGCTGGATAGGGATGAATGGAGGGGGCAGGTGACAGAGGAGCATGGATGGGCATGGATTGGGAGGGCAGGGCTCAGGGAGAGGGGAATTGCTGGATAGGGATGAATGGAGGGAACAGATGGGCATGGATGGATATGGATTGCAGGGCAGGGCTCAGGGAGAGAGGGAAATTGCTGGATAGGGATGACTGGAGGGGGTAGGTGACAGAGGAGCATGGATGGGCATGGATTGGGAGGGCAGGGCTCAGGGAGAGAGGGGAATTGCTGGAAAGGGATGAATGGAGGGGGCAGGGGACAGAGGAGCATGGATGGGCATGGATTGGGGGGCAGAGCTCAGGGAGAGAGGGGAATTGCTGGATAGGGATGAATGGAGGGGACAGATGGGCATGGATGGATATGGATTGCAGGGCAGGGCTCAGGGAGAGAGGGGAATTGCTGGATAGGGATGAATGGAGGGGGCAGGTGACAGAGGAGCATGGATGGGCATGGATTGGGAGGGCAGGGCTCACACTCTCTCTCATATACAATGTCTTTCTGACTCTCACTCTCACACACTGTCTCACACTGTATCACATTCACTCTCTATGTGCCACACAGTCACTCACACACTCACTTGGTCTCATACACTCACTCTCACAGAGAATCTGTGTCTCACACACACTCTCTCTCTCGCCCACACACACACACTCTCTCTCACACTGTGTCTCACATACACACTTGCACACACTCTCATTCTCACACACACACTCTCTCACAAACACACTCACACCCAGACTCACTCTCTCTCTCACACACACACACTCACACTTTCACTCTGACTCTCAAACAGCCACTCTCACATACACTCTCCCAAACATACACACTCCGAGGAAAACCTTGCTAGCGCCCGTTTCATTTGTGTCAGAAACGGGCCTTTTTTACTAGTAGATGTATAATACTGAAAAAAAAAGGCAAAACATTACAACCATTTATGATAGCTGGTGCAGCAATATAAAGCTGAAAATTCAATCTGAAGAGCTAGCACAAATGGTGATTTGAAACATAACAATATGATTAAGCAGTAACTTTAAACATTCTCACTAAGAGAAAGAAAACTCTATTGTATTCATATGAGAATAGGAAAATGAAAAAATATGCCATGAAACTGTAATTAGAGTTCAGTGGCTCAACCAGAGCATTCATCGGCTGAGTGAAAACAACCATTTATGATAGCAAATACATAAATATAGAATTGTAAATACAATATGAAAGGCTATCATATAATAAGATTTAAACAAAACAACGTATTTAAACAGTATTTTAAACGTCATCACTTTGAGAAAGAAACTCAGTCGTATTCCATATGAGAATAAATTATGGAGACATGCCATGAGACTGCAATTGGTCTAGATATGCTTGCAACTGATCAGGAGAATCAAAAGACTTCATGGAGTTGTGGAGAGTTACTTGCGTGCGAGCTGGATATTGCAATCCATAATGAGCTCCAAGAGACTTAAGGTGGGCTCTAAGGTCCAAAAAGGCTTTCCGTTTTCTAGCAGTAGTTTTTGCCAGGTCGGGAAGAACCAAGAGTCTTTTTCCATCGAACTGAAGATCTTTTATCATGCGAGCTGCTAAGTATGGATAAGGCTTGTTGAAAACGGAGAAGTTTAGCAATCATCGGCCTGGGATTCTGCATGCCTTGTTTGTAGTGAGATGGCAACCTGTGAGCTCTTTCAAACTCTAGCGGGAGATCGGTTTTTAGTTGTAGAGCTTTCGGAAGCCAGGTTGAGAGAAATTGGATGACATCGGTACCCTCTACGCTTTCCTTTAGACCAATAATCCGTATGTTATTTCTTCTGTTTCTGTTTGAAAGATATTCAATTTCTAGTTCCAGCTTGTGAAAACGCTGTTCAGATTTTTCCTATTGCTGAGCCATCAAAAGCGCAGTTTGGTCTGCACGTGTCTCTAACGACTCCAATTGGAGAGTGAAAGCCGTTAGGGTAGAAGAAATGGATTGCAGATCCTCTTTGAGATCACACGTTACTTGAAAATGTTTTGTGGTGAGTTCTTTTAGCGTTTTTATATCTTCCATTATGATTTCAGCCGTAGAGGGTGGCAGCCTCGACTGCAAGGCCTTTTCTGGCGTGAGTGGATCTGTTTTCGACCTCTTAGAACCAGTCAAAGGTAGACTAGTTGAGTCTGTCTTCGACGTTTTAGATGAATGCTTAACTAAATTGCTAATTTAGCCATGTCTTTAAGAAGGAAAATCTGAAAAAACTATGATTAAGATCGATATTCTGACTGAAGCAGGGGAGAGAAAAACTTCAAGCGTCTATCTTCGTCAATTGCTCAACAGCGCCCCCCTGGACATTTTAAATTCAATCTCTACAGCATATCTAAAATGGGCCTTCATCTCTCTTGTGTTTTCCTGAAGGACCTGCCACTTTTACCAACAAATTGCCATAGCTTACAGGAAAAGATTCAGCAGAGCCTCTAAGAATTTGTCAAATTCCCAGCAAAAGTCCTGAAAAATGCTCAGCACCAGCCCTCAGGGAATGTGAGATCAATGCTGTAGAAATGTCTTAATAATTGTAATTAGTTACAGCTGCTCTCCTCTACCCCAAATATTCAAACCCATTACAATTTCTGGTTACTCAAAAGGAAAAGCACTTATTAAGCTAATTTCTTTATTTAAATTCCAATGCTCAGGACTCTAAGCAGAAATGAAAACTAATAAAATTTAATTAATTTATAGACCCTTAAAAAATGGCAATTAACCACAATAAGCTTGTGTTTGAACATGTTTCCAGTATTTGAGCGATAAGCTCAAAGGACATTTCCTCACCTTCCACAAATAGCTAATTGTTATGTTTTATAACCAATAGTAATTAGATAGCTCAGAAAAATAATTGACACTACTTTGGTTCTGTGGAGTATCTAATTAAAAGTCCTGTAGCAACAATACTGACCTAGCATGCAGGAATCTGACCAGACCTCAGAAACTGAGCAGGATCAGGTTAGGCCGGACCAGTGCCTAAACGAGAGATCCAGCGGGCAGTGGTATGAACAGGTGGGGATGGGGAAAGAAAGGCAGGGTAAAAGGAATGGCAACTTGCATACTCATGTGCCTAGGAGGCAGAAGACATCAGAGAAGAGACAAAAGAAATTACCTGAATGAAGAGTAATATTCTGCACATCTGTCAGCTAGGAGAAATCTTTAACACAGTGTCAAGAGACAAGGTTAAGGAAGAGTGATGACCAAAAACTAATTCAACATAGGCAGGGCCAGAGTATAAGTATTATGTACCCCAGGTGAACTTGTAGCCTTCTTCTACCCCCTCAATTTTATATCTATATACATGAAAACACAGGAGAGGGAATCCAAAGCACACTCAAGGAACACCAAAAACACAACAAAAAGCACAAGGAACCTCTCAATACTTTATTGAACAGACCTGACACGGTCCGTGTTTCAGTAAAACCGTCTGATGCACTTTAGATGTTTCAGCAATCAAATGGTAGAATACACTCTTGACTAGAAAAAATCTAGTCTCAAATCACTAAAAATGACACCAAAAACCAGAGCAGGAACACAAAGTGACTTCAAAAACACTAACCTGCATGAGTGAGAACTGCTGTGGACTGGCAGAGTAGCACATTGATCTTTTGAGTGTGGACAGTAACTCTTTCTTGGAATCCAAATATGCACAGCCCAAAAAAAAAAAAAAAAAAAAGAGTTCAATTTGTGCTCATTTTAAACAACTTTTTCCAGTTTTTAAGGCATCTTTGTCACGGTGGTGACTGTTTCCTTGTCTGTGCTCACCTCACCCTCTGGTGGCCTGAACCGGTGGCTGCTATGAACTGTCACACATTCCAGACTTCAGCCCAGTCCGGTCCGGATCTTCCAGGCTGCCAGACATGCTTTTCTTGCTTGTGCCTGAACAGCACCTGTAGCTGCCTTGTGATTCCTGCAGCTGAACTTCAGCTGCTGATGGGCTTTATTAGCCACCTGGAAACTTCTGTGTTTGCCTTTGCAACGTCTAAGGTCCCTGGTATGTAGGTGTGCTCCGTGCACTTCTGCCTAGTCCAGTTCTAGTCTGAGTTTCTTGCTGGTTCTAGTTTGTTTGTGTGTAGTTAGCTTTGGTTTTATTGCTTAGTTCCTAGTCTTGTTTCTGGTCTGCATTTCCTTGTCTTGTGTCTGTGTTCCTTTTTAGTGGCTGCTTGGCAGCTTTCAGTTCTGACTCTCACCTGTCTGTGTTTCTGTCTTAGTGGCTGCCTGGCAGCTTTTAGTCCTGACTCTGTTGTGTGTTTCCTGTTGGTATCCAGTTCCTGCCCTGTCCTGTAAGTCCTGCCGGCCGCCTGCACCCAGGGGCTCAACTCCTGGGGAACGGCGGACAAGTGCAGGTGAAGTCTAGCTGTTCCTGCTCTGCCTGTTCCAGCTTGTTTGCCTCTGCTGCAACTCCAGTCCAGGGTTCCAGTCCTGTTCTGCCTTGCCTCTGGTTTGGGGGTGGTTTTGCCTGCCACTGCCGCTCCACGGCAGTGGTCCAAGGGCTCACAAACCCTGTGCTTCCGTGAGAAGCCTGACAATCTTTTTCATGTCTGTTTCACCAATTCAATATTGTGCACACATTGTATGTGCACTAAAACTTTCTTAAGCATGCAAATTGACTGCAAGCTTGTTAACTCATAGGCAATTCATGCAAATTGACTTTAAGCATGTTAATTCATGGTTCAATGAATCCCATGAATAGGTGCAACAATATCAGTCTATTATCTATTTAGAAAGGATAGAAATGGCTGAAAAGTTGGAGGAATAGTACTTTGGACTAGATTCTATATATCACACCTAATACTTCGGCGTCAAAATGAAATTCATTTAGGTGTATTCTATAAAGTATGCTTTAATTTAGGCATACTTTATAGAATAAGCATAAATTTACACACGGTTTACTACACATGGAGCGTGGAGGAGTGGCCTAGTGGTTAGGGTGGTGGACTTTGGTCCTGGGGAACTGAGGAACTGAGTTCGATTCCCACTTCAGGCACAGGCAGCTCCTTGTGACTCTGGGCAAGTCACTTAACCCTCCATTGCCCCATGTAAGCCGCATTGAGCCTGCCATGAGTGGGAAAGTGCGGGGTACAAATGTAACAAAAAAAATAAAAATACGCTGAGCGCCGGTTCACACACTAAATTTAGTCTGGATAAGATCTGGTCATAGATATCCACAAACGTTGGGAGTGAAAGGGGAGGTGCTGCTATGGGAGAATTTAACCTGTAGGATGCGGTTTGGAGTAACCCATCTTCAGGGATAGAAAGAAGTAGAGATATCATGGACGCTTTCTAAAGTGCTCTGCTCATTCAAATGGTGACAGAATTCAAGTGTTCACAATGTTAAAAATGTGTCTAATATCCAGGCAGGTGCCCACCTGGCCTGTAGTGGTCATCACCTGGTATGATTTGATATAAGAGCTAAAACAGAGGGCAGACACATAAAACTCAATGTCCTGGATTTCAAACATGCTGACTTTAATAAAATAGGGGAGCACCTGAAGAAAGGGCTGACAGGATGGGAGGACATAAGAGTGGAAAGACAATGGACCAAGCTGAAAGGAGCTATAAAAATGGCAAGAGATTTTTATGTAAGAAAGCAAACAAAAGGAAAAGGAAACTGATATAGTTTTATTTACTGGGGGCGTCGAAATTCAAAGTAATTTAACAGGACATAATAGCTCTTTGACGGTTACATTGCTTGTGCAGGGCTATCTACTGATATTCAGCGGCACTTAACTGATTATCACCATAGACCACTAAACTAAAAGCCAGCTATTTTGTGAGTGGTCTGGGGGTACAGTCAACGCTTATTCAGTTAAGTGCCAATATTCAGCACTTAACTGCCTATTGGTTAAGTAGTCAAATGGGACCACATAAAAGTCAGGTTAACCTACACAAAGATAAAAGACCCAAAGCAGTAGAAATTAGATGAAACTAAGCAGCAAGAACATGCAGGATAAAACACTGGACATGCTTCCCTGACCTTCATCTGCTAACTAAGTAATAAAAAATGGAGTTACCACAGTCAGAAACCCCATTGTCATCCACAGAAAGGAAATTACCTGGTCCATGAGATATGACAAAATCTTTCTTTTTGCGAGCAGGTGCAGGAGTAGTAAGGTGAAAGAAATAGGGGGCCTGGGAGTCAGGCAAATCTTGGAAGATGTTAATTCACTCAGAAGAGCAGAGAGTCAAAAAGAGGAGATGACAAAGTTGACACCCAGAAAGCCAGTATGGCTGCATCAAACTTTCAAAAGGAGGAGGCAAGGTCAACCAACACCTAGCTTGCAGCATTCTGAGCTATCATTAGGAATGAGATGGTGGGTTTAATTGCAAGAGCAGAAGCCTGGCTTAGCTAGACTTACATAGTATATAAATATAGTAAACGACAACAGAAGCAAGACCAAATTTGCCTATCCAATCTGTTAAAGTTTAGGTAGATAAGCATATATACTCCGTCACTCACGTCAACAGCAGCTCCCCACTCCCAATGCCCAAAGAAGATATGATAAGCTGTGCTGAGTCAGCTCAAGGTCCACTGAGGCTAGAATCCTATCTCCAGTGGCAATAAGTCAGGATCACAAACACCTGTCAGATCCCAAAATGTAGATCTGTTTCTCACAGTTCTCGTGAAAGTATAAGCAATGGCCTTATCGAATCTACCTAGTTACTAATTTTGTAGGAACTTGGCCAAGCCTCACTTGAACCCTGCTAGGTTGGCTGTCTTGACCACGTCCCCATGATTCTGTAAACCCCTACTTTCTCACAGATTTATACCGAGGTCCATATAAGAACCTAAGAGATTCTTCTTCAGTCACTCGGCATTCCATGCTGATATTCTAGTTAGCTGGGAGAATCCTTTGAGCACACTGCAAGGTGGAATCCTTCTCAAAGGTTTGCAAAAAGAACACCTTAACTCTTGAATTTGTTTGGGGATGAGAGTTACAAGAGAGTCGCATGAGAGATTTACAGAGATCCTGGGACTTGCAGGAAATCAGAAGCAAGCCTAAAGAGGAGACAGCCACCCACCATCTCCTCCTCCTTTGAAGACAAAGACATTATTGGACATGCAATAGGAAACAGCCTTTTCAATCAGCTGACATTTCTATACTGAACTGGAGGGGGAGGGGGAGATTAGTGTCAGAATAAAAGTTTATTATGCATACTGAATTTCATGCTGTTATCTTGTGAAATTTAACAAGACTAGTGAAGATTAATCTTGGCGCCCCACGGTACCAATTGCATCGCATGGTTAACATGAATTCAAGGATAACAGAAACATATAATTAATGTTCTCATGTTATCTAGCAAAACTTGCAGCTAGATTAAGAAACAAGTATAGATTTGTCTTGTACCTCCTGCCTGGTTGGATAAAAAGACACCAGTTTTGGCAGGAGGTTATAATTCCACAGCTTAATGATGAGCTGTGTGAAAAAATACTTTCTACAATTTGTTTTCATTCTGCTGATTCTTGGTTTCATGGCATAGCCTTTTGTTTAGTGTTCTTTGAAAGGTTAAACAACCATTCCCTGCTTGATATTCAAAAGGATTTTAAAGGGCAGGCGAGGCTCCTGCCTGGTTAAATCCACTCTGGCCACCTAACAGCTGATATTTAATGGCACTTAACCAGACAGTGCCACTGGGTATCACTACAGACCACCCTGAGTAATGTGAGACTGATGCTAAGTGTCACAGTGGCCATTTTCTGGAAGGCCCAGGGAAGGGAAGCCCATGCAGGTAAGGGGGGGGCTCGGGACAGGACTTTTTATTCTTCAGAGGAGGAGGAATTGGAATAGGGGGGAACTGGAGGGGAAGGGACACTGAAAGAATTTTATGCAGGTCCTGGCTGGGCCCACATAAACTCTGGAGGCCAGTGCACTTGCGATTATTCTGCCCATGGCAATCGTTATTTTAAAAAATGCTGCCCATTATGGGTTGAATATTGATCAGGTTTTATTTAACAGGTCCATCTTAGCCATGCTGTTTCTAAACTTCTATCATATCCCCCCTTTTCAAGCTAAAGAGCCTTAGTTGTTTAAACCTTTCTTCATAAGGGGGCCATTTTTGTCACTAGGATGGTAGAAATTATTAGGGGGAGAGGGATGCAAAATAAGACCAACAGTATTATAATGCTTCTGTATCACTCCATCATTTTCTAGCTCTGGTGATCAGAAATGAGCACAATACTTAAGGTCCAGTCTTACTATGGACATATATAGAGCAAACTGATGTTCTCACTTTCATTCTCCATTCTTTTATCAAAAAGACAGGAAACAGGAAGTTCCTCTATGACAATCCAAGGAAGACACCAAAGAAGTAAAGGAAGAGACACACAACTCACAGGCTGGGAGTTGCAGATAAAGCCACTTTATTATAGCACCAACAATAAAGACCTGACATGGGTCCATGTTTCAGTGGGCGAGCTGCCCACTTCAGGGGTCACGAACGAACACTCTGCAACCACTGTAGTGTATTTTACTGGTGCAATTTGCTGTATGACCATCAGAAATGGTCTATCCAACAATAATCAGAAGTATGATAAACGCAAATGCTGCCCTCAAATGGTGCAGGACAGACCTTTTCATTTCCTCTAATGATACTAGGGTCCACTTTAGAGTCAGCACTCAAGAAAAAGACCTACGTATCACTAGACAATACACTGAAATCTTCTGGTCAGTGTGCGGCAGCAGCCAAAAAAGCAACTAGGATGGTAGAAATTATTAGGGGGAGAGGGATGCAAAATAAGACCAACAATATTATAATGCTTCTGTATCACTCCACCTTGAGTATTCCGTTCAGTTCTGGTCAACGTATCTCAAAAAAGGTATAGCGGAATTAGAAAAGGTTCAAAAAAGGGCGACTAAAATGATAGAGGGGATGGAAATGCTCCCATATGAGGAAAAGCTAAAGAGGTTAGGGCTCTTCAGCTTGGAAAAGAGATGGCTGAGGGGGGATATGATTGAGGTCTACACAGGGCTTTTTTTGAGGGTGTACTTGGGGGTACTGAGTACCAGCACCTTTTCCATTGTCTGCTAAAATTGACCCATGGTCCCCACGTTTTAATGAAATAGCTCAGGCGCTACACAACAATACTGCCTTGTCAATGATTCTGTGACTGGTTGCAGGGGGCCTGGCTATTGTGGGGTGGGTCTCTCAGTGATCACCCCGCCCCTGAAGGCGGCCTGGAATTTGAGTACCAGCACCTTTTTCGCTAGAAAAAACGCACTGAGTCTACAAAATCTTGAGTGGTGTGGAGCGGGTGGAGGTGAATCGATTTATCATGCACTCAAAAAGTACAAAGATCAGGGGACACTCAATTAAATTACATGGAAATACTTTAAAAACAAATAGGAGGAAATATTTTTCACTCAAAGAATAGTTTGCCAGAGGATGTAGTAATGGCGGTTAGCATATCTGGGTTTAAAAAGGTTTGAACAAGTTCCTGGAGGAAAAGTCTGTCCATAGTCTGTTATTGAGATGGACATGGGGAAAGCCACTGCTTGCTCTGGGATTGGTAGCATGGAATGGTGCTACTAATTGGGTTTCTGCCAGGTACTTGTGACTTGAATTGGAACTGCTGGAAGCAGGATACTGGGCTAGATGGACCATTGGTCTGATCCAGTATGGCTACTCTTACATTTTTATGTTCTTATGAGGGACTTTGTCTAATGCCTTCTAAATATCCAAGTATATCAACCAGCTCAATTTTATTAACATGTTTGCTTTTACCCACATTCAGGGTCCACATGGAAGTCCAGTCAACAACGTGTGACATTACAGGTAAGATGTTCAAGATCTACTGCCACCTGTTTCAGAGCACCTCACAGAACATCCCTATTCATAGTAATATAGCAGATGATGGCAGATAAAGACCTGTACAGTCCATTCAGTCTGCTCAACAAGAAAAATGCATAGTATAAGGTATGATATGTATATTTGATCTTGACTTGTCCTTGTCATTTTTAGGGCACAGACCATAGAAGTCTGCCCAGCACTGGCCTTGTTCTCCAATTATGGAAGCTGAATCTGTCCAGCCACGATCAGGGCACAGACCATAGAAGCCTTCTATACAGGATTCCTTTGTGTTTATCCCACACATTTTTGAATTCCGTGTCAGCAAATACATGTGCACTCCTGCATGTCCTTATAAGTATTTTACAAAAGGCTCAGCATTCAGCAGTCTTTTATAAAATACCACCAAAACTGGACATGTCTCATCCTGGAAGACTAAACTAAACTATGCTTCTATACCACATTGACCATATCAGTTCTATGCAGTTTACCTAAAAAAAAAAAAAAAGCAACAACAGGCATACCTGAGGATGATACAATAAAATGATCCAGGTTTACCAGTCACAGCCTGGATTGTCACTTCCCTGATAGCTACCCACGATGGCAGCCTTTTCAGCTCTTATAGGCCCTATCAGTTGCTCGTGCAAATGAATTCTGAAATCTGAAACCACAGGCTGCACATGACCAGGAAACAGAAATCTTCAGAAAATAAAATATTAATGAGAAAATCTAATTAAGCCAATATGTTTCTTCGGCAAAGCCTATCCGGCAGCTGGGCTCTCTGGAGGACCTCTGCCTTTATGATGTGAAGGCTTTTATCTCACCTTTTCACACTCCCAGAGATACCAAAAAGGAAACAGCTCCACTATTAATTTGAAAGTAGCAAGAACTGATCCTTGGTCTTCTCTTTTCCTTTCTGTTTAACTCTTCTTTTATTGACAAATAAAAAGTAGCAGACACTGAGTCTCACATTACAGCACTGTGGTAGAACTCTTAAGACATGAGCCCTCATAATCAATGAAACTCTATTGCCATGAATTTCAAAAAATGTTCAAAATACCTGCAGACATGGAAAAACAAAAATAAAACCAACAAAAACACTTCAGCCCAATAATTCACACACAGTATTCCTATACAGGTCAGAAACTGCTGCTTATAATTAGCATCTTCCACTTTCATATGGGAAATCATGTTAACCAGCATTTCAGAAGTAACAAAACATAGCAAAACAGTAGATGATGGCAGACAAAGACCATATGGCCCATCCAGTTGGCCTAGATATACCTGCTTCCTCAGAATTGAGACATGCAAGTTAGTACACCTCAAGCTTCACTGGTATTTTAGAACAGAATCTGCTGATGTACAGCCTATTCCAAAATCCAGGAGAGATGGACGTTTATGCACCGAATGCAGCATAAACATCCATTTTAACAAAATAAACATGAGGTAGATATTGAGTCAGCGGTGGCCGGCAGTTTTTTTACTGCTGCCAGCTATATCTCCGGATAGTCAATGCTGGACCATGTCCGGGTACAGGCATTGAATATCTGTGCATACATGGCCAGCTAAAACATAAGCAGTCAAATGCAACATTCAACACTTAACCGCATAAGCTGAACCGCATAAAGGGGCCCTTTTACAAAGCATCCTACCACAAGCTAAATTAGAGTTACCGCCGGCCCAATGCGGCTGCCGGCAGTAGTTCTGCCTCGAGTCCGTGCCATTTCCGACGCGCTATAAATTGTTTTATAGCACAGCACTAATTCAGCATTAATCGGGCATCACCGCACGCTGCCCAGTTACCGCCAGATTACTGCGGGATCCCTTACTGCCACCTCAATGGGTGGTGGTAAGAGCTCCCCACCGCACAGCCACATGGTAAGTGTAATCCAGAGAGCACCTGAATTTCACTGCCCTCTGGATAGCTTCTGGTCCAGCATCTGCTGAATGCATGAAGCCTTTTGAACATCGGGCCTTAGGTTGTAAGTGCAATCCAGTCAGATTGTTTAATTGACAAAAACGAAAGCTGACTTTATAAATATTTGCAGTCCACAAAAGCAGAACACGTCTTCTGTTCTAAAAAGATTTTATTTTTACCAATTCAAAGTCAACAATGCCCAACATGGCCATGTTTCACCTTCCTAGAGGCTGGTCAGGGGCTACAACTATTAGGGTCCCAGAGGGCACTTGCACCTAATAGTTCTTAGTCCAAATTTAAAAAGCAGAAACTAGCAGTGCAGCAGCTATCAGCAGTATTCTCACTCGCAGAGTATCTCCTCCTCATTCAGCACCAATTTTGAATTAAAATACTGGAATATTGAGTAAGGGGATACACTGATTTTTTTTTCTCATTTTAGTTGTTTTTGCTTCATGATTTTTCAAGTGGTTGGATATTCATTCATTCATTTGAGTATTTATATACCACTTACACCTAAGCAGTTTACAGCTTCACTTTCCAGGTACTGGGTCTGTCTCTATTGGGTTCATAGTCTAGGTAGTACATTGTACTACTGGTATAGCTGGGGCAATGGAGGGTTAAGTGACTTGCCCAGGGTCACACAGACCTGCAGAGATTCTCCAGGATCTCAACCCACTGCCGACCATCAGGCAGCACTATGAATCAAACCCAGTTCCCTAGGTCTGCAACCCACTACACTATTAGGCCACTCCTCCACTCCTTTTATTCTGATGTGGTAAATAAAAATAGTCCTTAGCATGACCTTATACAGGTGTTTCCTGCACACTAAGGCCATTTTTACTGTGGCCAAAAATCTTCTGTAGCTTGTTCCTGAGTTCCAGCCTCCTGCCCCTAGTTCCTTTGACCCAGTTATTGCCCTCTGTCAAATTTTGGTACGTAGAATTGCTGGTCACAGCCAGGGGCTGTGACATTTAAAAAGTGTTAACTCATTTCTGGTAGTAATAACTTAATACAACCATTGTTAGTCTGGGGCCCAGGGCAGAAATATGGGAGGGGACCCCCCCCACTCCCAAACCCTTGCAGTAGGCTATGCTTCCTTCAGCTTGTGGTGGTTTTGGGGCCCCCTGTAGAATGAGGTCCCAGGGCAATTATCCTGATTGCACCACACCTAACACCAATCCTGCGCCCTGCACTAAAGAAAGCTATTAGATATGTCAGACCTTATATTAAGAGGAATAATCCTAAAACAATTTCTTTCCAATTGGTTACTTCAAGAGTAATCTGTTATCTCTTCCAGTTTAACTTTAACATGTCAACAAAGCAATCAAATATGAGAAATGGATAAAAGGCATCTTTATTTTGTTTTAAAAGGGAAACACACATAGGAGTGGACATACATTTGCAATTAGAAGCAGAGAAACTTGTGATTTTGGGGATGAAATAGGAATGTTTTTTAATTAGCATTTTCAAATATACAAATTCAAAGGAACACAAAGTTTGTCAGAAAAGTATAGCGATATCACACTATGGACTAGATTCTATACATGATGCCAAAAAAATTGCCAACAAAAAAGCACTATTCTATAAGCCGTGCTTACAGTTAGGCCTGGTTTATAGAATCGCACTGACGCCTGGAAATCGCGCCTAACTGTAGGTGTGGCCATTTGCACCAACTGAAATGTGGTACACATGTCGCACCTATATGAGGCGCATATCACCGTTATCCTATAGCGACACATGTTAATTCCAGGAACATCCTATTACACCCATACCCCTCCCATTTCCACTCCCCCTTTTTCTGATCGTGTGTAAATTGTAGGCTTGGATCCCATGTCTAAATTTACAAGCATAAATGGCAATTTAATCTAATTAGTGCCAATAATTGCTTGTTAAAAAGCCAATTATTGACACTAATTGGCTTGTTATTTAATTAAATTGTGCGCAAAAGTTTGGGTGACTTTTATAGAATTAGAGGGTAGATACATAGATTTTTTTAAAAATGTTAATTCGTCTGATTACTATGCTAGCCCACATAGGAGAAACCAAGTAAAGGAAAAATCTAGAAGAAAATAGATATAACTTATCCAATATATTCCAAAAGAAAAGCCAAGGGTGTACACTCTATAATACTAAAGGCCCTGATCTCATAGAAAAGAAAATCATTCCACAATCCTTTCCCTTCAAGAAAATATTGTAACTGGGACAGATCGGAAAATACATGTCTCACTTCTCTCAAGGTAACCAAATATTTACACGAATAGAGCAACTGAAAAGTCACACCCAAAGCCTGTACTTGCTGATAATAAGCTAAAAATAATTTTCCTAATCGGTATCCATTTTAAGACATGCCAGAAAACTGAAACTTTTCTAACCAAAAATGTACAATCTGTAAGCTTAAAGAATAATCGTAAGAGTGTCCCTATCCTGCAAAATAAGCAAAGGAAATAAGCAAAGTAGATCTAATCTCTGTCTCTTCAGCAGAAGTCTCCAAAATGTTAATCAAATTCAAACTATCAAAGGATATCTTTACTTGTTCATGTCTTGACAAAGAGCTGCTTCTTTTCTTAACTGATATTAGACTATATACTATGTTTTATTTAATGGAAGCAATCCAGAATCTTCATACTTAAATATCTCTTTAAGAAATCTGTAAAACATATCTTTCAGTGTAGTAGTTAACAAACAAGGAAAATTCAACAGCCTTAGATTCAATGCTTTAGTATAATTCTCAAAGTTTTCAATTGTCCGATAACCTACCATTTTATCTTGAGTGAAAGTAGATTGAGCAGGTTTTACCTATTAAAGCTGATCTGATAGTCCATCCAATTTAACAACAGAGGAAGCAAGATCCTTCCTTTCCAAATCCTTTCTGAATCATGGTAGAACCACGGAGCTCACCTTATAGAAGGATTCCGACACTTTCAAAATGGAGTCCAAAGTAACTATAGATGGTTTTTCCAGAGGTGGTAAATTACAGGTCAGCTTCTAAGCCTGACCTTCCATAGTTGCCCCCTAAGAAAGCTCACCCAATGGTGAGCCCTGCTTAGATGAATCTTTGGCCTCTGTGTTCACTGGTAGCGTCCCCACCCAGGAACAGCTTGTGACAGTGTTGATTCTGCCATCTCTAGCATCTCCACTGTCAGTTTCACAGTAGGACAGGGGGACAATACAGGGCCGGCAGGGCTGAGCAAAACTTCACTCCCAAAGCTAGGGCTCTTCTTCTTGCCCAAAACAGCCAGTACACTCAAAGGCGTACAAAAGGCAGTGATCTGCAATTGCTGAAGCTAGGGAATATTAGCCAGATGGGTGTGTGTCAAAGCCTTTCCTCTATGCTTAGGTATAAATATGGTGAACAGAAAAACAGCACCCAAAGAGATCAACCGCACACTCTCATGCTACGGCAGCCATCTTGATCCTGCCACACCCTTTTGAAATAGGAATTTTTATTTAGGGCTTCTGCCTAGTTAAACCCCGTTGAGCTGGCCATCTACCAATATTCAGTGACACTTAAGCGGGTAGTGCCACTGAATATTGCCTGTGACTGGCACAGCACTGTCTGATCAGTGTCAGGGTGGTCCTAGGGCAGAGCTTTGGTGTTGATGGTGTCTGAGGATCTCAAAGTGGAAAAACAATGTGACATGGTGGTGACCACGGCCAGAAGGATGCTAGGCTGCATAGAGAGGGGTATATCCAGCAGAAAAAAGGAAGTGTTGATGCCTAAGTACAAGCCATTGGTGAGGCCCCACTTGGAGTACTGTGTTCAGTTTTGGAGGCCATATCTCACTAAGGACATGAAAAGGCTTGATGTGGTTCAGAAAAAAGTGATGAAAATGCTTTGGGGTTTGCGCCACAAGACATATGAGAAGAGACTTGATGACCTGAAGATGTATACCCTAGAGCAGGGGTTCTCTACCCAGTCCCCGGGACTCACCCAACCAGTCAAGATTTCAGGATATCCCTAATGAATATGCATGATCAATACAAGGGTTACACTCAATTTTAATTAGTCACACTGTATTATCTCCCATCAAATCGACTAATTTTTGTATATTTAAACATATCACAATATATCTATCTTCAGTATTTATTAGTTACCATATTCTTACTCACAAACATTAGATCTCACATATTCCCCATCAAATCTCCTTAGACATCAATCATCTGAGACCTGATTGATGGTTGAAATGTGATTGAAAGAAGTGATTCAGATCCAGACAGATCTCCATGTTAAGATATGGGCTGTGAAGATTTCACATCTGTTGGTGTTTGAGATCAAGATTACAGCGGAACATTTTTACATTTTCACCATTTGAACTTAGCTGACTGGACATTGGATTATGAACTTTGGATACATCAAAGAATAAACAGGTGGAGCAACCAGTTGGGTTGTATCACGGAGGATTATTGTGGACTGCACATGATGTGGGACATTTTCATATCGTTAAGTTCAGATGATTGATGTCTAAGGAGATTTGATGAGGAATATGTGAGATCTGTTTGTGAGTAAGAATACGGTAACTAATAAATACTGAAGATAGACATATTGTGATATGTTTAAATATACAAAAATTAGTCGATTTGATGGGTAGATAATGAATATGCATGAGGTAGAATTGTATTCAGAACCTCCATTGTATGCACACATAAATCTTAATGCCAATTAGTACCAACAATTGATTGTTAGTACCCAATTATTGGCACTAATTGGTTTGTCATTCATTTAAATTGCATGTGCAAATTGGGCACATGCCCAAATTTGCATATGCAATTCTGAGTGCCATGTATAGAATTTGAAGGTTAGTGTACAGTTAAGGAGGTAAGTTTCTCTGAGAAGCTACTTTGAGGGACTCGTCTGGATTACTGATTCATGAGCTATCTTCATATCTGCTCAGGTCTTCAGGGGCATAAACACTCCTACATCACACAGGACCAGGAGCTCCACGGAAAAGCAGACTTGTTAGGGTTTTGAAAGAAAAGTGTTAGATTCCTATAATGTAAATCAAAATACAGAAAATCAGAATGTATCCACCTATCTTAATCAATTTGACAAGTCCTGGAGAGATTGTAAAAGAAAAGAAGACAAGACGAAGGAACTGAAATTTTGATGTGAGATTGGGGACAATATTGAATAATCTGGCTGCCTGGAGAACAGGGACTGCCACAGAAACCCCATAACTACAAACAGATGTAAAGTTCCTGTATATTAAGAGAAAACTGCAATGCAAACAAATCAATTATTTTATTCACCACACATACCGCAAATGCCCTGAGAAGGCGGCAGCTAGCTCTCGAACTATAACCTGCACAGTGCTAACAGACAGAAAAACTATCTTGAAAAAGCACAAGTTTGGAAAACAATGCATTTAGTCAGAGCATTTAAAGGTGGGGGGGCAGAGTCAACTAAGTGTGGTCAAGCATCGCTCAGATTCTTCTCTGCACGCTCAGCTTGTGTCAAATCAATGTTCACAGTCTGATGAGCAGCACAGTAACATGTCAGATGCATTACGAAAGACCCACTCAGCCACCAGGGAACAAGCTTTCATGGCACGCACCACAGAGTGGGTCTATGGCTTGTAAATGTCACATGAGGTGCTTTGGGATAACAATGAAACTGTTGCACTGTGGCTAAAAGGTGAAGCATTGTCTCTGCTGTGATCATAAGAAGTCCCAGTAATACCCAATTAAAACAGACTGAATTTTAAAATGTGTTTCTTTCCCCCTGATACAAAGATCTACAAGTGGGATCACCATTACAGCCAGATTGCTTCACAGGCGTAGGCAGTTCAAATGTCACGTTATTTCCTACATAGGCAAGACTGCTCTGCAAAGGTATTAACAGAGGAACTGCACATCATTTAAAGCAGAATTGGCACCAAAGGTGCCACCCACTCTGCATTGCACACCAGTCATGGGTTTTAATACTGTATTTCCTTGATTCTAAGATGCACTTTTTGCCAGTTTTAACGTCCGTGGAAAATAGGTGCGGCTTACATTCGATGGTGTTTTCGATTCGAGGTCCAAACTTTGAAATTGTGCGGCCTAATTCCTTATTCTCTCCACATAGCCATGAAAATCAATGTGTTTGCGCTTTTCCTTCTGCGTATTTTTGTTTATGCTATTTATTTACCATAATTTTCACTTTTGCAAAATGAGGATGTGTTTTAGAATCGAGTGTTTCTCCCCTCTTGTATGCAAAGTGTGGGGGGGGGGGCATCTTAGAATCAAGGCTGTCTTAGAATCGAGGAAATATGGTAGTGCACCTACCTGCACACTTACGCATGTCATTAAATCAGACCCACAATTGGATGAGTTTTGAACACAAGGCACACCTGCATATATTATTGACTGCAATACTGAAAAGCACTTTTGTACTTGATAACAGGTGTTGACTGTGTAAGTGCTTTAAATTCAATTTTCTGCCCCTTTACATGGGTACCTTTTCACTGTAGAAGTCACTGCAAATTTATCATTTTAATTGGAGGAGGAGTCAGAAGTCATTGGTAGAACCGCATTATTCATTCTACAGATAACTTAGGGGCCCTTGTACTATGGCATGTAGGCGCCTTCTATGCACGTCCGACATGCACCAAATAGGAACTACTGCCCAGCTACCGCATGCCCCGGGCGGTAATTCCATTTTTGACTCGCACACAAAACACGTGGTAGAAAATATTTTTTATTTTGTACCGTGTGGTGCTCACTCGGTGGTAATCAGCAGTTTACACGCGCTGGCTGCTTACCACCCGGTTAGTGCGTGAGACCTTACTGCTAAGTCAATGGGTGGCGGTAAAGTCTCAGGCCGAGAAAGGCCGCGCACTGGTTTTAATTTTGCCGCACGTTCATTTTCGGCCACAAAAAAATGCTTTTTCCAGGTGCGCTGAAAAATTGGCCTGCACGCGTCCAATACACCAGTGCAGGCCACTTTTAGGTGCGCCTTAGTGTAAGGGGTCATTAGCCCTTTAAGTCTGGCTGAAGATATAGCAGGGCCAACGTTATAAGCTGTGTTACCCATATAACTTTATCTGTGTATTATCATCGATCTGATTTAAACAGACATGATAACTTATCCATATATGTCAGTGAATGTCGCTATTGATCATTGGTTAAAGCAGGCTATGAATTTAAAAACAATAGTATGGGCCTGATTTTCAAAGGATTTATAGTCTGAACATTGGGAGTTATGCTCATAAATTGGCCTCTTTGAAAATTTACTAGGGCTGAGTACATACCTTTTTACTCAAAATTTCACTAACTTCCAATTTAGAGCATAAAAAGTGGGTGGCAACGGGCAAATTTAGGGCAGGGAAAAAAGTTAGGCGCTTAGCCCTGATTTTCAGTAGTAGGATTATAAATCATTAGGCCATAAATCTAGGCAAATGCAGCTGGGGGTGAACTCTTCACACCTCTCTCCACCAGCTTTCCCTTGCATTCTTCATGTTGCTGTCCCTCCTGTCAAAGGACCAGCAAAGCTGACAGCCGTGCGCTCTCCTGCTGCTGGCACCCCGGGGCAGAGTACCCCCACCGTCCCGCCCAATACGCTAGAGGCTCCCAGCATCCTAGTGCCTAACTTTAAGGCAACTTTTATAGAATTACCTCCTCTGTGTGCACTTCTCAACCTGTTAATTCTTACTTCTGTCCTTGGTAGGAGTGTCTTCTAGGAGGGAGAGAGTGGTGGGGATGTGGAGGGATTGTGCTGGAGGGACAGCAGCGTGAAAAATGCAAGGGAAAGCTGGTGGAAAGAGGTATGGAGAGTTTGCCCCCAGCTGCATTTGCCTAGATTTGTGGCCTAATTTATGATCCTACTACTCCGTCTGTTTTTTCTAGTGAAAAAGGTGCCGGTACCCAAATGCCAGGCCACCCTTCAGAGGTGGGGTGATCATTGAGGGACCCACCCTACAGTAGCCAGGCCCTCTGCAACCAGTCACACAATCTATGACAAGGCAGAATTGGTGTGTAGGGCCTGAGCTCTTTCATTACAACTTGGGGACCATGGGTCAATTTTAGCAGACAGTGGAAAAGCTGCCGGTACTCAGTACCCCCAAGTACCCCCTCAAAAAAAGCCCTGCTACTACTAAAAATCAGTACTAAGCTTCTAACTTTTTCCCCTGCCGCTGAAAATTAGCGTTTAGCCCCAAACAGGCAATGTAACTGGCCTGAAGCTATTTCTGACAGTTTAAATCGCTTTGAATATCACTCCTATGTGTCCATATAAAATAGGCTGCAAACTGCCACCTTCTTGCTCTCTCAATCCAATTAGCCAGTTATATAATTACCCTCTAAAGGCGCATTCGCCTTTTGCATCTACTCAAGCTACTGGAAATTGCTCCTGGAATGAACTCCTGTTTCACTGAAACATGTAAATCACCACCTGTACAAAGAGCATGCTCTTTAAAAGAGGGAGGAAACTATTTATTTTTCTCCTTCATCCAGCCAAATCTAGGTTTTGCTTCTTTATGTTTTTTGCTGACCTGGTCACATTTGCTTGAAATTATGCAGCTTCTTATCACAGAGAAATATCCCCACAGCACTTTATAAAAGGAATGCCTGAGTCAGCAAGCAGAATTGGCTCTAGCATCTATTAAAATCCAAGTAAATAAATAAACCTGAAAATCTTTAAGAAGATGGCTGAATGTTCCTGAGCAGAAACTTTCACCTAGTGATGTGATTATGGAAAAGGGGCAAACTCCACTCCTACCTCACTCAGACACATCAAAATGCCCTCAATTTAATTTCTTGCGTACCATCTGCAAGCCTGAAAGCTATCAAAGCAGTGTATACTTAAAGTACAGTAGGTATTTCTCTGTCCCTGGATGGCTTACCATCTAAGTTTGTGCCTCAAGCAATGGTGAGTTAAGTGACTTGCCTGTGATTCCAAGGGGCTCAGTGGGATTTGAACTGGACTCCCCTGGTTCTCAGCCTCCTGCTTTAACCATTAGGCTACTCCTGAACTCCTTTAGGGCAACATAGGTAACATGGAGGGGCATAATCGAACGTCGCCGGTGAAATAGATCGCCGGTGATCTATTTTAGCAGCGGCGCAACAGCTGGCCGGAACCGTATTATCGAAAAAGATGGCCGGCCATCTTTTTTTTTCGATAATACGGTTTAGCCTGGCCAAATGTCAGAGTTCGCCAGGTTTGAGATGGCCGGATTTGTTTTTCAGCGATAATGGGAAAAAAATGCCGGCCATCTCAAACCCGGCGAAAGGTAATGGGAGGAGCCAGCATTTGTAGTGCACTGGTCCCCCTGACATGCCAGGACACCAACCGGGCAACCTAGGGGGCACTTCTAAAAATGTTTAAAAAATATATACAAATACCTCCCAGGTGTGTAGCTCCCTTACCTTGGGTGCTGAGCCCCCCAAATCCCCCCCAAAACCCACTCCCCACAACTTTACACCACTGCCATAGTCCTTATGGGTGAAGGGGGGCACCTACATGTGGGTACAGTGGGTTTTGGTCGGGTTTGGAGGGCTCAACACTTAGCACCACAAGTGTAACAGGTAGGGGGGTGGACCTGGGTCTGCCTGCCTGAAGTGCACTGCACCCATTAAAAACTGCTCCAGGGACTTGCATACTGCTGTCAGGGACCTGGGTAAGACATTTGAGGCTGGCATACAGGCTGGCAAAAAAGGTTTTTATTTTTATTTTTTTAGTGTGGGAGGGGGTTGGTGACCACTGGGGGATTATGGGGAGGTCATCCCCCATTCCCTCTGGTGGCCATCTGGTGAGTTGGGGCACCTTTTTGAGGGTTGGTCGTGAAAATAAAAGGACCAAGTAAACCCGGCGAAATACTGATTAACGCCACTTTTTTTTTCCATTATCTGTGAAAGCCGGCCATCTGGTAGCCACGCCCATGCCCGCCCATGTCCCGCCTTCGCTACACCGCTGACATGCCCCCTTGAACTTTCGCCGGCTCGGCGACGGGAAAGCGGTGATGCTGTCAAAAAAGCAGCTTTCGATTATACGGATTTCGCCGCTTTTGAGAGATCGCCGGCCATCTCCCGATTTATGTCGGAAGATGCCCAGCGATCACTTTCAAAAATAAGCCTGATGATAACATAGTAGATGGCGGCAGATAAAGACCAGTATGGTCTATCTAGTCTGCCCACCAAGATAAACTCATTACATATGGTATGAAGTGATACATCATATGTATACCTGATCTTCATTTATCCTTGCCATTTTTAGGGCATAGACCATAGAAATCCGCCCGGCACTGGCCTTATTCTAAAATTTCTGAAGTTGTTGTCAAAGCCCCTGAAAAACCCTATTCCAGCCCATCCAAGTCTATTCAGCCTCGATCAGGGCACAGACCGTAGAAGTCTGCCCAGCACCAGCTTTCCTACCTAATCTCCCCTAAGCTTCTTTGGATCCGATCCTTCTAAACAGGATTCCTTTATGTTTGTCCCACGCAGGTGCAGGAAGAAAATTTGTTTTTCAGCATTATTTTAAGTTCCACTTCCCTACTACTAATCATGTCTATAGCGCTACTAGACGTATGCAGCACTGTACACATTATAGGCAGGTACTTTCCCTGTCCCTAGAGGGCTCACAATCTAAGTTTTTGTACCTGGGGCCATTGCCCAAGTGAGTTGCCCAAGGTCACAAGGAGCTGCAGTGGGAATTGAACCCACTGCACTGACCATTAGGCCACTCCTCCCTGCTAACATTCAGTGGACACCAGCCAAGGCACCCTTATTTTGGAAGACAGATATTTAGGCTAGTCTTGGGTTCACATATCCCTTTTGCAGTGGCGTACCAAGGGGGGTGGGGGCGGTCCACCCCGGGTGCACACCGCTGGGGGGGGTGCCGCATGCCGGTCAGCGTCGTTGGTTTCCATGCTCCCTCTGCCCCGGAACAGGAAGTAACCTGTTCCGGGGCAGAGGGAGCATGGAAACCAATTACGCTGACCGGCGTGAACCGGGGGGAGGGGGTTCTTTTGCCGGGGTGGGGGGGGGTGTCGCGCTGCACGGGGGGGGGGGGCGCTGCACCCGGGGGGGCGGGGCACATCGGCGATCCGCCCCGGGTGTCAGCACCCCTTGGAACGCCACTGCCCTTTTGTGTGCATTCAGAAGACGGTCTTGCTGACTTTCATTTGAAACAAGCAGGGCCATGTGAATCACAAGGCTTGAAATAGTATTATTCAAGTCAAGTCAGTCCTAGAATACTCCCCTAGCCAGTCTGGCTTTCAGGATTTTCGTAATAAATATGTATTTAGTCAAATACTTTTTGAAGAAATCCACCCAAGGCAGTGTACAGCAAGTATAACCCAGACATAGGCAGTAGACAACTACAGCAGTAAAAATGTTCAAATAGCAGCACGCATTATAACGTGGAGGGGTATTTTCAATATGACGTCTAAGTCCAACTTTGGACGTTTTGCACAAAATGTTCAAAATCCGAATAGGAAAGGAGGTAATTTTCGAAAAATGGAAAGTGTCTATCTTTTTTTCCAAAAATACCGTTTTGAACAAAGTTTTGTGCTTTGTACGTGTTTGGGGGTTTTTTTTTTTTACCATTTTCGAGCAAAAAAATCCAAGTAAAACACGTAGAAAATCAAGCCATTGGGATGTAGGAGGGGGCCAGTAGTTTTAGTAGACTGGTCCCCCAATCATCCCAGGAGAGCAATGGGGCACCCTAGGGGGCACTGCAGTGGACTTCAAATAAATGCTCCCAGGTATACATCTCACCGTTGCTCCTTTATCTTGTCTGCTGAGCCCCACAAAACCCACTACTCCAAACAACTAGATAGCCTTTATGGGTGAAGGGGCACCTATATATGGGAACAGTGGGTTTCTGGTGAATTTTGGAGGGCTCAGTTTCCACCGAAAGTGTAACGGGTAAGAGGAGTTATGGGCCTGGGTTCACCTGTCTGCAGTGCACTGCACCCACCACTAGACTAGCATACAGGGTCCTGGATGCTGCTCTAATGGACCTGAGTATAACATCTGAGGCTGGCATAGAGGCTGGTAAGTAATGTTTTTAATCACATTTTGGGGGGATGGGGGGGGGGGTCAATGACCACTGGGGGAGTAAGAGGAGGGCATCCCTGATTCCTTCCAGTGGTCATCTGGTCATTTAGGGCACCTTCTTGTGCCTTATTCATTATAAAAACAGGTCTAGTTCAAAGCATCTTAATTTTAGTCCTGGACAGTTTTGTTTTGTTCCATTATGACTGAGAAACGTCCAAGTCTTAGGGATGCCCAAATCTCGCTCTTAACACGTCCCCTTGAGATTTGGATACACTGCAGACGAACAGCATAGAAAAACATCTGAGAAATAGGTTTTGAAAATACTGATTTGGACATTTTTGTGAGAGAAACATCCAAATGCTGCTTTATGCCACTTTTTTGATGTTTTTTCTTTCGAAAATGAGCCTCAAATTATACTACTTCCAATGTTAACACAACACATTAAAACATCTGATAGCAAAGGAGACAGGGGAAGTAGAACAAATAGATAAGACAGAGTAACAGAAGTTTAGGTAGATAATTATCACGACTGTGGAGTCGGAGATGAAAGCAATTTTGGGTGGAGACGGAGTCATATTCGGTAAAAATGTACCGACTCTGACTCCAGTTTCAAAATAAAAAACATTATACTATATTGTAAATGTATCATTTTATACTTACATATACATATCTTTGTCTAGTACTTTAGATCCAGAACAAAAAATTTAAAGCCTAATATTGGAAGGAGTCGGAGTCAGACAGCAGAATAATAGAGGAGTTGGTTGAACTCTTTTTTGGAAACAAAGATGGCTAACTCATCTATACCACAACCAAGGAATATATAAACTTCAACGCTGTAATAAGTTTAAATATCACTTGAACTTCTTTTCTGCCGCCTATTCTTTAACCTAGATATAATTAAACTTTTTCCTATGTATTGAGGAATTGCCTCCATGTTGTGGACTAAAGATGAGTAATGGTCATGATTTAAAAGATTGCAATAGTCAAATTTCTTATATTTCTGTATTGACTTATAGTCATCTATTCTTTTTCAAGATTTGTGCTTGAAATAAAATTGAAATGCAATAAATAAAATAAAATAAAAAAATAGAGTCGAAGGTTTGATGTACCGACTCCACAGCCCTGATAATAAGGTTGACTAACAAAGGAAAAATTGCACATACAGTCAGAGCAGATGCATGTAAGTGACCTCGGCTACAGCGTGTGTGGCAAGTAGATCCTGCTGCATTGTGTGTGTGTGTGTGACTAGCTACCAAGAGATAGATTTGAATGCAGTGGACTAGTAGTTCTCATTTTCCCATTAAGAAAAAACTAAGCATAACTACCAGCAATAAAGCTAGGAATGAATCAGTATGTTCCTTATGACAACAGAACCAACTGGCAACCCTACTCTGCTCCGTGTATGCAGCAGACTGGTACGGGCTAAGAGATGGCACATTCAGGAAGCAGACAAGCATGTCAGATGTGCGTCTGGGCATATGCAAAGATTCACACTATGGATTACTGTTTGCCCTGAATTCTGGCACAATTTATGTGTAGTAATATGGGGTCATCCAAGTTATTTCAACAGTGTGCCACGTGATCAGAAATCCATTTAGCATGTTACAATAAAACAATAGCATCGCTTATACTTATCGAAATCTGTGAATCTGTTCTGAAACAGCAATCTTATATCCACCAAATAGCTCTGTAATTCTTCATAATCTTGTACATAAAATGTGCTAAAAATCTCAAAAGGGTTCAGGGGCGCCACATCTGGCCCACAGGTCACACCTTGGATGCCCCTTCTTCCTCTTGGTGTCATACCACAGGAATTTAAAGGATTAGCTGACTTGACCCAGCAGTATCACCTGGGCTGGTTACTTCATAAATATTGTCTTGAAACATCATTAGATATGGGGGAGGTATTCTGACTTTTTCCTCATTTTTCCTTTATGGGCTCACAGGGCCAGAGTTATCAATAGTGGTGCTAAACTGTCAGGCTCACTTATAATATATGCCAGGCAGATCAGTACCAGAGTATTTATGAACCTGCCAGCACTAATTTCATTCAGTCACAAACTGCTTGTTCTGCCGTGGCCCATTAAAATAATAAGAATCTGGGCCAGATGTTTTTGACTGGGAAGCATGCCTACCAAGGCCCCAATGAGTTATACTTTTTCCACACATATATTTTGTGCAACCAGCAGCGCCTCCCTGACATGATCTGCCACCTTTTAACTCTTTTTGAGTCTGCAGGGCTTGTTAATTCTAATACAGCTTGCCAAAATGAAAATCTTGCTCAGGGAGACCAAATTGTTAAATCAGCAGTTATTAAATGTTTTGTCTTAAATGGTTTTCATGCATTTTTCCCTCATGTGCATGTAAAATATGTTCATTTTTAAAGTAATATTAAACTGCCACTACCAACTCCATCCCTTCTCTCTCACTTTCTGCAAAGCAAGTGAATCCTGGTTCTAACAGTGAATGATGACATCATAGTTTGGTCTGATTAGTTATGAACAAATACAGCACCACCGTGATGTCATGAAATATGCACCAGACACTCCACAGAGTTAGTCAAATCACTACGGTTTGGAGGGCCTGAGATAATACTCGGGCAGGAGTTCCCCCAGTGATATATGTGCTTGTTCATATCCTAGAGAGCAGTCCATGGTGTGAGAGACCTTGTCTGGACTCATCACTTTGATTATTTAATTTTTTAACATTTTATTTATGAGGCTTCTCATGACGAGATTCAAAAATTGAATGCAGGAATTTCAAGAACACCATGTGTAAGCAAAACATCCAAACCAATATCTACTACGCATAAATTCTCTAGAAATCTCCAAAATGAAAAAAGAAATGAGCAGAAAACAAAGAATGCAGTGGAGTGGGGTGGGCAACCTCAGTCCTCGAGGGTTTTTAGGATATCCCCAATGAATATGTAGCTAGTATTAAATCATTCAACAACTATCCCTGAATTGCACTTTATTATTTCAAAACAAAAATTTTTATATATCAAATTTTTTAAAAACACATTCCAAAGGTAAATCAGCTATAAACACCCACACATCCAAACATATCAATGTGTCCTACCTAATACAATGAAAATACCTTCCTACTACAGTACAATTATAGCAGCAAATCCTCATCCAGTACCCCACTGTTAGCCTCTTACTCCAGTTCAAAAGTTCTCTCATAGAGGCTCCCTTCCATTCATTTCTCAACAGTTTTTTTAACTCCTTCCACCATTGGCAGTCCATATCTATCAGTCCACTAGTGCTGTTGCTGGAATGTATTCTCCTCAATCACAAAATTAACAGCTAGGTAGCAATGAGCTTCTCCCCAACACAGCAGGCATCAAGTTGAAATGTCTGGACCCATTTGACAAATCTTCACAAGTCAAACCCTTTTGTATCTTGCAATTTTCCCTTTGGAATATGTTTTTAAAATTTTTGATATATAAAAAATTTTTGTTTTGAGATAATAAAGTGCAATTCAGTGATAGTTGTTGAACGATTTAATAGTAGATACAATTTACAACTATAAGAGAGTTTACCCAGTGTTGTGATGTGTGCAATGAATATGTATGAGATCTATTTGCATACAATGGAGGCCAATCACATACCACCATCCTTTTTGCTTTCATCTGCAGTTATTGGGGGGGTCTTGCCACTGTCTTTCACTACCTATTGATCTCCACCAGTCTCCAAGCATGCAACATTAGCTGAGGAAACAGTCAGCAATACTCCTCATGAGCAGATTGTTCTACCTGTGACTGTTTCTTGTGCTGGGTTCAACCTGCAGCATACCACTATGAAGATCACCTGCAGGACGCTAAAGACTTTCCTCCATTTCCCCATGCTGACACCAGGGTAACTGGTTATGACCTCAGACAAAACTCTGATACTCTCCCAGCATGGAGTGATGGAGTTAGCCTAAGCACCACCTTTGCCTCCTTCACCTCTTTGATTCTTGGTGCAGATCACCCACCTCATTAGTCTCCCTGAACCCTTTTAAATAAGGAGCATAGTTTAAAGTTATACATTGCATTTTTTATTCTGATACTAGAGCTGTGACTTCTGTTTAAGAAAGGGCATTGTGAAGTCCCAGGAGAAGATGCTTAGCAGGAGACTGAATTATAGCGGAGATTCACAATAACCTTGGCTATTGCAATCTGTTTTCCTGTTTGAAGGTTAGGGGCCAGCATAACTTGAAATCTCCAGTCTCTGCACAACTGTTATAGTTTGCATGAGTTTTGCCATCTCTCCAATTAAAAACCCTAATGGGACTCACCTTCTATTTCCAGGCACAGAAATGAGGTGCCCATGCAAGCATATGGGATTGGAAATCAAATATCAATAGCTTTGAAGTCTAAATTACAACAGCCTCTGTAAATGTTAGCCTAGATGTGCTTGCCCATGGAGCTGAACAGGTACTTAAACTGATTTGGAGGAGGGGGATATAGGGGTTTCCACCTGCAAAAACTGCTCCTATTTCCTAAAAAAAAAAATAATAATAATAATAATATGGAGTAAATTCTCAAAAGATCACCAAAATGTAGGTGCTGGAATGATGCGCTGTACGCACAGATTCTATTACGACAGTTGGGCGCACAACTGCTTATAGAATACAAACTTAAGTCTGCTTAGTGGCTGGTGTAAATGCTCAAGCCTAACAGTAGGCAGTTAGGAATGTACATGATAATATTCTATAACCCAGTGATTCCCAAACCTCTACTGCATGCAAATCTCTCTCATGAATATTCATTGTGGATATCCTGAAAACCTGACTGACTGGGGTGCCTCCAGGACCAGGTTTGGGAACCACTGTTTAACCCATAACTGCCTGATATGACCCTGACCTGCCCATGCCCTTCCTATGTCCAGCAGGAACTTCCTTGAACGAAGGCACTACTCCGGCGCTGAACTAAAGAAGACTCTCTTCGGCTGCAGCAAACGAGGTATCTGATGTGGCGGCGGGCAGGCGGCGATGGCGGCGGGGGGAGGGTTGGTGGCAGGAGGGGGGGTTCAAGGGGATCATCGCCAGGGGGCCAGGGCCAAATCTACAGGGGCTCAGGCCCCCTCAGGCCCCACGTAGCTACGCCACTGGTGCCAATTAGTGCCAACTGAGGCCAATTATAGCCAATAACTGGCTGCTAACTCCAATGAACAGCTAATTATTGAATTAAGTTAAGAATATAAGAACACCAAATTGGGTCAGACCAATGTTGAATCTATGGACTTGTAGGTCTAGCTTGTAAAGCATTGCTATTATTTCCTTACTTGAAACCAATAAAACAGAGATTTAATGCAAACATATCTCAGTAACATCTACTGTGCTGCCAGCACAAAAAACACATTTGAGGCAATTCAGTAAAAGGTGTACCTGCATTTAGAACAGAAAAATAGCCATACTGGATCAGACCCAGTGATGTACCTAGAGTCATTGACACCTGGGGCTCGTCATTTTTTAACACCCCTCTCCAAAATCCAGTACTAGGCATACCGAAAATACAAAATACTCAGGACCTATAGAGCAATTCTACTATACCATAAGCAGTAATTTCTACAAGTCACACAAGGAAAAGGAAAGCATCTTAAACACTACAGTGAGCACTAGAACATCAATTCACCTATTATAAAATGAAACCAGACAGAATAATACAGATCATCAATCCTGTACAGTCAATGCCAACTGAAAGCCATGTCTTTTTCACAAACACATACACCCTAATCCACTATAAAATAATACAATGCAACACCACAGAAACAGAAAATGTGCTCTAGTACTGTGCAAAATATAAAGACGACAGATGTAAATTTGAAAATACTAACAAATACCAATCACCACTTTACAAATTAACAAATAGAAATAAAACAAATAATATCATTTTATTGGACTAATAGATTTAGCTTTCAGAGGCCAAAACATCCTTCCTCAGGTCAATATAATATAGTACTGTTACAGTATCCTATCCTGACCTGAGGAAGGGGGTTTTGTTCTCTGAAAGTTAGTCAAAATGTATTAAAATTAATCCAATAAAAAGATTACATTATTTACATGTTCTATTTATAAACATTTATTAACACAGCTACAATACTATTTTATCCTAAAGCAAAAAAATAAAAATATATATTTTATTTACAGTTTGTTGTCTCTGGTTTCTGCTTTCCTCATCTTTTCACTGTCTTCCTTCCATCCAGCATCTGTCTTTGCTCGCTCTCTTCCATCCAGCATCTGTCTTCGCTCTTTCTCTCTCTCTGCCATCTAGTGTCTGCCCTCTCTGCTGTCCCCTCCATCCAATGTCTGCCCTTTCTATCCCTTCCATCCACTGTCTGCCCTCTCTCTCTGCCCCTTCAATCTACCATTTGTCCTCCCTCTCGCTCCCCCTTCCACCCAGGCCTGCCCTCCCTCTCACTCCCCCTTCCATCCAGGATCTGTCCCCTCTCTCGCTCCCCCTTCCATCCAGGATCTGCCCCCTCTCTCGTTCCCCCCTTCCATCCAGTATCTGTCCCCTCTCTCTCTCTGCCCCCTTTTTTCAGCCCCCAGTTCTAGCCCCATTATCCCACCTGCCCCTAGTTCCAGCCCCAGCCCACATCTTCCACCTGCCCCCCTTTTCAGCCCCCAGTTTCAGCCTCACTATCCCATCAGTCCCCAGTTTCATCCCCAGCTCTTTTCTCCCACCAGTCCCGAGCTTCAGCCCCAGCTACTTCTCCCTGTTCCCCCTTTTTAGCCCCCAGTCCCCACACCAGTCCCCAGTTTCAGCCCCAGCCCTTTTCTCCCACCAGTGCCGAGCTTCAGCCCCAGCCACTTCTCCCTGTCCCCTTTTCAGCCCCCAAGCCCCCGGTCCCCACAGTTTCAGCCTCTGCCCCTTTTCAGCCCTCAGTTCCAGTTCTGGCCCCCTAATCCCACCTACCCTCCTTTTCAGCCCCCATTTCCAGTCCCCTTCATCCACATGCCTTGCATTAGGGACCCCCTTTTCTGCCCCAGAACCATTCTCCCACCTGCCCCAGGCATAGCCCCATTCTCCCTCCTGCCCCCTTCTCAGACCCCAGTTCCAGCCCCCATCTCCCCGACCCAGTCCCCTTCTCCCATCTGAGACCCCCTCCCCAACCGAGTCCCCACCTGCCTACCAGCTCCGTCAACAGACGACCCTCTTCTCCTGCCACCCGGCACCTGACCCAGCCTTTTAAAAAAATCTGTGAAGCGGCGGCGCAGCGCAGCGCCTCACGTCTGCTCTGCGTGTAAAGGAAGCAAATCACCTCGTCAGCCGGCCTTCCCTCATTGTGTCCCGCCCTCTGATGTAACTTCCTATTTCCGCGAGGGCGGGACACATTGAGGGAAGGCCGGCCAACGAGGCGATTTGCTTCCTTTATACGCAGAGCAGATGCAAGGCGCTGTGCCGCCGCTTCACAGATTTTTTTAAAGGCTGGGTCAGGGGCCGGGTGGCAGGAGAAGAGAGTCATCTGTCAATGGAGCTGGTAGGCAGGTGGGGACTGGGGCACCAGCGGAGCCCCCCTCCCCCACCTACTGACACCCGGGGCAGACTGCCCCCACCGCCCCGCCCTTGGTATGCCCCTGATCAGACCAATGGTCCATCTAGCCCAGTATTCTGCTTCTAATAGTGGCCAATTTTAGGTCACAATTAATAGCAACATTCCATTTTACCAATCCCAGGGCAAGCAGTGGCTCCCCCTATATCTATCTCAATAGCAGACTATGGACTTGTCCTCCAGGAACATGTCCAAACCATTTTTAAAACCAGACGTGCTAACCGCTGTTACCAAATCCTCCAGCAGTTCCAGAACTTAACTATTCGTTGAGTGAAAAAATATTTCCTCCTATTTGTTTTAAAAGTATTTCCGTGTAACTTCATTCAGTGTCCCCTGTTCTTTGTAGACCTTTATCAAATCCCCCTCTTTAAAATAATTGGCACTTATGTACATATATGCACTATGTGCTAGTCTATAAAATGGCATGCTATAAAAGTACATTAGTGTGCGTCTGCAAGGGGGGTGCATAGATGAGCAGAGCATGGGAGGGGCATGGGCGCATCTATACCTCAGATGCATACCTTATACTATAAGTTACGTATATACATTGGAACATGTAGGTGCTGAAGATACTGTTGTGTGGGTGAATTTCTCTCACTTCCACGTTCACTAATAACAGTTAAGTAGGAGCCACAAATGTCATGTGCAACATCAGGATGCCGCTTTGGTGGCAGCCCTTTGACCAGTACGTCTGATGCTAAGAGATGAGAATGTCTAAGCACTGGCCAGAACACAAAAAATCGCAATTCTGTATCATAATCATAAATCTTATCTTTTTTTGATACTTCATACATTTTGTAGTTCATGTATACATTTTATGTATTTGATTTATCATTTGTACGTTTTTAAATTGTTTTGCACTGTATCACCCATGGTTTTATGTTAACACGGTCCCGTGTCTGGTCCCAGTTGTTTGCAAAATAAAAATGTGTTTTCAGAATCTACCAGTGGGTTTGTGCTTGTGTCCAACGTTGGAAGACCCATCTTTTAACCCTACTCCATTCCATTGCTACCTTTGTATAATAAGCAAAGATACAAAAAATTGAATAATGGAAAAAGCCATTCCATCTACATAGAATTCTGTTGAACAGCGCCCACACTATGTACTCTATGAATATATGAAAAAAAAGGAGAGATCCTCATAATTTAAAATCAAGCAATCAATACAGTCATATTATTAGCTGTTAGTATGGGCTAGATCCAATTTTAATTATAGATGTTCTCCTATAATGGTTAACTCAAGAAGTGCTGTGAGTGAAAATGTCCACACAAAACAGTTACACAATGTTCTTAAGTTTTTGTGCCCTCATGAGAAAAGATATCAATGTTAATATCAGGAGTACATATCTATAAAGAACTTATCTGCTCCAACACAAAAGTCCCTGTCAATTTCTCATTTTTGTTAAGGGACCACATGTTTTCTCTCACTTATGACGTGTTTTCCTTCACTTAGCCAATATCTTTCCATATCGTATAAGTACCACATTACAATAAATAGATAATAGTGGGATCCTAAACTAATGTAATAATAAACATATTCTTAATGTTAAATCCTTTGTTTGATGTTGAAGTTTACTGAGAAACCCATTACCATCGGCCTTGACTTGCTAACATTAATTATCTTAAATTGTAGTACCATCACTCCACCAGCAGAGGAAGGTACCCTCCCAAGTCAGTCTCTCTTTTACAGCCAGTGAAGAGAATACATATAATCCTTCTATAGGCAAAAATATGCCAAGGCAAATAATTCGTATGTCAACTCTAACTCATCAAAAGATACCACTTGATCCTCATCAAAAACTATCCCTATCAGACCAATCCTAACCTCTCTCACTTGTGAAAACCACTAGGTCCCAATGCTGGTTCAAAGAGCAAGTTATTAGCTATTGACCTAATCCACCTAGAATGGAAGGATAGAGCGGATGATAAATATTTTTAAATGATTAGATAAAATGCCTAGAAAGCTGGTGTTTGGTGGGAAAAGTGAAATTAACAGAAGACCACAAAGAGTACAAGGAGCCTTCAAGAGTGGGGGCGTCAACTCAATTTTTATTAATCAGACCCAACACGGTCCGTGTTTTGGCGAAACCACCTGCGTCAGGGGTCCCATGTGACAGTACAGTGAAACCACCCGCTCATTCCTGTCTCTGCCAAGGGGCTGGCTTTCTAATAGCAATACTCTGCAGCTCCGTGGTAAAGACAGAAATGAGCAGGTGGTTTCTCTATACTGTCACATGAGAACCCTGACACAGGAGGTTTCACCGTAACATGCACTGTGTCGGATCTGATTAATAAAAGTTGAGTTGACGCCAGGCGCATAGCTACAGGGGTCCACGGGGGCCGCAAATTATGTCCGGGACCCCCGCCAGCAAAGGTATTTGCGAGGCAAGGGGGTGCGAGGAGGTAAGGGGGGGTGCGAGAAGGCGAGGGGGGTAAGAAGGCATGAGGCGGTGGGGGGGGGGGAGGTGGGGCGAAGCAAAATGTGGCAGTGGGGGGAGGTGGCAGCAGGGCAGCACTCAAAATGTGCCCCCAACCTCGGGCTCTGGCCCCCTCCCACCGTAAGGTCTGGCTACGCCCCTGGTTGACGCCCTTGAAGGCTCCTTGTACTGTTTGTAGTCTTCCATTAATTTCACCTTTCCCACCAAACACTGCTCAGTTTCAACCCACAATTTGTGCTCCAACATTGCTGCCATACTATTTTTTTTTGTTACATTTGTACCCTGCGCTTTCCCACTCATGGCAGGCTCAATGCGGCTTACATGGGGCAATGGAGGGTTAAGTGACTTTGCCCAGAGTCACAAGGAGCTGCCTGTGCCTGAAGTGGGAATTGAACTCAGTTCCTCAGTTCCCCAGGACCAAAGTCCACCACCCTAACCACTAGGCCACTCCTCCACTCCACTACTATTGCACTCTTGACCTATGCAGCCTTATAATATAGATGAAGATTCCCAGACCACCCACCCTTCTGTCCTGGAAAAGCGCCTAATTAGCTAATCAAGGAGATTTTTGGTCCCACATAAACCAAAGGAAATTAACCTGCACTTTCTGCAAAAACATTTTGGAACTAATACTGACAAAACTTGAAATAGGTAGAGCATATACACTGTAGCCATTTAGGCAATAAGGCCCATCCCTCTAAACCTTCTGTATTTTTGCATACAGTTTGGGATAATTAGCTTGAAACAAATCAGTTATTCAAGGAGTCAACACAACTAAGTATTTGATACCCTCAGTGGCCCAACGAAAAGAAAATGAAGTCTGTAACACTGCTTTAAGGTTAACACTCAATCTTTCTGATTTACTCAGATTAACTTTAAATCCAGATATGACAGAGTAACACTTAATCTCTAGCATCAAAGTCAGTAAGGTGACTGCTGGGTTAGTTACTGTCAGAAGGACATCACTGGCAAATAATGTAATTTATATTTCCTCCCTCTTACTTCCAAGCCTTTGATATCTGGATTTACTCGCAAAGAAGCCACAAAAAGGGCTCTATGACAAGCTCTCTCTTAAAAATCAGATTGACTGTTCTCTGTTCTTTTTATGCTTTACATAGAATTCATTCTGTCAAACTACTCTCATTTCCTCCTCTATACGCACACTGATTCATTCCTTAGTTATCTCTCATTTAGACTATTGTGATGCCCTTTTCTCTGACCTACCTTAGGGCTCAAGCAACTGCAACTCATACAATCCACATCTGTTAAACTACTTTACATTTGACCATGTGACTCCACTTTTGCTCTCCGAGCATTGGCTTCCAGTCTCTGCCTGCCTAAATATAAACTAATGATGCTAGCTTATAAAGGTCTCGCCCTCTCAGCACCAGCTTATTTCTCAACGATTAATTCCTTATGTCCCTTCTTGCTGTCCGTGGTCATCACAAAAATCTCTTCTGTTTCTTCCTTCTCACAAACAACTACACCTTGATATCACCAGACATTCTTCTCCTGATATTCAGCCGGCAGTGGTCAGAGGTTTTTTTAATGCTGACCGTGGCTGGTTAAAATAGCCCGGGATATTCAGTGCCGGGCCATATGCAGGCCCCGACACTGAATATCCAGTGCTAATTTGCCTGATGCTGGTCGCCGGGGCTAATGCGGGTCCTGGCTGATATTCAGTCAGGGCCCCCATAAGACAGTTGTGCGGGTCTTGGCTGAATATCGGCTGGGACCACATAATTATTGAAAGGCTCTATGCAGCCCTGCAAACCCCTTCCAGCCCCTGTAAAAGCCCCCCTCCTTCCCTTGTCCCTGCTGCCATGCAACATGAACCAATCTCCCTCCCTCCCCCAGGAACAACCCCCACAACCACCAACCCCCTGTTTTGGGTAGGCCTCCCCCCTCTCCGGGCCTACCGCTTTATCCTTGGTGGTCCAGCAGGGTCGATGGTGGCAGGAGCAAAGCAGGCTACAATATCCCTCAGTTTATTAAGCCAGGGGAGTGCCCACACTTGGTGAACTCACTCAGTCTCAATTGCCTCACTGGAACTCATTTCCCCTAGCAATTTCTGACATAAAGCACTAACAATTGTTACATCCTCGTGATCAGCACTCTGTCCTTTAGATTGTAAGCTCCTTCGAGCAGGGACTGTCCTCTGTGTTAAATTGTGCAGCGCTGCGTAACCCTGGTAGCGCTTTATAAATGTTAAGTAGTGTTAAGTAGTAGTAAACCATAGGATGTCACCAAGTATGATTTCTAGCTTATTTAAGATATCCGATCGTAAACTTTTCACTTCATATTGGAGCCCTTGAGGCTAAGGCCTCCCATGTGTCCGTCACCCGACCCCTTGTCCATCATCGAGTCTGACTTAGTCTCAGTGATTGGATCTTGTGCTGGGACCAGGGAGACATGGTGGACTGCGGCCTTACCTCCAAATCTCTGAGTCATTTTCACAGTGTCCCTTCATTGCTCCTCTGCTGACTCTACCAAATGCACACCAACTTAGGCTAGCCCAATTAGCCTTTTTCCATGGAGATTGAGGGGTGGGGGATAGCTATAGGTAATATTGTTTATGGCTTGCTGCTATTCAGGAAGGTAACACCATTTCCTCCAGAATGTCTAGTTCTTATATGTGTATAACCCTGGGCTACTTTATAACAACCATTTGCTGCCTGTAAAATGCTTTATAAACTTATCCCCATTAAGTTCAGAATCAAGTACAACACCTGGGATAGGAGCTATGGCTTTATGCAGTTAATTGTCTTGCAGACACATTACACTGGTGATCTCAGGGTTTTACACATATCAGGTAGGTTGTAGAGAAAATGAAATAACAGTTTTTTTCCTCTCAAGAGAAAAAGCCGCTATACAGTTCACAGTCAAGTTTCCATCAGTTCTGCTTCACATCTTGGATCAGGTGGCACACATTTGCTGTCCTGGCCTTTTATCCATCATTTTGGCACAGGGAGATTTTATCTGTAGTAAAAAAAAAATCTGAAGGCACTTGGTAGGAATCTAATGTCCCTCCTGTCAGTAACATTTCATTCTTATTTTCATGTTCTGAGGCACTAGATGAGCTGAGATTTTCCTCAGTTTCAGGCAGTACTGCACAGATCCCGGTGAGTAAGGCATTCCACTCTTTCTTTCCCCATGGCTCTCACAGGACATGGTGCACTGAGCTATGGAAATAGGCTGACTATATCAGTGTAGAGCAACTGTCAGCCTGAAGACCTGCAAGCTTATTCTTTCCTCTTTCTTGGCTGCCACTCCAGACAACTAGGGTAACATCATCCCACCAGGGGAGCTGATGGCTTTGCTGAGAAAATCATATCAAAACTAGCTGGCTTGCAAAGTCCTCATTTGCTGTTCCTGGCAGGGTTAATTAAAAAGGGTTTATAATTGAAAACAAAAGGCTAGGCAGGGATGATGTTAACTCCTCATGGGTCAGTTTTGTTTGTTCGAAATTTTGTCTCAATTTAGATGCTAAAGTAAGGAAGTTCAAGAAGACATTCTGAGGGCACAGTGCAGGTGCCACACAAGTATCCTTTGTGCTCCCTCTCTCTCACTCCCCTCTACTAGCTCTCTGATCAAAACAACTCAATCCTAAGCTGCATTCTTACTGCATTTTTTATTTCTGTAGTTCCACCTGTATTTTACCAGGGGGGGGGGGGGTCAATATTCAAGTGGGCAAGAGAGGCTCTCACCTGGTTCATTTCCCTTTTCAAGACCAGAAGCAGATATTCAGCACCACTTAACTGAAGACTGGCACTGATCTGCCCTAACTGCTGTGACACTCTCCAGATAATGCTAGGACAGTCTGGAGAGGGACATGGAACAGACCTGGAAGTTTTGAAGGCACCTTAGATATTCAGTGCTGGTGACTGGATAACCATCAAGGCAAGCAAGATTACATGAATAGCAATCTTAACTTATCCAGATAGTTATCTGGGTACCCACACTGAATATCGGCCATTACGGATAACTTCTGGTTGCCATAGAAGTCCCAAATATTCAGTGCCAGTACCCGGATTTGGCCCAGCTCTGAATACCTGGGCCTAGTTCAGCCTGTGACTGTTAGTACTGTGAAAAACACTGACCACCACAGGCTGAGTATCAGGGCAGGGGGGATAATGTCTTGTCTTTTTCTTGTAATTTTAGTGAAATTACTACTTGGAATCCAAGGTCCCCAATTTATCTACAGAATATCAGGGGCAAATGGAATGACAAGTTTCCAAAACATACTGCCCTGCCTTGGTGCTCCCACCCTGCCATGCAGATACCTAAAAATAGACAACCATTATTTTACTTTTTCCCTGCTTCATTTTTTAAAAGAATTGCTTGAAAAAGGGCCTATAGACGTTTTCTAAAGTATATGCCTCCATGGACTGGTTTTTAGTAAACTGACTAGATTGAACCATTTTCCTGTGGCACAAGAGTGACCACAACCAGTGGCGCTCCTAGGGGGGGCAGTAGGTGCGGTACGCCCCGGGTGCACGCCGCTGGGGGGGTGCTGCGCGCGCCTATCCTCTGTTGTTCCATGCTTCTTCTCTGCCCTGGAACAGGTTACTTCCTGTTCCGGGGCAGAGAAGAAGCATGGAACAACGGAGGACAGGCGTGCGCGGCACCCCCCCAGCGGCATGCACCCGGGGGGTTCCTTTGCAGGGGGTGTCCTTTCACCGTGGGGGGCCGCGCTGCATCCGTGGGTCGGGGCGCATCGGCGATCCGCCCCAGGTGTCAGCCCCCCTAGGAACGCCACTGACCACAACAGTGTTGTGATCACTCCTAGACAGCTATGCCACAGGAATTACAACAGCAAGGTCAGATTCTGGTCAATGCAGCCCAAAAATACTTTGGTCAGATGGTTCAGGAGCTGAAAATAAAAAGAACAAGCTCCTGTCTCCGAGGCTGAGAAGGGAGCTGGAGAAAGAGGAAGCCCCTATCTTTTAGTTTTATTCGTGGACTGAAGGAGCCACATAGTAAGGTCCTTTCTGGCTTTTAATTACAACACTTTTATTCCGCTTTACTGGAAATACCAGCTCGAGGTGGATTACAGCATCAAAAACAGAAATACGATTCCAATACAACAGTTAAAAACAAACCAAACAAACAAACAAAAAAACAGGTTCCCACATTAACCATTCACCATTTTAGAAAGGATGTGCAACTCAGAATATGGACGCCCACTTTGAGATGAACAAGTGAGCCAGCCAGTAGCAGAAACTAAGCTATAGTTGTCAAAATGTGTTCCAGAATCAGCCCATAAGTGTTCGGAAAAAGAACGTCCCTTGCTGGAAAGTGGCCATCCACTAGAAGAACATCCAGATCACTTAAAATACTCAACCATAAAACGTAAAATACCACTCTTATCTACATATCCCTTTGGACGTCCATATCACAGCCGTCCATATATGTGCTTGTATGGATGTCCATCTACACCATGGTACATCCACCACATGGTCAGTATGATCTGCACAGAACTGCCATTTGCTGTTTCCAGCCTGCACCACTGAGTGCCTCCTACAAGATTGCATTGCAAAATGTCTGGCAGAGTCCAACTTCTGAGGAGAACAACCTCCTGGCAATGTTGTGCCTTAACCACAGGTGACAGCTTTTCTGCAGTCACAGAAGACTTCCTCTCATGACCCCATGCACATGTGGAGGAACATCAGGCACACCCTTGCAAGGTATGTAGATGGTACTAGATCCATAGGCCCAGCACATGCAAAGTGAAATCCCTGCCCAATCCTAGTAATATACTCAGAATCCAAGATGTCTCATGTGGCATGAGGCTGCACACCTGCCCTCATGCACTCCATAGCAGTGCAAGGCCAAAACATGCTGTGTCACCCAACGGAAAATGTCAGACATCAATATGAAAGAGGTGGCCTGTACAAGTGTGTCGCACACACCCCACCCAGACTCATGGCCGCAGCCTTGTACAAACACTATTGTCACGGTTGTGGCCGTGCTCTTATGTTCAGACCTACTGTTCCTCTGTATCTAGCTCCGTGACCTCTCTAGTCTGCCTTTTCCCTATTGTTGTTCTTCCTGTAAGCCAAGCCTCGCTTTGGTCTCCCTGCTTCTGCTTCATTTCCTACTTGTGACATCATCAGCCTACTCCTTTATAAGGACTTAGGGAGCTTTCCTACTTGCCTTTGCAAGAGGTCTCTTAATCTGTGTTACCTGTATAGGTCACATCCCTGCTTGGCTTTGTTCCTGAGTCTTGCTCCTGAAAGTCTGTTCTGTGTTTCCCTGAGTCTTGTGTTTCAATGCTTTGTTTTGTTTCTGTGAGTTTGCTTTTGAACCTTGATCCTGAAGGCCTGGCTCTAGAGCCACACCCTGCCCTTGATGTCTGCATCTGTTTGACTTCCCTTGGCTTCTGCTTTTAGTCTAGCCCTGCTTTTGACTCTTGCTATAGTTAAGCTCTGTGTTTAAGCCAATCTCTGTGTTTAGCCAAGCTCTGTTCCTGTTTTCTGTTTTCCTTGTTCTGTTTCCTGTATGTGTAGCTCTTGTCTGCAGAAGCCAGCATTGTCCCTAATTATCTCACTGCTATGCAGGTGTGTCTGCCTGGCCTTTCCCTTCCAGCTGTGGATGCTGTTAATCACATTGCTTCTTTGTTTGTCTTCACTTAGTCTGGACTCTTCTCACACAAATTGTCCCCAGACCACAATCTACTAATAACAAATATCAAATGGACAGAAACACCTTGGACCGATCACTACAAACTAAACCTATCCCTAAATTGGCGGAAGAAGGGATCATACCATATACAAGAACACACAACCTACACCACAAGAGGCCAAACAGACCCAAAAGCATTCTGGCAACAGATATATGACAATGAATGGACAGCACGAACGGACTCCATACACTACCTCTCTGACTGGGACGAAAGATGCAGAAGCGTACTAGACGAAATAGCACCCTTAAGAACAAGAATATCTAGAAGACAAAACTCAATACCATGGTTCAATGATGAACTGAAAAAACTCAAAACACAATCCAAGAAACTCGAACGAGCATGGAAAAAAATAAAAGATGAACACACACTCAATGCATGGAAACAAATACAAAGAAAATACAAATATGCAATTAGACAGGTCTCTTCCCTGAGGAATATGGCAGCATCCTACTCACCCCAATTCCAAAAGACACCAAGAAAAAAAATAAACGAACTCACCAACTACCGCCCAGTTGCATCTATCCCACTAGCAGTCAAACTGATGGAAAGCATGGTGATTACATGGACAAGTTCTCAATACTACATGAATCACAATCAGGATTTCACCCCCTCCATGGTACTGAACTGTATGAAGAAAGACTAAGGAGGCTAGGGCTTTTCAGCTTGGAGAAGAGACGGCTGAGGGGAGACATGATAGAGGTATATAAAATAATGAGTGGAGTGGAACAGGAGGATGTGAAGCGTCTGTTCACGCTTTCCAAAAATACTAGGACTAGGGGGCATGCGATGAAACTACAGTATAGTAAATTTAAAACAAATCGGAGAAAATGTTTCTTCACCCAACGCATAATTAAACTCTGGAATTCGTTGCCGGAGAACGTGGTGAAGGCAGTTAGCTTAGCAGAGTTTTAAAAGGGGTTAGACGGTTTCCTAAAGGACAAGTTCATAAACCACTACTAAATGGACTTGGGGAAAATCCACAATTCCAGGAATAACATATATAGAATGTTTGTACGTTTGGGAAGCTTGCTAGGTGCCCTTGGCCTGGATTGGCCGCTGTCGTGGCCAGGATGCTGGGCTCGATGGACCCTTGGTCTTTTCCCAGTGTGGCATTACTTATGTACTTATGTAGATTTAGTCGCAGAGGACCATATCAATAATAATGCACACAAATTCTGAAACGCCCACGAAATGCTCATTTCCCTGCCCATAACCACACTCCTTTTTCCCTGCGCGCATTAAATACAGCATACGCTTAGGGAGTTGTGTGTATAAATTCTAATTATTGCTAATTAGTGCTCATTATTGCTCATTAAGTGTTAATAATGCTGATTGGCTTGTTAAGCCAATTAAGTTACACGCATTGTTACAGAATATGCTAGGATTGTGGAGCAAATCTCTAGGTGCGCTATATAGAATCCATGGGAATATGTTTACCATTTGTACATGGATAAAGCCATGCAACATCTCTCTGACTTAATGGAATTACAACATTAGTGTTGTGTTCCAGTTACCGTATTTTTCGGACTATAAGACGCACCGAACCATAAGACGCACCTAGGTTTTAGAGGAGGGAAATAGGAAAAAAAAAAAATTTCCTTTTTCCCTCCTCTAAAACCTAGGTGCTCCGGTGCATCTTGTCCGAGTTCGGGATCGCCCTCCCCCCGGCCCTGTCACCACTTCTCCCCTACTCACGTCACGCGATGTTCCCTGGTGGTCTAGTGACGTCGGGGCAGGAAAGAGCCCCCTCTTTCCTGCCCAGCGCGCTGCTCTCCGTCCTCCTGTATGCTGCCTGACGGTCTCGGCGAGATTCAAAATGGCCGCCGAGACTTCAATTCTCGGCGGCCATTTTGAATCTCTCCGAGACCGTCAGGCAGCATACAGGAGGACGGAGAGCAGCGCGCTGGGCAGGAAAGAGGGGGCTCTTTCCTGCCCCGACGTCACTAGACCACCAGGGAACATCGCGTGACGTGAGTAGGGGAGGGCGATCCCGAACTCGGGGGAGGGCAATCCCGAACTCGGAACTCGCTACCTTCGGACTATAAGACGCACCCCCCATTTTCCTCCCAAATTTTTGGGGAAAAAAGTGCATCTTATAGTCCGAAAAATACGGTATATATGCCTCTCATTGTTAACACAACCCCCTACTTTGTTCCCATGTCACATCTGTATAACCCCTCACCCTGGACATCTACCATTGTTCACATAGTTTTGCAATGACCAACACTACCATAGTTTCAGATGTCACACACAGCTATGCACTGCTGCATATAACACCATAGAGAGCTCTTGCTGTCCCCTCTGCTGACATTCCCATGTTCAGCCACAGTAACTGCCATGTTATGTTTGCCCACAGTCAGGTATCCCTGCTGTACACCAGAGGCCAAGGGAGAAGTAAGGCGACTAAGACTGGCCTAAAAACCTACCTTTTTACATTGGCTTACAATGGTTGATTACTTTCCCTTTTGTTATGATTTGTAATCGGCTGATAGGCTTAATTTTAGCTTTTAGAGAGGCATTTGTTGCCATTAAGCTCCCTTTTCCCTTCGCATGTTTGTGCCTGGTTTGAATGTTTACTGTCCTATTTTGTTATGGAGTTCTTTTACATACTTTTATTAGCTTTTTAAAAAAATTGTACATCACTTTGATTTGTATTTGCAATAAGGGCGGTTTTATCAAATACCAATAAACATAAACATAAAGGGAGCATGAGGAGGAGGATGAAGGCAAAGAGGAGGAGGAGGCGGAGGAAGATGAGGAAAAACAAGATGAGGGAGGCACTGGAGGAGGGCCAGGAGGAGGAGGTAGCTGAGGAGGAACAGGAGGAAGAGATAGGAGAGAAGGACCTGGAGGAGGCAGTGACAGAGGTAGCCCAGAAGGAGGACATGGCAGAGGAGGCCCTGGGGGAGGAGGTGGCAGATGAGGCCCATGAGATGGAGTGGCAGACGAGGGCCAGGAGATGAAGGTGGCTAAAGAGCTAGTAGAGTGGCAACAAGGTAGAGGATGGGGAAGAGTTCCCCACTGGAGAAATGGTGGTGAGGGAGAAACCTGAGCCAACAACTTATGACCTCATAAGCCCACAAAGGCCCTCCTAAGGAGGTCCCTGGCCTTCCACCTGTGATTGGTCCTCCACTAGATGAAGCAGCAGATGAGGTTCTGTATGCAGACATACCTCCCCTGGAGGGCATTAGTGGTGACAAGCAAGGATCAGGGGGCCAATATGAACTCCACGACAAAGACCCTGGCAATGCTGACACACCAGCCCAGGGAACCTCTGCCACACATGCCTGCCTATCAAAGAGAGCTCTTGTTGCATCTCCGGGAATTGCACCATGAGATGCAGCAGGGCTTCTCTAGGATAGAGCAGGTGTTGATCCTACTTGCCACAGAATTACGTCGTCACTGACAGCATCTCCAGAGGCTGTAGTGAGTCCCTGCATGTAGCAAACATATACATAGTGTGGAAGTGCATTAGCCCATTGAACTGCAGGACAACAGGTCTCAAGAATGTGGCTATGTGCCTTATAAAATTCATGAGGGTACTTTGCAGGGGCATTTGTGGGAGTGGCAGGTGGTTGGGGGAATATGTTCAGAGTTGTTTCGTATGTTTGACTGTTGTTATTTATAGCATTCTTAATTGCAAATATATATATTTATATACATACAACTATAGCTCTGCCTTAGGTGCTTTGGAGATATGAAGGTGAGTGTCTGGGGAAGCAGGGTGTGTGTGAGCGATATCTATATAAGCAGAACCACTATCCATGCTTACAGGGGTGTGACCATTAGCTCAGAAGCAAAGAGCAACCATACATATATATCAAGAAAAATAGGGAGGGAGAGATAAATATGTACATTTATGGCTGTGTGTGTGTGCCTGTGATGAAATATATGCGATATTGCAGGGGCGTAGCCAGACATCCAATTTTAGGTGAGACTGAGATCAAGTTGTGTAGGCCGAAGAATCCCATCCCACAGGCAATCCAATCTCTCATCCCCCCCCCCTCCCCTGCAGGTGATCTGGTCTCCCACCCTTCCCCCTCCCCCCACGCCTACCTTTTAAAGAGCAGATCTGCTCGCACTGACCCCACAGCCTTCCTTCTGATGCAACTTCCTGTTTCCACATAGGCGGAGTATGTCTGAAGGAAGGCTGTGGGGCTGGTGTGAGAAGTGTGTCAGTCACTCTGCTCAATGCTGGTGAAGATCTGCTCTTTAAAAGGTATACAGGGCTTAGGGATCCTTGCCAGCCACATCATAGGTGTGCTGCTACTGGATGGCCTGCAGTGGCGTACCAAGGGGGGGCGGGGGGGCGGTCCGCCCCGGGTGCACGCCGTTGGGGGGGTGCCGCGCGCCTGTTGGCCGAGTCCGCTCGTTCCCTCCCTACTGCTCCCTCTGCATGGAACAGGTTACTTCCTGTTCTGGGGCAGAGGGAGCAGCAGGGACCGAGCGGACTCGGAGCCGACAGGCGCGTGGCACCCCCCCAGCAGGTAAAAATGCACCTGGGGGAAGGTGTAATTTCACTGGGGGGGTCGCGCTGCACCCGGGGGGGGGGTGTAATTTCGCCGGGGGGGGGGGGGGCGCATCGGCGATCCGCCCCGGGTGTCAGCCAGCCTAGGAACGCCACTGGTGGCCTGAACCCAAAGTGGGTGGGCCTTGGCTCAGGCCCACTCAAGCTCACCAGTAACTATGCCACTGTATTACTGTACCTGCCATTATGGACTGTGACAGTTCCCTCCTCACATGATACTGTTTTGAAACTCAATACGTATGTAGATGGGACTAAATTCAATAAATGGCACCTAAAAAACTGGCATTCTTCTAGACGAATAACTTGAAAGGAAGGTACATCCAAAACAATTTTTTTTCTGCTGATTGTAGTGCTCTAGAAGGCTGATAAACATGTAAGCTAGCTGAAATAATAGTTGATACCATATTATTCAATTCTTTAAAAACTAAGAGTAAAATTTTGAATGTAATTATTTGACAAGCAGTGAACTTATTTCATATCACTGAATAGCTTCTGTATTTTGGGGGGAGGGGGGTCTTCCTTCCTCTTTTACTGATTCTTAAATACATACTTTAAATAATTATATCCTAAAGTGAGATACACTGTAAGCTCTTAAAGTATATAGCCATCTGCCAGCCATGCTAAATAAAGAACAAATATTACTAGAATAAATCAGTACATGAAAATGTGATAAGTAGATAGATATTCATTTGTTTTCCCTGATTACCTTATGGCTTTGAGAATCTGGAATTCCTTTTGAGGGCTCTAATGCAATAACTGTGAAGACCTTCAGACCCACTTCTCATCTCTAAACTCTGTTAGTGGAAAACATTTAAGCTCCTTCCAACTCCCACTAGACCATGCAGTCTTACTTCAACTGCCAGTGAAGATTTTTGCTCACAGAGTAAACAAGTTGGTTCCATTACTGATAGTAATATATTTACCAAGCAATCTTCTTGAAAAATAAACGCATGAGAAGGTCCAGACCCACGCAACCAGTGCAAGTGTTTTTTTGTTGGAGTTTGATGACAGAAAAAAAGTTAAACTTTAAAGGAAGCTCAACAATGTTCTTGGGGTCCTGGGCCCAAGATAGCAGAAAGTGTGGGTCAAATTCTAGTAATCTTCATAACAGTGGAAGGAGGGAAGGTTTGGTAACTAAAGTTAAAGGCAACACTACAAAACAGATATTATATCAGAGACCATGTCAAGCAAAAGTGATCAATTTCTTTGATTATAAGTACATAAGTACATAAGTAATGCCACACTGGGAAAAGACCAAGGGTCCATCGAGCCCAGCATCCTGTCCACGACAGCGGCCAATCCAGGCCAAGGGCACCTGGCAAGCTTCCCAAACGTACAAACATTCTACACATGTTATTCCTGGAATTGTGGATTTTTCCCAAGTAGTGGTTTATGGACTTGTCCTTTAGGAAACCGTCTAACCCCTTTTTAAACTCTGCTAAGCTAACCGCCTTCACCACGTTCTCCGGCAATGAATTCTAGAGCTTAATTATGCGTTGGGTGAAGAAAAATTTTCTCCGATTTGTTTTAAATTTACTACACTGTAGTTTCATCGCATGCCCCCTAGTCCTAGTATTTTTGGAAAGTGTGAACACTACTACTACTACTACTATTTAACATTTCTAGAGCGCTACAAAGTGTACGCAGCGCTGTACAAACACAGAAGAAAGACAGTCCCTGCTCAAAGAGCTTACAATCTAAACAGACAAAAAGTAAAGCATTTAATATTTAAGCAGTCAAGCACACATCCACCTGTTCCACTCCACTCATTATTTTATATGCCTCTATCATGTCTCCCCTCAGCCGTCTCTTCTCCAAACTGAAAAGCCCTAGCCTCCTTAGTCTTTCTTCATAGGGAAGTCGTCCCATCCCCGCTATCAATTTAGTTGCCCTTCACTGCACCTTTTCCAATTCTACTATATCTTTCTTGAGATGTGGCGACCAGAATTGAACACAATACTCAAGGTGCGGTTGCATCATGGAGTGATACAACGGCATTATAACATCCTCACACCTGTTTTCCATACCTTTCCTAATAATACCCAACATTCTATTAGCTTTCCTAGCCGCAGCAGCACACTGAGCAGAAGGTTTCAGTGTATTATCGACGACGACATCCAGATCCCTTTCTTGGTCCGTAACTCCTAACGTGGAACCTTGCATGACGTAGCTATAATTTGAGTTATTTTTTCCCACATGCATCACCTTGCACTTGCTCACATTAGGTGTCTGAAGAATTAGATTGGAGAGAACACAGGATGTGATACATTTGGTTTTCAGTAAAGCAGTTGATGCTGCCACACAGATTAGGCTAGGCTCTTCCATTAGGCAGACTAGGCATTCCCTGGAATGCAATAATTTTGGGGGCCACACAGGAGCTTTACGGTGTATGAGCGCACAAGGCTCCACCTCAATGACTATTGGGCAGTCTGACAGTGGTGTAGCTACGGGGGGCAGTTTACAATTTATAAACAGAGAGAAAACTAGAAAGGGAACTACAGATCCAAATGGGAAAGCAAAAGGACACATTCAACAAATTCAATCAAGCAATTAGAATGTAGAGGTACAGGAAAAGGGAGAACAGAGACAAGGCGTTGGTATTAAAGCTAAGTGATAGGAACAGCGGTGGCAAAACGAGGAAAGTTCTTAGGTGGAGTCAAACGCTTGATGAAGCAACCAGGTCTTTAAAGCAGATTTCCCTCTACTTTCCTGGTTTTGCAGAGAACCAACATGGAAATAGGCTGGAGTGGGCAAGAGTTCAGTTTGTGTCTGCATATTTCTAATTTGTGGTCACTTATTTATTGAGGGTTTTTCTGCGCACCCAGTCTGAGATATTCTGGTAACATACTTTTGGTGTTTTCTAGATTGATCTCTTTTCCCAATAGGTGTATCACTATTAAAGTGGAAATCTTAACAAATATTTATGTTCTGTGTTCACAGATGAAGGGCCAGGGGTAGAACCACAGAAGACAAACACAAATAGGAATGGAAGAGTGGTAGACCTTGAGCAAAGTTCAGAAACCTGTGTTCATAAGGACCTAGCTAACTAAAGTTAGACAAAGCGATGGGGTCGGGATACATCCAAAGATACTGAAGGAAATGAAGAAAGTTCTGGCAGATCCTTTTCAAGGCTTCTTTAAAGTTGAGATTGGTCCCAAGAACTGGAAATGGGTAGATGTGATTCTTCTCCATAAAAGAGGAAGTAAGAAGGAGGTTGGCAAGTACAGGCCAGTTAGTCTGAATTTTGTTCTAAATAAATTAATGAAAATGCTTCTAAAACAGACAATAATGAGGCTTCTCAACCCAATGGGTTGCTGGACCCAAGGCAGATGGTTCTACTAGAGGTAGGTATTGTCAGATGAAACCGATGAATTTTTTTTAACTAGGTGACCAGCAGTGTTCCCTTTGTGTGTGTGTGTTTGTGTTCGCTTTCTTTATTGTGAACATAGGCTATACTGCACACATGACTTGTGCACAAAATATTTTACATGCGCACATGGGCAGAAAAACTTACAGCCTGATGATCAGAAGCCCCACGCTATTCCAAACAGTGCTCTAACATTAGCACCACAGCATAGGGCAATGACACCTATATGATCAGAGCTAATAGCATTCAAATTTAGGCACACTATTAGCTCTGATGATAGGGGTACTTCTGTGGGAGGATTGTACCTGGGCATGTGCTCAAGGCACAATCCTCCGGCAGAAGTTGTTTAATAGGTCTGAGCTGCCAAAAAAAGCCCAGACCTGTCAAACACCAATGCGATCTTGTGGTCCAGTTGACTTCCAACCTGCCCAACCACCCCCCAGGGGTGTCTAGTGACACCCCTGCAAGAAACCAGACCCACTCCCCCTTGCAGGAGCCCTGACCCGCCTATCCCCTGACAGAAGAGAGGGCTGAAGGTTCACCAGACCTTCAGCCCCAACATGATGGTCTAGCACCCCCCCCCCCCACCTGGTGGTCTAGAGGCCCCGAACCCCCCCCCCCCCGTACCTTCAGACAACAGAAGAGGGAGTAGCACTCCTTCCTCTTTCCAGCACTGCCTCCAAAATGGGAATTTATCCCTTTATATGGTAGTGAAGCCCCACCCAGCACATCCCAGTATGCACCGCAATTTTGGAGGCGGCACTGGAAGGAGGAGGAAGTGCTAGACCACCAGATGGGGAGGTGCTAGACCATCAGGTGGGGCTTGAGATTCACTGGACCTCCAGCCCTCTTCTGTCAGGGGGATGGGGGCTCAGAGGTTGGAAATCCTGTGGGGGGAGTCGGGGTCAGGTCTCTTGTGGGGGGTGGGGGGGAGTTGAGGTCGGGTCTCTTGCCGGGGGGCTGCGACTCTTCTGTCGGGGGGATGGGGGGCCTGCTAGCATGCAGATGCTTGCTGGACAGGGCTCCCCATTCCTCCCCAATGCTCTGTAAACCCTAACACCAGCTCTGAGCTGGCGTAGGGTTTACAGCAGTAGCAGCATGCTAGTTTGGATTGCTGCCTACTGAGCACTGGGGAAGAATACTAATGTCCCTGTTTAGCATGCATATGCATGTTATTAGCATTCAGAGCCTGTGAGTGCATTGTTACATGCGCTCGCCGGCTGTGATCCTAGGATATCAGCAAATGTGGGCACTAGTCTGGCACTAATGGCCTTTAGAGCCCACGTTTGCTTTTGATCATCTGGGCCTTAGAGAGAACATTGGTGACCAGATAGTTGGAAGACAACAAAGGATAGTAGTAAATGGAGTTCACCCTGAAGAAAGAGATGTTCCTAGTGGTGTGCCGAAGGTATTGGTCTTTTAGCTGGTTCTTTTAAACATTTTTGTGAGCAATATTGTGGTAGTACCCCTGATGGTGTAGATAACTAAGCATAAAGAAGGATCTAGTGAATCTTGAATAATGGTCTAAAATTTGGCAGCTAAGGTTTTAATGCTAAAAATGCAAGGTCATGCATTTGGGAATCATATTATGTCCCTTTCACTTTATCAGTATGCTATCCTTCACTTTATTTATTTTAAACACTTCTAACCCACCTATCCATTAAGTGGTTTCTATAAAAACATACAAACTAAAATAAAAAATAAAAATAACAAACACAAATATTCATTAACATACACAACATAAAGTGCTGCCATCACAAATTCTCCAACTCTACATTACCCATTAGAAAAAAAGCTTGAACAAAAAGCTGTGTTTTTAACATTTTCTAAAATTGCTGAATACAAGTACTTTATTTATTTATTTCGATTTTGCTCACACCTTTTTCAGTAGTAGCTCAAGGTGAATTACATTCAGGTACACTGGGTATTTATATGCAACTAGCCAGGCAAAGCATTCCACATAACCATTCCTGCAATTGAAAATGCTAATGCTTGAGAAGTAGCATAATGCAGAGAAGACACCAAATGCAAATCCAAACATTTAGTGAAATCAGATCTTAAAGACCTTCCAGACATGAACAGAGTGAAAACCTTACCGAAATACCATGGCATTTTACCATGAACCACTGCCAACCAGTGAAGTTGTTTCAACACTGGTGTTCTATGTTCAAATTTGGAGATACCAGCAACCAATCTAGCAGCTGTATTCTGTAGTATTTGTAACGCTTTAAGCCTAATCTCTGGCACACCCAAATAAAGAGAGTTGCAGTAATCTATTTTTTGGCAAAACCATTGCCTGAATATCACTCCTAAAATGAACCAGGCACACATAGGTTTTAAACGAAACAGCAGCTGCAACTGATGACATCATCTTAATTATTGAACCAAATTCTAAATTGTGGTTGTATATTTCCTCATTAATTATACAATATAGGGATAATTTTATAAATTATTTGGATGTGTAGAACAATGTTCAAGTAGGCGTTTATAAAATTGCCCCACGTTATACATGTATAAAAGTAGGGGCTCAGAAAATGTAGGGGTCGATATTCAAGCAATATAACTGGCAGTTGCAAGGGTAAGTTATAGAATACTATCACGAGCACGCACAACTGCCAATTTTAGGTGCAACCACTTACACCTGCAAGTATGCTGACATACTCTATTCTATATTGGCAATTTTGCATGCAATTGCCGTTTTAGAATTGGTGCTTACTGCCTATATGTTTCATGCCTAATTTTTGGCGCTCTTTCTTGAATCTACCCCAGTTGGCTTGAGAAGCATAGTTGCCAGCTGCCTCCATATTTTCAGAATAGGCTGACCTAGTCCTGGTTTGCCCCATAGCCTACATGGATTTGTAGTCTTGCTTTTCATAGAGAAATCAATAGAGACACCAGAACTGCAAGTCCATGCAGATAGTGAGTTAAAATCAAAACTGGCACAATCAGTCCTGAAATTGTGGAGCCAGTTGGCAATCATAAAGCAGAGGCCTGGCCTGAGAATCTAACTCAGGCCCTGCACCTGCTACTGGCCATTTTCTATCTTGTTTATTTTCGGTGCCATGAAATGTGCAGTCCTGTTTGGTTTAATACTGAATTGCACAAGCGATGCACTCAAGCGTTTCAATGTATTTTTTTGCTTTTCAGACTTCACTAATATCTCCCTGCTGATTATTTTTCCAACTCAAATCACACCTGAGTCTAGCACATAATCTACTGAAGTTTCAAAACCTTCAACCGGTCAATATCTGTAGTTCCAAAGACAGTAAACTTTGTGCTTTAACCTGGAATCACTAACCACCATTTAATCAATGGCCTCAGTCTTCAGCATTGTGCTTGTGTAGGAACTTGGCTTGACCTTCTTCTGAGTCACACTGTTAGATGGCAATTTAGCACTCTCTCCAATATACAATGGTCTGTTCTTTACCGCTGTATCAAATGTTATTCTGTCCAAATCAGGAGGCTAGCTTCCAGAATCATTGACAGGAACAGCTTGTGTTCCAGACATATTCGACATCAGCTTTTATTTTTAGACTCTGGCCATCATTATTTAGTTCTGTGTGCAGAGGATCGCCAAAAGCAAAATTTTTCCCTGTCGTGCTCCGCTTCTGATGCAACATTTTATAACAAAATCGTGTGAGAGGCTATTTATAACAGAGCCAGACAGGCATTACCTGAGTAACTGGGAGTTATGTGGGTAGAGCTAACTGAAAGGTTATCCCATTTAGTGGGCAAAAAAAATATGTGGATTGCACAACCTGCATAGTTTTATCCACATCAAAAATAAGCATTCCTAGGGAGATATGTAATCAAGGTATTTTTACCCTTTTAACTGAGTATTTCACACACTAAGATTTTTGAAAATCAGCCCTCCATCATCTCCCGCTTGTAGGGAAAGAGCGAAACTTCTAACTGAACAATGGGTGCTGAACTCATGAACTCAACACAAATTACTCTCCACCCCAACAAAAGAGAAAAAAAAAACAAAGCATGGCAATTTGTGAGTGTACCTGACCAGAGGCATTTAAATGTTGAGTGGAGCAGGAAACGTAATGAAAACTCACATGGCTAAATCAAAAGTTAGCAAAGTACTCAAAATCTCTGCAACCATTCTTTCCCCTAACCTTGTTAATACCCAGCAATTTTTCCTTCCCTCCCTCTCACTTCAAAAGACATCATATATTTAATTAAAATATATTTAAATTACAATAAAACCAGTGATCCACGTTCACCCCAGCAAATCCTCACCAGTCTCTCTCTCCCCTCAGTCCATCTACACCTCACTCTCTCTTCTTCTCATTCTTCTCTTCTTCCTCATTCACTTTTTAATTCTTCCCCTCCTGCATGGACCTAGTTTGACTTTTTTAAAAATTATTTTGATCACTGTTTTAATCACCACTAAAGTAAACATCTCACAGTGATGTAATAGCTCTCTGCGGCTTGCTTTGATCCTCAACAGGTGAGACTTCCCTTCATTGGCAGGCTCCATCACCTCCCAGTCTGTGATTCCATATCTCATATCTGTCATTTCCCTGCTGGGCCTTACCTGATCTCAAGTACATCCTATTTTCTGGAACTACCTCTGCCTCTTCATCTTCTGTGGCACTTCTGGTACTCATGGATTCCAAGCCAGTGGCAGTCCAATGCCTGAAGAGTCCACGAGATGCTCCTCCACCTGCCTTCCTTGAGTCCTAGTACCTCAGCCAGGGTTGCAATCATATCTGGTATTTTCTGTCCTCTAGTTGAAACCTCAGAAATCACATGTGTTCCAACAACCCCAACATTAGAGACAGGTACTTATACTAACTAGCCCACTGCAAACTGTCCCACCTACCTGATACTGCTCCAGGTGCCAAGGAATGAGCATCTGCCCCAAAAAACTCAGGGGGGTCTTTTACTAAAGCTTAGCTTGATTTATCTGCAGCAGGACCCACAGAAATAAAATGGCCCCTGCTGCAGATAACTCAAGCTCAGCTTCAGTAAAAGACCCCCCTCAGTAACAAAGAAAGCAAGGATTCAGTAAATGAGCAGGAGAAATGTGGAGCCAAACCAGAAAGCACATAATGATTTAGAAGTGCTCAAACTCCACCCATGCTTTCCTCTCACCTCTTCCACCTACATCTTTGGGCCCATACAGTCCAGTGCTCCCACTGGGTCCATCACTGCTACTTCCTGAAGGATATAATGGGAGAACTATATTTTTGTGAAAAGGGAAAACACTATTCCCTTCCATTGTTCCCCCTCCCCCCCTATTCAAGCCTATGCATTACATACCACCATATCCTCCCTTTCATCATCATTTAGCCAAAACCTTAGAGAAAACAGCACCACTAAAAAAGATCTTATGCCCCACTCACAAACACTCACCTTGGTTTTCTCCAGAACTTCGGATCCTTAAACACGAAGGATGAAAACTGGAAAGGAGATGGCGCAAATCTCACCTGGATGAAGATAGGCTAAACTGCAGGAAGCACATGGCAAAGTACCGCCAAGCCTTAACAGCAATAAAAAAAAAAACAGTATTTCTCTCAATGCACTGCACAGGCTGCCAATTCTACAAAACCACAACAAAACCAGCTTCCCCAGTCTAAACTGAACTGCAATGATTTTGCTGCATACTTTGTCAACAAAATTAAAAGTCTCCACCAGGATTTACAGGCAATCCCACCCAGTGCCCAACCAGTCAACCAGGGGTACAAAAACTCGCCCCCTCCTAACAGAGACAGATGGAACACTTTTAACCTAATGACAGAGGAGAGCCTTGACAAACTCCTAAGAGACCTTCGACCAACTACCTGCTCCCTCGATCCCTGCCCATCAAAGATAGTGCAGCAAGTATGGGCCTTATAGAAGGCGCCACAAAAATTGTGAACACATAACATAGTAACATAGTAGATAACGGCAGAAAAAGACCTGCATGGTCCATCCAGTCTGCCCAAGACAAACTCATATGTGTATACCTTACCTTGAATTTGTACCTGTCCTTTTCAGGGCACAGACCGTATAAGTCTGCCCAGCAGTATTTCCTGCCTCCCAACCACCAGTCCTGCCTCCCATCATCAGCTCTGGTACAGACCGTATAAGTCTGCCCTCCCCTATCCTAGCCTCCCAACCACCAACCCCTCTTCCCCTCACCTGCTCCGCCACCCAATTTCAGCTAAACTTCTGAGGATCCATTCCTTATGCACAGGATTCCTTTATGCATATCCCACCGTTTTCATCTCAACCACCTCCCGCGGGAGGGCATTCCAAGCGTCCACCACCCTCTCCGTGAAAAAATACTTCCTGACATCTTTCCTGAGTCTGCCCCCCTTCAATCTCATTTCATGTCCTCTCGTTCTACCGCCTTCCCATCTCCTCTCTTTCTAATGGGCAACTACCGACAGCATTAAAAAAGGCAGTGGTTCACCCTCTGCTGAAGAAAAACAACCTTGACCAAGACAAACTTGAAAGTTACAGGCCAGTATCCAACATCCCGTTTCTAGGGAAACTCATAGAACAAGCAGTCTGTGTTCAACTTAATGAATGGCTAAAGAAGAGTAACTGGCTAGATCCATGTCAATCTGGATTCAGACCCAGTTATGGAACAGATACGGTCCTCGTATCCCTGACAGATGATCTTCACAGAAACCGAGACAAGGGATTCGCCTTGATGTTAGTACTGCTAGATTTCTCAGCAGCTTTTGACACTGCGGATCATGATATCTTGCTAGCACAACTGACAGAAACAGGTATCAATGGAACAGTACTTGCCTGGTTCAGATCTTATCTATCAGACAGGCAACAATCCATAATGTTTGGCAGCAACTCATCACCACCATGGACTCTGACCTGCGGGGTACCACAAGGATCGATACTGTCACCTATTCTGTTCAATATCTACCTCAAGCCACTAGCTGAGCTGATTTGGTCAATGGTCAATGGGTATGAGTAGCTGCGGATGATGTGCAGCTACTCATACCCATTGAACCTGACTTACCTACAGCCTTGAATAAACTGATTACTTGTCTAACATCAATTCAAGAATGGGCTAAACACAACAAACTTTGCCTGAACCCAAGTAAAACCGAGCTTCTCTGGGTCCCTAACACAAGTGGATACATACCTGACATCAAAATCCCTTGTGGGAAGTATGAACTCCCCCTCAAATCACAAGTCAGGAACCTTGGAATACAGATAGATTCAACACTTACTCTGATTCCCCAAATCCAAGCAACCTTCAAGAGCTGATTCTACTATTTGTGACAGCTACGCTGCCTCTCTCCTTACATCGAGAAGGTAAATCTTATCCCAGTTGTGCAAGCCATGGTAACATCAAGACTGGATTACTGCAATGCACTATACAATGGTCTGACTACAAAGGGCCTGCACCAGCTCCAGTTGATTCAGAATGCAGCAGCAAGACTCATAGAAGGTTGCAAGCGACGTGACCACATCACACCATTTTTGCAAAAACTTCATTGGCTACCAGTACAATACAGGGCTAAATTTATCCACTCCTAGCCTAACTGAGATAATATTTAACCATCTCTCTGACCTCATGTGCAACTTTCTTCAAATCAGTCACCTTACTTTCAAATTCTTCCTACTTTCTTACTCATCTATATGTTACAACTTTGCCTTACCCTTCACTACCAATTATAATGTTCTATTACGTATTGTGTTGTCATTGCAAGTAGTATACCATGCCATATTTTGTATTGTTACTTGAATATTTTTACTGCTGTAATTGCCTATTGCTCATGTTTGATCTATTCTTACTGTACACCGCCTTGAGTGAATTCCTTCAAAAGGCAGTAAATAAATCCTAATAAATAAATAAATAATTCCATTAAAATACCTTATTTATCCCAGAAAAAAAGGCAGATAATTTCCCACAACTGACCCAGTACAATTTGCACAAAAAGTTTCAGCAAACTTAAAATAAACAATTTTCAAACCTTTGTGCCTATAGTTTGTATCTATCCTCTTTCTCTGCTTGTTCTTGGCTTTCTCTTAGTTTCTTTTTGGCTCCCAGAGTTTGGTGTCATGCGCTGTGTTTACAAGGATGTGGACATCAAGCTTCCACTGCTGGAGAACCTTTCTGATTATATGTGCCTGGTGTTAGGTTCCGGAAGACAGTTCTTCATCTGGGATATTTATTGAATGGAATGTGTCTGGCTCTGACATTGAGTGCATGCTTTTGGAAAGTTGGGACCATCTCAGCCCAGCCCAGTGTCTTGCTAGGAGTGACCTGGTCACAGAGCCCATAATGCCCAACCTTCTTAGCAATCCATTGATTTAATCCGGACGAGATGAAAAATTACCAAAATGGAGAATTGCATCAGTTAGTATGGGGCCTCCGGAAAGTAGGATAACTATCTGTTACATTGCCCGTGATATGCGTGGTAGAGGCTAAATGAGACGCCTGGGTTTGGGAGACGACCTACACAGCATTTAAACCTGAGGATCCTATCGTTAAAGCAACCATAGACAAACAGTTCCAGAGCTGGGAAATCAAGAGGTCCAGTGATGGTGATGGATAGTAGACTTAATCCAAAATACTATTCAATTACCACAATCCTCAGGGAAGAAAGCACTGTCCGAAACCTGATCCAAAGTGGTACAGACTTGGAACTAGTTGGCCAATGATATTCCCATGGTTGTGGAGAGCTGAGAAGAGAGTCATGAGAATGCTTAGCCATGGACTTTATTGTTCTTTTTGTTAAATGTGTGTCTGTGCTTCATTACAGATTCAGTAGATGGCACCAGTAAGACCACTGGCTGCAGGAGAGAAAAGTTTAAGGACTTTGAGTTACACATCGTTACTCATAGATTTATTGTGCATATGAAAGGAGTTGCAGGGGTGACCCTGAACCACAGTGATTAATATGAAGAAGCAATTTTGTTTCTGCAAATAAAGAATTGTTGGTTGCTATGACAAATGAAATATGCTGTCTAAGTGTGGCTCACCAGGCAAACCACTATGCAGAAGCCACATTTCAGATAAGTGCCCTTTCTGATCTTATATCTAAAGTTAACCATTAGTTTGGAGCCCTTGTCTTTCTCTTCTTACCCTAAGAGGAGCATCCAGACTTTTTGAGAAAGCTATGCAACCATCCTATCACACATGGGGGCATAAAATTCTGATTTTAGTAAATGAAGAATTTTTCCAGGAACAAACCTTTTGCATATAGCTGAGAGCACACCATACATACATAACAAAGTAACATAGTAAACGACGGCAGATAAAGACATGTACAGTCCATCCAGTCTGCCCAACAAGATAAACTCGTTTTACATGGTATGTGATACTTTATATGTATACCTGAGTTTGATTTGTCCTTGCCATTCTCAGGGCACAGACTGTAGAAGTGTGCCCAGCACTCTTCTTGTACTAAGTTCTGAAGCTAATGTTGAAACCCCTTAAAATTTACACTCCAGTCACGATCAGGGTGTAGACCGTCTGCCCAGCACCGGTTTTGTTTCCCAATTACCGGCGTTGCCACCTAATCTCCGCTAAGATTCCGTGGATCCATTTTGTGACTTGCACTCTGCAGTTTATAAGGAGGAGGTAGAAGGAAGGCAGAGAAGAGCTGATAGTGACAGTAAGCGGGGAAAGGAGAAAAACCCTCAGAGGGGAAAAGGGAGTAGGAGACTGATGAAAAGGGAAGAGAACTACAGAGCCCAGCAACACTTGTAAGGAAGGAGAGAACAAGAGAAACAGTACCACAACTCCCAGCAGGTAGGGGGTGATTGGGAGATGGAGGATAATCAGGGGGAGGAGCAGCACCTGGGAGAGAGGGTGGGGGAAGACTCCATGGAGTGGGAGGAGATTGAACTAGGAGAGGAAAGCGAAAGGAAAGAGGTTGGTGAGGAGCAAATGGAGTTCTTTTGCTCAGGACAAAGAGAGGTGGAAAAGGAAGAGACTGCAGAGAGAGAGAAGCCAGAGATTTGGGGCCACTAAGTGACAATGCCTAGATGCGGTCTGGCTTCATGGAACTGTGGGAATTAATTACCTGAAGGAGGTCAGTCTGAACATTTGTGGGAGGTTGTCAGAGTGTTGGTGTCTGGCAAATGAGGGTGGTGAAAATGCCTCTAACTCCTAGGCAGTAGCAGAGAGGAGCGGAGGAATAGACTGAACCACAGGTTTTCCCAAGTCTTTAGCTAATTCTAAGACTGAACTATTGTTTGTTTGGTGTGTTGGAAAAGTGAAGCAAAGTGCACGGAGACCAACAGCTGTGATATAGTGAACATACTGTTTTGCCCACTGGTACCGCGGTGTAATAAAGTACTCTGCAGGATAAATTTGGTACTGTGAATAATTACTTTTTGGAAGTGAGCAGAAGCAGTGCCTCTTAGGAGGTGGATTAGCCCCAATTGTGTGGGTGAAGACAGACAGCACGGAGAGGTGCGGGTCGACAGCGGACAGCACGGAGAGATGCTTGCTGACAAGTCACAAACCAGCTTTTTACTTTTCCCTAGAGTTTGGGTGAGTGGGTTTCTTTCTCCTCCTACATAGGAAGACACATGTGAAAATCCAAATTTTTGAGAGTTCTATTCCCTTTCCATTTCACACTATCTAAGCCTCTCTATGCTTTTATGAGAACAATGTGACCATCCTATCATGCATAGACACATAAGTAATTCTTTTTTTACCATGATTAATGATATTGAGGAAGTACATTTTTTGGTAACTTTACTTTTTGCAGCAACATAAGCTAGTGGCCTGCATTTTGAAGACTACAGGCTTTTGCTTCCTCTACCAAGAAAAGGCCTCTGATTGGGTAAAGTGCAATGTGATTTTTTTTATGAAGGAACTAGTGAAAAAAGGCCCGTTTCTGGAGCCAATGAAACGGGCACTAGCAAGCCTTTCCTGTGCCCCCCCCCCCCCCACCGAACGCACCTTGGTTGTTAATGAGGGCATTGCGCCACCGTGGCCGCCGTCGATGTGTGACTGTGGCCCCCCCACCCAACGCACCTTTGTCGTCAGTGGATGGCCCATTGCAGCGCCCTGGCCGTCGTCGATGTGAGTGAATTGCTCCGCCTCCGCCCTCAACGTCATGACGTTTGACGCGAGGGCAGGGCCCCGAGACTGTGATTTTGTTGGCTTCAGAGCTTCGAACTTACGAACCTTGGCTTCAGTGACGTCATCAGACAATAGAACGTTGAGGGTGAGTTTTATATATATAGATGTCTTAGTATAAAGACCCTTTTCCTAATGATTATGGATATTGAGTTTGAAGACAAACAAATGGTGTTGCTGTACTGTTCTCAATAAACAGAGGAGAGAAGAGACCTCAAATACAATTCCAAAAAACACTCTTTTCAAACCTAGCAATAAGAGTGGAGGAGTGGCCTAGTGGTTAGGGTGGTGGACTTTGGTCCTGGGGAACTGAGGAACTGAGTTCGATTCCCACTTCAGACTCTGGGCAAGTCACTTAACCCTCCATTGCCCCATGTAAGCCGCATTGAGCCTGCCATGAGTGGGAAAGCGCGGGGTACAAATGTAAAAAAAAAAAAAAAAAAAAAGACTGGCAAAAGTACATATGAGAATGGAGTGGATATAGCACCATTCACAGAAGAGAATGTGTATGAACAACTTGAAAATCTAAAGGTGGACAAAGCCATGGGACAGGACGGGATCCACCCCAAGATACTGAGGGAGCTCAGAGAGGTTCTGGCGGGTCCTCTTAAAGATTTGTTTAATAAATCCTTGGAGACAGGAGAGGTTCCGTGGGATTGGAGAATAGCGGATGTGGTCCCTCTTCACAAAAGTGCTGATAGGGAAGAAGCTGGAAACTACAGGCCAGTAAGCCTCACTTCGGTTATTGGAAAAGTAATGGAAGCAATGCTGAAGGAAAGGATAGTGAATTTCATGGAAGCCAATAAGTTGCAAGATCGGAGACAACATGGTTTTACCAAAGGTAAATTGTGCCAAACGAATCTCATTGAATTCTTTGACTCGGTGACCGGAGAATTGAATCAGGGACGTGCTATAGATGTAATCTACTTAGATTTCAGCAAAGCTTTTGACACGGTTCCCCACAGGAGGCTCTTGAATAAACTTGACAGGCTGAAGATAGGACCCAATGTGGTGAACTGGATTAGGAACTGGTTGACGGACAGATGCCAGATGGTAGTGGTTAATGGAATTCACTCGGATGAGGGAAATTTGAGTAGTGGAGTGCCCCAGGGATCGGTGCTGGGGCCGATTCTGTTCAATATATTTGTGAGTGACATTGCTGAAGGGTTAGAAGGTAAAGCTTGCCTTTTTGCGGATGATACCAAAATTTGAAACAGAGTGGACACCCCAGAGGGAGTGGAAAACATGAAAAAGGATCTGCAGAACCTAGAAGAATGGTCTAAGGTTTGGCAATTAAAATTCAATGTGAAGAAATGCTAAGTGATGCACTTAGGGAGTAGAAATCCACTGGAGACATATGTGTTAGGCGGTGAGAGTCTGATATGTACAGACGGGGAGAGGGACCTTGGGGTGGTAGTATCTGAGGATCTGAAGGCGACAAAACAGTGTGACAAGGCGGTGGCCTTAGCCAGAAGGTTGCTAGGCTGTATAGAGAGAGGTGTGACCAGCAGAAGAAAGGAGGTGTTGATGCCCCTGTATAAGTCATTGGTGAGGCCCCACCTGGAGTATTATGTTCAGTTTTGGAGGCCGTATCTTGCTAAGGAAGTAAAAAGAATTGAAGTAGTGCAAAGAAAAGCTACAAAAAAGGTATGGGATTTGCGTTACAAGACGTATAGGGAGAGGCTTGCTGACCTGAACATGTATACCCTGGAGGAAAGGAGAAACAGGGGTGATATGATACAGACATTGAAATATTTGGAAAATGGAGGGGAGGGTGAAAGAAGATGGCAGCAAAGGAGAGAGTGAAAAGAGGAGAAAGAAGTGGGAGGAGAGGGGCTGATGCCCACTCCCATCACTCAAAGCCACTACACACACACACTGTCGCACACTCACAAACGGGGCTTAATTTGTAGCTATAAAGGACCAGATTCAGTAAATGATGCCCAAATTTGGGTGGAGGAAAAAAAATTGGTGTGGAGCACTATTGTATAAATAGTGCTCCTAGTTAGCTCTTAGAGCCCATTTCTGCACCCAACTTTGGGCACAGGTATTCACATCAGCTGAAATCTGCCCAACTCTTGGCATTTGAGTGCAGGAATAGCGGTATTCTATAACTCTGCATTCAAATTTCTGGAATGCCCCTACCACACCAATTTCCATGCCTTCTTCTGAGTTGTGCGCTAGGGGTTTTAGGCATATGTGGTTATAGAATAGCTAGGGTTACTATATTTGCCGTGACAAAAAAAGAGGACACAAAATAAAATGCAGCCCCGCCCCCACCACAGCCCCCGCCGCACAGTCACCTTGACTCCCCCCCCTCCCAAGAAAGCCAGATTGTATAAGCAGTAAAAATACTGGTAAAGTAATAAAAATACATTTTCTTCCATACTCTGCTAAATACAAAATGAAAATATGCAGATTTTCAAACAGCAAACATCCTTGAGTATATCCCTCTTTCCTTTCCCTCCCATCCATGAGCAGTATATCCCCTTTCTCTTCTCCTTTCTTTCCATATGCTGTATTTCCTCCTTTTCCTTCCCCCCCCTCCAATGTATGTCCCCCTCTCCAATCTTTTTTTCCAGCATTCGTCCACCCACCTTTTTTTTACAGTTCCCTCCATTCTCACACCCACATGATTCCATCCACTTCCCCTCGCCTCCTGTACCTTATCATACCCTGGTGGTCTAGTGGCCTCTTCAGGGAAAGAACGAGCCCCACTCTTTCCTGCCTGGCGCTGTCACTGACCCGCTCGCTGACTTCTGCAGAAGTCTCGCGAGGCTGCCACTTGAAGTCTCAGCAGCCATTTTGAAGCGGCGCCAGCAGCGAGTGGGTCAGTGGCAGTACCAGGCAGGAAAGAGTGGGGCTCTTTCCTGCCCCGAAGAGGCCACTAGGCCACCAGGGCTCTATAAGGTAAGTGAGGGGAGAGCACCCTGAGACTCGCCTGCCTGCAAACCTGGACAAACAGGCAAGCTGGAAAAACCTGTCTGGACACCCCATGGTGCCTCCAAAAAGAGAATATGTCGGGGGGGGGGGGGGAACCAGACCCTAAGAATAGAATGCAGGAAGATGCACACACAAAATCTAATTAATGCCAATTAACAGCAACAAATGTTAGCTAATTAATTTGCATGTGCATCTTCGATCCCTGCACAAATTTCGGCGCCATATGTAGAATCTAGGGGACAGTGGAAGTGGAGCTGGAGCGGGGTGAGTGGACCAGGGACTGGATTAGGAGTACAGTGTTTTCTGCTCTGCTCCAGGCTCACCCCTTTCTCTCTTCTCTTCCATGCAGGCTGCCTGGAAGGGAGGGGCTGAAGGAAAACACTCTGTAGTCTGAATAGCCTTCTAAGCTCCTATCCTAGAAATTAAGCCCAGCTCACAAATAAACTCCACCCATGTATTCACTCAGCAAAATGCAGCTTTGTGTAATGCTTCCAGCAGGCACTTTCCAACTTTGTATTGCTTGCATTACATGCCATTTATTATTTATGCACTAATAGATGGCATGAAACAGCATTATATTTTCCACTATTTCACTCTTCATTGGACGGATGAAGGCAGCAGAGCTTTCAAAAGGAGCCAAATAGGAATATTAACTTAAGTCAAATAGCCTTTATTTCTATGCATACAAGTCAACTAACAAAGCAACCACAACACTTTATTCATAATTTAGCAAATTAATCAACATCATTCTGTCTTCCTGTTCTGTTTTACAGACCTGCTATGAAAAACCACAAGTATCGTACATAAAAATGAGAAGGAGATATACATAATAATCCAGGCCTGTTGTTCTCAGGATGTTTTAGTAGTAGCATAATCTGCAAGAACATGTATAAACATGGCACTAGGCAGTCCCTGAGTCAAGCAATGATGGCACATTTCCTTGAACAAGAAAGACGGGGGTGGCAAACATGCTTGTTCTGGAGAATCCTGATGTAAAAACAATCACCCAAAAATATTTATATACAACAAATGTTTACTATAGCAAAAGAAATAGATCTTTAAGGGCCTATTATACGAGATAGGAGGAGAGAGATTGATAAGCACATCTCAGCAGAGGGACCTTTTTCGGTCTTCTCCACCTTCTTGATTTAGGGGGTCTTTTACTAAGCTGCGGTAGCATTTTTAGCTCATGGTAGAAATCAACTGGCGGTAAACGCCGAGATGCCCATTATATTCCTATGAGCGTCTCGGCATTCACTGTCAGCTGATTTCTACTGTGAGTTAAAAACGCTACAGCAGCTTAGTGAAAGACCCTCTTAATTTGTCTGGATGGTTTAATCCTTACTACATTTATAATGCATACTCTTTCCCTATATGCTATTTATAAATAGCTTGAACACTGGGAACTTAATAGATGGAAGCTACACTTCCCTCCCTGGTCTACTGAAAACTCTTGTCTGGAATTTGTATCTTTTTGTCACTGGTTCGTCTTTTCTTGATATTCTCATTGATGGTTCCTTTAAATATGACAATGTTTGTTTTTATATTGCAGCCTTATTGCTTGACTTGTGTGTATAACTTACGAGGGTATTCGATTCCTGTATCAATATTCCGCTGTACTGTTCATTTCTTTGACATGTTTCTAATAACAATAAAACATTATTTGAAATTTAAACAAAAAGAAATAGACCTTTAAGGCCCTATTATAGAAGATAGGAGGAGAGAGATTGATAAGCACATCTAAGGAGAGGGACCTTGGGGTAAGGTGACGAAACAATGCGACAAGATGGTGGCCACAGCCAGAAGGATGCTAGGCTGCGTGAGGACTTACAGCTGCCAAAAGCTGATGTAAATCCTGGTGCCCAACTGTTGGCAGTTGAGCGCAGAAATCCAAGTATTCTATAACATTGCACCTAATTTCCGGGAATGCCCTGACCTGTCCATGCCCTTCCCATGGACACACCCTCTTTAGAATTGCGCACCATGAAATTTAGGCATCCAGTGTTATAGAATAGTGCATAGGTAGATCTACTCTGGCCAGTTAAATTGCCTGTTTGGGGCTAACCAGTTATTTTCAGCAGCACTTAACCGGTTAGGGTCTGATTCTATATATGGCGCCTAAAATTAGAGCGCGTTAGTCAATCACGCCCAAGCGTATTCTAAATACTACATGTATATCTATGCATGGTATTTAGAATACACAGGCATAGTTCATGCAACTGAATCTACTCGCGTCCATTTACGCCAATGAAAAGGGGAATAAATCCCTGTGCATAGATTTATGCGCACTGGCCCATATTTTATAACAATGTCCATTGATTTTGGAACGCTCATGAAATGCCCATTTCCACACCCCTTCTTGCCTGAATGCAGTAGAAGTTAGGTGCAGTACATTACAGAATACACTTAGCAAAGAACGTGCGTAAATTCTAATTTTTGCCAATTAGTGCTTGTTATTGCTTATTAAGAGCTGATAATGCTTAAGAGCTTGTTAAAGCAATTAATCTATGCGCAGTGATAGAATATGCCTAGATTTACGTGTAACTGTGCGTAACTCTAGGCACGCTATATAGAATCCGGGGGGTTAGTGCCTTTGAAAATGTTCGGTTAATACCTCTCTCAAAACTAGCTATTATGGGGATTTTCCGGGAGTGGAGTTGGCTGGTTAAGTGCCAATATTCAGCATTTAACCGGCCAAGGTAACCTCACAATTGGGATCGCATAAAAGTCAGTCCTGTCTATCTTTATGCCGATTAAGTGCTGAATATCACATGCCATGCATGGCCTGGAATTGAATTTCCAGGGATAACGCTGGCAGCAGTCAGCACAACACATTGAGCATTACCAGCTGAAAATCGACCCTATGGTTGGCAAAAAAAGCGTGTGCTTGTTGTCTATATCAAATTTTTGATGACGCACTTCCCAGCTACTGGCAGCACACTGGTTGAAAGCCACCATTTCACACTAGTCAGTATTCAAGAAGAGGTTCTTTACATGTGTAACTGGTCACTTACGTACATAAATGACTAGAAAACTGCCATTTATGGGCTCCTTTTACTAAGCAGCGGTAAGCCCAACGCTATACAGGAAGTACCGCCGGGCTACCACAGCAGCCCGGCGGTACTTCCCCCCCCCCCCCCCCCCCCCTCACAAAAATGTATTTATTTTTGTAGCACCGGAGTGTACCCGGCAGTAATTGGGCAGGTTACCGCCGGGTTAATGCAGGAGTCCTTACCGCCACCTCAATGGGTGGCGGTAAGGGCTCCCCCCCCCTGAAATGGCCGCATGGCAAGTGCTTTACTTGCCGCCCGGCCATTTGCTGTAGGAAAGTGAGACTTCCTTTTTACCAGTTGCAGTAAAAGGAGGCCTCGGCGCAAGTGTAAAACACGCGCTGACACCAGCATCAGACCCCTTTTGCTGCAGCTTGGTAAAAGGGGCCTTATGTGCCTTCCTCCTGCTTAAAACTAAGCAGTTCCTTAACAAGCTATCCCTTTGGCCTTTTCTCCTTTTATCACCACTCCTTTCACCCTGCCTATCTCTCTTTTCCAATGTTTCTGACCATTCTAGTTATTCTCAACTTTTGCTGCTATTCTGTGTTTCTCATTTTCATTGCCTCATACACCAAACTGGGCAGTAATAGTGTTCAGAGGAGAGCTTGACAAATCTCATGTGCCATGTTGCTTAGAAATTTCACTGTCAATCTTATTATCAATCGCAAACAACAAGCGGAGATCCAATTACCAAACACACTAAATCCCAAAGCTTATAAAAATAGTAGGAAGTCTTCTAACATACTTTGGACTAGATATGTCATGCCTAAAAATTCAGTGCCAAAATAAAATTCACTTAGGTGTATTCTATAAAGTACACTTTAATTTAGGTGTACTTTCTATAATAAGCTTAAATTTCTGCATGGTTTGTAGAATACGCCAAGCACCGGTCCACGTGATTAAATTTAGTCAAGGTCAATTATGCCAAGTAAAACCTGCTGTAAATCCCGATACCTAAATTAGGCATAGCGCAGGTATATTCTTTAACTCACATAGATTTTAGAAATGCCCACAACCCACCCATTCCATACTCATAACCATGTACACTTTTCAACTATAGGACTTAGAATTTACGTGCACCATGTTACAGAATACGCTTAGCAAGTAGTCCACGTAAATTCTAATTAATGCCAATTAATTCTGAAAATTGCTTAACATTCAATTATCAGCACTGATTAGCTTGTTAACTAATTAGGTTATGCACATTGTTATGGAATACACTTCGGTTTCCACACAGAAATTTCAGCGCGATATATAGAATCCCGGGGTTAACGTATACACAGCTCAATATTCAAACTCTCTATCACTCTTCACAAAACTCAGCTGGTGGCTCGTTTCACACGAGGGATTTTAACCCCATGATAAATCACAATTGTCAGTGGATTCACTAGAAAAATATTTGACAAAAAAAAATTTGGCTTATTATTTGCATATTTTTATAAATGTCATATTTATAAAAATACGCAAATAATAAGTAAGAAAACTTTTTTAGTGAAATACTCAGGGCTTTTTTTGAGGGGGGTACTTGGGGGTACTGAGTACCGGCACCTTTTACTACTACTACTATTTAGCATTTCTATAGCGCTACAAGGCGTACGCAGTGCTGCACAAACATAGAAGAAAGACAGTCCCTGCTAAAAGAGCTTACAATCTAATAGACTAAAAATAAATAAAGTAAGCAAATCAAATCAATTAATGTGAATGGGAAGGAAGAGAGGAGGGTAGGTGGAGGCGAGTGGTTACAAGTGGTTACGAGTCAAAAGCAATGTTAAAGAGATGGGCTTTCAGTCTAGATTTAAAGGTGGCCAAGGATGGGGCAAGGCGTAGGGGCTCAGGAAGTTTATTCCAGGCGTAGGGTGCAACGAGACAGAAGGTGCGAAGTCTGGAGTTGGCAGTAGTGGAGAAGGGAACAGATAAGAAGGATTTATCCATGGAGCGGAGTGCACGGGAAGGGGTGTAGGGAAGGACGAGTGTGGAGAGATACTGGGGAGCAGCAGAGTGAGTACATTTATAGGTTAGTAGAAGAAGTTTGAACAGGATGCAAAAACGGATAGGGAGCCAGTGAAGGGTCTTGAGGAGAGGGGTAGTATGAGTAAAGCGACCCTGGCGGAAGACGAGACGGGCAGCAGAGTTTTGAACCTAAGTGGGAGGCCAGCAAGAAGCAGATTGCAGTAGTCTAAACGAGAGGTGACAAGGGTGTGGATGAGGGTTTTCCATTGTCTGCTAAATTTGACCCATGGTCCCCAAGTTTTAATGAAAGAGCTCAGGCTCTACACACCAATTCTGCCTTATCATAGATTATGTGACTGGTTACAGGGGGTCTGGCTATTGTGGGGTGGGTCCCTCAATGATCACCCTACCCCTGAAGGGTGGCCTGGCATTTGAGTACTGGCACCTTTTTTGCTAGGAAAACAGCCCTGGAAATACTTTTCCAGTGAGACCAGTGACGATTGAGGTGAGTTATGGGGTAGAAATCCTGCATGTGAAATGAAGAGAGGCTTGCTGACCTGAACATGTACACCCTGGAGGAAAGGAGGAACAGGGGTGATATGATACAGACGTTCAAATATTTGAAAGGTATTAATCCGCAAACGAATCTTTTCCGGAGATGGGAAGGCGGTAGAACGAGAGGACATGAAATGAGATTGAAGGGGGGCAGACTCAGGAAAGATGTCAGGAAGTATTTTTTCACGGAGAGGGTGGTGGACGCTTGGAATGCCCTCCCGTGGGAGGTGGTGGAGATGAAAACGGTAACGGAGTTCAAACATGCGTGGGATATGCATAGAGGAATCCTGTGCAAAAGGAATGGATCCTCAGAAGCTTAGCTGAAATTGGGTGGCAGAGCAGTTGGGGGGAAGAGGGGGTGGTGGTTGGGAGGCGAGGATAGGGGAGGGCAGACTTATACGGTCTGTACCAGAGCCGCTGATGGGAGGTGGGACTGGTGGTTGGGAGGCGGGAAATACTGCTGGGCAGACTTATATGGTCTGTGCCCTGAAAAGGACAGGTACAAATTCAAGGTAAGGTATACACACATGAGTTTGTCTTGGGCAGACTAAATGGACCATGCAGGTCTTTTTCTGCCGTCATCTACTATGTTACTATGTTACTATGAGTCACCAGCTGAGGGTTCTGAAGATTGACAGAGATATTGAATAACTGAGCTGCTAACTGCTAACATTAAGGGCCCTGTTTACTAAGATGCGCTGTTGTTTTTAGCGCACTAAACGCTGGAGACACTCATATATTCTTATGGGTGAGTCTAGCATTAGCACGTGCTCATTTTTAGTGCATTCTAATTTTTAACGTGCACTAAAAACGCTAGCGTGCCTATAGCACAACTTAGTAAACAGGGCCCTAAGTATGTTAGAAGAAACCTTCTATTTTTATAAGCATTGGGATTTAGAAATTTCACTCTGGCATCCGGAATTTGCCTACTCTAAAATCAAGTGCCAGCTCTGTGAGTGCAGTGGGGGCTGGAGTACTCCCAGTACTGAACAAAATTCTGCACTGTGTAGAGGAAGAAACAATTTGTGTTAAATTTAGTACCTCCAATCCTTTTGTAAAGTTGGCTCCTTTAACCACAAATGTTCTTCCTGCCAGATGCTGCTGCTGCAAACAGCTGCTTTCTTTTGGCCTGCATCATGCCACCGAGTTGGAGTCGAATGATACTTTAATTCCTGTGTTGGCTCCTGCAGGTCTAGTGCTTATTATTTTGCCTTCGATACCACAGCTCACTGGTCCAAGTCCCAGGGATCCGGAGACTCTTTTGAAATTTATCACAACCCGTGAGGACCAATATGGCTAAGAGTGCTCTTTTGATTAATATGAAAAGAAAGCTATACCTTCTTTGTACAGATCTTACAGTACCCACGACAACAAATTAGGCAAACCTCAGCACAACACACAGGGAAAAGCCAAAGTACAACTGAAGGACCGCAGGAGAAAAACCAAACATATGTGGGACAAGAAGAAAAAGGAAAGTACAGTACAGTCTCGATTATCTGACCTTCGCTAATCTGACCATCCTGCATATCCGACAGAACCCTCCCCCACAATGATGTCATCACATTTATTGCTATTAAAAATCCTTGTCTTAGAACAATTGTTGAAAATTGGGAACTCTATGCCTTTGTTTATGCATTGTTTGAGGGGTTTATGCAGTGTTTTCTGTATTATCTGACTTTTCACTTATCCGACAACGGGTCGGTCCTGTTTATGTCAGATAATCGAGACTGTACTGTACACCAAGGTAAGTTCATAAAGGCAACAAAAAGTATTATAATAAAAAACATGACAACAGCCCTCTAGGGAAAACAACCTGGGCCCGATATTCAGTGGAACTTATCTGGGTAGGAATAGCTCCAACCTGGGTAAGTTCTGCTCATCGGGCAGTGCCACTGAAAATCTGGGCAAACTGCCTTGACAGTCAGGGTGGAGGCTTCAGAGCCGGGAATTACTCAGTTAACAGCAAAAAGGCTGTCCTAACTTTAACTGGTTAGTTATCTGGGCAAGTGCCAGTGGCTGTGTTATGTCAGATATTCGGTGCCAGTATCAAAGTACTGCCCAGTGCTGAACATCCAACTATAAAGAGCCTGCAGTGGCTACTGTTTCAAAAATACTGACTGCTAATGACTAAATACTGACCCCTAAGGTATATAATAAGGTCACTAGCTGTCTAACAGTCCCTTCAAAAAACATGTATCACGTTTACATAAGTTCTACAGGCCTGATATTCAAAATTAATATGGGACTAACTGGGCATATTCAGCAGCACTTAACTGGATAGTGCTGCTGAAAATGCCCAGTTAGTGCCTAAGCCAAAATCGGTTATTCTGGGAACATTCCAGGGGGTGTAGTCAGTACTAGCCGGTTATGTGTCAATTTTTACCACTTAACCAGCTAAGATAACCACATACACAGGACTGACATGAGGAATCCTATCTTTATGTGTTTTTTTCATAGCTGGCTAAGTGCAGAATATCGCACTTAGCCGGCTATGTTTTGATTGGCTCCATATACCTGGAAATTCATGCCAGAGCCTGGACATGGACCAGCAGTGAATTTCCAGGGATAACACCAGCAGAGGATGGCAAAAGGCTGATTGGCTCCAGTTGAATATTGAGCCCTATATGTACATTTTCCTATTTTCTATTTCTATTTTTTTTAATGTGCACATCTCAAATACAGCACAGGGCACAGAGGGTATAACTTGCCCTTAAAGGCGGATAGAAAATATCTCTGGGGTAATTTAACATTGAAGAACATTCTGACTCCTGAATTCTTCTGCAACTCTGCCCCAATTAAATTTACCTTCAACCAGTTTTGCCAATGTACAGACATCAATGTGTTTCAACTCACGTGGAGTGCACCTCAGACTCATGCCAATGAAGACTATCTCAAAATTATTCCCAGCTGGGAATAATTTGGGGCATGTTTTAAGGTTCCTGCACATCAAAAAAATTTTATCCTATTTTGATTTATTGGATGAAGACTATCAGGCATGTACCATGTGTGCAGACACAAAGATTCGGAAGTGAGGAGATAGCTTGAGAGAATGAGTTCCCAAGAAAGTGCTAACCGTACAAATTGTGCTAGTGAGAAGTAATTTTAAAAATGTCAATTAAGCAAGTTTAATTACTTAGGGGCCTTTTTACTAATCTCTAGTAAGCATTAACGCATGCTTGCCGCAGTGAAAAAGTGCTTACCGCAGGGCACGGTCAGGTGTCCCGCTGTAATTTTTGGCATATGAGCACGCTACCCACGTGCTAAAAAATAAAATGTATTTTTAACGCTGGGGGTGGGTCAGGGGGTGGATAGTAGGCATGTACTGCGCTAATCGGTTATCACAGTTACATCTCCGCACATGGTTAGTGCATGAGCCTTTACCACCTACAAAACTGGTGTCGGTAAGTGCTCATGCACTAATGGTGTAGAGGAGTAGCTAAATGGTTAGTGCAGCGGACTGAGATCCTGGGGAACTGGATTCGGTTCCCACTGCAGCTCCTTGTGACCCTCGGCAAGTCACTTAACCGTCCATTGCCCCAGGTACAAAAAATGTAGATTGTGAGCACACTAGGGACAGAGAAAGTACCTGCATATAATTTATTTATTTATTTATTTATTTATTTGTTGTATTTGTATCCCACATTTTCCCACCTATTTGCGGGCTCAGTGTGGCTTACAATAAGACTTGAATAATAGACATACATTTGTTACGACTAGGTTATGGATTACATTGAACAGAGTTGTGCGAGACATTCAAATATCCTTAGTAGTATAGCAGTGGGACAACAACATAGAGACATTAGAAGGAGACAATGAGAGAAAAAAGGGCATTATTAGGCACCTAGGCATATAGTGTACATAGTTCCATGGATGAATGTATGATTGACTGGATAAAGGGATGATGGATCAGATGTGGATGTGTATTGCATTGTGAACAGTGAGTAGTTTCTATGTGTTTTGGCTCTTTCCGTAGGTTTGTTCAAACAGGTGTGTCTTCAGTAGTTTACGGAAGGAGGCTTGTTCATTAATCATTCTTAGGTTGCGTGGTAATGTATTCCAAGACTTCGTGCTCTTGTAGGAAAAGGTAGACGCGTGTATCGTCTTGTACTTCAAGCCCTTGCATGTTGGGTAGTGGAGGTTGAGGTGAGTTCGGGATGATCTTTTGGCGTTTCTAGGTGGTAGGTCTATTAAATCAGACATGTACGCTGGGGCTTCACCATAAATGATCTTGTGGACTAGTGTGCAAGTTTTAAAAGTAACGCGGTCCTTGAGTGGAAGCCAATGTAGTTTCTCTCGTAGTGGTTTTGCCCTTTCATATTTAGGTTTTCCGAAGATGAGCCTGGCTGCTGTGTTCTGGGATGTTTGAAGTTTCCTCAGTATTTGCTCTTTGCAGCCTGCGTATAATGAGTTGCAGTAGTCCAAGTGGCTAAGGACGAGGGATTGCACTAGGCTACGGAAGACGAATCTTGGGAAGAATGGTCTAATCCTTTTCAATTTCCACATGCTGAAGAACATCTTCTTGGTTATGTTATTTGCGTGAGTTTCGAGTGTTAGGTGGCGGTCGATAGTCACTCCAAGGATTTTTAGCGTTTCAGAGATTGGAAGTTTTAGGTTTGGTGTATTTATCACGTTGAATTCAGTTGTGTTGTATTGGGAGGTGAGTATCAGGCATTGGGTTTTTTCTGCGTTTAGTTTCAGGCGGAATGCATCTGCCCATGTGTTCATGATGCGTAGACTTTGGTTGATTTCGCTGGAGATTTCTTTGATGTCTTGTTTGAATGGGATGTATATGGTTACATCATCGGCGTATATATATGGGTTGAGGTTGTGGTTTGATAGGAGTTTTGCTAAAGGGATCATCATTAGGTTGAAGATAGTTGGAGAGAGAGGTGATCCTTGTGGGACTCCACATTCAGGTATCCATGCCTTGGACGTGCTTGAATTTGATGTGACTTGGTACGAGCGCAGGGTTAGGAACCCCTTGAACCAATTCAAGACATTTCCTCCGATGCCAAAGTATTCAAGTATGTGTAGTAGGATTTCATGGTCGACCATGTCGAAGGCGCTGGACATGTCAAATTGTAGTAGGAGTATATTGTTGCCGGTTGCAATTATTTGTTTGAATTTGGTCATAAGGGTGACTAATACTGTTTCTGTGCTGTGATTCGAACGGAATCCTGATTGGGCATCGTGCAGTATTGAATGTTTGTCTAGATAGTTTGTGAGTTGTTTGGTAACCATACCTTCGGTTATCTTGGTTATTAGTGGTATGGATGCAATTGGCCTGTAGTTGGTTATTTCGCTCGTGTTTTTCTTTGTGTCTTTGGGAATTGGTGTGAGTAGGATTTTTCCTTTTTCTTTTGGGAAGAGTCCATTTTGTAGCATGTAGTTTATGTGGTTTGTTAGGTTTATTATGAATTGTTGAGGAGCAGTTTGCATGAGGCTGTTTGGACATATGTCTAGTTTGCAGTTGGATTTGGCATATTTTTTGAGAGTTTTAGAGATGAGTTCTTCTGGTAGTAGTTCAAATTCGGTCCAGGTTCTGTCTGCTGGGTGTGTTCCTTCTTCTGGATCTAGACAGTCTAGGAGAACGGTGTATTCTATAGGGCTTGCGGGTATTTTGTGTCGTAATTGTATAATTTTCTCCTTGAAGTATTTTGCAAGGTTGTCGACACTTGGTATATCTTTGCCGTTGGTTGTAACAGGTGTGGTGTCTAACAGTTTGTTTACGAGGTTGAAGAGTTTATGTGTGTCTTTGTAGTTTGGTCCTATTAATGTTTTGTAGTGTAATCTTTTTGTTTGTTTGATGGTGTATTTGTATTTTCTTCGAAGTTGTTTCCAGTCGTTTAGTGTTTGTTCATCTCTCTTTTTGTTCCAGGCTCGTTCAAGTCTCCTGACTTGTGTTTTCAGTTTTTTCAGCTCTTCGTTGAACCATGGATTTGCATTTTTCCTGTGTGATGTTCTGGTTTGGGCTGGGGCGATTTTGTCTAATGTTGTTATGCTTATATCGTCCCATTCTTGGAGGAATTGGATGGTGCTAGCGTTTGTAGTCCATTCGCTTTGGTGGATCTGTTGCCAGAATATAATGTGTACAACGCTGCATATGTCTAGTAGCGCTATAGAAATGATTAGTATTAGTAGTAGTAAAATTAGCGTGTGGCCATTAATGCTGGAAATAGAAAAATCAGCCATTTTACCCACACGGTAAAAATGGCCTTAACGCATGAAAATGACTACTACTACTACTACTACTAATAGCATTTGTATAGCGCTACCAGACACACGCAGCATTGAACATTTGACATAGACAGTCCCTGCTCAAAGAGCTTACAATCTAGATAGAACAGACAGACAAGACATTAACGGGCAAGGGAATTAATGGGTAGAGAGGAGGAGGGCGAATAAGTAGTGGTTAGGAGCCAAAGGCAGAAGTGAAAAGGTGGGATTTCAGCATAGATTTAAAAACAGGTAGAGAAGAAGCTAGACGTATGGGTTCAGGAAGACGGTTCCAGGCATAAGGTGTTGCAAGATGTAAGGAATGAAGTCTGGAGTTAGCGGTGGAGGAGAAGGGGGATGATAAGAGAGATTTGTTCAGAAAGCGGAGTTCATGGGGAGGTATGTGGGGAGAAATGAGAGAGGAGAGGTAATGAGGGGTCATGGAGTGGATGCATTTGAAGGTCAGTAAGAGGAGTTTGAACTGTATACGGAAGCGGACAGGGAGCCAGTGAAGTGATTTGAGGAGTAAGCACAAGTTAAGGTCACTTTTTACTGCAGCTTAGTAAAGGGGCCCCTTAGGAAGCAATTTTATAAACTTTATTTATGTATTTAGTTATAGGGCCAGATTCTATATATGGTGCTTAAAAAATCCACACAGAAAACAATTCCGCCTATGCGTATTCTATAAGAATTAGGCGCAGTATATAGAATACACTTAGTTGACATACCAGCGCCTAAAACTCCACGCCTCCATTTACACCAACATAAATGTTGCGTAAATCCCTGAACGTAGATTTACATTGCGTGGGCCATATTCTATAACAACGTACGTAAATTTTGGAATGCCCAGAAAACGCCCATTTCTCTGCCCATGACCCTGCCCCTTTTGAACTGCATGCATTAGAATTTAGGCGCAGTCCATTACAGAATACACTTAGGAAGTCTTTTACTAAAGCTTAGCTCAAATTATCTGCAGCAGGGCCCATAGGAATAAAATGGGCCCTGCTGCAGATAACTTGAGCTAAGCTTAGCGATTTGTGCATGTAAATTCTAATTATTGCCAATTAGTGCTCATTATTGCTTGTTAGGTGCTGTTAATAACGCTGATTAGCTTGTTAAGCCAATTAAGTTACGCACGTTGTTATAGAAAATGCTTAGATTTCAGCACAGAATGCTAAGCACGGTACATAGAATCTGGCCCATAACCCACACAATTCTTAATGGGGAACACACACAAAAAATAAAATATTTAAAAAATATATTAAAAAATATTGACATAAAGTAGTGATCTACTGCTTCTACATACATGTTACATGTAATATGATGTTTTCAAATTTTTCATTAATGACTGAATGAGAATATTTTTAGAGCACCACCCAGTATATAGGTAACCAGCTTCTGAGACATACAGTGATTCACCAGGTGGGCTTTTATGGGAAATACTGAGAAAACATTAGGTCAATCAATAAATCAAGCAATGCAGCAGGAAAAAGAAATATTCACAACAGATCGGTAAACAGAAGAGTGGTAGACAGTCAGTGTGACACATTCTCACTGAATTCATCAGAGTACATCAAAGAGTTATGAAAATAGATTATGGAATAATTTTGTGTCAGAAATCTAAGAAATAAACATGCAGCATCTTTCTGTGGTGTGATCATGGATGCACTAAAGCTGGGAAAACATTCAAAATGCAGATTGCTGTGAAGCACTCATATTAGCATTTCAAGTGTCAAAGAACAGGATACCGACCAGTCTCCCCAAGTACTGTCAAATGAATGTTAGTACTGAGAGAAAGGTAAATCAGAAAAGTATTGTGTGATTCCTCACTTAAAAAAAGAGACCGTCCTTATCCAGTCTTCTCCTCACTATCCCACTGGTTTAATGGGGAAGCCTGTTTTGGGAGGGGTGGGGGTCCTTAGGCTTATATATCCACTAGTATATTGTAGGGGATTTGGGTTTAGCTCATATCATTACAATAGTAGTTCAAGGTGAATTACATGGTGGATATTTCCTTGTCCCTGGATGACTCACAATCTAAGTATGTACCTGGAGAAACAAAAGGTTCAATTACTTGCTAAAGATCAGAAGAAGCAATGGCTTCCCTGGCTTTCATCTGTAACAGTTGTTAGGGCTTTTTTAAAATTATTATTATTAGGCACATGAACCAATCAGAATTTGGTCACAGCTCACACATACTGTGTGAAGCAGGTATCCATCTGTCTGCATCTGCTTTCTGATCATTACATCCAGAAAGGGAAGGCATCCATTGATCTCAGTTTCCATGGTGAACTTTATGTTGGGTGGGAGGAACAGATGGAAGCCTGGGTCACACAGTATACAGAAAACCCACCCAAAACAACCATTTACATGCAGAGTCCCACTACCATCTGGCCACTAAAAAAGAAGTGTCCTACGTAAACTAGTAAATAGAGCACTAAGGGTTTAGAATTCGCACAATCTTCAGAAAGAAAAGGACATACTCCATTCTTAGCTAATATCTAAAGTAAAAGGGCCACTTCTTGAGCCCTAAAACCTGGACAACCCAGCTTGCGAAATCAACAACAACTATTAGATGATGACCCCATGACAGAACAAACACTTGCAGTGCTCCCCTATGTCCAAGAAGTGACAGACCGTATAGGAGAACTGCTAAAGAAGAATAATATCAAAACAGCCTACAGTGCACCAAAAAAGCTGGTATCTGCACTGACAAATGTGAAAGACCAGCTACTTCTGTTCCAACCCAAGAAGTGTATGAAATCCCATGCAGTTGAGGCCAATCATACATTGGTGAAACCAGACACATCATAGAGGAAAGGCTACAATAGCGTAAAAGACACCACAAGCTCTGCAGCATTGAAAATCAGCTGTAGCTCTTCATGCTAAGGCAACTGGTCATATGATTAGATTTGAGGACACAAACATCTTGGAGAAAGAAGATTGTTGTTGGCCATGAAGAATCAAAGAGGCAATAGAGATAACAAGGCACACTAATAACTTCAATGGAGATAAAGGGATCATCCTAAACAAAGCATGGCAACCGCTCATCCAAAAGGAATTTAGCACAAAAAGGACTGGTGCACGGACAAACACCTTCTTCCCCTCTCCTGAAGTTTTAGAATATGACCTCTCACCTCCAGCAGCAGAACTGTGAATTTCTAGCCTCATTCCTACCAAAATTTTAAATTGTGGCCAACGAACATTCCCCTCCAAAATTCAAATTTGTGACCAACGACCTTACCCACCATAATTCAAACTTGTGACCAATGAACTTTCTCGCCTTAGTTCACAAATATGTGCCCAACAGACTTTCCTGCATCATTTTCCCACCAAATTCTCCTTTTTTCCTGAGGAAATCACCCACCTGAAACCCCAGCCAATAAAGTTTGAGAACACACTATATATAAAGACAAACTGCAAACCGCACAGCATACTCTGAAGAAAGTCACAGCACAATGACTGAAATGTCAGTTCCATTTACTCAGACGCAGTAAGACCCAGACAACTGCACAAAAACAGTGCCTGCTCAACAGAGCTTACAATCGATTCAAGGCATACAAACAAGACAGATAGTAGGGAGTTTTCTTTAAGATTAAAACAAAAAATTATTGAACAGGTGAATAAGAGGATAAAAATCAAGGGCCCTGTTTACTAAGGTGCACTAGCATTTTTAGCATGTGCTAAAAATTAGCATGCGCTAACCGTGTAGACATCCATAGGAATATTATGGGCATCTACATGGTTAAAGCGTGCTAATGCTTAATGTGCGCTAAAAATGCTAGCGTGTCTCCAGCGTGGATTAGTAAACAGGGCCCTAAAAGCAGCCTCAAAAAGGTGGGCTTTTAGGCTGTATTTGAATAGGGCCAGAGATGGAGCACAACATGCCAAATCGGAAATTAGCACAGGAAGATAGAAGGTATTGAGTCTGGAGTTTATGGTGGAGGAAAAGATAAGAAAAGCAAAGCAACTGCAGCAGCTCTCGGTTTCTAGGGTAATTTTTCATCACCTGAAGATCAAGATCAGAGCATCAGTGCAGGATTGAAAACTGCCCTCTTAGGAACTGGGCACAGTGATACAAAGCAGTTGCCCAGTATCTGCACAGTAATTTGTCTCATCCTTCCAAAATTCCACATCTATTGCTCTAGGTCAGCACTTCTCCAAATGGGACCACAACATTTGCATCTGGGCTCACAAGCATGGTGGTGTCAGCCCAACTTGCATGTGCTTGATGGGAGGCGGGTGACTATGGTGACATCAGAATCAGTGTTACCTGTGGGCCTGGAGTAGTGGCATGAGAGCCAAGGTAGGGCTGGAGGGCCACATGATTGTTGTTCTGCTACAATAGGGTCATGAGCACATAGAGTTTGGGAAACACTGCTCTAGGCTTCAAACCCCTGCAATCTCTAGAAGCAAATAAACCACACAGGAAGATGTATGCTAGTAACATCGTTTGCAAAAATTGCTATAAGAGCTGGAGAAGGGAAAGAAGCATGGGAAAATAACAGAGAGGGTGCACCTGCAGTAGTCATCTGCTGAGCTTCCCTTGCCTCTCCTCCTGTAGCACTATTGTAATCAAGGATATTATCACACCTATGGCTAGGCGGACACTGATGGGCAGTAGAACAGTGGAAGTTAACTGCCACCAGAGCACCTGTTTACTGCAAACAAGAGGCATAGATTGAGGCATAAGCAACATACGCAACTGCCCAGGGCACTGCATTTTGAAGGTGCCAAATACCCAGGCCAAAGGGAACCCTATTCCTTCTTGCTTTATGCCATGCACATATGTTGCTTCAAAGGGACATTACTGTGGCCTTCCTCTGCGCCTCTTCTGGCTGCATAACATTTGGGATCTCTGACACCCCCATCCTTGCCCCCACTCTCTGGGATCTATCGCTGTTGTCTGATCTTGCCTTTAATCAAACCCTGGCAATTAACCAGATGGCCATCCGCCATGGGCAGAAGGAAGAGCAGAGTTGCAGGTGGCAGAGTCAGGCCTCAACAAGAGGTAATATAATCCTTTCTGCCCTGGCTTCAGTACAGTGAAAGGAGGAAAGGCTGGGACCCCACCAACCTTTGAAAATAAGGTCTAACCCTCTTCCCTCCCCAAGTCATGAGTCAGAATGGCAGCACTCAGGCTGGTGGCCTGAGGAGACACAGACAGCACAGGCTAACAGAAGCAACATGAGAAAGCTAAATTCATTGCAGGCCACAAATCACTGACCATTAAAGCTTAACTGTTTCTGATCAGTCCTGCTTTAATTGTGTCTTACCCTCCCTCCACCTCATCTGCTGTACCCAATGAATCCAAGGTTACCTCCTATTACTTCAAAGTGGTGAGTGAGCAAGAACATTAGCAGATCAATCTTCAGAGCTATAATTCACCGCCACTAGTCTTCAAAAGGAGAATCTGCTTAATTGGGATCGGTGTCATGCCAGTAAATCAGAGCACGCTTCTCAGCTTCACTTCCCACCAGTCAACTCCATTAATACACATATATCAGAAATAAACATGTTTGCTAGGATTCTTCACTTTTCTTCTGATCTCTTTTGCAACTTCTGATGCACAATAATTGTGTTCAGTCTTTTTAAAAGCTCCTCAGGGTCAGCCTCCTTAGTTCCAGACATAAGCCAGTCTCAGTTATTGAGGTAGGGATCATCTTCAGGAACTTGTTTAAATGCCATCCTGAGAAATCCAAAGGAAGGATCTGGAACAACGAGGTAAAGTGTGACTTCTCCAGGAGATCTGGAAAATTTGAATGGATGAGGCTACAATAAGTGTGCCTTTTATTTCTACCAAAGCATAAGAAATGACACCATTACAGAGATGCCAAATTACCAAGTTTCAGGCTGGAAATTTTGGGACAATCCTGGATTTCTGACCACTCCATCCTCATTTATTATGGGCCTTGCAGCACTCATTTCAGTGGGCAGGATCAAGCACTACAAATCTCACACTGTTTTGGGATGTAAGTCCAAAACCAGGAGTGACCAAAACATCTCCAGCCTGGAACTGGATAACTTGGCCTCTCTGAGGTTTTTCTCCTCTTATTAAGTTACTATGGGAACTCAACTTGTTGTCTGTATCAGTCTGTCAGGGAACAGGGTTGTGGGCTGCCACTGACAAGAGGCCCCTTTGGGAGAAACCAAAAGAGAATGCAGTCCAGAAAGCTGGTTAAAGGCCGTCTCGGAGATGGGGTGGTCAGAAATCCAGGACTGTTCCAAAATGTCCAGCCTGGAACTGGCGTATTGTGGCATCTCTGCAGTTATGTGACAGAAATAAAGGCATTTAAACAAGAATGTCATAAGGAAGAACAGAGCCATTCAATGGGTCAGGGTGATACATTTGAGTTTCTTGGAGATACTGCAGCTATAAAGGCACTCCATGCCCTCACTGTCAGCTTAGCAGACTCAATCTGTTTCCCTTGGGAACAGCGTCATTTTAAATAATTAAGCAAAAGTGCAAGCTGGAATGTGAACATACTACACTGCTATTACCCACTTCTGTATATGCATCTTTTTAAGCTTTTCCTGGCTGCTCAGCCTTTTCTTAGCCTATTCCAGCTTCTTGAAGATCCTGTCTACCTGGCCTTGCAAGTTTCCCCCCAGCCATTATATCAGCAACCAGTTGCCATGCCCATACATGCAAAACCTGCAAATTTCCAAAACAGGGCTTGCCAGTGATCAAGGCAGAGGGTAGGAGGGACCTATCTGAAATACTTGATGTAAAGTCAGTGATACTAAAAGTACTTGCAATGCTGGTCCTGGAATTTTGAAAGGGAACCTCCACAGGGAGTTTTACTTTTAAATTTTGCTTCAAGCCAGTGGTCATAAAATATACAGTTGACTTCCATGGGGAGGCTGAAAGGAAGAGAGAATGATGGAGGAACTGGAAAAAAAGAGAGGTTGAGACTGCTGGGAAGGACTGGGAAGACGAGAGGGACTGGTGGGGAGAGGTACGAAAGACAGTGAAAGTGAGAGACTGATGGGGAGAGGCTATAAAGTAAAAAGCTGATGGGTTGGTAGCTGAAGGAAGAAAGAGAGCCTAGTGAGAAAGCACTCAGGGAGAGCATTACTGGTGGGGATCGGCTGGATACAGTCACTGTAGTACAGTAAGAGAGACTGGTGGAGGGATGACAGAGAGATTAACAAAGAAGGGTTGTAAAGAGGATCAAGATTGAAGGAGGAATGAGAGAGAGAGAGAGATAACAAAGAAGGGCCATAAAGGAGATCGAGACAGGAGGAGGGATGAGAGAGAGTAACAAAGAAGGGCTGCAGAGGGGATCGAGACAGGAGGAGGAATGAGAAAGATTAACAAAGAAGGGCTGCAGAGGGGATCAAGATTGGAGAAGGAATGAGGCCCAGATGATCAAAAGCCCTGCGCTGTTCCAAACAGCGCCCTAAAAATAGCGCCGGGACAGCACAGGGCTTTTCTGCATCGATGATCAAAGATAATGCATGCAAATCTAAGCAGCGCTATTATCTTTGATTATCATGTTGAAGTGTGGGAGAATTGCGCCCGAGCATGCGCTCAGCACAATCCTCCCGCACTTGTTTGACAGGTCTGGGCTGTCAAAAGCCCAAACCTGTCAAACAGCCTGGCCCGAGGCCCGAACAACGAGGCCCCCCCCCCCAAACCTCCAGAAAACGTCGTGGCCGCCGCCACCAGCCAAACCCTCGCCCACCCTCCCACCCAGCAACGGGGGTGGGGGCTGGAGGATCGGTGGTCTCCAGCCCCCAAAACCCCCAGAAATCGTTCTTCCATCGACGGGGGTGGGGGCTGGAGGTCCGGTGGACCTCCAGCCCACCCCAAAATCCTCCCCCCAGCGTTGTCTTTAAATTCCCTGGTGGTCCGTGGTGTCGTGACACCCCCCTGGCCCCGTCCCGGCCCCCGAGCGGCCCCCCTACCTTGTGTTGGAGGAGGGACGCAGCCTGCCTGCCTCCCTCCTCTTCCAGTCAGTCGACATCCAAAATGGCGGCGCCCAGCACCGCCCACTGCATCCTGGGATGCACTGGGCGGGGCTACAGACCATGTAAGGGAGCGATTCCCTTACATGGTCTGTAGCCCCGCCCAGTGCATCCCAGGATGCAGTGGGCGGTGCTGGGCGCCACCATTTTGGGCTACGACTGACTGGAAGAGGAGGGAGGCAGGCAGGCTGCGTCCCTCCTCCAACAGAAAGGTAGGGGGGCCTGGAGGGGGCCGGGACGGGGCCAGGGGGGTGTCACGACACCACGGACCACCAGGGAATTTAAAGACAATGCTGGGGGGAGGATTTGGGGTGGGCTGGAGGTCCACCGGACCACCAGCCCCCCCCCCCCCCCCCCCCCCCCCGTCGATGGAAGAACGATTTCTGGGGGTTTCGGGGGCTGGAGACCCACCGGACCTCCAGCCCCCCGTTCGAGTTTGCCTTGGGGGGGAAGGGGGGCCTGCCAGCATGCAACTGCATGCTGGACAGAGCTCTCCATTCCTCCCCAATGATCCGCAAAATCTAACGCCAGCTCGGAGCTGGCGTTTTATTTTGCTGCGGCCAGCGACCCAATCTTTGGCGCTCTAGTAGCTGATCATTGGGGATGAATGCATTAAGTGCCAATTAGCATGCATTTGCAACCTAATTGAGCTAGAAGCCCTGTTTAGCATGCATTTGCATGCTACTTGCGCTGAGAGCCCTCGAGTACGCTGTTTCAGGCGCTCGAGGGTTCTGATCATGGGTCGGCTGCAAACTCTGGCGCTAGTATGGCGTTAACAGCCTCTAGCGCCACAGTTTGCTTTTGATCATGAGGGCCTGAGAGAGAGAGGTTAACAAAGAAGGACAGTAGAGGGGATCGAGACTGGAGGGAAAAAGCATCCTCCACACCGGAAAACTTGGGAACTCCAGTGGCACATGATTCTTAAAGTGTGTTCAGTGGTTTGACAGTTTTTGATCCTGACCTTCTGTTTTCAGCGATTGTTCCTGTACATCTTATTGATGCATGATTTATTTTATTTCATTTTAATTAATCTTGAAATGTGTTGGCTCAGCAAATACATACCTCTTTCTATTTCATCAGAATCTTCATCAGATGTTACAGTAATTACCGGTAAGGAAAATTATATTCCTAATAGACCCTGAACCCTGCCTTCCTTGAAAAATGGAAAGACCAGCAATTTTAAACTATCAATTGTTTAAGGATAAACCATCAGCATGATATAAATCAATATAAGTACATAAGTACATAAGTAATGCCATACTGGGAAAAGACCAAGGATCCATCGAGCCCAGCATCCCGTCCATGACAGCAGCCAATCCAGGCCAAGGGCACCTGGCAAGCTTCCCAAACGTACAAACATTCTATACATGTTATTCCTGGAATTTTGGATTTTTCCAAGTCCGTTTAGTAGCGGTTTATGGACTTGTCCTTTAGGAAACCGTCCAACCCCTTTTTAAACTCTGCTAAGCTAACTGCCTTCACCACTTTCTCCGGCAACGAATTCCAGAGTTTAATTACACGTTGGGTGAAGAAAAATTTTCTCCGATTTGTTTTAAATTTACTACACTGTAGTTTCATCGCATGCCCCCTAGTCCTAGTATTTTTGGAAAGCATGAACAGACGCTTCACATCCACCTGTTCCACTCCACTCATTATTTTATATACCTCTATCATGTCTCCCCTCAGCCGTCTCTTCTCCAAGCTGTATAGCCCTAGCCTCCTTAGTCTTTCTTCATAGGGAAGTCGTCCCATCCCCGCTATCATTTTAGTCGCCCTTCGCTGCACCTAAAAGGGCGACTAAAATATGTTTGGAAACTGAAACTGTTGAATGCTCCTTCAGTGAAATCAAAGTGTCAACAACTTACCAGACTTGGCTTTCTGATACAGATCAGGTCATTCTATCTCAGAAGTATCCTTCAGGTTACAAACTAATGTCTCAGCATCATTGCTCTGGGAGAGGAGGGGGAGTAGCACTTATCATTCTTCACTCCTTTTGTTCTGCCCCCATATTCATGGAGGCAGGGTGCTTGTTGTTTATATGCATTTTGTGCTCTTTAAGTAGGATAGGACTACAAAGTGATGCAATTGTAGTTCTCTTGTGATAGGCTCTTCCTGAACACCTGTTCCCTGTGCCTTGTGGGACTTTTCCTATTGGCTGGCCCTTTGTCCCTGTGCATCATGGGCTGTAGCATGGCCATTCTCTCTCCATTGAATGAAAGGAATCTGCCTGTAGCATACTGGTTAAGAACTGCACTGTGCTTTGCTGCTTTAAACCTTTCAAAAGTCTTGTAACATCATCAAATTTTCACTATTTAAAAATATTGACAGCATCTACTCTTCAGCTAGTGCTGAGATTTCCTGGCTTCACTGGTATACAGGATGAGCTGGTAGAGAACAGACTCCCAGTTCTGCAAGGCAGAGACTCTTGTCCAGTACCTCTGACTGTAAGTTATTTTCTTTTGTTTGAATTTGCATTAAAGAAGATTTTGGTTCAAGAGTTCTGAGTCTTCACAGTGATGTTCAATACTCTGGTTTAGCTGACAGTCTAGCTGTGTGTTGAGACAGCACTTTTACAAGGACTGTACATCTTTAATCAAGAGAAGCAAGAAATCTATCAAATTCTATAAAGAGCGGAAAAGGTTTGGCATCAAGTTGCAATGTGCTAAGCATAAATTCTATAATGGCATAAGTCAACATTTAGGCACACCCACTTATGCCATGTCAACAGCAAATGTTAGTGTGCATAATGCAGTACTTTAGCATGTAACTTATAACAGTATTCTGTAAGTTACATGTGTAAATGTTGGCCCCACCCATGCCCCCTTGCATCTGCACACTGAGTTACGCGCTAAGGGGCTAATATTCAGACTACAGGAGTTAAACCGGCTAACTCCCTCAGTTGGCACTAAGCCCAGATATTCAATACTGGGCCGTTTCCGGTGACCAGCATTGGATATCCGGTTTATTTTGCGCCGGTTTAAAGATAACCGCCTAAGTCAATATTCAGACTTAGTCAGATAACTTTAAACCGGCCAAAGATATACCAGGTTTGAAACCCATTTTTTTTTTTTTAAATCGATGGATAGCTGGTTATATCGTCTGATATAACCAACTATCCACTATCTTCTAACCGGGGATATTCAGCGGGGGATAACCTGTTATCCCATGCTGAATATTGGCAGATAGCCAGTTAAGCACTATTTAACCAGTCAGCAGCCATTCTGACTGGTTAAATAGCACTGAATATTGAGGGGTAAGATTATAGAATACAGCTTAGTGCCCAACTCACTATAAAATTATGTGCACACTTGCCCATGGATTTTATAAAGGCCACCTGAAGTTGTGCATGGATCCCAGATCTGCACATAAACTAATTAATGCACTGTTAACAATCAATAATTGGAAGTCATTTGGGTGTACATGCAGATCTGCTCTGCACCCTATTCTATAAAATGTGTACCTATATTTTATAGCTTACACCTCTGATGGAGGCGTGGCCACGGAAAGGATAATGGTGGGTCAGGGGCGTTCTCAGAAATTCGGCGTAATCTTATAGAATAGGGTCATTTATGCACCCAACTGCCATTAGTTGTACACCAGCATTTACACCAGTTTTCAGCAGGCGTAAGTGCCATGCCCAAAGTCAGCGCGAGATCTGTGCTAAGCTACTATTCTGTAAAGAGCGCTCCACGCACAGCGCCCTTTGCAGAATACTAGTTTAGCACAGATGTTCCCAATGCCTAACTTTGGGCACCTTTTATAGAATTCCCCGTTGCTATGCAAATATAGGCGCCAAGTTATAGAATCAGGCTCAGGGCGGTGTGTGGGTCAAGGGGCAACTTCTCCAGAAAGCAGTAATACTAACTTTCTCTGGAGAGCTATCTGAATAACTCTTTGAATATCAGCGCTCCTTGTTCTGCACGGATATTCACTGCTGCTGAATAGCCATCAATAATTTAAGATGTATGGCCAGAATTTAGGGGGAAAAAACCACCGCTAATTGCAGAGTTTAAATATAGACTTGTAAGTCTGTATCCTACTAGAGTTCCAGTTCAGTCTCCATCAGAGCCAACTCTGCTGGTTTCTCAAATTAATGCTAAATTTACCCAATGACTAATGGTGGGTGATTTTAACATACATGCTACTACTACTACTATTTAGCATTTTTATAGCGCTACAAAGCGTACAACATGCAAAGTTTTCTATAATTGGCCATGCCCTGGATTTTGCTTTTTTTATCTGTTCAGCTACTCAGTGAGTGGACAACCGCAAGCAACAGATTATATACTGGACAATTTTTATTTCTGGTTTGACTAAGTCAAATCTTTTCATTATAAGGGAGAAGGTTGACCTTCTTGGTTCGTCAGAACATGCTTTTGATGTCTTTTTTTATTTTAAATGTATAAAAGAACCTTATTTTACCATAAAGACAGTACCATAAAGGGAAGGTGTCAACAACTTGCAGAATGATATAGAACAAATCACTAACATTTGCAAATTATTTTTATTACTATTTAATAAGCCAACCAAATCTAATAGCTATAACAGATCCCAACAAACTTCCATTGATATTGAATCCACCCCCCCCCCCCCCCCAACCTCTTTATTCCATTCAGACTGAGACTATGGGGTGTTGAAGCCCATATGAATCTACCTCAGAGCTCTCTCTTTATTTACTATGGAAAAAATTATTCAAATGCAAACAATTTTCCCTGGTATGAAGTACAATATTTTCTAGGAAATTTCAAGAAAAAATGTATTATCCAAAGCAATTTGCTGAGGGCCTCAGTAGAAGATATTTGTATCTCTCCACTTGAGTGTGGAGAAAAACGTCAGGAAAAGCATTCATTTCTAGAAGCAAGATAATCTTAAGGCAACATTAAAGAGGCAATAAAGTAGCTCTATTGGTTGACTCCTCATCAGAAGTCTCAAATAGATTGGTTGGATTCACTGTATCTTGAAACAATAATTGATTCATTCTACCCTCATCCACTCTCTGTCTCCTGAAACAATAATTGATTCATCCCACCCTCAACCACTCCCTGTCTCCCTGTATGCAAAATGACTGCGAGGGAGTGGAAAAGACTCTCAGCAGCTTCTGAAGATAATTATGACCCGCTGAGCAAAAAAGTTACAAATAACAGAGGGGCTATAAAAGTTTGGAGGGGCAACTTTAATTTTTAAAAGTTTTGTGTACTATAGGGTCAGTAGAATGGGATTATATGATTTTTTCACATCTTTGATGTTTTTAACGTTCTACAGCCTAAAAAATGCAAATGCCTAAAGTGGAGTTAATTACCTTTTTATTGATAAACATTACTCATTTGTTAAAGATGTAATTAGTCCATACCTGAGGCTGAAATTTGGCAGGATTATGCAGTTGATATCCCTCTGTCTTGTGGTACAAATAAGTCATATACCCCGCTTTTGGTACCTTTTTGTTCAGCAGAGCACAATTATTTAACATTTCATAGGGAGAGATCATTCTATTAGCAGGAAAGTGTTTTGTTTTGTTGTAAATCACAGATTATTAGATTGTACCATATTCTCACAATTTTGCTCTGTGAGATGGTATTCCCCCTAATGAGTGCTGCAATGGAAAATTCTAGAACCACTACCCTCTTTCCTTTACCCTGATGCACACTCCCTCAATACTGCTATCTTGAGATATACATTTCAAAACAGCTGCTCTGGAAAATTTACAAAGTTAGGTCAGGTAACTAGACACCATTTGTGTTAACATTAAACCTGCAAAATTGTAATTAGAGAGATTTCCCAAAGACAAGGAGTAGGAATGCCATCATCACCAACCAGCATATCCAGAAGACATAATTATTGGGGGACACATTTTATGACACTCAAAGGGCCAAAGCACACACCGTCGTGTTGTCGCATGCTTCATCAAATAGTGGCAAAATACGACAGTGCATCGTCCCCTCCCCAGCTTTCACCCAGTCTCACTCTCACTCTTGTAACCCCACACCAGCCTTCACCTAGTCTCACTCTAGCTCCTCATGTAACCCCCCAACCAGTCTTCACCCAGTCTCACTCTCGCTCATGTAACCCCACCATCAAAAGCCTTCACCCAATCTCGCGTTCGCTCGTGTAACCCCCCCCCCCCCAGCCTTCACCCAGTATCACCACCAGTCTTCACCCAATTTATTTTCCCTCACCTGGCTTCAGCTGCAGCAGAAACAGCAGGATTCCTGCTTCCCCTTCATAACTTGGCTCTCTGCTAGCTTGAGCCACCTGGTGCCAGAAGTCTTAGTTGATGTTGCAGATTTATCTCGTGAGACTTGAAACTGCGAGATCAACCCAAACTTCCGGCACAGCACGGCTTATGCTTGCTAAGTTGTGGTGAGGAAGCACCACAAGAATGTGCCAAACTGTTGAGGACCAGAAAAAAAAACACTTGGTGGGCCGGGTTCTGGCCCTTGAGCTGTAGGTTGGACAAGCCTTCTCTAAAGAGTGGAGAATCCTGAAGAAACAGTTACGAGACTATGTTATGAAACTATTTTGTTTTCTGCCTCTGCTTGTAATTTGTTATGGTCATGAAAATTAGCCCCTTTTGCTCAATGAACCTAGGGACAATATTCAGACCACGGGAGGCAGTGCAGCTAACTCCCACAGTGGGCGGTGAGCGCGGATGTTCAATTACAGGATGTTTCCGGTGACCAGCATTGAATATTCGGTTTAGTTTTTGCCTGCATAAACTTGACTGGCCAAGTCAATATTCAGCACTGACTGGTTACCAGCAGTCAAAGATAGGCCTGCTATTTGGGTGGCCTGATTTGGCTACCAAACTTAGCCGGCAATGTTCTGAGTATTCACGGATAGCCAGTTAAGTGCTATTTAACCTGGTTAAATAATGCTGAATATCAGGCAGTCTGAGGTTTAGTAAAACATTTGGTTGAGAATGTAATCTGTTGGGTTGGTCGTGAGCCCTTGAGCCCCGGCCAAGGCCCGCAGATCGCAGACCAAGGCCGGGGGGTGACCGACCCACCACTACACGCCCCCCAACTACCCAACCCCTAGCCTACCCCTACCCCCAGCACCTCAGGAAGAAAGGGAAATAGGCATACAAACGGGCCTCGCGGCCGAACCGGAACCCAGACACTCAGAGCCACTCGTACGGGCCTCATGGCCGAACCGGAACCCAGACACACCCAGAGATGGGGAAAAGGAACACAGGAGTCCCCTCGGGACCCCAAGGTACCAGCCACGTGCTGTACCCCAGCCACAGGGCAAGGGAAAACAAAAGAACCAGAGTGGGGCCACACCCTCCTAGGGGACCAGCGCAGGACCGGGGAACTAAAACAGGAAGCCCCCTAACCCACAGGCGGATGTGGAGACCACAGCCCAAACAACCCCCCCCTGACCTGGGGACCCCGCAGCCCGGGACCCCCACCCCAGGGCAGAGGGGAGAATGAACACACCAACTCCCACAAGCCAAAGACAGGAGCAGTAAACAAAAGGGTACTAGGCCCCAACCAAATACCAGGGGAAAGACACAGCAAAAGAGAAAGGAAACCTCTGATAGAACACCCAGAAGACAGAGGCAGAGCCACAGTACACAGGGGGTTAAACGTACTGAGCCAGCAAGCAGGGACACTAGGGAGAGAGATCCTTCAGTAAACAAACAACCAGAGAGAAAGCTGCCGACCAGCAGCCTGCTGAGTCGGCACGGGAGCACAGCCCCCCACTGATGAGCAAACAAGCAGCTGGCTTCCCACAGAGACCTGCAAGCAGCGAGGGAAAGCCCAGCTGGAGTCAAATGAACTGATTACACCCTCAAATACACGCTGTAACCAGCTATCCCAAACCAAGGGAAGGGAAAGAAACACTGAACAGGAAAACACAGATCAAAGCCAGAGCACAGCACAACATTCTGGCAGAGAACTGCCCAGGCTTTTAGTCACAAAGAAATGTAACGCCAAAGCAGGGAAAGCAGAAACATGCAGGCTAAAGTACTACCCACTGACGTCAGTACAAACCCTGGCAGCCAATCAGGAATGAAGTCCACCCCCTTCCCCTGCCAGACCGGCAGAATCATAACAGAGAACTCTAATTGTGGCTTGGACTAAATTATTGTGTGCCACTGGAATGAACAGTGTATGGATTGTTTTGTGCCACTGGCCCCCAGTGCATACTGGTCTTGACCTGGACCTATCAACAAACTTCTAAAAACCTGACTAAAGTAACCCATCTATGGATTATCATGGTGAGAAAAGGGTTACATAGGAATCTATCAGGCCTTGATTTGGCTAACTTTTATTTCAGGATATAGTTTAAACTTTTTGCTTTCTCTGGATTTCTCAATCAGTTTTCATGGTTGATTTATATCATTATTTCTGCTTTGTTCTTGAAGTTAATTTAGGAATAAAAAGTCTTTTGTGTTCTCTCCTAGACAATCATGTAAGTGATGTAAAGGATTTTCATATAATATCTTTTGATTTACTTTCCCTGAAAGAGATGAAACTATTATAGATGTTTCCAAACCGTCTGGCAATCATACAAACCATACAAATCTATGCATGGGTGATTAAACAATGCAAAGACATTTTGGTTTAGTCAAGGAATGCCATTGTGAATACCTCTCTTAAAGACATTTTACATAGAAATTGAAGGAGAATATTATCTGGCCTTTATTAAAGAAACCAAACTCTGATACCACCCAAGTTGGAGCTGAGACCATTGCTCAATCTGCCCTTTTTGGCCAAATTGATTGAAGATGATATTTCAGGTCAGCTCACCTATATTCTAGAGGACAAAACCCTGTTCAATTTGTGCCAGCCTATCTTTCAGGCAAGTTTCCATGCACAAGCATCTTTACAAGCACCTTTTAGACAATCTACCTAGATGCTCTAAGGGTCGAGAATTGATGGATCTGTCATCAACCTTTGACACAGTTGACTATTCTAGTCTGATGAGCCATTTACAGGGCAGAGAGAGTCAGGGATGAATGTTGGGCTGCTTTAAATCTTTTCTCAAGGACAGAAAGCAAAAGGCGATAATTGCAGGAAAGTTTTATTATACTTGGGAATTGGAATGGACAGTGTTCCAGTGCTCTGTGCTTGCGTCCCTGTTTATTAAATATGTGTATTCAACCAGTAAGTTCCTCTACTGAGAGACAACAGCTTCAACTACCTTATGTATGCAGGTGATGTATACATCTATTGTGAAACAGATGTGCAGCAACAAGATTATACAGTATATCCAGACAGTATACCTGTTTAGAATCCGTAACTATCAGGCTTAACACCAACACTCTTATACTAAATGCACCAAAACAGAAATAAAGAAAATTCTTCCATGACACGTTTGTCATCTACAAGAAATCTAGAGATCACCTTGCTGCCTATTAGTCAACAGACGTGCATTTTATGAATTATGATTGACTTTAAATTATCTCTGACAGCCAAGATAAGATAAGCCCAATGTAACAAGATCTTTTTGATCTCTAGATATGAATATTTTAATTCTCTTTATTTGGAATTGCTGCCCCAAAGAAACAAATCGGAGGGAATGTCAAAAGCCCCCCATTCCTCCTTCCCCCACCTTATCTCTCACTTCTGCTCCACTGATTGCTATTTATTTCCTGAAGGCATGCCGGTGTTTAAGCTTTGAAATGTTCCTTTTGCTTAGCTGTGCTCATCACCATGAATATTAGGAATTAAAGTCATTCTGATCCTTACCAATAACCTATTCAGGCATCACACTATTACGGAAGCTTGCAAAGCTATCTAATCACTTCACTACAGAGATAGGCAGTTAGATCAAGGCTTTGAAAATGCACTAGCACTGAGTGGCTAAATATAGCCCCCTATTTTCGTTCGGCAATTATATTTAGCTGCTTAAATTCCAGGGGAGGGATTGGTTTGGGGGATGAAAATTAACTAGTTATTTCTAATGTTTAGCACTAGCTGTCTAACTCAGTCCACCAAATCTAGACACAGGAAAAGCTGGCTTAAATGTAACCCTAGAACTCAAAATCCACTCCCTCACCAACTGATTTAAAACAACAGTTGACCCCTGAGAGCACCCTGACACTCCTCATTTCTATTTCATCTCATAAGTAACTCCCAGATAGCCCCTGATCCCCTCCTTTCTTCCCATTCATTAGTAACAACTTAACAGCCCCAACTTCCCCTTCATAAAATAAGCCCCTGATCCCCTCCTTGCTTCCCATTCATAAGTAGCAACTCAAAAGCCCCAGCTCCCCTTCATAAAATAAGCCCCTGATCCCCTCCTTTCTTCCCATTCATTAGTAGCACCTCAACAGCCCCAACTCCCCCTTAATAAAATAAACACACATCCCATTACACTCACCCAGTCTCAGAAAATAAAGTTTTCTTCCTCCCATCCTTCCAGGCTAATTAGAAACTAAATTTAGCTGTGAGACTGCCCCTCAACCCCCTTAGAATCCTTCCAAAAGTTCCAAATGCCAAAGCAAGTAGAGCACAGCCTACTAGTACTAGTTTGGTTAGCATTACTATAATGCCACCTAATACCAGAGCAATGCTGACAGGAAGTAAGGCTGTTCTCTCCTCATAACACCACCCAATGTTTGGGTAGCTCTGCTCTAGGGGCAACATTTTATCATAGGAGGACTGTTGTAAGGTGGGGTGGCATCCAGGGACTTGAGCAACTTTTTCTGAGGTTAAAAGGAGGGTGGGGACCCAAGAGGATCTGTTGGTGACTCCTTATTTATGAGATTTTGTGAGTGGAAGCTCTATGATAGGCAGGAGGGAATAGGAGGAGGAGGAAGGGTCACAGGAGCTTCATTTTATGCAAATAAGTGGGAGTAAGGGGGGATCAGGTCTCCTTTTCTAATAAGATTAGATTGGAGTAGGCCAGAAAGACCAGTCCAGTTTTGAATCAAATGTACTGAAAACATTGGGTAAAATTTCATTTAGGAAATTGCTTGCAGCCTGGATATAGGCTGGGGTGTTTAAATGACAGGGCCAGCTTTTAATCCCAGTCCATCACTGCGGAAGAGAGAAAATCATGGATTCAGTTGGGTGTGAAGAGTTGTATTAGTATGGGATGGAGAACTCCAGTGCTCCAATATTCAGTAGATACGTGTCGCTCAGCGGGGCCAGACCACTGATTTTCAACAGTATTATCCAGATAATGGTACTGAAAATTGACAGAAAACTTCCCTCTTTCAAAGATTTCTACCCATTGATGGAGAGTGTTAGATTGTAACTGGCCATCCATAGTTTATTATTTAATTCTTATTTGTATATTATTTGTGCTACTCTGTTCTTACTTAATATTTTGTTTATGGTTTTGTAAACCTTGCCTGTTATTTTTATTTACTGTTAGCCACGTTGAACTTGAGTATGTTCGGGATAATGTGGGGTATAAATGTCAAAATAAATAAATAAATTACCAACCATCCTGGCACTATACAAATAGTACCGGGACGGTCAAGGGGCAAAGCCAAGGTGCAGCCAGAACTTATCTGGGTAAGGAAAACATGCAGTGCCGGTACCCCGACAAGTTCTAACTTACACACACATCATATACTTTTCGGGTAACAGTGCTATTGGCCTTGTCATATAAGTTTGAGCAATCGGCTTTTACTTAGATATTCAAGCACATACATGTGTAACTTACAGTATTCTGTAAGTTACATGTACAAATGAGAGAAACCCTCATGGCTCGCCCATGCTCCTCCTCCTGTGAGCACCCTATGCATGTATACACTTGGGGGTCCTTTTACTAAGCTGCAGGAAAAAGAGCCTGCGGTAGTGGCAGGGGCCATTTTTCCCATGCACCAGGGAACATTTTTCCACAGCCAGTAAAAGCCCCCCCCCCCCCCCCCCCAAAAAAAAAATGGCCATGCAGTGAGAGAACTCTTACTGCATGGCCATGAGGCAGGGAGCATTTACTGCCATCCACTGAGGTGGCAATAAGGGTCCCTGCGCTAACCCACCAGTATCTGGGCAGCGCGTGATGATGCCCGATTACTTCTGGGTTATCGCCGTACAAGCCATTTCCGGGGGTTTTCTTTTTCCCCTGGAAATGGTGTGCGCTTGGGGCGGGACTACCGTCAGTGGCCGCATTGGTAGTAGTCCCGGAAGAGTGAGAGGTAAGCCCACGTTGGGCTTACCATTGCTCTGTAAAAGGGCCACTAAGGCAGTTGTACTGCAGACTGAATTTCATTAAAAAATTGTTTAAAAAAAACAGGAGGCATAAATTCCTAAGAAAGAACACTTAAGGCAAATCAAAGAAATGAAATTTGCAAATAAGGTCAACATAGAAGAAAAAAAATAAAGAGGCAAACTGATATTTGTAAGACCCAAGAAGCCTTGCAGCTTTAAGTCACACAATAATTATTTTTTTTAAAGATTTAATTAGTCATGCTTCAAGAGAGAAAAGTATCAAGAAGGAAAGTGAGTTCAGTTCATTTGCAATATAGCACTTTCTTACAAGACATTGAGCAAATTAAGCACACTGAGATGTCAGCTTTAAAGGGGAACACCTGCAAGATTCTAGCAGGACATCTCCAGGCCCTGAAGGCTACAAGAGGCACTCAGGCACCCAGTGGTGCAGCTTTCACTATATTACCTGATTTTACTGAACAGCTTGTACATTGTGTAATTAGATCTCCCATCAGCAGACTTCAGGAAGCTTAATTTTTGGAATTAGCATAAAGTGTATCTCTTTATTTCTCTTGGTCCACTGCTACCAATTCAGTCAGCACAAGCCTCTGCCAGGACCGCGGTGCCCTTGCCCATGGAGTAACATAACAGCTGCAATGTACGTGTTTTTCAATTGCTGTAATTTAGTTAAGCCTGCCTTCTGCCAATAGGATTCATGAAGAGGCATCTGAGGTGTCTAAACAGCTACTGGAGCTTAGACAGTTTCACATAAAAAAGGAAATGAGGGGGATGTGGCAAAATCTAACACATAGTTTGGTACATCTGAGATGAGCTAGTGTTGCAATCGCAGAGCATCATATGTTTTTAGTATTCATACAGTGTAGTGTATTTCTTTTGTAGAATTGCTGAAATCTTGTCTTGAAATTCTCAATATCTGCCATGCATGTTTGCTGGTTGTAATGTTATTTTCATACCGTTAATGTCCTAAGCAGGACCACAGGAAAGGTTCATCATTCTTGTTATCAAAACCCAGCAGTCTCTGCTTTTAAAGGAAATGGATATGCAATTCATAGACTAGTACCCATCTCCCAGTCACACACGGACAAAGTGGCTTCACAAATTTAAGGCATTCTCAAGAAGCAGTGAAAGGATTAAAATGGTTCTTCGTTCTTTCTCTGTTGGTCATCCCCTGCATGCTTATTTGGAGTGATACGTAAAACTTCATTCTTCAACATCAACCTTCCAGTATCATTGCAATGCATGCAGGGGTGGTCTTCACATTGCTTCCATCATTAGAACCTCAGGCACTGGGGAATATTAAATGTTTGACACTTTACTAGCAATCAAGTCCAGATGTCAACATTCACAATTTTCTAGGGCCTTAGATTAAATAGAAGTCATCTTTTCAGCAACAAAACTCCAACAGGCATTATGGAAGACACTTTGTAGCCTGGGCATGTCCTTGGCTTGCAATCTTAACAGGTTTGCAGGTGTCACCTATATGTAGGTACAATAGGTATTTAGTGTTTTTTGGAGCGCTCACACATTCCACCACAAGTGTATTAGTTAGAGTGGCATATGGAACTGGGTCCCCTTATAGTCCACTGCACTGATCACTAGGCTACTCCTGGGACCTGCCTGCTGCTCTAACAAGAATGGCCATCATATCTGAAACTATCATAGAGGGGAGGTCTGTGACCACTAGGGGAGTAAGGGGAGGTTATGCCCTAATCCCTCCTCCACTGGTCATGTAGGGCACCTTTTGGTCACTTATTCATGATTAAAACAGGTCTAGCCAAAAAGTAAATTTTGGCCCTAGACATTTTCATTCTGTTTCATTATTGCCGAAAACAAATATCTTTTAGAGTCACCCATGTCCCGCCCAAAACATGCCCCTTGAAATTTGAACGAACTGTGGGAAAAAATGTCCACCTACCACCTTATGATATTTTTTGAATGTTTTTGTTTTGAAAATGAGCCCCATAGTCTAACACAATAATCCAAAGGAGAAATGATAAGTGTTTGGACTAGTTCTCAAAGATGGAGTATCTAGGTAAAGTGTCAATTTTTAATTTGTCTAATCTTCCCAAAATAATTCCTCAATAGAGGAATTCTAGCACACCAGCTGTGACTCAGATACTACAGTAGTCACTTAAGTGAACAGAAGGTACCTTCATGATGGTTGTTCCACTTTCATGGTGCTCTCTAGAGAGTCTTGGCGAATCATGTTCTTCCCTAGCAGAAGTTGAGTATTCAATACAAATATGTAACATTTGCTGGAATGAAGCAAAGGGGGCTTCACAAATTGTTTTTGTCTTCTTATCTTTAGCAAAGCAGAAAACACCTCCCACAAGATCTTCTGGATGAGCAACAATCAAGATGTCATCAGAGTAGGGAGGAACGCCTTTCATTTCAGCTAGAAGTGCTCACATATTCCTGGTGCATTTACCACTTCAAATTCATGCAGCTAGTTCTTCACTGCATTGTAAGCATTTGTGGATACAGGGATTCTTTGTTAACTTCTAACTGTAGGTACGTCTAGGCCAAATCCACAATACTATGAATTCATTTAATCCGTAATGGGCATCATGTGAAAGGAATAGTTGAGTATTAGAGAAATGCCACATTTTAATATGTCATTATTCAAATATGTGTACAAAAATCCAATAATTCATAAAACAGGCACCTAAATTGTGGTTCCCAGTTATAGAATTGTTTCCAAGAAGTGTTAATGGTAGAAGGACGACTTGAAGTTTGGTTCCCCTTGTCCTCAGGGCACTGCTCTATCCACTAGGCCACTTAGGGCCCTGTTTACTAAGCAGTGTTATAGACGCATTGACATTTTTAACGCATGTTAACCATGTACGTGCCTACAATATTCCTATAGGCGCCTACATGGTTAGTGTGTGCGCTAAATGTAGGAGTGCTAAAAAGACTAACACACCTTAGCAAACAGGGCCCTTATTCTCTTGCAAGCTACATCCTCTCCTGTCTTCATATAACATACATACATAACATAGTAGCTTTACGATAGAGAGTTGACTATTTTAGCTGTCATCCTCTTAGTGCACATAGTACTGCAAAAGAAGTCTCAGCAGGAACTTATACAAAGGGACTATCACCTCCTTTTTCCTGGTGGCCATTCCTCTCTTGATGCATCCAAGTATCCATATGGTTTCTGCCATCACTGTTTTGCCACCTTAAAGTAATCAGATACAAACACCCAACCCCCCCTCCTCGATCCTGCTCCTATGTACTGCTCTATAAGGGAGTCTATAGGATGCTGCCACTTCCCCTTAAGAACACTCCCTCACAGTGTCAGAGCCACCTTAAAACCCCTAGTCCAGCCCAAGGGTAAGTAACATGGGAGAGGTGGAGCCAGGAGGGCATGACCAAGGAAATATAAAAGGCCAGGCCAGGGCTAGATTAAGGAGGCCCAGAGGGAAGCAGTGGAACACACTGCAGATGCCCCCACCCAGAAGTTGGGAAATTGCAACCATTACGTTCAGGTAGGCCAAGTTCAGCTTGAGACCTTGAAGAGTTGTGTTTTGACCTGGCCAACTGTAGGTCAGCCCTGTGAGCCTGCTAAAGGCTGTGCTGTAACTCCGGATCCAGGGACCAGGCCAGAGACTAGTAAGTATTGCTGCTGAGAGGACGTTCATGTATGCTATGGCCCTGCAGAAGCAGGCCACGTGAGGACACTGTAATATTTACAGAACTAGTTTGAGTGTTGATTCCTCCCTCTCTGTGAACAGGCACCCTTTCCAGATATCTTTAATAAATATTATTTGTTTTCATTGCAATTTGCTGAGTGCGTGCGGCTTGTCTTATCTGGCCCCACAGCCTGACCTTGCTCATGTGTCGCTCATGTTACCACATACTTGTTAGGTTTTTACAACCCAAATGCATGGACCTGCACTTTTTAGTATTAAATCTTAGGTGTCAGATTGTAGACCACGATTCTCAACCTTTTTTTCAGTAAGAACACAACTGATGGACAGCTGTTGGGTAGAGGGTTTACTTACAATTCAATCATCAAATGTACTCTAGGGCATTATGAGTATACCATGCACTACTCACACCTTTATGCCTAGTGCCCCCCCCCCCCCCCCCAATATTAGTACGGGCCACCCCAAATGTGAGGTCTGGCTATGCCTCTGGCTTTAAAAGCCTATGGGTGAAAAGGTGAAAACCAGTCCAGGTAGAAAAAGGTATTGTGACAGGGATGCTGGGAAACAGTTTAGTTTGTTCCCTAGTGGCCGTGCCTCCTCTAGAAAACAGCATCCCAAGTTAGTATATTCCCTTTCCAGAGTTTGGAGGAAAAACTTTGAGTACCCATGGGAGGGAGAGGGGAGAAGCTCAGTCCCATTGCAGGCTAAACAAAAGAAGCGGTCTGGATCAGGGGGTGGGGAAAGTTGTAGGGAGTTTCCCTGGGATCACAACCAATACACGCTCTGCCCCTGAGCCTCTGACTGCTTTCAGGATTCTCCAGGAAGCAACCTGGAGTCCTCCATAAACCCAGACCCCTCCACAGAGGAAGAGAGAGTGGGTTCCCTCTGTACAGGAGAGTTCAGAACATGGGGTCAATTCTTGGTAAGAAATGGACACCTCCAGAAAAAAGTACCTTTTTGTTTGCTTGCTTGCCCTTTTGGATTCTATACAGAGCTTCTGGACTCCTTACACCCCGCTGGGATGGTTATTTAGCTGGTGACCACAGCATAGTAATAACCGAAAGAGGGTGGGGCAGGGTGCTGTTGCTCCTACAGTGCCTTTTGCCTAGCACCATGGGAGGCGAATTTATCTGCTTAGGCTATTTGTTTGGCAGGTGTAACTGTAGGGACTATGAAGCAGCCAGAAAAGGTGGAATCCCTGTTAAATCTCTGATTGATCAATCCATGAAAAGCCGTATGCTCGGCTGAAGATTCTCAAAGCTCTGGACTTTTATATTTTGCTTGGCAGGATTTTTACTCTATTAGTGAGGGCAAGAATGCTCCTGGAAACTGTTAAGAAAAAGAACATTTTTCCCTTTTTTTTTTCTTTGATGGACTGATTTGTTTCTTTGCTTTGCGTTTCCTGTAATAAACGCTGGCATTGTGAACTGGTACCGTAGTGCTTGTCTTATGGGGGCCACTGAATTTGCTTTGTCCTGCTGGAATGTTGCCTTTGATCCTGCAGTGTTAACCACCTGCTGAAGTCCTGGCTATGTTTTGTTTCAAAAATTTTCTGCATTGGTAGTAACTGCTTTTCTTGTACCTATCCTCATGCTGCTGTAGGCATGACAGTATGCAGGAAGCTACCTGTGAGTTGGCTTTATAGGAAGGTTTGGTTCTAGTTTGAGATTTGCTCTCTTATCCAGATGCTAGAAGGGAATTGATAAGAGAGGGAAAGCTTAAGGATTCACCTGTAGATGCAAAAGGTTGCCCTGAAGTATGAAGCAGAGGTGAATAATAAGGAAGGTCTGTTAAAGCTGGGCAATACTAGAAAAGGGAGAATGTAGTTTCAGCCCACAAACTTTGAATCAAGGCACTGCTGTGTGTAAGAAAATCTGGACTGGAATGTCATGTGAAACAGGAATTGTAAGGGAGAAATAAGGAATTACCTGTTGTATGGTTGTAACTGAGAAAGAACCCCAAGCTAGTGATATGGAGATTGCCATGATTTTTGTTTTGTTAAGAAACATTAAAGCTTTTGATTTTGGAAAGTTTCAGTGTGGTTCTGCTGTGTGCACTGCCCTTGAAAGTAGATTGACTACTTAATAAAACCTTGACAGGGTTGTCTCACTGGCCTGTAGAGGGCGCTAGGCCCAAAACATTGAGGATCCAAGACCAGAACGGTCTGGGATCATCACAGTACATTTCCAGATGTTTCACTTTTTCCCCATTTCTATACAAGTGTTTAATGTTTTACATACCTGAGAGTTTTGTCCACCCATCCCCTACAATTATAGTTTAAAGCTCTCCTCAGTAGACTAAGCAATCTATTCTGAAAGGCACTACAACAGGTGGAGGCCATCTCTGCTCACTACTCAGTTGACATATTTCCTTGGACCTGGCCTAGTAGATTTCTTTTATGTGTGGTTTTGACTATGATGATCTTTTCACAAGTGTCTGTGGACTATGTGTTGGTTTCAGTGATGATGCAACATTGCACAGCTCCATCACAGACTAGACAACCTTAATAGTCTAGCAGATCAATATTTAGCCTGTGGTGATCAGCGTTTTTTAAAGTGCTGACCACTACAGGCTGATACGATCCATGATATTCAGTGCTGGACCTAATCCCTATACTGACACTGAATATACAGGACTTTCACAGCCAATATTCAGTGACAGTACCTGAATACTATCTGAGTAAGACAGAACAGCTGTTTCTGTGGTCCTACGTGCCCAGATAGGTATCTGGGCATCAGCACTGAATATCTGTGGCACTCAGATAACTTCCAGGTCAGCCCTGACTCCAGCCCCAGACCACCCCAGGACCAATAAAAACTGTTCTCTCTCTAAGCTGACTGGTAGTCCTCCAACCAAATTCCTACCAGTATGGGGGGGGGGGGGGGCTCCAACCAAATTCCTACCAGTATGGGGGGGGGGGGGCTTCAATATTGTGTTTACAATAGCTAGGAACAGCCAGATTCTATGGAGTCCTGAAGAGCTTGCCTGTCCCTCAATATTGAAAATGTGATAGTGAAATAGCACCCCTACTGGCAGGACTGTAGGTGGAGGACTCCTTCTCAGCTTAGAGGGAACAGTGCCACTGAATATCTGCTCCCAACCCACACAGTGCTATTTAACCAGGTAGGAGCCTCTCCTAACTAGTTAAATAGTGTTGAATATCAATCCCCTAAGTTATTAAAATTTGCTATAGGTGCCAATTTTACAGTTCCTCTCATGGACAGTACAGTTCCTCTCATGGAACTGAAAGCCCTGGATGATTTCAAATAGCCTGGGAGGAATGCACTTTCAGCAAAGCCAGAATCTATCATAAGATTTACCTGTGAATACACCAGATACCACTAATCACAAGTTTTTGAATACAAACTTTAATTGATCCTAAAAAATTCAGCAGAAATCCTCTTTTTGGAGTTTTGTGTATATAATTTATATAGAAATATAAAATATAAAGACATTTGGGGGTAATTTTATATGTGATTTGAATGTATGTATTTAACAGATTTCTGACACAATGATCTTATATTTACTTTTATTAATGTGTGTATTCAGTATATAGCTTTTTTAGCTGTTTTGTTTTTGTATTCTTTGTTACTCTATCTGAACCTCTATTGCTAGGGAGTTAGCAGTATACAAGAATCATATTACATTACATATAGAACACCACTTTACACAGCCAAACAGACACATAAATTGCCTGATCATATGCACATATAAAAGTAAGTGCTCGGAAAACACAACACCTATTGTTATGCGATACACGTGTAGAGACTGAGCAGAGCAAGAAAGGATTGGCTTTTATGCATTTATCTTTAAAATACACACAAATTATTGGTAGCATATATATGCACAAAGTTACAGCTGCCCACTAGGTGTAGGAGCTTTTGGGGAAGCTATTTAATAGACACATAAGCATATAGGTTGCCTTCATAAAATAATAACTCCAACACCAAAATCACACAAACATCCATTAAGCCACATTTTACTATTTTATACAAAAATGTATACAAAAAATGTGTTATGAATAAAAAGTGCAGCTAGTACTTAGCTTCAAATTTATATATTTTTAAAGTATATAACGTTAACATACAGTAAAAAAAATTCTCAATTACCAATACATATTATGCCCTCATCCCTCCTTTTATAACACTTCCCCATATTCCAAATATTAATTACTTTTCAATTAAACATGAAGCCTGTCATTAACTCAAATCAATAAACAGCCCCATTCCTCTGCTTCAGCATTATACTGATTATTTATAATGCCCGTGAAATTATCCATCCTCATAATATAACCCAATTGATTTCACCAACTGGCAATTGTTGGTACCTCGGTAGTATAACTTAATTACCTTTTATCAAACTATTTGGTTTTGATAAGATCCGTACCCAATTATGGGTTCTCAGCTAATCAGAATTGAGGATCTGCCCGAGCCACATCTACAATCCACCCCTGCCCCTTTTGATAACATCACTGGATGTGACATCATAGCCCTGCCCAAGCACCAATCCTTTTACATAACTCCACCCCCAAGCCCACCCCTTTTGATGTCATCACAGGAAGTGGCATCATACCTTCACCCAGGCTATGCCCCTTCTTCAAGATGATGGCGAGTAGTCCACACCCCTATGGGCACTTCCTGTTTTATACTACTCATCTTAGATGAGTCATGTGATGAGAAGTGACATCATTCATTACATCAATCATCAGACATCACCCTCTGCAGCCTTGGAGGAGTGTACGCAGTTTATTTTTCCCAACCCTTAAACTGTTTTTTTAATGTATTTTTTTCAATCATGGGGCGCTGATTTATTTTTTCTGTGTATGATCAGCTGTCTGCTTTGTATCAGGAACAAAAAGACATTTCAGGCTTCACACGGAGAGAAAAATAAACTTTAAAACACTGCCTTCCCGATATATGACTGTCTTAAAAAGTTTTTTTTTGTTTAACACCACACTGAAAAGTCCTCTGGGGACAACTTGGTCCATCTTGTGAAAAAATGCCGACAGCCTGGAATTAGTCAAAAGCATAGCCCTCCAGACTAAGGTAGCTGTAAGATGAAAAAGCAGTGCCTCATGCAAAATACAGACAAGCTTGTAAGAAACAAACACAGAGCTTTCGACAATATTCCCCACATCCCTCCCCCATCTCTCCTGTGAGCTAGTGAGGCACAAATCCCTCTCCCCACATCCTGTGCCAGCCTGAGTGTATGCATAGGCTGCTTTTCTCTTGTTTACCAAAGCACCCTCCTCCCTCCTCCTGCCCTATATTTTGCTATGTACCATGAAGCATTCAGAAAAAAAAAAATCAGATAGCTGTTTATTTCCAAGCAATGTTGCAGTGCTGTGAATGTAAAATTAGATAGCTGTCTCTTTCCAAACAATGTAGGCTTTCTTAATGATTATCTCCCCCGTCAGTTTAAGAGGGCAGCTGAAGCCCCCACCTCCTTCTCCCACCAGCCCAAGTGCAATTTAAGAGGGCAGCCAAAGCCACATCCACCAACCCCTCTCTCCTGCCAAAGACCGGGTTACCATAATAATCCCAGCAGCAGCTCCACTCCACCCATACAGGAAGTGAAGTAGAAAACATGACAGCTTCCACATTTCATCTCTATTGAACATTTTTTATTGACTGGAAAGAGTTACAGGTAAGCAAACCAACAATTTTTCTTTTTAAAATGACAAAATAGTTACAGAATAATTCTTTATACACAAGTTGCTTGGTCTAGCAGATCAGTAGCCATACGGCAGAGTGTTAAAATCACAAGTCAAAAGAACATGAGTGAAAGGACATGCTTGTCTTAAAAAGCTTTTGCTTAACCAAATGCTCATCTGACTGCGTTTCTCAGCTATTATTTCCCCGTTAGATATATAGAAGTATAGCCTCCTGCACCCTGCTCTCTCACATCTCATTCAAGACAGGCCCAGGCAAGCCACACTGACTGACCCATCCCTCCTGCCAAAAACTGGCTACCATAATGATCCCTTCAGCAGCACCACTCCACACACAAAAGGACACCATGTGATAACACGTAACAATCAGACATAAAATGTTAACAGTTCTCGGACCTTTAAATACACATGAGACAGCTATTTTACATCTATCAAGGGCCAGAAAAATGCATCGGCTAAACATGGATTCCTACGAAATCCCTAACATACTGAAGGCCAAAAGGGATAGAAAACAGTCTCTGTTGCTAAAAAGAGGTTGAAAGCTCAGTCTTTTTCTCAATTGTCTCAATGCAGAGGCTCAGGGCTACCCCCGGTAAGAAATCTGACAGAATCACAAAGCATCATTAGCAATCAGAGTGGCCAGTGTGGTAATGGATGACCTTTTGCTGCCCCAGGAAATGACTGAGTCCTTGTTGGATTATCTGCCATGTGCGCACAAGCTGTTCAACTCCCAAGAAGTCAGTGTGTCCCTAACAGAAGACCTAGATAGTGGTCAGACCAATAATGCCATGGATTTGGCAGACACTGTCATGTACAAAGCAGACGGGATGGCCAAAGACACAACCGGAGATGATGCCAATGACATGGAAATGTATAAAGTAATAGAGGATGCTGAAATAGCAGATCTTCTAAACCAAACGGAGGAGTGAACTCCTTTAGTTTCAGAGGTAAGCATATACTTTTGTTTTCTTTCTGTCAAAAAACAAATAAGGGATCTATGTCATGTTGATTTTTTTTTGAATCATGTTTAACAGACTGTCAATATTCTGTTGCATATGAACGATGAGTCATTTTCAAAATTAAATTTTACTAAAAGCAAAGTGGAGTGAACTAGAGAACAATAAAGTTGTTGGGATAAAAATATTAACAGTAGTTGCATTCATTGTAGTCATGGTATTTGTACTTTTACTCAAAAAGTATTATATTAGGCAAGAACTTTTTTTCACTCAAGTAAATTTTGTAATGTGTCCTTCACTGTACTTTTACTTAAGTATTAAAATATGCATGTATTTTTACTTAAGTACTTTGCCCTACTACTTGCAACAATCTGTATCCCTATCGGTACACATACATTACTCCCCTTCTCCTCTCTGTGCAAGGTGAGGGGGAAAAAAGTAACCCTCTAGAGTTTTTTTGCTGTTTTCTCAGCAACCACATGGAGTTTCAATGTGAAATTTTACAGCTTTATTTGTTGTTACTATCTATGTTTATGTGCCAAGTGGAATGAGATTACCTTTAAATATGGTGAAGCTACAGACCTTTTAGCATGACCACCCAGCAATTGTCACACGTTCAAAAATGTTTGCACTGTAAAACTAACCCAGAATTTGGTCAGCGCAGCCAAGTTAAGACACATTCTTCTGCAAAAAAGGGAATGTGTCACCTTATTTGAAGAAAACAAAAACAAACAACGGGGTACCAGATTAATGATGTCACACTGATGCAGACGTTTGTCTATTGGAGGCCTATCACAAGCTCCACCCAAAAGCCGCAAACAATTGCTGAACTCAAAGAAGAACTGCAGATGATCTGGGACAGCCTGCCACAGGGACCAATTGACATGGCTGTTAAGAACTTCCCAAAGCCACTGAAGGCCTCTGTTAAAGCTGGGGGTGGACACTTTGAGCATTCACAATGACTGTGAAATTCTAACACATTGTTAATTGTATTGTTTGAATGACGTTATTTTACTTTGTTTTAGCTTGAACATTTTTAATGCACAAAAATTGCTAGATAGTAACGCTAAAACATCAGTAACAACATATCTTAAGATAATTAAATATTGTTTAACAGTAATATGTAAGTATGATGACTAAATAAGTATGTAAAATTACTTATTGAAATTCAAAGCAGTTGCTGAGAAAACAGCAAAAAAGTTTAGGAGCTTACTTTTTTTTTTTTGTCTCACCCTGCATGGATCCAGTCATTCCCTAGGTTTCCTCAATCCTTATATTCCCTCACTCCCTCTTCCTCTTGCCTAGACCTCAACTCCTTCCTCATCCAGCCTTCCAGCTCAGAGAATCTGCAGCAACTGGTCCTGGAAGTGGCAGCAGACTGTGAATTGCACTGACAGTCCACAAGTGGTCCCTCCTGTTTTGTTTGGTGTTGAGAGGCAGGGTCTGTGAGCCTCCACGTGCTCAGTCCCCACACTCATTCACAATCTGCTGGTGCCACCATTCACAGATCCAGTCCCAACAGTTCCCCCAAGGAACATTCAGAACAGCTGATTTGGAGAGAAGGGAAGACAATAAATGGAGATCCTTGAGAGCGGGCAAAAAGGCGAGCATGGGACCAGAAAGAGCTACAGTAGAGAAGTAGCCTAATGGTTAGTGCAGCAGCCTAAGATCCAAGGGAAATGGGTTCGATTTCTAACACAGCCCCTTGTGTCTCTGGGCAAGTTACTTAATTCTCCAGTGCCCCAAGTACAAAGTAAGTACCTGTATATAATATGTAAACCACTTTGATTGTAACCACAGGAAAGTGGTATATCAAATCCCATCCCCTTACTCCTGACCTCAGCCCAGAATAGTCCCCCCCCCCCCCCCCAGTTACCAGCATAAGGGTGTACGTCTGTTTGAAAAAAAATTCTGATTGAACTGGAGCATGAACAACTACTACTACTAAACATTTCTAAAGCGCTACTAGGGTTACGCAGCGCTTTACAGTTTAACAAGCAGGAGGAAACTGCTGGACCAACCAATCAAAAGAGAAGCCCAAACAGAAATGCTGCTTTCTGACTGGCTAGGCCAAAAAGCCAAACTTCAAAGAGTCAAACCACAGCTGCTGACCAACGTTGTGAGTTTCCCTACAACAGTAAGATAGCCAGTACTCTGAACTGGTGCAACCGCTAGAGGACCAGGACAGGGTGACCAGCAATAAAGGAGGAGAAACTACAGAGCAAACCACAGAACACATTCAAATAAGTAACATGCTGGAAAGGGACTCATGGGAGCAACTCGTCAAATGATTTTAGCAACAGCAGAGTGTCGTGCCGGGAGGAACAGAGCTGAGGAGAGGTCTCTTGATGAGAAATTCATGCCACGTCACCAGCTCTAACCATATTATCTTGAACGCAGCTTTGCGCAGTAATAGCACTATATAAATAAAACATATTTATTACAGTACTGTGGTTTCACTGAACTAGAAGCCATTACTGTGCCATTGTAAATTGACAAAGTTGTGCTTTTTTATATCTATAATCAAACTTCCTTTGAATTCCCGGCCGTTTATTGTACATTCTTCAAACATAACAGGGAAGTGGTGGGACAAAGCATGTCCTACAGTTCTCAGTGGACTATCATAGATCACATGGTGCCTGTGAAAACCAGACTATGTCCCTACCCCTGCCCAATGTCCTCACTATGAGCAAAACTGCGTGCTTTGAGAATCTGCAGACCTGGGAAAAGACCCAGCACTGTAAGCATCACTTACACCATTCCATCCATCTAAGCCCTATTTTTAAATAAATTCAGTATTTATAAAAAAAATAGAGGCATAGCTAATACGGTTAATGCATGTTATTAGTAACTAGGCCCCATTTTGGTAAAACCACACACTGACCATTAACAGACACTAAATTAGGAACACATAGTAGTATCTATGCCTGTAAATGGCTCAAAAAACAGAGCCTGAGTCATCTTGCTTCAATTTCCCAGGACCTTACAAGCAAAACTCACTGCTTGTGTCTGAAATGACTTCAGATTAGTGCAGACTGCCTCCGTGTCTCTTTCTTTCTTTTTCTTATTACACATATTCTAAGTCCAAAGTCAGCCGATGTCTCCATGAAGTGCCCGAGTCTTGCTACAGACGGATGTTTTATGGCCGTCCATTATTCTGCACACTGTGTCTTACATATTATCTGATCACCTCAGGGCCTATTAGAGTTGTCATCTGTCTCCTGAATACCATTGTGCTGATCTATTGCCATTACTGTCCCTGCCGCTCTGACACTGTTGGAAGAAAAAAAAAAAAAAAAGATGTATCAGCATGGGCATAAAGGGAAAGGAACGTGATCAAATATCAAATGGCAGTTTTTCCTGCTCTCTTCTCTGAAAGCTCAGTTGAGAAGCCTGGGCCAAGGAAGAAGTGGCCACATCGTATATACTGTTTTCAGTGTCATTACTTGTTTTATTTCCTAGTCATACATTTGACTAACAGTAACAGAACCTTACTCTGTCAGTCATTTGTAGGAATAGTCTGGCAGTATTGTGAAGATGGGAAAAGAAAGGATTTCAACAAGTGATGTAAGCAATTTGCTGCAACCATGTGGAATATAGCAGCAAGCCTGCTACAGGGGATAAAGCTAATGTCCTTTCAAACATAATGATGATGAGCATTAACGCTATAAATAATGGGCATGGTCTTTCAAAGATCCATCCCAGTAACTTCAAGAGTCGCCTGGACAAATCATAGGTGTTTGAGTTTCCCACCCTCGACCTGTTTTCCGGAGAAAATGTAACCCGCAAAGAGATAAAGCTATTAATATACGCCACGATGTTAGTGTGTGTTAACACTGTCAATGTGCATTATTTTTAAGCTACGGGACTTTGTTCATTAGTGCATGATAACGTAGTAGCACATGTTAGTATTTAGAGCTGTAATTGGGGGGGGGGGGGGGCACCAACCAGGAGCATAGTTACATTTTAACCAGATAGAGCCAATATTCAGTGCCATCTGGCTAAAGTTGTATGAAATGTGGTCAGAAAATTGACTGTCCTAAAGTTAACTGGGTAACTTTATCCAGTTAACTTTAGGGTGCATATTCACGAGCCTGGCTTAGCCAGCTGAATATACAGTTAAACTTAAGCTGGTAACTTATCATTGTACTTCTCAACCCAGTCCTGAATATGCAAAATAGATTTACACGTGTTGGAGATCTATTATATGCAAATCTGTCATCCATATTGATTGTGGTAAGCCTGAAAACCTGACTGGTTAGGTTTGCCTCCAGTACTGGGTTGAGCACTGACTTATCAGGATAACTTTTAACTTGATAGCTTTCTGATGAATATCGGTGTCAGTATTGTCAACCCTGATGGCTTAGTGTACTGAATCAAATTAGATGGGAAATTTCTCTTCAAGGTGAGTGATAGGAACATCAATTTACAAGAGACAATAGAACAGCTGACCTCCCTTGCTAAAAATTTAAGATGCAATGTTTATAGCTACTTTGCTGGGCTGAACAATAAATCAAGATTCAAACAGAGTAGAGCTCTCGTAGTTCAGACCAAAGACAGCTCTACTGCTGAAGCTGGGGGAAGCCATGTTGTGCAAAGCAGCAGAGAAGGAAGTGATGATGTCATGCTCCTAATTCCACAATGGCGGTGGCATTCTGACATCACCTCTATGATGCAGCTAAGATTGAGTAGATGTGTTAAGCAATTGCAGGGAGCCCTTTTCCAATTTGGAGGGAGGCCGCTTTTTCTTAACTGGTCAATAAAATCTCATTGAATTTTGAACAAAGGTTCACCTTTAGAGCCACAGCAAAATGATGGCCGAAATATATTAACTCACCTATCTAGTCTCCCCAGTTATTTCTCTCCACAGTGCTTTGATAATGTATAGAAAGGTGGTATTTCAAGTCTATAATAGTCATAAACACATCCCAGAGGCCAGCCACAGAACGTGGCAATTTGTAAGAAGTCTGTTCTTATCCAAGACAATTTTTGTTGACTATGTCCTCAGTACTCCACCAACCCAGCAAGCTGGTTAACATGAAAGTGTTTACTTTGCCAGACAAACCTGGCTATCTGAGTGCCTGCGTTTCCACTAGGGTTTCTAGTCATTACTGTACCTGCGCCTGCAAGTCAACAAAAAAGGGAATATAACATTTATAACCCACCCACACCCCAAAACGTTTAAGGTGGGAAAGAACAAAACATACATCATAATACAAGCTATCATAGCACAATATAATATGAACTATGGAAACACATCATATTAAAAACTATCATAACATAAAAAAATAATATGTCTATGCCAAAAAAAACCTCACACAGTAAATGAAGAAAAATGTACACAAAAATGTGTTTCTTGACAAAGGGAATAAAATGCTACAGGCTGTGGCCTGATAGTACCCTGGTGAAAAAAAGAGGATACGGAGTACTGACTTCCCTCTAACCAGTGTCTTAAGATCCTATCAGGCTCATTTTCGAAAGAGAAAGGCGTCCAAAAAGCGACACAAAAGGCACAAAAGGGGAGGTCATCCCTGATTCTCTCCGCTAGTCATCTGGTCAGTTTGGGCACCTTTTTGTGGCTTGGTCGTAAGAAAAAAAAGGACCAGGTAAAGTCGTCCATGTGTTCATCAGGGATGCCCTTTTTTTTTCCATTATGGGTCGAGGATATCCATGTGTTAGGCACGCCCAAGTCCTGCCTTCGCTACATCTCTGACACACCCAATGAACTTTGGTCATCCCCGCAACAGAAAGCAGTTGGGGATGCCCAAAATCAGCTTTCGATTATACTGATTTGGGCGATCCTGGGAGAAGGACGCCCATCTTCCAATTTGTGTCGAAAGATGGGCGTCCTCTTTCGAAAATGAGCCTGGCTAGTCTCACGGGGTTTTCGGGATATCCACAATGAATGTTCAAGAGTTAGATTTGCAAGCAATTGAGGCAGTGCATTCAAATCTCTCTCATTCATATTCTTTGTGGATATCCTGAAAACCCAATGGGACTATCTGTGCCCAAGGACTGGGTTGGGAATGGCTGATTTAGAAGGTCAGAGAAACTAGGCCAGCGTCATTTGGAAAGGAAGAGATTTGGAGGAGGCTTTCTAAAACGCTTCAACGCAATATTTTAAGAAAAGTAGAGAAGATAGGATACGACAGGATTTCTGGAAGTAATATGCAAGAACAGCAAGAAGGGCAGGTGCAGTAATATAAACATTATATAATATAATCATTATATCATGGTCAGTGGCAGGGATGGCTCATATTTCTAATAACAAGGAAAACAAAAAGAAGTGAAGCAGGATTATAAAGTGAAGCAGGATTATAACCCAGTGAGTACCAAATTTGGCAAGGTCTGTGCCCCATGGAGCTCCAAATTCATTCTCAGTGATGTATCAGGCTCTTCTTCCTTCCCTCCATTTGTAAGTCTGTCCATACCACCCCATGTGACCGTGCTGTTCCTTTACAGCACTGGCACACATAGGTGAGTCTTTCAGTCTGCACTGCTCCTTCACTGTAACAATTCAGGCACAGAGACACTCTCACACCCATAGAGAGACAGACATAGTTTCTGCTTAACGCATTCCGTATGTTATGCAGACTAGGTGGACTGTACAGGTCTTTATCTACTGTCATCTACTATGTTATCATGGTGTTCTTTGCATAAGGTATGATGCCATACTACATATGTATACTTGATGTTAATTTGTCCTTGCCATTTTCAGGACATAGGCCGTAGAAGTCTACCCAGCACTTGCCTTGTTCTCCAACTTCTGAAGTTGTCATTGAAGCCCCACTTCAACCCATCCACGATCAGGGCACAGACTGCAGAAGTCTGCCCGGCACTGGCTTTGCTTCCCAATTGCTGGAGTTGCCATCTAATCACCGCTAAGCTTCTTTAGATCCATGCCTTCTAAACAGGATTCCATTGTGTTTATCTCATGCATTTTTGAACTGTTACCATCTTCATCTCCACCACTTCCCGTGGGAGGGCATTCCAGGTATCTACTACCCTCTCTGTGAAAAGTACTTCCTGACATTATTCCTGGGCCCCCCTGCAACCTCAATTCATGTCCTCTAGTTCTACCACCTTCCCGTCTCTGAAAAAGGTTTGTTTGGAGATTAATACCTTTCAATGATAAAATGGGGCACAAAACATGTATATCAGAACATTATTTCAGGCACCTGGAAGTAAAAGAAAGACCAATAGATCCCCATATGAATCCTTTGCAACCCAGAAATGCCTTGGTACCTGCCACATTGTGAGATTCACTCGATTAAATCCAGAGTAGACACTGTGCTAATACATTTAGCTTTTTGTGCACTCATCCTTTTCTTTTGGTTATTCCTTTTTACCCCTTTACACAGTGCATTTTCCCTAGTTGTCTCCCAGTGGCATACTGAGGAGAAGCTCCAGCCTGAGGGTGGTGCTGGAGAGGGAGCTGGAATGTGCACAGGACCTTTGAGATGCGGTGTGTATTGGGAAGGCACAAATCTAAACTCTGAACCCCAGGTGTCAGAGACCCATAATATCTATGCCACTGCCTCCTATCCAGATGAGGGTGGGTTGTGGTGTACTGTGAGAAATATGTAAATATATTGCTTTTTCATTTAACATAATTGCAAAAATAATTTATGCCCTAGTAGAAAGAAACTCTTTCGGGACGGAAGTATAACTATACTTCTGTAGGCCCTCTCTAACAGAAACCACCATATTATAGCTTTTTTTAAAATCATTAACAAAAGAAACTCTGTTAGTTTAATGTGTGCGCAAAGTGATAAAAATGCTGAGACAGGGAGAGAGAGGAAGGAGGGGTAAGAAGCCCCCAGACAAGCTTTAGAAAAGACATGTAGGCCCCAGAGCTGAGGGAAGCCAAGGTCACCTCTGTGAGATAACAATGAAACAAAGAAAGCAAAAGGGAGAGGGGAAGTTAGGGGGGAAGAGAGTGAAAAGTTCAGAGCTGCTGTTATACAGAATCCTAGCAGACTGGCAGAGGACCATTGGCCAATGAGAAAACCTTAGCGGCAGAAACTTAAATATAACTATAAAATCTGTGGAATCTTATAGAAATCTGTGTGTGTATGTGAGCAAGTTCCCATTTCAGGGCTGCTGGAACACACACCTCTTTGCAAAGATTAATTTTGATTTTTGAATAATAAAGTGCTTAATTAAGCTTTGGTTCATCAATCTGATTTTATGAGTCCTATTTTTGTATAGGTTCTCAGGTTATCTGGGGGCTATTTATAACATGTACAAAATACAAAGCCATGCACAACTTGTCAATCCAATGAGTGCCATCACTTCTTTCTCCTTTTATGTACCAAGTATTATTAATTTTATAAAAAAATTAATCAGGCAGCCTTAGGGCACCTTACGAGATCTTGAGGTCTGCATGGAGAGCAGACAGGCAGTATACAATAAATGTCAGGTAAAGCAGAGGTTCCTAAACTTTTCACACGAAGGACCACATAGGAAATTTCAAATCACAGCGAGGGTCGAAGAAGAGCAGGAGTACCAACTGAAGAAGAATTTGGTGAGTTCAGGGGAGTGAGGGAAATCCACGCCTGGCTCTTTCAATCATTTCAAATGCTGAGGAAGGAGGGAAGCAGAGGCCAAGATTCCAAGGTGTGTGCCAAATAACCCTTATACCCTTTCCCCAGCATCCACCCCCAAGGAAGTAGTAGGTGGGTGAATCATGGAGAGTATGTGTATGCAGACCTGTCCCCGGCAAGCTTCAGTCAAAAAGCACTGTCCAGCAGTCCCATCACAGCATAGCTGGCACCCTCAACAAACTGAGAAACAAGAAAGAATGATACGGCCCAGTTCACCTCAGGGATGGTATCTCTATAGCAGTGTCAACTTTTAAATCCTTATGTCAGATAGACAGCTTTGCAATTCAGCCAGATGAAAGAATCACAGAAACAAATCCCAGTCAACAAACCAATTTCACTTGAAATGGTGGAAGTAGCCATTTTATGCCCAGCAGGGTGAGGGGCAGTAACATCAGTTACTACTACTACTACTATTTAGCATTTCTATAGCGCTACAAGGCATACGCAGCGCTGTACAAACATAGAAGAAAGACAGTCCCCTCCGCAACAAAGCCAACAGCACCTGCTATTGGTGCCAATATGGCTGCTCTCAGTGTAACTCCTGCTCCACTTGCTGGTTGGAAGATTCTTTGAAGAGTTCAGGGACCGAAACAATTCATGCAGGGAGATAGTCTTTCAAAGCCCATAGGCCTTTAGAACAAAATCAATATAATCACACTTCAGATGGGAGCTGTTTCAAAAGTTAATATTTTACCCACATGCTTGAAGCAAAAGAATGATTTATCAAACAGGACATTTTATATCTAGTGAAATCCATACAGAAAAAGAAGGTAGATAGAGTCCAGATATCAATTACAAAAATCTACACAGACTCCCCTGGATTCTATATACGGCATCCAAAGTTGCACACTCAACTTTGGACAAGTTTCCGAGATTTACATGTAAATAAATTGGATAATGAGCTCTGAATCATTAATAATTGGGTGCAAACAACCAATTATTGATGTTAATTGGCACTCTTAAATTTGCGTGTGCATCTGGATATGTGCTATTCTATAAGGCACAGCACCTAACTCCCACGACATGTTTCTCAAAAGTGGGCATTGTCATGATTTTATCGGAGTCGAGGAGGTTTACATAAAAATTCTAAAATTTAACATAAAAACATAGAGGTGAATTTTATATACATGGCACCTTAAAAGGTGGTGCCAAAAAAACACACAGTTAACTTGATTTTATAAACTATACTTAAAGTTATGTGTAGTTTATAGAATATGCTCATGTACCAGTCTTTCAACTAAAATTTAGACGCACCCATTTACACCACCTAAAACCAGGCCTAAATACCTGCGCCTAAGTTAGGCACAGATCAGGTATATTCTATAATAGTGTGCATAGTTTTTTGAAATGCACACAACCCACCCATTCCACACCCATTCCCACCCATTCCACGTCCATGGCACGTATTAGAATTTACATGCGCTGCCTAGAAAGTTGTGTGTGTAATAGTAAAAGCCAATTAGTGCTGCTAATTGGTTGTTAAGTACCAATTATCGATGCTGATTGGCTTGTTAATCAATTAAATTGTGTGCGCAGTTTGGCCATGCCATATATAGAATTTGGGGGATAGTAAAAAGCAATTTTGATAGGACAGAACAATACACACATTGGACATCATCCAGAGATCATTCACTCCAAGACAGCATATACATTAGGTTAACATCAGGCGGATTGTTCACTCATGGACTGCCATTCACTGCCCAGCCTCCTGCCCTTCATCTACAGGATCAATGGTTATCAAAGGCCTCATGAAACAGGTATGTTTTCAGACTTCTCTAATCTAAGGTATTTTGGCAGAGAGTTCCATAATGCAGGTGCCAAAAAAGTAGAAGGCACTGGATCTGGTTGACTCCCACCTGGCTTTGCATGGATGAGGCAGTACAAGTTTGTTATCTGTAAGAGATCTAAGAGTCCTAAGAGGGGTGGATGGAATGATCAGTAACAATAGGTAGCCAGGCTTGTTACTATACAGTGTTTTATGTGTAAGAGTCAAGATTTTAAATTTAATTCTGGAGTCTATGGGAAGCCAGTGTAATTGCTTCAACAAAGGTGTTATATGGTCATACCGCTTTGTCCAGCACAGGCCCTAGCAGCGGTATTCTGAAGAGTCTGTAAACTTTTCAGATTTGCCACAGTGATACCTACATATACAATGTTACAGTAATCATAATGTGAATTGATATATGCATAGAAAAGCAAATGTTCTTATTTATACACAAATTACTCTCATAAATCATTAGAATGGCATACATGTGAATATGTGTGCACTAATGCCAAAGTTCTGCCTTAGCACCACTCTGTAAATATGTGCATATCTTATATACAGTATATTTTTACAGGTAGGCAGAATCTGGGCAGAGCTCACATTTACACGCGTAACTCAGACATCTATAAGTTAAATGCATATGTCTGGCATTTAGACACAAGAACTTATGCCAGCTCTATGGCTGATGTAAGTACTCACACCTAAATTATAGGGGGTAGTTATTCAGCTGGCAGTGGTGACTTATTTTTTTTTTTTTTAGTCACAGTCAATGTTATTCAATGCCAGGCCATATCTGGGCACCAACATTGAATATCTAGATTTATGCGGTCAGCTATCTCTTATGCAGCTAAGAATATGTTTTATGAAGTCTGATTTGGCCACTTAACTTAGGCGGCTAAGTGCTGAATATTAGCACTTAACTGCATAAGTGACAACTCCACCCCTCCCACAAAATAGCTGACTCTCAGTTTAACAGTCTGTGGTGATATTCAGAAGCACTTACCAGTTAAGTGCCACTGAATATCAGCATATAACCCCACACAAGTGATTTCACTGGCCAGGAGCCATTTATAGCTGGTTAAATTGCTTTGAATATCCACTCTAGGTGCACATTTTTGCTGTGATGCTAGTATTCCATAAAGAAAAGTAGCACCTATGTTCCTTCATAACATAGGCTCCTACCAAGGGATATTGGCAGGTACTCCTCACCTCGGCTGCCAAGGAGAAGACAAAGCCTTTGCCATGCCCCAGACTTTGTTCCAGTTCACAATGTTGCCATTTGTCCTTCATGGAGCTCCCGCTACCTTCCAGCACCTAGTGACCACCTACTTAAATTGCTGTGATGCTAGTATTCCATAAAGAAAAGTAGGCACCTATGTTCCTTAACAACATAGGCTCCTACCAGGCACAGAGTTATAGAATTATCTCCTTAGGGTTTCAGTAGATGGGAATCCTATGGGCAACCAGGACCCTTCTAAGGTAACACTCCCTTATTTTATAATAAAGAATGACTTGTTGTATAGGGTGCCCAAGGGAACTCTGGAGGAGTAAGAGGTAGAGCAACTGTTAGACCCTCAACTCTGCCGTAGGTAGGTCATTCAATTAGCCAACAGTCACCTGTTAGGAGGTCATCTGGGGGAAGAGAAGACCCAGGAGTGGATTCTGGCCCTGTTTTTCTGGCCGGAGGTATTCAAGCAAGTTGAGCTCTTTTGTCAATCCTGCCTAACCTGTCAGCTAAGTAGGCCTGTGGGGGTTCCACCTGCCCCACCCATGCCCATGCTCCTTGTCAACACCCCATTTGAAAGAGTAGCAGTGGACTTTGTGGGACCCCTAGAATGCACCACCAGTGGCAACAAATATATCCTAGTTATTTTGAACTATGCCACTTGCTACAACAAGGCCATTGCCCTGCATATTATGAAAATTACCACAGTGGCTAATGCACTGTGGAAAGTCTTTTCCCGAATTTGGATCCCTGTTGAAATACTGACTGACCAAGGCACCACCTTTATGTTCATTGTCATGAAGCAAGTGTGTGCCCTGTTGAAAGTAAAGACCTTGAGAACATCCGTTTATCATCCAAAGACAGATGGTCTAGTGGAACAATTCAACAAGACTCTCACGCAAATGCTGAAGAAATTTGTGGCTGAAGAAGGGAAAAACTGGGATTCTTTATTCCCATATGTACTATTTGCCATCCAGGAGCTACCCCAAAGTTTAACAAGATTCTCTCCATTTGAACTGTTATATGGACAGAGGCTTAGGGGAATCCTGGGTGTTGTTGGGAAGCTTGGGAAGAGGAAACCAGCCCAGGAAGAAACATGGCCGAATATCTGTTGATCATGCAGGAGAGGCTGAAGAAAGCCAAGTTCTGCTTGGAAAAGGCTCAAGTGGGTCAAGCCCGAGCCTATAACTAGAAGGCAGTACCAAGAATCTGCCCTCTAGGGGACAGAGATTTAGTCCTGTTACCCTCCTTGGAACCTTGGAAAGCAAACTATTATGCAAGTGTGGCAAGGATCATATGAAGTTGTGGATAAGACAGGACCTGTTAACTATAAGATGGCCAACAGGAGGGACAAGGCAAAGATCAACCACATGAATTTGTTGAAGTGGGTCTTCATGACTGTAGCACTGGTCCAAAGAGATGACTTTGAGCCAGAGGTCCCAACAAAGTCTGGGTGATTACATGTTCTATTTGATGACCAGCTCTTCATCTCACAGAAGGCCGACCTAGAGCAGTTGGTACATGAAAATCAAGATGTATTTTCTGGTGTGTCAGGCCAGACCCACCTTATAACGCACTACATTCTCACTGAGCCAGGAGTGGTAGTCTGGCAACACCCTATAGGATCCTAGAAGCCTGGCAGCAAGCTGTGGCGAAAGAGGTCACTGAAATGCTAGAACTGGGCATTATCGAGGAGTCGACCAGTAACTGGTCATCTCTCATTGTGCTGGTACCAAAGCTGGATGGAAGTATCCGGTTTTGTACTGATTTCCAGAAGGTGAACGCTGTCTCCAAACTAGAGGCCAAACCCATGCTGATCGTAGACAAACTCATTGAATGACTGTGAGGAGCCTAATTTATCTTGACATTGGACCTGACCAAGGGATATTGGCAGGTACCCCTCACCTCAGCTGCCAAGGAGAAAAGCATTTTCCACGCCCCCCCCCCCCCCCCCCCAGAATTTTTTTCCAGTTCACGGTGTTGCCATTTGGCCTTCATGGAGCTCCCGCTACCTTCCAGTACTTTGAGACCGCTTACTTGAACTGCATGGAGATTATGCAGCTGCTTACTTAGATGACATTGTTATCTACAGTAAGGATTGCAGGACCCATCTCATATAGGTAGAAGCAGTCCTGGATAGTCTATGGACCACTGGGCTAACAGCGAATCCTAAAAAATGCTTCTTGGGAGGACAAGAAGTCCAGTATCTGGGGTACTCGGTCAGGAAAGGACAAGTGGGACCCCAGATCCGGAAGGCAAAAGCAATCACCCAAGTGCCAGTACCCCAGATGAAGAAACAAATATGAGCCTTCCTTGGCCTCTTAAGTTATTACCGCTGAGAAAGCAGAACTGCTAACCCATCTGCTACAGAAGAAGGCTCTAGAATGGATACACTGGACTGAAGAGCTAGATGTTGCCTTCTGAACCCTAAAGAGTGACATCTGCTCAGAGCTGGTGCTGGTCAGCCCAGACTTCAACCGGCCTTTCATCGTGCCGACCGATGTATCAGAGGTTGGTCTTGTGGTCATTCTGGCCCCCACAAAGTGGATGTGGAAGAGCACCTGGTGATCTACATTAGCCAGAAGCTGTTCCTGAGAGAGAAAAACTATGCGGTGATTGAGAAGGAGGCTCTGGCGCTCAAGTAGGCATTGGAAACATTCCAATATTATCTATTGGGGAGACACTTCCTGCTGGTCACTGACCATCAGCCCCTTCAATGGATGGCTCAACATAAAGATACAACTGCGCGTATCATGCACTGGTTCCTTAGCATCCACCCTTCAGCTATGGGGTGAGCCATATGCTGAGACTATGCCAACACAGATTTTTTGTCTCAGGAGATGGACCCTGATATGGCAAGCACTCAACTCAACAGGGTTGAGCTAAGGGGGAAGGTATGTGAGGGGGTATACAGAATACTGCCCCTCACCCTTAAGTTTAATCTGTCAGATAGCCTGAGCCACCTTAAACCCATTAGTCCCTCCCAGGGAGGAAGTGAGATGGGAGAGGTGGAGCCGAAGGTACAGGAAAGAAGAAGTATAAAATGTAGAGCCAGACTGAGGTTAAGGGAGGCCTAGGGAAGGAAGAGTTGAAGTCCCACCATATGCCTCTACAACTTATGTTTAGCGACCATGTCTTGTCTGAGCTATGTCACTTATTATTTGAGACTTGTGAGCCTTGCCCTGAGGTCTGGCTACAGCCAGACCTGGAACTTAAAGCAAGAGAAAAGCTCACTGGCTGGTTTGGGGTGTGGCAGCCAACAGCCTTACTTTTTTTTTTTGTTACATTTGTACCCCGCGCTTTCCCACTCATGGCAGGCTCAATGCAGCTTACATGGGCCAATGGAGGGTTAAGTGACTTGCCCAGAGTCACAAGGAGCTGCCTGTGCCTGAAGTGGGAATCGAACTCAGTTCCCCAGGACCAAAGTCCACCACCCTAACCATTAGGCCACTCCTCCACTCCACTACTTGGTGTTTGGGCCCTGTCAGCCACAGGCTCTGTTTAAGACTGTATTTATTAAACCAAAGAGACTTTTCACCTTGAGTTCCTGGCCCTATGATGTAACAGGCCTCAGGTTTTCTTTTAATAAAGCCCTTATTTTCAGTTTTACACCTTGGTCCAGCTGTGTTATTGTGCAGGCCTACCCTCAATCCTTGCTCACAGTGTCGCATGCCATTATAGAATTTGAGCTTAGTGACCACCATCCTGGCATCTAAATGTTGGTGCACGTTCTTGAATCTACCCCAATGTGCCTTGGGTTTTTTTTATATTTCATTCACCTGAATTCCACAAGCGTATGCATACTAGTGAACACTGTCTCATATCTGTTATGCAAATAAGGCCTTTCCTTGTCTGGTTCACACTTTTCAGAATAACCAAATTTCCCATTTGTGTTCTCACGAAGCAGAAAGGTGTGGCATTCTTGTTATTTTTATCCTGAGCTCTCCAGAAGTATGCAAAAGATTGTTTATTAAAGGATAAAGGAACCCCCCTCCACCACAACTGAACAATGAAGCATCTTCAGATGTCAGGACTGAAAGCGTTGTACAAGCTGTTCCACTCTAATTGGTCTCAGTTTCCTATGCAGTACTAGCAGTATTTCAGTTCCTAATGAGCAGAAGAATGGCATGCTGACAATCTCCAAGTCCCTTGAAATGTACTGAACCTTGAGGAGGGGTTCAGGCCTGAGAGTGAAGCCTGCAGTGAGATCACACCTTCCACTGCTCTCTCTCAGTAAAGGCAGCCTTGAAGGAGTTTACAGTATTCATTCCCTTCAGAAGGCATCCTCATATGAGTTGTGAGATAAAGACTGCAATATAAACACCTTTTTAAAATTCTGGGCAAACAGTGAATTTTTCTGTTTTTCTCACTGCAGGGGAAAACATCCCTGTTGTAATGTTTGATGAAAATGGAATATCTTCAAATTTTTAGGCTCATTTTTAAGGATATGCATACCAATCATTTTTCATTTCATTCTGAGGAGGGGGATCTATTTTGCTTTGTTCAGATTTTTCTTTAGTTTCACTTTGTTAAGTTTTGTTTTAGCATGTTATTTGCAAGTAATGTAGTCAAAAATCAAACACAAAATTTCTTTGCTGGTATTTTTAAAGTTCGCTGTGAAACAAAATGAAATGAAGCAAGCATTTTGTTGCATTTTTTAATGGTTTCAAATACACATCCTTATTCATTTTCATAAACTGAAAATTGGCCTTTTGTCTGTGCTTACCTGTCACTGCAACGTGCTATGTCAGATATTTTATTTTTATTTTAGTTACATTTGTACCCCGCGCTTTCCCACTCATGGCAGGCTCATATGGTAGGCCACTTCCATTCTTTCACTATTATTTAAAACAGCACTTACCAAACCGTCCCTGCTGACCTCACAACTAATTTGTCTTTCATCATATCCACAATGAATATGCATGAGATTATCCCATTTTGGAGGGGCTGGGAGTGTTAAGTAGTAGTAGTAGGTGATCAAAGCCTTGTGTAGGCCTTGCTGAGTCTTGTTGAGAGATGCCGACTGCTGCACAGATGGGTCAGAATCCCTTAACAGAAGTTTGGGAGGGAACTGTTAAGGAGTTTATACTGCCCTCTGGTGGTGGTGTGCCCTAAAGAAAATCTAGAGGAGCAGTAGTAGATGTCAGAAGAAATCCCTGCTGGCCTTAGCTATGCCCCTTTAAAGGAAGGGGAATGAGAGAAACTTGTGAGAGATCCATGGGCGAGCTTATTGAGGAAACACCTTATCTCCAGGGGTAATGAACAGAAAGTGGAGGAGAGAGGTTAATTCCCAGAGGACTATGTATGCTTCCCTTAGGTTAGTAACAATGAGAGAATTAGGGGGAGGGTTGCAAGGAAGCCCAAATCCGGAACTTAAGGATGTCATTTAAAGTTCTAGGAAAGTAATATATATACATAGTAACACAGTAAATGACGGCAGATAAAGACCTGTATGGTCCATCCAGTCTGCCCAACAAGATAAACTCATTTTAAATGGTATGTGATACTTTATATGTAAACCCGAGTTTGATTTGTCCTTGCCTTTCTCAGGGCACAGACCGTAGAAGTCTGCCCAGTACTGTTCTTGTACTAAGTTCTGAAGCTAACATCGAAGCCCCTTAAAATTTACACTCCAGCCCATCCCTATCTATTCAGTCACAATCAGGGCGTAGAAAGTAGAAGTCTGCCCAGCTCCCGTTTTGTTTCCAATTACTGGCATCGCCACCCAATCTCCACTAAGATTCCACTGAACCATTTCTTCTAAACAGAATTCCTTTGTGTTTATCCCACACATGTTTGAATTCCATTACCGTTTTCATCTCCACCACCTCCTGCAGGACGGCATTCCACATATCCACCACCCTCTCCATGAAAAAATACTTCCTGACATTAGTCCTGAGTCTGCTCCCCTTCAACCTCAATTCATGTCCTCTAGTTCTACCGCCTTCCCGTCTACGGAAAAGGTTCATTTGCGGATTAATACCTTTCAAATACAGTGGTGGAAATAAGTATTTGATCCCTTGCTGATTTTGTAAGTTTGCCCACTGACAAAGACATGAGCAGCCCATAATTGAAGGGTAGGTTATTGGTAACAGTGAGAGATAGCACATCACAAATTAAATCCGGAAAATCACATTGTGGAAAGTATATGAATTTATTTGCATTCTGCAGAGGGAAATAAGTATTTGATCCCCCACCAACCAGTAAGAGATCTGGCCCCTACAGACCAGGTAGATGCTCCAAATCAACTCGTTACCTGCATGACAGACAGCTGTCGGCAATGGTCACCTGTATGAAAGACACCTGTCCACAGACTCAGTGAATCAGTCAGACTCTAACCTCTACAAAATGGCCAAGAGCAAGGAGCTGTCTAAGGATGTCAGGGACAAGATCATACACCTGCACAAGGCTGGAATGGGCTACAAAACCATCAGTAAGACGCTGGGCGAGAAGGAGACAACTGTTGGTGCCATAGTAAGAAAATGGAAGAAGTACAAAATGACTGTCAATCGACAAAGATCTGGGGCTCCACGCAAAATCTCACCTCGTGGGGTATCCTTGATCATGAGGAAGGTTAGAAATCAGCCTACAACTACAAGGGGGGAACTTGTCAATGATCTCAAGGCAGCTGGGACCACTGTCACCACGAAAACCATTGGTAACACATTACGACATAACGGATTGCAATCCTGCAGTGCCCGCAAGGTCCCCCTGCTCCGGAAGGCACATGTGACGGCCCGTCTGAAGTTTGCCCGTGAACACCTGGATGATGCCGAGAGTGATTGGGAGAAGGTGCTGTGGTCAGATGAGACAAAAATTGAGCTCTTTGGCATGAACTCAACTCGCCGTGTTTGGAGGAAGAGAAATGCTGCCTATGACCCAAAGAACACCGTCCCCACTGTCAAGCATGGAGGTGGAAATGTTATGTTTTGGGGGTGTTTCTCTGCTAAGGGCACAGGACTACTTCACCGCATCAATGGGAGAATGGATGGGGCCATGTACCGTACAATTCTGAGTGACAACCTCCTTCCCTCCGCCAGGGCCTTAAAAATGGGTCGTGGCTGGGTCTTCCAGCACGACAATGACCCAAAACATACAGCCAAGGCAACAAAGGAGTGGCTCAGGAAGAAGCACATTAGGGTCATGGAGTGGCCTAGCCAGTCACCAGACCTTAATCCCATTGAAAACTTATGGAGGGAGCTGAAGCTGCGAGTTGCCAAGCGACAGCCCAGAACTCTTAATGATTTAGAGATGATCTGCAAAGAGGAGTGGACCAAAATTCCTCCTGACATGTGTGCAAACCTCATCATCAACTACAGAAGACGTCTGACCGCTGTGCTTGCCAACAAGGGTTTTGCCACCAAGTATTAGGTCTTGTTTGCCAGAGGGATTAAATACTTATTTCCCTCTGCAGAATGCAAATAAATTCATATACTTTCCACAATGTGATTTTCCGGATTTAATTTGTGATGTGCTATCTCTCACTGTTACCAATAACCTACCCTTCAATTATGGGCTGCTCATGTCTTTGTCAGTGGGCAAACTTACAAAATCAGCAAGGGATCAAATACTTATTTCCACCACTGTATTTGAATGTCTGTATCATATCACCCCTGTTTCTTCTTTCCTCTAAGGTATACATGTTCAGGTCAGAAGTCTCTCCTCGTACGGTTTGCAACGTAAATCCCATACCATTTTCGTAGCTTTTCTTTGCACCGCCTCCAGTCTTTTTACATCTTTAGCAAGATACGGCCTCCAAAACGGAACACAATACTCCAAGTGGGGTCTCACCAACGACTTGTAGAGGGGCATCAACACCTCCTTTCTTCTGTTGATTATGCCCCTCTCTACGCAGTCTAGCATCCTTCTGGCTACGGCCGTCGCCTTGTCGCATTGTTTCTTCACCTTCAGATCCTCCGACACCAACACCTCAAGGTCTCTCTCCTGAGTCGAGCATACTAATCTCTCCCCTCCTATCCAGTATCTATCTTTTGGGTTTCCGCACCCCAAGTGCATCACTCGACACTTCTTGTTTAGTATTAGTGCAAGTTGCCCCCCCCCCCCCAGGAGGGGTGACGTTAGTGCACAACTGTTCGCAATAGAACAGAGTTACATTTTTGCATGGAATACTGTGGCCCCCTAGGGTCGTAATTTGTAAGTAGAATGGTTATAATCCTTGGTAATCATTACTAAGGAGTGTGTCAAACGGGGGGTATTTAATCCCCTGAAGAGGAAGATATGGTTGTGAAGTTTGGGGGCGGAAATCTGGATTCCCTGCCTAGACGGCAGCCCTGGTGGTAAACAGCCATTAAGTGTATTAATAATAATGTTATAAGGTTAAAATTCAGACAGGTTTTTGAGATATTGAGATGATTTGGTATGGGTATGTGTTATTGAATTGTTACAGGTCACGGGGAGTGGTTCCTCCTGATGAAGTAAACCACGAAATGCGGTCTCGCATTGAGGAACTAAAGTTATGTCATTAAATTGACCTTGTTAACGGTTGTTCATGGAAGCCTTCTAGTTGCTGTACAGTGTTGCCACGCAAGCAGTCAAGTATGATACTCAGCTGTGGGAGATACAAGAGAGGCTTGACCATATACCAAGGCTTATCGTCATGCTATACACTTGGAGTCCTATTTATTAGGAACAACAGTCACTTTGACTCTGGGATTACAACAATGCGGGCTGCAATGTAAAAGCGGCTTGTGTTATCTACTTTGGAACTTTCTGATTCAAGCGTGTGGAAGGAATATTTTGAAATATCATCAAAAGTCAAGGGAAGATATTAAATTTGGACTCTAAGTGCAAATATTGCAATGTAATCTTAGTGTGATGTAATGTATGGTTGGTAATGTATGAGTACGCTTTGACGTTGTGGATGACGCTGTGAAAAGGTTGCAGAAGAGTCCCTTGAAAACTGAGGGATATTGTTGATAATTTATGTACATATATAGGTAACAATAAAAGTGTTTATGTTTATTAAGTATCTATTGGAGTACTTTATGGTAGATTGTATGTATTGATCGTACTCTGATATAAAGCTATAGCCCCTTTTGTGAAAAGGATTAAATTTTAACTGCCAGACCCTCAACCATTCTTCTAACATTCGAAGATCCCTTCTCATCATTTCTACTCCCTCCAGGGTATCCACTCTATTGGCTATTTTCGTGTCATCCGCAAAAAGGCACACCTTTCCTTCCAACCCTTCATCAATATCTCCCACAAATATATTGAACAGAATATGCCCTAGCACCGACCCCTGAGGAACTCCACGGCTCACCTTCCTTTCCTCCAAGCGGATTCCATTTACCACCACCCTCTGCCACCTGTCAGTCAACCAGTCTCTTATCCAGTTCACCACTTTCGGTCCTAAGTTCAACCCTTTCAGCTTAGTCACGAGTCTTCTGTGGGAGACCATATCAAAGACTTTGCTGAAGTCCAAGTAGATTACATCTAGCGCACGTCCATCATCCAGTTCTTTGGTCACCCAGTCAAAAAAGTCAGTAAGATTCATTTGGCAGGATTTTCCTTTGGTAAAGCCATGTTGCCTCGAGTCCTGTAACCAGTCGGTTTCTAGAGAGTTAACTATCCTTTCTTTCAGCAGCGACTCCATTATTTTTCCTACCACTGATGTGAGACTTACCGGTCTGTAGTTTCCCACTTCTTCCCTGTCTCCACTTTTGTGAAGAGGGATCACATCCACTTGTCTACAATCTCGCGGAACCTCTCCCATCTCTAAAGATCTATTAAATAAATCTTTAAGTGGTCCCGCCAGGACCTCTCTGAGCTCCTTCAGTATCCTGGGATGTAGCTTTGTTCACCTTCAGATTCTCCAGCTGTTTATAAACGCTTTCTTCTGTAAATGGCGTAGTATCCACTCCATTCCCAGATGTTCCCTCGGCAGGCAACCGTGGTCCTTCTCCAGGAATTTCCTCCGTGAACACTGAAGAGAAATAATTATTTAGCACGTTCGCTTTATCTTCATCACTCTCCACATAGCCATTCTCATTATCTTTCAGTCTCGCAATTCCATTCCTAACTCTTCTCCTTTCTCCAATATATCTGAAAAAAATCTTGTCGCCTCTCTTTACATCTTTAGCCATTTTTTCTTCCACTCACGCTTTCTCTAATTGTATTTCCCTCTTCGCTTCTTTCAGTTTAATCCGATAATCTTTTCCATGATCCTCTCATTGTGTTCTTTTGTATTTCTTGAACAAAACCTCTTTTGCTCTTATTTTTTCAGCTACTTGTTTGGAGAACCATATAGGCTTCCTGCTTCTCTTGTTTTTGTTTACTTTCCTCACAAAAAGATCAGTCGCCATATTTATAGCAGCCTTTAGCTTGGACCACTGTTTTTCCACTTCTCCTATGCCTTCCCACGCCAACAGCTCCTTCTTCAGGTATTCCCCCATTTTATCAAAATCAGTATGTCTGAAATCCAGTATTTTGAGTTTTGTGCGTCCGCACTCTGCCCTTATATCAAACCATACAGTGTGATGATCACTATTACATAGGTGGGCACCCACCCTGATATCGGAAACACTACCTCCATTAGTGAGCACTAGATCCAGTATCGACCCTTCCCTCGTGGGTTCCATCACCATTTGACAGGCATCCACAATCTCCCTACTTCTTTCCAATTCCGCAGACAGGACGTTCCAATCCACGTCAGACAAATTGAAATCTCCCAACAGTAGCACCTCCCCTTTCATACCAGTCTTTTGAATATCTTCTATCAGATCCTTGTCTAACTTCTCCGTTTGTGCAGGAGGTCTGTAGATAACTCCCATGTGGATACAGGTTCCGTCTTCTCTTTCCAGGACAATCCATAAAGTTTCTTCTTTTCCCCAGCCTCCCCGCATTTCAGCCGCTTTGATATTCTCTCTCACATACAGAGCCACTCCTCCACTTCTTCGGCCCTCTCTATCCTTCCTAAAAAGATTATAGCCCAGTACGGTCACATCTCATTCATGAGAATCGTTGAACCACATCTCCGTAATAGCAACAATATCCAAGTTTTCTTCAAACATCAGGGCTTGCAAGTCTTGAAGCTTTTTACTTAGGCTACGCGCATGCCGCTAACCCTCCCCCACCGCCGCCATTGGGTACCTGTGCTGGCGGGGGTCCCCAACCCCCACCAGCCGAAGTCCTCTTCAGCCAGTCTCCGTGCCAGCGCATTGCTGCAGCTGATGTGGAAGCCTAGGATTCTGTTTCACACAGAAGAAACAGAATCCTAGGCTTCCACATCAACTGCAGCAACGCGCTGGCCCGAAGACCGGCTGAGGAGGACTTCGGTTGGGAACCCCCGCCAGCACAGGTACCTGACGGCGGCAGGGGACTCGGGGGAGCCTCACCTCAGGCTCTGCCCCCCCCCCCCCCCTCCCGCCAAAGTCTGGCTACGCCCCTGGTTGGAATCCCTGAACTGTGCTCCTAAGTTAATGCCTCTGATAATGGAGTCTCCGAGCAGTAATAATTTTCTGCTTTTCACAATTCTGTCATTAGTTGGGGGATGTTTCTGGGGTCCTGCCATGAGAAGCCTAAGAGGTATCAAGACTGATTACTGACAGCTGAGAGAGCTGGAACATCAAGACATACTTTAGTCATTGACTGGTAGCATATGAATATGCTGTTTGAAAAGAGAATGCAGCCAAGGCAGGCAGGCCTGAATTATTAAGAAGGCTGAAGGCTGCTAATATGGAACTTGCAAGGATTGAAGACCAGAGGGAGGTTCCCCGGGGATTTTGTTTTAACAAATCTGTTTTAACACCTGAGGGCAGAGGATATACTAGAATGTCATGTTGAGGTTTGTCCTATCCAGGGTGATGTGGCTATTTTAAGGTTGTGCTCAGGCCTGTGAAACAAAGGAGCCAGTTTTGGGGGGGAGTTTTTTGAATTGTAAAAAGTAAAATCAATCTCAGCTGTCTCAGACAGCAGTAATGGCTGAGGTGAACTAATTTACATATACTCTAGCTCCTGCCTAAAAGGAAGGAGGGGTTGATTTGCATACCACAGTGCATGTTGGGAGAACAGTTTTGGTTATAAGAAGCTGGAGAATAAAAAGTAATCCATGCACGACGTGCATGGGGAAGAACTGGTAGTAACTGTCTCACAAAGCTATGGTTCCAGAATGACGATATGTGTTGATATATTTTTACCTCTTCCTGAGTTGACAAGATACAGAGAAGAGGGACCTGGCCAATACTGAGCCTTGTTCCTGATTGTTTTACAAGTTATTGTTTTTGAATCACAACTCTGATTTAGCATAAAAAACCTTTTAATATAACAGAATTACTGGACTAGCCCTGGAAACACAACTGGGGCAATTCTATAAAATACATGCTTATCTTGCATAGTGTTTATTTGTAAGGGGATTACACAAATAAGCAGAGCATGGGCAGGACATGGACAGTCTCCCTTGTATGCACATACAAGTGTCGCTCTTGCCTTTAGGTGCTCGCACTTATACCAGCTCTACGGCTACAGGTTATGTTAGTATTCTATAACAGAACCTAGGCATCTAATTTCCATTATAAAATAGCTCCTAACATGCACCCTCAGGGCTCCTAAATGGAGACACCCAGTTATAGAATTGCCCCCAATATATCCAGATTTATGTGGGATTTAGCTCACACTTTTTCAGTAGTACCTCAAGGTGCATTAAATTTAGGTACTGTAGGTATTTCCTTGTCTCCAGAGGGTTTACAATCTAAGTTTGCACCTCAGGCAATACAGGGTTAAGTGACTTGCCCAAAATCACAAGCCACATACTGGGATCTGAAGCATGGCTTTCTGAGTTCTCAGCACACTGCTCTCTTCCAATCCATTTATCTTATTGTGGATATGAGAAGTCCTGGTACGCAATGTGTGCTAGTACATAGACACAGATCCTCCAAGTTGCAGCACTGAAAATCCATCTACTCTTCTTAAGTCTTCTGAGAAACCAGCTGATCTCCAGAAGCCCCTGAAAAGTATGAGTAAGACACTAGAATTTGTTTGGTATATTTTTGACTCAACAGTTTCCTCCTGCTTCAGTGCACTCCTAACTCTATCAGAACTAGGGCTGAGATCTGGTGCAGTAGGCCTTCATTTTCAACTAGCCAGGAAGCAGACAACTGGACCCCAAGGTGAAGCAGCCGGCCCAAAGCACTACTTGTTTTTAAAGATAAATTTCTGGAAGACCAGATCAAGGGCTACCAGATGGAGTTTGGAGACCCAGGTTTGGTTTTTAAACTTAGATCCTGATCTTTGGGCCAGGGCAGGGCTTGGAACACTGTCAAGAAGTACTCATTGTCCAGGAGTGAAAAGATTACCCCAATAACACTGGCACAGCCATAGTTGCTGGGAGAATTCATCTTGACAACAGAGGTAACTCGGAAGAAGGCTGCCTCCTGCCCTCTCAGCCTGGGCAAAGAAGGGAGAGACTGGGTCAGCCTTGGCTTTGCTTCCATGTCTCCCAGTTGCCCCAGTGGACCTGGAAGTGTACATCCATAGATGGAATGAGATAAAAAGCAGGAATGGCCCAGCTTCTCCGTTTCAACAGGGTATTACATGGCCTATTTCAGGGCAGAGGACACACTAACAGAAAAGAATGATCACAACTAGAGTAAACCAGGAGCTCATCAAAAATAAACTAAGAAACTAAGCACTGAGGTATAAATATAACTTGAGACATATGTAAGGTGGGAGTCTCTCTCCGTCTCAGCAAGGTGTCTCAGTTACAGATGTGGCTTTTGGATCTTTTGCAATCCAGGCAACATTCCTCTCAAGGACTACAGTCAAACATCAAAGGGTGTTTGAATTTTAGAATAGAAAAATCATGACTTTACTTTTTGCATTTTCATATATCTGTTGTGAAGGTTTCAAAAATTCCTCAAGGACTTATTTGCAAGGGAGAAAATGCATTTATTATATTCTTCTCCTCTCCCATCTAATTTCTTTTGGGGAAGTAGCAGAATACATAAAAACTGCAGTCCTTTAGAGAATTCACACAAACAGACCCCCACACACCCTCTCTTTCTCCTCCACCTAAATTCAGTCCTTTCTCATTCATTCATTCCTCTCTCTTCAGTACCTCACATTTCTCCCCCACAGCCCTCTAATTCTCCTCCAATCTCCCCAACCCCACAAACCCTCTCTCACTTCTCTTCTACTCCCCCCATCCCCCACAAATTACTACAGTCCCTTCTCTGCCCTCCAGAGCCCAAATCAGAGCTGCAGATGCAACCACCTCATCCACAGATTTTAAAAAAAATCCACTACTCCTGGCAAGTTTGCAAAAGACTCTTTCAAACCTTGGCTATTATAAAATGCAAAGAAAACTATACGAAGTAACTAATATAGGGATCTATTAACAAGCCATGTTAAAACCAAGTATGTCGTGTAGACTTATGTAAACCGCTATGTCGGATATGCCTAATAGCGGTGTGTGAGGTTGGAAATAAACTGTCAACTGCATTGACATGGTCTGACATGCCTATTTTAATGTAGGCACTGTCATGTGATTTAACACCCATTGTACTAAGGGCAAAACGCTTTTAGTACATTGAGCATTAAAATCAACGTTGTGGTAGCTAACACAATTCCAGAGAAGTGACTAGGTGACCCCAATTCCCCCCTCCCCCCCCCAAAAAAAATAGAAGAATTACACTGGGGTTTACTTGAGCAAAACCGGATGCCTGCCTCTTGCGTTTTCAACAACAGCATCTTTTGGGAACTCCTCACAATGGGGTCCTTTTACTAAGCTGTGGTAGAAAGCGGCCTTAGCGCACCCTTATGCAAGTTTTTTATTGTAGCAGTAAAATGGCTGATTTTCCCTTATTTGCATTAATAGATGTACACTAATGTCGCCATTAGCGTGTGGCCATTAAAAACAATTACTGCAGCAGCAGCACTTACCGACACCTATTTTGTAGGTGGTAAGGGCTCATGTGGTAATCCTGTGCTAATCAGTTAGCGTGCAACAATGTGGATGTGCTAACTGATTAGTGCCAGTGGCGTAGCTACATGGGGCCATGGGGGTCTGGGCCCCCTCAAATTTCCTCCGGGCCCCTGGTTTTGCTGGCGGGGGTCCCCAACCCCGCCAACTGAAGCCTTGTCCAGCGCTGGTCTCTGCTTCCGCCGCGTTGCCTGCCCTGCTCTCTCTTCCTCCTCACGTCCTGCACACTCCTTTTAGTGAAATTGAGCATATCCTTCACACAGTCCCCTAAAGCAGGCCAGCCCTCGGGACACACCCAGCCACAATGAATATGCATGAGATAAATGTGTATGCACTCCTTCTATTGTAAGCAAATCTTTCTCATGGGTATTCACTGTGGATGTCCTGAAAAACTGACTGGCTAGGTGTGTCCCTAGGACTGGGTTGAGAAGCAGTGCACTAAAGTGTCGATTCTCTGCTCCCTTAACAGAACGCCAGGATTGTAACTGCAGCACAGCAAGCTCAAAGCACAGGGAGTCTTACAGCTTGAGTCGTTACACCAGATGTAATTAGAGTCCTAGATAATTTAAGTGTCAACACTGGACATAAATTCTTAAAAAGCTGTTCCTCTGCCAGGGCCTTAGTAGTAATGTTTGAATGCAGCGTGAACAGTTTTGTCAAAGAAATAGTAAATTATCACTCCACAAACATACTTAGAAAGGCCTCAACTGCTTTTCCATTAGATTATAATCACAGTTGTCAATTCTCCCCCTTAATTGGCAAATGCACCAACTTTCCATCTTCTCTGCCACCAGTGCACTTTAGTAGGGAATTAAAATGCTTGTGGACCAATATTCAGCCACAGAGGCCAGCAGGTTTTTTGAAATTTCAACTGTGGCATTTAAAAAAAAAAAACACACGCATGTTCTGCACCACTACATGTATATTTAGAGGCACTGGATATGCAGTAGACAAAAAGAAGGATATGTTCTTAACTGATAATTTTCTTTCCTTTGATCATACCAGGACAGTCCAGACCAATTGATTATGTCCATTCACCAGCGGAAGGAGACAGAGAAAATAGTTCCAAGTAATTCACCCTCTTAAGGGTATCGTGCAGCCTGGAATGTTCAGTATTTCGAATAGCCAAGCAATGGTGTTCATAACTTCTATAAGGGAAACGCAAGAAAGGTAAATACGGAAGCCACCTGAGCACAGAACACTGGGCTTCCCAGAATTCCTGCGCCAGCAAAGGTGAAGGAAACATCATCGAGATAATCTGCAGTGATGCAATGTGCTCGCTGACCTGAGTCCATGCACCACTAGTCAGATTCCCAAAGCGATGCAAAGGGTTTCGCATGATGGCAAGGAGAAAGATGAATAATGTTTACATGATGGAATGTTATGGTTTCCGTGTACTGGAGGGTATCCAGTCACACACATGGCAGAAAGTAATCCTAAAGAATCCAAAGAGAGAAGAAATCCCACTAGGGAGGGTGTCTGGACTGGTCTGGTATGATTAAAAGGAAAGAAAATTATCAGGTAAGAACATCATTTTTCCTTCCTTGTCATCTATACCAGACCAATGGGATGTAGCAAAGCAGTCACTCCATTAGGGTGGAAGAACAAAGGAACAAAAATACTAGCAAATGTGAAACTAAGCAACCATAGCAGCACAACTGCCAGATACAGGCACAGGAAATACTGAAAATTCCTGGAAAAAAAAACCAGTGCACACTGCTGCCATGGTAGACCATCAACATGAGGCCATCACAAAGGAGCAAAGCAATCAACAAGAAAGCAACAGCACTGGATAACCCAGTAAAAGCACACCAACCACGCAGAGGGGTCATATCCTGCTAACTTGCCAGAGACTGAAAACTTAAAAATACCGTTGAGCCCACAAACTACAAACTATCTCCGCTCAGCTAAAGGAACAAAACATACCAGGCCTGCAAATCTGACTGAAGCAACCCAGTCAAGAGTATACAATAACATACAGACCCCAACAGATGTTCTAGTCCACCAGAAGCCTAGAAGTGAAAAAGGTGTGTGCCTCCAACTGAGCAGGAAGCACACCACAGACCTACCGCAGCACCAGAAAAGGAGTAGCAGAGACAGAGAGGTCAATGATGTACCCCCAGAGAAGAGTCTGTGCATTAAGCATTGGGTTGGAACCTAGAAGACATCTCCAAAACAGAACTTCATAATCCATGAAAACAAGGAATCCTGGCCTACGTCCGAGGAAAAAAGACACAAGATCCCTTCATCAGGGAGTGTAAAGGAGCTCCCATCAACAGAGAGACTGAAGCAAGGTCATAGACGCAAAGATGACAGTAAACACCACCAACCTAGCTGCGCCTCCACTACCAGCCGAAGCTGGAAGTATGCCCGAAAGACAGAGAAGGGTCACCGTCATCAGAGAAAAGGCAATGTAAAAGGCTGAGGGACGCTCCCATACACAATAACCAAGCCATGCAGGACCAGCAAAGCCATGCTAGAAAAACAGAATTGGAGGCCCACTCCACAGCCTCAAATAGAGCTGTGCTGTACATCCAACACTGGAGCTACGGCCCGTGATGAACCAGAAGGCCATTTCTGGTTGTAACGGGAATGACTAGCCTAAGCCTCTGAGCCAGAGAAGAAAGAAATCTCCGCCTCAAGAGAGGGAACTACGTTGAACTCACAGAGCTAACACAGCCTGCATCGGGCCAAGCCAAAGTGACACCCAATGGCCAGCCGTGGTGCCAAGGAGACCGGCCAGCGATGAAGCAATATTCCACAGGGAGAGAAGTAACAAATCCCCGCAGCTAGAATGCAGTTACACCCCTCCATCAGGGATGACGCTGCACCAGGAAGAGTATCGGGCCTCACTAGAAGAAAGGCCAAGGAAAGCCCAACTTCAAAAAAGGTAGCTACACTGTACAAGAAGGAAAGGAGCTACACTGAAAAAAAGATTCCAGAGGAGATCCGGGAAATTATAGACCGGTGAGTCTGACATCGGTACCAGGCAAAATGGTAGAGGTTATTATTAAGAATAAAATTACAGAGCACATACAAAAACATGGGCTGATGAAACAAAGTCAGCACGGATTTAGTGAAGGGAAGTCTTGCCTCACCAATCTACTGCATTTTTTTGAGGGGGTGAACAAACATGTGGACAATGGGGAGCCGGTGGATATTGTGTATCTGGATTTTCAGAAGGCATTTGACAAAGTGCCTCATGAAGGACTCCAGAGGAAACTGGAGAGTCATGGGATCGGAGGTAGGGTATTACTATGGATTAAGAGCTGGTTGAAAGATAGGAAGCAGAGAGTAGGATTGAATGGTCAGTATTCTTAATGGAGAAGGGTAGTTAGTGGGGTCCCTCAGGGGGTCTGTGCTGGGACCGCTGCTTTTTAACATATTTATAAATGACCTAGAGATGGGAGTAACTAGTGAGGTAATTAAATTCGCAAATGACACAAAGTTATTCAGGGTCGTCAAGTAGCAGGAGGAGTGTGAAAGATTACATGAGGACCTCACGAGACTGGGGGACTGGGCGTCCAAGTGGCAGATGAAGTTCAATGTTGACAAGTGCAAGCAAAGTGATGCATGTGGGTAAGAGGAACCCGAATTGCAGCTATGTCATGCAAGGTTCCGCGCTAGGAGTCAAAGACCTAGAAAGGGATCTGGGAGTCATCGTTGATAAGACATTGAAAACATGTTCAGTGTGCTGCAGCGGCTAAGAAAGCGCACAGAATGTTGAGTATTATTAGGAAAGGGATGGAAAACAAAAACGAGGATGTTATAATGCCGTTGTATCGCTCCATGGTGCGACCGCACCTCGAATATTGTGTCCAATTCTGGTCGCCGCATCTCAAAAAAAGATATAAAGGAATTGGAGAAGGTGCAGAGAAGGGCGATGAAAATGATAAAAGGGATGGAATGACTTCCCTATGAGGAAAGGCTAAGATGGTTAGGGCTCTTCAGCTTGGAGAAAAGGCGGCTGAGGGGTGATATGATAGAAGTCTACAAGATAATGAGCGGAGTAGAGCGGACAGATGTGAAGCGTTTGTTTACACTTTCAAACAATAATAGAACCAGGGGACACAAGATGAAGCTAGAATATGGTAGATTTAAAACAAACAGGAAAAAGTTTTTCTTTACTCAGCGTGTAATTGGACTCTGGAACTCGTTGCCAGAGAATGTAGTGACAGCAGCTGGCCTTACGGAGTTTAAGAGCGGTTTGGACAGATTCCTGAAGGAAAAGTCCATTGAACATTATTAAAAAATTATTTTTTTTATTTTTTTTTTTTTTTTGGGGGGGGGGGGGGTTGCCAGGTTCTTGAAGCCTGGATTGGCCACTGTCGGAGACAGGATGCTGGGCTTGATGGACCCTTGGTCTTTTCCCAGTATGGCGGTGCTTATGTGCTTCCTAAAGGAAAAGTCCATAATAAAATTGAACTTGGGGGAAATATTTCTGGGATAAGCAGCATAAAATGTTTTGTACTTTTTTGGGGATCTTGCCAGGTATTTGTGGCCTGGATTGGCCACTGCTGGAAACAGGATGCTGGGCTTGATGGACCTTTGGTCTGTCCCAGTATGGCAATACTTATGTACTGTACAAGAAGGAAAGGAGCTGCACGCTGCAGCCAATGCTGACTCTGCATGCTACCACGAATGCCAGCTGTGCTAACAATGGCTAGAAAGGGCTGCACTTCCCAAGAAAGAGGGTAGAATTACCATACAGCCAAAGAAGAAATTGTGTTCTACATCCAAAGAAGAAGCTGTGCTCTACCACCAACCCCCGAGAAGCACGAAACAGGGCAATGCAGCATGGCACTGACCCAGCACAGAGGGCGCAGTTCCCTACATCCAAAGAAAGAGGCACTCTGGCGGGAAACCAGGAACGAGGTCCACCGGGTCAGACAGAGAAAAATACTGACCGAAGAAACAAAGGCCAAAAAATAAAGAAAGGAAGCGTCACCATAGAGACCAAGCTCCACGCTGCGATAAGGAAAAAGACAACGCTCTGATTGGTGAAAACTAAAGAAGGAACCAGCAAGCAGAATCTCTTACTCAAAGAGCTCGCCAAAAAATTACAGAAGGAGAAACCGCCACCATGAAGAATTAGAAAAAACACTGAAAATCACAGTCAGGAAAGGGAAAGGAAAATGAAGAAAAAGAAATCAGGTGAGGGTTTCTTTTTTTTTCAAAACCAGAGTCCATTAAGTCTATGCCTCAAGAAAAAACATATCCTCTGAGGAAGATAAACCCAAAAGGATAGCTTACCTTACAGACAGAAGAAACCAAGCCAAACCTGTTAAAATTGAAGGAAAACAGCCCCACAGGCAGTTAAAATGTTTTCCATGCCACCATCAACCATTGCTGCGCCACAAGGCTGACAGGCGAGGTAGGGGAGGGAAGGGAACAAGGACTGCTGGATATCCCCTAGCTGGCAAATGAGGAACTCAGGGCCACTGAGTGTCATCACAAATTACCCAAATCCGGGCTACCAGCACACCCCTAGCTCCACTGTTCTCCAGAACAAGCTGGAACAGGTGCTAACAGCCAGTCACTAAGAGAAGCTACACAATCCGTCCACCATTCGCTAGGAGACAAAGAAAATACTGAACATTCCAGGCTGCACGATACCCTTAAGGGGATGAATTACTTGGAACTATTTTCTCTGTCTCCTTCCGCTGGTGGATGGACCCATTGGTCTGAACTGGTCTGGTACAGATGATAAGCAAATGGAACCGTGGAGCTGGGGAAGGAGAAGGAACAGGAAAAGTAGATTTTGGAGCAGAATGAATATTAGGGATGTGCAGTGCAAAATGTTTTGTGTTTTTTATTCCGGGGGTGGGGGGAATCATTTTTTCAAACTTTATGTTATGGGAGGAATATCGCTAGTGGCATGTAACCTTTCGGAAAGAGTTGCAGCCTATTTCAAAAGAATGCACCCTACTTTGAAAGGGAGTGTCCTTTTTTGAAAGAGTGCACACTATTGTGAAGAGTGCGCCCTAGTTCCAACAAGAGATCACACTGTTTTCCAATATTGCACGCACCATTCATACATGAACAATGGTATGCGCATCTGCATATTTTGGGGAAAGAGAATGCATTAAATGGTCACACTATTTGCTAAAAGTGCACTCTCATTATTAATGACACATGAAAAAAAACAAAATTTCGGGGGGGGGGGGGGGGGGGGGGGTTCTTGGCATTTTGGGCAGAAAATTACACAAAAAATGGGCAGCATTCTCTCTCTTAATCAGGAGCCAGTAGAAGGCAAAATATGCTAAAGCAACCTAGAGAAAACAATCCGACAGATGCATTATGTACACTGTGAGCATTAAGCTATGCACAGGGCAGAACCATAAAGTTTATGAAGAGTACCAGTTTCTGGTGAAGGACTTCTGCTGACATAGCATTATGAATAAGTGTGAAGGGCGCACACATCTGATGAAATGGATTCTTCTCTTCAAAAGAGTCTGAATATGTCAGTGATGTGTGTAGGTCTTCTATCTGTTTGTTTGTTGTATGTGTGTGTGTGCGTGCGCGTGTGTGTGTACACATCTAATGAAATGGACTCTTCTCTTCAAATGTTTTGCAAGTAGTATACCATGCCATATTTTGTATTGTTACTTGAATATTTTTACTGCTGTAATTTCCTATTGCTCATGTTTGATCTGTTCTTACTGTACACCGCCTTGAGTGAATTCCTTCAAAAAGGCGGTAAATAAATCCTAATAAATAAATAAAAACGTCTGAATAAGTCAGTGATGTGTGTGTGTGTCTGTCTGTCTGTCTGAATTAGTCAGTGATATGTGTATGTGTGTGTATATATCTCTGTCTTTGTGTCTGTCTGTGTATGTATAGTTCTAATGAAATGGACTCGTCTCTTAAGTCAGTGATGTGTATGTGTGTGTCTGTCTGAATAAGTCAGTGATGTATGTATGTATGTATGTATGAATGCGTTTGTGTGCGCGTGTGTGTGTCTCCATCTTTTTGTCTGTCTGTCTGTGTACATGACTAATGAAATGGACTCATCTCTTCAAAGACATCTGAATAAGTCAGTGATGTGTGTGTGTGTTTATATCTCTGTCTTTGTGTCTGTCTGTGTCTGTGTGTGTATGTACAGTTCTAATGAAATGGACTCATCTCTTAATAAGTCAGTGATGTGTATGTGTGTGTCTGTCTGAATAAGTCAGTGATGTATGTATGTATGTATGAATATGTTTGTGTGTGCGTGTGTGTGTCTCCATCTTTTTGTCTGTCTGTCTGTGTACATGACTAATGAAATGGACTCATCTCTTCAAAGACATCTGAATAAGTCAGTGATGTGTGTGTGTGTTTATGTGTCTCCATCTTTGTGTGTGTGTGTCTACATCTGATGAAAGGGACTAGTATCTGAATAAGCCAGTGCTGCTCTGCAGACTGAAAATGGTGGAACTGCTGTTCCAGGTCATTCTCCCACAAATTAAGCACCCCAACAGCGGGTAGTAGGAGCCTTTTCTAAAACAGAACCTAGGTGTCTAGGTTCTGAGCGTAACCTACTATCGGGGTCCCTAACCATTTAGGTGCCAGTTACACCAGTTGTACAGCTGGTGTAAGTGCAGGCACCTAACTGAGGCACAGATGCAAACATAAGTGGGAGTCCTACCCATGTTCCTCACAAGCTCCGCCCCTTGCAACTGTGTTCTTAGTCCATTGCTCTAACCACTAGGTTATTCCTGTACTGTGTATTACTGCTTGCCACAGAGAAGGAAATTTAATACAGGACATCCACCTTGTGTGGCAGAAATTTGCTTAAGTTATACCTTTTGCCTCTAGAGAACATGCATACTTATGTCTTTGTAAAGTAACTCGTGCGAAGTAGGCATCCATGCTCACGACTGCTCTCAGGCTCACACAAATGTCCTGTTTTAAGCACACTAGTGCATATTTTACAACAGAGGCAGGTAAGCCCTAACCACCCAAATTCCACCCCTGGGATTTCAAAAACAACTGTGTCTCAAACACTGGTTTGCTCAGAGAAATGGCTTATAAAATTAACCCCCTTACCCCCCCCCCCCCCCATATTCAAAACCATTTAACTGTCCAGGAACGGCACCTGGCCTGTTAAATAGTACTTGATAGTCAGCTATCCAGCAATATTCAACGGGAGACAGCCAGCTATCTCCCGCTGAATATCACTGTTAGTGGCTAGTGGATAGCCAGTTATATCGTGTGATAAAACTAGTTATCCACCAATTTTTTTTAACATGGGTTTGGCAGCCATCTTTGGCCACGTCTATAGCTAGTATATCTTTGACCAGTTTGAACTTAACCGGCCAGCGACGAATATCGGCTTGGCAAAAAATAAACTGGATATTCAATGCCGGTCATTGGAAATGGCCTGGCATTGAATATCTATTAGCACTGACCATGGAACTTAGCCAGGCTAACTCCCATGGTCTGAATATCAGCCCCATAATGTCCAGAGTAGACTGCAGGATAGTATTAGTGCTTAAGGGATACTGTGAGGAAACTAACTTGTAACAAGGTGATAGTTTTAACTATTCATAATCAGGGGATGTGCTAGATGAGTCTGGTTTCACCTTGGAGCCTTTAAGGCAATCAGTGGACATTTGGGATTGATAATCAACTTGTGGCGATCAGAGTTTTGCTGATCATTGCCATTATGGCCAGAAATTCAATGCCGGGCCAGGTCTGACTTCAGCATTGAATTTCAGGGTTTGCAGAGCAATATTCGGAACTTAACTGTAAATAATCTTGCAAACTACTTCAAAGAGAAAATTATAAAGCTACGACTCATGATACCTATCAATACAACTGAATATGCAAACCTCCTTGAATGCCTAGATCCAATACCTGGGGAGTACCCAGCAGACCGATCATGGACCAACTTTAACACGCTTCGACTGACAACATCTCCCAACTGCTTAGTAGATATGCCAAGTCGCAATGCAAATTAGACATCTGCCCTAGCAGTCTGATAAGATCCGCCCCTCAACAATTCATAACAGACTTCACGAGCCACATGAACTACATGCTACAAAATGGCCTCTTCCCTAAGGACAAAGGAAACATACTACTCACCCCTCTACATAAAGACACAAAGAAAAGTGTGAATGACTTAACCAATTATCAGCCAGTAGCATCTATCCCGCTGATAACTAAACTAATGGAAGGCGTGGTGACAAAACAAATCACAAGCTACTTAAATAAATACTCAGTTCTTCATGAGTCTCAATCAGGATTCCGGTCGAACCACAGCACTGAAACAGTACTAGTGACTTTAATGAACAAATTTAAACAAACAATTGCAACAGGCAACAATATACTCCTCTTACAATTCGACATGTCCAGCGCCTTCGACATGGTCAACCATGGAATATTATTACATATCCTAGAATACTTTGGAGTATGAGGCAACGTTCTTAACTGGTTTAGAGGATTCCTGACAAGATCATACCAAGTAACATCTAATGAGAATACATCCACCCCATGGACACCCGAATGTGGAGTTCCCCAAGGATCCCCCCTTTCACCAACCCTCTTTAACCTAATGATGATACCCCTAGCCAAGATACTAGCCAATCAAAACCTCAACCCATATATTTATGCAGATGATGTCACGATCTACATCCCGTTCAAACATGATCTAAAGGAAATCTCCAACGAGATCAACCAAAGCTTCCAAATAATGCACTCCTGGGCGGATGCATTTCAGTTAAAACTCAACGCAGAAAAAACACCAAAGCACTTAGCCTTCCAAAGTTCCATAGAAACCTATGGAACTTTGGAAGGCTAAGTACTTTGAAAATATGCCTCAATGTCTCATACTCAACTCACAACATAACACAACTAAATTCACCACAATAACCACATCAAATGTTTCCCTTCCCGTCTCAAACACACTGAAAATTCTCGGAGTCACCATTGATCGAAACCTCACGCTTGAAACCCACGTGAAGAATACAACTAAGAAGATGTTCCATGCCATGTGGAAACTTAAAAGAGTAAAGCCTTACTTCCCAAGATCCATCTTTCGCAACCTGGTACAGTCAATGGTGCTAAGCCACCTGGACTATTGCAACGCACTATACGTTGGTTGCAAAGAACAAACTATCAAGAAACTTCAAACAGCCCAGAACACTGCAGCCAGACTCATATTCGGAAAAACAAAATAATGAAAGTGCAAAACCCCTAAGAAAGAAACTGCACTGGCTCCCACTCAAAGAACGAAGCACGTTCAAGATATGCACGATTGTTCATAAAATCATTTACGGAGACGCCCCGACCTACATGCTAGACCTACCTCCTAGAAATGCTAAAAGATCTGCCCGCACATTTCTGAATCTACACGTCCCCAGCTGTAAAGGACTAAAATATAAATTAACACATGCGACCAGCTTCTCATACTTGAGCACACAACTGTGGAATGTACTACCATCAAAACTGAAAACAATTAACAAAATAACTATCTTTCGCATATCTCTGAAAACCTCTCTCTTCAACAAGGCCTACCAAGAGAAGCTTAACCATAACACTTCACCACCCCACCCCAACTTAAACGATGGCTTTCTTTAAATGTTTACTTAGTTCTTCTCTGTCGTCCTTGATCTCTTCATAACACCAATTTGAATCTTTTAACCTGTACTGGTGATGCCATAACAGATCTTTGTAAGCCTCATTGAGCCTGCAAATAGGTGGGAAAATGTGGGATACAAGTGCAATAAATAATAAGGGGAACCACATAAAAACAGAACTGAGTTTTATGCAGTCCTATGTATGCAGTTACCTTGACTGGTTAAGTGCTGAATATTGATACTTAACTGGCCAAGTGCTGACTCCGCCCCCAGGAATGCCCCCAAAATAGCCAGTTTTCAGATAGGCACTATTCAGATATTTTCAGCAGCACTAACTGGTTATGTGCTACTGAAAATGACCAGTTAGCTCCAAACAAGCAGTCTAGCTGGCCAGGAGCCATTTCTGGCCGGTTAAATCGCTTTGAATATCGACCTGTCTATTTTTTTCTCTTCAGTACTAAACCAGCAAAATATACCAGACAGAATGGCCCAAAATTGTTCCACATTCAGAATTAAACCAACAAAATATATAGACAACATGGTCCAAAATTGTACAACCACTTCACATGAGGATTTTTTAGTCTCAAGGATCTGCTTCTTTTTTTTTTTTAAAACCAATCGCTGCAGGTTTTTATACCCAGATATTCAGCCCTGGTATTTGGATACTGGCTGACACTGAATACCCAGATATAGGTTGGCTTGCACTACTTATCCAGGCACCAGCAACATTTCATTGCCTGATTAGAGCCTGGTTCAGTCTTAGCTCTGTCCCCAAACCATCCCAGTACAAACCAGATCAGGCCAAGGTAGTCTGATCCAGATAATGCTTCTAAAAACCTGGGCATAGACCCAGTCAGAAAATGACCCTATCTGGATAAAGTCCCCCTGAGTGGTGTTGAATGAGTAGAAGTAAATCAATTTTGTACTCATTCCAAAAGTACAAAGACTAGGATACACTCGAGGAAGTTACATGAAAATACTTTTAAAACAAATAGGAGGAAATATTTTTTCACTCAACGATTAGTTAAGCTCTGGAACTCTTTGCCGGAGGATGTAACAACAGCAGTTAGTGTACCTGGGTTTAAAAAAGGTTTGGACAAATTCCTGGAGGAAAAGTCCATAATCTGCTATTGAGACATGGGAAGCAACTGCTTGCCCTGGGATTTGTAGTATGGAGTGTTGCCATGATTTGGGTTTCTGCCAGGTAGTAACATATTAAATGATGGCAGATAAAGACCTGTATGGTCCATCCAGTCTGCCCAACAAGATAAACTCATTTTACATGGTATGTGATACTTTATATGTATACCCAAGTTTGATTTGCCCTTGCCTTTCTCAGGGCACAGACCGTAGAAGTCTGCCCAGTACTGTTCTTGTACTAAGTTCGGAAGCTAACATCGAAGCCCCTTAAAATTTACACTCCAGCCCATCCCTATCTATTCAGTCACGATCAGGGCGTAGACCGTAAAAGTCTGCCCAGCTCCCGTTTTGTTTCCAATTACCGGCGTCACCACCCAATCTCCAATAAGATTCCACGGAACCATTCCTTCTAAACAAGATTCCTTTGTGTTTATCCCACACATGTTTGAATTCCATTACCGTTTTCATCTCCACCATCTCCCGCAGGAGGGCATTCCACATATCCACCACCCTCTCCACGAAAAAAAATACTTCCTGACATTAGTCCTGAGTCTGCCCCCCTTCAACCTCAATTCATGTCCTCTAGTTCTACCGCCTTCCCATCTACGGAAAAGGTTCATTTGCGGATAAATACCTTTCAAATATTTGAACGTCTGTATCATATCACCCCTGTTTCTCCTGTCCTCCAAGGTATACATGTTCAGGTCAGCAAGTCTCTCCTTGTACAGTTTGCAACACAAATCCCATACCATTTTTGTAGCTTTTCTTTGCACTGCTTCCAGTCTTTTTACATCTTTAGCAAGATACGGCCTCCAAAACGGAACACAATACTCCAATACTAATTGGTGATACCAATTAGTTTAAACCGGGAGACTGAGTGGATACATGATTGAATTGAGCGGCAGAGCATCAAAGAGGGCATATAAAACTGAGAACGCACGCGCTGGCGTTTTTTGGAATACTGATCCGGGAGGGGATGATGTCCCAAACCAGGTATACTCATGAATAGTATTATGTGAAATATGTTAAATGTATAATGGCAGTATGAGGAATAATAAGCTATAATGAAATAAGTTGAGTAGAGTTATTTAAAAGCTCAGAGATATTCGAGAAATATGAAATCAAATAATACTGCATTTTTTTGCAGAGATTAAGAGTTATTCCGATGATGAAAGGATACTGGTGATATTGAGCCAATGTTTAAAGTTCTCCTGAAGACACCATGACACCGGCGAAACACAGCTAGTGTTGAGAACAAAAAAAATGAGAACAAAGAAAACAGAAATATGATAATATTCAGAACAAAAGAAGATAGATAATACTCCAAGTGGGGCCTCACCAACAACTTGTAGAGGAGCATCAACACCTCCTTTCTTCTGCTGGTTATGCCCCTCTCTACGCAGCCTAGCATCCTTCTGGCCACGGCTGTCGCCTTGTTTCTTCACCTTCAGATCCTCTGACACCAACAACCCAAGGTCTCTCTCCTGAGTTGAGCTTACTAATCTCTCCCCTCCTATCCGGTATCTCTCTTTTGGGTTTCCGCACCCCAAGTGCATCACTCTACACTTCCTGGTATTAAATTTTAACTAAGTTGTAGTATCACATTGAAACCTTTTTTTTGTATTTTTATTTGCTCTTTTCATATAATAAACTTTAAATGTGATTATTATTCTATAAAAAAATATATAATACATTTATATTAATGTGCAGTGCTCAGTTATTCATCATCAGGATAATGAATGAGCCGTTGTCCCAGTATTTAGATTTTCATTTACAACCTGTTATATGCAGTATAGAATCATATGTAAGAAACTCGGCTATCTTAATTCAGTTGTTGCAAGACACAGAGATAGCAGAGGTATCCCTACAGCTGATATCAATGGATGTAGTATCGCTATATACAAAGATTCCCCACCAAGAAGCAATGAACCTCATAGAGGAACAGTTAGGAAAAATGGATTTATCGATGGGAAAAATGAACCTATTAAATAGCCAAAATAATAATAAAACAAAACTATTTCCGATTTGAGGAACAATATTATATCCAAACCCATGGCATAGCGATGGGTGCAACAGTAGCACCGACCATTGAATGCCTGTATATGGCGAATTTTGAGGAAAAATATGTTCATAATTCAAGATATTATCCACATATAAAAATTTGGAAGAAGTACATAGACGATATATTCTTAGCATGGACAGGAGACCTGCAAAGTTTGGAAGAATTGTTTGGGTCATTCCATGTCAAGTGGTCTGATGGTCCCTGCGCGACCATCACGGATTTCGAGGAAATTTTCTGTGAACATTCATACATGTCCCCAATAAACATTGGTAAAGTTTTACATTCGCCGATACAATACTTGCTGAGATATAGTAATCTGTTTGACCCCATACTGCAGCCTTCACACAGGGACCACCAGACCACTTCACATGGAATGACACTTTTGAATATATAAATGCAGGCGATCAATATATCAAATTTGAGTCAACAGTGGGGGGTCATCACTCAACTATCTGGATATAAAAATAATGTACCAACAAAATAGATTTGATACTACAATTTATCGCAAGAAAACAGACACCAACACCCTACTTCATTTTAAAAGTCATCATCCATATCCAGTAAAGGCAGGCATCCCGATAGGACAATTTCTTAGACTAAGGAAATTATGTGGCACTCAGGACAGCTTTAAGGCACAATCACAGGAATTATATCACCGGTTTAAAACAAGAGGGTATCCCAGGAAATTCATTAAGAAAGCTCAGAAAAGAGCAACAAATACACATCAACAATGGTTGTTACACCCCGCACAAAAAACAAGGGAACAATTAAATACTTTCACATGTGTGCTAACTTATTCGTCTCATACAGGACAAGTAAAAAAGATTATCAATAAACATTGGTCTATGTTATCTTTACTAAAGTTTCAACAACAGCCCTGATTTGCCTACACACGAGCAAAAAATATAGGGGAAAAGTTACAACAACAATAGAACCCTGTGATAAAAAAACAGCAGGGGGCATACACCCTGCCAAAGATGTGCATATTGCAAATATGTATGGCAAATGAATCAAATAACACATCCGGTTACAAGAAAACCTTACAGGATCAATGTAGAAACGAACTGTGAATCAACTCAAGTTGTGTACGGGATCACCTGCCCATGCAAAAAGTGGTATATAGGATATACCACCAGAAAAATCAAGCAAAGGATAGCAGAACATATCAGTAATATAAGAATAAAAAAGAAAGAGGCTCCATTAGTGGATCATTGCACAGAGGCGAATCACGAGCTGCAAGATCTGAAATATTTAGTATTAGCACAAATTTGTTTCCCAGATGGGGGTGATGTTACTAGGAGAATATTGCAGAAACAGCAACAATTGATTTATCATTGGAATATGGTGATACCAATTAGTTTAAACCAGGAGATTGAGTGGATACATGGTTGAATTGAGCGGCAGAGCATCAAAGAGGGCGTAAAAAAAACTGAGAACGCACGCACTGGCGTTTTTTGGAATACTGATCCGGGAGGGGATGATGTCCCAAACCAGGTATACTCATGAATAGTATTATGTGAAATATGTTAAATGTATAACGGCAGTATGAGGAATAATAAGCTATCATGAAATAAGTTGAATAGACTTAGTTAAAAGCTCAGAGATATTCGAGAAATATGAAATCAAATAGTACGGCATTTCTTTTGAGGAGATTAAGAGTTATCCCGATGATGAAAGGATACTGGCGATACTGAGCCAATGTTTAAAGTTCTCCTGAAGACACCATGACACCAGCGAAACACAGCTAGTGTTGAGAACAAAGAAAACAGAAATATGATAGTATTCAGAACAAAAGATAGATAGATAAGGTAAATGAGAAATTCACGAGCACATCACAGTCAGCTGTTACAAAGAGCATGAAGGCGGAACCAGCATCAGCACAAGATAACACTGCAGCCACAAAATAAGTGAATATATTTTATATAGAGGAAGTCCTCTTATACAAACACATGCTAAATTGTGAGAATCAAGGAGGGAGGTAGGGCAGCAGTGCTATGTCTGATATACACCGTTACTGGGAAAAACTATTTCCGTTGTAACAGGTGATAACTGAGCACTGCACATTAATATAAATGTATTATATATTTTTTTTATAGAATAATAATCACATTTAAAGTTTATTATATGAAAAGAGCAAATAAAATAAAAAAAAAAAGGTTTCAATGTGATACTACGACTTAGGTAAAAGGGAAACCGGAACGAAGAGTCAACCCAGAATAAAATAGTATTAAATTTTAACTGCCAGACCCTCGACCATTCTTCTAAAGTTCAGAGATCCCTTCTGATCGGTTCTATTCTCTCCAGGGTATCCACTCTATTGGCTATTTTCATGTCATCCGCAAAAAGGCACACCTTTCCTTCCAAACCTTCATCAATATCTCCCACAAATATATTAAACAGAATAGGCCCCAGCACCGACCCCTGAGAAACTCCACTGCTCACCTTCCTTTCCTCCGAGCGGATTCCATTTACCACCACCCTATGCCACCTGTCGGCCAACCAATTTCTTATCCAGTTCACTACTTTCGGTCCTAAGTTCAACCCTTTCAGCTTATTCATGAGTCTTCTGTGGGGGACCATATCAAAGGCTTTGCTGAAGTCCAAGTAGATTACATCTAGCGCACGTCCTTCATCCAGTTCTCTGGCCACCCAGTCAAAAAAGTCAATAAGATTAGTTTGGCAGGATTTTCCTTTGTGACTTGGCTTGGCTACTGTTTGGAAAACAGGATACTGGGCTAGATGGATCATTGGTCTGACCCACTATGGCTACTCTTATGTTCTTATGTATTATCAACCCCAAGAATGATAAAAACAATTTCAAAAAAGTGTGTTACCTGCAGAAATACTATCTACCCTACATGCAGGAAAATGAATGGATGTAGATTAGGACTGTGCACAATCAAAAAAAAAAAAGTCCAGTTTGTGCTCATTTAAAAAGAAATTTTTCCACTTGTCAGGCATTTTTTTATTTTGTATGTATTTATGTCATTCCTTCTTTTCAGCATGCACAGCATGCATGCAAGTACTTAAAAATGCACGCCATTGATTGTGCCTGTGTTAATGTGCAGGTATAAGCACATGCAATTTGTACGTACTATAAATGTTCAGGCCCCCCAAAGAACCCGAATGCATGCTCTCACACACCCCTAGTGTAGACCCACTACACGCACACTTTTACCCGTAGTACAGGGAAGCATTCTTGGGGGCAGAGACTGGGAATACTGCGCAACTTAAGAAATGGAAACTAAGGCAATTTTCCAGTTGAAACAGGAGGCATATCTTCACTTTGAAAACTACCTATAGGCTGTGCATCTACCTGCCAGTCTTAAAATCCCCCCCCCCCCCCAATATAGTGCCCATTTGCAGAAAAACCCTCTTTTGTTAGGAAAGATAGTTCCTGGTTCAAAGAGAAAAAAAAGATTTTTTGCTCTGCTCCCCCCCCCCCCCCCAAAAAAAAATCTCCCCTTTCATCTATTTTAAAATGCTACTTACAGCTGAACCCCCCCCCCCCCCCCCCCCCCCCCCCCATCTCTTTATTATAAGCTTTGCAGTGCCTGGGTTCATTCTGCTGCTTTACCAGCAATAGAAAGGGAATAGCAATGAAGAAGCCTGAAGTGATTAAGGGCAATTGAGCAGGACCAAGTGAAATGATCCCTATCCCTCTCTCGTTAATAGAAGGCAGCTTGCTCTCTCTTAATTAGAAGCCAGTAAAAGGCAAAACATGCTAAAGCAACCTAAAGAAAACAATCCGACAGATAATGTAATTGGCGTTATGCACACTGTGAGCATTAAGCTATGCACAGGGCAGCACCATAAAGTGTTATGAAAAGCACCAGTATCTGATAAAGTACTTTTGCCAACATAGCATTTTGATTATATGTGTGAAGGAGGTGTGTGTGTACACATATGATGGACTCTTCTCTTCAAAAGCTTCTGAATAAGTCAGTGATGTGTGTCTGTCTCTGTCTTTCTGTGCGTCTATGTATGTACACATCTGATGAAATAGACTTCTCTTCAAAAGCATCTAGTCAGTGATATGTGTGTGTCTGTCTTCCTTTTTGTGTGTGTGTGTGTGTGTGTATACACATCTGATGGACTCTTCTCTTCAAAAGCTTCTGAATAAGTCAGTGATATCTGCAGAGGTGTGTGTGTGTGTGTGTGTGTCTGTGTACATCTGATGAAATGGGCTTGTCAGTAATGTAATGTAATAAACCTGTCCTTTTAACCCCATGGCCAGTCAGGTTTTCAGGATATCCACAGTAGGGTGTAGAGGTTCAGCATCCACAAGCACAGAAGCTGCCTTTTCAGCTGAAAAACTCCCAACATCAGTTCAGCAAAATCAGCAGACGCAGTTGCTGATGGGGAAGGATTTGTTCTTTGTGCATGGCCGACATGCAGGAAGAAGAACAAGAACTGCAGATAGACAATTACTGCGGAATCACTTAGAGTATCCTTTGGGAAAAATTAGAAGGCATCCCCCTCCCCCCATGGGAGGCAGAGCCTGTTTTATAGAGGAATGAAGGTGCCTACTTTCCTTTAAAGAACTCTAGCTTAACCGTAAAAATACGAGCCTATAAGTTGGTCACAAGCACCTACACCAGCCATAAAGCTGGTCTATATATGTGCACCTAAGTTCCGAAGAGAAGCGTGTAACATGTGGAGGGGCATTTGAAAGGATGGCCACTTCACAATAGAGACATCCAGCTGTCCTATCAAGCTTCTCCTTTTAACCTACAAATGCACTCGATCTGCAGCCCCTCCTTACCTCTCTACCCTCATCTCCCCTTAAGTTCCTACCCGTAACCTCCGCTCTCAAGACAAATCCCTCCTTGCAGTACCCTTCTCCACCACCGCCAACTCCAGGCTCCGCCCTTTCTGCCTCACCTCACCTCATGCCTGGAATAAACTCCCTGAGCCCATACGCCAGGCCCCCTCCCTGCCCATCTTCAAAGCCTTGCTCAAAGCCCACCTCTTCAATGTCGCCTTCGGCACCTAACCACCATACCTCTATTAAGGAAATCTAGACTGCCCCCACTTGACACTTGACATTTCACCTATTAGATTGTAAGCTCTTTTGAGCAGGGACTGTCCTTTTTGTTAAACTGTACAGCGCTGCGTAACCCTAGTAGCGCTCTAGAAATGTTAAGAAGTAGTAGTAGTAATAATAATATCCAAAACGGTCATCCATCTTACATGTATTTTCCAATAAGAATAACTTCTTGTTAACTTAGGCATTCACACCTTTCCCATTCAGAACATAAAGCACAAAGCATAAATGAATCACAATAACTCAGACTTGACAACTATTAGGTGGCAAATCTTGGCCGCAGCTTTATTATTATAAATAAACATAAATAACTAAATAGGCCCAGACGGTGTCATACTAGTCCATACATAACTCATCTCTTCACAGACTGTGGTAACGCAAGACTGCAAATAAATTTAAATTATTTTTCAAACCCCCTTTCTTTTAACCTAAAAGCACGGCAGTATCACACGTGCCTTACCACCTACATTTCTATCAATCACCACACACTTTCAACTTCTATCACAAACTCTTAAGCTGCGACAAAACCTACAATCATACAAGACCCTAAAACTCTCTAGCCATCCAAAACCTACTACTACTACTACTAACTAGCATTTCTAAAGCGCTACTAGGGTTACGCAGCGCTGTACAATTTAAACATAGAAGGACAGTCCCTGCTCAAAGAGCTTACAATCTAAAAGACAAGAGAACAATCTAAAGACAAGTGAACAATCTAGAGGACGAGTGAACAGTTAATCTGATAGGGTGGATAGATTGGGCCATTTCATATTTCTAGAGCGGTTAGGCGCCGAAGGCAGCATTGAAAAGGTGAGTTTTAAGCAGAGATTTGAAGATGGGTAGGGAGGGGGCATGGCGTATGGGTAAAGGAAGATTGTTCCAGGCATAGGGTGAGGCAAGGCAGAATGAGCGGAGCCTGGAGTTGGCAGTAGTGGAGAAGGGTACTGAGAGAAGGGCTTTGTCCTGTGAGCGGAGGTTGCGGGCGGGAACATAGGGGGAGATGAGGGTGGAGAGGTAGTGAGGAGCCGCAGACTGAGTGCATTTGTAGGTAAGGCGGAGGAGCTTGAATTGTATGCGATATCTGATCGGAAGCCAATGAAGTGATTTGAGGAGAGGGGTGATATGAGTATATCGGTTTTGGCGGAATATAAGACGTGCAGCAGCGTTCTGAACGGATTGAAGGGGGGATAGGTGGCCGAGTGGGAGGCCGGTGAGGAGTAAGTTGCAGTAATCAAGGCGAGAGGTAATGAGAGCGTGGATGAGAGTTCTGGTGGTATGCTCAGAGAGGAAAGGGCGAATTTTGCTGATGTTGAAGAGGAAGAAGCGACAGGTCTTGGCAGTCTGTTGGATATGCGCAGAGGAGGAGAGGGAGGAGTCGAAGATGACTCCGAGGTTGCGGGCAGATGGGACGGGGAGGATGAGGGTGTTATCAACAGAGATAGAGAGTGGAGGAAGAGGAGAGGTGGATTTAGGAGGAAAGACGAGGAGCTCGGTCTTGGACATGTTCAGCTTCAGGTGGCGGTTGGACATCCATGCCGCAATGTCGGATAAACAGGCCGATACCTTGGCCTGGGTCTCCGCGGTGATGTCAGGTGTGGAGAGGTATAGCTGGTGGTGGGTGGCAGGGGCGTAGCCAGACACCCAAGATGGGTGGGCAGAAGAACTTCGCCTTGTCCCATAAGTGATTTGGTATTTCCCTCTCTCACCTGCATGCCATATGATCTCTCAAATATCCCCTTCCCCAGCATGCATTTTAAATAGCAGATTTTCACTGGCAGTGAGCAGCAACTAATACACGCTGCTCATGTTGGTCCCACAGGTGGGAATACATCAGAGGGAAGGCTGTGGGGTCAGTGCGAGAAGTATGTTATCAGTCGCTGCTCGCAGCAAGTGAAGATCTGCTATTTAAAAGGTATGAAGGAAGGCCAGTTGTTGGGAGTTTTTGGCTAGTGGGGCTTTGGGATCCCTGCCAGCCACACATCATAGGTGTGCTGCTACTGGATGGGCCTAAGCCCAAAGTGGGTGGGCCTAGGCCCACCCGGGCCCACCCTTGGCTACGCCACTGGTGGGTGGGCAATTTTAATACTCTCTTCAGCTCCTTTCCTGCTCAAACTTCTCTACTCAGGCAGCAGATTGTCTTGGGCCGCCCCTGCTGGATGTGACTGAAATAGCACTAACTTAGGACATCCATCTTTTTAGACTTGGGCATTTTTTCCCATTCGGTTATTGCTGTTTTGGCATCCTGATTTTGGGCCCTCCCTAGTTCTGCCCAAAAAACATGCCCACCACATACTCTTTTGCTCTCTGGATGTACTGCAGTGTTGGACATCACTTTTCTGCCTTAGCAAAATCGGGATTTGGACATTTCAAGCACATGGATGTCCATTTCGGCATTTTGAGACATCCACAAGCTTCAAAAATATGCTCTATAGTATAAGATATGTTGCGCATGTGAGTCCCTCCCATGCTACGTTTTTTTTGTTTACTCCTACCTATGAAATTTCACACAGTCTTTTATTAAGAGGTAAAAGACTTCAGATACCCGGTGCAAATTCACTCTGTTTTGAACAGCACCGCTCCGCTCTGCCGCTGGTTCGTTAGTTTACCAGTGCGGTTACAGGCGGGTGAGGGGAGGCATAGTTTAAATGTGATTTTATAAAAGGTATGGCCCTGAGGACAGGAAAATCAACATCTTATGTTCCCCCAGTGAAATCCACTGAAGTAAGGGACATATTTAACAAAACAGTCAACTTGCCAGCCTAGAGTTGGAAAGATGTAATGAAATCCGCTCCCCTCATCTCTTCCACCCAGCCCTCGATGATAAGGAGAGAAAGGCACCATTCCTATGCTGATACTGGATGTGATGTTGGGTTTTTTATTGTTTTTTTTATTATTATAAATAATTAAGATTCATACAAGTAGCCATGACCATGTTGTATGTTTAGCAAAATATGATACCATGGATTAACAATATGAACAATCTTCTTCTCCATCCACAAAACTTACAAAATAGTATGAAAAGCCTACTAACTGAGGAAAGGTCTTGATTCTCTTATGACCCCGCACTACTCATTAAACCCAACACCCCAATAAGACCCCTGCCACTACCCACCCATTCCTTGAGCCCCTAAAGGTCTATTGTACTCTATGGTCTGTATCTGGAAATCCATTCAATACTTGGCTTTGTGCTTTCGGGAATATTGATTGTAAGGAGTGTTCCCAAATAGCGAGGAACGCTTTTTGCCTTTTGGTTTATAAATGAACTCCATATGATTCTCATACTGTTAACATATAGATTTTATTCCTCCGTTACCAAAAGGTCAAAGGTTGATCCTGCAACCAATGATTTAATATACATTTTTTCCACTATATAAGCTTTGCCCAAAAACAGCCTCCCCCCCCCCCCTCGAGTTCGAGCCTCATACAAATTTGATTGATTGACTAGAATCCCTACAATTGTTATGTTCAATGCATGCTCCAACAAATTTTGTAGTATAATTGCACCCCAAAAGGTATATATATATCCTTCTACATTGCCACATACCATGGAAAAAGCTCTGGCCCTAATAAGTCTTGCTGATAACTTAGGCACAGAAGGCTGTATAATATGTGAGTATTATCAAGGGCTTTTTTGAGGGGATACTTGGGGGGGTTTGAGTACCACCACCTTTTCCATTGTCTGCTAAAATTGACCATGGTCCCCAAGTTTTAATGAAAGAGCTCAGGCTCTATACACAAATTCTGCCTTGTCATAGATTCTGTGACTGGTTGCAGGGGGCCTGGCTATTGTGGGGTGGGTCCCTCAGTGATCATCTCACCCTGAAGGATGGCCTGGCATTTGAGTACCGGCACCTTTTTTGCTAGAAAAAATGCACTGGTATTATCCATAGCAGGGCCCGTATAATTTATTTATTTTGTTGCATTTGTATCCCACATTTCCCCACCTATTTGCAGGCTCAATGTGGCTTACATTATGCCGTAATAGCGATCGCCATTTCCGGAATGAGAAATACAAAGTGGTATTGCGTTAAAGTTCATAAGTGATAAAGTAGATTAAGCAGTCAGGTATGGGGAGTTCAGATTTGATCAATTCTGGTAAAGTTCATTAGTGACAAAGTACCTAAGCAATCAAGTATAGAGCGTTCGGTTTTGTTCAGTTCTGGTGTAAATTTTGTTGTCTGGTAATTAGGATGGATCGCTGTGGTAAGCTTTTTTGAACAAGTTGGTTTTTAGTGATTTTCGGAAGTTTGTTAGGTCGTGCATTGTTTTTGTGACATTTGGTAGTGCATTCCATAGTTGCGTGCTTATGTAGGAGAAGCTGGATGCATATGTCGATTTATATTTTAGTCCTTTACAACAGCGATACTGTTTATTTGTATCAAACCAATGTGTCTAATCCGTTGGGCTATTACTGTGCTGAAGCCCAGTAGTAAGCCCTTTAGCTCTCCAATCCGAGAGGCGCAATCCAAAATCAGGCAGGATTCTCATTCCTGTTTTAGTCTGATGATGGTCACTCATAGGCAGGGCCGCCGAGAGACTGGGCCAGGCCCAGGACAAGGCCGCCCCTGGGCCCCCCCACCCGAGGTCGCCGGGCCCCCCTCCACCGGGCCGGGCCCTCTCTCCACCCATCTGCACTGACCTTAAGCGCCTCACCTTCGAAGGCGCAGCAAGCAGCGGCAGACCACTCCTTCCTTCCGTGTCCCGCCCTCGCGGAAGTTACGTCAGGCGAGGGCGGGACACGGAAGGAAGGAGTGGTCTGCCACTGCTTGCTGCGCTTTCGAAGGTGAGGCGCTTAAGTTCAATGCCAGGGAGTGACGGAGGGTGGGCGGGCCGGACTGCGGCGGCGGCGCCGGGCCCGGGGAATTTTGTCCCCCCTGCCCCCCCCCCCTCTCGGCGGCCCTGCTCATAGGAGCCCATCAAATGGTAAACTGAAACTGGACTAACGTATAGAACATTCAGGCTGGACAGGCCCACAGCCTTTAGTCCGTCCACCTGACTGCTTTCATATACTGATAGTATTCCAAAGTTAAGTCAGAACTGTTGTAGTATACTGATGTAAAATACAATCAGTAGGTTCCAATAATCAGGTGATGTGATGTTGTTTTATTAGTTTGTGAAAACTGCCCAAAAATAAGAGCATTAGTGAGTGAGGATATTTTTACAGTGCTAAATTGTGTATGTACAAGCACAGAGCACACACATTTTCCTTGGAGCAGCTGTATATTTATGTCAAAGAATTTGCACACTACTGGGGATAGTATTTGCTGCGTATTTTATACAGCCACAAAGTCACCTATGTTCCCTTTCTAAAGAGGTACAAAATCTGCATGGTTTTAGACATTTTTATTGGCACCTTATTATTAGTTCCACAATGACTACATGAGGGAAGCAACTGAAATTCCCTGAGCTAGAAAAGCTGATCCACTCCCCCCAAACACATCCTTATCCGTGAGCAATAGAACCTTTTTTTCTCCTTAAATATGAAAATCAAAAATGTGTGCAAATCCGCCAGATTCTCTAGGGAAGTTTAGTACTCTGTGTGGTTCATATCCACAGGCATGAGTGAATTCGATAGATTAAACTGAACCCCGTACATTTTTAGCAAATGGCAATAATGCTGTCACAATGCTATATCCACTCCTCCCCCTACACACACACGCATGTGTAAAGCGGGCCTGAAGAGCAGCTCAGTGTGAGCGCAGCTCTTTGTTGGAGTATTCATGGTATTCCTGGGCCTGTAATCTCTTTTTTTTTCTTTTCAGTTTTACCTCCATGCCTTAGACTGACTGCGCTCATCATTCTGACAGGTAAATCAATGGCATCATCGTCTTCACCCAATTATCCTGACATAACCCACTCTTAAAACTTTCAGAACTAAATCACATTTATTTTCCCATCAATGGGGCCTTTTACGAGTGTTATTATGCATGCATATGCAGCAAGGAAGGCCCTAATAGTGCCTTTGGTTATTAATAAGTATTTTAATATCTGCTCTCCCTGTATCATTAACTCCTGCAGCAACTTTTGGTCCAAAAATCAATTTAACCAGGAGCTTATTAAGCCAATACACTGGAAGTTCCCAGCAAAATATTCGTCTTTCATTACCAGGGAGATACCTGTAATCGTTCAGCAGGCCAGGAAAGGATTCCTGTAACCTCCTCAATTTATGTCTTCATGTCCCATGCCGCTGATAAGAAATACTCTGAGGAAGTCTTCCATTGAATGTATAAACAGTTAATAACAGAGATATTTTGCAATTAAATTACCCTCCAATTAAAAGTCTGCTTAGTAGTCAGCCTACTGCCCACTCTGTTATTTATCCGAGGCATAATTACAGTTTCACACAGAGCCACTGCAACATATCACAAGGCATCTCAGCTCTACGGAAAGCTTTTGTCTAATTGGGATCCATTCATGCTTCAAGTGCTGGCAGGTCCCAATGGGGCCCACAATGGGGCCCACAAAATTGTGAACTGCAGTTCAATGTAGATGTTGTTAATTAGTCACCTGTCCTTGCCAAGGTTCTTTGCCCTCTGCTGGCCAGGGAAGGATCTTGGGGCAAGAGATACTAAGCATTTTCCTATGGATTCAAAATGGGGAAAACCCCTTTAGAACACCAGCCCCACCCATGAGCAAACTGCTTGCAGAGCTTCTGTGAGGGCCTGAGTGTGCAAGTCACCTGAACACTGCCACAGTATCACCAACCTCACTGACGTGAACATCTGGGTCAAATTTGTTTTCGCCCTAGGTGGCCAACATAACCCCAGGTGCCCTGTGCAGACAATAATAAAGGGGTCAATTTTCAAACAGCACTTAATATTCAGTAAATATTCAGCTATGTCTGGACACTGGCATGGAATATCCGGTTATAGGCGGTCGGCTTTCCCTTATTTGGATATGTGCGATATTCAGCACATAACCACCTAAGAGAAACTGGACAAAGATAAGACTGAATTTTATGCGTTCCAATTTGCCTGGTTAACTTAGGTGATTAACTGTTTCTGTGGGGCAGTAAATGTGCTAACATGCCTTACCATCCTGCATGATTCCGGTCATGGTCCCTGTTTAGGCCTCAGCCATAACAGACCTGTTTCACTGTTATGTGTGTTAATGGCACACCCTAAGTATGGTTCAGTAGGGATGTGTATTCATTAGAAACGACAAAGGATAATGTCAACAGCATATCCCATGTTGTTTCTTGTCATTGTGAAATTAAAACAAGCAGAAAAAAACCCCACACAATTTCATGGTTTTTTGTTTGTCATCAATAATGTGCTCTCTTTTGAAAGCATGCGTTCTTTTCGCAAAGAGTGCGCATTCTTCCCAAGGAGTGCACACAGTTTGCAAAGAGGGTACATGCTTTCTCGATAGTGTTCACATGCAATACAAAAGCCATTTTGTTTGTCCCCAACATCACAGTCCCTTTCTCTCCAACCCCACCCCAGGTTCACCTAGTGTCTCTTTCCCACTCTCCTGAGTCCAGCGTCATTATCTCTCTCTCTCCCACCTCCCCCAACCCCTTGCAAGCCCAGTACTTCACCGTATAAGTGGGGACTCTGCCCCCGGACCACCCACAAAATAGCCAGCTATGGCTTTAAGGATTAGTGCTGGTCTTCAACTTTTCAACCCCGGTTACAAGCTGCTAAATATCAGGGGATAGGGCCGTACAAGTGATTTAACCTGCTAGGAGCCTCTTATGCCTGGTTAAATCACTTTGAATATCGACCCCTTAAATGTTTAGCACTGTGCCAGATATCTAGGTCCTGGTGTAGACTTATTTTGGCGCAAGTGAACACTTTGAACTTAAAGCCTTGTCTCTAGCCTTGTCTCCAGCTGTGCCTCTAGTCTTGCCTCAGTTTGTTCCTGTCTTGTCTCCTGCCTTGCCTCTGTTGTTCTCCTTGCCTCCAGTCCTGCTTTTAAGCTCCAGTCTTGCTTTCAAGCTCCAGTCCTGCTTCCAAGCTTCAGACCTGCTTTCAAGCCCCAGCCCCGCTTCCAAGCTCCAGTCCTGCCTTCAAGCTGCAGCCCTGCCTCCAAGCTCCAGCCCAGCTTTTTAGCTCCAGCCTTGTCTGTTTCCAGTCTGAGCCTGCATTCCCTAAGCATCAGCCCTAGCAAGGGTGATTCGCCAGTCGCTAGCCGAGGGCCAGCGCCCAGCGGAAGCCCAAGGGCTCACATTTCTTGAGTCCATGATAGTTACTGTGTAGCTCTTTTATCTTTACTGCATAATTCTTAAATCAAGCACTGCCAACAAGTCTAGGCCTGGCTTCCAGCAAATTCTGGTCCTTGTTCTGTGGAATCAGAAGTAGAAAGCCAAGATTGGGTATCATATCCATGCAGTTAAGATGTGAAAACTGGTGTAGGTGTAATCCAACAGCACACATGTGGCTAGTGCCAGAGGCCTAAGCACTATTGCTGCTTGGGTTTGCTGGACCTACAGTCCACTTGGAGAGGGTTCAAAACACTTAGGGGTTGATATTCTGCTGGCAGTGGTCAGCATTTTCCTGACCGCTGCCGCCTTTATTCCCAAATATTCAATGCTAGGCTGTGTCCAGGCACCGACCTTGAATATCTGGGCATACGCAGCCGGCTACAACATAGACAGTTAAGTGTGATAGTCAGAACTTAATCGGCTATGATAAACCACATAAAGATAAGACTGTTTTATGCAGTCCTATTTATGTGATTATCTTTCCTGCCCACGGAACGTACTTCCCTCCCATGTGCCCAATATCCCTCTCCCCACCAGGGACCAAGATGCCCCCTCTCCCCTCCCCCCAGTCGAGAAAAGAGCTTCCAATCCAAACGAGAAGGAGATGCCAAGTCTGCACTTACTATTCTTAGGCCTGATCCACTGATGCCAGAATTTCTCTCTGCCACGGCCTGCCCCTTTTGATGTAGCTTCCTTCTTCTGCCAGGGTGTAGTAGTAGTAGTAGTAGAGGGAAGTTCCAGCATCAGTGAAGAAGGCCTCAGGATAGGAAGTGCGAACTTGGCTTTTCTTTCCCACTTAAACTGGAAGCTCTTTTCTCACTCCAGAGAGGAAAGTGTGTGTGTGTGTGGGGGGGGGGGGGCGTTCAGAGATAGGGGTGCAGAAGGGGGAGGGAGAGGAGGAATCCTGGCCTGTCAGGATGGGGGGGCCCAAAGATCCTCATTGCCTAGGGGTCCAGATCACTGTCAGTCCACCCCTGATATCAAGCCCAGTGCTCAAACCACTAGGCTACTCCTTCTACTCCATTCCATCTGCTGTTTAAAGTCCACACTGATGGTTAAGTTTGTGTGGTTGTCAGGCTCTGTTGTTTCGCTTTGATTGCAGCTGCTCTTTGCCGCAGCCCCCAGAAGCTGCTGCCCCAGATGACTGCTCAGACTGCCTAATGATTAAGCCAGCCCTGACCACATTTTGTTGCAAGCAACTGAAAAACCTATCCCCTGATATTCAGCTCAAGGCGGTCAGCCACAGCTCGAAGCTGACTGCCACAGGCTGAATTCACTATTACTATTGTGCTGAACAAGCAAAGTTTGGACTGCCTTTTATGTTGAAATCTGTTTTCATTGTAAACATACAACGCCCACGTGACAAAACAGCATTACCATTCAACAAATTCACCCAAAATATTCCGCCAACTCCACCCTCTGTTCCTTTTGCTCATGCAAATTTTGGGCTACTCATTGGGCTAGGTCATGGGCAATTAACAAATTAAAAATTCAACAAAAACTATGAACCTTAGAAGTTAAAGTCAACCAGAAAGGCTCATATTCAGTTTAAAATTGGCGACCAACTGGAGCATCAAATGAGTAAATTCCCTGGTGGTCCAATCTCATCTGCCTTAAAATCTATGCCCTCCAGCTCTGGCCATGGACTGCCCACACCCCACGCTAACTGCACAGTGCTGCAGCAGTCAAAGGGGAAATTCAGCAGTACTGTGTGGTTAAGTGCTGCTGAATATCCAGGGACAGGATCAGGGTTTAAACCATGGGCACAGTTTGACAGTTTCATTTGGGGAGGCAAAGGGTGGGTTGTGTCTCTCTCGATCTCCTTTGAGGGGCTCCCCACCACTGCCACCACCACCACAGCATTGGAGTCTTCCAGTCAGTGGCTTAGCCACGGGTGGGCTTGGGTGAGCCAGGGCCCATCCATTTAGGGTTCAGGCCCGCCCAACAGTAGCACACGTTTAGTGGTATCGGGTGGGGATCCCAAGCTCCACCAGCTGAAGACTTCCACCTGATGGTAACGAAAACGCTACTCTCCATGATACCGGCACCTGTGCATGCTCAGTTTTCAGGGCATGTCTGCTGCAGACTGCCAAGGTGGAAAAAAGCATTTTCCCACCAGTTGAGATATTTTTTTTGGTGGTTGTGAGGGAGGGGGAACACTTGGTGCCCACCCACTTCTTGCCTAGGCCCACCCAAAATCTGTTGTCTGGCTACGCCCCTGCTTCCAGTGGCGCTCGGTATCCCCCCCCCCCCCCCCCCCGGTCTTCCAATCCCCCTAGCAGCCAGCAGCCTCCCCAAAATCAGCACGCACACTGCTTTAGACCTGCCCCGGAAGCCCTTCTCTCTCCTACAGCTTCCCGCCTACGTGGAACAGGAAGTTGAAGGAGAAAGAAAGGCTTCTGGGGGCAAGTCTACAGCAGCTTTAATCCCTTTGAAAAGCAGCACCCTACATAAAAGCATACTTTGGGCAATAAAGAAAATAAATTTGTGAATAAGGTCACTAGAGGAAAGAAGATAACCAAGAAGTGGCAAAATGGATCTTACAATCCTCGTCTGTTGTCATATTGTATGGTTTAGTATTTCTATGTGTAACGGATGAGCTCTTGTTCCGGGCATATTCTTCTCACACTGCTCTGTGTAGCATTTATAGGTACCGGCCTCAGCTCAATTAAGCCTTCCTTGCTGGGCTCTGGCCTGCGTCAAAAGAGTACAATCATGGTGCAGGTCAGTCAGGACAAGCTTCCTAACACATTCCCCAGCTGTGTATGCCAGCAACCCTTGTAAAAACTATCATGCCAATAAAATTATTAGGATCTAATTCGGAGAGTCAAATGGAGATTAGACAAGGTAATAAGGTGACTCCAGGTTGTTAACAACCAGCTGAGCCTGGCTTTCCACTTTTTCCCCCTGCTTTATGCATTTTAAGTAAACTCAGGACTGGCTCATGCTGGTCCTTCAAACCCAGAACCATCTGTTTTGGCAACAAGGCAGCCCTTCTGCAGGAAGGGGATACAGCCAAAGCGCTGATCAAACCAGGGCTTCTGACACAGAAAATGAAGATGGAATTGAAAGTAAAAGAGGCTGGTTCTTAATGTATAATCAAAAGCGAATTTGCATCTCATTGAGCCCCAGTGAAACTGACTCCTCAGATCTCTAAGCTACTCAATGATGTTTTATTTCTGTCTTTCCTTTTTTTTTTGCAAGTCAACTTAGTGGTGTGATTTTTTTTTCTTTTTTCTTTGCCCCGCATTGTACTCCATTGTTTGATCTTGGTAAATAATCCTTAGTCTCCACACTGGGAACTAAAACAGAAAAATTCACATTCTGTTTATCAGTGGACGTACTAAGGAGTTTTCTCACTTTGTGTCCTGGGGGCGAGGGGGGGGGGGAGTGTATCTGCCCCATGATTGCTTCAAAAAGAGAGAGGGAATACCGATCCAGCCAATCATCTCAGCCACCATTCCTAATGGCTAGCAAATGGAATTGTGTGAAATTCATTAATAGTAATTATTAATTTAAAAAAATTTAACAAGTTCTTCCTATATTGTCTGACTTTTTGAAATAACTGTCAGATTGCACATGGTAGTCTATGAGAGATAGCTGATCCTTTATTTTTGGAATGGCCGGATTCAGTAAATGGTGCCCAAAGTTTAGGCGCCAGGAAGATCCGTGCTAAGACAGGATTCTATAAAGGGCCTTCCGCACATCAGTTGGGCATGAAAATCCAAATATTCTATAACATTGCACCCAATTTCTGGGAACACCCCTGAGCCGAATGTCCCTCCCATGGCCACACCCCCTTTGAGTCGTGCATTATAAAATTTAAACTCACATGCTATAGAATAGGGCACAGGCCAGCTGTGCATAAACCTAAAAATAGAGTGCCAAGTAACACCAATTATTGATTGTTAACAGCTCATTAACTAATTAGTTTCCACGCCCAAATATGGGCACCAAAATTTTGGCGGTCTATATATAATCTGGGGGATAATGTTTACAAACATACATTAAACAGTGGCTATTAATGGAAGCACTTTTAAAACAGAGAATAGTATAAAGTTTTTGGAATCCAATGGATTACAGGACCCGAGGCAACATGGTTCACTAGAGGCAGGTTTTGTAAAACAAATCTGATTAATTTCTTTGACTGGGTGACAAGAGAGTTGGATCGAGGGAGAGCGCTAGATGTGATGCATTTAGATTTTAGCAAAGCCTTTGACATGGTTCCACATAGACAACATAAATAAACTGAGTGTCCTCAGTATGCGCCCTAAAGTGACCGACTGGGTTAGGAACTGGTTGAGTGGAAGGCGACAGAGGGTAGTGGTAAATTAAGTTCATTCCGAGGAAAAGGATGTTATCATCGGTGTGCTGCAAGGTTCGGTTCTTGGTCCGGTTCTTTTTAACATTTTTGTAAGCGATATTGCTGAAGGGCTATCTGGTAAGGTTTGCCTCTTTGCGGATGAGGAAGGACTTAGCGAAAAACTTAAGGAATGGTCTGGAATTTGGCGGCTTAGATTTAATGCAAAAAATGCAGGGTTGTGCATTTGGGCTGCAAAAACCTAAGAGAACGGTACAAATTTAGAGGGTGAAGAACTTTTGTGCACAAAAGAGGAGCAGGACTTGGGTGTGATCTTATGTGATGATCTTAAAGTGGCCAAATAGGTAGAAAAGACTTAGATTTATTATTTTTAGCCCGCCCTTATCCATAGTGGGTTACAACAAAACATTCATAAAATACAGTAAATAATGAAAGAACTCAAAAACAGATCAATACAGCATCAGCCAGAATTGTACAAGGCTTTAAACAATAAAAAGTCTTTCAAGTGTTTATGAAATGCTGATTTACTGATTTCACATTTAAGCAACAATGGCAAACTGTTCCATTTGATGGGACCTCTGATAGAATAAGTTTCTATCTTTGCGATTTCCATGCTGTAATGCAGGAATGACAAGCAAATGCTGGTTCTCAGAGCGCAAAGGTTAAGATGGCATATATCATTGTACAATAGCTTTTAAGTAGTGAACAGAGTCTTGATAAACAACTTGATGAATCATACTCAACAAATTACACAGTATTCTCCATCGTACTGGTAACCATTTCAAGCACTTCAAACAATAATACGTTCATAACAAGAACAGCCCATCAACAAATGGACAGCAGAATTCGTGACTGTTTGAATCGCCTGAAGGGAATACTTCGGCAAACCAAGATCACAATGTTGCAATAACCTAGGCAGCTAAACGCCATAGATTGCAACACTGTTTTAAAAGCCAAGAAGGATTTCAATCAATTCAGCATTCACAATGTGAAATACAGGGAAACGAATAAAAACTTGCACTTGATTTTAAATAAGAACTCCGAATCCATCATAATTCCCAAGTTCTTAATCTGTGTTACAGTTTTAACAGGTACACCCTGTGTTTCCAAAAGTGACGGTGAAAGCTGGAAGGATGCTTGGGTGCCTAGGGAGAGGAATGGCCAGTAGGAAAAAGGAGGTAACGATGTCCCTGTATAAGATTAAGGTGAGGTCTCATTTAAAATACTGTGTACAATTCTGGAGACCGCACCTTCAAAAAGATACAAGCAGATGGAGTCGGTCCAGAGGGCGGCTACTAAAATGGTCATTGATCCTCATGATAAAGTGTATGGGGGACAGACTTCAAGGTCTCAACATGTATACTGTGGAAGGAAAGTGGGAGAGGGGCGGTATAACAGAGACGTTTAAATACCTATGCAGCATAAATGCACAGGAGGTGAGTCTCTTTCAATTGAAAGGAAGCTCTGGACTGAGAGGGCATAAGATGAAGGTGAAAGTAACCTGAGCAAAAACGTCTTCATAGAAAGGATGGTGAATTCATGGAACTGCCTCCCAGTGAAAGTGGTGGAGACGAAAACAGTATCTGAATTTAACAGAGCTTGGGACAAATACATAGGATTTCTAAGAGAGTGATAGAGAGAATAGATGGCATGGATGGGCACACTGGATAGGCGATATGGTCTTTATCTGCCTACAGTTTTCTATGTTACTTGCCCAATTGCCCTGTCTACATGAGCTGGTTAAGGGATCTCCCAGCTGTTGGATGTTCAAGCTTGAGCCAACATGGTTTTAACTAAGGACATCTTACAACCATCAGCTTAAAAAAAAAAACATAGTAGATGACGGCAGAAAAAGACCTGCATGGTCCATCCAGTCTGCCCAACAAGATAAACTCATATGTGTAACGTTTTGTGTATACCCTACTTTGATTTGTTCCTGCCCTCGTCAAGACAGACCACCTACAGGATATGCATTGCCTGCGGGTGGCTGATGGCTCTGATGTGTCCTCAGCTACAGCATTACACATAGATATGTAGTTTTTGTGCTGCCCCAAAGGTTCTCAACCCAGTCCTTGGGATACACCCAGCCAGTCAGGTTTTCAGGTTACCCAGAATGAATATGCATGAGATACATTTGAATGAACTACCTCCATTTTATGCAAATCTATCTCATGCATATTCATTGTGGGTATCCTAAAATCCTGACTGGTTGGGTGTGTCCAGAGAACTGTGGGTTGAGAACCCCTTCACTAGACTAAAGGACCCATTTTAAACAGGCTGTTCAGAAGGCAACAATGGAAGCATTCAGGTCAGAATGTGTTCTGTTCATCTCCCCCTGTATATTACAAAAGGCTCTGTAAAGCATGGAGCCTTTTGTAAAAGCCTAGAAAGATGCTAGCAAATACTTGGGTATTTGCCAGCATGTCCAGTGGGAACAGCAATTTTAAAAAAGCACATCCCAAGCTCTTCAATTAATGATGTTCCTGGCTGTAACCATATAGACAGCAGACCCAAAGTCAGACCCATTATCTCTTAAAGGGGCTGGTGGTGGGATCAAGTTACCCCCCATTCCCCAGACTCCCCCAAAATATCCAACCCCCCCCCCCCCCACCACTTATAACCCTCAGCAACCCCAGGACCCTCCACCCTGACATAACCACTTTACTCCTGCTGGAATTTGCATATAATTCCCCAGCCGCGTAGGATTCACCATTTTCATGCAGAACAGTACTGTGGGAATGGGGACTAGTTTAGCCACTAAATTTTAGCCCACAGTAAAGGAAGGCAGGATGGCTGGCCCCCCTCTGAACTTCCCCCCCCCCCCCCCAGCTTTGGTGGGCCCTCTCCGGGCCTACCTTAAAATGCCCTGGTGGTCTAGTGGCCTCTTCGGGGGCAGGAAAGAAGCCCACTCTTTCCTGCCCGTAGCCACCACTCTAGCCGGTGCCATCGCTTCTTCAAAATGGCCACCGAGACTTCAAGTGGTAATCTCATGAGGCTGCCACAGGAAGTCTCAGCGGCCATTTGGAAAAAGAAGCGGCACTGGCCCAGAGCGGCGGAAGTGGGCAGAAAAGATAGGGGGTTCTTTCTTGCCCCAAAGAAGTACTCCCGGTGCAGCTCCTCCTCCTCCTACCTCACTGGTGAGTGCAGGTGCGGGAGTGGGGGGATCTTGAACAAAATGAAGTGCGACTGTCTGCAGAGGGGAATGGGAAAAAATGGGTAATTTGGGTGGAGTGTGGGAGCAAGGGGCTAGAAAAAAGGTGGATGCTATGTGTGGATGCAGGGAGAGGGGCTAGAAAAAAATATGGATGGAGTGTGGGGGGGGGGGGGGGGGCCAAAAAGGTGTATGGAGTATTTAAATTATGACAAATTAAATTGCAGAATTTTTCAGAATTTACAAATTTTGTGTGCAGAATTTTCATATTTTTTGGTGCAGTTTTCCACCAGGACTACCACTTATAAACCTCAACATTCCTAACCTCCCTGGTTCTTATCGGCGGTCTCCCTGGTGTCTAGTAGGGGGTAGGAGCGATCCCTGGATACTCCTGCTCAGTCAGCTCCCAGGTCCAAAATGGCACCTCTGACCTGCTAGAAATAATCTCACAGTACTATTACAAAGAACTCAGAGGTGCCATTTTGAACTCAGGCACTGATATAGAGACATTCAGTGAATGCCCCCTACCCCTACCAGATATCAGGAAGACCCCCAAAAGAGCTAGGGTAGGTTGTGGGGATGGGAGGGTATAAGTGGTAATATAGAGGGGTCTGAGAGTAATGATTTTTGGTACCTGCTCCGTTCTTTAGAACACAGATCTAAACAGGCTGCATAAAAGAAACATTTCTGTTATGAATCTACTACATTTCATAAAAGCATGTGTGTAACCAAAACACCAATGGCGTATAGAATGTTACACCATCAGTTTGAAAAGGGGTACACATATGTATTTAGCCTCATTGTCAAAACGTAGTACATGTGGGTACCTTCCTTGTGTTTAAAGTACCGATATAATTTTGCAAATAGACACACTATTGGCAATTTATCCCACACTCTTCAGAATTCTGGTGTGATTCTGGCATGAAGGTAGTTAGGGCGAGGGCATTTCTATATACCAGCTTTGGAAAGAGGTCTACTATCTGTGCAAAGCATTGAAAAACAGGTTCTGACCTGGTAGGGCAAATAGAGGTTACAGGTGGACATCTGTTTATCTCTACATGAAAGAAGAGCTAGACACCAACAGACAAGTATACATGACATTATTGGGCTAGCTTTCTACACAATTACAGCTGTATTGAATTAGTCCAGTAAAAAGGTCTCACCTACAACTTGTCTGTTAAAACATTATTTCTACATATTCAAGTGGACTAACCCAGCAGTCATTATACTTTGATGATCAACATGTGGCAAAGGAGAAATTGCTGCTGAGGAGGGCAAGTCATGTGAATTTCATGAGTGCATCTAGAAAAGCAACAATGTCTGCTCCCCAGACCCCTCATCTTGCCATGAACTCAACTTCTCAGAAATCCCAATTTGTGTGGCGTGGATAGCATCACCATCCCTAGAAAATGAGAAGATTGGATAGTGGTTGCCAAACCTGGGAGCACATTTTGTTGAATTAAAGAAGGGCTGAAGCTCATCCTTCCATTCCTTCTAAAGACAACTGACCAATTGATGTTCATGTATTTTTCATATGTACCTTTTGCCTTTATATGGCACCTTGACCCCTAGCGGTAGTACCATGGGATGACTGCTAGGGCTCATGGCACCCTTTAGAACCCAGCAGAGGCAGGTGCAGGAGTGACGGAGGATTGCTCCTGCCTCAGAACACCAGGGATTTTAAGAGGTAGGTCCAGAGATGGGTATCTATGGAGAGAAGTTTCAGGGGGGGGGGGTCTTTTCAGGGAGTCTCCCAGGCAGTATGATTAATGCAGCTACAAGACTGGTTGCAAGTTGAATTATTCATGTACTGCAGGAGTCACTGACCAGTAGAAGTAAATAAAGAGTAGAAGTTGATTTTTTTACTCATTCCAAAAGTACAAAGACTAGGGGACACTTGAGGAAGTTACATGGAAATACTTTTAAAACAAATAGGAAGAAACATTTTTTCACTCAACGAATAGTTAAGCTCTGGAACTCTTCGCTGGAGGATGTGGTAACAGCGGTTAGTGTATCTGGGTTTAAAAAAGGTTTGGACAAATTCCTAGAGGAAAAGTCCATAGTCTGGAATAGAGACAGACATGGGAAGCAACCTCTTGCCCTGGGATTTGTAGTATAGAATGTTGCCACGATTTGGGTTTCTGCCAGGTACTTGTGAACTGGCTTGGCCACTGTTTGGAAAACAGGATACTGGGCTAGATGGACCATTGGTCTGACCCAGTATGGCTACTCTTAAGTTCTTATGTTCTTAGTGACTTTCGCATTAAACTCAGTGTGAAGGAGTGAGCGGTACAGCAGCAGGTGCCCCTAATAACAGTCCACTGAGGTTGCAGTTTAGCCACCTTACAGCAGGTGGCGCTAACCTACCACATCAAGAACCTGAGTCAGAGGGGTGGGGCTCAGGCCGGATGGTGGTTAAATGCCCTGGAGCAGAGTGGATCGGAGAGGCTCTGAGCCAAGCGATCTCCTGAAAGAGGCCCCGAGAGAAGGACTCCTTCCAGGGTGTTTCCGCTGGCTGCAGTACCTGGGGAGAGCCTAGGAAAGAGGAGTGGCCCTCAACAGAGATTCTACTTTGTGTTTGCCAGAAGCAGAGGCTTCAGTGAGGTATGACAAGTTTCCTTAGAACCTTGTCAAGAGAGTGTTGACTAAACCTGTGAAGCTGTGTTAGGGAGAGACCACAGGAACCTTGGAGTTAAAAAGTAGTGACTGTGTGTTGAACCTGTGGAAGCCACATCTTGGAATGGCTTCAGGAGCCCTGAAGCAAGAGGGAATAGTAGAGCGCATTAAATTGTAGAGGCTTCAGGCACAGGGATCAAGAGGAACAATAGTAAGTGATTGTTATTTCTGAATGTCCAGCCTGTGGAGAGAATAGACTTGGAAAGTCCTTAATTTGAACTTAATAAAGTTATTATTATACTTTCAATGATTGTGTGTAGCTGTATTCCAGAGATTTCCAGCCCTGACCATGGAGCCTCGCTATCACACTCAGGTATGGTAAGCCAACTTTCCAGCATCTTGGTAACTTTCCCCGTAGTACGACAACCAACTCATACTATTAATTTTTTTTGTCATATTTTATTAGCCAAACAAAACTCCAATATCATTTGTAGATCATAACACAATCAAAACACATTTTAAGGGAGTATACATCTCCCTGCCCCCACCCACCTATTGTGTCCAAATATTTCTCAACCGTTCCTCCATCAAATCCATGACTTCCAGTGTTGTTCCTTCACTCACCGTAGCCTATACAGGAAGCTCTTTCTTATCCATATATTGTCAGCTCTCCCCTTCCAAATTCCCACCATCCCCTTTTCACCCACCAACTCGATATTATAATATCAACAATAAACTACGTGCTCATTAGGGTAAAACTTCCCTAACAGGAGACCAAATTTGAATAAAAGTCACCATGCCCTTGGTGAACCCTTCCTGGCATCCACTCTCTCAAACTTTAACAGTTGATACAGTTCATATTTCCACTGCAATTAATTAAAAATTGTTCTTTAAAATGGTTAAAAACAAAATATCCTTAAAAAAATGTTAAAATCCTGCTGCTGCACAAGCAGTGTTCTGAAGGAAAGGAAGAGAGAATTAAGTCAACCCTTCTGACAAAAACCTCACAAAAGAAAAGGAGGGCATTCAGGCTTTTTTTTTTTTTTTTCCTTTTGCAGAGCCCCAGTGCTCATAGAAAATTGGAACCATCAGTGATAGTTTAAGTCAGAAACAAATGAATCCCATTAGTACTGTCAAGAATGCCAATGTGACACTAAATACATTCAGCACCGTAGGTATTCAGACATGGTTCTAAAGTGAAAATAATAACCTTTTAGCTCTGATTAAATAGAAACAGAAGATGGAGAACACATCAGTTCTACCTTCATTCAATTACCGATTTAAACTTGTTTTTATTAAAAGAAAACCCAGGGCTTTTCAGTTTTAAACATCACCAAATTCAGATTATAAGAAAGACTGCCGGACTCAGAATAAACCCAAGCCCTCACTGGGCTGGAAGCCACCCATAGGAGATTTTCATTTTTTTTTTATATTAAATTTTGTAGCAAGCTTAGTGCTCATAGAATTTGCCGGTATGAAACCAATGAAACCCAAAATCATTAATGTACATGCAATACAGAAATAGGTCATACAACACAGCAACTTTCCCTCACACATACCAGCTTACCACTTCCTCACACACAAACCCTACCACAGAACAGGTACAGTCTAGGCATAAGAAGAACATAGGATATGATATGCTGGGTTACAGCAAAGGTCCAGTAAACCCCCAGCATCCTGTCACAACATATGCCTGGCACTATCCTATTTGTTGCTCACTGCTAGGAATAAGCAGAGCCTTTCCCAAATCCGCATGGGCTTCCTAGCATGCGCTAAGCTTTAGTAAAAGAATCCCTAAGGGGTCCTTTTACAAAGGCGCTCTGAAAAATGGCTTGCAGTAGTGTAGGCACGGGTTTTGGGTGCACACCGATCCATTTTTTAGCGCGCCTGTGAAAAAGCCCTTTTTTAAAAAATATTTTGCCGAAAATGGACGTTCGGCAAAATGAAAATTGCCGCACATCCATTTTGGATCTGAGACCTTACCGCCAGCCATTGACCTAGCGGTAAAGACTCACGCGGTAACCGGGCGGTAATGACCTAAGCGTGCCAAATGTTACGCACGCCTGAAAATAAATAATATTTTTCAGATGCACATATCGGACGCGCGCCAAAAATGAAATTACCACAACAGCCACATGGTAGTCGGGCGGTAGCTCCATTTTGGCATGCATTGGGTGCACGTAGACGCTTACGCAGCTTAGAAAAAGGACCTCTAAGTAAATAAAGAGACCCATACACTACAGAGGAAAAAAAAATGAAATTTCAGGGTTTTTTTCATGCCATTTTGCATTAAAACTGACATAAAGCAACATGGGAAATGTATTTTCAAAAGAATGAACATCCCTGCTATTTACTTCACCCAGCAAACACTTTCATTTGCAAAATCTAACAAACCCCTCTCATGATTCACATGGCAAACAGTCAGACCAGGCTTGCCCACCAAATGCTTTTTTCTGGCTCTCGGAAGTTTGGCAGATTGTGTGAAATTGCAGGAGGATCTTAGAAAGCTGGAAGACTATGCATCAAAATGGCAAAAGAAATTTGATGTACACAAGTGCAAAGTGATGCACATTGGGAAGAATAATCTAAATTAAAGCTACATGATGCTAGGTTCTACATTAGGAGTCACCACCGAGGGAAAGGATCTAAGTGTCAACACAGATCATATGTTGAAATCTTCTGCTCAGCGTGGGCAGCGGCCAAAAAAGCAAACAGAATATTGGTAACTATTAGGAAACGAACAGAGAATAAAACAAAGGATACATTAATGACTCTGTATCACTCCACCGTGAGAGTGTACCTTTGGTATTGTCTGTAATTCTTATTGACGCATGTCAAAAAAAAAGGTACAGCAGAATTAGAAAAAGAGTACAGAGAAGGGCAACCAAAGTGATTGAAGGGATTGGAACAGCTCTCATGAGGAAGGTTAAAGAAGTTAAGGCTCTTCAGCTGAAGGCTGAGGGGAGGATATGAAAAAGGTCTATAAAATTCCTAATGGAGTGGAACAGGTAAATGCCGAATCAATTATTTACTCTTTCAAAGGGGACAAAGGCTAGGGGACATTCCATGAAGTTACACAGTAGCACATCTAAAAGAAGTAGGAGAGGAAAAAAAATGTTTTCACTCAAGGAATAGTTAAGCTCTTTAACTCATTGCTGGAGGAAGTGCTAAAAAGCAGTTCATGTAGCTGAATTTAAAAAAGGTTTGGACAAATTCCTGGAGATAAAGTCCGTAAACCGTTATTAAGATAGTCACGGGGCTTATCCCTTGGGGTTGCCAAGCATGTAATCTTGCAACTTTCTGGGACTCTGCCAGGTACTTGTGGACTGGACTGAACACTGTTGGAAAGAGGACACTGGGCTAGATGGGCCATTGGTCTGACCTTGTAGGGCTACTCAACATTCTTGTTATGTTTTTACCTGCATTAAGGGAATCTTTTACTAAGGTACACTAGTGTTTTTAGTTTGTGTTAAATGCTGAGACGCCCTTAGGAATATAGGGGCGTCTACCAAGGTGTGCTAGCGTTTTTAGCTCACGCTAAAAATCGGCTGGTGCTAAATGCTGAGATGCCCTATGTCTCTGAGCATCAGCATGAGCTAAAAACGCTAGCACACCTTGATAAAAGACCCCCCCCCTAAGTCAATCAGCATATAATAAAAAGTTCTAATAAGTAAAATATGTGTATGAAATAAACTGAATGTCCAAAAATCGGAGGGGGGGGGGGGGGAAGAGACTAAACTAACGGAAAAGGCTCCACCTGTATTTATACCTAATAGTTACAAGGATCACCTTGAATCCCGGATTTCTTAATTCTCAACCCCTGCTCTGACCACTAGGTTGCTCCTGCTCTCCTATTTCGCTAATAGTCCTTGCATAGGTGTCCCCCTGCAATGTTAAAAGGCTGTATAGTCTGCAATCAAAACTATGCCAAAACAGAACAGGCATTTTAATGAAAGTCTTGCATAATTAAGTTGTCAGATTTTAGCAATAAATCAATTTCAGTTCTTATTGCAAGGCATCCTGCCTCCTCTGTTCAAAAACTTTCCCGGCAAAACCTTGGCATGAGTGCTTAATTTGAGAAGTGCTTAGCTGTGTGAATTTCAGGGAGAACTGCTGCAGAAACTAGGTCCGATTCCCTGCTTCTGGGGGGACGGGCTTCCTGGGCATCTTTCCGCGCATTAAACTGTCCTGGGAAAGGGGAGTCCGGGGGGCGGGGGAGATGCCACTGCTTTCTGTGCGATGTTTTGGGGGAGGTCACCTTGGATCTGTCCCAGTGTATTAGCCACGGCTGCTCCGTTTCATCTACTGCGGAGAGTCAGTCTCTCTCTCTCTCTCTCTCTCATGTCTTTATGGTGGGTGGGCGGCAGTCTGCTAGAGACGCCTATCTCAGGGCTGCCCTGCCGAGACTGCTCATATAGCCTGGCCCTGGGAGGTTAAAGGAAGGGCAGCCGGCCCGGCTGCTGGGCGAAGATTTTCTGCTCTAGTTCAGAGAATGGATCCTAGTTGCCGGTTTCACTTAAACATTGGGAACAGAACAGGAGACGCCTATTTACAGGCGGAATCCCAGCACAGGGAGACCTTTACAGGTACATGTCAACTCTCCAGCAGCACCTTGCTGACAAAGTTGTCGCCTGGACAGTAGGTAAGCAATTAAATTGAGAGCTGTGACTTATCAGGTTGGTTTCTCTATCTGTCTGGCCCCGGACAGCTGAAGCAGGATCGTTTCCGCCCATCGCAGGGACTCACCAGTTCCCTGCTGTCTTTCGGGTTGGATTTTTGTCACACTATTGGTTGTTCTGGTTAAAAGCAGCCCCTGCTGTTACAATGCATTTGCCTACAGCACCTTAAAAAAAACATAACATGCAGCCACACTATACCGATCCTTTCCAGGATGCAAAAGTCGAGAGAAGTTAAGACCCCAAGCATCACCTTTTTTTTTTTTTTTTTTTTTAAGACCTGCTCCTTGAGTTTCCAGGAGTGAATTTAAGCCTTGCTATGCTTTGGAACTTCGGTGCTTAAGAAAGGCGCATTAGAGAGACGTGGGACTGGCGTTTTGTGATCAACCTTTACACTACCAGCCCCCTACATCCAGCAACTTGCCCGATCTCTTATTATCTTCGTCTCTCAGGGGCAGGTCCCCCCCACCCCCAGCATGCAACACAAATCCTCGGCAGCCACGCAGAGAGAGAAGGGCGACTGAAAGAACGAGCTCAGCACCTTACCTTGACCACCTGGCCCTCAGAGTCCGAGCCACCGACCTGCAGCAGCTTCCTTTTGCTGCCCCAGAAGGCGAGGAGAGCGGCAACAGAGAGTATCCCGAGCACAGCCAATGCCAACCTGCGAGGCAGCAACAGCACCCTCATGGCCAGGACAGAAGGGGGAAGGAGCTGTCCTGCTCGATCACCGATTACCCCCGGAGAAGGGGGCAGGAGGCATGATCTGAATACACGGGATGGGGGGGCTCTTGCACGCTCTGGGCTCCAACTCCGCTAACAGCAGCGGAGTCACACAGCTGCCTGCCAGGAATCAATCCGACTTTGTGCACGTGAGACTGAGTCCGAACCCCTCCCCCCCCCCCCCCCCCCCCCTTAAAGACAAGAAGGCATGCAGATGGATCCCGTCCGGTGCTATTCAAAAGCAGGCAAAGCGGAGCGGAGCTGCCCCCTTTTGGGAGGGTTTAGCACCCCCTGCTGCACGCCAGTCCTCCGTGCCCTGTTATACCTGAAAGCAGGAAGAGGGGGCTCTGATTCGGGTTCGATTCCCTGCTTCTGGGGGACGGGCTTTCTGGGCATCTTTCCGCTCATTAAACTGTCCTTCAGGGAACAGAAAGGGGAGTCCGGGGGATGCCACGGCTTTCTGTGCGATGTTTTGGGGGAGGTCACCTTGGATCTGTCCTAGTGTATTAGCCACGGCTGCTCCGTTTCATCTACTGCGGAGAGTCAGTCTCTCTCTCTCTCGTGTCTTTATGGTGGGTGGGCGCGTGCTAGAGACGCCCATCTCAGGGCTGCCCTGCCGAGACTGCTCACATAGCCTAAGAGGTTAAAGGAAGGGCAGCCAGCTGCAGGGCAAAGATTTTCTGCTCTGTTCTGAGAATGGATCCTATTTGCTGGTTTCACTTAAACAATGGGAACAGGAGACACTTTTTTAAAGGCGGAATCCCAGCACAGGGAGACCTTTACAGGTACATGTCAACTCTCCAGCAGCACTTTGCTGAAGAAGTTGTCGCCTGGACAGTAGGTAAGCAATTAAATTGAGGGCTGTGACTTTTAGCAGGTTGGTTTCTCTATCTGTCTGGCCCCCGGACAGCTGAAGCAGGTTTGTTTCCGCCCATCGCAGGGACTCACCAGTTCCCTACTGTCTTTCGGGTTGGATTTTTGTCACACTATTGGTGTTCTGGTTAAAAGCAGCCCCTGCTGTTACAATGCACTTACTACTACTACTACTATTTAGCATTTCTATAGGGCTACAAGGCATAGGCAGCGCTGCACAAACATAGAAGAAAGACAGTCCCTGCTTAAAGAGCTTACAATCTAACAGACAAAAAATAAAGTAATCAAATCAATTAATCTGTACAGGAAGGAGGAGAGGAGGGTAGGTGGAGGCGAGTGGTTACAAGTGGTTATGAGTCAAAAGCAATGTTAAAGAGGTGGGCCTACAGCACCTTAAAAAAAATAACATGCAGCCACACTATCCTTTCCAGGATGCAAAAGTCGAGAGAAGTTAAGCCCCAAAGCATCACCTTTTTTTTTTTTTTGTTAAGACCTCCTTGAGTTAATCCTTGGAACCGGACCCGTTCGACCTGGCATACCCCGCCTACCCCTCCCCAATTACCTTTGCTTCCCCCCTACCTCATCGCTCAATAACTCTTCTGCACACAATTGTGGGATAACCATAGGCCACAGCTTGATTTATTAACATTTAAACTTTCAATTAACATCAGTAAAGGATAACCCCCACCCCCGAGCTACAGTTGTTAAAGCATAACATCAACAGCTGCCTCCCCTCCACCGTGCGCCATGATAGCAAAGCAGCAACTTCCGCTTCCTGTTGTCACCGCAACTCTTCCTCTTCCCGGCTCCGCCCTAACAGTAAGAGCCCTGTCCCATGTGAACCTCCACACATTTATCTCGGGTTGCACGACCCCGCCTTTAATGACCTGGCTCATCCATTGCTCCTGTAGCTCGGATTTTTTGCCGCTGCGACAACTCCGCCATTCACCTGAAAAAAAAAATTCCACAACACAACATGCAAAGAAATGCAAAGTGATGCACTTAGGGTGTAGAAATCCACGGGAGACGTATGTGTTAGGCGGTGAGAGTCTAATATGTACAGACGGGGAGAGGGATCTTGGGGTGATAATATCTGAGGATCTGAAGGCGACGAAACAGTGTGACAAGGCGGTGGCCGTAGCTAGAAGGTTGCTAGGCTGTATAGAGAGAGGTGTGACCAGCAGCACTGTTGCCATATAAAAAAAAAATTCCCACCCAAAACAGCCCAAAACCCGCCCAAAAACTGCACACACCCCACCTCCGACGTCATCACCCCCGCCCCTTCCGTCATCACCCCCACCCCCGCCGTCATCAACCCCGCCCCTTCCGTCATCTCCCCCGCCGTCATCAGCCCCACCCCTTCCGTCATCACCCCCGCCCCTGCCGTCATCAGCCCCACCCCCGTCACCTCGCCCCGCCCAATACGTCACCAAACCCCGCCTCTGTCGCCGTTAGCCCCACCCCCGCCGACCGAAAAACCGCCCAAAACCCGCACGAAAAAAAAACAAGCCCAAAAAACCGCAACCCGCCGCGGGCAAAAGTTTCCCGCGGTGGGTTGCGGAAAACCGCCCAATTGGGCAGGAAAGCCGCCATCTGGCAACCCTGACCAGCAGAAGAAAAGAGGTTCTAATGCCCCTGTATGAGTCATTGGTGAGGCCCCACCTGGAGTATTGTGTTCAGTTTTGGAGGCTATTTGTACATCCCTTTTGATTATGCCCCTCCAGATCTCTCTCAGCCAATCACAGCGTGTTTAGCTGTCAGCTAAACACACTGTGATTGACTGAGAGAGACCTGGAGGGGTATAATGGGGGGAAGGGAAATGGGACTTGATATACTGCCTTTCTGTGGTTTTTTGCAACTGCATTCAAAGTGGTTTACATAGTATATTCAGGTACTTATTTGTACCAGGGGTAATGGAGGGTTAAGTGACTTGCCCAGAGTCACAAGGAGCTGCAGTGGGACTCGATCTCAGTTCCCCAGGATCAAAGTCCACTGCACTAACCACTAGGCTACTCCTCCACTTGAAAGGGATGTCCAAATAGTTTTGATTTGGGCATCCTCGCATGTCCCGATCCCCGATTCTCGGCGGTGGTCATTTCAGGCACGTAAGAAAAACACGCCCAAGAGAAGAACGCCCATCACAAAATCTGAAAGAAAAAGACCAAGTGCTCGTCATGGACATCCTTTTTTTTTTTGTATGAAGGACGTCCAAGTGTTAGGCACTTGAAAGGACATCCCTGACGAGCACTTGGTCGTTTTTTTTTCTTCCGATTTTTGCGATGGGTGTCCTCCTCTGCATGGGTCCCGCGCAGCCCCAACGAGAGGTTCAGACCTCCCATTAGGTTTTCCACGGTGCATGGGGTCGGAAAACAGCTGTGCATCTGCCTTGCATGCGCATTATAATACTAATTAGCTCGTTATAATAACCTGTAGATCATTTGCATTCCGTTTTTGTTAGCTGCTACCGTGACAGAAAAATGGCTCGGAGAACCCTTTTGTGCATGTCTTGTTTTACTACTTGCTCGCTAGACTGGCTAGAACTGATTTAGAAACCACGTTGCTGGCTCGTTAAGTTTACCGCATCTGGCCCTGAGTGGATGAAATGCCTAGAAGCTATAACTACTACTACTACTACTTAACATTTCTAGAGCGCTGCCAGGGTTGCAGAAGGACAATCCCTGCTCAAAGAGCTTACAATCTAATGGACAAGTGTAGAGTCAGTCAAGTAGGTGTAGTCAATTTGGGGCATTCACGATTACATGAAAGGTACAAAGGTATAGAGGTTAGGTGCCGAAAGCAATATTGAAGAGGTGGGCTTTGAGCAATGATTTGAAGATGGGTAAGGAGGGGGCTTGGCGTAGGGGTTCAGGAAGTTTATTCCATGCATAAGGTGATGCGAGGCAGAATGGGCGGAGCCTGGAATTGGCGGTGGTGGAGAAGGGTGTTGAGAGGAGGGATTTGTCCTGTGAGCGGAGGTTACGGGCGGGAATATAAGGGGAGATGAGGCTAGAGAGGTAATGAGGTGCTGCAGACTGAGTGCATTTGTAGGTAAGAAGGAGAAGCTTGAACTGTATGCGGTATCTGATCGGAAGCCAGTGAAGTGACTTGAGGAGAGGGGTGATATGAGTATATCGGTTCAAGCGGAATATAAGGTGTGCAGCAGAGTTCTGAACTGATTGAAGGGGGGATAGATGGTTAAGAGGGAGGCCAGTGAGGAGTAGGTTGCAATAGTCAAGGCGAGAGGTGATGAGAGCGTGGATGAGAGTTCGGGTGGTGTGCTCAGAGAGGAAAGGGCGAATCTTGCTGATATTAAAGAGGAAGAAGCGACAGGTCTTGGCTGTTTGTTGGATATATGCAGAGAAGGAGAGGGAAGAGTCGAAGATGACTCCGAGGTTGTGGGCAGATGAGACGGGGAGGATGAGGGTGTTATCAACTGAGATTGAGAGAGGAGGAAGAGGAGAAGTGGGTTTTGGTGGAAAGACGATAAGCTCGGTCTTGGCCATGTTCAGTTTCAGGTGGCGGATGGACATCCAAGCAGACAAGCTGGAGAAACCTAAGTTGATTTTTATGTGCTAGAAGACGTGCTGGCAACCTGTAGTAGGGCATGGGCATTATTTTGGGATTCTTTAGTGGTTGCTTAGTGTGGAGTGGCATTGACTTGTATTCAGCTGACATTACAAACTCAAAGGCAGATCAGGACAGTGGGAGAGCATCAGCTCATAGAACAGAATAAGTGGGTTAGGAAACTATGAATCCATCATTATTCATTTATTATTACGCCTTTTTGGTGAGGACCAGCTGCCCCCACCAAGGAATATGCCTAAATTCAACACTGGTACACAGGATAGGAAGCAGTTCCAAGTTAGCCCTTTCAGATAGGCATGTTATAATCTGGATAATTTTAATTTTTTTTTGTTACATTTGTACCCCGCACTTTCCCACTCATGGCAGGCTCAATGCAGCTTACATGGGGCAATGGTGGGTTAAGTGACTTGCCCAGAGTCACAAGGATCTACCTGTGCCTGAAGTGGGAATCAAACTCAGTTCCTCAGTTTCCCAGGACCAAAGTCCACCACCCTAACCACTAGGCCACTCCTCCACTGTATACTAGATAATAGCACTTAACTAACACTGCGCAAATGATTACAGGCTAAAGAGAGAAGTGAACTGCAAACCCCGGCTCACCTTTTGCCTCTTCCACGAAGGCCCTGATGCTCAAAGCTTACCTTGCTTGCAACGTTTGAGTTAGCTGGTTGTAGACAATCTAGCGCACACATTATTCAGCATTTAATACACAAAGGGGTTCTGCATTCACAGTGGCAGCTACCAATAATTTTATGCAAATGTACTACGAGCTCATTAGTATTAAAATGAGCACTCTGTGCGATGCACAGAAGTTTCCGTGCAAAGCACAGAAAAGATCATCTACCTTTAATGTTCAAAATGTTCTGGCAAGTCTGGAGCTGTCATTGCATGAGGGCGACGTCTCGGTGAAGCAGTCTGCTTGCATTTTATAATAGTATTTGCACACGTGTTTTCAATGTGCCATGTATTATATGTGTGTGTTTTGCATGTAATTATTTTATTTTACTTTATTTGATTACCACCAATCGCCAGATGGCAGCTAGGCAATTTACAATAAAAGCTCAGCCGAGCCGAGTAGAAAAAAAGAAAAAAAATTAAGAATGCAAAGATGGAGGGGGGGAATGACTGTGGTGAAAAGGTGCGACTAAACAGCCAGGATTTGAGGAGGTTTTTGAAAGTAGAATAACATATAGACACCCATGGTATTTTAACAGTGACTTTAGAGCATCAGGTCCTGAGTGTGTCATCTGGAACAAATCAAGTCGCTTCCCTGTTCTCTCAGAGAAAAGAACCTTCTATCTATGTATAATTTTATCTTGCTGCCATCCAGTGAGGTGGCCTGTAGTAACAGTGCAAGGTTGTTATCAACTCTCTGTGTCCATGGAACTTCAATTATCCATGGAGCATGTGCCCCGTGCCACCACTGAGGTCTTATTGTCTCTTACTTTGGGGGAAATGCTCAAAAGTCTAAGTTCACATCTGCATACATAAATAGCCACCATAGACCGTTATTAAATGGACTTGGGGAAAATCCACTATTTCTGGGATAAGCAGTATAAAATGTTTTGTACATTTTTGGGATCTTGCCGGGTATTTGTGACCTGGATTTGCCACTGTTGGAAACAGGATGCTGGGCTCGATGGACCTTTGGTCTTTCCCAGTATGGCAATACTTATGTGGAACACTGATCAATCCTCAAAGGAAATCCCATGCAAATGAAATCCGCAGAAAGTCTACATGTAGCCTGGTAGACAGAGTCTAGCACATGCACAGAACGGTCTCATGGTAAGCGTCAATGTTCTGAGCATGCTCAAGAAAAAAAGCAGAATGGTAGCAACTGCATCATAGACTTATAAAGAACGTGCCTCTATTGTGGCAAAGTTTTATAGCGAGAGAAAACAATCCTGACAGCCTTTGCAGTAGTCTCCTGCCATAAAGCAAACTTTTTTGCATGCACCATAGACAGATGTCATATGCACGCGTTGACTGATGTCATATGCGTTCATGAAGACTGATTCATTGTTTATTGTTCCACAACACTGCTACATATGGAATACATACACGTAGTACATTTCCGCACAGACAGTACACGGACAGGACACACTTCACACATGTGCAGATACTATTGTATTAAAAAATGCAAGCACACTGCTTTCCGACAGATGGCATATTTCCCATACATGTGCATGCAGATACTATTAAATAATTCTAGCAGACTGCTGCACTGAGAGGTCACCCTCATGCAACGACAACTCAAACCTGCTGGAAAATTTTGAACGTCTGTGCATCACATGGGAATGCTCGTTTTAATACATATGAGCTGGTTTTCATAGATTTAAATAGTGTTTTCGTTCACTGCTTCTGTGAACAGTAAAAGCAGAGCCAAGACCCTTTGTGTATTAGACACACAATAACATACACGCTAAACTGACTTAAACTGGTCTAAATAAAACATTGCAAGCCCAGTCTGCTTTGACCATCTTCCCCTTGGTTGGCAACCAGAACATGAAAGGCATTTTGACTGAACTTTTTCAGACCTCTAAAAAGATGCATTTGTCACCACAAGGGGGCCCCGAATTCCTTTTAAAATCCCTGCTAACATGATCTACATAGATCTCTCTCTCTCTTTTTATGTATATACTAGTAAAAAAGGCCCGTTTCTGACACAAATGAAACGGGCGCTAGCAAGGTTTTCCTCGGAGTGTGTATGTTTGTGAGAGTGACTGTTTGAGAGTCAGAGTGAAAGTGTGAGTGTGTGAGAGAGAGAGTGTGTTTGTGAGAGAGTGTGTGTGTGAGAATGAGAGTGTGTGCAAGTGTGTATGTGAGACACAGTGTGATAGAGAGTGTGTGTGTGTGCCCATCCATGCTCCTCTGTCCCCTGCCCCCTCCATTCATCCCTATCCAGCATTTTCCCTCTCTGCCTGAGGCCTGCCCTGCAATCCATATCCATCCATGCCCATCTGTCCCCTCCATTCATCCCTATCCAGCAATTCCCCTCTCCCTGAGTCCTGCCCTTCCAATCCATGCTCATCCATGCTCATCTGTCACCTGGCCCCTCCATTTTTCCCTATCCAGCATTTCCCCTCTCTGCCTGAGGCCTGCTCTGCAATTCATATCCATCCATGCCCATCTGTGCCCTCCATTCATCCCTATCTAGCAATTCCCCTCTCCCTGAGTCCTGCCCTTCCAATCCATGCCCATCCATGCTCATCTGTCACCTGGCCCCTCCATTTTTCCATATCCAGCATTTCCCCTCTCTGCCTGAGGCCTGTCCTGCAATCCATATCCATCCATGGCCCTCTGTCTCCTCCATTCATCCCTATCCAGCAATTCCCCTCTCCCTGAGTCCTGCCCTTCCAATCCATGCTCCTCTGTCACCTGGCCCCTCCATTCATCCCTATCCAGCAATTCCCCTCTCTGCCTGAGGCCTGCCCTGCAATCCATATGCATCCATGGCCATCTGTGCCCTCCATTCATCCCTATCCAGCAATTCCCCTCTCCCTGAGTCCTGCCCTTCCAATACATGCCCATCCATGCTCATCTGTCACCTGGCCCCTCCATTTTTCCGTATCCAGCATTTCCCCTCTCTGCCTGAGGCCTGCCCTGCAATCCATATCCATCCATAGCCATCTGTCCCCTCCATTCATTCTTATCCAGCAATTCCCGTCTCCCTGAGTCCTGCCCTTCGAATCCATGCCCATCCATGCTCATCTGTCACCTGGCCCCTCCATTTTTCCCTATCCAGCAATTGCCCTCTCTCCCTGAGGCCTGCCATGCAATCCATTTCCATCCATGCCCATCTGTCCCCTCTATTCATCCCTATCCAGCAATTTCCCTCTCTCCCTGAGTCCTGCCCTCCCAATCCATGCCCATCCATGCTCCTCTGTCCCCTGCCCCCTCCATTCATCACTTTCCAGCAATTGCCCTCTCTTCCTGAGCCCTGCCATCCCAATCCATGCCCATCCATGCTCCTCTGTCCCCTGCCGCCTCCATTCATCCTTTTGCAGCAAGTCCCCTGTCTCCCTTTCATGACCCCCCTTGCATCCATGCTCCTCTCTCTCCCATGTCCCAGCCTGGGCCGCCCTCTTCTCCCCCCCCCCCCCCCCCCTTCGCATCCATGCTGTCATTTCTCCCCTGCCCTCCCGCTCCCATTGTTGTTCTTTAGTGGCCACCCTCTTCTCTCCCCCCAACATGGTTGTTTTGTTTTTTTTTTTCTTGTTTTTAAATTTACCTCCGTGCCGGTTCCGGCAGCGAAGCGTCAGGGAAGGAGGCGGCGCTCCCGACGTCTAGGTTTCCCTTCGCTGTGTTCCGCCTTCTTTTGACGTCATCCTTGACGTCAGAAGAAGGCGGAACACAGCGAAGGGAAGGCTAGACGTCGAGAGCGCCGCCTCCTTCCCTGACGCTTCGCTGCCGAGCGTTGCGATTGGTTGAGTGTCATTGCTCCGCCCTCGACGTCATCACGTTTGACGCGTGGGCGGGGCAGACACAATGCGATCTCACCCCCTTCACTTTAGAATGTTGGCTAACAGAGGCTTCATTAGAACGTTGGAGGTGCGTTTTATATAGAGATATATATATATATATACAGAGAGAGAGAGAGAGAGATGAACAAACTTTGCAGAATTCTAAAATTCTCTGCTCTGAGTCCTCAGGCAATGCTCAGTTTCCGGAAGTCAGTCTGTCCCTGCCCGTGGCACCCCTGGGGAGAGCCGCAGCTCATGGGTTGATAAATGCTGGCTTAGAGTATCATATACCCTTGAGCTTGAGTGAAGTGGAACAGGTAAATGCAAATTACATAGTAAATGATATAGTAAGCATAGTAAATGATGGCAGTCTGCCCAACAAGATAAACTCATTTTACATGGTATGTGATACTTTATATGTATACCCGAGTTTGATTTGTCCTTGCCTTTCTTAAAGCACAGACCATAGAAGTCTGCCCAGTACTGTTCTTGTATTAAGTTCTGAAGCAAACATCGAAGCCCCTTAAAATTTACACTCTAGCCCATCCCTATCTATTCAGTAACAATCAGGGCGTAGACCGTAGAAGTCTGCCCAGCTCCCATTTTGTTTCCAATTACCGGCGTCGCCACCGAATCTCTGCTAAGATTCCACGGAACCATTCCTTCTAAACAAGATTCCTTTGTGTTTATCCCACGCATGTTTGAATTCCATTACCGTTTTCATCTCCACCACCTCCCGCAGGAGGGCATTCCAAGTATTCACCACTCTCTCCGTGAAAAAATACTTCCTGACATTTTTCTTGAGTCTGCCCCCCTTCAATCGCATTTCATGTCCTCTAGTTCTACAGCCTTCCCATCTACGGAAAAGATTTGTTTGCGGATTAATACCTTTCAAATATTTGAACGTCTGTATCATATCACCCCTACTTCTCATTTCCTCCAGGGTATACATGTTCAGGTCAGCAAGTCTCTCATACGGTTTGCAACGCAAATCTCTTACCATTTTCATAGCTTTTCTTTGCACCGCTTCCAGTCGTTTTACATCTTTAGCATGATGCAGCCTCAATACTCCAAGTGGGGCCTCACCAATGACTTGTAGAGGGGCATCAACACCTCCTTTCTTCTGCTGGTTATGCCTCTCTATGCAGCCTAGCATCTTTCTGACCATGGCCGTCGCCTTGTCGCATTGTTTCTTCACCTTCAGATCCTCCAACACCAACACCCCAAGGTCTCTCTCCTGAGTCGAGCTTACTAATCTCTCCCCTCCTATCCGGTATCTCTCTTTTGGGTTTCCGCACCCCAAGTGCATCACTCTACACTTCTTGGCATTAAATTTTTAACTATACCCAAATAGCTAGAAACCTCAGAAATTTAATTATCTAGTAAATGTTATGTGATGCAACAGTGTACAGTGCTATATAATTGTGCTCAGAATGCCATACATGAAACTCAGCCATAAAACAGCTTATATCATGTCATTGGACTCCACCATCATTGCACATCCCTCCCTACCTATCAATTGGAAGCTAATAACATCCAGTCAATATTGCTCTGTTATATCAAATACCGTATGCTGGGAAAAACAATGATACTTAGTGTTATCTGTCTGCTGTACTCCAACCCCGCTCGTGAGCCCTTGAGCCCAGACCCCCCCCCCCTCCCCCAACAGTAAGGAAGTCAAGGGGAACCCAGGGTAGACTGAACCACAGTAGCAAGAGCCCGCCTTCAGTGTACTCACCAAGGACACCAGCTTCGAGGAGAGGAACAGGCTTTCTCACAGGTAGAGGACACAGGAACCAGCCGGCAGCAACCGGCACTCCCCACGGAACAGCAGGCAAAGAGAAACTGGGGCAGCTAACCGTCTTCACCTGCACTTACGGTAGCTAACATTCAGTAAGAGTTGAGCCCTTACCTGCAGTCAGCCGGCAGGGCTTAGGGACTCCCAAACCAGTAGCAGCACTAGGAGAAGCTGAACCCCACTGAGAATCAGATCTGGGCAGACAGTACCCAGAATTAAACCAAGAAATACAAGCCAGAGGCAAGCTACTGGCTACAGCACACACCAGCTACAGGAAAAGGGGAGGGGCCACAGCAGGGAAGGAAGAGAAAGAGAAAATACCCAGGAAGACAAATGCTGCTCAGAAACCCAAAACTACACTCAGCTGCTCCCTCCAGGGGAAAACAACCAGAGAAGGGAAACGAAGAGAAACTAAACCCAGCACAGACACACAGCAAGGTAACACAGAACAGAGAGAGAAAGGGCAACATAGAATACCCCTCCGCCACAGCACAAGCTCTCAAACACAGATATCTAACAGGCTAAAGGCAAGCACATAGCTCAAACACCAAAGCACTGTACCCTGGGCTAGCAGGTAACAAATAGACCCAGGGTTGCCAGGTGGAAAATTTTTTCCCACCCAATCCAGCCTAAAAACAGCCCAAAACCCGCCCAAACTCAAACCCCGCCCCTGACACCCCCCACCCCGCGTCATCACCCCCGCGTCATCAACCCCGCCCCTGCCGTCATCGGCCCCGCCTCCCCGTCATCGGCCCCGCCCAGAACATCACTAGCCCCGCCCAAAACGTCACTAACCCCGCCCCCTGTGGCCGAAAAAACCGCCTGAAAACCGCCGAAAAGAAAAAAAAGAAGCCCAAAAAACCGCGACCCGCCGCAGGCAAAAATTTCCTGCGGCGGGTCGCGGAAAACCGCCCAATTGGGCGGTAAAACCGCCCACCTGGCAACACTGAATAGACCCTGGATACTGATGTCAGCACTGCAAACATCAGCTACACCTCGAGCTGACCAATGGCAGGTAAATCCCTCCCAGCTACTCTAGCAGAGACCTTCCCACCCCTCCCCAGCCTGCTAGCAGAAACATAACACTTAGCTTCTATATTATTGGCGTGTGCCATTGGATAGTAGGCGCTGCCCATAGTTTTAAAGTGGCTGTTGTTCAGATGGCATTCATATCTCGTATCCTTTCTTTTTTCCTTTTTTTGTTGATGTGCTAGTGCTAAACCGTGCAACTAATGCTCAGTGCTCTGTCGTTCCCAACATGCTGCATGTTTCGCCGGAGAGGCGTACTCAGGAGAACGATATCTAAAATCAAAACGCAAATTATCAATATCATGCACTGCCATCCTATTCTTACCATCTCTTTATATTACTGTGCCTAAACATTATTTTAAACTCACAATGTTCATGGAGATTCCAGGAGAAGAACAGATCACCGTCCCCACCCAGGTGTCTGTCTGAGCACATCTCATCTTCATCACTGTCGTCATGCCTCCCTTACACTTCTCTGTAGTCTCTTGCTCCTTCTCCTGCTCTCTGCTGGGGATATTGATCCCAATTGTTGCCGTCCAAATCAATTCTCACCCCACCTTTTCGCAGGTTACACTGGAACATCTCCAATCTTATTTATTTAATTATTTATTTAACAAATGTATAGCCTGCTTATCAAAACTATCCAAGCGGAGTACAACAAACATTCATAAAATCAATAACCAGTGTTGTTTTTCTAGCGAAAAAGGTGCCGGTACTCAAATACTAGGCCACCCTTCAGGAGTGGGGTAATCACTGAGGGACCCACCCCATAATAGCCAGGCCCCCTACAACCAGTCATAGAATCTATGACAAGACAGAATAGGTGTGTAGAGCCTGAACTCTTTCATTAAAACTTGGGTTCCATGGGTCAATTTTAGCAGACAATGGAAAAGGTGCCGGTACTCAGTACCCCCAAGTACCCCCTCAAAAAAAGCCCTGTCAATAACAAACATATCTTAAAATACACACATAGAAACTCAACAGATAACCCAACCACAGCCACCCGTTCCCTAATCCACCTCATGAAAATGTTTTACAAAACAAATATGTCTTTAATTGCTTCCTAAACAAAGACAGAGAAGAAATGTGATGCAATTCTGAAGAAAAAGCATTCCACAAACTAGGTCCTATCACAAAAAAGGCCCAAGAATGAACCTCCTCCAAATGAATCAGGTTACACAAGGGAACGCCCAGTAAACATTGACTCTGAGACCTAAGACTCAGCATGAGACAATAGACCCACAAACGTCAACCAAGAACCAGTGGAGCATCATCATGAAGCACCTTAAACACCAACATTAATACGTCACACAATAAGCAACCAGTGCAGTGACATCTAGTACGGCATAAAGTGATCCATTCTACCAACCCCAACAAGCATACAGACAGCAGAATTCTGAGCCGCTCACAAGGCTCTTAGGGTCCCTTGAGGCAGGCCACACAAAAGAACACTGCAATAATCAAGGTGAGGCAGCACATAACTCTGTAGAACAGTATGAAAGTTTTCTACAGAGAAAACTTTTAAGCCTTGCTACCAAATACATTTTAACATGCATAATATATATCACAGCTGCCACCTGCTGCCTAAAAGACAATGTAACATCTAAAATATGCCCCAAATTCTGGACCAAAGCGAGCACAGGGAGAGAAACATCATTCAAATAAAAACCAGTGAAAGGACACTGCTCACCCGAACGAGTCAGCCAGAAAATCTGGGTCTTCACCATATTCAAAGAGAGACCATTAGCAATCATCCATGTCTGAATGGTCTTAAAATGAGACTCCACAAATTAAAACCCTTCCTCAACCAAAGAGGGCACAGAAAAAAAAAACCTGCAAATCATCCGCATACGAATGATACCCAACCCTCAAACTGGCTAACAATTTACATACCAGGAGCAAAAATAAATTAAACAACATCAAAGATAAACACAAACTTGTTAGTACACCAGATGTCACTGCCACCCTGGCAGACTTCAACAACTGCTTGAACCATCTGAAAAACACTCCTAACCAAAAATGACCTAAACCAGGACAAAACTTTCCCAGAAACACCAAATGACCAAAGCTGCTCGAGCAATAACTTGTGATTAACGGTATCAAAGGCAGTCACAATGACCAGCAAAACCAATAAAATCCTTTTCCCCCTTATCAAAACCAGAACGAATCTCATCCAACATAGAAAGTAAAAAGGTTTCAATATTGTGTTTGGACTGAAATCCAAATTGGCAAGGGTCCAACAAACAATGGTGGTCACAAAATCTATCAATTGAGACACTATTTTTTCAATCACTTTAGCAAGAATCCCCAAATTAGAAACTGGGCAAAAAGTTTCAACCAAACCAGCATTCAACGAGTCACAAGTACCTGGCAAGTTCCCAAAACATCTGAGGCACAGTGCCTTCATCAAACATCCTATGTATCAGGGGCAACATATATGTACACAAATCAACATAACCGTGAAAAAGCTGATCACAGTTTAATGTCATTTACCATTCCCCAAACTGCATGTGTTGAACACAGCTTAGCTACCTTTTTTCACCTCCTCTTGAAAATAACATGTAAACTGCTGACTAGATTGTTAAAGAAATATCACTTGCCTGGGGAACAACAAAGACTCTACCACAGCAGCAATTCCTGCATTTGAGAAACTGCCCCAGCAATCTTCTCTCAAAGCACCTACACTTTGTAGTCAACAGTGATGTCTTATATGCCTCAGGGGCCACATTATACTCCCCTTGCATGTAAGCATTGTGGTTCCTCCTCCAGTTCCTCTCCTTTTTCCTCAACTCCCATTTCTGTTCCCTCAATTTCATTGAATACCAAGTGTGATGGATCCTCCGCTTAAACTCACCCAACTGCAAAGGGCAATTTTTTTCCAAGAATAACTCAAATGACCTATGCCTCCAATCTACAGCCTCCTCCACAGACAATTCCTCAACGCATGCCTTTCAAAGGAGAACAAAGGAGAAATCAGTTTTTCTGATTGAATACAAAGATATTACACTTTATATTGACCTTCATAGGTATGTACTGCATCATAAGATTTATGCAATACCACTATTGACATTTAGGGGTATGTTTACTAAGGTGCATTAGCATTTTTAACGCATCTGTAAATTTAAGGCATTTTAAACACTAACGTGCCTATACATTTCTAGGGGCGTGTTAGCGTTTAATGCGCGTAAACCAATTACGTGCGTTAAAAATGCTAACGTGCCCATAGCACTGCTTAGTAAACATAGGCGTTAGTCTATATATTAACACCTATGTTAATAGACAATCAATCCATGACTATGTAATTTTTTAAATATATTTTACATGTAATTGATTATTAATATTCCCTCTTCCAATCTTTAGATATATCGCACATTGCAAACCTTTTGGATATTTGTTATTTTTTTATAATCATTTCACATACATTCCATAGTATCACAAGCAGCATCTTCTCTTCTTAAATATTTTAATTAGATATCTCCAAAGGAGATTTCACACTTGTATTTACTGGAAAAAGATCATTCAAGTCCTCTCTCCTAACTTTGGGAGATGTCTTTTAGTGTAAGCCCTTTGGAAATTTTGTTATGTCATTTTTATTTGCTTCTTCTATACATTTATGTGTAAGTAGAATGGATTCTATTTTGTATCCTTAAATGGTTTATTTTAGCATTCTTTTACTAAGCCGCTGTAACATTTGTAGCTCGCGGTAGAAATCAACTGGTGGTTAAACGCCAAGACGCCCATACAATGGGCATCTCGGAGTTTGCCAAAAGCTGATTTCTACTGCAGTTTAAAAACACTGCTGTGGCTTATTAAAAGACCCCCTTAGTAATTATGTACAGATGTGTCATATGCACTCGTAGATTTATGCATATTTGAATGGATATTTATTATTTCTTTTTTATTCAAGGCTAATGTGTGTTTTTTCCAGTGTTTATTTTTTCTGTTAGGTTATTTATATGTGTCTATATGACAATTTTTCATATATATTTACTGCGATATGTTGACTGTCCTTCTTAAATGATTGGGTCTTCTCATGACTATAATTGTTACTTTTTTAAAATCTATTTTGTATTTATATTTCAAATTGTGTTTTTCTTGACCTTCTTTTAGATATTTTTTGGACTCCTGATGTAGGCCATTAGGCCAAAGCACAGCCCATGTTGAGTCCTTTGTTATTTTAATAAAGTACATCATGGAGCTGGGAGTGAATGAAGGAGGGTGCAGGTTCCCCGCCATTTCCTTCGGAGAATGCACCTAAATGGAGTGATGTTATCACAAAGTACAATTGAAGCATTGCACTTAAAAGGAGCATGTGCTTATGGCTGGTATGCCAAACCAGAGTAAGTTGACATTACAATGAATGATAAACATTTAGTACTGTAACATTCCATTGCAGGTAGGTGGAGTGTGCGTTTACCCGATGTGCAATTAAGTAGAGTGCCATGTATATCTTTTGATAGATGATGAAAGAATATACTGCAAACCAATTTTCATTCCTTTTTTTCTTTCTCTTTGGGTTTAAGCAGCTCTTCGTGATTCTTTCTGGCTGCCATACAATAGCCTGAATAAATCACATTTTGTGATATAATCTCTTTCCAGAATTCTGTTGCTCATTATATCTGATTCTTGAAATCCATTTTGTCAGAACAAATTCTTTTAACTCACAGAAACTGACTGTATGGTACATTTTCTTTAGGGGCCCCGTTATGGCAACTGGTAAAACGCAAAAATGTATTAACATCCGGTAAATGCAAGTGTGAAATCTCCTTTGAAGATATCTAATTAAAATATCTAAGAAGGGAAGGTCCTGCTTGTGATACCGTATCTTAACCCTAAGATTGAGGTCTCTAATGTTAAGCCAATCATGAAAGTCTAGAAGGCTTTCTTCACTACTATGCCAAAACATAAATATATCATCTATGTATCTCATCCACAATGCAATGTCTCCCTTGTATCTGTGTTCTTTCAAATGAAGCCTTCAAATTTTGCTGCACATAGTTGCGCCTATGGCCATACCCTTAATTTGTTTATAGAATGTACCATTGAAACAGGAAAAATAATCTGTATTAAAGCAATGGCAGCTACTTCTACAATGAACTCAACAACAATACGTGGATAGAGATTGTGATTTTATAATGCTTTCTTAATGATTGTTATTGCATCAGGTTGAGGAATATTAGTGTAAAGTGATTCAATATGAAAATAAACCAAAACAAAAATGTTCCCTAAGTCTTTGAGGTCCCTCAGGATGTTAATATTATCCTATAATCTCTCAAATAAGAGGGTATCTGAGGGAGCAAGGGTCTTAAATGATCAAATAAATTGGCAATGGTTCTAAAACAGAACCAATTGATGAAATAATAGGTCTACCTGGAGGTGCAGATAATGATTTGTGTATTTTTGGAAGCAGGTAAATTGGAAGAATGCACATTTTAGGATTCTCAACTTCTAGAAATGTAAATTCTTTGGCGGTTAAAAAGCCTTCATCTTTGCCTATGTCTAAAAGAGATGTAAGCCTCTTTTGTAACTGAAGGGTAGAGTCTGAACTGAATTTCTGATAGAAAACATGGAGGGGCATAATCGAACGCAAACGCCTATCTCCATGGGCGTTTATCTCCGAGAACGGGCCCGTGAAGGGGCGGGCCAAACCGTATTTTCAAAAAAATGGACGTTTTTGAGCTGGGCGCTTGTTTTTTTTAGCGATAATGGAAGCTAAAAACGCCCAGCTCAAAAACGTCCTAATCCGAGCCATTTGGTCATGGGAGGGGCCACGATTCGTAGTACACTCGCCCCCCTGATATGCCAGGACACCAACTGGGCACCCTAGGTTAGTGCGGTGGACTTCAGAAAAAGCTCCCACATACATAGCTCCCTTACCACGGGTGCTGAGCTCCCAACCCCCTCCCCCAAAACCCTCTACCCACAAATGTACAACACTACCATAGCTCTTAGGGGTGAAGGGGCACCTACATGTGGGTACAGTGGGTTTTGGAGGCCTCCCATTTACCAGCACAATTGTTACAGGTAGGGGGGATGGGCCTGGGTCCACCTGGCTGAAGTGCACTGCAGTACCCACTAAAAGTGCTCCAGGGACCTGCATACACGCAGGCCTCTAGGACTTGTTGCTGCTGTATAACATTGGCACACCAGTTGACACCTGAAGACTAATCTCTCCGAAAACATCCTTTATTGGAATAAGCACGCTTACTCACAGTTAACTGCAGAGGTTGTGCCCCACTGGCAACGAGTCTCCCTGGTACTGAGATTAGCAGTAGGTCAGAGCTGGCAGAATGCTGTACAATGCCCTCTTTCAGCCACATTCAAGGTAAGAACTAAGTTGTCTAACGTGGCTAACACAGGAAAGGGAACTAAAACTGGCTTACAAAAATGGCCACTACCGCATGGACTACAACAGGAAACACAACAGGGCACACTCTGACCCAGTAGGCAGGGGGGAAAGCGCCATGGGAGAAGAGCCTACCAACTACAACATCGTGAGACTGTAACACAAGCTAATGAAATCACGGAGCCCAATACCCTACACCCACCACAATGCAATGGTGATGTGACCCTGTAGTGCACCCGAGAGCCACATCTGACCCAGGGAAAGGCTGTGAGAGGATTGAACACATTCTGCTGTCATGGAGGTGGGTACGGCATTTGAGGCTGGCATACAGGCTGGGAAAAAAGTTTTTAAAGTGGGGTTTTTTTTGGTGGGAGGGGGTTAGTGACCACTGGGGGAGTCTGGGGACGTCATCCCCGATTCCCTCCAGTGGTCATCTGGGCAATTGGGGCACTTTTTTGGGACTTGTTCGTGAAAAAAAAGGGTCCAAAAAAAGTGACCCAAAATCGCGGTAAAAACGCCTTTTTTTTTTTTATTATCAGCTAAAGACGCCCATCTCTCCTCGGCTGATAACCACGCCCCAGTCCCGCCTCCAACACGCCCCCATCAACTTTATTCGTTTCCGCGACGGAGTGCAGTTGGAAACACCCAAAATCGGCTTTCGATTATACCGATTTGGGCACCTTTGTGAGAAAAACGCCCATCTCCCGATTTGGGTCAAAATATAGGCGTTTTTCTCTTTCGATTATAAGCTGGATTGTCTTCCAGCTATCTTTTAATTTCTGTTTCATAATCTTCCCCTGTTCATGATGACAATGGGTCTTCCTTTGTCAGCTTCCTTGATTACTATAGACATATCTTGTTGAAGGGACTGTACTGCTAACTTCTCATTTTTGTTAAAGATTATGAAAAGGTGTTTTGTGTTTTTGTTCAAGGGCAGTATACAATATCTCTAAGAGACTGTTAAGTAATGAAAAAGTCTCTGTTCGTAACAAAGGTTTATGTTTTGTTCCCACTGCACAATACAATGCCTTCAAAACTAGAATAGATTTATTTAAATTTATTAGAAAAATGAAAATCATTGACTAATTTGCAAATAATTCAGCATGTCCAACAGATATCTCCATAATTAAGAGGCACAGTAGATGGCAATCACCGAGTAATGTTAATTCCTTCATCCAAACCTACGAAAGTTTGGTCTTGCGAGATACAGCTGCCCTTCAACAACAATATTATTTGTAATTAGAGAAGGACTCTGATCACCACAGGGAGTGAGCTTTAAAAATATTACATTAGGTGCAGAACCAGTAATCTGTCAGATGGGAGGTTGGGGGGGGGGGGGGGCCATGACCCTTATTACCAGGAGCCCTGATCATTGTCAGTCCATCCCTGCCCCAAGCACTCACCCAGACCCTGCCCACCCCCAGCACCCAAACAATCCCTAAACCCTCCTCCTGAAGGACTCATCTAGTCCCTGAGCCCCTTCCCAAGTACTCGCTTAATCACAGAGTTTCTCTTCCCAAGCACTGAGCTGCCTCTTGCTATTCACTGGGAAATTTGAAGACCCTAAGGGGATCTTTTGCTAAGGCGCACTCATGTTTTTGGTGCACACTAAATATTGTAGGTGCGCTAAACGTTAGAGACGCCAATGCATTCCCATGGGTGTCTATAACATTTAACGCACCCATAATTACGCTAAAAACATGAGCGCGCCTTAGTAAAAGACACCGAAGTGATTGAAAAAGAGCAGACAGAAGGGCAAGCAGAGCAGGAGGAGCAGTAGCAGGAGACGTACAGTTCTGGGGCGGCCATGGCAATGGGTGTTCTGGAGTGGAGGTTTCATTAGTGCAGCCAGATGAAGGAGGAACAATTTACTGTACTCCTCTTGTGCAGTTCAAAGCAATATTTGAACTATGTGTGCTCTATCCAAATATTGCTTTGAAATGCACAACAGGAGCACAGTAAATTTGAACTATGTGTGCTCTATCCTTTATAGAGCACCACATTATTCAAGCATCTCACTGAACCACGCAGAAGGAAGACGCATCAGCACAGTCAGCAAGAAGAGAAGAAGCCATCCCATAGTGAAACTTATGTTAGAGAAAATTATTCCTCAAAATTTATTTTCCCTGCCTTGCTATCATAAGTGAAATATGATCATATGAATATAAAATATCTGTGCATGAGACTGGATAATTAAGAACTCTAAGGTCTGCAAGGGTTTTGAGTTTGGCGGTAAATAAGGGTCAAAATATAGTCTTCCCTTGACTGCTGAACTTTTAGTTAAGAGGTTTTTTTTAATAGTTAACTGTAGCTTAAAAGGCAATGTAATAACCATAGAACGGATGCCTTCAGTTAGCATGTGGCTTCTCTGAATGATGACATCTGAGAGGTCCTTGGCTTCATTTGGGGCTCTGTAGATCCCCAGATACTTTATAGCAGAAAAGCAGGTGTACCATCCCTTCCTTTCTCCCCTTTCCATCAAAATTCCCGACATGGGGGTCTCTTTGGATATAATTTGTGCTCGGGCACAAAGTGCTGCTCTCTGCAAATGTATTTCGTAAATAAGCTGGGTAATTACTGAATATTATTCTCAGTGGAACAGCAGCAGAGAGCCATTTGCATATGAATTATAGATTATTCATGTAAATAGCTCTGTATTTGTTTACAAAAACTAGATTAAGTCTTATTGAAAAGCGTTCTCTGTAAATATACCACAGCGGCTCTCCCTCCAGCCCATGCGGCCACATTCTGGAAGCTGTGTGCTAAGGTTGTCCTCAGCCATATGGAGCCTCCTTTCAGCCCACACATCTGCCAGAGTCAGTGGGTGCTTGTACCTAGGATAGCTCAGGAGCCAAGAAGGGACGCTTCTTGATGGGGGCATGCATAGTTGCCAGCGCTTGTGGGTGCATGCGTACCCCCAGTATTGAGCAAGTATTTATCCAAAGAGGGGTAATTTGTAATGGGTTTAGCAGACCCAGGCATTCTAAAAAGTTGGCTTCTATGGGGCAGTTTCATAGCTTCGGGTGGGCCTGGGTGGGCACAGGCCCACCCAATCTTGGTTCAGGCCCACCCAGCTGCAGCGCCACACTGCTCTCTTTCCCTCTCTCCTCCGCAGCATCCCGGCATCTGCACTCCAGTCTCTGAACCCTTCCCTCCCCGGTGTCAGTACAGGTGTCCATGGCACCTGCAGCAATTTATTCTTGCTGCTTGCACCGGCCCCACAGGCTTCCATCTGCCGCGTTCCACCAGACAGAAAACAGGCAATGACATCAGCGAGGGCGGGATATGGCAGATGGAAGCCTGTGGGGCCAGCACAAGCAGTGAGAATGAATCGCTGCTTGCACCGAGGATACCTGTACCAACATCGGAGAGGGACAGAGTTCAGAGACAGGAGCGAAGATGCCAGGACGCTGCAGAGGAGAGGGAGAAGAGGTGGGAGTAGGTGAAATAAAAACCTCTTATGTTCTTAAAAAATATCTCCAGGAAGATATTTGTGGTGTGTGGTTGGGAGGGGGCACGTGCATGTGGAAGGGCCCATCCAATTTACTTCTGGGCCCATCCAAAATACCGACTCTGGCTACACCTCTGCTATGGGGGTGTGCATGTGCACCCTGTTGATTACTGACAGACAGACCGTAAGCAGTGCTTAGGGGCAATTCTACAAGTAGGTGCTTCCTTTTAGGCACCTTGATGCCGGGCGATGGGTGCCTAGATTCCATTATAAAATACTAACATGACCAAGCATCGGCGTGCCTTACATTAACAATTACAATTACAATAAAACTTGTATTCTGCTACAAACCATATTCTGAATCACTGCAGATTACAATATATGAAAAAAAGACTAGGCCAACCCTAGGAGATAGCAACATTTTAAATCTCATAGACTAATTCAGCTAATAACAAAAAAAAATAACATCTTCCTAAACAGGTGACCAGTGCTATAATTAAAAAACATCCAATATCAACTCAAGTATGTGTAAAATAAGTGTGTTTTTTAACAGCTTTTGAAATTTCAAGTAACCTGGGGTCAATCTCAATTCAAGAGGGAGAGAATTCCAGCATAATTCCAGCACTGAGCTGATCTATAAGCAAAGCCTACTGCATGAATGGATTTATGCTTCACCTAAGCGAGTGATCTACTGTTTTGGTAACAAGCAGTCTAATTCTATATTCTGGGGCATGACCATAAAGTGTCTTATGCACCAGTGTACATACAACAAGCTGACAACAACATACTGACAACAAGCCTCCATTGGAAGCTAGTGGAGGCTCCTCAATAACCGTGTAACATGGTCTGATTTCTGCTTACCAAAGATCAATTTTGCGGCAGTATTCTGCAAGATTTGCAGGCGCCTCAAAGATGACTTAGAGCAGCCCGAATAGAGTGAGTTACAATAGTCAAGCTCAGACAGCACCAACCCTTGTACTACTATTTGAAAGTGTTTGTGATCTAATAGATGTTTGCTGTGTTGCAGCTGTCTCAGCTTGACAAAGACTTTTGTCACATACCTGGAATCTGACACGGGTTGTCCGGCGCGTGCAACCACGGCATTCCTGACTCTGATACGCTGGACGCTACGCGCATAGTTTTGCCTGTTTGTGGCACGTCATTTTGGCACATCCTCAGACTGCTGCGCGTCATCCCAGCACGCCTGCAGGTTGTGGCACAGTCCTCCTTGACATCAGACGCCTTCAGCTGTTAAGGAAGGAATCCTCCAGTGTGTCTTTGCCTCAGCTACTACTTTGTTGGTTGCACTGGTGCATTTTCTATTGTTGCTTTACTGCCTAGCCAGACCTCTGCTTGGCCCAGACCTTGCTTCCTGATTGCTACCTGCCTAGACCTCTGCTTGGACCTGACCTTGCTTCCTGTTTGCTGACTGCCTGGATCTCTGCTTAGACTTGACCCTGCCTGCTGTGGTTGTCTGCCTCGCTCCCTTGCTGTCTAGACTGGTTAGACTGGTACCCTTCCTGGTAGTCCTTCCTGCCTAGCAGGGGCATAGCCAGATGGCTAATTTTGGGTGGGCCTGAGCCAAAGGTGGATGGGCATGGAATTTATCTCCCCCCCCCCTCCCTGGCTCCACTCTCCACCCCTTCCCACCCATCCACCCACATGCCAACCCAAAATATTAAATACCTGAGATTGTAGGGGTCTCCAAACCCCACCAGCTGGGCCAATGTCAGCATCAGTTCGAGGCAAGTGCTGCCTGCCGGCTGCTCTTTGGAAAAGTGCTGTCTGCCCAAGGAGGAGGAAATCTTCAGTTGGCAATGTTTAGGGATCTCAGTCAGCCACAGTAACTGTCACAATTTGGGAGGGGCCTGAGTCCAAGATGGGTGGGCTCCAGCCCATCCAGGCCCACCTGTAGCTACACCACTGCTGCCCAGATACTCTGGAAGTCCTGCCGGCCTCCTGCACTCAGGGGCTCAACCTCTGGGGAACGGTGGCTACCACAGGTAAAACACTGGGCTTTCTGACTGGTTATTCTAGAACTGATCCCATGCCTTCGGGCCTGGTACCTCTGCTCTAGGATCAGCACAAGGGCTCACAACCAGCGGCTGTTCCCAGGTCGCTCGCCACAGCCCAGGACAGACCATGATAACTTTTCTAGTAAGTTGCTTGATCTGATTCTTCATATGACTATCCAGAATTATCCCAAACACCCTCAAGGAAGTTTCTAAAACAAACAGTGTACCTAAAATCAATAATGAAATATCAAAAGATGCTATTGATGTAGTTACACCAGCCATAGACCTGGCATAACAGTGGGTGCATAAATTACAGTATTCCGGAAGTTGTGGTGTAAGTAGCAGCCCCACCCATGCTTTAAGACACCAAAGAGCACCGATGAGTTCCATACAGTCTCGCAAAACAAAACCAATGAAGTGGAAAAAGCAAATCAAAATTTCCAGGATGATCAAAGTTTATTCTTCAAAAGAAATGCTGATAAAACAACCCAACACAGGCTGTGTTTCAACAGGGGTATCTGTCAAATCAGCATACAATATGTTGTTTTTGGAGTTGCCATATCAGCATTCTTATGAAGACGCAGCATAGCCAAGTGCTCCTCCACCCTATAGGTGTCTCTAGTGTTAGCTCGCGCTAACAAAAGTTAGTGCGCCTACAGTGTGGCTTAGTAAACAGAGCCCTTAGGTGTGCTTTGGATGAATTCTATAAATCCATACACAACGTTTTGGAACGCCCGCAACACACCCTTAGCCACACCCCCTTTTCAGATACACATGATTAAAATTAGGCGCCATGATTTATAGAATAGCGTGCAGAGAGACGTACATGCAGATGTTTAAGACTGCCAATTAACATTAATAATTGGTTGTTAGCACCCAATTATTGATGTTTCCGAGCTCATTAGTCAGTTTATTTGCGTGCGCTTCTCTGATGTGCGCACAAAGTTGTGTGTGGAAATTTGGGCACGATATATAAAATCCGGGAGATAGAGGGTAACTCTGTAACAGGGCATCTACTATAGGCGCTACCTCTTTTCTAAAGAAAAGTAGGTCTTACTTTTTTATAGAGTACTAGTACAAATGACCAAATAAACGACCATACATTAAGATGCAATTATGTACACCAGCCATGCCTAGATGTTAGCACTGTGATAAGGAAGAGGCTATCCTACCCTGGTTAGGCCCCTAGAGGGCGCTGTGCCCCTAAAATGTCCAGGGAGAAGGGCTGGGTGAGTTGCTGAAGGGAGCCAGTAAGGGGAGGTATAGCAGGAGGTCGCTAGGACCGAGGAGAGTCCTGGGGATAGAAACAGGTGCAGCAGGTTATGGGCTGGGTCCTGTTTGGCTATTATCCACTTATACTCCACCTTAGTGGTGAGGGAGAGAGGAGAGCTGGCAGCTGAGGAAGAGGGCTGGTAACTGAAGCAGAGGGATCCCCATGAGAAGTACTGGCTGTGCCCTTTGGACTGGTGGTAGAACTGTGTGTTCCCAAGAAGGAAGCTGGCTGGGGTAAGAAGGCCCTGGAGTATCAAGAATAAGAACTGTGTTCAAGGAGGGACTGTGTGTCCAGGGACTGAGTAAAAGACTGTGTGTCTAGAACAGTGAAGAGGTACTGTGTGTCCCAGAGGAAAAGACTGTGTGTCTAGAACAGTGAAGAGGTACTGTGTGTCTCAGAGGAAAAGACTGTGTGTCTAGAACAGTGAAGAGGGACTATGTCCAAGATGAAGAGACTGTGGGTCTAGAGCGGTGTGCTACAAGGAGGGACTGTGTGTCCAGGGACTGAGTTAGTACTGAGCCCAAGTGCCTGTGTGAGAGGGCTCAGGGGGAAGAAATCTATGGATATTGAACTGTGCAAGAAGAAATGTTTAAAAGGGAAGATTGCACTGAGTAGGAAGAAATGGGATGGTTAAGCTGGAAGAACTGTTTAAGCTTGTGAAAGTGTTTTAAGCTAAAAGAAGTGTGCCCCAGAGGCTGGAATAAAGATGTGTATGAAAATAGCCTGATGGGTGAGACCTGACTATGTTTGCCTTTTGAGAAGCAGGTCACCCTGAGCAAAAAAGGGTAGTAGATTAATTTGCATAAAATCTGCATACTGAGAACCAGCTCACCCTGAGTGAAAGAGGGACCTGGGATCCTGAGGTGGGAGCTTCATCATCACAGTAGCCTCATCATTTTCACAGCACGTAGAGGTCTTCAAAATTCATAGTGGTGTAGAATGAGTAAAAGTAAATTGTTTGCTCTTTTAAATAGTACAAAGACCAGGGAACATTCGAGGAAGTTACATGGAAATACTTTTAAAACAAATAGGAGGAAATATTTTTTTCACTCAAAGAATAAGTTAAGCTCTGGAACTCGTTGCCAGAGGATGTGGTAACAGCGGTTAGCATATCTGGGTTTAAATCAGGTTTGGACAAGTTCCTGGAGGAAAAGTCCATAGTCTGTTATTGAGATGGGCATGGGGGAAGCCACTGCTTGCCATGGGATTGGAAGCATGGAATGGTGCTATTAATTGGGGTTTCTGCAACATACTTGTGACCTGGCTTTGCCACTGCTGGAAGCAGGATACTGGGCTAGATGGACCATTAGTCTGACCCAGTACGGCTATTCTTATAAATAAGAGAATTGTATGAACTATGCATATACCTCTGGCCACAGGCTGCACAAATCCCCCCCCCCCCCCCCCCATGTGCACGTCCACTGACAAAGCATGTATCTTCAAATCATGGCTCAAATTTTTCCATTAGTCAATGTTCTATCAACGGTTATTTACACAAGGAAGTGGCCATCATCCAATCAACAAGAGAATAAATATACTCTCTTCAATTTCAGACAAATATGAAGAATCAGATGGTGATTGTTGTGGTTTTATATACTTTAATTCTTGACTGTATATGTTTGATTGTAACCTGCTTTAGTTAAAGCGGGATATAAATGTGGAAAAATAAATAAATAAATAATTTTCTATGCATAAATGACTAAAATATTGCCATTGTGCGCCTTCCTGCCACTAAAACCTGGCAGCTCCTTATAGATTTACCCCCATAGGGCCAGATTCAATATATGGCACGAAAAAAATCGGTGCTAGAAAAGCCGCACTTAGCACTATTCTATGAACCTCACCTAAAGTTAGGTATGGTTTATAGAATATGTGTAGCAGCCGTTGAGCAACTAAATTCTGGTATAAATGCCCACATCTTATTAAGGCACGGATTGGGCATACTCTGTAACAGTGCGCGTAATATTCAGGAATGCCCATGCCCCACGCCTCCTTTTATGATGTGCACATTAGAATTTACGCAGACCGCATTACAGAATACGCTTAGAAAGTTGTGCGTGTAAAGTCTAATTAGTGCCAATAATTGCTTATTAGCCAATTATCAGCACTGATTAGCTTGTTAAACAATTAAGTTGCATGCTCAAATCGGCTACACATGAATGAATTTGCATGCACAACTTTAGTCGCTGTTTATAAAATCTGAGGTATAATATATTTTTCAAATATGAACTGCCTAAGAGCTCAACTGAGCAAGTCATGATTCACAGCTATAGCTCCCTCCCTCCTTCCCTTTCTGTCTCTCCCCCTTAAGCAAGTATAGTAACTAATGAGTAATGACAGCACTGACAAATTAAAAAGCTAGGTTCAGAAAACTTGCTAAGATATAATAATTAAAGATTGAGTAGGTGAGCAGAATAATTATTTCCAGCCTTGCGCTCTGCATGAAAGTGGCCAGTAATGGAACAGTATCCCCCCTTCTAATGCCAGGAAATCTGGGAAGTGAAAGTTCTGTTATGAGCTTTCCCCTGGAACCAAAATGGCAGCCTAAATTGGGTACTGAGATTTGGCGTGCATCAAGCATATCCTATAATTGCGCTGCAACTTCAGTGACAAATTAACAGTTAATTGGTAATAATTTTATGCTAATAATCAATTAGTGATGCTAATTGGCAACAATTAAAATTCACCTGCATATTTTCCTAGTCGGGATTCTATAGCGATGCACATGTAAATCTTTTGGGTGGATCCAAAAAGGGGGTGTGGCCATGGGAGGGGCATGAGCAGATCAGGGGCATTCCTAGTTTATAGAATAAAGATCTATGCCTAATTTCAGCGTGAAGATTTACACCATGTTTCAGTTTGTAAAAATCCTCACGCCAAGCGCTATTCTATAAACAGCAGACAAATTTGGTGCCATTTCCAGAATCCAGTTCTTTATGTATTCTGTGGCTTATTTTATATGTTCGTTTGTATCTTATTTGTTGTATCTGGTTTATCTTGTTTTATCAGGTTTTATGTTTATACATAGTTATATGTATGCATTCTTTGTACACTGCTTTCAACAAATTCCTTATGGAACAATAGTTTATACCTATCTGTATGAAACTGAAAAATGTGGGATGCTTTATATTTCCGACTTTTCCTTCTGATGTATTATTTATTTATGTATTAAATGTATTCCCAATGACTCACTTATTCACAGAGGGATGATCAGAAGCAAACACCAGCACTAGAAGCTGTTAGCGCCGGCATTTGCTATCGCCCCATGATCAGAGCCCTCGAGCGCGTGAAACAACGCGCTCGAGGGCTATGAAAGCAACTAGCATGCAAATGCATGCAAAACAGGGCTAAACATATTCATCCCCAATGATTAGCAACCAGCGCATCAAAGATTGGGTTGCTGGCTGCGGCAAACCCTACGTCAGCTCCGAGCAGCATTAGGGTTAACAGATCATTGGGGAGGAATGGTGAGCCCTGTCCAGCATGCATTTGCATGCTGACAGGCCCCCATTCCCCCCAACAAACAAACTTGGACCCCCCCACCCCCAGCGACAGGGAGTTGGAGGTCCGGCGGACCTCCGATCCCCCCCCCAGGTTCAGGGATCTCCATCCCCCCTAATTCCCCTCAACAAACAGTCCCTGTCAACAAACAGTCCCTGGTGGCCTAGTGGGCAACCAACCAACCCCCCCCCCCCCCCATATAAGAGTTTATCCCTTATATGGTGTGTAGCCCTGCCCAGTGCATCCCAGGATACACTGGGCAGGGCTGGGCGCCATCATTTTGTGGTGTTGAAGGAAGAGGAGGGAGGCAGGCTACCTCCCTCCTCTAACCCACAAGGTAGGGGGGTAGGTAGGGAGGGAGGAGGATTGATCATTGGACCACCAGGGACCCTTTGCTGAGGGGTTTGGGGGGCTGGAGACCCACCGGATCTCCAGTCGTCCCTGAACCTGGGGGGAAGGAATCGTCAGAGGGGACTGGCGGTCCAGCGGACCTCCAGCCCCCCTGTCACTGGGGGGGGGGGATTGGTTGGTTGGTCGCCCACTAGGCCACCAGGGACTGTTTGTTGAGGGGAGTTAGGGGGGGGCTGGAGACCCACCAGATCTCCAGCCCTCCCTGAACCTGGGGGCTGGGGATCGTTGGGGGGACCAGAGGTCCGCCGGACCCCCAGCTCCCGTTGCTCGGGGCAGGGGTAGTTGGGGCCTGGTGGTCCCATGGACCTCCAGCCCCTGTGTTTGACAGGTTTGGGCTTTTGACAGCCCAGACCTGTCAAACAAGTGTGAGAGGAATGTGCTGAGCACATGCTCAGGCACAATTCTCCTGCACTTCTACCCCATGATCAGAGATAATTGCGTGCTTACATTTGCATGCAATTATCTCTGATCATAGGTCTAATAACGCCCTGCGCTGTTCCAGCGCTATTTTTGGAGCGTTGTTTGGAACATCACAGGGTTTTAATCATCTGAGTGGCAGTGCTTGAAGCAGGGCCGCCTAGAGACAAAGTTGGGTTTGGGACAAACAATCTTAAGGGTCCCGCCTCTGCTCCGCAGTCTGCCATCTTTGGCCCTCTCCCTCTTGCCTGCTTACTGGCATTTCTCTCCCTCCCTGCACACAGGCTGGCATCCTTTACCCTTCTCCCCCTCCCCCCCCCAATCTTGTATCGCTGTTATCCTTTCCTCCTCCCCTTCAGCGATTCTTCATCGTTTCTGTGGGTAGCATCAATAAGGAGAGCAAGCTGCCTATTGCTATTCCTGGAAGCATTTCCTCTGCTGTGTCTTATCTATGTGGACACAGGAAATTGTGTCAGAGGAGGCAGGACACAGCAGAGGAAACGTACGGCGTCAGAAACAGCTGATCACGCCAGGAACTGCATTGAATGAAGGCGCTACTCCGGCACCAAAGAACTAGATTCTCGGCTGGTGGGGCGAGCAAACAACAAGGTATTTGAAGCGGTGGGGCGGGCGGCGACAGCGGGGGAGGGTTGGTGGCGGGAGGGGGGTTCAAGGGGATCGTCGGGAGGGGGCCAGGGCCAAATCTACGGGGGCCCAGGCCCCCTCAGGCCCCATGTAGCTACGCCACTGGGTTGCACATGCATGTACGTCTCTTCTTTTCCCACATTGCCGGAAGCTGCCTCTTTCCACAGCAGCAGGACTGATCCAACAGCCGGTCCCCGCAGTTCAGGAGGGCCCCAGTTTTTTGTATTTCATGATAGATGCACGTGGGGGAGAGAGACCTGCAGTTATCATGTGTTAACATTTTTATTGCATGTTAAACATTAAACATGTTAATCGCGCCTTCTGGGCTGTGTCTAGGTGTTTGCCTAGGCATCTCCTGAAAAGGGGGCTTACGCAGGGTTGTGTGTTCACAAGTGAGGTAACTGAAGACTCACAAGGTAGGCTAATTATCCCTTGGCTATTGGAACTGTGGTTGTGATAAAAGACATTATTGCATATTGAAGAGTGTAGCCAAGCCAGGGGCAAGTTACCAGAATTGGAACTGTGTTTGGGAGGCTGTAATTGGAAGTACTAATCCTGTGAGGAAACAGGGCTGATAATTCTCCTTGTATGTATGTATGCTATTCCATAGCCAAATACAGCCACTTAAAAATAGGCATTCCAGGAGATGTGGTTGCATCAGTGAAAGGGGGGGGGGGGGCCTTTGCCATCTAGGCTTCTCCTCAAAAAATTCACTTACACTTAGTTGGATAAATCTCCATTCAGCGGTTTTTTTTTTTAACGCATCCTCTAATATTGAGAAAGCAAGGTATTAATTTCTAGCACTATAATTTCCTAAAAGAGACAGCCAGTAACATTGGACAGTACAAATTTTAGATGCCAACTCAGTGTCGGGTTGTAATTTCTCAGAGAATGCTTCCATTAAAGCACACTAACTGTAAAATATATCCCAGCAATATATCTTGTTGTAGTGCGTAGCGTAGGCCTGAAGCCTCCACTAAGATTGCATGATGCAGCTCTGCAAGTTCCTTATGTGGTGGCTCTGGTCTATGGGGAGGTTGTGGGAAGGAAAGCATCTCTATTTTACCAAAATACTTAGAATGAGTCTTAATCCCTGTCTCACCCTTCACTCCTCCTGCCTGAAGCTGTCTGTCTGTGTGTTTATCTTTAGTGTACAGCTGATGGATGAATGCATAGATTTAATTATATCAAAGGTAGGGAGAGGGTGTGAGGATCCTCTGATATAATTAAATCTATGTATTCATCCATCAGCTGTAAGCCAAACATAAACACACAGACAGACAGCTTCAGGCTTCTGCTCCCCACCCCTCATTCCAGTTTGCAGGGATGTCAGGTAGAAAGCAGGGTGCCAGACAGCAAATATCTTCTCTGAGAAAGTATTTTTTACATGCTTGTTAATCAGCATCTGTAAAATAATGTGTACTGCCCCTTTGTATAACCAGAGGCTCTTAGAGGTCAGTAATTGATTCTCCCCCTCCCCCCAAAAAAGATTCTTCCAATATCAAATATTCTGGGCTTCAAGGAAATAAAAACTTTCTGACACATCTGAGTAGTTCTCGAAACATCTGTAAATTTTTGAATTCTTTGCTGACAAAACATTTTAGACCCAATATTCAAAAAAGCTGAGCACCTAAATTTATGGCCTAAGTTATGATCCTGTGGGGGTCTTTTACTAAAGCTTAGCTCAAGTTACCTGCAGCAGGGCACATTTTATTCCTATGGGTCCTGCTGCAGATAATTCAAGCTAAGCTTTAAAGACCCCCTAAATTTGTGCCCTATTTTCAGCCAGTGGCGTAGCCATACAGCCAATTTTGGATGTGCACAACATTTTCTCTGTCCCACCCTATTCCCACCCCAAAATATAAATACATTAGCTAATGAGGATCCCCAAGCTCTGTCAGCCGAAGACTTTCTCTGAAGGTGATCAGAACTCCCTTTTACCAAGCTTGGCAGTTAGCAGCAAGGTCCCTAAGCCACTGATGCCAGCATCCCATGCATGCTTAGTTGGCAGTGGCTCAAGGATGCTGTTGCCGACTACAGAGTTTGGTAGGAGGGAGTTCTGGCTGTCTTTAGGAGGAGGTCTTCAGTTGAGGAGGCTTGGGGATCCTACCAGCTATACAGCAAGGGCCAGAACCAGTGTTAGACACGTTAGGGCTTTAGGTCAGGAAAAGGAGCATCCCCTCCCCACCTTCCCTCTAATTTCCTGGGTTATAAATTTTCAACATAGCAGATATCTGAGATGAAACTAAGCCTTAAACACAAGCAGCAACACCTTATATACAATTCTTTGTTCGAAAGGCAACCAATGGAACTGTTTTAAGATAGGTGAATTATGTTCAAACCATAAACAACCCACATTGACTCTAGCCACCAAATTTTGAGCGACTTGTAGTGCATTCAAACTATATTTTGGTAACCCCACCAACAATCCATTATAATAGTCAAAGTGGGGAATTATCTAGCTATGAACCACAGTAATTCACGCAGTCTGCGCACACTCCTTCATTTACAAAACAAAACAGTCTGAATAATTTTCAGAACTTGGAATTTCATGCTCAGTGAGGAATCTAAAATAACTCCCAATGCCTGAATGTTATAATGACTTCAGAACTGCTCTTAATAACAGAGTCACCTGATGCTCAATACAGTGGGGGAAATAAGTATTTGATCCCTTGCTGATTTTGTAAGTTTGCCCACTGACAAAGACATGAGCAGCCCATAATTGAAGGGTAGGTTATTGGTAACAGTGAGAGATAGCACATCACAAATTAAATCCGGAAAATCACATTGTGGAAAGTATATGAATTTATTTGCATTCTGCAGAGGGAAATAAGTATTTAATCCCTCTGGCAAACAAGACCTAATACTTGGTGGCAAAACCCTTGTTGGCAAGCACAGCGGTCAGACGTCTTCTGTAGTTGATGATGAGGTTTGCACACATGTCAGGAGGAATTTTGGTCCACTCCTCTTTGCAGATCATCTCTAAATCATTAAGAGTTCTGGGCTGTCGCTTGGCAACTCGCAGCTTCAGCTCCCTCCATAAGTTTTCAATGGGATTAAGGTCTGGTGACTGGCTAGGCCACTCCATGACCCTAATGTGCTTCTTCCTGAGCCACTCCTTTGTTGCCTTGGCTGTATGTTTTGGGTCATTGTCGTGCTGGAAGACCCAGCCACGACCCATTTTTAAGGCCCTGGCGGAGGGAAGGAGGTTGTCACTCAGAATTGTACGGTACATGGCCCCATCCATTCTCCCATTGATGCGGTGAAGTAGTCCTGTGCCCTTAGCAGAGAAACACCCCCAAAACATAACATTTCCACCTCCATGCTTGACAGTGGGGACGGTGTTCTTTGGGTCATAGGCAGCATTTCTCTTCCTCCAAACACGGCGAGTTGAGTTCATGCCAAAGAGCTCAATTTTGTCTCATCTGACCACAGCACCTTCTCCCAATCACTCTCGGCATCATCCAGGTGTTCACTGGCAAACTTCAGACGGGCCGTCACATGTGCCTTCCGGAGCAGGGGGACCTTGCGGGCACTGCAGGATTGCAATCCGTTATGTCGTAATGTGTTACCAATGGTTTTCGTGGTGACAGTGGTCCCAGCTGCCTTGAGATCATTGACAAGTTCCCCCCTTGTAGTTGTAGGCTGATTTCTAACCTTCCTCATGATCAAGGATACCCCACGAGGTGAGATTTTGCGTGGAGCCCCAGATCTTTGTCGATTGACAGTCATTTTGTACTTCTTCCATTTTCTTACTATGGCACCAACAGTTGTCTCCTTCTCGCCCAGCGTCTTACTGATGGTTTTGTAGCCCATTCCAGCCTTGTGCAGGTGTATGATCTTGTCCCTGACATCCTTAGACAGCTCCTTGCTCTTGGCCATTTTGTAGAGGTTAGAGTCTGACTGATTCACTGAGTCTGTGGACAGGTGTCTTTCATACAGGTGACCATTGCCGACAGCTGTCTGTCATGCAGGTAACGAGTTGATTTGGAGCATCTACCTGGTCTGTAGGGGCCAGATCTCTTACTGGTTGGTGGGGGATCAAATACTTATTTCCCTCTGCAGAATGCAAATAAATTCATATACTTTCCACAATGTGATTTTCCGGATTTAATTTGTGATGTGCTATCTCTCACTGTTACCAATAACCTACCCTTCAATTATGGGCTGCTCATGTCTTTGTCAGTGGGCAAACTTACAAAATCAGCAAGGGATCAAATACTTATTTCCACCACTGTAAGTGTGAAACTGATGTTCTGTGGACTAAGGTTTAGAATATTCAAATTCAATTGAAGAGTAAGGCCAGTCCATACTTATCAATACACAACACAATAAGGCCAGAATAAACTTTTGGAGCACCAGGTCAGACTGTGGACAATGGTATATTATAAATTACAGACTGGTTTATGGATTCACTACTTTTGAGATGGTGCCTGGTTGTAGATTCAGTCCCTGGTTTCCTGCGGCAGGTTTTGTATCATTTGAATGGATATGCATATTAAATAAGGTTGATCTATATTTTATTTTATAATGATAAAGGTTCTGGTTAATGTATTTGGTTCTTTTTGTGAGTGTAGGAAATAATATATGTTTTGATTCTATTCTCCGCCAATTACCTATAAGGTAATAAGATAAGGATATGTAAGAAAAAGTGGAATTAAATATTATATTTGTTAAATTACATTATCCTGCACTGTAAGGTTTAAGGACATGTGCTTGGAACATAAAAGACCATATATTCAACTTTTAAAAGGTTTATTTACAATACAGGTAATATAATAATGTTACAAGCGAGAGGCAGTTTTTAAGAATCTTATCACAAGTGGAAATGTGCTTCAAGATATCAAGTCTAAATCATAAATTATGCTGGATATCATAACTCCCTTTGATAGAAGTTGGTAGCTGGTTGGAGTGAAGAAGGAATCCTCTCTGCTGAAGAAATCTTTTCTTGCAAAGTTGTGGTTGTTGCCTGGAGAATTCTTGTCAGGGTGTGTGTGAAGTTCAGCAGAGAGAAGCAGGTCCCAAGAGCAGCAGATGCCAGGAGCGCGAGCTGGGCTTTTTCCAGTCTTTTTATATTCTCTTGCTGGACCTAGGCTGAAGTCAGGTGGGGTGTCTGAGAACTGGCTTCATCTGGTTTTTAGATGGGGCATGGTAACTGGTCCCATGTTTAATGACACCATAAGACTTCCTGTCTGGACATCTGTGGCAGATACATATCCATAAGGCATCTGACAGGATTACAAGAGTCTGTCTGAGGGGCTTCTTTTGTCTGATAGATGGGCCTCTGAGTCTGAGTAATAGGTGGAGTTTCACTGTCTTTTGTTACTGTAGTCTCTGGGATTGCTGTCTTTGGAGAGGTGTTGATGGCCTTAGGTATCCACCCAGCTAGTTCATGTTCTCAGTAGTTTTCCAGAGGGAAGGGGGGGGGGGGTGGAGAAGTAAAGTCTTTGCAGCTGCATCTTTTATATATATATATATATATATATATATATATATATATATATATATATATATATATATACAGTATATATATATATATATATATATATAGTGATAAATAAGAGGCTGTCCTAGCCGGGGCAGGCCACTAGATGGTGCTGTTCCCCTACAAATGTCCAGGATGTCCGGGGTAGGCCACTAGAGGGCGCTAGGAGAATAGTTGGAGGTCGCTAGGACCGTGGAGAGCCCTGGGAGGTCCAGAGGTGTAGGAGGTTATGGGCTGGGTCCTGTATAGCTAATTAACCACTTTATACCCCACCTGAGAGGTGAAAGAAAAAGAGGAGAGCTGGTAGCTGAAGAAAGAGAATCCCCCTGGAAAGAACTGGCTAAATCCTATGGACTTGTGGTGGACTGTGTGCTCAAGGAAGAAAAACAGGCTGGGGTAAGAAGTCCCTAAAGCATTAGTGTTGGACTGTGTAGCCTCAGTACTTAGAGGAACTGTGTGTTCAAAGAAAGGACTGTGAGTCTAAAGAAAGAAAGGACTGGGTGTCCAAGGAAGGAAGGACTGGGTGTCCAAAGAAGAAGTAGGGCTGTTTGTCCCAGTACTGAGAAGCAGGCTGCAAAGCCTGGGGTTAGAAGTCCCCAAAGTATTGAGGTTAATGCTGAGCCCAGGAATCTGTGTGGGGAGGCTCAGTGTGAAGATATGTAAATGTATAAAGTATTTAAGCTAGAAGAACTGTGCCCAGGGGCTGGAATAAAGAATTGCCTGAATATGCTGTTGGTAAGACCTGTTTAATTTTGCCTCTGGAGAACCAGGTCACCCTGAGCGTGAAAGGATAACATGCTAATCTGCATACAATTTGCATACCGAGAACCAGCTCACCCTGAGTGAGAAAGGGGCCTAGGAGCTTGAGGTTGGATTGCTCTGGATGCTGGGAAGAGACTGGAGTCCTGTTCAGAGGCCATAGGCCAGCGAGGCCTGCTGGAGAGTGGGAGCAGAAGCCTCATCTTCACAATATATATATATAATCCAGCAAAATCAATAATTCTGACAATTAACCTCATATCATGCTACATGAGAATATGGCATATTAATGAGCAGAGCTAGGAAGGAAAAAGGAGTACAGAGAATGATAGAAAGGGGATGTCAGGGAGGAGGGGAAGAAGGGTAGGGGGATAAAGACACAGAGAGAAGAGAGGAGAGGGGGAATTAAAGCAAGAGGAGATCACAGGGAGGAATAATGGAAAGGAGGTGGCATAGGAAAAGGTGATTCAGGAGAAGGTAGAAAGAGGGTCCATTATTGACACACCTGTTCTTATAGCTGATCCTTTCTGTCACTCACACTCCCACCCCCCACCAAAATCCTTCATCCTTCACTCACATCTCATCCCCCCTCCAGAGTCCATAGTTCCTTTGCACCCTCCTAGATCCCTTCACTTACCGTATATATTCAGTCTCTTTACTTTCTTCCTGCCACCCTCAAAACCCCTCACTTTCACTCATTCCTTGACTCACTTATCTCTCACACTCTTTGTAGTCTCCTCACAGTCCTCAGTCATTTCCTACCCTTATTCTCCTCTGTTCCCTCTTTCCCTTCTCACTGGTATAGAGAGACGGGGCTATAAAGTACACATCACAGATGGAGGTGCATAGCCAGACCTCGAATTTCGGGTATGCCAGAGCACAAGGTGGGTGGGCAGAAAATTTTGCCACCTGTGACCACTGCCACCTCTGTAAAACCGAGCATGCACGAGAGAGCCCTGCACATGTTCAGTTTCATGAAAACTGAGCATGTGTGGTGGTGGTGGTGGGGGGGGAGGCTCAGTGTGATAATGGCAGCGGTGGTCAGAATAGAGGAGCACGTCCTCTGGGAAGTCATGGGGACCCCTGCCAGTCCGGGGTCCTGAACACAAATTGGAGGAACCCAGAGCCCCACCCCATGATTTTCCCCTGCACAGATGTGATTATCCCACCACTTTTTGTACATCAGGTTTCCTCCTGAAAATTGCTGTTACTTATTCACATATGTGCCACATAAGTTAGGCAAGGGAGAAGTGCCATCTAGTGGTGCTTTTCCATTATAGCAGGAACTATACCACATACCTCCCACTGACACTGGCAGACCCATACTGGACACCTCCCACTAACCTTACCAAACCCACTCAGCACACCTCCCACTGACACTGATATTAACAGACCCACACAGCACACCTCACCCTGACAAGGCCAGTCCCACACTATACACCTAAGAACATAATAACATAAGAACTGCCATACTGGGTCAGACTAAAGGTCCATCTAGCTCAGCATCCTGTTTCCAAAGGTAGCCAACCCAGGATCCCAAAAAGTAGCAAGATTCCATGCTACTTACCTGCAGAGATAAGCAGTGGCTTTCCCTAGGACTACCTTCATAGAAGTTTCAGTACTTTCCTTCCAGGAATTTGAACAAACTTTTTAAAACCCAGCTGCACTAACTACAACAAGTACCAGAGCTTATCTGTGAATTGCAAAAAAAAAGTATTTTCTCCTATTTATTAGGCCACTGGGCTTCAGATCTGCTGGTTTTTATTGTTGAGTTACCAAACATATTTGTATTATGTATTAGCTTTATTAACAGTACCTAATATTTAGAGCAGTAATCTAAGAACCAGGGTTCAAATCCCACTGCCAGTCCTTGAGATCTTGGACGAGGTACTTTGGGGTCATTTTACTAAGGTGCACCTAAAAGTGGCCTGCGCTGGTGTAGGCGCATGTTTTGGATGCGCGCAGGTCATTTTTTCAGCGCACCTGGAAAAGCATTTTTTTTTTGGCTGAAAATGGACGTGCGGCAAAATGAAAGCCAACGCACATCCATTTTTCATCTTGAGACCTTACAGCCAACCATTGACTTAGCAATAAGGTCTCATGTGCTAACCGGGCGGTAAGCAGCCAGCGCACGTAACCTGCTGATTACCACCGGGTAAGCGCCAAGCAGTAGAAAATAGAAAATATTTTCTACTGCATGTTTTGGACGCGTGTCAAAAATAGAATTACGGGCGGTAGTTCCAATTTGGCCCACGTTGGATGCGTGTAGGCGCCTACGTGTCTAAGTAAAAGGAGCCCCTTAACCTTCCATTGCCTTGGGTACAAACAGATTGTAAGCCTTCCAGAAACAGGAAAATACCTACTGAATCTGAATGTAACTCAGTAGCATAGCAAGGGTGGGGCGGTGGGAGCAGTCCGCCCCGGGTGTCAACAGGTGGGGGGTGCTCTGCTTGCGAGTCCCTACCAGCTCCATCCACCCGGCAGCTGTGTGGTGTGGTGCCTCGCGTCTGCGCTGCTGTAAGAGAAGAAAATCGCCTCATCGGCCCTTCCCTCACTCTGTCCCGCCCTCGAGGAAATAGGACGTTACATCAGAGGGCGGGACGGGACGCGACACAGAGAGGGAAGGGTCGACGAGGCGATTCTCTTCTTTTACAGCAGCTGGTAGACAGGGGGGGACTGGGTCGGGGGGTGCCATGTCATGCCGGGGGGGTGCCGTGTTGCCCTGCAGCCGGGGGGGGGGGGTGCGCGCAGCAGCGATCTGCCCCGGGTGGCAGTGAACCACAGAACGCCACTGATGTAACTCACACTGAGCTACAACTGAAAGAGGTTTGAGCTAAATCCAAATCTAAAATCCAGTATCAGGCATATTGTGAATACAAAACCCTACAAAAGTCACGCAGGACCTATAAAGTAATTCTGCAATACCTGGAGTCACACAACAATGGCTTTCCTAGAAAAAAATGCAGCACTGTAAACATTGCAGTGAGCAGTAGAACATCAATACACCTACTGGAAAACTAAACAAGTTGCATTAGTACAGATCAATCCTACACATACATTCAGTGCTAACAGAATACACTGCATTTTTCACACACAAGCACAGGTAGACCCTCATGAAGTACAGAAAGCATAACCACAAACCAAAAATATAAAAATGAAGACAAAAAATAAAATTGAACCCCCAAGAAGCCGGACTCTGCATACAATGCAACACCAGAAAAGGAACTATGATGTATATTCCTCCTTACTGTGCAAAATATCACCACCACCCCCTCCACGTTTATTAAGCCGCGCCCTAAACCCGAAGGATGCAAACAAGAGAATTTATCAATATATTCCTGAAACAATTTACTTACATGAACTTCAATTAACTTTGTAAAAATTGGTATACTTGCAATAGGCCTGTAATTAGAAGGTAATGAAAGATCACAGTTATTACTTTTAGGTATAGGTTTGAGAATCATTTTTCCTATATCAACCGTAATGAATCTTTAGTCATCAAAAGATTAAGCTCTGTTGTTAACCATTGAATAATAAAATGTGGAACAGTTAAAAAAAGAAAAACGGGATAGTGATCTCTAAAATACATTGTAAAAGTGAGCATTTCTTCAACAGGTTAGCAGTAATAATAGCAGTTAACGGTGTAAAAACATTCCAAATTTGATTGGACTTAACTCTGTCTAACAAAAGCTGAAGAGGAATCGAGTGAATAAACCGTTTCATCTATAGTGCTGGTCAATACATCAGCACAAATTGTTAGTACCTTATAAAACAAAAATCTGCTAAATCTTGAGCCAAAGGTACAAACAAGCAAGAATCTAAAGAAGTATTAGACATATTATCCAGTCTTCAATCTCCATCTTTTTACTATGTTTACCTATAGCTTTCCATCTCTTTACCTCACCTGGCCCATTCTTCTTTTTCCCTAGTCTTTCACTGAATCTCTCCTCTCCCTCCCCCCTCACCCCCCCCCCCCCCCCCCGCCATCTAGCATCTTCTGTCTCTCTCTATCACCTGCCATTCAGCATCTTCTGTCTCTTTCCTTCCCCTCTGCCATCATTCAGTATCTCCTCTCTTGTCTCTCTTTCTATCCCCTGCTATCTAGCATCTCCTTTCTTGTCTCACTCATTCCCTCACCACCATACATTCAAAGCAGGACTATAGCCATTGCTGTTTTAGCTCCAGCATTTCTGTGCCACACGGCACAGAACTGTTAGTCAAAATAATTTTGGCCACACTGGAATTTTGGATGTGGCCAAAATTAGCTGCTCTTACAGAACATGCCCCCATACTTCTGCTGGTGCTGAAACAGCAACCATCTTCAGTAGGGACGAGATGTTCCACCCCTGCCACTTGTGCACCTGTGCTCTCACATTTCTTATCTGTTTCTCCAGCACATCCATCTTCTAAGCAGGGGGGGGGGGGGTGTTCACCCCTCCTTCCTCCCCTGCCACATGTGCACTTGTGCTCTCGCACCTCTTACCTGCTCCTGATTTGTGTTCTGTTAGGGACAGTGGGGGTGGGGGAGAAGGGGCTGCTCCTCCCCCCCCCCTACTTCACCGCTTCTCACCACTGGCCTTCGATTCTCCAGTTCTAGCAGCCGGGGCAGTTCTTGGAAGTAGCCAAGGGTCCTTGAGCAGAAGAGAGATGAGGGCTACCTCAGGTGGTGCTGTGAGGGAGGGAAGAATAAGCTTCCTGAAAAAACGTCCTCCCTCACAACCCTCTTCCTGAACCGATCCCTGGTGGCAGCCCCCTCATAATCCTATCCTCCAGTGGCAGCCCTCTTGGGATGCCACTCCCTCGGCAGCAGCCCCCTCCTGAGCCTACCATGTCATTGGTGGGAAGTGGGCAGCGCAGGAGCACACCAGCCACTGAACAGCCAGAACCACACAGCATACCTCTGACACTGTCAGGTGGCAATGCCAGACCTGCCCCCTTTCTACATTCTCTCATAATTTGGGCTGAATGTTCTTTTGTGTGCTCAGGAACTGTGGTTAAGTCCGGGGATTCTGTATGGTGTTTGTGTCAGTTTGATGCTATGGTTGGGACAGCTGTTTCTTTTTATACCACCAAAAAGAAGTTGCATTCTGCAGCTGTCTAGCACTGTCTCTTATTAGGCTGTATCAGTGGTCATGGACCAGGCTAAAATACCTTTGAAAGTACATCCTTTTTTTTTTTTTGGATTCATAATATAATTTCTTCCCTGTTCTCAGGCTTTTGTAATAGATTTGTAGAGCCTTTGGACTAGGGGTGAATAAACTAAATTGCTTGTGTACTCTTGCAGTAGAGGAGCCCAGAGGATACAGGTATCATTTGGCAGCAGCTGGCATTATCAGATCAATTAAGTTTTTCTATTTTATTTTAAATTTTATTACAGCATGCACTTCCGCTAGATTCATGATCCCAAATCATGCATCTCACATGGGCCAAATATACTCAGCATCCACATTTATGGGTGTGCCTACTTGAAGTTATTTCTGATTTTATATCACCTTGGGAGCATCATCTCCACTGCAGAAAAGCAAACCATCCTTTCAAGTCTCCTCTGAAGGTCTGAAGAGCATGGACCACTATCCTATTCTCAGACTGAACTCTTTTCTGCACAACCCTCTAGTGGTTTTCAACCATTTCTAAATATAGGTAGGGCCAGTTCAAGGGTATTGAGTGCTCTAGGTGTATCTTCAGGTCTGTGTCCCCCTCAATTATCATTAAGGCCTGTAGGCACCCATGATCACCTCAATGTCTCCCAGAACAATCCTGTAGAATGTATAATTCACCATCATTTATTTTAGAAGCTCAGGGGTCCTTCTACCAAGCTGCAGGAAAAATGCGTCTCAGGGCCCATTTTACCACAGCGGGTAAAAAGCCTCAAAAACAAAATGGCCATGCGGTAAGAAAACTCTTGGGCCATGTGGGTGGGGAGCCCTCACCACCACCCACTGAGGTGGCGGTAAGGGCTCCCATGGTAACCCGGCGGTAACTGGGCAGCACGTGGCGATGCCTGATTACTGCCAGGTTACTGCCGTGCTAACCATTTCTGTTTCCCCCCCCCTGGAAATGGCACGTGATCAACCCAGAACTACCGCTGGCAGCCTCATTGGGCCAGTAGTAGTCCTGGAATAGCGAGCGGTAAGCCCGCCTTGGGCTTACCGCCGCTCTGTAGAAGGGCCTCTCAGTTCTCTAATAATTCCTGTAGAGAGGAGCTTTCAGGAAACTATATTGAAGATATCAGAGATATTTGATTCCATTTTGGCTTGGATGCTTGTGTAAATGGGGTATTAAAAAAATAAAATGATTTGTGTCCCTTTTAAAAGGGGCTTACCGGTGCACTCTCCCGACGTTTTATTATTTTTTTGGAACGGCCCGCGTTGGTGTAAGCGCTGCACAGGAAATAAAGAGGGTTTTCAGGCTTCAGGGGTGAAAGGTACCAAAGTTTACTTCAATTAGACATGTTGCCTGTTTGTATATGTTTGAAAAATGTTTATTTTGTTTTAAAATGCTGTAATTGTGCCCTGGGGGGAATTTGGAATGTTGGGCTTGTGCTGGTGGAACTCTCAGGAGAAAAAAAAACCAGCTCAGGCTGGCAGTTGGGTGGTGATTGTAGTGCTAAGCAGATGTGTGACAGTGAGCAGCAACTGGTTGTCACTGGAAATTGAAATATAAATTGAATTGTAAGTTTAAAATACTTTGGTTGTGCTTAGAAAGAGTGGTTTGGATGTCTGGCATTTAATTTTGAAAGCCCGACGCGTATTTAAGGGCTGGTAGGAGATGTTTGATGTCTGTTTGACTAGTTTTGGGATGGTAAATCATTTCAGCATCACCTGTTTCCTAAGAGAGTAAAGTTTGGAAGTGCTGGAAAATAAGCTGTCCCTGATAGAATGTTTTAAATGTAAGCAAAGCAGTGCAGCTCTGAGGCCATTTCTGAAAAGAGCTACTCTGAACTTTAAAAGTACATTCTTTGGAGAGATTGTCTATGGCAGCTCAGATGTAAAACTTTAAATCTGAGTTTCATTATTGAATGGGTCTGTGAAACCGTCTGAAGGTTTCTTTTCCTTCTGTGTAACAAGGAGGTTCTTGAAGAATACTGGTGGTTGTGGAAGTTGTGACACCAAACACAGAATTAAAGAATCTTTGTACATTAGGGGATTAAAAATTCCAACATTTTGTGGTATAGAATAGGGAAAAATAATTATTTGTTTATTTAATTGGGATAGCTAGCTAGGGAAAATATTTAGGTGAATGTGGCAGATGTTAGGTACTTTAGTTAGGGTTTAGGGTTTTTGTTGTTGATTTTGTTATTAGCTTAGTGTAGTAGGTATTCTTCAGTTCCTGGTTCCTGCTCCCTGGCCAGGGATCATCACAACTGAGAATTAAATGGTACCCAACGTTTAAAAGAGAGAAAAGAAGAAAGAAGGAAGAAGAGGAAAACTGCAATTAAAGTATCCTTTTGGGCATCACTAAAATAAAGAATCAACTCTTAATAAAGGACATATATTAAACAGTACATTCTATTGCAGTATACACTAGTTAAGTTTAAAAACTGATATTTATATGATTGGTTTAGTTGAGGAAAACTGATATGTAAAATGTATTGATTGTTTGCTGACATTTATAATTTCTAAGGGTATAAAGAAAAGAATTGTCACATGTCATTAATGTACATTGATACAGCTGTTTATTGAATCTTAAAAAAATGTCTTGCATAATAAATTATTTTAATTTCACTATTAAGGTGCAACATTGTCATCACTTTGAAAAATTTGAATTAACATTAAGGGAAATACATTTATAAAAATACTGAGTTGCACCCTATACAAAATACTCCCGGTAAGCCCCTTTTAAAAGGGACACAAATCATTTTATTTTTTAATACCCCATTTACACTTGTAAATGGTCTGAAAATTAATCTGAATAAAACAAATATTTTATGGGTAGTAGTTAAAGAAGTTAAGTTGCCATGAGTATTATTCTTGACTGAGGTCCCAATTCAAATGAATATAAAAATCATAGGAATAATTTTGGATTCTACTCAAACTATGGAAAAACAAATGAATACAATTGTTAAGAAATATTTTTTTACACTGAAATAACTTTGTATACAAATTGAAGGGGGTGAATTTTCAAAAATTGATTAAAATTATTCCACAGCAGGTTGGAAATGCTGAACTTCAGGATTTCGATATCGAATCAATATCAAGCTGCTAGAGCAGGTTCGGTGCCTGCTGGTCAATGCCCTAAATGTCAGTGGGGGACAATATCTTTTTTCATGCCTTTTGGTGAAGTAGTGGCATTCAAGCTTTTTTGGAGGTTGCTTCATCGTTATATAGGGATTCTCTTTGGTCATCGTGTAGTCTTTTCCTGGAAAGGAGTCTTGCTGAATAAATGGGGGGTATATGGGATCTCGGACAAAAACTCACGCTTATTACTGTGTAAAGCTTATGCATTTGGGAAGAAGTGCATTGGATGCAGGAGGAGCCTCCTTCTTTTTGGTACTGGAGAAATAGATTGCATGCCCTTATGGGAGGCAAGGGCTCTTAGGAATTCCCCAAAGGGACAAAGAGCTTTCATATCTATCTGGAACTGCTACCTGCAAACTATCCTATATAATAAAAGCACCTCCAACGTTCTGAAGCTGACTCCATAAAAGTGAAGCCTTGAAGCATTCGTGATCCTGCTGTATACATCTGAATTGACGTCACGTACTTCCGGGTTCATCACAAACAGCAGCGACAAATCAGTGGAAGGGAACGCTGCAGAGTTGCCAGGCAACGGAACGCTACGTCACACACTTGAGGGTGTCATCGTCCCTCCCTCCCTTCCAGTTCCAGGCCCCCTCCCTCCGAGTTTTAAAAGTCATCTTCATTTACCAAGTCGGGTTTACTGCGGCCGGCAGCAGCGGTAAAAGGCGTGCAGGCTCGGCCCTTCTCTCTCTCTCAGCTCTGGTCCAGCCTTCATTTCCTGTTTCCGCAAGGGCAGGACCAGAACTGAGAGAGGCCGAGCCTGCACGCCTTTTACCGCTGCTGCCGGTCGCTGTAAATCCGACTTGGTAAGTGAAGATGACTTTTAAAATTCGGAGGGAGGGGGCAAGGGAGGGACAACGACCCTGGAACTGGGTCAGAAACGGGCCTTTTTTACTAGTCACCCATAAAGCAGAAGTGGTACTGTTATATTAGGGAGTATTTTGGGGTTTCTCTGCTTGGGTAGGGGAGGGGTGGATTAGGAATATTAGATGTTATTCTCTCAAAGATGGCCTGGGGTCATAAGAGTCCAGATGCCAGGTCATCACAGTGTAGGTTTCGGTTATGGGTAAAGTAGGATTGGGGGGAGGAGAGGGGTGATCTTGTACACAACCATTAAATTTGAAAGGAAATTCGGGTAATGAGAGGGAATGGGGTGTGACTTTTCTCACACAACAAAAATGGGACCATAAGTTATCTGGCTTTTTGCAATATGATGTTTTTGCTTATTATTCTGTTATGCTTGATTGCTGTCCTATAATCGTTTGCTGTTTTTGTCCAGACGTTGTTTGGTTGTTCAATGTTGGATATATTTGATCCTGAATAAAAACCGTTAAACCTTAAACTGAAACTACTTTGTTGAATTAAACCATTTTAGAGATGTCTCAGTTTAGGATGATCGTGCTATCTATGGTATTGAGCCAGATAGATTATTGAAATATTGTTCTTTTAGGTCTACCCGAAAGACAATTACACCGAATCCAAATTATACAGAATGTGGCTACAAAAATGATTCTGGGAGGAAATTATAAAGATCATGTTACTCCATTGTTCATTGAATTGCATTAGTTGTCAATAAAGGCTATGATACATTTTAAGTTGCTGTCGTTTGTTAAGATTCTATATAGTTTAGCTCCCGAATATCTTCAAGATATACTTTTCTGTTTATTCCCCTTCTAGGGTGTTGTACTGTGCTCAGGAAGTTAAATTATGTATTCCAGCAATATCAACTAGACTCAGCATGATTTACCATTAGGGAAATATATTGTTATAAGATGGTTTATCTCTTTGGTCTGTATCTTGATTGTGATCCGCCTTGAACCACCTCGGTAAAGCGGAATAAAAATGTCAAGATTTAGATGTCTATATTGCATGGATGTCCAAATCCAGATTTTATAAAGCTGAGATATGGATGCCTAGAACTCCAGTACATCCCTGTGGCAGGGGGCGTGGTCTGGGTATGTTTTGGGCAGGACTAGAGAGGGACAAAAAGATGGGCATCTAACTTCATTTGTAGAAGGAGAAGGGATGTCCATCTCCAAAAAGACAGACATCCATATTTAGCCCTGGTACTTGGCATATCCAAGAAAGGTGCTCCAATTGAGCAGAGTAAGGGAAATCACACGAGGTATTTTTCTGTCCCTGGAAGGCTCACAATTTGAAAAATAGTGGGGGAAAAAAAAGAAAAAATTTACAAAGAGTTACAGTGGGAGTCTCAGTTTTGGTTCTCAGCCAGCTCTCTAAACACTAGGCTGTTCCTTCACATGGACATCTGTGTGACTATTTTATAATATGGATGTTTCTCTGCTGCCACTCGGCTACCCATGTCCCTTGTTTTGCCCTGTTCATAGTTTGGATATTTCATTTGTTAAATGGATCTTCATGCTGGACATAGCCAACACTTGAACGTCCATTTCTCATGTATTTTAGAAAAGATTGTATGTCGTTAAATCCTTTCTAAAATGCATAAGAAATGGACATCTTTATCATATGTACAGACTTGGGATGTCTGTATTCTGTGTTAGACGTCCTTTCTAAAATACCACTCCACATATTACACTTAATACATAATGAGGGCAATTTCCAAAAGTCATCTACCTTGGTTTAATGGGCTATTTGGAAATCCCCACTCTTCCGGTGTGTAAATGTCCCTGCTGATAGTTCTTTTGAGTTTGTGCGGCTGTCAAGACTATTGTTGTGCTTTGACTGCAGCTGCTCTTTGCTGTCCTAGGCAACCACTTAACCTTGCCTAATGGTTGTGCCAGCCCTAAATCAAGGTCACCACCTTCAGTCACAGAAAACACTATTCAGTGCATGTTGCCAATGCAGGGTTTTATTTATTTTTAATTTTTTGTAGCACAGAATGAAAAATCAAATCATCTTGGCCTAGTTCCAGAATGAAATGCAGTAACCAGCGCTGGAAAATTGGATGGTCTCATGCAGAAGTCACTCAATAAATAGTGAAACACTTTTTACAAGTAATAAAAAAATAAATATTGATCTTTAAAACACATAAAATATGAAGTACAAGTAGAAAACAAATCTTCCATTCCATAACTTATTTTCCTACGTCTATGGCACATTCTCCCCTCCTAAATCTTCCACAGTTATTAAGAATGGCTGCATCTTCCAGCCTCCTATTGTAAAATCAATGCCATTTCATGCTCATCTGTAATGTGCACACATCTATAAATACAAATTCACACAAGCTCCCAGTATATGTCTCATACAGGGGAGGAAGCAAGGCTATATTTTAATATCTTCTATATCATTGCATCTATTCGTATTATTTCTGCAAATCTCTTTTTTCAGCGGTGGGGGGGGGGGGGTCTATTTTGTAGTTACATGAACTACTTCTCTTTGTCATTCTCTCAGTGATATAGACCTATAAACACCCTGAAAACTGGATTTGGATTTAATTACTCACTTTTCCAAACCCGTGCTGAAGAACAGTTACAATTCAGGTACAGCGGCAGGTCTCTTCTCCCGAGGGCTTTCAACCCACAACCCTCATTTACTAACCTGCATTTAATGCATATTAGTGCATGTTAAGTCATTTGTATAGTGAGTAAATAGACCCTGTAGATAATAATGGGTTTGCATTATTTAACATGTGTTAAATCACATTAATGTGTAGTAATATTTAAAGCAATGATCCCCCAGATGTCCCCTCAATTCAGAGTTCATTCCAGGTGAGCACATAGCTGGAACCCTGCCCCCCCCCCCCCCTATTGTAACTGTGAACATTCTACCACCTGCTAGTACATCATTGGACTGGCAATCTGCTAAAAAGTACCTTAATATGCCAGTGTTTCAATTAGCACAGCAGGGTCACAGGCAGTTAATGAGGGATTAACATTTCCGAAGGGGTTGATTGAAGATCAGGATCCATTTCACAAAGAGGAAATGACATTGGGTCTTGAGTAAACCCAACCCCCCCCCCCCCCCCCCATGCTGGGTCTGTGGAAAGATACCTTACTATGATGAGGTCCTAAATGGGGCAGGACAGAAGGCATATCCAGAACATTCTTTGACAGACAAAGTTGTTACAAAATAAAATGTTGACCACCACATGGGTTTGGCCTGCGAGATTCTGATTGTACTCTTGCTTTCACAGTATTCTGACGAAGAGGGTAACCAGCCCCTCTAAACAGGGACCTTTGGGTCCACCATAGTAACAGATTCCTGAGTAGCACAAGGGATTCTGCTCGCTGTGCGAGTGAGTGAGGCTATTACTTTGTAACTGGCTCAGTTTGAGGTAGTTTTCACATCAGCAATCAGTAAAAATGCTACAGTACATTATAGCTCCAATGCCTATGACAAAATACACATTTCCCTTAACATATATAAAGCTTCCAGTACATAAGATGGGAAGAAGATTGGCATTTGCTTTTCATTTTGGCATCCTAAATGCCAGCAACATGGCAATCATTCACAGTATTACATCAGTTCCACCCTCTTGCCTCTAGATGCTGCTGTTGTTTGCAATGTTATCACCCCCACCCTTCCCCTATCCCACCTGTCTTCTTCTCTGTCCCTTTCCCCTGTAAACAAAGGAAAAAGTGCTGGGTCCATATCACCTGCTGCATTTGATGCAGCCTTTTGAAAAGATGGGCTACAGTTAACAGTAACGTGAACAATGTTCAAAAAGTGACCATTACAGCAAAAACAGGACAGCAGAAGCATCTCTGGAAACATGTGGTGATATGGCAAGCATATGGAAAAATAAGATAAAGGCAAAGCTTTACCTTTTGTCCCCACTAGCGGACTGTGCAAAAATATATGCATGTCGATATTAATATATATATATATATTTTTTTTTAAGTCAGTCTCAGTTCAGTTATTTCATAAATTGAATATTCTCTCCACTACGCCCCCTTCTGGGCAAAGGCTGCATGTATGGTTCCTTCCTGGAGCCGTGCCAAGACTTCTGGAACACTGAACTATGTGGGCTCGAAAGCTCATTTATAGCAGTATCTTCGAACAATTCTGGCGCTGACCCAGTGAAACTGTATCACAAGCTGTCACGAGTCCTGTATGCTCCAAAACCAAAGTAGGTTTCCAAACTACACACTAGGGCCCTGTGTAGTGATACACCAATGCTGCGTGTTAATTTCGTTGTCCAACAGATCACATCATGGGAACGAGAACTCAATATCGCTGCAGGTCAGCCATCGGAAATGGGATTCTCCCTCGCCTCTGCTTCAAGAGTAAAGAGTGAGCAGCATCCACTGTAAAAGAAATAAGGGTTGGTTGAAAGGGATCTGCTTTCTGCTCTCTCTAAGAACACAAAGCACATTTTTCAGCTATGATAGTAATAGTGAGTACTTAAAAAAAAACAAGGGCTTCAAATGGGTTTCTGAAAGCACATGTGTCGTGTCTCTCTCCTGACCCACTCATGCCACAGTGGTTGGCTCCCTTCTGGGGAGCATACTCACCTGCCCTGAGGTGAATCATTTTCACCTAAGGAAATCGTGCCAGGTAGCATTTAGTTACCTAGCTAGGTGCCTTTGAAAACTGTCCTCATCATGACCAAACGTCACATGGAAATAATTGGTAATGGGGGAACAGAACTAAGGACTTTGACATTTTCACCCCATTTGTCAGGGGGTTGCCTTTATCCCATTTCACATCCACTTATCCACCATGGTGCAATGCACTCACCCTATAAGCAGTGTTTTGGAACCCATCTAAAATCCATAAATATATAAAGATATATTTATGCACACACACACACTCACGCACAGAGCGTGGTTACAAATCCTTGTGATTCTCTTAGACTGAAAGGCACTGCCTCTGGATAATATGGCTGCAGAGAGGAGGCAGATGAGCCATCCTCCTGGGATCTAAGCAGGTTACAGTAGCTGGGGTCCCCTCCAGTCCCTTACTTGTGTTGTGCCTCCTGACTCTGCAAGGACGGGGTGCTCCTACTTGCCATCCTCTCAGTGAGTAGTTGAAGCCACTGTGGCTTCCTCGGGGTCGGCGCCACTGTTCAGATATAGCAAAAGAACTAAATCAGACACGCTGCTCTGAACTCACCTGCTCCTTTCTCCACTACCTACCTGCTCAGCAGTAGGCACATGCCACTTTTCCTGTCTACCACTGTGATCTGCTGAGTACCAGGTATATGCCACTCCCTCTCTGCCACTGAACACCAGGCATACACAATTCCAACTGTCTGCCACTCTGGATCAAGCCTCAGGCATGTGCTATACACCCATTCTTTGCAACTGTGTATCTATTGAACCTCATGCACCACTACCACTCTCTGCCACTGTAGATCTACTGAACATCAGACGTGCCAAGCTCTCTCTGCCAGTTTGTGTTTACCAAGCATCAAGTATATGCCACTCCCATACTCTGCCACTGTGTATCTACTGATCGTCAAACATGTGCCACTTCCACTCTCTGCCACTGTGTATTTACCAAGCATCAGGTATGTGCCACTCCAATTCTCTGCTACTGCATGCCTACGAGTCTTAGGCATGCGTCACTCCCACTTTCTGCCACTGTGGATCTACTGAACATCAGACATGTGCCACTCCCACTCTGCCACTGTAGATCCACTGATCATCACGCATGACCATTCCAATTCTCTGCCGCTGTGTATTTACAGACCATCATGTATATGCCACTCTCTGCCACTGTGGATCTATTGAACATCAGACATGTGCCACGCTCTGCCACTGAGTATTTACTGAGCATCAGGTATATGCCACTCATACTCTGTGCCACTCTGCACTTACTGATCAAGCATGTGAAACTTGCACTCTCCAACATCCTGCATTTATTGAGCAATAGGTGTGCGTCACTGCTATTGTCTGCCATTGAGCTTGCTTAGCAGCAGACACACACCACTTCCCTTCTCTTCCATTGTGCACCTGCTCAGAAAGACGTACACTCTTCTCAGTAACCATCGCTGCTGTGCCTAGCCTTTGCACAGCACCAAAGTCAATGTGACTTCTTTAAAATTCCAAGAAGACAGTGTCCAGTTCTACTTGTATAAAAACTCCACTGCCTTATGGGGAGCCACCTACAACCAATGCCCAGATTCCTCCAGGAATCTATCGTCAGCCTATGTTCTGCCCTTCAGTAGTTCTTCTGAGGTTATTTTCTCTAATTCAGTGAACAAACAAAAAAAGCAACACTGAGCCTTCAAGACTGAAGCAACAGGAGTATTTTATTGACAAGTGACCCGACACGGGCCGTGTTTCGGCGTCAAACAATGCCTGCCTCAGGGGTCAGGGTCTGGATGTAATTTGTTTTGAAATATATATATGTGTCCAATGTCTCCGAAAGTAAACGGAGAAGATCTTTACAACCAAAGTCGCCTGTCAGACTATGCAGCGGCGATGTAGAGTGAAGAACTCCTGTATAAGCCTCTTCTTTAGGCTTATACAGAAGTTCTTCACTCTACATCGCCGCTGCATAGTCTGACAGGCGACTTTGGTTGTAAAGATCTTCTCCGTTTACTTTCAGAGACATTGGACACATATATATATATTTCAAAACAAATTACATCCAGACCCTGACCCCTGAGGCAGGCATTGTTTGACGCCGAAACACGGCCCGTGTCGGGTCACTTGTCAATAAAATACTCCTGTTGCTTCAGTCTTGAAGGTTCAGTGTTGCTTTTTTTGTTTGTGCACTTTCAATGTATGCTGTTTACCCTCTCTAATTCAGTGAAGAATGTTACCCTTGAAACCAGAACCAGTGCATGGCGAGGTCAACTGCCACCTTGATGGCATCAACAGAGTCCATTTTCATGAAGAAACAAAAATAGACCCTATATTCGAATGGCTGAATGGCCCTAAGTCATCAGGAGCAGACTGAGTGTTAGTTCTACAGGGTCACACTAATTAGCGCCAACACAACAGATAAACATAGTTTCTCCTTCTTTCAACACTAGTCAGGAAGTAGCTTACCTCAGGTTCCTCAAGATAAATTCCTTTCCCATCCTTACTCAAGTTATGAAAGACTTCTGCAAAGAAAAAGAAATCATAAGGCCCAAATAGTACAGGAATGGTTTCTGGATATTTGTAGAAGATGTCATTTATGAGACCCATTTTTGATTTGTAACTTTAATGCTGCTTTAAAAAACTAGCCTTAGAGTACAGTCTGGCCATGGTGTAAACATCTTCCTGGATGGACTCTCAGTCTCAATGTAAAGAGAAAGACTTGCGAGCCTGAAGCTGGTTTACATATCCACATATCCTCATAGCTGAGAGCAGCCATCTTGTGACCAGCAGCAGGATCAGCTCATGATGTCAGCACAACCCCATTCTACTGCTCCTGCCACTGCCTGCAAGCCAGTTGAGTTCAGCCCAGCATAAGGGTCTCAATTTTCAAGGCCATGTGCTAACAAATTACTTCCCTTTTTTGTGCTTTAGAATTATTATCAAAACAGGAAGGCTTTAATACCTATCTATATGCTAAGACCACGCTTTCAGATACTGGAAAGAGGTCCTTTAGATACCATGTTTCTAACACCTAGCTGCCCTTATCATAATATGTACTAGCTGCATGCATATTATAGGCATGAGGCAAATACCTCTGTCTGTAAGGGCAGGACTGAATTTTACAGCTCCAGAAGGAACCTACTGCAGCCAATAGGAGAAAGAGGCCTGGTGCAGTGTTTCCATGTGGGACATGGTTCCTTGTACATACGCTATCATATCCCATATCCCCAATTCAGATTCCTTTCTGTCATGGGGCTTGTTATTGCCTGAGCTGTGCTCAATTTACGGTAGCTTAGAACTAGCAGAGTACATGCTGCCATCACTTTGGATTAACCAGGCATGAAACGTAATCCAATATTTGAAGACAGAATTTTGGCTAATCTTGTTTTTTTGCACTTCTATCCCAGTGCATTGTATATGTAGTCCTGTTGTAATCATTGACAATCAACACTACACAGACCACACTGGCGTGGGAGTAAGAGGGCATAAAGAAACTGGAACAGGTCAAAAGTGGCTCTGTTTCTGGAAGGAGACATAGGGTTGCTACGTTATCCAGGTTCACTCGAGCAGGCTGATCTAGGCCTGGTTTTGCTTCCACTGTATGCATAGAAGTGTAACCCTACCTTTCTTAGGAGGATCAGAACTACAATTCTGTGCATGCAGTGGGTAAAAACCATGAGTCGGATTCTTTGGACTGACTGTGCCAACCCTAACCACATCACATTGTTGTGCCACTGCACAACCTCAGATTCATCCTTTGCATCAGAGCAACATTTTCTCAGCAGCATTACTGCATACCTCCCATCATTTCCACGCGCAGCATGAAGCAGGCAAAATTCTCAAAGCTGATTTTCATTGAGGAATTCCCGTATCTGAGTGCCATTAGATTAGTGAATCGATCACTGAGGGAAATTCCTATAGAAGAAAAAAAGGCCAAAATGTAGATATCAATCAGAAAAGAACTTCTCTATCCCTATAGGGATTGCAGCACAAACATTAAGTTTCATAGCCCTGTTGAAAGTCCAGTGAGAGGTTTATCCTTCAACCCCAGTTCCAGAAATCTGCTACAACTAGATAACAGAGCAGCTAGAGGGCTTCAGTATTCTTAGGCAGATATGATCCATCCTCAGTTTTCTGTCATTGCCTGCCTGGGTTTGTAGGCCTACCTTTTTCAGGAAAATCAGACCTACAAATTCAAGCTAGGTCTTGTCCTCAAATAACTGAGAGAGAGGACAGGATGGCAGAACTGAGCAGTTGGTGAGGATGAGCAGACTGAAAGGACCATGTGGCCTTCATCTGCTGTCATTTTCTCTGTTTCTATGGAAACTCCTTACACTACCCAGTAATGTTTGTGTAGTGGCTGGTTCTCCTTTGCATTTTGTCTTTGACACTTACAGGGAAGGAACAGTTTAGTTTAATTTCAAACTAGGTGCTTGTCATTATTAAGACATAACCAACACAGATAAGGAAAAGCTGAGCTACCCACCCCTTTCGTGAACTGTGGCTTGGAGGTCATTTAGGTTAAGATACCCAGTCTTCTCAATATCTTTCTTCTGGAATAACTCCTAAAAAAAAGCATAAGAGGGAACAAGATTAGTCAACATGCATTACCATGTGATAATGGGATGATGTACTAAACTCCAGATGTTTTACCTCTATGCCCAGAGGCGACCCTATACCACTCCTTCAGTGCCTGGGTCATCTCTTAGGCTTCAGAAGCAGAAGGCTCATGAAGAGCAAAGATAATAACTGCCTTCCCTGTCTCCATCAAGCCCCCTACCTCTCCCTGTCCCTAAATTTCCACCCACCTGAAAGAAGAGCAGCCGTTTCCAGAGAGCCCGAAATTCTTGCATGCTCAGTGTGCCGGAGGCGCTAAGCTAATACAGGAGTTAAGGACAGTTGCTCTTTATCTAGAAACATCTTTTTGCCAAAGTGTTACACATCAGTGTTTATTAGTAGCTTATAATTCAGCAGGGTCAGGGCATGCATGCACACACAAGAATTCCTTTATACAAGCTCATGCATGACAACACAGACCATCAAAACTGGGGGATTCCGAATACCCTCAGCTCATATGGGTCAGACGTAGCCTGGTCTTGGATTCAGTCTAATTTACTCATAGGCGTAGACTGGGGGGGGGCGAGGGGGGGCAGTGCCCCCCCCAACGACGCGAGGGCGCTGCCAGCGCCATTAGTTTAAAAAAAAAAAAAAGTTAAAAAAAAAAAAAAAAACACATGCAGGCACGCGCTCCTCTCTGTCCGATTGGCTTCCCTGCCCTCTCTATCTGCGTCCCGCCTTCCTCTGACGTCATTTCCTTTCGGGCGGGACGCAGACAGAGAGGGCAGGGAAGCCAAGCGGACGGAGAGGAGCGTCTCCGTCTACTCCTCTCTCTTCCTCCCTCCCCTCCGGCGCAGGCAGCAGTCTTCCAGCGTTCCTGGCAGCGGTAGCGTTGTACACGCTGCCCTTTGGCTCTGCCCCGAAGCCTTCTCTTCAAGTTCCTGTTCCCGCATAGGTGGGAACAGGAACTTGAAGAGAAGGCTTCCGGGGCAGACCGAAGGCAGCGTGTATATCGCTACAGCTGCCAGGAACGCTGGAAAAGACTGCTTCCTGCGCCGGAGGGAGGAAGAGAGGGGGTAAACGGAGTCACCATCTTGGACCTCGCGCGGGGGGGAGGGGTGGGGAGCAGAGGGAAGGAGCAAGAGATGGATGGGACTGGGAGGGTGGGAAAGCAGTGGAAGGAGCAGGAGATGGATGGGACTGGGAGGGTGGGAAGGAGCAGGAGATGGATGGGACGGGGAGGGTGGGAAGCAGTGGGAAGGAGCAGGAGATGGATGGGACTGGGAGGGTGGGAAGGAGCAGGAGATGGATGGACTGGGAGGGTGGGAAGCAGTGGGAAGGAGCAGGAGATGGATGGACTGGGAGGGGTGGGAAGGAGCAAGAGATGGATGGGACTGGGAGGGGTGGGTGGGGAGCAGAGGGAAGGACCATGAATTGGATTGGACTGGGAAAGGAGGGTGAGCAGAGGGAAGGAGCAGGAGATGGATGGGACTGGGAGGGGTGGGGAGCAGCGGGAAGGAGCAAGAGATGGTTGGGACTGGGAGGGGTGGGGAGCAGAGGGAAGGAGCAAGAGATGGATGGGACTGCGAGGGGTGGGGAGCAGAGGGATGGACCAGGAGATGGATGGGATTTGGAGAGGTCAGGCACAGCAGAGGGAAGGAGCAAGAGATGGATGGGACTGGAGGGTGGGGAGCAGAGGGAAGCCTACTGGAAAGAAGACACTGCATAAACAGAAGACACTGGGATCAAAGCGAATAGAAAAACTACATGATCAGACAACAAAGGTAAATAAAAGTTTATTTATTCATAATTTATTAATTGAAATGTCAGCTTTTTGAAATGTGCATCTGTGATATTTTGCTGTAAATTTCATTTCCTTCCTCCATATTAGCATATTCATTTGCATATGTATATATGCAAATGATATGCTAATATGCTCCGCCCATTTTTTGCCCCCCCAAATGAAACAGTCAAACTACGCCTATGAATTTACTCCTCTGAAAAATGGGACAAACCCACACATACAGTACTATACAGCAAGGAAATAAAACTACATTTCATTGATACTCATTAATAATCTATCTGTAAAAAAATGTTAAAACTAACTATCCTAATTTTATAGTGAGACAAGTATTCCACAGCCGGTGAAACAATTTCTCCAGTGACTGGAGCAAGACACCCCAGTTAACTGTAATCCTTCAGGAACACTAAACCAACTGCAAGCACAGGAAAGGAAACCCCAACAAGTTAGAGGAGTGGATGTGACAGGGGGGAAGCAAAAGAGGGAAACGCCCAGCATGTAACACAGTGCTCCTTACAAGCTGCAGTTAGTGTAGGCTTTTTGCCCCTTGTGTCTCATGGGATCCCCAGCATTTAACACCCACACAAGAGAGCCCCACCATGACCTAAGCACAGTTCAAGTTTCCACTCCATTACTGTCTTCAACAGCTTTAAAAAAGGATACATCCAGTAGCGCCATGAATCCCTTGCAGGCATCCAGACTAAACTTCACAGGAACTTGCTTCACATCTGAAAAAAGAAGGTAGCTTTCGCTTAAAGATCTGCCTTTATATCTCCATGTTAGCAGGTACTGTAAATTCATGCTATCTGGTTTGTTTCAGACAGATGGTGAGAGTTTAAAGACATGCCGTAAAACTGTTTAAGAAATTCTCACCCTGTTCGAAATTCCACAGTAACCTTGCATGAACTAGACTTCCCATGTTCTACATAATGTGTGATTTCATCAGTCAAAATACCGTCAGTCTCAGAGCAATTGAATGTCTTCCTTCGATTTATAGGCCTTGAGCTGTCCTGATACTGGACCAAATTATGTCATAATGTTCTAATACCAATAATGGGCCTGTTTCTGTTTTGAGGCTGGGAGGAGTATTTTTTGAAGGTGTACTAATCTTTTCGGGCTTATTCTGTCATTTTCAGTAAATTCAGGTCGCTTGTTAGTATCCCAAGATTATAATATTAATTAAACTCCAAATTTCTTGGGGGCCAAATATCACACTTTTTTGGTTACTCTTAAAAAGACCTCAGCAGCACCACTCCAGGCTCAAACCTTTCATAGCCCTCAGCTCATACATTCATGGTTCAGCTTACTTTAATGAATCTGGCTATGCAATTCCTGGATGTTTAAGGCACAACCACAGTATTAAAACTACAGTGCTAAGGTATTTGAGTCAAGGAGGAGAGAGTGTCAGGCTTTCTCATTAAATCTTACAGATATCGATCTTGTACAATATGCCCAAACGTTCATTCAGTGTTGTCACTATCTCTTACAGATATTGACTGTCAGGCTTCTACACGGCAACCCCTATCATTAAATCAGGAGCTTAGATTGCTTACTTGTCCAGCTTGCTTTATTTAGCAGCATCTGCAGCTGGTCCACATTTATTTCTGGATGCTGAAAGAGGCAAAAAGAAAGACCATTATAGTTCTAGAGAAGAGTTTCAGGAGAAGTGTGGTGAATAATACATTTGGAAGGTGGAACTCCCAAAAGGTCTTAAGAGAAGCCCCTCCCTCATCGAGATTGTCTTGGTTCCTGAAGCGTAGCCAGGTTATGATGTCAGGGGGAGCAGACCTTTTGTAAAATAGGCACCGGTGTGAAGTTGAAGGGCTGATCCTCATAGGCTCCATTTTATTCAAAATCTGTTTGAGTGAGCGACTGCTCCCCTTGCATCCCACCTACCTACGCTTGCTTGTTTAATTTTTTTTCTAGATGTTTTTAAAATTCTGGTTTACTGATGCCTGCAGTGAGGAAATTCATTTTGATGGCCTTTTCTGCTTTTGTAAAATGGAGTCACCATCATTTTTAATGGCTTGTGGCCTGGATTGAAACTTCATAAAATCCCTGATAAACTGTCACCTGAGATGTTTGAAGCAGGCATTTAAGAATGCTTCGTTAATTCTGCATAGTCAACAAATCCACCTTCAGACTGACATGTCCCTTAGAAGTGCTGAATGTTCCTTTCAAGTATCAGTGATCATTTCCCACACAAACAGATTAATATTTTAACATTTCCATGCACTTACTTTCTTAAAATATTTATTGAAGAATTTCTCCCAGATCTTGTCTTCCTGTTTGTCAACAATTTTCTTTAGAACAAAAACAGATGCAATTAGCCATTGTGAAAACATAAATGAGTTTCATCAGCATGAGCCCTAATGGTCACCAGCTATAGTGCTAAATCTTCAGTAGAGGGAAAATCCACCCCCACCCTTGCAATTCCCCTGCCACTTCTACCCATACCCTCCTCAGTGCTGGGAGACTTTGTCTTGGCACACACTTACCCTGCTTACCTCAGTGCTGGGAAATTTCCCTACTCATAGCTACTATTATGTCACTCATTACTACCCTTTCTCCCTACCACTGATAAATTCTCATGTTGTACCTCAGGCTTGTTATACATTAGACTGGACTAATTGTTTTCTCAACTTTCACAATCACAGTTTGGAAAAATACAGAGTAATGGGATAAAATTCTAAGCGATCACCCACAATTCCTGGTTTATGATTTCTGAATCCCTATCTACTGGGCTTCCTGATACTACATTTTTCCATGAAAGATTGCCTCATTCCCAGTGGGTTCTTGTTTCTGGGTTATTCATGAAATTTTGGATTTTTTTTGTACAACTCAGTAGTCTAGACACTCATTGTAAAGGAAGAAATGCAGAAGGTACAGTCTGATTGTATGGCCCTCATCTGACTTTGTTCAGTAAACAAGACTGAAACTGATCTGGAATTTGTTTCAAATTGAAAAGTTAATTGAACTGAAATTTGGTTTGAAACTTTTATCAGAGGCATTTGTGGGGAAAGTAGAATGAAGAGCAGAGCTATTTTTTGCACATGGTCCCATATGCAGCCATAAGTACATAAGTATGGCCATATTGGGACAGACCAAAGGTCCATCAAGCCCAGCATCCTGTTTCCAACAGTGGCCAATTCAGGTCACAAAAACCTGGCAAGATCCCAAAAATGTTCAATACATTTATGCTGCTTATCCCAGAAATAAACAATTGATTTTCCCCAAGTCAATTTAATAATGGTCTATGGACTTTTCCTTTAGGAAGCCGCCCAGACCTTTTTTAAACCCCACTAAGCTAAGCGCCTTTACCACATTCTCTAGCAATGAATTCCAGAGTTTAATTTCATGTTGAGTGAAGAAAATTTCTCCAATTAGTTTTCAATTTTCTACTTTGTAGCTTCATCGCATGCCCCCCTAGTCCTAGTATTTTTGGAAAGAGTAAACAAACGATTCACGTCTACCCGTTCCACTCCACTCATTATCTTATAGATCTCTATCATATCTCCCCTTAGCTGTCTTTTCTCCAAGCTGAAGGGCCCTAGCCACTTCAGCCTTTCCTCATAGTGAAGTCGTCCCATCCCCTTTATCATTTTGTCGACCTTCTCTGTACCTTTTCTAATTCCACTATATCTTTTTGAGATGCGATGACCAGAATTGAACACAATATTCGAGGTGCAGTTGCACCATGGACTGATACAAATAACTTATGGCTTGTGCAAATAAGGCCTGCACATGACCCACATCCCTCCACATCTCCCCCACCCCACCCCCAGGCTACCCTTCATACTGATTGAGACGGTACCCACCTTACAGCACAGAAGTTTGCTCCCTGTTCCCTGGAAAAGACAAAAAACAGGACTATTAGGGAGAAAATGTTAGCAAGAAGATCATCTTTTCAAGACAAAAACCCCAAGATCACTCAGCTATATGTTGCCCACTATATACACAGTGAACGGGGATGAAAAAAATCATAGTTTACTGGTTTTGTCAGCAGTCTCCTGCCTAATGGTGGGCCTGGTGATGGGGCAGTGACCTTCAGGAAAGGTCATACAGGTTTCCTTCCTCTTCTTATAAAAATGATTGATATTATACACAGAGCGGGCATTGTGAAATTAGAGATTCAAGGCTTAGATGCCTCATTGGCATATTAGTGAGATCTCAAACAAGACATTTTATCTCTTCAGTGATGTGAGACTGGAGGGGAGTAGACTCAGAAATAACATAAGACCATTATGTCTTCACAGAAATGCCTGTGACTAACTTCAACAGCTTCTCAATGGTGGTGCTTGGGGCTAAAAATGTATCTTAATTCAAGCATTGGATAAACAGAGGATCCTTGGTGGGAAAGAGAGAGCAAAGTCAGAGATTATGTAGGATTTGCGATACTGCAGTGCCACAGTGGCAAATGAAAACTAGCAGATTAGATCCAATGTTTTGTTTTTTTTAGTCTGAATGTCATCTCTCTCTCTATCCTTTGTGCTTTGTAAGATCAATCCAAAAATTTTAAAAAAGAGCCTTCTTATATTTTACCATCTCCGTTATATGTGGCTAATGGAAACACCAAAAAAGAGGACCCAACATAGACAACAGGAGATTTATTATGGGCATTTTGCATCTATAAGATAATAAAAGTCCTTTACATCTCTTGATGACTACACTGTATCTTCTATTTTGATGTTGTTCTGGTGTGGATCCCTTCTTTTCTGGTCCCCACTTCAAGGCCCCTGGCTTGTAAAAAAAAGTTAAAACCTATGTGTGGTTGTTTGAATATTGTGGTCACAATATAAATTTGTTAATGTCTTATGATTTCAAGACCATTAACTCAAAGAAAAAGAGTATCAAAAGAGGGAAAAAGCAGTATAGCATAGTCGCTATGACATATAGATTTCCTTGATAAAGACGGATAAAAGCAATGGGTGAAACAGGACCCCATTGGATGGGATGATGCAGACACAATTTTAAAGATAAATATCTTTCTGCAACTTTACCAGTTGTGGATATATGCTATACTTAACATATTGAATGATAAAATTGAATATTTTGAATGTCAAATACATATAAGTTATTGAATTGAAAACCATTAAAGAGAAAAAGAACAGAGTTTTTTTAGCTAATGAAGAAGGACCTGTCATGCGAGTCTGTGCATGCAAAATATTCAGACCGCTGATGTACAGAGACCTTTCCTCTCTTTTGATACTCTTTTTCTTTGAGTTAATGGTCTTGAAATCATAAGACATTAACAAATTTATATTGTGACCACAATATTCAAACAACCACACATAGGTTTTCACATGTCTTTGTAGTAGTGGTAGAGTTTTCATATAGTTTTTGTAAAAAAAGGTTAAACATGAGCGTATATTACACAACCCTGGCTAACACAACCTTCATCCACACTAGTGATAAAGAAGAACGTTAATTACTGCAGGATGTGGTGCCGGGAGAAAACACGCAGGATGAACTCGCACTCCTCATCAGGCTCGGCAGTAGAAGGGACAATGACATAGGCGCCAGGCAAGAGACGGAAGTCCTGGCTCACTTCTCGCTCATTGATGAAGATACAGGTTGTGTTCACAGGTGAATACTTGACAAAGAAAGCCTGAGGCAGTCTGCTACTCAGGTCCTGGAACTGTGCCAAGGGAAAGAGAAAGGAAGAAGCTGATCAGTTATAGGACCTGCTGATACCAGAAAGTCACAGCTAGTCTTACTGGTTCCCCATCCTCCCTTCCCCCCCCCCCCCCCCCCCAGCATCTATAGCCTCACTCATATGAATATTGTCTTATAGACTTCAGTTCCACATGATTCATTCAGACACATTTTTCTCCCTACTGCATAATAGATATTTGGATGGGCTCAGGGACTATTGGCTCTTTCCATGGATATATATTCCTCAGAGATTTTCTGCATACTTCTACAGTAAATTGCAATCCGGGAGGGCCACAAGCTGGTCAGGTTTTCAGGCTATCCCTAATGAATATGCATGAGATATTTACATACAGTGGAGGCAGTGCATGCCGCTTTTCTTCTCCTGATAAAGAGCATTACTCCTCATAGAAATTTACCTCCAAATGGAAGAGCTAGTTTCAATGCACCAGATCTGCCCTCAAAGCTTGTCATGTGATAGCAATGATTGTACGTTCAGGAGAATCTGTTCTCATGGCCATCGATAAGGCGTATTGTGAAATACAACATGGATTGTATTGGATCTGACATTTTAATTATGCAGCCAAATAAAACAGATTGGCTGTATTCAGTGTTGGTTGTCTCTCCTGCCCATATTAGGGGGCTCTCAAAAGAGGTTCAGAGAGTTGGGAGGAGGGAGGGTTTGAGGAAATATAAGGAAATTGTTATCAAGATAGTGGTGGGTAACTAGAATCATCCAGCAGCAGAGGGGGTAAAAACCAAAAAACAGTGACAACATCCAAGCCTGCTTGTGCCAGATATAGAGGACAGAGATTGAGTATTGTCTGTCTGTGGTGATGTCACCTCAAACAAAAAAAATCCTTATCTACTCAAAATACTGCTCTGTTAGTTTGTCACCATCTACTTCTCAATGTAACCCTGGATCTAATTCTCTAGCTCTAGGACAGCCCTTCTCAGCCATCTCCTGGAGGTACACCTCACCAGTCAGCTTTTCAGCATTACCACAATGAACACCTGACTGGAGAAGTGTGCCTCCTCAAGTGGGTTGAGAAGCAATGCCTTATAAGAAACATTCTTTTTTTACTTTTGTTTTTCAAGGTTGTGCAATGCTGAACGTCAGCTTCAGAACAGAATTCACGGCTTGCCTGTGAGGTCATCTCTTTGGTGTGAAGACCTTCTCCCACTGCCCACCTTCTCATTAACCGTTCAATCCACATTTATCTCCTTGTTCAGTAAAACCTCCAACTGACCTCCCCAGTGGCTGAACATTCCCTTTCTCTTATGACCAGTGCCGGCCGTGTTCATTAAGCACGGCAGCCCTAATCAGTCTTTCATGTTTGTGCACAACATCAGGACCAATTATCATCTTATTCACGGTATGCTTTAGAAATCAAGACTAAAGTGAGCTGATGATCCGTGTTAACATTTCTGGCATGTAAGTAACATTTTGTTTATGGCTACTGCCTGCTGGCATTAATCTCTTCCCATTACAAATTCATGGCATCATTGATTTAGACATTATATGAAGTGGGTAGCTAACACTGTTATATTTTATGGAAGCAGCGGGGTTTTTAAGGATGCAAGGGCAGTTTTCAACTCCAGAATTACAATGTTGGCCTCAAACAGTGTACAAATGAGAAAACAAGTGTCATTATTCAGTTATGGTTAGGTAAATGGAGGAATGGGGAGATTGAGTGACTTAGGAGTACAAGATTTGATCAAGTCAGTGGGAGTGTAAAATTTGAATTCATCAATCTCCTCCCCAGGTCCTCTGTGCAAGGAAGTACTGGGCTTTTGTTATCAAGATACTCTTTGAAAACTGGACCTCCCCTGCAATTCAGATAGTGGGAAAAGGAATTAGCTCTCATATATCATTAGATGTGAAAGTGTCTGAAAATTGGACTTTCACTACCCTTTATAGCCTCAATAATTCAACGTCTAAGAGAGTTGCTTTCACCTGACAACAGCCAAGAGTTGCCAATTCCCTATCTTTACCTGGAACATTCCCTCCTATTTGACCCCCAGCCACCATTTTTTTACGTTCTCCTTCCTAAAATGTTCTTCCTTTACCACATTTCACTGAGAGATTAAGGCAACAGCTCTTCTCCTTGCCTGCCAACCTCCCAAGAGATTTCAAACGTCTGCTTGTTAGAACAATCTTGCTCATTCTCCACAGTCTGAGATTCTCAGGCCTCCACAGTGGAGTCTGACTGGCTTTATCCTACACCCAGTTTTTAGCTTGATAACAAGAAATCTTACTGGAAGTTTTGACATTAGCATCTACATAACTTTTCAAATGCATGCAACGATTTGACAAACAGAATGCCAATAGATAGATAGATAAATAGATAGATAGTGCAGAACTTACCTCTGGTGGCACCTATAAGGAAAAGAAGAAAAAAAGAACATAGATTAGACAGGTCAGACACTGATTCTGAGGTAATTATGTAGAAAAATCAAATCAGAATAAGAACAGAAGAAAAAATATTTTGTCTTGTATCTCAGACTGAACATTCCATGGCTTGAGTCCAAGAACACAATGCTGACAGAACCATCCAAAGCCATAATACTCATTTCTTTTCCTCAAAAATAAAAACTGACTATGTCTTGGGTACCAGTCTACTCAGGACTTGTAATATGAGAACACCAGAGATTCTGGAATCAGTGGCTTAGACACAGGTGGGCCTGGTTGGGCCAGGGCCCACCCACTTTGGACTCAGGCCCACCCAAAATTGTGATACTCTTGCTGTGGCTGGTGGGGATCCTCAAACCTTGCCAGCTGAACATTTTCTCTCCTTGGGCAACCAGAGCTCTTCCAAATGTCAGCCAGCAGCCTTTCTGCAAAAGCACTGAGCATTCATGGCCTGCCGTCAGCAGCATCAGTTTGAGGCAAGTGCTGCTGGCTGCCATTTGGAAGAGTGCTGGCTGCTTGAGGAGGAGGAAATCTTCAGCTGGCAGGGTTTGGGGACCCCTTCCAGCTCAAGTATTTAATATTTGGGGTTTGTGGACAGGGAGGAGTGAAGAGAGGAGCAAACTAGAGGGGGACCGGGGGGGGGGGGGCAATTCCATGCCCACCCACCTTAGGCTCAAGTCCACCCAAAATTGGCCATCTGGCTACGCCCCTGTCTGGAATGCCTCTCATTATTACTATTTGGGTTCCCTTGGCTTGCTTCCATCTTTCTTTAAAGCTGCGTGTAGTACCTGGATTAACAAGTCTGCCCCACTGCAGTGCCCATTAGTGAACACATCCAATGGAAATGCAGTGGTTATCAGAGGAAATCCCATTTCAGATAAAGATACAGTTAGATCTTGTGGGTTAAGGATCAATGACTAAGGTTTCTTTAGCTTGAGAGATGTTCCACAAGTTAGCAGAATGATCCTGCCTCTGTTGGGATTATGGGCACCCTTTTCAAAAGACTACTTCTCCCTTGGTGCTTAAGGCAGAAATCTTGACTATCCACTATATTAAATCTTGGCAAATAGCAAAGAAAATCATTTGGAAATCTTACAAGGCTACCAAAATGCCAATCAAAGCTGTTAGGCTTTGTGATGCTCTGGTGCTGTCGGATTATGAGAAGGACAAAGTACACTGGATTTCACTCCACCCACCTTAAAGATGGAAAAGCCGATATAGAGAGGAGGCGATTGGTTTCTGTGCTTGTGGTTCTGCTTCTGAAGGAGTGAGATCAACACGCTGCAGGAATTAATGGACTTTTCCATGTTATCTCCGGTCATAATTTTTAGCCGGTACTGAGGATTCAACCAAAATGTGTCTGAAACAGAAAATCGTTTGTTAATTTGATTTTCTTGTTTTTTTCTAACCTGTTACAAACCATGTATCATTTAAAAACACAAAAGAAAACATTATTATTAAGAAATATCAAGCTCCCTCCTGAAGCCCTAATCTGAATGCCATGGTTAAGAGTGGAAATATAGATTTACCTCCTGAAATGGATGTGTTTAGAATGCAAAGCACACACAGGCATTTAAATTCACAGACACATGCCCACACACAAGCGTAAAGCACACATTCAATTACAGTAAGGCACAGAGAGAACATTTCCAAATGTAAATGATTTTGAAATTCACAGATTTGGGGCTATTACATTATTCATCTATCTTCTCACTTATACTCCAGCTTTTAAAACCAAAAAGGTTGTCTATAGTGGCTTAGAGTAGATGAATAAACAATTCTGAATGCACAAAACAAATCAATTCAAATACGGAAAATACAATTCATAAACATACTTTTTGGGGATCTTGCCAGGTATTTGTGACCTGGATTGGCCACTGCTGGAAACAGAATGCTGGGCCTGATGGATCTTTGGTCTTTCCCAGTATGGCAATACTTATGTACTTATAAATTTTGTAATGTTGTAAACCACATTGAGCCCGCTCTTGTGGGATAATATGGGTATAAATGTACCAAAAATAAATAAATAACCAAAGCCATTTCCACAAGCTAAACAGCACTTTACCCACAAACCCACCCAATAGCAGTATGCAAGTCAAAATGTTCATTTTGTTTAATTTCCTATGCCATTTATACAAATTTTAATTTTGTTGTTTATAAATTTTGGGTTTTGTTTTGTTTTGCTTCAGGGGCCAATGTCATAAATAGCATGCACTGTTTGTAAATAGTGTGCATGCCGCTTACAATAGTGTGCACATACATGCATTATTTCAATAATGTGCACTATTCACAAATAAAAGCAATCTTTGCAGAGTACATATTATTTTTAGATAGTGCACACATGTATACTATCGAGAGATGGTGAGCACTCTTAGTGAAGGGTGTGCACTATTTGCAAAGAATGTGCACTCTTTTAAAATAGTATGCACTATTCATAAATAAAGTGCAATATTTGCACAGAGTACATATTATTTCTCAATAGTGTGTGCATGTACATGTGTATAATATTGAGAAATAGTGAGCACTCTTAGTGAAGTGTGTGCATTATTTGCAAAGAACGTGCACTCTTACTATAGTGTGCATATGCACACAGTCTTCCAATAATGTGCACTAAAAATTGTGGTTATGTTTTAGCACAGTTGTCTATGATTATTTGGTATTGTTTATAGATTTGAGGTACATCTTTGAAAAATTACATCCTACTACTTTACTCACAGAAATGCACTGTGAAAATGTTACACAGGCTTCCCAGGACACTTGATACTGGTTGTACTGGCTCTGGCACCTGGGACTGTCCTGGGTCTACAATGCAAACAAAATCTCAAGCAGTGATACCCTAGTCCTAAAGAAAGTGGGTGCTACCTTTGTAGGACATTCTCCCTCCTGCCGTGGTCCCTGCAATCCATTTTCCCGTCTGCATCGACAAAGTCCACTGCATGCCACTGGCAGGACTCATCAGATCGGGAGTCAATTTGCAAATTACCAGTTCCACAAAATGGATCTTGAAGTCCTCTAGAGACATCCTGTGGGTACAGTAAGGAAAGAGCTGGTCAGGGAGTGTTTTCTGCCCTAAGGCTAAAGTCAAAGTGTGGGATGGAGTACAGGGCAAGTGCTGGCCATAGAAGGGCAAAGATGACCTAACTATTACTTTTACTTATAAAGAACAGAGTTTGGCAAAACAGATACATTATCTTCTCACTCTCTCCCTTTTTTGGAGCACTAGAACTGTCCAGAATCTCAGCACTTTCTTTTTGACTGGTGGCCACTAGGTGGCGCTGTAAAATCAGAGCTGGATTTAATCTCCCTGCTTAAGTAAAAGTGAGGTCTAACAGCAGGAGCTTGAAATTGGGGCGAATCCTCGGCCACCTGCTTGCCAATGTGCCCCCATGCTTTTCAGAGTTTACCCTTACCAAAATTCTCCATCGTCTCTGGTTCTTCGTAGCAAAATCCTTTCCTTCAGGCTGATCTGCTCCCACTTCACAGAGCTGCAGAGAGAAGAAAGGATGGGCATTCAATTCCCCAGTACCACAGCACTTTGCTACACTTTCACTCTTGTGTTTTTTTCCAGCATCTAGCCATTAACTGCACACAGGCAGAAACAGGCTTTTTAATTATGGGTGCAGAAAAGCACTTGACAGTCTGTGCTACATATCCCACTGTCTGCTTTACTCAACAGGATTTTTTTATATAAATGATGAATTTCAACCTTTATGATAAAAATACACAATAAAACAGTAAAGCCATCACAAAAAAGAGCACTTAAATCATGCTACAAGAATGAATTTTATTTATGGTACATCTTATTTTCATCAAATTTGGAACATATAACCAAAGAATGGGGACTGCCGGAAATTTCTAGAAATCCAAACACTGTCACCAATTTCAAATGACTGCAGCTATCCTGGGGCCACATTTCACATGTCTTTCATAAGACAATAGAGTTCTAATTCAAAAACCATCGTTAAGCAACTCCAGCTCAGAAAATGTGATGTTTTAGCAAATTTAATCCCTGCCTGTCTTTTCTCCAGGCCCCAGGAACATCCATTCAAACAGAATCCAAATAGAAGCAGAAGCAGTGAGGTTAATTCTGCCGCATCTCAACAATCGTAACCTAGGAATATTGATTGTTTCTCAGTCTTTTGGCTAAGTGCCAACACAGGGCTTTTCACTAGGAGGCAAGGATGACCACTTCTTGACCTTTAAGCTAAGAGTGAATGATACCACCTGACTCCACTAGGGACACATTGATGTAATGACTGTTAGCAAAATCGGAGGATTCTCCATCCTGTTTAAAATCCAAAACAACAATAACAAAATCTCTTCTAGGAATATAAGGTGTATCAACTCTCTGTCCTCCATCTCTCAACATCAAATCTAAGCTAAGGCTTCCCTCTGTATGAATGCTGTCTTGTACTGTGTACGGACTCACCAATCGCTCCAAGCTCCCTTCCATTCAATCCTGCCCCAGGGATTTCTCAGTCTCACTAAATTCTCTGATCCAGTTTTGCAGGTCACCTGAGTAGAAGAATAGAAAGATGGGGTCACTAGAGCTGGTACATACTGTAAACTTCATTGCAGCTCTGTATCTGATCTGTTTCCCACATCACCAGTCTCTCCTCGCCTCTCAGCTGAGACAAAGAAGTGACCTGTGAGGTAGATCTGATATTGCGAATGGACAAACACCTACAGAGCCAGGGTCCAGGAAGAGTAACAGAGCTTGAAGACTAGACATAAAAAGTTACAAAGAAAACAATTCAGCTTTGGGAGAGAAATTTAAAAAGTGATTTCCCTAAGTAAAAAAATCATTTTTATTTATTCATTTATGACACTTGTTATTCCACACTGTGGCCAAATAAATGGCTTCAAGGTGGTTCATCTTTATAAATCATCTGCCCACACCAAAGTGGCACTTATTTTCTCTGTAATATGTATTATTTTAATTTCCCAACTCCCGGGGGTAAGAAATCGACAAGACTATTAGATTCTTCCTTTATTAATCAAGCAGCGAAACTGTGGAAAGAATTAACTATACAACTTAGATGCATTTCCAATTATAGGCTATTCAGGAAGCATGTGAAAACCTTTTTATTTCTAAAATTTTATACAAAGTAGCTAGGTTCACCACTGTTACTATGAAATTAGACTTGCAATGCAATTCCTGGAATAATTGCCCAGCCTCTTTTTTTATGTGATCCGCATTGAACCTCTTTGAGTATATGTGGATTATAAGAACTATTGCTATGCTACGTGTACACCCACCTTTAAAATGTACACTATGTAAGATATGCACATATTTCCAGAATAAGAATGATAATCAAAGTTTTGTATACCGTCACGCACTGTTCCCTCTAAGCTGACCAGGAGTCCTCCATTTACAGTCCTGCCAGCGGGGGGTGCTGTTTCACTATCACATTTTAATTAATGGGGAACAGGCAAGCTCTACAGGACTCCAGGGAATTTGACTTGTCTCTAGTCGCTGAAAACACAAAATTGAAGCAACACCCCCCACTGGCAGCAATGCAGTTGGACGACAGGAACAGTGCCATCATGACCCTTAGCTCTACACAGTTTGCATCAATGTGCTTAATACAGCTTAAATTACAAAAAGCTACAAGAAATAGCACTTAGGCAGAAATTTGCCATGTGAATGCATATATGCCATTATTCTAAACATTTACGTGAGGAAACCTTAAGGCCCCCTTTATAGATTTCCCCCCCCCCCCCCCCCCAAGTGCATACTTTTACTTGCAGTTAGTAGAGGCATTTCCAGGGAGTGGGGCAGGAATGTGTAGTTTTGTGTTTTCAAAAGTATGCGCATTGTTTGAATTGAAAGAAGCCCCCATAGAAAAAGGAGGTGTGAGGGTCTGCAGGTGCTTTTTTTATTAAGCAACTAGTAAAAAAAAGGCCCGTTTTTGGAGCCAATAAAATGGGCACTAGCAAGGCTTTCCTCTGGCCCCCCCACCCCCCACCCAACGCACCTTCGTTGTTAGTGACGGCATTACGCCGCTGTGGCCGCCGTCGATGTGTGTCTGTGGCCCCCCCCCCCACCCAACGCACCTTCGTCGTCAGTGGGTGGCCCATTGCGCCACCCTGGCCGCCATCGATGTGAGTGAATTGCTCCGCCCTCAACGTCATAACGTTTGACGCGAGGGCGTGGCCCCGAGACTGTGATTTTCTTGGCTTCAGAGCTTCGAACTTACGAACCTTGGCTTCAGTGACGTCAGACGATAGAACGTTGAGGGTGAGTTTTATATATATAGATTTTCAAAGTTAAAGCATGCGCATACTTTTACTTGGATAATTACTGTAGAGTCCGCAGGTAGAGCTACCTGTGGGTTTGCAGGTGTGAAGAAAACATGAAAATAGCCCCCCCCCCCCCCCAATCTCTAACTCTGCCAGCATAACTTGGACAGTGTTCTCCAAAGAGATCTTATAACATTGATGGCAAAGCATAGTCCTAATTCTCCTCACCTTTCTGATTCCAGTTACAGTGTAAGCGTGGCCTGCCACCAATCCATTCTCTAACAACTGCTCTTTCTGTAGAGACAAAAGAAAAAACAGGAAAGACAACTGTACACAGTCAGACTTAGTGGTTAAGTATAGTGAAAGGTGTGGAGAGCACATGATAGTGGGTGGGGGGAGGGGAGAGCGGAGACCTGAGGAAGGAGGTAGGGGATAGTAACTGAAATCTTATGGGGGGGGTTCGATATTCAGATGGCAATCGGTCAGGTTTTGCTGACCCGCACCAGCGTTAAAACCTGGGAATTAAATGTTGAGCCATGTCCTAGCACGGGCATTTAATTTCGGGTCTGTGGATCCAGCTAGTTCATAGCTGGTTAAGTGCGATATCCAACCTTAACTGGCTAAGGGTTATCACCTAAGAGAGGACCTGACTTTTATGCGTTTAACCTGGCCAGTTTAGTGCTGAATACTGGCACTTAACAGGCTAAGTGCCGCCACCAGAATGCCCTCAACATAGCACTTTCAGTTCAGCATTAACCAGTTATTTTCAAACAGCATTAACCCATTTAGTGCTGCTGAAAATTAGCGGTTAGCCCAGAACAGGCAATTAAACCGACCAGGAGCCATTTCTAGCTGGTTAAATGCTTTGAATATTGATCTCAGGGATCTCAAAGAGGCTTCTGCCCGTTAAATCACACTGGCTCCCCAGGAGCTGATATTCAGCAGCATTAAACCACCCAGTTCCACTGAAACATCTGTTCCGATTATCGCAGTGCTCTTCAGCTGAGTGTTGGGGCGGTTCCAGGGGCAGAATTGAGGTGGAGCTGGAAGTTATAAAAAGTAGCAAAGGCCCAGATATTCAATGCCAATGCCAGATAGGGCCCAGCACTGAATATCCAGATCTAATTTAGCCAGTGGTGTTCAGCATTTAAACAAACACTGACCTCTGCTGGCTGGATATTGCCTCCATTTTTTAACATATATCAAGGGGAGAAGCAGAGGCCTGCCATGGTTAGCCATGTATTCTTCCTCATTCCCATACAATATGTTATGACTCGCTGAAATCATGTGACATTCATTATTATATGCTGCCACGTTCTATGTGATATATTACTATACACTCATCTTGAAGAAATGAATTAGCTTTCTCTGTAGCATCATACTTATTTCTGCAGGCTAGAGGGAAGGGGTTTTATTAATTGTTCCAACTTCACAGCCATCAAGACCTCATAGCTTCCTCTGCAGCAATGCATGCATCAAAGCGTACAGTGACGATGATCTCCACTCAGTGCCGTAGCTAGGGCAGCTGACACCCGGGGCAGGTCGCCGCGGCGCACCCTCCCCCTCCGGAGCGCACCCCCCCTTTGAGCGCGGAAAGTGGCAAGGGACGGGCTGATTCGCACCCAGTGCATGTCGCTGGGAGCTGCGTCGGCTCCGCTGGTTCCCTGCTCTCTCTGCCCCGGAACAGGAAGTAACCTGTTCCGGGGCAGAGGGAGTAGGGAACCAGCGGAGCCGACACCCCCCAGTGGCGTGCACCCAGGGCGGACCGCCCCCCCTTCCTACGCCACTGTCTCCACCCTCTTGTAGCTATGAGAAATTGTGCTCGATTTATCCCAACTTTCTTCCACAGGCGGAGTCTCAGAAGATCCCAGGCAAGACAGATTTCCATCCCTCAGTTTAGACCAGACAGACATTTATGCACGGTATCTTTTTCTTACCCCTGAGCGAGTCTGACAGCCCATTAATGATCCGCTATATGCTGCTCTTTGCATGATATCCCCAGCTCGTCCGGAGCCTCTGCTAGCCGGATTGTCAATATTAACAACCGCCAGTGAAGTCCACCAGAGCTGGTCGGATACCTGCCCCATCTGTGTATCTTCATGAGAACCACACAATCTGTCAGAAAAAGTGGATTCAAGGGGTCAACGCAGTGCTTAGCATGTATCGATATTGCACAGTACCAGCCACACATATGTAAACTCCTATCATTCAGAAGCCCATGTGGTTATATCATTCTATCACAGACAAATCTAGGGATGGGTGGACATTGTCCAACCTAGTCTGAACACCAGATCTATCTCTGACTTTTACTTCCGTTACCTCGAATAATCAGTCAAAACTCATCCAGTTCAAATGTAATTTCATTCCTTTTGTTTTGGGGGTTTTTTTCCAATATTTATTTGGATTTAAGTTAGATCCCTGGAAATATTCATGATTTGTTATATGTCTGTAGCTTCAAACATAAATGTGAATCTCCAAATCTTGATATTCGAAGTAGGTCAAGGAATAGGAGGTTCACATTCCACTACAAATGGCTCAGATTTATTGGTGTTACTGTGCCAGTTTGACTCTGATTTTCCAGACACCTTGCATGGCTGGCATCCAGATTCATTCCCAGCCAGTCTGCCCATTCCCAGACCTGAACACACTTTACTCTGTATGTTTCAAAAGGTTCAGCAGCTTCAAGCCCGAACAGCCACAACTAAATACAAAGAGCGTCATCTGAACCTCTCTTCCAGGGTATTCCTGTTTGCCCTATGTATTTCAGAAACACGTGCACAAGGGCCAGATTCTATATCAGGCCACCTAAAAATCCATGTGGTAAACATTTCCCCCTAAGCTTAATCTATAAGTGGTGCCTAGATTTAGACCCTGTATACAGAATATGGCTTAGTTGACAACCCAGCACCTAAAACTACGCACCTCCATTACACCAACAAAAATGTGATGTAAGATTCCTGCGCGTAGATATATGCGCACGGGGCCATATTCTATAACTACGCACTTAAATTTGGAATGCCCACGAAATGCCCATTTCGCCACCCATAGCCATGCCCCTTTTTGAACTGTGTGCATTAGAATTTAGGTGCAGTATTACAGAATACATTTAGTGAGTTTTGTGCGCAAATTCTAATTATTGCCAATTAGTGCTCATTATTGCTTGATAAGTGATGCTATCAACGCTGATTAGTTTGTTAAGCCAATTACGTTACGCACGTTGTTATACAATACGCCTGGATTTTGGCATGGATCCCTAGGCGGGCTATATAGAATCCGGCAGGAATATGGGGTGCAAGAGCTAATGCTTTCTATTAAACTAGTAAGACAACCTGCTCTTTGTGGAAAGGTGAGCTACTGTTCATAGCTAGGCCGAGTTACTTACTTGGCATATGCCTTTTCTAGGAGTGCACCCCAAAACAGTTCTTGCGAATAGAGGAGACAAAGATAAGCTGCCCATCTTTGTTCACTGGCAGCAGGTCATCAACCACCACATCTACCCACTCACCAAAACGCCAGAACTGCCAGACAAAACAGCAATGTTGTGTGTTAATGAAACATTCTGATAAATGCTGCATTTCTCTTTCTTTGTGAGACGCAAAAAAATTGAAAGAATGGCAAAATAGATCTGCAACAGCCCCCTCTTTATAACTGTTTAACAGCGTGATTGCAGTATGATTGATTCGATCCTTTGCAGTTCTTTTCTGCATTTTTTAATGATTGTTATTATTATGCAAACCACTCTGACTTTTCCTAAGAAGGGGTCCTTTTACTAAGGTGCGCTGAAAAAATGGCCTACGGTAGTGTATTTTGGGCACGCACAGATCCATTTTTCAGCCGCGCCTGCAAAAAAATGCCTTTTTTAAACATTTTTTTGCTGAAAATGGACTTGCGGCAAAATAAAAATTGGTGCGTTGTCCATTTTGGGTCTGAGACCTTACCGCCAGCCATTGACTTAGCGAAAGGTCTCACGCATTAACCGTACGGTATCATCTACGCGCATAGCAGGACGATTACCACCCGGTTTCTGCTGCATGTCAGGAAATAAAATGTATTTTCGGGCGTGCGTTTTGGACGCACATCAAAAATGAAATTACCGCACGGGCTACGTCAGTAACTCCAAATTGACGTGCGTTGGATGGCATAGGTGCCTATGCGGCTTAGTAAAAGGGCCCCTAAGAGTTTTAACTACTAACTATTAACCAATGATATCCAGGTTATGCAGATGGCTGGTTCTCCATCACAAAAGGGATAAGAGCCAATGACCTGATTTGCAATAGCAGAACATGATGTGTCCTAAAAATACTCCAAGTATCTTATTTCAAGTGGACTCTGTGTACATTATTACTCGGAAGTGGAAAATACCGGCATACTTCTTATCAAAGCTCTGATTCTGAGGCACACCGTTGGTCAAGATGTCTTGATGGAAGGTCAGAGAGGCCAAGGCCGCTAAAAACCAGCAGTTCTCGCATAGAAGAGCAAGCAAGCAGACAAATTATCAACTTCATCCAACACAAAATCCAAGACTTTTCACATCTGGTCATTAACGCTTCAGTTATTGTAGGGAAGTTTTAAAACTCGACTCCTTGAGCCTGGGAAGCGGTTTATAATCTTTTTAAATAAATACAGGAATGCCTGCATTATTTATTTAAAACAATAATGCATCTCCTTCCTCAAAAGAAGAATATCCAAAGCAGTTAAAAGAAAGACATAATATTTGCAGTAGGTCAGTAAACAATTTAAAGTCAACATTAAAAACAGTAACACTCAACCCACCCCTAACAGCCACACCATAAGAACCCATTTATCAGTTCCTCTTTTCCCAGGATCAGTCTGCAAAAACGCAAGAAAATGCCCACAGAAGGCGCAATAAAGAAGCATCTGGCTCATTCTCTTTCATATTGTCAGCACACTGTGAGCTTTTCAACTTAAGACAGAGCACCTAATATCACTAAAAAAAAACCTCCCAGGCATCCATCTGACTATTCTTACCCATCCCTCCCCCCATCCATTCAAAATTGGCCATACCACAAGATAGCTTTCCATACCTGTGAGCCCCTGCCGGAGATCAAATCTGCTAGCGTTTTCACAGCAAAACTGTGGATTTTTGACCAGCTCCTGAGGGCAGAGAGAGCGGGAAGAAAAGTTAAGAAACCTGATCACCTTACACCAAGTCTGTGGACTCTTTGGTGGTTTAGGTTCCCACTGTTGTGCCTCTTCCAGTTCCACAGCTCTAAGTCAACAACCCTGAGTTGCAGCTACACTTATTTTAAAAGTAATTAGCTCTAATTATTAGTTACTTAAACAAAACAAAACAAAAACCTAGCGAAGTATGATAGTACAGTTACAGTTAGATATTTAGCTACTTTTGACCTGCTTAATAATGTTCTTAGACAGTGGAGATTTCTATCATCAAAAAATGTGCATAAGAATGATGCTCAAACTAATTCCTTACAAGCTGTTAGCCTTCAATAAACTATCAGTGTGACAAACATATGCAGGGCTATACTTAACAAGATTTTACCACCAAACATCACATTTTATGAAATCATATTCCACACTGCATTATTCAGTTAGAAAAAACAGGCAACGATGTTGCTTGACTGCTCAGAAAAGCAATTAGGAAAGGAGCTGGTAACTTAAGGGCCCTTCTATTTGGGGTGGGGGGGTCTTTTACTAAGCTGCGGTAGCATTTTAGCAGGCGGTAGAAATCAGCTGGCGGTAAATGCCGAGATGCCCATAGGGAATATAATAGGCGTCTCAGTGTTTACACCAGCTGATTTGTACTGTGAGCTAAAAACACTTCCACAACTTAGTAAAAGACCCCCTTACAGTGTAGTGCACGTTAATGAACGGTAGTGCATACTAAATGCTGTACAACCTATTTTACACCTATAGGTCACATGGCACTTAGCACATGCTAAGATCTATTAACATGCGCTAAGCTTTAGTAATAGGGCCACCTTAGGGACCAATATACAGAAGGGTTTTGTGGTTGAAACTCAGCTTCAGATAATCTGCTAATCTGTAACTGATTAATTTAGGAGTTTGGAGGCTAGCTGCCTACCAGCCCTGAGCAACTAGTTACTTCACAGCACTGACTAGTAGTGGGCTAGACAGGATACATGCAAGACTGACGTGCAAAAACTAGTTGGGGATCAATTCTCCTTCGGCCATTGAGAAGAGTCAAGCTAGAAGCAATGGTTCTCGACCCAGAACTTGGGACACAGTTTTTCAGGATACCTACAATGTTTTGCATGCAATAGAAGTAGTGCATGCAAATTTAACTCATGAATATTCATTGTGTGTATCTTGAAAAACTAAGTGGCTGAGTGTGTCCCAAGGACTTGGTTGAGTTACCGGCAATGATCCATGGGCTCAGAACGACCCTTCTTGTGGAGCTGATTCTACACTGGCTGATTTTGGTTATGATTGTTGAGTTGAGACAGAGCACATTTTTTGGGCCTGCTTAACTAAGGCAATGAATCCCAGGCCTGTCCTATTGACTCCACTGCTGGTCAGGAAATTGACAGTAAGTAGGCATGAGATCCAACATATTTTTTTATGTAAATGTATTTCATGCATAGCCATTGTGGATAATCTCAAGACTTAGGTAATCAATTGACTCCATGTCTGCTGGCCTGGTTGTGTCAGCCATCATTTTATACTACTGACAAAGCCAGGCATGAAGTTTCAGTTTCTTTTAGAAAAGCAGGGATACAAATCCATAGATACAATGAGGAAAAACTACAACTAGCTTAGACTGTCCATCTGACATGAAGCTAAGTAGTAACCCTGCTCAGAACATCCATATGAAAGTGCCAGGAAAGCTGCAGTGTGGAACTCAGGACACTGCCTCATGTATTAAAACTAGAATTAGAATAAATTTCCATTGAGTTAAATAACATTTTGCCTCAAGCATTAAGACACATCCTTATGAATTTGAGGGCTTTGACAGTCTGTAGCTAATGTTCAAAAATGATCATTTATCAGGAAGTCATTAGGTCACATCATTTAGACTTGTCATTCGGGTTCAACAAGCCAAGTTGGTGTGCAAGCCAAGATCCATCTTGTGCAATAATGGTGAACAGTAGGCAGGTGTTCACTTTAACAGTGAAAAGTGGAGTCTACTTCATGCAAGCAGCTTGAATAATTAATCTTTTGATTTCGTTTATCCATGCTAAAAATTCAATAAATGGAATCCAAATTTTGCTCTTCTCTAATGGGCAGTTGGTGGGCTTGCACCTCCCCCTTCAATATCCACATAATCACATGAGTTTATCTAGAACTCTTCAGCATGAGGGGTGACTGCAAAACCACATTGCATTCATTGCTACCATTACATTCCCAGACTAATGGCTCAGAAAGAAACATGTTCATCGTGTCCTGCTTGTTTTGGCTCCAAGCTATTAAAAGAAATGCCTAGGGTTGAATTAATATAACTATGCCAACATTACATTTGAATGCATGCTCATGAAAAAAGATGCCAACTAGAAGGCTCTATTTATAACAATGATCCTTTCTGCCTCCCTATGTATGTAAAAATAGTCACAATAAAATGGTCAGGAACCATTATTTTACTCACATGCGGCCTCTTCCACTGAACATCTGGGGTAGTTTTCTTTAACAGTTTCCTGTGCCAATGGAACTGAGAGTAGCTGGAAACACCTCATCCACAAACAGCTTCTTATTCCGTAGGCAGGTTTCCAGCAAAACTTGATAGCTTTGATTGAGAAGCTGGCGGGGTTTCCTGAATGTCCCGGTGCGTAGTAGTATTTTTCGGCCCTTTTGCTCACCACTCAAAAAGCTAAGGCGAGGCATGATGAACAACTTAATATGTGAGTTTGGCAAGGAATCCGCTGGCCCGTCCTGATGTCCAAACAAAAGATCTTCTTCACAGGACTATCTGCCAGGTGCAATAAGAAAATAAAAATGCATTTGGTAAGGGGGATTATTAAACAATAGGTTTTCTCAACATGACCCTGAGCTGCATATCCTAGTCACTCTTAATCATTTTGTTTTCATTTACTGCCCAAACCTATGAAGCTAAAGTAAGTAGATTGGATTAATTTTTTTTCTTTGAATGTTAATTAGAGGATTGATGATTGTATTTCCTGGAAATGTTCAGCTTCTTCTATAATATGATCTGCTTTGAACCACAAGGTATGTCGCGGAATATAAGTATACTGTTAATGCTGTTGCAACAGATCACTCACACTGAAGTTCAGGTTAAAGTCATGGGCCTATAAGATTTGTCCTCATTTTAGATCCTGAACGAAAGTCTCAGACCTTGACCAAAGCTCATAGCTGTAATAATAATATACAATGCTAATGATTGTGGGCACGTGAAAGGAAAGTCTATAACAGGGTATAAACATTTATGCCCCACTTGAGTGCATAAATGTACAAAATACTGTCACTTTAGTGGGTAAGTGTACACCAGGGGTGTAGCCAGACTTCGGCAGGAGGGGGATCCAGAGCCCAAGGTGAGGGGGCACATTTTAGCTGCCCCGGCGCCGCCAGCCAAAGTCCTCTTTTCCGGTGCAGCCACGTTGCTGATCCGCAAGGCTTCTGTTTCTGTGAGTCTGACATCCCACCAGCAAAGGTACCCGACGGTGGCGGCGGGGGAGGGTTGGCGGCGGGAGGGGGGGGTCGAAGAGGTTGGCGGAGGGGGGCCAGGGCCAAATCTATGGGGGCCCATGTAGCTGTCAGGTCTGCCTCTGATGTTACTTCCTGTTCTGGGGCAGGAAACCAGCAGAGCCGATACCCGTACAACTGCTCCCTGCACCCCCAGAAGGTGATGCGCCGGGGGGGGGGGGGGGGGTTAGAGGTGATGCACCAGCGATCCACCCTGGGTGGAAGACGACATAGGAACACCACAGTTATGCCACGTCCATGGCTGGTGAAACTACAGGGGCATACATGTATGGCGAGTCAATGCTGGCCTATGCACCAACCAATGAATTAAGCCACTTAGTGGGGAAGTTACCAACGTGGACTACTGTTAAGACAGGTTATTTTACCACAGGGTCTCATTGCATACAATAGGACCCTGTGCTAAATAGAACAACCTGTGGTAAAATAACACATCTTAATGGTAGCCCACATTGATAACTTCTCTCCTTAGTGCATGTTAAAGCAATTTAGTGCATCCTAAATGGTTTCAGGTGCACTGAATGTTTAATAACAAATGCAAACCCCAATTTAAAACTATTCTGAAAGCACTCAGTGACTCTTGACTCTTGCAGGTATAGAGCCTGGTTACTAAGCTATGCTGTAGGCGTGCTAGTGTTTTAGCATGCCCTAAAAATGAGCATGAGCTAATGCTAGAGACACCCATGTGTGTCTCTAGCATTGGCTTGCACTCAATAAAACCGCTAGCGCACCTTAGTAAACAGGGCCCATAGTTATCAATGTGTGCCTTAACATCATGAAAGCATAAAATTGAACTTGCAGTAACATAACACACATTACCCATGCTAAACCAGTACTGTGTGTTAGTAACTGTGCCTGCTGGTCACCTCAGGACCATAAAACAAAGGATAATAACCTCTGTGGAAGAACCATGCAGAGGAGAGAGGCATTGATTGACAACGCATATTGAAAAGCTATGGAGCAGGCTAAAGCATACCCCACTGTTCACTGGGTGGCCATTATCTTCCTAGAAAGCAATGTTTCTAGTACTCATAGTAAACCAATTCGTTATTTACCATGAACTTGTCTAGCAGGATGCACTGCAGAAAAACAGGCCTAATTGGGTCTAGTATGTAAGCATTGTGTCTGCTGGATGGCTGCCAATTTCTTCCACTGTCATGCAGATGCTTTAGCCTCTGGAAGTGTACATTGTGCCTTATAGAAGCTAATTTCTACTACTACTACTATTTATCATTCTATAGCAATACTAGACGTACACAGCGCTGTACACTTGAACACGAAGAGACAGTCCCTGCTCGACAGAGCTTACAATCTAATTTCCCCTCCCCTTTCTCCCTATCGCCTTGCTATTGAAAATTAAAAATTCAGGACACAGTAAAAAGAAAAAATAATTATGAGAAGTTCTCTAGATCCACTGCAGTGTGCCCAATATATCAGCGCAAGTGCTCTTCCCACTGGGGATTTTTCTCAATTTATTTATTTATTTGCTGCACTTGTATCCCACATTTTCCCACCTATTTGCAGGTTCAATGCTCAATCATGTCAGGTGGCTAACCTGGAACCTTCCCCCCCCAAAAAAAAAAAAAAAATTACCCTTGGGTGTTCTTAGAAACTGGGAATTTGTGACACAACAAAGAACTCAGGTTTTACCACTTACACTGATGAAATTATGCTTTTTGACATCCTCTTAGAGGTAGTTCATTCATTTCATTTGGAGGTGAAGTTTCAGGCAAATGCCATTGGATAATCCCCAAGAAAACTCTTGCTTTATCTCCACAGCTATAATGTGTGAATCTGCATAGAACTGAGTCATGCTAGCTAAACTGACAATACATAGTGAGGGTATTACTCATGTCATTCAGAGCCTGCTCTGTTCTTGCTGCTTCTGTGCCAGCCTAAAGATGCACATGATACTACATGGTTCCAGCACGTGCAAACTCTACTTCCCTCCCACATTGTGCAAAACCACCTTAGGGCTCCCTTTTATGCTTCTGTACATTCATCGTCAGTCAGTTTGGTTTTTGTCTTTGCATTGTCATAAGCATTCTTCTCTTCTCCTAAGCATGCTTAGCCAATCCTTCTCCTCGCCTGCTGGCAGGTACTGTTGAGCAAACTTCAGAGGTTTTATTCCTATCTCTAAAGTGACACCAGGACAGATTACACTATCCCTGCCTGAGCTGAACTGTGACAGGTGGGCAATGAGGACCTGCATAACTTGGCAGACCACACTCACGAGACCCAAGCCTATTAACCCTCTCCACAAGCATAAGCCATAGTCCACAATATTTTCACTCAGAAATGCACTCAGGCTGGAAACAACTTGAATATTTCATTTAAAGACACAAGCCCAGCAATGAAACAGGAAGGATGTTAAGCTGTGTACTGTATCTCACCATTGCTCCACCACAGGCACATCACTGATCAAGGTCATTTGGCTCTAGATCTGATTGTTTTGTACCAGCCTGAGTCTCACAGTCCTAGGTGTCTAGCTGCCTCATCCTTTGGCCTTTCCTAAATGTCCCTTGCAGTGCATTTCAAGACTTTATAGTGGGTCACTCTAGTAGTGTCTGCAGACCACAAACTTGAGGTGCCATGCTGGTAGAATGATGCAGACAAATTTCCCATTGTATTGGGAGCCATGGGCTTGCTTAAAAAGATTTCCAGTGCACCTGGATAGGTGCTTAGACACATTACATCTCACAAACGCCAGAAGGATGCTCTCTCTCTCTGGCATGATGCAAGTACTACAGCGAGTGTCAGCAGTAATGTTAAGGGACTGAGATCATGTTCCACATACCCTGGCTTAGGAGTAAAGCTCATTCCTGTCAAGGTATATGCAAAAGTAACTCATTCGGAGAAATTGCCCGTGAGAGTAGAATTACACAGGGAAATATGTGCACATATATTGGACATATGGTAATAAACACACTAACATGTTGAAATCACAAGTGTGAAACTCATGAGCAGTTGTGCCAGTGGTCAAGACTTCATTTTGGTAGAGTTTGGCAAGGATTGATGCTTTGGATTGCATGTATTACAATCATTATTATAGCATATGGGATCTTTTAAAAGAAACCAACATTGTTGAAAGCACTATAATACTTCCCAAGACAAAGCAAAAGATAACATTACCAAGAGGAGAAGGGATGATACGAGGTATGTGATAAATCACTCTACCAGGAACTTTCAGGAAAAAATCATGAAATGTAATGGTTACTAACTCCATATGACCTTAGTGAGGTCACCAATCTCTCTGGGACTCAGTTTACATAATTATAATTAGAAAATCATGACAACAGCATTATTCATTTTTTTTTTGTTATCTCCTTAAAAATCACTTATAAAATATCAGTATCACAAGAGCTGCCAAGTCCACTCTCCTACACACAGCAGGGCTCATTTTCAAATTAGAAAACTGTCCAAAAAAAAAGGCACAAAGTGGCAGATGGAATTTTTTTTCACAAAAATGCCCAAATCGCTACTTTTGAAATTAATTTTTAAGATGATTTTCTACCATCTAAATCTCAAGGGGGGGGGGGGGTGTTGGAGTTGTGTTTGGGGCAGAACTAGGGTGGGCTTACAATTTGAATGTTTTTCTGCAATAATGGAACGTTGTAAAAATGTCCAAGGAAAGCAGTATGACTTTTTGGCTAGACCAAAAAGGTGGCCAAACTGACCAGATGACCACTGAATGGCTAAAGGCATGACCCCCCCTTTAATCCCCCAGTGGTCACTGACCCCCTCCCACCCCCGTAAGAGGTGAAAGTGACAGTACATACCAGGCTCTATGACAGCTGCATATATAATGGTCATTCCTCTTAGAGCAGCAAGCAGGTCCCTAGAGTAGCCTAGTGGTTGGTGCAGTGGATTATGGGACCTAGACCCAACTGGTACACTTGGGGTGGAAAATGTGAGTGCCCCCCCCCCCCAAAAGACAAAATACCTAATGAACACACACATAGATAACACCTGCACGCATAAGGGCTATTGTAGTGCTCTACAGTTGGATACAGTACATTTTTTGCTATTCCTGGAGGATTCACCATACAATATAAGGGGGTTATGACATGATGTGTACCTGGAACCTTTTATATGAAGATCCACTGCTCTGTTGGGATGTCTGTGTGGCAGTCTAGTAAGACTGCTGGCCCCCAGACATCCCAGTGGCTTGTTTTTGTGCATTTTTCCCTTGGGCATTTTTTGTTTGAAAATGAGCCTTAAAGAAAGAGGCGCTGAGCACAAAAAACATCTAAAATAGGAATTTTTTGAACCAAAAAGAAAGACGTTATTCTGGTTCGAAAATGCCCCTCAGTATGTTTCTGAAACACTAGATTGTATGGTATATTGGGCTGGTGTGCAATCAGGTTACATAGGCAGCAGAATGGAGTGGGCCACGAGGTCCGTGGCCCCACCAATATTTTGCCCAACACAGCAACAGAAAATAGAGATTTGGGAGGCAGTGCTGGAGATTTGTTTGTTTGGATCCTCCAAGCAAAAAAGATCTTCAGCTGCCCCTGGGTTCTAGTGGGATGTCTCTGTTGATTGCATTTGTACTTCCTTTTTAATTTCTTTTATTATTATTATTATACACTGCTTTGTCATTTTAAACCAAAAGCAGTATATTAAAGTCAATAAAATGGTATTATATATTTTGCTGGGTTTACAGGAATTGTGACTGGAAACTGTAGGCAGTTTGGAAATTAGGATTGCTGAATATATTGCTTCTTTCTTTGATTACATCAGACTGCATTTTTCTCTACCTAGAAAGAAGGGCAGGTCTGGCCCTTCCTCTACACTCACTCTCAGTTCCTTTAGAAACAGGAACTTGTTTCCTGGTGCACTGCTGGGCAGATGCAGTGGTGAGCACTCGCTCCCTCCCTGGGACTCATAGGGCTGTTGGGGAAGTGTGCTCAGTTTGGAACTGGATGTTCCTGAGGCAGGTGACAATTTATACTTTCCAAAACAGTGATCAGCTCTTGGTCAACAGCCTCCAAAAGCCACTGGAATTACGCTAAAGGATGTTATTGTTTCAAAATCAAGGTGGCAGCTGAAAGCCCAATGGGAATATCTGGCTGGAAAGTTGGCAGTCTCCGTAATATTAAAATCCAGCCATTAAAAGGCAGCAGCCTTTCCATCTGCCATTTCTTCACTAATACAGTTGGCAGCAGGCCCTCCCAAGTGAAAGAGTAGCCTACCCATTAGAACAGTGGGTTGAAACTAACCCTCTATTGCTTCTGATAGAAGCTTAGGGCCTAATATTTTATTTATTTATTTGTTGCATTTGTATCCCACATTTTCCCACCTATTTGCGGGCTCAGTGTGGCTTACAATAAGACTTGAATAATAGAAATACATTTGTTACAACTAAGTTATGGATTACATTGAACAGAGTTGTGCGAGGCATTCGAATATCGTTGGTAGTATAACAATGGGACAAAACACAGAGACATTAGAAAGAGACAATGGGAAAAAAGGGCATTATTAGGCGCCTAGACATATAGTGTACATAGTTCAGAGCAGGAGAGATTCCTGCCTGCTTAAATTGCACCGAGCAGGTTGGGAGGGGGCAATCACAGCATTTACTTGGGCAGCGCCACAAAATATTTGCTCCGACTGCCACAGCACTCCCTAGTTAGTGAAGGGGTAGTCCAGGGGCAGAATCTGGGCAGAGCCAGGAGTTATGTGGGTGCTGGCCATATTCACTGCCGATACCGCATAGCTAACTGGGCAAGTAGGACCTATATAACATTTGGATATTCAGTGTCAGTACTCAGATGGGGCCTGGCACTGAGTATCTGGTCTATTGTATCCAGAGGCGGTCAGCTTTTAAATAAACTCTGACCGCTGATAGCTGAATATTGTCCCATTAGGTTGTAAACCCTCTGGGGACAGGGAAATACCTACTGTATCTGAAGGTACATTACTTTGAACTACTGAGAAAGGTGTGAGCTAACTGCCTTTCCTTTTCCTGAATTTAAAGTAGTTAATGTTACTGCCCTGTGCAGTAGAGCAGGAGTCAAGAGATTATTTAGTGACTTGCTTTCATTTGACAATATAAACTTAAAAGGAGTAGGAAAGCAATAACAAAACAACAGATGGACGGTTATTGTTAACCTTGAGTAAGATGTGAGTAGCCTTTAGTCAAGTAGGCCAAAACTTTGTATGGCCTGGAGTGATTGGTTGCTATCATGACATGGCTACTTCTAAATTGTGTGTTGATAGAACCATGTGATGAGAGAGAGCCAATCAGGCTAGGGAAGTCATACATCCCTGAAGCTGTTTTTTTAATACTAGTCTGTCAAAGGAGTGGAAAACAAAAGTGAGGACATTATAATGCCTTTGTATAGGTCCATGGTGTGACCACACATCGAATATTGTGTTCAATTCTGGTCACCGCATCTCAAAAAAGATATAGTGGAATTAGGAAAGGTACAGAGAAGGGCGACGAAAATGATAAAGGGGATGGGACGGCTTCCCTAAGAGAAAAGGCTGAAGCATCTAGGGCTCTTCAGCTCGGAGAAAAGACAGCTGAGGGGAGATATGATAGAGGTCTATAAAACAATGAGTGGAGTGGAACGGGTAGACGTGAACCGTTTGTTTACTCTTTCCAAAAATACTAGGACTAGGGGGCACGCGATGAAGCTACAAAGTAGTAAATGTAATACAAATCAGAGAAAATTTTCTTCACTCAATCTGTAATTAAACTCTGGAATTCAATGTGGTAAAGGCAGTTAGCTTAGTGGGGTTTAAAAAAGGTCTGGACGGCTTCCTAAAGGAAAAGTCCAAGGACCATTATTAAATTGACTTGGGGAAAATCCACTGCTTATTTCTGGGATAAGCAGCAGCATAAAATGTATTGTACTTTTTGGGGGATCTTGCCAGGTATTTGTGACCTGGATTGGCCACTGTTGGAAACAGGATGCTGGGCTTGATAGACCTTTGGTCTGTCCCAGTATGGCAATACTTATGTAATGGTGGCCTGGTCCCCTATTACTTAGTACAGTCAGAAGAAGCACAGTTTGAGATCCTTTGGGTAGGCACAACTTGCCCAGCTGAATGAGGAAAGAGATTTATAAGTCAGTCCTGAACTTGTAACTTCCACCCTAATGTGTTCTCTCTCTCTCTCTGTGATAAGTGACTCGCTGTATTGTATCAGATTGTATTGAATTATCAGACCGAATGCCAGTGTCAGCACTTACGGCATTAGATCAGCTTGGCATTGTGCTTATTCCAGTTCTACTGTTTCTGGTTTTTCCACTTCTCTTCCCCTAATATGCAACCGGATCCCGTGACATCCGGATGCAACAGAGAAATGGCACACACCACCACCCCCATCTCTGCGTTTTCTATTTCTAGTTTCTTGTTTTAGGTAATGCCCTGTGGCTCTGAGAACAAAAGAGCCAGCACCCTCCCTCTGCTGACTGTCAGGCAGGTATGAGTGATTTCTCACCACTGGTGAATGCAGGGTTTCTCTCACCTGCCAATGCCACTGGGACCCTGTGACTCTAAGAATGTGGAAATCCCTAGAGCTAAGGCTGAGCACTGGCACGTTTTATAAGGAGGAAAACTGTAAATCAAACCAGATTAGGGATCTGCAGCTGCTGCTGCATCATTTTTTTCAGCTCAAATGAAACCACTAGAAGCCTGGTTAACATAAGAGGTACAGGACACGTTACCTCCCATATATATCCTAACACAGGAGTCATCCCATTTCTATGGACCCTCTGGCAGGGTGTTTTCTGTTGCCTTGTATGTATGGAAAGAGTAAAAGGGGGGGGGGAGTCATCCTGCTATTTAAAAGTATTTATGCAGGTGGCGGCAGTGCCAACCACATAAGTGGGCCACTTGAATGGATTATTTTCAATGTATACTATAAATCATTTTATTGTCAAACCTATATGTTTGGTTGAACTCCACAAGACTGTAGTCTACTAACTGATAGATAAACTACTCAATAACAGGAAACAGTAGAACAGCAGTTCATTTGTAATTCAGTGTAAGCGGGAGAAAAAGTCTCATACTGTCACCGGGACTTATCTGTTTTAAACAGCACTGAAAAATGCGAGTGATGCCCCTGTGTGACTCATATAATCATTGACATAAAAAACCCTCCTACCAAATAATTGACTCTTTGTATGAGTTAACAACTATATATACATTTTTTAAAATTTTATATTTTGTATATTACATATCCAGTTGAACACCTATATGTTTGGGGCATTTTAGGGGTGGCACCACTAGACATATAGGAGTCAACATTCAACTGTGGCAGCAAGCTTGTTTTTTAAATGCTGGTCACGGCATTAAAAAAAAATAGAGAGATACCCAATGCCACTAGAGGTATAAATGCTGGAACTGAATTTAGGTAGACAGTGTTCAGCACCAGTAACTATACTCACAGGCAATGTTCCCTGTAATTTGAGCGAGAGTCCTCCCATCTACAGTCCTGCCAGTAGGTGGAGCTGTTTCACTATCACATTTTCAATAGTGAGTGACAGGCAAGCTCTGCAGGACTCCAGCATCAACCCCCCCCCCCCACCCCCCACCCACACACACACACACACACACACTGGCAGCAATGCAGCTGGAGGACTCTCACTCAGCTTAGAGGGAATAGTGCTGACAGGGGCAACATTTAGCCACTATGGTGGCAATTCTACAAGTGGCCACCTCCATTTAGGTGCTCCAAAACTGTACAATGAGCACCTATTCTATAAAGGTATCTGGATGCCCAGATTCTGTTACAGAATATTAGCATAGCCTATTATTGGGGTGCCTTACATTTAGGGTTATACCAGCCTTAGACCTGCTATAGCTGTGGGCACTTAAATACGGCTAGGAAGCACATACGAGCATGACACAGAGTGCTCTTACTGGCCAGGGCCTGAAGTGCAAGCCTTCTTGTATGGCTCAGGGAAGGGGGGTGGGAAAAAAACCAAACTAATCAAGCTCTTGGAGCAGAGTAGCCTAATGGTTAGAGCAGTGGCTGAGAACCAGGGTGCCCATTTCAAATCTCACCGAGGTCCTTGTGATCCTGGCAAGTCACTTAACCCTCAGAAAAAATACCTACTATACCTGAATGTACCCTGCTTTGATAGCTTTTGGGCTTGAAGGTGGTATATTTTAGGATGATTGAAACTTCATATTCAGTACATAGGGTTAATCTAGATGTGTGACTTATTATTGTAGGCTCCTGAGTCCTAAGCTTATTAATATTAATGCTTGCATGTTCTGGACTTGAACTGGACAGGAAATCGACAATGATCATTTCACGCTCCCATGCTGGTTAAGGCCCGCATGAATTGTTACAGCCAGCCAGAAGTATCACTGCATTTAAAGAAATCCAGTCAAATCAGTTCATCCAAACCTATTTTGCTTAATTTATGGAACTAAATGAAGGGCCTGCAGGAGGCAGAGTTATTCAAAGGCGCAGCAAGCACTGCAGTGTCTTAACAGATTTGTTGTGGAGACATTAAAAAGGGATTTGAAAGAAAGCTTAGCTCAGCAATTCTAGGTCTGACTGCTTGGTTGAATGCCTAGTTTGGGGTTTGCAAGAACATGCATCAGGCATGTGCAGCACATCTCAAAACCTCTTCATATTCAAGACAAGTGTCCAGCCAAAAGCATGTGAGGAAACCACCAATAAATCAGGAGTTAGAGGCGATGATCTACCCAGAAAAAGTGTAGGAAATCAGACTATTCGAAGAGTCCTGTAAGGTCCTGAAAATTCATGAACTGCAACACAGGCCGGTGTTACAGTGGGAGGAAGGGGATATTGTCCACCACATTTTGACTCCTTGTCCCCCCTTCTCACCCCATAAGTAATGTCCTCCCTCTCTTCCACTGGCAAGAGCAGAGCAGTACTTCATCTGCTAGCCTGCTGGCATCAGCCATTCAACCCACCAGAGAAACCAGCCACCAGGGGGGCAGAAACCTTCTATTGGCAGGAGGAAGGAGACAGCAGATTATACAGAAAGCATTTCAAGCAAATCATGCAGGGAGTGGGACAGCCTCCTCTACCCAAAGCAAGTGAATGCCTCTCAAAGCCCTGCTAAAACATCATTCTTGTTAGTAATTTAAAAGAAATCATAACCTAGGGAGACTCCAACAGGACACCCTAAGGTAAGTGTTAAAATCCTAAAGGCAGCAGCATTACTGCCAGGGAGTTCTAGGGAATGCCAGGGAGTCACAGAGGAAACATGCAGAACTCTCTCTTGTTTTTTCTGTAAATACTGCACAAACAGTAAGCTGTCAGCCAGCCTTCTCCCTTCTTTGTAACATTTTGTTAAGATTTCTTAGCATATAGAAGCCCACATGGATACACTGAAGTTGAACCACTGACTCAGAGGCACTCTGTTCTACCTCAGGCACCTGAGGAAAGAGAACACGTGGAAATCATTGCCTCCGTCTTGTTCAGAGATCAAGTGGCACAACAAAATATCCGAAAGATTCTTTCCCTCCACCACCCCACCCCCGTCTGCGTCAGCAGAAAACAAGAAACAAATGGAAAAGGGGAGATCTTTTTACATTTAGGAAATGAAGGAGGGGTGACGTGTCAAAATAACATATTCAGCAGCACTGAAAACTATAGTACACATGGTGGGGGAAGGGAACAGTCTGTCTGCAAGACATCCGTTCTCGAGAACGGGCACCCGCACATCTAAATATCTGTCAGGCAACTGTTTCCCCGGGGAGAATATGTAGGTGAATCAAACCACTGTGTTCTGTTTGGCTTTGAGGGATGCTCCGGGCTCTCCATTAAGTATAAATCTGCCTGTCAGTTCATGCACGGATTAAGATCAGCGTAATTTCTGCCTCCACTGATCAAGTGAAGTCTGCAGTAGAGATGCTCCCCCTCCCTCCCCCCTCCCCCCCGAACTTCTTAAGAAGCACGTGCAGCTCCTTCCAAAGCAGATCCAGGAGAAGGAGATGGGATCTGCCTGCTGGTTTGGATTTAAAGCATCCCTCTGCCTCAGCCAACAGGAAAGTGGCATCAGGTATTTTTTCAGAACCGATAAAACGACCAAAGCAACTCCAAGGTTGTCTTGTACCTTCCATGGAGGGTGAAGCAGCTCCACTATGCCTGTCCGCCTAGTCAGTGAAGCTGGGCAGGTGCTGGAGAAACTGATCCGGTGAATATAAAGTAACGGTGCTCTTTCACTCTCTAAATAAAGCCCTCCAGCCAGGAAATGTAACTTTACAAAACACACAATGGCATGGCACTTGCCCGTCTATTTTTCTGAATTTTATCCTGTTTTCTCCCCTTCCCACGCATGCGTTTTATGAATCAAGATGCACTGCCAATAGGGGGGCTGGAACAGCACCTCTACGGGTCCGCAGGCTCACAGGGCAAGTGCCTAATCCTCTGTATGCCCCCACTCAAATACACCTTCTCCAGGATGGGCACCAATGCCACCCACTCCCAGGAAACCAGATGAGCCCGCGTCCGAAAGCACTGTCGCACCGAACACACACTTTTCCCACTGATGGGGGTCACAGAAGTTGCATGCACTCTGAGATTATATGGCTTGCTTAAAAACACACACCTGGGGAACACTCAAATCTATTTAAACAAAAATATACGTATTAAAATATGCGCTCAGATGAGTGACCACCAGACTATTACAATATACCACGTCACCCTCACTTATCTCAGTCCAGAGGACTGTATTGCAGGCAATTTTGTAGCCCATTAATGTCCCAAAATGTGCTTCTTCAATCATGTCCACAAAACAACACTTTATATAAAAGTTCTGTGCTTAGATCAGTGACCACGTGACTGTTAGAACGTGGAAACACGGAGGCATTTTGGAGATATATATGTTTGACAGTATTTTTGTATTTATTTCAAATAAATACAAAAATAATGCCAAGCATATATATATATATATATATCCAAAATGTCTCCGTGTTTCCACGTTCTAACAGTCACGTGGTCACTGATCTAAGCACAGAACTTTTTCATTTTTTAAAAATTCATTTACAAATTTTTATGTTTTGGTGGATTCGAGTGCTCCCCGAGTCTCTGAGGTTTTTTTTTTTTTTTTGGGGGGGGGGGGTTAGCTTTGCTTTTGTTTTTGACTGTAGGGTTATAAATACATAAATACATACGGCTTGCACTAGCTATGCAGAAATAAAGGTTTATATACTTTATCATCAGCGTTAAGAAGCTTCAATAGCCAGTCAGCAGCAATGCACATTTCACTTCACCTGCTAAGCAGCCAAGCAAACCGTGTATCCAAACACGGTTCCCCGATTCTTTCTTCACAGATAACAATTAATGCTTTTAACCCCGACTTACGTGCCTGAGCTGAGAAAAACCTACTCTTCAATAAAAAGCGGACACATTTTTCAGGAAAATTTCAAACCACCTATAATATAGAAATCCAGCTTTCAGCATGCACGTACGCATTCCACTACAAACACATTCCTGCAGGTGTCGCGCACAGAATAAGCGTCCAATGCTACTTCCACATTCCATCGCAAGTGCTCAGATGCGCGCACACCAGACAGCAACAGCTTTAAGGCTGTGGTGAAAAGAATCCAGCAGCAGCCAATGCTAGAATATGCCGTCACAATTTCGTGGCCACCAGCATCCCTCATCGTACCGGCACTGACAGGTGTACCAGAGAAGAGATGCGGAGGGCAGACAGTACAAAATTGTCCGCTAAATCCAGAGCATCCCCTGTGCGTAACTCCTCCCAAGAAGCTGAAAAGGGAACAACAGGTGGGCTTTCAAACACTCACCAGAACCTGGGAAACCTCTCATCTCCCCTGGCAAAACAAAACAGCTCCTCACTTAAATAGATCTAACGCTTCTTGAGAAAAATCAGTTGCTTTAGGGCCCAAAGGTTTCATCAATATTTTGGCCACTGTGCTGGCAAAAGTCACTCCCCCAAGAAGAGAAACAGGGCTTGAGCTGACCTACCTCAGCCCTCCGGCTTAAAGGTCTCTTCCGCTTCTAACTCCCAGACGGCTTCCTTCCACTGGAGTAATGTGCTCCTCTTTAACGAGCCAAAGACAGTTTTATAGTCTGACAGGCTCTACAGCTACGTAACCACGATAATTGCTATGCACATACAGTACAGAATGCATCTTTTTTTCCAGCAGGCTCCGCCTCTAATTCCAAGGAAGAGAGTTGATCCCGTGAGTAAATTAGTAACAGTTTGCAACAAAAGGTTTAAGAAAGCTTTGCTCAAACACAGTGGGGAAATGACTTGGCCTCAGGGCCAAGTTTCTTGAGAAATCAGAAAAGAAAAACAGACGAACCGTGTAACCTGGGTCTGACATCAAGGACTGAAATCAGTGTGTGGCAAATTTTGGCCTAGGAAGACACTTTTTTGTTTACCATGTTGCAAAAGATTTACTGGAAGTGATGGACCTTTGGTGACCTCTGTGAGCTCAGGATCTCAGTCCAGGTCACTTTCCTGATAGACCTATGCCCATTTCAGGAGAGCCACCAGCATAACTAGACCCAAATTGGTAAAATAATAATAATAACAACAATAAAAATACCCGTTGCAATAATGATGATCCATGGTGCCCATACTTGTGTAAAAGGGACCTTCCCTCTTTCATAGTTCAAAAAATATCCAGATTTTTCCATCCACAAACTAGGGATGTTCATCCCTTTGAAAAGATATAGGAAATGGCAACGTTGTTGAAAAAAAAAACCCATGACATTTCATGTTTATTTCGTATACCATCAATAGTGCACTTTCTGAAAAAGCATGCAGTCTTTGAAGAGTGTGCTGTTTAGAAACAGGGGCCCCAGTGCTCAGAGCTCTGGCCCTAAAGTGAACAGCGCCTGCCCCATACCGTGGGAACAGCACAAAAACTTAGCTCCCCAATGCTCAGAGCCAATGGTGTTCAAATTATATACACACTGTGAGCATGAAAGTAAGGAGGAAGAAGGTGCATGTGCACAAGAGTTTTACGGTAAGCACAGCTCTTGTGCACATGCCCAAGAAAACGCTGAAGTGAAGCACACATCGGCGCCATTCTTCTCCACCTTTAAATATATGCTTTTCAAAACAATTTTCACTTGAAAGGCTTATGTTTAAGCGCAGAAAACAAGCGCCGATGTGTGCTTTCACTTGCAGGTTTGCTTGGACTCGCACACATTTGTTTCTCAGTACTGGCGCTTAGAGGCTTGCACGGGCTTCCTTCCGCTTCCAAACAAATCACAACTGACAGATTTGAAAGAAAATCACAAGAAATCCTCTCTTCAAACCCCGCCCCCCCCCTCCCCCCCCAACGTCAGCTCTGAGCTGGTGGTATGTTTCCAGCATTAACAGCAGGAGTTTTTTTTAGCCCTGTTTCTCTGAGCATCGGGAGAGCATAGCAAATGACCTCATTAACATCCGTTTGACTATATTTAAATAATATTTGCAGCCATCTTTGGCACGCACATTGTTTCCTGCGCTAAAGCCCTTTGAGCATTTCCGTGCAGATTAATGCTGGGATTAGTCCAGCACTAATGGGCTCTAATGGCCGGCCGGGACCTGGGTGCACTATTCACGAAAAGTGTGCACTTTTTGTAAACAGGGCACACTCTTTCAACAGTGAGTGTGTGGACTATAATTGACAGCATTGCTCCTCTGACAACAATGAGAAAATAGAGCTGAAGAAAACAAATATTCTCAGAAAAAGACACGGGAAATGGCACAATATGAGCATTTTCTGGCTGCATACCCCCCTCCCCCCCCCCCCCCACTAAAACATCATTCAACTGAATGCTTATTACGAGAGATCCGGAGATGTTTGATGGGTGTGGATGGAGTGTGGGTGCTGTAGATTGAATGTATGTTTATTCTTGGATGAATGTTGTGATTGCTGCTTTTCTTTTAACCATTAATAATAATAATAATAATAATAATGGGGCCATTTTACTAAGGCGCAAGAGGGCTAACGCACGCCAAATAGACTCTACTGTTGGGCTAGCACGTGCGTCAACACCGACACACAGTGGATCCAAAAAAAGAGTCCTCTCACGGCTGGTGTTCATTAAATCAAGAGAACGTGCGCCCGGCGGCAATTCTGAGTTTGGCTAACGCCAAATCCCCTGGTAGAAAATAATTTTCTATTTTCTACCGTGGGGGCGTTCCGAGCAGTAATCAGCAGTTGGTGCGCACTGCATGGTTACTGTGTAGGTAGTGCATAAAGGTGCATAACTTCCTTTGGCACAAAAGAAGATCCACACCTTTACGCTTTCTTACAACCCTAATGGAGGTGATGTATGGTACTGGCTTGATTTTCCTATACAAGCAGAAGTAAACTTGTCTAAACACATTGGCCGACTCCTGAAGCAGGCGGTTGTGCCGAAACACGACTCTACGTCGAGTCTCAGTGACGAATTTGATGAATAAATATCTCTGAAGTTACCTACTTATAACTAACTGTGTTTATTGTTGGAAGACCCATTGACAACCCTACTCCTCTCCATTCCCTTGGACTTTTCCCATAACAGTTTTTCTGTTCCTCCACTTTGGTGAGGGGGGGGGGGGGGAGAGTTTCTCATCAGTCAATCCCAACCAGTAGCAACAGGGCATCCTAATTGGCAAGCTCTATATAAACAGTAGGTTTTTACTGGGCATAGAAAGTGAAATTATCTAGTCGCTTCAGCTCACCCTTCATGAGACACATTGCCAGGCTATTATTCCTATCTATGCTGTTGCTGTGTCTGCTCAGAAGAGAAGTATATAAGTATTGTCACACTGCGACAGACCGAAGATCCATCAAGCCCAGCGTCTTGTTTCCAACAGTGGCCAATCCAGGTCACAAATACCTGGCAAGATCCCGAAAAAGTTCAATACATTTTATGCTTCTTATCCCAGAAATAGCAGTGGATTTTCCCCCAAGTCTATTTTATAATGGTCAATGGGCTTTTCCTTTAGGAAGCCATCCAGACCTTTTTAAAACTCCGCTAAGCTAACCGCCTTTACCACATTCTCTGGCAATGTATTCCAGAGTTTAATTACACATTGAGTGAAGAAAATGTTTCTCCAATTCGTATTAAATTTACTACTTTGTAACTTCATTGCATGCCTCCCTAGTCCTAGTATTTTTGCAAAGAGTAAACAAACGATTCACGTCTACCCATTCCACTCCACTCCACTCATTATTTTATAGACCTCTATCATATCTCCCCTCAGCCATCTTTTCTCCAAGCTGAAGAGCCCTAGACACTTCGGCCTTTTCTCATAGGGAAGTCGTCCCACCCCCTTTATCATTTTCGTCACCCTTCTCTGTGCCTTTTCTAATCCCATTATATCCTTTTTGAGATGCGGTGACCAGAATTGAACACAGTATTCGAGGTGTGGTTGCACCATGGACCAATATAAAGGCATTATAACGTCCTCACTTTTGTTTGGATTCAACGAATGCTAGTCCAATACACTTCCCACATCTTTTCATTATGTGCGTCTATCGGCAAGCAACCTTCCACTGCTACAGATGCCAATTCTGTGGAAACGCTCACCCCCTGAGTACCCCAAATATCAGATCTGTCTTTGGTGCCATCCCTGTGATCTCTCCTCTCCTTCAGCTGCAGGGGGTCAAGTAGATTGAATAGCAGGCACAGAAGGGATAATCTAATATTGGGGGTGCACAAGAACCAAGCACTGAGGAGCTGGTCTGTTGTCAACAATTGTAAACTTGCACTTCCTTGGCTCCCTTCCAGATCACTCATTTCTTTGGGATCATTCTGTTTCTGCGTCGTAATCCTTACATTACAGTAGCATGAATGATTTATGTAAAAACAAAATGAGTCAGAGGGAAGAGTGGCAGTCAAAACACACTTGTGTCTTGAGCTGGAAAGGGAATATGTTAGGTAAAATGGGAAATCCCACTGCAAGGTGCTTTCTTTCCTGGAAGCCTGGCTGGGGGTGAATGGGTTTGAAGCCATTCTTGTGCTCCCTATAATGCCCTTTAACTGGCAGTCCTTCTTGCCTTAATGGCTTTCACAGGTATGCTGTACAGTACAGATTTATTTATTTAGATTTTGCTCACACCTTTTTCAGTAGTAGCTCAAGGTGAGTTACATTCAGGTACTCTGGATATTTCTCTGTCACAATCTAAGCTTGTACCTGAGGCAATGGAGGGTTAAGTAACTTGCCTAAGATCACAAGGAATAGCAGTGGGATTTGAACCGCCCACCTCTGGATTGCAAGACCCTGCTCTAACCACTAGGCCACTCCTTCACTCCAAAGTGCACTGGTACATCCTGTTCATTACAGGAAATTGGATAATGCCACTACCATGACCAACAAATGGTAGGAATACAGCTGAAGAATAGTTTTAAGAAGAGATTTAACAAATAAGGGACACCATCATGGATCAATATGGCTGTAGTTTAAAAAAAGGCCTAAAGACAAATGCCACACTACATGGGCAAGTAAGGAAAGCAGCCTAAAAGTGGACTGAAAGGGGGAGCATGTAGCTGAAACCCAGAAGAGACAAACAGTCTAGGAAACGAAACCACGTGAAAAATAATACCAGGAAAATTACAACTGAAACTTGAACTTGGAACTCAGAGCAGATGAATTAAAAGGACCATTTCTACAAATCCAAACTAGGGCTCTAGGATAACTCATCTCACCAAAAGGCACAGATAGCAGAACCTATGTACTAAGGACAGGAAAAGAGAGAAACACTTGTTCTTGTTTAAAGTGTCCTTACTGATACAAAATTTCATGCATATTAAAGATACAGTATTTCCAAGCAGGACATGTTTTGCAGAAAATGTACTTAATGCCCCCTGCACAGTTGGACGTGTTTTACTTCAATCTCTAACAAAGGTTCTGACACATTAGGACAGGTTGCCACACAACCTGGAAAATTATGTCAGTAAAACAGACCTCAGGGTTAGGAATAATTTAGTGGTCCTGGAGTATTCGATTTTCAAGATATTCACAATGAAATGCAGGAGACAAAGTTGTATAAAACAGTGCAGGTAAATTCACTTCATGCAGATTCATTGTGGATATCTCGAGAAAAGCAGCAGACTGGCTAGGCTGTTCTGTAGGATTGGTTTTGAATACTGAGCTTAGGCTGGAGTTTGTACACATGGCGAATGCTAGAAGGATGCTTGGATGTATAAGTAGAGGAACGCAGTGGCGTTCCTTGGTCGGCTGCCACCTGAGGCGGATCGTCACTGCGCACCCCCCTCGGTTGCAGTGTCATCCATCCCCCCAGGTGCAGCATGACACCCCCCTGGGTGCAGCATCCCCTCCCCCAGTGCATCACCTCTAAGACCCCCCCACGGGTGCATTCTTCCTACCTGCTGGGGTGCTGGGAGCAGCCACGCGACTGTTGGCTCCACTGTTTCTCTGCTCCCTCTGCCCCGGAACAGGACGTAAAAGCAGAGGGAGCAGGAAACCAGCGGAGCTGACAGCCGTACGGCTGCTCCCTGCACCCCTCCTGCAGCGTGCATCTGGGGTGGACCGCCCCCCACCGCCCCACCCTCAGTACACCACTGGAGGAGCGGCTAGTAGGAAAAAGGAGGTGATGATACCCCTGTATAAGACTCTGGTGAGACCTCATTTAGAATATTCTGTACAGTTCTGGAGAGCACACCTCCAAAAAGATATAAACAGGATGAGATTTGTCCAGAGGGTGGCTACTAAAATGGTCAGTGGTCTTCATCATAAAGCGTAAGGAGACAGACTTAAAAATCTCACTATATATACTTTGGAGGAGAGGCGGGAGAGAGGAGATATGATAGAGACATTTATATCTATGCGACAAATGCACAGGAGGTGAGTCACTTTCAAATGAAAGGAAGCTGTGGAATGAGGGGGCACAAGGATGAAGGTGAAAAGGGATAGACTCTGAAGTAACCTGAGGAAATACTTCTTCACGGAAAGGGTGGTGAATTCGTGGAACAGCTCCCCAGTGGAAGTGGTGGAGATGAAATCAATATCTGAATTAAAGAGAGCTTGGAACAAGTATGTAGGATCTCTAAGGGAGTGATAGGAGAGTAGATGGCATGGATGGGCAGACTGGATAGGCCATATGGTCTTTATCTGCCTACATTTTTCTCTGTTTCTGTTTACTGCATGTGTTTTTCCCCATATCAGCCACTAGAGGTCAGCAGGGAAGCAAGCGTGGCTAGCTAAGGATGGGTTAGTGCAGGCCTGGTATTGTATGTGAAAGGCTTTCCAGCCAAAAAGTGATGATTCACACACACCGATGGCCTGCAGGGACAGGAATGTTCCACATGGTTTACATAAAGAGTGATGAAAACCTAAAAATTGTTAGTGGTGATGAGCACTAACCAACAAAAGGCAGAAATACCATTATTAAGTCAAGGCATCTCTCACTCATCCTTTAGTTGTACCCTCTTAGAGCAAGGTACAATAATACTCTTGTTCCTCTGGACCTTGTATTCAATTTTGTATGTGTGTGTGTGAATTTCTTGTGCTGTTCATTTGCCTGGCATCCCCGTGTACATTGCATCACCCTTTTCTGTGGATGGAGGCACATTAGAAAAAGTATATAGAGAGATTTAAAATTCAATTCTGTGCATGATTTTATATCTCCAACCTATAGTCACCCCCTACCCCACACCGTGCCCCTTTTTAATGTAGCGAAAAGTGCATTCATTGTGAACCCCATGCATCTTTTAAGACAATTAGAAAAAGTGCACATTCCCAGCAGGCCAATGTATGCCCAAGTTAATGCCTTGACAATAGTCCTTAAGAGCTGGTTTTAGACATGTGCCCCTTCCCCACCAATGCCTGTCCTGTATCCTTTGAAAGAGAAGGGCAAGGTTTGCCAAGGATACCAGTAATATCCACCAGTTCTGCTCTGTTTATTTTTTACTGGCAGATCAGACACTCAGAACAATGCTGGCCCTACCACAGTGTAGACCCAACATTGTATAGCAGGGCTTCCAGACTCTCTTCCTATGTTTAAAATGAAGAAAATTCTGGAGCTTGCTTCTGTATGCTGGCTAAAATGATGATGCAATGAAGGATAGGCCAGAATGCCCACTACTGGGTGATGGATGAATCCTTTGAAGATTTGGTAGAGAACTACAAGCATAAAAGGCCCTGGATATCTGAGATGATCTATACCATTTCATTTTCGTTATCATTTATTTGGTCTTATATCCCACATTATCCAAATCAGGTTTGGTTCTATGTGGCTTACAGTATAGCTTGTACAGTTGAATTGGTTTACATTTTAGAAATGGACAGCAGTTATCATGGTTCCTGTTTAGAAGGAATGGATCCACAGAATCCTAGCAGAGATTGGGTGGCGACGCTGGTAAGTGAAACCGGTGCTAGGCAGACTTCTACGGTCTATACCCTGATTGTGACTGAATAGATAGGAATGGGCTTGAGTGTAAATTTTAAGGGGCTTCTACGTTAGCTTCAGAACTTTTAGTACAAGAAGAGTGCTGGGCAGACTTATACGGTCTGTGCCCTGAGAATGGCAAGGACAAATCAAACTCAGGTATATTTGCTTTCTGTCCTTGAGAAAAGACTTAAAGCAGCCCAACATTCATCCCTGACTCTCTCTGCCCTGTAAATGGCTCATCAGACTAGAATAGTCAACTGTGTCAAAGGCTGATGAGAGATCCATCAATTCTCGACCCTTAGAGCGTCTACGTAGAAAGGCAAGGAAAAATCAAACTCGGGTATATATATAAAGTATCACATACCATGTAAAATGAGTTTATCTTGTTGGGCAGACTGGATGGATCGTACAGATCTTTATCTGCCGTCACTTACTATGTTACTAAGACTAGCAGCAAATAATAGTGGTTAACAGGTTTAGTAGCATTACGATGGGGCAGCAATATTAATGATTCAGAATAAGTCTATAGTCTTCAGGTATAATACCAGATTAGTTGTGTAGCAAGGGATTGCTATGTTAGTGCTGCTGTCTTTGCATTCTAATAGGGAGGCTATGAGCTATAAGTGGTCAGCGGAGCTAAGGATGTTGCGAAGGGGGGATCCATTTTGTGATAGACTTCTGATTCGTAATGCTATGAGTGAACGAGATAAGGGATAAGCTAGGATTGTAATTTTTTGGTTTGGTTGGTGTGTGTCCTGTCCAGTGGTTGGGTTGTGTGCTCAGTTCTTGTCTTGTGAAGGTAAAAATCTTTTGAAGAGGTAGGATTTCAGTATTTTGCAAAATGTAAGATAGTTGCTTAATTTCCTCAGGTTTGATGGCAGGGCATTTCATGATTGGGTAGTGAGGTAGGAGAACCTTGTGTCATGGATAGATTTGTAAATTACACTTTTGCAGTTTGGGTAACGGAGTAGAAGGTAGTTTCGAGCATTCATCAGGGCATTCTTGAGTGGGAGGATCTTGAAACTAATTCTTGTTTTTATGGGAAGTCAATGAAGTGTTTGCAGAAGGGAAGTAGCTCTTGTGTAGTGGAGGAACCTGAAGTTCAGGCGGGCAGCCGTGTTTTGGACAGTTTGCAATTTTTTTAAGCTTACTTCTTTGCAGCCTATGTATAGTCTGTTGCAGTAGTCCACTTGAGATAGTACAAGAGGTTGGACCAGGAGTTGGAAAATTGTGCTAGGGAAGATATTTCTGATTCTCCTTAATTTCCAGAGTGTTCTGAAGGCTTTCTTTGTGACCAAGGTTATTTGATCGAGTGTCAGATTTTGGTCGTGTGATTCCCAGGACTTTAAGATTGTTCTCTAGTGGAAAACTTATGTGGTCGATGGTGAAGGTGTGGTAGGGGATAGGGTGAAAGGTGTTTGATATAATCATGAACGTGACATTCTCTTTGTTTAACTTTAGCTTTAGTCTGAAGGTGGAGGCCCAGGCTTCCATTGAGTCAAGGCTAGTCTGAATCCTATCTGTGGCATTTGTTGGGTTGCCTGAGAAGGGTATGTATATTGCCACATCGTCTGCGTAGATGTGTGATTTCAGCACCAGCTTTTCCAGTTATCAGTCCCCCCACTATATAGACTAGACCTCCCAGTAGGCAAGATGAGATTATACAGGGTTATTCTGCATAGGTCGCCCTAAGTTGGATGCTCAATTTTGTATGTGAATCCAAGATCCATGTGCAAAGTAATTGACTTAATTCATGATAGCAACCAATAATTGGCTTTAACAAGCACTTATTTGCAGACATTAGGAGTTATGCATGGATCTTCCCTATGCTCTATTCCATACATGTGTCTAATTTTCATAGCGCACAACTCCATAGGGGGTGTGCTCATGGGAGGGGCATGAGCAGGTCAGGCGCATTCACAGAATTTAGCCTTCATGTTATAGAATACCTGCAGTCCCATTAGTTGAGAGCAAGCATTCACACCAGCCTTTGGTGTTTCCCAAGTCCAGTCCTGGAGTACCCCTTGCCAGTCAGGTTTTCAGGATATGCACTATGAATATGCATGAACTTGATTTGCATACAATGCTTCCATTATATGCAATTCTCTTTAATGCATATTTATTGTGGATCAGTAGCGTAGCCAGTTTGAGGGCACGGGGGAGCGGAAAGCAGACTGCTGACGGTGATGGCGCATATTTTAAACACGACAGATCGCATGAAAAATAGGCACCGGCACCATTGGAAGTCCATTTGAGGGAGTTGCCATTCCCCTGGCAACCCACCTAGCTATGCCTCTGTTGTGGATATCCTGAAAACCTGACTAGCAAGGGGTACAATTGAGAAACACTGATCTATGCTAAGCTAATATTCTATAAAGCATGTTCCACATGGAATGGCCTTTATAGAATACTAATTTTGGGTGTGAGCATTTAAGCCTGCCAAAGGCTGGTGTGAATGCTTGCTCCCAACTAATGGTAGGCGTGTGACTGCAGGTATTCTATAACACGAAGGCTAAATTCTTGGAATGCCACTGACCTGCTCATGCCCCTCCCATTACCACATCCCCTATGGAGTTGTGCACTATGAAAACTAGACACACATGTTATGGAATAGAGCATAGGGCAAATCCGTGCTTAATTCCTAATTACTGTAATTAAGTGTTTGTTAAAGCCAATTAGTGGTTGTTATCATGAATTAAGTCAATTACTTTGCACATGGATCTTGGATTCACATACAAAATTGAGCGACCAACTTAGGCAACCTATGCAGAATAACCCCGTATATCACCCCAAATACATAGACATAGCATGACTGCTACAATAATAAACAAATAGTGTATGTATGACAGTTCCACTACTGTGAAATAGTGCACACTCTTTCCAAAGAGTATGCACTATTATCAGCAAACGAAAGACACAGAATGGGGGGGGGGGGGGGGTTCTGCTTGTTCTCGTTTGTTATCGATATGTGAAGAGATGACATATGTCTTTGACATTTCCTATACATTTGCAAATGACAGCTCATCCCTACAGCGAATGTGCAGAAGTGAAATTTCCATACACTGGAGCCCTGATATATGCAAATTGACGTCATATTATTATTATTGTTGTGCAGATTCTAAAAACTAGACTGGCTGTGTGAACCCCAAGAAAGGTTTGGAGATTAAACAACAGCTTTATCCACTTGCCTATCCTAGCAGAAACCTTTCTTACCATCAGATATTTTTCCAGCTGGTACCCTTTTGTTTTTGTGCTAAAACTTTGCAGGATGACCATACTGGAGGTCTGTCCTGGCTGACTTCATTTGCTCTTCCATCGATTCACTGCCTCTGCAGCTTTCACATACTGTACATGTTGACTGAGCTAAAGCCTCTAATTTTGTTACATAATGCACGGGAGCTTGAGTTGAGCTGGATGCATGTACTGTGACAGAAAAGTACATAGCATCCCGCTAAAAGGAAAGGTGAATCAAGTGCAAGGAATTCCTACATCACACCTTCAGATCATTAAAGCTCTCTTGTTTTATTTTTAACACTCAACTTAATCAGGTCACATAATATTCCTATTAATGCCTCAGTAATTACAGTCAAGATTTTTTCATTAGCAATAACATGAGAAGTAGCTCAGGATGATGGCATAATAATGGAAACAGAAAATGTAGATTCTGCCAAATTCAGAAGCTCACTAAGATTTTAGGGTCTGGATTTTGTCCAAACAAAGTAAGTTTTGCTGGTTGAGTTTTTGATGATGATTTGTGTAGTCAAGTGTGAGTTACTTAAAATAATAAAAAGATACTGGTTCAAGGAAAGGAGTGTGATGGGGGAGCAGAGGAAGAGTTATGTATTATAATTGCTGTGGATGCACAGATGCACATGTTGTGGGTTTGGTGGTCCAAAAATTATTCTTGTCTTTTTAGTGGGAGACATTCGTCCTTCTTTTTCCATCTTCCTGCTCGCTCCTGTTCTGTCCTGTTATAATTAATGGTGTTCCTTTTCTTCTCTTAATTATTATATTTATTCTAAAACCACTTTGATTGTTTTATTTTTGAAAGGGGGTATAGCAAGTACTAATAAATATAAAAACATTCCAGATCTTGCATGGGAATACAGGTATATTTACAAAAAAATAAAAAAATATATATTTCCCAGTGGCTTTTGCACCTCGTGCAAGTCAGGCAACAAGAGTCAGGTAACTGCTTGATTCAAACAGGACTGTAGAGGAGTAAATGGCAGGGCAACTGGGCTTAATGCTCTGAGATTTTTATAGGATCCTAAGAACATGAAAAATTGACTTTAGGAGCTTTGCACCTTAATTGGCTGTTGTACACTTGCAATTTTCTGCAAGAAAGTGTTTACATGCATATCAGCATTTGCACATGTAGGTTGCAAAAATCATCCCCAATGTGTGTAAGCTACCGGGTATTGCTGCTCATTTTTTCATATGTATTTTTCAAAATGTTTTCTCCTGCTATCCCCTGAATTCTATAGAGGTCGCTCAAATTTGGGCATCTAGGGCAGATGCATGCACGAATGAATTAGTGAGGTGTCAACAATCAATAATTGGAGTCAATTGGCAACAATTTGGATTTGACATGCATCTTTCCTAGTCACTATTCTATAACATTCATGCCTAAATTTCATACTGGCCGATTCTTAAAACTAACTGGGCAGGAATGGTTCCTGGGTGGTTAAATAGCCTTAAGCTGGCTAAGCATTAATATTCAATGCAAGATAGACAGCTATCTCAACTGAATATTACCGCTTAGCTGCTAGCCCGGTCAGTGGCTATGTCGCATGACATAGCCGGTTAACACCAATATTCATTGTCTGACCAGCTAAGTTAATGGCCAAATAGACCTGCATAAATAGCAGGTCTATCGCTTGCCGCTATAATTTAACAAGTCAGCCGATGAGTATCAGCTTATCAGGCTATGTTTTTAGCGGCCAAAAAAAAAATGGAAATTCAATGTAATGATGGTGCCACTCAGAAAAAAACTGGTTTTGACCCATTTATATATGCAGACAACATCACCGTCTTCATACTTTCCAAAACAATATCACAAATATACAGGACAAAATAAAAAAGAATTGGACCTCATAGAAGAATGGGCAACTTTCAAACTCAAACTGAACAGAAACAAAACCAAATTCCTAGTACTATCCAACCCACACAACCCCACATAATACCAAAAATTCACAATCAACCAAGAAACATGCCACATCGAAACACAACTTAAAATACTAGGAATCATTCTCAACAAACATCTAAGACTGGACAATCAAACATCAAAATTCTTCAGAACACTATCCTGCTTATAATCGAAAGAGAAAAACGCCTATATTGCGACCCAAATCAGGAGATGGGCATCTTTCTCCCATGGGCGCCCAAATCGGTATAATCGAAAGCCGATTTTGGGCGTTTCCAACTGCAATCCGTCGCGGAAATGGGTAAAGTTGATGGGGGCGTGTCGGAGGCGGGGTGAAGGCGGAACTGGGGCGTGGTTATTGGCCGCGGAGAGATGGGCGTCTTTAGCTGATAATTGAAAAAAAAGGCATTTTTACCGCGATTTTGGGTCACTTTTCGTGGACCCTTTTTTTTGACGAACAAGTCCCAAAAAAGTGCCCCAACTGACCAGATGACCACTGGAGGGAATCGGGGATGACCTCCCCGGAATCCCCCAGTGGTCACTAACCCCCTCCCAGCAAAAAAAACCCACTTTACAAACTTTTTTCCAGCCTCTATGCCAGCCTCAAATGCCGTACCCACCTCCATGACAGCAGAATGTGTTCTATCCTGTGACAACTTTTCCCTGGTTCTGATGTGGCTCTCGGGTGAGTGTGACACCTTTTCTGTTATGCACACTGCAGAGTCACATCAGCAATGCATTGTGGTGGGTGTAGGGAATTGGGATCCGTGATTCCACTAGCTTGTGGCAAATGCTCATGATGTTGGTAGTTGGTAGGCTCTACTCCCATGGTGATTTTCCCCCTGCTTACTGGGTCAGAGTGTGCCCTGTTTTGTTTCCGGTAGTCCATGAGGTAGTGGCCATTTTTGTAAGCCAGTTTTAGATCCCTTTCACATGTTAGCCACGTTACAGAACTTAGTTCTTACCTTGAATGTGGCTGAAAGAGGGCACTGTACAGCATTCTGCCAGCTCTGACCTACTGCTCATCTCAGTACCAGGGAGACTCTTTGCCAGTGGGGCACAACCTCTGATCTGCAGTTAACTGTGAGTACGCGTGCTTATTCCAATAAAGGACGTTTTCAGAGAGATTAGTCTTCAGGTGTCAACTGGTGTGCCAATGTTATATAGCAGCAATAAGTCCTAGAGGCCTGCGTGTATGCAGGTCCCTGGAGCACTTTTAGTGGGTACCGCAGTGCACTTCAGCCAGGTGGCCCCAGGGCCAACCCCCCTACCTGTAACACTTGTGCTGGGAAATGGGAGGTCTCCAAAACCCACTGTACCCACATGTAGGTGCCCCCTTCACCCCTAAGAGCTACGGTAGTGTTGTACATTTGTGGGTAGTGGGTTTTGGGGGAGGGGGTTGGGTGCTCAGCACCCGTGGTAAGGGAGCTATGCATGTGGGAGTGTTGTCTGAAGTCCACCGCACTGACCTCTAGGGTGTCCAGTTGGTGTCCTGGCATGTCAGGGGGGCGAGTGTACTACAAATCGTGGCCCCTCCAAGGACCAAATGGCTCGGATTAGGACATTTTTGAGCTGGGCATTTTTAGTTTCCATTATCGCAAAAAAACAAAAATGCCCAGCTGAAAAACGTCCATTTTTTTCGAAAATACGGTCTGTCCTGCCTCTTCAAGTACCCGTTTTCGGACATAGACGCCCATGGAGATAGGTGTTCGCGTTCGATTATGCCCCTCCAAGGAAACTGAGAAATGAGAGACTATTTCCCTAGACAATCTTTCTGGATACTGGTCCAATCAATGATACTATTGCAACTAGACTACTGCAATGCAGCATATATAGGGTGCAAGGAAAACACACTAAAATCGCTGCAAACAGTCCAAAACATGGCAGCAAGACAGAGTTTCAAGAAATCAAAATATGAAAGAGCAAACCAACTGCCTGAAACATTGCATTGGCTACCAGTCAATTGCAAGAATATTTTTCAAAGAAAGCACCCTAATCTTCAAGATACTATTTGGAATGACACCCGAATATATGCTTAACATGATTGAACTATCATCAATAAATGCCAGCCCAGTAAACAGAAACTACCTATGCCTACATCTACCCAACTGCAAAAAGACCATTTACAAAACTATCTACATAGCAGGATTTAGCTACCAGGGTTCCAAATGGTGGAACTCAATACCAAGAACCATAAGAAGCATCACAAATCTCCTCCAATTCAGAATAGAAATTAAAACTTACCTCTTCAAAAAATTCTACAGCTAATTACAAAGATATTGTTGCCTTCCTTTTAAATCTACTTCTTCAAAAACTATGGGGTCCTTTTACTAAGGTGCACTGAAAAATGGCCTGCTTTAGTGTAGGCGCGTGTTTTAGACATGTGCAGGTCCATTTTTCAGCGCACCTGTAAAAATGGCCTTTTTTGGGGGCCGAAAATGGATGTGCGGCAAAATAAAAATTGGCGTGCATCCATTTTGGGTCTGAGACCTTACCGTCACCCATTGACTTAGTGGTAAGATCTCACGCATTAACTGGACAGTAATTGTCAGGATACATACACTGCCGATTATCGCCCAGTTAGCGCCACGTGTTGAAAAACAAAAATTTTTTCTGATGTGCTATCAGACGCGCGTAAAAATGAAATTACCACCTGGATCACGTGGGAGTTGGGCGGTAGTTCCAAATTAGTGCATGTTGGATGCATGCAGACACCTACGTGGCTTAGGAAAAGGGCCCCTTTATGAATAAACATCACCAAAACTCTACAACTGAACATAAAATCCATCAATAAAGTTTTCCTCTTCAAATCTATCTCTTCAAAAAATCTATGAATAACCACACAAACTATAGATGCCCTCTCTCCACATTGCACAACACTATTGTAACTCCACCAAAATATAAATTGTAAGCCCTTTGAACCGAAATTTGTTTTTGGATAATAGTGGGATGCAAGAAGGCATAAGTAAATAAAACAAAATAAAATATAAATATCAGTCTTAAGGACAAAGTGCAAAAGTATTCTTTATAGTATTGTAGTCTTTAAGAGTGGCTTCATCATCTCCCTCCAAATGGCAAAGCATGGTCAATGCTTATAACTAAAATTAGTCACGCCTAGCTGGAAATCTGCATTTCCTACAATAGGCAAGTACTTTAAACAGTGAGAATGCAAACCAAACCTCATTCTCATGAAATCCTAATGCCCAACTAATTGATTTAAGCAGAGCTGCTTTCTCCTATAATTTGCTATATTTCTGTCCTCCTGCTGACTTTAAAACTGTTCTTTTGTCTTCTGTTTTTTTGCGCAGAAATTGCCTGGCCCTTTTTGTTCCAATAAGGGTATTTTATTTCAAGATCTGTGCTTAAATCACCTTCCTACTGCAGAGTTGACTGAGATTTACTTTAATTTGGCTCCAGTTGTACCTGATGCCTAGTAGAGTCTGTGTCTTCAAGAGAGGGGCTGCTTCCTGGAGAGCAAAGAATTCCTGAGAAGCACACAGTTTGTGATTTGAAGCACTGCAAGTCTGAAAGCTAAGCATTTCTGAATTTATATATTGTCATATTTTTGTGTTTGGTTTGATTCATATATTCTAAATTGCACTCTTACCTGTGCCGCCCTCTCTTTTTTCCTTCCTAGAAAATTTGCTGTCCTTGCCTCCATCTATCCTATGCAGGAGAAAAAACAAAAAAGCTTTCTTTCCTCTCACTAGCAGACCTGCTTTTTCCTATAATCTGCTCAGAAATGGAGGAAGTATCCCCAGTGTCTGAGTGGGTGCTCACCTAGGCAATAGTGATCATCTCATGGTATGGTTTGATATCAGGACAATAGCAGAGCGCAGATACACAAACTCAAAAATACTGGACTGGAGACATGCTGATTTTGGTAAAACGGAGGAATACCTTAAGAAGGAGCTGACAGCAGGGGTAGACATAGAAGTGGAAGGGCAGTGGTCCAAGCTGAAAGCTGCTACAAATATGGCAACAGATCTTTATAGAAGGGAAGTAAACAAAAACAAGAGAAACAGGAAGCCCATATGGTTCTTCAAACAAGTGACAAAGATGACAAAAATAAGGGCAAAAAAGTCTCTGTTCAAGAAATACAGAAGAATGCAACAAGAGGATCATGGAAAAGATTACCAGATTAAACTCGAAGAAGCAAAGAGGGAAATATGGCTAGCGAAAGCACAGGCAGAAGAAAAGATGTAAAGAGAGGTGACAAGATCTTTTTCAGATATATTAGGGAAAGGAGAAAGGCCAGCAATTAAATTGTAAGACTGGAAGATGCTGAGAACAGCTATGTGGAGAATGATAACGCCAAAGCGAACGTGCTAAACAAATACTTCTCTTTAGTGTTCATAGGGGAAAATCCTGGTCGACTGCCTAGGGTAAATCTGTTCACAGAAGAAAGTATTTATAAAGAACTTGAAAATTTGAAAGTGGGCAAAGCTATGGGACTGGATGGGATACATCCAAGAATATTGAGGGAGCTCAGAGAAATCCTGGCGGGACCTCTTACAGATTTATTTAATAGTTCTTTAGAGTCAGGAGAGGTTCTGCGGGATTGGAGACCAGTAGATATGGTCCCTCTTGACAAAAGAGGGAACAGGGAAGAATGGTAGGAAAAATATTGGAGTCACTGCTGAAGGAAAAGATAGTTAACTTTCTAGGATCCAGTGGGTTCCGGGATCTGAGGCAACATGGTTTTACCAAAGGAAAATCCTGCCAAATGAATCTGATTGATTTCTTTGACTGAGTGACCAAAGAACTGACTAAAAGACATGTGCTAGATGTAATCTATTTGGATTTCAGCAAAACCTTTAAATACGGTTCCTCACAGAAGAATCCTGAATAAGCTGAGAGGGCTGAACTTAGGACCCAAAGTAGTAAACTGAATTGGAATCTGATTGACCATAGGTGACAGAGGGTGGTGGTAAATGGAATTAACTCAGAGGAAAGGAAGGTGAGTACTGGAGTGCCTCAAGGGTGAGTAGTGGAGTGCCTCAATTCTATTTAATATACTTGTGAGAGACATTGCCAAGAGAAGGAAAAGTTTGCCGAGGGAGTACAGACCATGAGAAGAGATCTCCAAAAATTAGAAGAATAGTCAAAGGTCTGGCAGTTCAAATTTAATGCCAAGAAGTGCAGAGTGATGCACTTGGGGTGTAGAAATCCAAAGGAGATATACCAGCTAGGAGGAGAGAGATTGATAAGCACAGCTCAGCAGAGGGACCTTGGGGTGATGGTGTCTGAGGATGTCAAGGTGACACAATGTGACAAGGCAGTGGCCATGGCCAGAAGGATGCTGCGCTGCATAGAGAAGGATATAACCAGCAGAAGAAAAGAGGTGTTGATGCTCCTGTACAAGTCATTGGTGAGGCCCCACTTGGAGTACTGTGTTCAGTTTTGGAAGCCCTATCTTGCTTAGGAAGTAAAAAGACTTGAAGTGGTTCAGAGAAAAGTGACAAAAATGGTATAGGGTTTGGCCACAAGACTTAAGAGGAGAGACTTGATGACCCGAAGATGTATACCCCGGAGGAAAGATGACAGGGGTGATATGATATAGGCATTCAAATATTTGAAAAGTGTTACTGTATAGCAGAAATATTAGAATGTGGATTATTGTTCTGTTTGTTTTAATGTTGCAAATTGATTTTATGACTATGTATGTATTTTTGTAATCTGCATAGTTATTATGAGGAATATAAGTGAATAAAATAAAATGAACTATTGATCTACAAAGATGGAAGACCTTTCCAGAGACAAGAAGGTGGTAGAACTAGAGAACATGGATTGAGGTTGCAGGGGGGCTGACTCAGGAATAACGTCAGGAAATATTTTCTCATAGAGAGGGTGGTAGATACCTGGAATGCCCTCCCACAAGAAGCGGTATAGATGAAAATGATAACAGATTCAAAGATGTATGGAATAAACACAAAGGAATCTTATATGGAAAGAATGGAACCCAACAAATTTAGCGGTGCTTAGTTGGCAACTCCAATAATTGAGAAGTAAGACCTCTGCCGAGCAGACTTCTATGGTTTGTACCCTGATCATGGCTGGACAGATTTGGATGGGCTGGAGTTGGACTTCGATGACAGTTTCAGTAGTTGGAGAACAAGTTCAGTGCCTTGCAGACTTCTATGATCTGTGCCCTGAAAATGGCATGGACAGATCAAGATCAAGTATGCATACCTTATGTTATTATTTTATCTTGTTGGGCAAACTGGTTGAACAGTATAGGTCTTTATCTGCCGCCATCTACTATGTTACTATGTTAGTATGGTTCTTAAAATTATGGGGGAGGTTATTCGCTTTAACATGCACTAAATAATAAGCGCCAAACGGCCACCCACGGAGCTGTCCAATTCTCGATTACAACAGTCAGAAGACCCAATGTATCGTATTTTAGGCAACTCCATATACTCGCAAATCTGGCAAACCTAGGCCTCCCTCCCTCCTCAACAGCTGCAACTGATGCAAGCTTAATCTTGGCTTCTTCCCTCCCCATATAAATGCCCTGAGTATCTTATTCCACTTTTGAAGATCTGGCTTCAAAATTAGGAGAAGGTGTTGCAAGGGATACATTCACTCAGGTAAAATAATCTTTGTATGCCATTGTATCCTACCTCACCGTGATACTGGTAAATTATGCCATTTTTTTTTACAGAGACTCTGCATCTCTGCCAACAATGGAGCCACATTAATTGGATATAATCTAAAGAGATAATCTGATCAGTCTAATAAGGGTTCTTTGAGCCTTTAGGTAGATGGTTCCTCCCCAGATAGGAACTCTGCTACTGGGTTTCTTTATCCTTGTAGATCTTTAGGGACTCTACTGATCCCCCTCATGTTCATCAGGCTCAAAGGCATTAGACGTTCTTTCCTTCTCCTCTATGGAAGAATGTGGTGGTGACCTGGTTCCCTAGTCCAGTATCCACTGGGGTGAAAGTTCAGCAGCCTTCTTGACTCTGTTACCACTCCCCACTCCTTCTCTCTCCAGGTACATTGGCTAGGCTAGCCAGAGACACTTTTTCCTTTACTTCATGGTGCAGTGGCCAGGGAAGCTGGAGCCAAAGATAAAATAAATTCAAACTGGGCTAGAATTTTATACAACTCCAGTAGGTTTTTCCTCCCACCACTGTCTGTCACTGTTAAGAAAGCCAATCCCATATTTCAGAAGTTGTGGGGTTATGTAAACGTTCAAGTCAATTATCCTGATAGGGCCACTAGAGGTCTCTGCATTTCTGATTGGGCAGAACTCTAAGGGTCTCTACGTTCTGTATTGTGATTGCTCGTCATGTGCACAATTCTAAAGGGAAGGCACACAGAAATGAGGTAGATTTGCATGCAGTGGAGGCATTGCATGCAAATCTCTCTCATGAATATTTATTGTGGATATCCTGGAAATCTGACTGGCTGGGGTGCCTCCAGGACCAGGTTTGGGAACCACTGGTTTAGTAGGGGGGAGGGGGTTCCCCTTACTGACCATGTGGCATTTTGGTTTAGCAAGTTTGTTGAAAATGATTCACCTTACTAAAACAGTGTGTGTTTGATCTTGCTGCTCAGAGGATTACCATGAGGAGGGTAACTGTGGAGAAGAGCTCAGAGAGATGTTTATGTAAGTAACAAACATGTACACATGTACGAACAAAACTGATAGTGAAAGCACACATTAGCGCCTGTTCTTCTGCGCCCAAATATGAGTACCTCAAAAATTTAAAGTGCAAACAATTTGTGTAAGATAGAGAATGACACGGGAATGGAGAACTGCAGTAACCGCGGGGATGGGGAAGGGGACAGAGTTCGTGGGGATGGGATGGGGAGTCCGCCATTGGAAGTATCAGCGGCCATTTTAAACAGCGATCCGGCAGCGGGGGAGCATCAGCACCAGCAGCAGGCAGGATTAGGGATCTTTCCTGCCTGCCCCGAAGAATTGGTTACACAACCTGGGTGGATGAAGGAGGGGCAGATGAGAGAGCAGGGTCGTTGGACATGGGTGGCTGGAGGGGGGGCAGGGGAGAGTAGGGTCGCTGGACATGGGTGTTTGCAGGGGGGAAGGGGGAGAGGAGGGTCGCAGGACATGGGTGGCTGCAGGGGGGGCAGGGGAGAGGAGGGTCGCAGGACATGGGTGGCTGCAGGGGGGGCAGGGGAGAGGAGGGTCGTTGTTTGATGCGCCACTCCCTGCCACTTGCTCTGTGTGTTTCCCTACTCCTCCCCCTGCCTGGGAATCAGCTGTGAGTGACGTCAGCCTGGGTGGCTGGAGGGGGGGCAGGGGAGAGGAGGGTCACTGGACATGGGTGGCTGCAGGGGGGGGAGGAGGGTCACCAGACATGGGTGGCTGGAGGGAGGGGGTGAGGGGGGTCCTGAGACCAGAGAGGTGGGGGTGGAAGGGGGGCCTCAAACTATAAAGGGAGGGGGAGTGGCACACACTCACTCACTCTCTGTCTCTCACATACACTCTCTCTGACACACTCTCTGTCTATCACACTCTCCATCTCTCACACACACTCTCTCTCAAACATGCACTCCGAGGAAAACCTTGCTAGCGCCCGTTTCATTTCTGACAGAAATGGGCCTTTTTTACTAGTACTTTAATAAAAAGATTTAAATATAAAATCATAGGTATTCAAGGCTTCTGTAGATGAGGACAGAGCCCATAGGGGCCAGGGACAGAACCTGAGGGGACGGGGCGGGGTTGGACATAGGGCCTGTGGGGATGGGGCAGGGATGGGGACAGAACCTGCGGGGATGGGGTGGGGACGGAGACAGAACCCACGGGGACGGGGACAAAGTTTGTCCCCCTGTCATTCTCTAGTGCAAGACTCATATTTAGGTGTAGAAAGACTAGGTCCGATGTGTGCTGACACTTTCGTTTTTGATTTGGACATGCACACAAGGAGCTGTGCTTACCGCAAAACCTTGTGTATGTTTCCCACATATTCCCCTCACATTTGCCGCAGGTTTACCGCACATGAATTTTGCATGCAGTTAGTTATCTTCTTCCATGTCATGGTGTTACACTTCCAGTAGAAGCCACACGCTCAGACATTCGCATGTGGAAGTGGTAGAGACAAAAACAGCTGAATTTAAAAGAGCTTGAGACAAGTACATAGGATTTCTATGGGAATGATAGGGGGAGTTGATGGCATGGATGGACAGATTGGATAGGCCATATGGTCTATATCTGCCTTCGTTTTTCTATGTTACTGTGAGCCTTTCTGCATGGGCCCCAGAAAAAAAAAAGCAATTTTCAAGCTCATTTCTGCGGGTAAAAGAATGATTTGTTTCCAGCTATGGAACTTTTCAGATTTGCCCACCTGAGGGTTAAAGTCTGTGCGAAATGCCAGTAAACAAATGTTTTTACAAATGATCTCCACAGCCAAAATGTGTGCAATTCTGGTAACCACATCTCAAAAAAAAGATATAGCAGAATTAGAATAGCTACAAAGAAGGGTGACCAAAATGATTAAAGGGATGAAACAACTCTCCTGTGAGGAGAGGCTAAAGAGGTTAGGGACCTTCAGAGACAACTGAGGGGAATATGATAGAAGTGTAAAAAAAACAATCCTGAGTGGAATAGAATGGGTAAGCGTGTGAATCAATTGTGTACTCTTTCAAGACTAGGGAACATGCAATGAAGTTACATAGTAGCACATTTAAACAGGCGAAAGTACTTTTCACTCAGGTCATAGTTAAGATCTGGAACTCGTTGCTGGAGGGTGTGGTAAAAGCAGTTGGTGCGGTTTGGTTTTAAAAAAGATTCAGACAAATTCCCAGAGGCCAAGTCTATAAACCCTTACTCCAGGAAAGCCACTGCTTATCCCTGAGTGTCAGACGTGGAATCTTGTTACTTTTTGGGATGCTACTAAATATTTGTGACTTTAGCCATTGTCAGAAGCAGGATCCTGAGTTATGACTACAAGAGCCCTGCTTTTGCAATTTTAGCTCTATGACCTGTGGCTATGGCATGAATATCGACAATTTACAGTAGACCCCAGGGCTTACTGAAATGAGTCTGAGAGTGAGAAGGTATATGTGCGATCGGCACAAAAGTGCATGCCGTCTTTTTATACTACCAAAACACAGATAATGCCAGGACAATTCTTTCTTGTTGAGCCACTTTGGAATCTTATACAAGAGTTAATTAATTACAGTTCCTAAGAAGCTTCTGGCATTTTGCTTTATAGTCAGACCATTCATACTGCATATACAAAATGTGTATGACAAAGACCTACATTCCAGAATTAAAGATTGGGGGCACTTTTTTTTAGTAAGAAGTAGCCTGGACTAAGATCCTGAGTTCACCTAGTTTATCAAAGGTCAACCGCTTCCAGTTAATCCATTGCAACATGGTAAAAGACATGTCTTCCTAGGCACTCTGTGACCAATATTCAGACCGAGGGAATTAGGCAGGCTGCTTCCTGCGGTCGGCGCTGAACCCGAATATTCAATGCCGGGCCATTTCCGGTGACCGGTATTGAATAACCGGCTTATTTTTGTCCGGTTTCAACTTAACCGGCCAATTCAATATTCAGCACTGGCTGGTTAAGTTGAAATCTGCCAAAGATGGGCCTGCTATTCGAGCGTCCCAGTTTGGCCACCAAACGTAGTCATAGACACACTGATTATTCGTGCACAGCTGGTTATATCATACGATAGAGCCAGTTATCCTCTAAGTGCTGACTGGGAATAGTCAGCGGGAGATAACCAGTTATCTCCCGCTGAATATTGGCAGTGTCAAAGACTCAGAAGAAGTGAGCCCTTGGCAGTAGCCAGAACAGTTAGCGGCAGGCGAGTCACTCAGGCTAGGCACAGCACTAGGCAATGTACTAGGCAAGGCAGGCTCGGCCTGGAGACAGGCAAGGCTTGGCAGAAGACGAGGTAGACAGGATTTCAACTGAAGACAAGGCAGGCAGGGCTTGACAGACAGGGTTAAGCAGGACAAAGCAGACAAGGCAAAAACTAGATCCAGCCAAGTCCAAGCAGGATAAAGCAGGACTGGAGCAGGAGACAAGGTTGGTCTAGAGCTGGCAAGGCAGGAACTTGGAGACACGCAAGGCGTGAGCAAATCTAAAATCCAAACAAGGCAAGGCTTGAACTGAAGAGAAGACACAGCTTCTGGAGATCTGTTGTGAAAGCACTTCCTTAAGACATGTGCAACAGGAAGTTATGATCCCCCACAGGGATCCCTGCGTCACTGCTGTCTGCGCTATGAATCAGTCCCTCCTGTGAGCATGTGCACCCTAGGAGACTGGCACGGGGCGATGTTGCGCAGGAGCGGGATGTTACCAGAACACTGCAGAAGCTGGCCACCATGGGAAGAGGGTGAGTCAGGTGCAGGGCATGGCAAAGCCGTGTCAAATAGATAGCCGGTTAAGCACTATTTAACCAGTCAGGAAACCGTTCCTGGCCGGTTAAATAGCTCTTAATATCAGGCGGTTTGTCTTATAAGACAAAACAATTCATTCATTTTTATTTATATAGGGTTGGCAGTAGCACACTGAACAGCCTGGGGCAGTTTTCTAGTAAGAAGCAGCCTGGACTGAGATCCTAAGTTCACAGCGTTTACCAAGAAGGGCCAACCATTTCCAGTAAATCCACTGAGACATGTCTTCCTAGGCACTCTGCCAGAATTTGCCACACTGTGATTCATCCATTGATATGAGGATATAGGATTCATCTGTTTTCCTTATCTGATTTCCCAAGAAATGTTGTGACACCCCTGAGGCCAGGCCACATTTCCGTACAGTTTCTGTTTCAACATGCTTTATTGTATTTAACATCCGTCCCTCTATTATTGAAAGTAATTCTATAGCGTTAATGGTTATTATTTCATGTCAGATATAAATTTCTTTGTAATTTTACCAAATGGTGTTTGGATACTCCTCTCTCAGCACGTGTATAAAATCACTGATTTTATCAACCCGGGACCTCAATGCTTCCAAGCTTGGTTATTCTGCAAATATACATACACCCTTGGGTGTTTGCAATTGGCGGGTTGGCTGAGAAACCAATGTTTTTTCTCCGGCTTGAGTTTTTTACATTAGTTTGTTGTGCTCCCGTCGTAATTAAAAAAAGGACCAATGATAGGAATAAAGCTCCAGTTATAGCAGTGGCGCTCTTAGAAAAAGAAAAAGAGCATTTATTCTTTGCAGAATAGCCAAGCTTGGAAGGGTTGAGGTCCTGGGTTGATAAATCAGTGATTTATACACGTGCTGAGAGAGGAGTATCCAAACACCATTTGGTAAAATTACAGAGAAATTGATATACAACCAGTGGTCCCCAATAGATAGAGCTTGAGTAATGTCAGATATAAATAAATGATTTCATATAGGGGGAAAGTTTTCACTAAACTGCCCAGTGGCAAGATATGTGGGCACTTTTGCATCCATGTAGGACATTTTCAGAGAGACATTGCACATCCACCTTCTCTGTGAACACTCATACCCATGAATGTAGTTTGTCCCTGCTGTTTCTTATAGTGAAAATTCAGCTCGGTGCACAGCTGCCAGCTCTGTGGGTGCTGTGGATGCTTGTGCACCCCCAATATTGAGCAAACTCCTTAAATGTGTCCAAGGAGGGGTAATTTCCATTGGGTTTAGCACCTCGAATCATTTTGAAAAGTTGGTTTCTGTGGCTCTTGAGTCCAGTTTACTCCTCTAACCACACCTCCTCCACCTTCACCCTACTGTCCTATTTCTCTTTTTAATGTGATTATAAGTCTGCATATTGTGAAGTAGGTATGCACTTTCTAGTCACTACAGTTTTCACAGAGTTTTACATCCTGTTGAAACTCTATGTAGTATTTCTTCCATGACAAATCCCTTTCATTCAAACTGATGCTCATATTATTGGCTGGGGGAAGGGGTGGAAGGCTGTCTGAACTCCAGGGAGTGGGTCTTGGGGTCAGAGAAATAGGATTCATTGTCATTTGGAGTATCTTTCTTGTATGTGCCAATGTGAAACCAGATTTTTTTTTGGAGATCTACTCCTGATTATACCCATTTCGAAGTCAATCACTAATAAAGGCCCTTTTTGTTTGAACAGCCATTGGGACTGGACATTTGCTGTTTGGGAGTAATTGCCTGGTTTTAAAAGAAGTGAAGGAGCAAAACAAGAAAATCACAGAGGTTGGACATTGGACATGGAAGGCGCCACCGAAACCGGGACACCCCCGTGCATCCCACTGCGGCACCTCCCTGCTCCGGGGCTGCGGAGCCACTCAGACGGACCTTGACTCCCACCCGCACCCCGGACGAATGGTCTCACCGGGAACTACAGGGAGGGTGTCCCGAGCCCAGATCACCTAAAGAGAGCCCTGCAGACATCCTCACCAGACGGATCAATGCTGAGAGCGGATCCCTTCCAACCTTAGGACCTCAGCGCTACCACAAACCAGACGTCAGAGCCTACCCACAATCGCAGCACCGCCAGATTAACAACAGCACCCCTGCACACACTGTGCAATGTGGAAAGCACTGAGCGGCTGGCCGTCCGCGGCTGCAGGGTGAGGTAAAGGAGAGAAGCGCTGCACACGAGGCAATGAAGCCGAGAGAATAGAGGAGATGAACAGCCCAACAGTAACGAGGTGTGACACGGCGACCTGAGTAGCTCGCGGCAAGACACGCTGATCGCGACGGCAGCGGTGGAAACTACCCATACCCACATAGAGAGCAGCCAGAAGCCTTGCACCCTGGGGCATACCTCGAGGCAACGGATCATATTGGAATTTGGGAGAGAAGCTGCCTATATGTTTTGGGTTTCCAGAAGAGTTTCTGCTGATAGGATCACTGAAGTATGGACAAGAGCAATCACAGATAAATGGAACTAACTTCCAGCAGACTAAGCCCTATTCCCTGAAACGAAGACATTTATACAAAAGGGAACTGAGTAGAGTCATAGCTAAGATCTTTCTTGTTTGTACTTGTTATATGGTACTTGCTTTTTTCTGCAGTAGTTTTGTTAATCTGTTTCAGAGTTGCATCCCACTGCAGCTTCTGTATTATACCATTAAACCGATGAAAGTAAGCCCTTAGAGGTTATTTACAGTAAAAGTCTAAGACTTTCCCAGGGCAGTTGAGGCTTATTTTGTTTAAAGACTTAAAACGATACATAGCGTAACCAAATTGCCTCCTGCTAACAGTGGACTACCTAGGATCACTACCACTCTAATCGATTAGACTGCAGCCAATTACTGAAGCGGAATCCTGTCCACTCAAAACCGCAGCAAAGTAATGTTTGCTGACTCTAAGCTCTCTATACATCTCATAGTATCACACTGAGCTGTAGTAGGACTCACTGTCTTAATTGCTGACTTCTACGATTTCTATGCATCCTATAGCATTATACTGAACTGTAGGGGGACTCACTGTCTTGTATGTGGACTCTGCGCTTTCTATGCACCTTATAGCAGTACAATGAACTGTAGGGAACCTACTGTCTTGTTTGCTGACTTTACGCTTACTATGCATCTTATAGCATCATACTGAACTGTAGTAGACCTATTGTCTTGTATGCTGACTTTATGCTTTCAAGGCATATTATAGCATTATACCACACTGTAGTAGGACCTATACGATGTACTCGGACCTTTAAGTAATGCTAATGCAACAAAATGCACCACATAGAATCACAAACACTGATTGATTACATTCATCAATAATTACCCAAACCACTCTACTGCTTTGTAGTAATTACCTTTGCAACTGACTTCTACTGCACCATACTACACCACGCGGAATCGTCCTACTGATTACAATTCCGCAGCAACCACTACAGCTACACCATACTGTACTGTAGTAATTACCCATACCGCTGACTGACTCCATTAACTCCCACTGTACTTCACAATCATTACCAACATGAATATTAACAAGTTGCCTCTCTAATAATCTATTTCCTTCCCCTAATCTATCACACACTAACTACCACCCTCTCAAACAATAACTACCCACGGAACGTAAACCCTGCAGACAAACCCAAACACAATATATCTGTCAAAAAAAATAACAGTCAATTAAAAGGAAAACCCACAACTCAAGGACACAACCAACAAAAAGGGAAAAAAGGACACAGCAAAACCAGATACCAAGAAGATAGACAAATAATAAAAATTAACACATCTTCATCCCCTAACGAAGCCTACCAAACAATCCAACTGGGTTATATAAATGCCAGATTGGTAGTTAACAAAACGACAATAACAGACTGGATCACAACAGACAACCTCGATCTTTTACTCATAAGTGAAACCTGGATTCATGACCTTAAAAACCCCATAATTCTAGATTTATGCCCTCCAGGGTACAAAATTAACCACTGGACAAGGAACGGAAAAAGAGGAGGAGGAGGCATAGCCATAATCTATAAAACCCAATTTAACGTCACAACTATAGCCGAATCCATACTCCCCCAACTTGAAATTGCCACAGTCAGAATCAATCATCCAACCTTGCCTGACCACCTAAACATAATCCTGATTTATAGGCCGCCAGGCAACTGGCAGGACTGCCAATCACACTTTATGGAGTTTATATCAAATACATGTGTCTCTATAGCCAACCTTCTTATAGCAGGGGACATCAACCTTCACCTTGAAGATACCAACTTAATAAACGTCCGTGAATGTAAGGATTTCTTCCAACTTTGGGATCTCTATTGGCCAAATATGCAGTCCACCCATATTAAAGGACACATGCTAGACATCATTACATACAAACTCTCCTTTGACCTAAATCTGGTATTTACAGATACAAAATGGACGGCTATACCATGGTCCGACCACTACAAAGCAAACCTCTCCCTTCAATGGCGAATAAAAGAGATACACCATAACAAGAACGAATAACGAATAACGTATACCACAAGAGGCAAACTAGACCCATCAATATTTTGGCAACTATTCTATAATAATGAATGGACAGAACCAACAGATTCATACCAATTTCTTCAAAAATGGGACAACAGATGTAGAATCATACTAGACAACATAGCTCCACTTCAATCCAGAACCTTGCAGAGAAAGAACTCTATACCATGGTTTAATGAAGAATTTAAAAAACTAAAACACAGTTAGAAGGCTAGAATGCGCAAGGAATAAAAAGAGAGACGACTCCGCACACAACGCCTGGAAGCAACTACAAAGAAATACAAATACACCATCAGACAACTAAAAGATCATATTACAAAACCGAAATTGACCAGACTACAAGGACACACACAAACTTTTCCAACTCGTGAATAAATTACTAAATACCACACCGGTTACTTCCAACAGCACAGACATCCCATCAGCAGACAATCTCACAAAACATTTCAAAGAGAAATTGTAAAGTTACGACTCACGATACCAGTCAATTCCATGGACCACGTAACACTCCTTGACACTACCCAATCCCAGGGGAATATCCAGCTGATCGGACATGGAATCACTTCGACACACTCTCGGTGGATAGCATCTCCCAACCGCTTGAAAGATACGCTAAGTCTCACTGCAAACTAGACATATGCCCAAATAACCTCATAAAATCCGCTCCTTCCCAATTCAAAACAGACCTCACGAGGCATCTGAACTATTTGTTACAAAATGGACTCTTCCAAAAAACAAAGGAAATATCTTACTTACTCCTTACCCCAAAGACACAAAGAAAAGCACGAGTGATGTAACCAACTATCGCCCAGTAGCATCTATCCCACTGATAACCAAACTAATGGAAGGCATAGTGACCAAGCAAACTCACCAACTACTTAAATAAATTTTCTATACTGCACGAATCGCAATCAGGATTTCGATCAACCACAGTACCGAAACAGTACTAGTCACTCTCCTAAATAAATTCAAACAAACAATCGCAACTGGTACAACATACTTCTCTTACAATTGACATGTCAAGTACTTTCGACATGGTTAACCATGGAATATACTACACATCCTTGAATACTTCGGAATTGGAGGTAACGTCCTCAAGTGGTTCAAAGGCTCCTGACCACAAGATCATACCAAGTAACAGTTAACTCAACTACATCAACCCCATGGATACCTGAATGTGGAGTCCCTCAAGGATCTCCCCTCTCGGCCAACCCTCTTCAATCTAATGATGACACATTAGCCAAGTTACTATCCAATCAGAACCTTAATCCATACATATATGCAGATGACGTCACAATTTATATCCCGTTCAAATATGATATAAAAGAAATCACTAACGACATCAACCAAAGCTTCCTAATCATGTACTCCTGGGCAGATGCATTTCAGCTGAAACTTAATGCAGAAAAAACACAATGCCTCATACTTACTTACAATATAATACAAACAAATTCACCCACTATAACCACACCAAACTTCTCCCTCTCCATTGCAGAAGCTCTGAAAATTCTTGGAGTTACCATTGATCGCAATCTCACACTGGGAAAATCAAGTGAAGAATACAACCAAGAAGATGTTCCAGTCAATGTGGAAAATTTAAGAGTAAAACCTTTCTTCCCAAGGGCTATTTTCCGTAACCTGGTGCAGTCACTGGTGCTGAGCCACCTAGACTACTGCAATGCACTCTATGCTGGCTGTAAAGAGTATATTCTCAAAAAACTTCAAACAGCCCAGAACACAGCAACCAGACTCATATTTGGAAAAACAAAAAACGAAAGTGTGAAACCCCTAAAAGAAAAACTATACTGGCTCCCAGTGAAAGAATGAATCATGTTCAAGGTCTGCACTCTAGTTCATAAAATCATTCACGGAGAGGCCCCGGCCTACATGATAGACCTTGTTGACCTACCATCCAGGAATGCTAAAAGATCGGCCCACACATTCCTTAATCTACACTTCCCTAACTGCAAAGGACTAAAATACAGACTAACACACACATCCAGCTTTTCATACATGTGCACACAACTGTGGAATGCATTACCACTTAGCCTAAAAACAAATTATGAAGCAATCAATTTCTGTAAATCTCTGAAGACCTATCTATTCAACAAGGCATACCACAAAGAGTAATAACTTAATGACAACATAATACCACTTCAATTACACTCCTAAAACTCTCTCGCTATACCCTATGCCTAATTCTATGTTGTTTTCCAAGTACTCCATGCAACTCTAATGTATCACTTACTCCAAAATGGAGAATGCCATAATGGAATTTTATAAGCTACATCTATATTGTCATCCATGTATTCATGTGACACCAATTGTTTGTCTACTCCAGAATGGCGAATGCCATGACGGAATATTGTAAGCCACATTGAGCCTGCAAATAGGTGGGAAAATGTGGGATACAAATACAACAAATAAATAAATACAATAAATCTTTCCCTCCACCCAACATAGCCCCAGATATCATTACAGATGATAACACAAGGATATAGAGGGATGTTAAGATTTGGGAGTTAGGCAGGATTCTTTAGGATGAAACACTCTTTAGTCATGAACACAATTGTACTTTGAGTCCTCTCTACTAAAGGATCATAGGGTGTGTAAACATGTGACTGGAATGCAGAGTTGTAGATACAGAAGCATTTGTGTCCTTGCATAAATGACACATTTGATTTTGTGTCTTAGCTCTAGGAGTAAAATATTGGTTTGCTTCCCTAATAGAGTAACAAACTATGACTTCCTATGCCAACCCTTGAATAAGAGATGGTAAATGTAGTGATATCCCCCATGGGATAATAGAAAGCAAAAGTATAGGAATAATTTTGCGGTGTCAGCAGATGGAAGCACCACAAGCATACAAAAGGGATTAATGTGTTAAGGGGTATCTGCTTCCTTCTTTACTTGAGGACCAAGAAGGAGAAGGGAGGTGGCCATCAGGTGTGTGTCCTTGCTGCTGCTAGGAAGGAGTGGAAGGGAAATAGAACTAGAAGTTTGTAGGTGAGATTCTCCTATAGGAGAATATTGACCAGGCAGTGATAAGAGGATTTTCTTAACAGGAGGTAAGGTGGAAGAGAAGGGATTTGGATTAGCTCATGCTTGTTTCATTGTAGTCCAAGGCAAGTTATATTCAGGTACAAGAGGTATTTTCTTGTCCCTGTAGGGGACACTCTGAGGGTGTACCTGAGGCAATGGAGAGTTAAGTGTCTTGCCCAACATCACAAGGATCCAAGGAGCCACAGTGGGATTTGAACTGGGCTTTTGTGGTTCTCAGTCTACTGCTCTAACCAGTAGGCAACTCCTTCTCCTCTGTTTAAAGACTGCTGCTTTTGCTTCTTAAGATGACTGAAGAGTCACAAACCATTTAAAAAGGAGCTGAAAACTTTATTATTTCAATTTTATGGAGCAAATTGAATTATAGGGGTTGAAATGTGATCAGAGATTTTTAATACTAGTATACTGAAGAGTTATTTGTTATTTCTGTGATTTTAACTTATGTTAATGGAGCTTTGATGATGATTACTTTTTTGTTATTTATTATGGTGCTCATTTAAGAAAGAGAAAAATGTCTGAAAAGCATCATAAAGCAGCAGGTGATTTTTGAAAGAAAAAAATAGACATTTTTCTCGTTCGAAAATCGCTCTATTCATCACTAGATTTTTAGACATTTTCCATAAAACGTCTCAAATTGGACTTAGATGTCATATCAAAAATGCTCTCAAGTGTATTACAGTTTAATTATGTATGAGTTATTGTGTTCTACCTAGAATTTTAAAGATAGTGCAGATTATAAATGCTTGAAATAAATAAATAAGATTGTTGCATAAGAAGAGAATTTAGGATTGGAGAGATAAAGGAACTTCAACCTGCTTTCTGAGATTATGATCTAGCAGTCTGCTGGATTCCCCTGAGGAAAAGAGAGAACCCTTGGGAAGATCATGGACCTTGTAGTCTATTTCATGCACATCTGTATGAATCCTTTCTAAGGATAACTACAGATAGGAATGTGGTTGCTGATGTTTAAGGTTGTAAATAGTTATATTTTGGACACATATTGAAGAAATGGTCTGGAAGATGTAATTACCCACTGGAAACTTCAAGTAAAGCTGTAATTTTCTTTGGCAACCGTAAAGCATTTGTGCTGCCTGGCTGTTGAATTTGGGGAAAGCAGAGATACTGGGAGGCTCAACATGGAATTTTGACCCTCAGTGGAAGTAGCCCTGCATGAAAGTATTTATTTGTATGGCCTGGATAGTTGGGGGTAGGGGGGGGGGCAGGAAGAAAAAGCTACTAGCATTTACTTTCAACCAAATCTGGAAGGTAGTTAAGAGGAAACTTTGTTGTCATATGTGACAAACCATTCACCTTTACATATACAGTTTATTACTACCTCTATACATCTCAAATATTATGTGCTCATGGCCAGGTCACCATAAATGAATTAAGTAGTACATTAAAATCAAATCAGAGAAAATAATGTTTTTTCACTCTGCATAGTTAAGCTCTGGAACTTGTTGCCAGAGGATGTGATAAAAGCAGTTAGCATAGCTGGGTTTAAAAAAAGGGTACGGACAGACTTGTGGAAAGCCACTGCTTATCCCTAGAGTTGGTGGATGGACTCTTGCTACCCTTTGGAATTCTGCCAGGTACTTGTGACCTGGATTGGCCACTGCTAGAAAGAGGATACTGGACCTGATGGACCTTTGATCTGACCCAGTATGGTAATTCCTTTATTCTTATTTGATCAATTCCTTCCACTATGCTGCTCCATTATATTGCTCTATGAGTTCTGCAGTAAACGATGGAGGCAAAACTTTAGTTTTCAGAAGAAGAACTTCAGTTTTGAGCTGCTCTTGTACTTTCACCCATATCTTTGTTTAGTAGGCTTGGAGGGTAATTGTCCTGCCTCCCCTGTCTCTGCTTTCATAAATGAAACCTTTACTTTAGAGGATGGATAGCCAGGCCTAGCAAGTGAGGCTTCATGTACCTGAGCCGAACTATCTCTAGGATGGAGTGGGCTGTGCAAAATCATGTAATCCAGTTTTATTGTTAGTTCATTTTTATTCCATTACAGGGTAATTTTATGATAGGGTGCCTAAGTTAATTGGGCAAGAAGGCACATATTTTTAGCCTATATAAAGACATAGAGGCCTGTATGCTCTTTATAAAGCACAAGCACAAATCCTGCAAAAAGCATGCCTACATTGAAGGTGTTAGGACACATATACGCATATAAATCACAGTTCTGCCTACACTCTGTTCAAACTGCCCTTCCCCCAGTTACCTTCTCCACAACTATGTGCCTGCTTGCACCATGTGTACTTCTGGTGTGGTCTAATTTTATAAACAGGATTCCAATAAGTAATTCTTTCCCTGAAGCAGCTATGGTAGCGAAACAGCGCTATGTCAGATTGAAGCTCAGTTTGTGGACAGAAGTGCAACATTTAAAGCTCCAACCATGAGAGGCCGCTTGACATTAGATTCCCGATTGAGATAGATGGCCTCAGTCAGTGAAAGTGTGTTTGGTGTGGAAATGCAGATTAGGAATGAGATGAAACTATTGGGGGTGGTATTGGATGAACATCTTACTATGGAATCTCAGATTGCCCGTGTTAGTAGGATATCATTTGCTCAATTACGTTTGTTATATTGGCTGAAACCAATGCTGCCTTTTTCTGATTTTCACAATGTTGTGCAAAGTATGGTGATACTGAGGATAGATTATTGTAATTCTTTGTACTTGGGGGTGCTAGTTGCAAAAATTAAAGCACCTCATATGGTGCAGAATGCTGTACTGAGGGTCCTTATGGGGGTCTCAGGATATGAGCATATCACTCCTGCTTTGAAGCATCTGTGTGCACTGGCTGCCTGTGCAATATAGGATTTTTTTGTTGTTACATTTGTACCCCATGCTTTTCCACTCATGGCAGGCTCAATGTGGCTTACATATTGTATACAGGTACTTATTTGTACCTGGGGTAATGAAGGGTTAAGTGACTTGCCCAGAGTCACAAGGAGCTGCCTGTACCTGAAGTGAGAATTGAACTCAGTTCCTCAGGACCAAAGTCCACCACCCTAACCACCAGGCCACTCCTCCATTCCATTTTAAGATCTTGTGTTTTCTCCATCAGGTTGTGTATGGTAAGATTGCATGGTATTTTCGGTCTGCAAGGGGGTTGAGATCTCATTTTACAATAAAACTGGCAACTGACTCATTGATAAGCACCCACTATGCTTGTACACAGGTAGCAGCCTTTTGGTTGCAGGTCCTGGATTGTGAAATGCCCTGCCTAGCTATTTACACTACTGTACTAATGCAGGACATTTTAAGAAGTTGCTGAAGACTCACTTATTTGTTCAGGCCTTTTAATATCTTGTGGTGAGACTTTTTAAAGTTCTGGTTGCTTGGGAACAGTGGGTATTGTCATTGTTTGTACTATATGTGAATTTGTGCATGTTATATTATTATTACTCGCTTAGGTTTAGGCGAGATATACATTTATAAATACATTGCCAGGTTTAAGATCCAGAAATAAATGGGACTTTTGCATTCTTATAATGTTTATAGTTTTGAGGAGTTAAATAGTGGTATCTACTGATACCAGGTGGAGAGTGACCCCATATTCTTGGATGCAAGGTGCATTGTTATGTTTATTTAATACTAGTGAAAAGGCCCGTTTCTGTTTTAAAGCAAGCGGGCGCTAGCAATGTCTTTTTTTTGTTTTTTTGTTTGTTTGTAACCATACAGTTGTTATAAAAGTGTTATCATGAGATGGAATAATTATTTATTTTGTAAATGATGTGTTGCCGTGTTGTACCACCATGTGCAGCAACTGTCTTGCCATGTGCATTAAGTGTTTGGGGGGGGGGGGGGGGTTGTTATTTTTTAATTCACTGAACTATTTTGTGATTCTGTTTCTGCATTAATCCCTGTTCACTAAGTATAGTGTTTTGTTTTGCTTTTTTTGTAGCATGTTAACATTATGCTATGTGTTACTGTTTGTGTTCTTTCACAAATGGAATGGGTTCCAGGTTTATTTTTGTTCGTAGTGAGACAGAGTGTATGTGTGTGTGAGAGTGTGAGTGTGAGTGTGACAGAGAGACAGAGTACTCCCCCTCCCTCCTGCGTGATTGGCAATGTAAGGTTCCTTTGCAGGTCAGAGTATGCTTGTGTGTGTCTTTCCATGACCCCCTCCTTCAGTCCGAGGTGCAGGGCCCCCTTGCCCTTGTGTTTTGATTTTCAGTTCCCTTTTTTTTTCTCTAAAAACTGTGTATGTGAGTGTGAAAGAGAGAGAGAGTGTGTCTGTGTGCCAGAGTATGTGTCTGTGCCTGCATGACCCCCTCCTCCTGTCCGAGGTGCAGGTTCCCCCCCCCCCCTTTCAGTTCCAAGTTCCTGGCCCCACCCCCTGCTGTGTGAGTGGCAATGTAAGGTTGTTTTGCACGAATTCCCCCCCCCCCTTTCCAAGTGAATTGCTCTGTTCTGTCTTTGTTGGTTCGTGAGGGCGTTCTGACAGCGCTGCAGGTTCTGTTGTGTGGTTTGTGAGGCAGGTTTGTGAGGGCGTCCGTCCGTCTTGTCAGCTGGGGTTTTTTTTGGAGGGCGGTAGGTTCGGGAGGGCTGTTCGTGATGGCGGGAGTACGTCAGCTGTTTGGTTTGTTTTTGGAGGATGGCAGGTTCGGGAGAGCGTCAGACTGGTCAGCTGTTTGTTTGTTGTTGTTTTTTTAGGACGGCAGGTTCGGGAGGGTGGTTCGCGAGGGCGGCAGGTTCGGAGACGACATTCTCATCAGCTGTTGGGTTGTTTGAGAGCGGTTGGTGTGCGTGGCAGGTTCGGGAGGTCGGCAGCCAGTCTCGAGCCTTTTTTTTTTCTTTTTGCGCGTGCCACTTCATGGGATTCGATTTGCTGTGTGGGATTCATGACGTCAGTGTGATCTACCGCGCCTGGCAGACCACCTCCGAGGGACCCATGGTCCCAGGCAGCCTCAGAACGTTGGAGGTGAGAATTATTATATAGGATAAGTGTTTTATTACACCTGAATAATTTTGAATTTTAGCATTGAATGAAGCGCTTCTATAGTGGAACTTATATATGTAAAAACTATACATGCAAAAATAAGGACCGATGAGGATTTGGAATGTGGTGTACAAGTGCTCTGCCTCATGCAAAAATAGTACCCACCTATTTTCTGATGGTCCACAAAAATGTTTAAGATAGAATCATAAGGAACCTTTTTTGATAATATTACTTTTAGAGTGGGTTACCTCGCATTTAGCACTAAGACCACGTAATTGTATTCAACTAATTTTTAAGAGTCATTTTATGTCTATAAATCAGTATCTTACACGCAAAAAAGTTTATAATATATCCTTATGGGAGGGCAAATTTCAGTAGGTCAGCAGAGTTTGCAGGTATGCAGTACTGCAAGCAGATTTTGAATGCAGAACACCCAGCAGAGTTTCTCTTTCAAAATTCACCTGGTCACCATTGCAGTGGGGATGAAATGAGGATGGAGCAACATTAAATCCTCACGCACACATCTGACCGCCTGCCCCTATACGGCCCATTTTCATTGTGAGAGGCATCTTGTGGATAAATCCCTTTGAAAATTTCACCCACAAAAAGCACTATTATAACTTATGCACCAGATATGCGCGTTAAGTTACACCCATTTTCAAAGGGAAAGTGTTCACATATTCTGCTTCTGAAAATTAGTCCATGGAATATACCTGCACACATTTACATCTGCTATTTAGTATGGGCAACTTTCCAGCTTACTTTACATGCATATGTGCATATTTTATGAAGTCTGTGCACTGAAGAGGACAGTACAAATAAAAAAGTAGCACATATGAATTTATCTTCTTGGGCAGACTGGATGGACCATGCAGGTCTTTTTCTGCCGTCATCTACTATGTTTACTATGTTTATGAAGTAGGTACATACAGAAATGCTGACTCCACCCCTAGGATTGTCTCTGCTCAGTTCAGGTGAAAATGTGCATACAGACGGTATTTACATATGTGTATATGCATATCAGGAGGGTGATATTATAAAAACATTTTTCAACACATAAAACATTGTTTTACCCCAAGAAAATATCTTTATAGTTACCCCAGTGGAGGGTAATTCTATAACAGAGTATCCATATTTATACACCCGGAGGATAGCTACGTGGCATCTATTCTATAAAGGAAAGTAGGTGCCTGGTTTCCTTTATATAATGTTAGCATAACAGGTCAGATGTGCACATAGAATTTAGGTACGCCCACTTACACTAGCCACAGAACCACTGTTGCCTCTAAGCTGAGTGGGTGTCCTCCAACTGCATTGCTACCATTAGGGGGTGGTGTTTCAATATTGTGTTTTCAATCTCTAAGGATAGGCAGGTTTCCTGGAGTCCTCCAGAACGTGCTTAGCCCTCACTATTGAAAATGTGATAGTGAAACAGCACCCCCCCCCCCCCCCCCCACACTGGCAGGACTTTGGGGGAAGGACTTCTGCTGAGCTTAGAGGGAATAGTGCACAGAACACAAATGCCGAAGATATGCACACAACTTATAGTAGTCTATAAATCATATGAATGTGTGAGTCCCACCTAGGCCCCACCCAGATTCCACCCATGTGTACACCTACCTGTAAAATATGTGATTTATAACATGTCAGTATTTGCATAATAGCTCTTAGCTGGAATTTTGGCATGTATGCATGTATGTGCACACATCTATACATATATATGCCTGGCTTACCTTTTTGTGGATGATACCAAATCTGTAGTAGGGTAGACACCTCTGATGGTGTGGATAACATGAAAAGGGATTTCCTGAAACTTGAAGAATAGTTCATAAACTGGCAGATAAAATTTAATGCTAAAAATACAGGGTCATGCATTTGGACCGCAAAAACCATGGGACCCTCCCATGACCCTCTCATTTTTGCACCCCCTTTTTTCACTCACTTGTAAAATTTAGGCAGATCCTGTGCCTAAATTTATGCACATAAATTCCAATTAAATCTAATTAGTGCCAGTAATTGCTTGTTAAAAAGCTAATTATTTATGCTGATTATCTTATTCATCAAAATTGCACATGTGCACAATTTTTGGTGACTTTTATAAAGTAGGAGGCATGAACCTTGCTACTATTTGGGATTCTGCCAGATACTTGTGAACTGAATTGGCTGGAAGCAGGATACTGGGCTAGATGGATCATTGATCTGACCCAGTATGGCTAATCTTTCTCTAATTGTAATCATCTTGGGTCCTTTATTCACCCCTGTTCTGATTTTATTTAGGGAGGAGTACCTTAATGGTTAGTGCAGTGGGCTAAGATCCTGAGGATTCTCACTGCAGTGCCGTAGCGAGGGCGGCTGACACCCAGGGCGGATCGCCACTGCGCACCCCCCCCCCCCCGGGTGCAGCATGGCGCCCCCCCTCCGGCGCGCCCCCCTTCCCGGAGCACGATCTTACCTAGTTTAGAAGCGAGGGGCGGGTGGGAGGACCGATCCGCCCCCGTCCACGTCGCTGAGAGCTGCGTCGGCTCCATTGGTTCCTTGCTCTCTCTGCCCCGGAACAGGAAGTAACCTGTTCCGGGGCAGAGGGAGCAAGGAACCAACGGAGACGACACCCCCCCAGTGGCGTGCACCCGGGGCAGACCGCCCCACCACCCCCCCTTCCTATGCCACTGTCTCACTGTGGCTCTTTCTGACCCTGGGCAAGTCAGTTAACCCAGTATTGCCCCAGGTACCAAAAAATATAGATTTTGAGCCCACTAAGGACAGAGAAAGTACCTGGCGGTACCTGTTAATAGTAGGGCTGCATTTTTGTGAAATCTTTAAGGCTGTTTATAGCCAGCATGCTGTTTTAGATTCTTTAATTTGTCATTTTAAAGTTTATATTTTGTGTTTCTTAACTTTTCATTACTTTTTATTCTTTAATTATTTTAGGGCTGTAGCTTGTTTAAAATTTGCAATCACGATTAATCATGTGATTAATTGCACAATTAAAGGTATGTTGTTTATTTATTTTTGTTCCCACTGCAGCTCTATGTGACTCTGGGCAATGGAGAGTTAACCCTGGGATTCTATATAGCGCGACTGAAATTGCGAGTGCAAATCTGGTTGTATTCTGGATTTGCATGCGCAATTTAATTATTTAACAAACCAATCAGCACTGATAATCGCACTTAACAAGCAATCATTAACACTAATTGGCATGAATTCGAATTTACGCACACAAACCGCTAGGGATATTCTGTAAAGTGGTGCACGTAAATTCTAATGCATGCTGCCAAAAAGGGAATGTGGAATGGGCAGGCTATGGGCATTCTGAAAAATGACATGCAAGGTTATAGAAAACACCTGCTCTGTGCCTAATTTAAGCACTGGTATTTACACCAAGTTTGGGGTTTTTTGGCGTAAATGGACACGCCTAGAGTTAGGTGCAGGCATAGCCACTAGACATATTCTATAAACCCGCTCGGCGTATTCTATAGACTGTGCCTAAATCTAGGCGTGACTTACAGAATATGCCTAAGTGCAAATATTTTCAGCGCCGATTTTTCAGGCGCCATATATAGAATCTAGTCCTAAATGACTTGCCCAGTGTCACAAGGAGCAGCAGTGGGAACAAAAGTAAATAAACAACATACCTTTAATCACACGATCAATCGCGATTAAAATTTTAATCGAAAGCAGCCCTAGTTAATAGCATAGATGCAGAGAAAGAATTGCATTCTACATATTATTAATTCAACTTTCTTCAAGCCAATAGATTCTCCTAGGCCACGTTTATTCTTCTGTCCTAGAGATAGGATGGGAGATTCTCCCAGACATGCACACTTTTCTATCCTGACCTGAGGGAGGGGTTTTAGCTCCAGAAAGCTAGTCAAAAATGTATGAAGTTAGTGCAATAAAAAGGTATTACTTTATGTTTTCTTTTTATTTTATTTATTAACCTTTATTTCTGAACTCATAAAGGCTGGAACAAGGATTTCTGCCTCCTGCAAGGCACCGTGTGTATCCTGTCAGGATCTCCCTTTAAGCCTTCACAAATTGCAATTATTTGTTTGATCACATACACCTCAGCTTACTAGAATGGTATCTGCAGATTGCATGGGCTGCTGGAAAGGGCCCTTGCTAGCATTTGCAAATTCCCAAGGCTTTGAACAGAAGTGTACGGAGCATGTTCTCTTGCTGCATTCCTATATCTCCAGCCCCAGATCCTGGGAAAGTTTTGCAAAGCTGGCCTCACATGCCCTGGGCCGGCTAAAGGAGCAAGGCACAGGTCCCAAAGACTGTGGTGTTTGTACTCTACCCTTAGTCTGAAGTTTTATGTAAGAGCAGTAGTGCTCTGCAAAGTTGTGCGGTAATCCTTCATGAGGAACTGGAAGTATTTGCTTAGACTCATGCCTGCTAACACAACTGAGCACTCATGCTCTTCCAGCTGGAACATACCGAGCTGATGATGACACATCAGGAACACACATGCTGTGAGCCAGCCTTACCAAGGAAACAGGAATCAAAGCTGCCAAAAGAACAACATTCCAGAAACTCAGAAAGTGAAATCTGTCAACAAGCTGCTATGCTCTCACCAGAATCTGTGCAAGTCCTTTTCACAGAACAGCCCTAGGTTGTGTTTGTAAGCAAGATCTGGACTCCCTTCGTTTTGACAGAAGGAAATTTATTCAGATTCAGGAAACTGCAGGCATGACAATTTGTACTTGTGCTTCCTAAATAACATATAAAGGTGAAAAAATGAAATGGGAAAATACATTTCTATGTATCTCTCTCTTGATTTGGGAGAGGAGGGACTCAGACTTAGGTAGAGACTAGGTTTGGGTGGGAGACCATAGAAAGCACTCTAAGGTTGGCTGGCTATTGGAAGAATAATCCAAATCATAGTTACCTGATGCTGGGGTCTACCTTAGGAGTCAGCACTCAAGGAAAAGATCTAGGTGTCTTTGTAGACAATACGCTGAAATCTTCTGCCCAGTGTGCGGCAGCGGTCAAAAAAGCAAACAGGATGCTAGGAATTATTAGGAAAGGGATGCAAAATAAGACCAAGAATATTATAATGCCTCTGTGTCGCTCCATGGTGCAACCTCACCATGAGTATTGCTTTCATTTCTGGTCACCATATCTCAAAAAAATATAGAGGAATTACAAAAGGTTCAAAGAAGAATGACCAAAATGATAAAGGGGATGAAACCCCGCCCATATGAGGAAGGACTAAAGAGATCAGGCCTCTTCCGCTTGGAAAAGAGACAGCTGAAAGAGGATATGATTGAGGTCTACAAAATCCTGAGTGGAGTAGAACGGGTAAAAGTGAATCAAAAAGTACAAAGACCAGGGGTCACTCAATGGAAATACTTTTAAAACAAATAGGAGGAAATATTTTTTCACTCAAAGAATAGTTAAGCTCTGGAACTCATTGCAGGAGGATGTGGTAACAGCGGTTAGCATATCTGGGTTTAAAAAAGGTTTGGACAAGTTCCTGGTGGAAAAGTCCATAGTCTGTTATTGAGATGGACATGGGGGAGCCACTGCTTTCCCCGGGATTGGAAACATGGAATGTTGCCACTAATTTGGTTTCTGCTAGGTACTTGTGACCTGGATTGGCCACTACTGGAAGCAGGATACTGGGCTAGATGGACCATTGGACTGACCCAGTATGGCTTTATGAAGTGTAAGTGGGAACTTTGGGTAGGTTGTAAGGTCCCAAGGATTACTTAGGATGGAAGGGTGGTGACTTGAGGATTAGAATGGGTTATAGTGTGGATTAAGAAATTGAGCAGGGATTAAGAGGGCAATGGTGACGAGTAAACTGGGTGAAGACCAGTGCATTTTGTCTAGCAAAAAAGGTGCCGGTACTCAAATGCCAGGCCACCCTTCAAGGGTGGAGTGATCATTGAGGGACTCACCCCACAATAGCCAGGACCCCTGCAACCAGTCATAGAATCTATGACAAGGCAGAATTTGTATGTAGAACCTGAGCTCTTTCATTAAAATACGAGAACCATGGGTCAAGTTTAGCAGACAGTGGAAAAGGTGCCGGTACTCAGTACCCCCAAGTACCCCCTCAAAAAAAAGCCCTGGTGAAGACTATGAGTAGGAGTATGAGATTGACTGCAGAAATATGGGGAGAGGAGATCGTTTGAACCACCTGGACAGTTTGAGAGGAAATTGTAATGGACATAAAGTAATGAAGAAAGTGAGAGATGAAGGAAGGGGTCAGGTCTTTGAAGGAGAGAGAGAGAGAGAAAGAGAGAGAGAGAAAGGGTAGAAAAAGGAGAATGGAAACCTGAATAAGGGGTAAGACATAAGAAAATTACTGGTGGTGGAGAGGAGATGAATGGCAGGGACGGAGCTGGGGTTGGTGAGGGGGTGAAAGGTAGCAGGTAGATGAGGTTGAGGAGAGAATGAATATAGAGGGTGAACTAGGAAGTTGGTGAAAGACAGGGGAATAGGAGGATAAGGGAAAAATGAGACAGTGGTGGGGAATGGGAGGATTAGAGAAATAAGAACAGGGAATTAAAATGTGGTAACTGAAAGATAAAAATTTGAGAGGAGAGGGAATTAAATATATATATAGGTATACAAAAAGTCAAATGAGAGAAATGGAGAAAAAAGATGAATCAAAAGAATCAATGTCAGATGTAGGAGGGGAAGGGAAGAAAACAGAGACTGAAGAAAGAGAAAGTAGAAATGAAATCCTGAAAAATTATTTAGAAGAAAACCACTGAGAGAAAGTTGTAAAGAGAGACCAGGACTTACCCAACTTTAAAAAATTAAATGATTAGACAAAAATCAGGCAACAAAGAGAAAAAAACAATTGTCAGCTGTTAGAATATTCTTTGCATTTTATTGAGTATGGAGGAAATACATTTCTGTTTCTTCAGTGTTCCACTGCTCACAGTTTGGCTTCTTGGGTTTTCTGTTTCACTTTTGTCTGCATGTTTGTTTCTTGTAGTCTCTTATTCTTCTTATTCTTTATAAAATGATTGCCCAGTGACGTAGCCAAGGGTGGGCCTGGGTGGGCCCAGACCCACCCACTTTGGGCTCAGGCCCACCCAGTACTAACACACTTATGATGTGACTGACAGGGATTCCCAAACTCCACTAGCTGAAAACTCCCAAAAACTGTCTCTCCTGCATACCTTGTAAATAGCAGATCTTCGTCTGTAGCAAGCACTGGCCCCACAGCCTTCCCTCTGACGTATTCCCACCTATGTAGAAACAGAAAGTTGCATCAGTGGGAAGGCTGTGGGGCCAACATGAGCAGTGTGTATTAATTGCTGCTCGCTGCCAGTGAAAATCTGCTATTTACAAGGTATGTGTGAGAGAGGGGATTTTTGAGAGACCATCCTGCTTATTTTTGAAAGAGAAAAACGCAACACGTGCCTCTTTCTCCTCCCTCCCTCCCTCCCTTCATTCGAGCACCTTTGCTGGCAGCCAATAAATGGACTGCCACCACTCCCAATGTCTTGCTCTGAGCAGCATGCTGGAACTTCTCTCACATGCTCAAGAAGTCCCAGCCTGCTGCCCAGAGCTGGAAACAAGGAGCGGGGAGCAGCAGTAGTCTATTTACTTGGCTGACGGGGCTCAGCATCCCCACCAGCAAAATAAAAGATAATTCAGCAGGGGACCCAAGCCCACATTTTGGGAGCCAGTTGTTAAAGTAGCCATGGAGGGCCCTACTTTAACAACCGGCTCCCAAAATTCTTAAAAACTTAACAACCAGCTCTTGCAAGCCTGTGAGAGCCTGCTCCAGCACACCACTGTGTGTTAGCCACGTTAGAGAACTTAGTTCTTACCTTGAATGTGGCTGAAAGAGGGCATTGTACAGCATTCTGCCAGCTCTGACCTACTGCTAATCTCAGTACCAGGGAGACTCGTTGCCAGTGGGGCACAACCTCTGATCTACAGTTAACTGTGAGTAAACGCGGTTATTCCAATAAAGGACGTTTTCGGAGAGATTAGTCTTCAGGTGTCAACTGGTGTGCCAAGGTTATACAGCAGCAACAAGTCCTAGAGGCCTGCGTGTATGCAGGTCCCTAGAGCACTTTTAGTGGGTACCGCAGTGCACTTCAGCCAGTTGGCCCCAGGCCCCCCCCCCCACCTGTAACACTTGTGCTGGTAAATGGGAGGCCTCCAAAACCCACTGTACCCACATGTAGGTGCCCCCTTCACCCCTAAGAGCTATGGTAGTGTTGTACATTTATGGGTAGTGGGTTTTGGGGGAGGGGGGTTGGGAGCTCAGCACCTGTGGTAAGGGAGCTATGCATGTGGGAGCTTTTTCTGAAGTCCACCGCACTGACCTAGAGTGCCCAGTTGGTGTCCTGGCATATCAAGGGGGCCAGTGTACTATGAATCGTGGCCCCTCCCACAACCAAATGGCTCGGATTAGGACGTTTTTGAGCTGGGCGTTTTTAGTTTTCATTATCGCTAAAAAAAACAAATGCCCAGCTCAAAAACGTCCATTTTTTCGAAAATACGGTTCGGCCCGCCCCTTCACGGACCCGTTCTCGGAGATAAACGCCCATGGAGATAGGCATTTGCATTCGATTATGCCCCTCTATATGGCATGCAGGTGAGAAAAGGAGAGATCAAAGCACCTGTGAGACGGAGAGGGGTTCTTCTGCCCACCCATCTTGGGCCCAGGCCCATCCAAAATTGGGTGTCTGGCTACGCCCCTGTGATTGCCTATCAGGCTTATTTCTGAAAGAGAAGGACGCCCATCTTTCAACACAAATCGGAAGATGGAAGTCCTTCTCACAGGGTCGCCCAAATCGGCATAATGGAAAGCCGACTTTGGGCGTCCTCAACTGCTTTCCGTCGCGGGGATGACCAAAGTTCACAGGGGCGTATCGGAGGGGTAGCAAAGGTGGGACTTGGGCGTGCCTAACACATGGACGTCCTCGACCCATAATGGAAAAAAAAGGGCGTCCCTGATGAGCACTTGGACGACTTTACCTGGTCCTGTTTTTCTTACGACCAAGCCACAAAAAGGTGCCCGAACTGACCAGATGATCACCGGAGAGAATCGGGGATCACCTACCCTTACTGCCCCAGTGGTCAGTAACCCTTTCTCACCCTCAAAAAAATTCTTTAAAAATATTTTGTGCCAGCCTCTATGCCAGCCTCAAATGTCATACTCAGATCCATTGCAGCAGTATGCAGGTACCTGGGGCAGTTGTAGTGGGTGCAGTGTACTTCAGGCAGGTGGACACAGGCCCATCCCCCTGCCTGTTACACGTGGTGGTAAATGTGAGGCCTCCAAAACCCACCACAAACCCACATGTAGGTGCCCCCCTTCATCCCTAAGGGCTATGGTAGTGGTGTACAGTTGTGGGTAGTGGGTTTGGGGGGGTTTGGGGGGCTCAGCACACAAGGTAAGGGAGCTATGTAACTGGGAGCAATTTCTGAAGTCCACTGCAGTGCTCCCTAGGGTGCCCGGTTGGTATCCTGGCATGTCAGGGGGACCAGTGCACTAGGAATGCTGGCTCTTCCCATGACCAAACGGCTTGCATTTGGTCGTTTCTGAGATGGGCGTTCTTGGTTTCCATTAACTCCGAAAATCAGAAACGACCAAGTCTAGGGACGACCATCTCTAAGGATGACCTAAATTTCAAGATTTGGGCGTCCCCGACCGTATCATCGAAACGAAAGATAGACGTCCATCTTGTTTTGATAATACGGGTTTCCCTGCCCCTCCACCGGGACGTTTTGCGAGGACGTCCTCAGCAAAACTTGGGCGTCCCTTTCGATTATGCCCCTCTATGTGGAACAGGGACATCTATGTAGCAATCTGTAGCAGTCCAGCTTGTTCTCTGTTCCCACCTGGGGATGTACTGGTGTTCTAGAATATTTACAGTGCTGACAGTTCATAAGTAGAGTTGGTGCACTTTGAATTCTTGCTGCTGTAGTATAGTAAGATGAATGGGTCTATGTTACCTCATGTATTGTCTGGCAGTGGAGAGAGTTTGTATTGCTGTTAGTGATGTGACACCAGAATTTGAACAGTATCTTTTTCATGTATTAACTTATAAAGTGAAAACGTTCTACTTTTGTTCTGCATCTGTTGTTGGAAGAGTTTTATTGGTAGGTCTGGGAATGTCCCATATAAATTAATAATTATACTCTCTTGAGGCTTGTGCAGATTGGGTTGGAGCTCACAGAGACAGGGCAGGGATGGGGACAGAGCTTATGAGGATGGGGATAATTGACATTCTCTAAGGGGCATAATTGGAAATTATGGCCAATTACTGCAAATTAACTCCAATAATTGCCAATTATTGGTTGTCACTGTCAACAGGGCCGGTCTTAGGCAGAGGCGACCAAGGCAGCCGCATAGGGCCCCGCGTGGCACGCCTCAACTCTGCCTCTCCCTCCGACCCCCGCTCACTCAGACCACATCATCATTATGATCCCGCTCGCTCCGGACCGCATCATGATCGCTCCGCTCCTGCCACCAGTGCCCCCCCCCCCCCCCCCCCCCCCCCCACTGAGCCCACTGTCAGCTCCCGGCGCCTCCCAGTCCCAGGACAATGACAGTTGCAGCGGCGGCCCGGCCCCGACAGACAGTTGCAGGCATGACAGCTCACCCCAGCTTTTCCCTTCTGCCTTCCCGCTCAATGTCCCACCTCCTTCTGATGAGGTATTTCCTGTTTCCACGAGGGCAGGCCGGAGTCATTGAGTGGGAAGGGAAAACGAGCTGAAGCGTGGTCGGAGGTGAGCCATTGATTCGCTGGTGCCAGTGCGAGTGCGACTTAAAAAATAAAGAAAGTCAAGTGGAGGGCCTGGAGCAACTTTGTGCCACTGCCAGTGCCATTCAAAGGCAAGGTATGAATGATGATAGCTTTTCTTATAAAGGAACCAAAGTGCTCTTGTTGGTTTGCGAATGGAACTCAACCATTAAAGTGATGATCTGGTGGTTCATTTGTGCAGGTGAGCCATCGTTGGTGCAAATGCTGTGCGACGTAAAATAAAGACAAGTGGAGGAGCTGGAGCAAGTTTGTGCCCAGGGCTGGGTCTTAGATGCTCCAGGCTATCATTCTTCCTAAAAACAGTCTGGTAGGGGTGTAAAACAAAGGTCTTGTCCAAGAAGTCACAAAGTTGGTAGTGAACAATTTTGGCAATGAATGGAAGGTTTCAGATGGGTCAGAAGTTTGCAGGGTCAGAGGAGTCAAGGGTGGGTTTCAAGACTAGAGCATGCTTCCAGGCACTTGGAACACTGCTGTTGGTTAAAGAGATTTGAAGGATGGGTAAAAATATGGGGAACACATGAGGTGCTAGATGCTTGAATAAGTGAGTGTGCCAGGGATCAAGAGGAGAGGCAAAGGGGTTCATGTCCTGGAGTACAGTTTTGAGGGAGAAGAGGATGATAGAACTGAAAGAGCACCAGGAAGACTGAAGTTGGGCAGCGCTCTCTGGAGGGGGAGAAAGAGGAATGAATGAAGGAGTTGAGTGGGGGGGGGGGATGAGAAAGGGGAGAAGAGCTAATTAAGGAGGACTGGTGTATTCACCTTGTTCTGCTAAAAAGTAGCAAGAGTACCAACAGGTAGCACAGAGGGGTCAAAAGTAGGGGGCTCTGAGGTCAGGGGGGCTAGGGACCTAATGATATTAATATATAGTTATATAGCCCACTGCTTTCAGTTTAATAATCCAAAATATGGGCAAACCAACTTAGAAGTGAGAGAAAAAGTGCATAAAAGAGGTTTGTGGAGGAAACACTAATATTCCTAGTCCAGGATCAATAGCACTAGACTATTGCAACCTGCTGTTCACAGCTCTCCTACTAACCATCTCTCTCTACTTCCATCTATTCAAAATTCAGTTGTGCAACTCATCTTCCACTAGTCTCCCTATATTAACATAATTCTCCTTCTCAAGTCACTTCAGTGGCTTGTTCACATTTCTGGATACACTTCAAACTTTTCTTACTCACCTACAACATCTTTAAGTCTGTGACTCATTACCTCTCCTCTCCTCTCCTCTCTTCTCTCTCCCTATATCCCTCTTTGGGACAGGGCTGGTGTTAGACATTCTGGGACTCAGGTCACCTACCTTGCTAATTCAGGCAAATTTGGGGTCCCCTGTGGCATGAGGAGTGCATCAGTTTTTTTGTACAAGTTTAGCTTCATTTGTCTTTATTTGAAGTTTCATAAATACAAAAATTTCTAAAAATGGAATAATCTTTTCAATGGGGTGGAGCTAGAGTGGGGTGGGGCTAGGGCAGGGCTAGGATGGAGCCCCACCAAATTGGTCTGCATAGGGCCCTGCACTTGCTAAGACCGGCTCTGACTGTTAATTCATACCTAATTAGGCAATTATGTGCCAACAGTTAGGCATGCCCACTTCTGCTAAATGCTGCACTTGTGCCACATCTAAATGCTACACTTGTGTCACGTCTAAATGCTGCAGTTTGGCACAAAAATTACACTATTTCATAAGATGTGCTTGTAATTTTGAGAGACATCAATGCTCCACCCACGTGGACTCCTCCTTTGCATTTGAACACTGTGCAAGTTGTGCAGTAAGATTATCAAATAGCGCTCAGCACCCAACTAGGACTTCTATGTGAATCTGTAACATATATGTGCATATGCTGATATATTATATTCTGAGTGTGCAAATGGTGTTATATTTAGACACTCATGTTGTACAGTGAGGGGGTGAGTGGATAATTATATAAGTGTGCCTATATTTAGGTGCCTACTTTCCTTTATAGATTAATAGCACAACAGGTGAAACATGTAGATGCTCTTACGCCAGGCTACAAATAGGTTGCTTAGTGCAACCTGTTATAAACTTACATTCGTACATGGTAATTTTAAGAAAGCCTGAGTACTTGCAAACCTGTAGCTAATTTGTAAGGGCAGTAAACAGGAAGCTACAACCAACAAGCTGAGAAACTATACTGCCACTACAGTGTGTGGGGGAGGGGGCCTTCTTGTAAGTCTGGAGTAACTGAAGCGAGAAGCATGAAACTCAGCAAAGGTGACTAGCATACCACACTAAATCACACTAAACACAAGGTCACAGACAGACAGATGAACAGACAAGGCATTCTTGCTTAGCCAGGTCAGTGGCACAGCCAGACAGCCAGTTTTGGGTGGGCCTGAGCCCAAAGTGGGTGGGCACAAAACTTTCTCTGCCCCGCCTTACCCCCACCTCAAAATATAAATACTTTAGCTAATGAGGATCTCCAAGCTCTGTCAGCTGAAGACTTTCCCTGAAAGTGGCCAGAACTCTCTTTTACCAAGCTTGGCAGACAGCAGCAATGACCCTAAGCCACTGATGCCGGCACCCACACATGCTTAGTTGTCGGTGGCTCAAGGATGCTGTTGCCAACCACAGAGCTTGATAGAAGGGAGTTCTGGACACCTTTGGAGGAGGTCCTTAGCTGGGGATGCTTGGGGAGCCTCATCAGCTATACAGCAAGGGTCAGGACTGGTGTTAGACCTGCTTGGGCCCAGGACAGAAAATAAAGGAGGGCTCCCCTCCCTGATTCCCTCTCCTCTATGCCTCCCCTCCAATTCCTGCCATTACTATCACACCAACAGACCCTCACCAAATACAGAACAAGGGATCACAACACCAAATACAGAACAAGGGATCACAAATCAGAAATAAAAATATTTAGACAAAAATTGAAAGGGAACCCCAAGAAGTTAAACATAACATTACTGCAACACTGGAGACATAAAACAGAGATGCATTTTCTTTTCTACAGAACACAATACAATACAAAGAGATTTGCTATGCACATTTCCAAAAGGTAACATATTCCATTTAAAACATTCAAAATAAAATGCTTTGTTTCTACCTTTGTTGTCTGGACATTTTATTTTTCCATCTTGCTGGTTCCAGTTTCTCTTTTCTGCTTTCCTCTCTGTCGTCTGCTAATTCTTCTTCAAGCAGCTGCATTCCATTTGTCTTTGCTCCTCTCTCCTGTCTGTTCCCTCACTATTCCTGCCTCTGACATATTGATCATTCCTTTTTTATCTCTTTTCTGCCTCTCTCTCACCCTTCTTATCCTCCTTTTTACTTTTCAACTACATATCAAATTTCCATCTTCTTCTTTCACCCACTAGCTCTCCCATTCCCCATCTTACTCCTCTCCTCCCCAGCCCTACCCTCTTTCATCTTTAATCTACTCCCCATTACCATATTTCTACCCTCTGTAATCACTATCTCTCAATCATTTCCTTGTCACCCCCTCCTCCCCTCTTGGCCTCTCCCACAGGGTTCCACCATTTCCATCGTCTTCCTCCCTCCACCCTTCTAACCAGCATCTGATCCCTCTTCTACTCCTCCCCACCCCACCCTGGTAGCCTGACATTTTCCTGTCCCTTCTCTCTTCCTTCTTGCCCTCTCCCCCATGGTCCAGCATTTTCCCTCTTTCTCCCCTCACCACCTACTGTGTTTTTCTCCCTCCCTCTCATCCACCCCCATGTCCATTTCCCCCTCTCATTCCCACTGTCCACCATCTCTCTCTCCCTCTCCCTTGTGTTCTGGGTCCAACATCTCTCTCCCCTTCCCATGCAGCATCTCTCCCTTCCTCCCCTCTACCATCATTTACAACATTTCTCCCTCCCCTCCACCTTATGTCTAACATTTCTCCCTTCCCTCCACCCCATATGTTCAACATTTCTTCCCCTCTTGCCAACTATCCCTTCTCTATACAGCATGTCTCTCTTCCCTCCACCTCATATGCAGCCAAGACTTCTCCCTTCCTCACCTCTCTACCCCTTTGCTGCATCTCTCCCTTCTTTCCCGTGCAGCATCTTCTCCCCCCCACCATGCAGCATCTTTCCATCATCCCTCCCTCCCCCATGCAGCATCTTTCCCCATCTTCCCTCACCCCCTGTGTAGGATCTTTCATCCCCTTCCCTTCCCTTCCCTTCTCTTCTCTTCTCCTGGTCATCATCAGCGCCAGCGATTTCCACACACTGCCTGCTGCTCAACGACCTCCTTGCAGCTGGTAAGCGGGAAGCCTCTCCTCTGCTGCATCTTGACTGGGCAGAAACCGGAAGTTGCAGAGGAGAGGCTTCCGGGTTAGCGCTTAGCAGCTGCAAGGAGATTGTTGAGCAGAATGCAGCGTGTGGGAATCACTACGAGCCTGCAACCATCACTAGTGGAAGAAAGCTACTTGCGGAAACACTGCACCCGGGCCCACCCGTGGCTACGCCCCTGCTTTAGCCTAATGGTTACGCAGCAGCCTGGCGACCTAGTTTACTTCCAACTGCATCTCTTTGTGACCCTGGGCAAATAAAATAAGTATCTGTATATAATATGTAAACCACGTTGATTTGATTGTAACCACAGAAAGATGGAATATCAAATCCCATCCCCTTAAAGAACACCTAAGTTATGGTGCCCTGAGCCAACTGTTGCTCTGGCACCCCTTCCCCTTCCTGCTCAGCACCTGGCCCTGCCTGCCAGCATTGGTGCCCACCCCCTGTCTGGCATTGGTTCTCTCCCCTGCCAGCATCAGCTCAATTTTTACAGTGACAAGATCATGCTGTTTTGCTCTTACTAGAGTGAAGGAGCAGCCTAGTGGTTAGTGCAATGACCTGAGAACCAGGGGAACCAGGTTCAATTCCCACTGCAGCTCCTTGTGACTTTGGGCAAGTCACTTAACTTCCCATTGCCCCAGGTACAAACTAGGTGCCTGTATATAATATGTAAACTGCTTTGATTGTAACCACAGAAAGGCAGTGTATCAAATCACATCCCCTTCTATTTACTGCTGAGCTCTCCCCCACACTCAGCAGGAAGTATTGTTCTTGCATTTAAACCTGTGGTGGCTCTGCAGAGAAGAGAGCAAAACACATTCTCTCACCGTGAAGGCTGAGCTGGTGTGGCAGGCGTTTGGTGTCCTGAGCCAGTGCCATCACCTGGCTCATGCTTTGAGCTGTCCCTGGGAACAGAATGGCAAGAACATATTGTTAGAAAAGTGCCAGACCTGACGGTCAGGTCAAGTCAAACCATTATTCAAGTTCAGTTCTCCCCATCTTCCATAGGCGCCCCGTATAAGAGGCTTGGGGAGGCTAAGCCTCCCCAGCCTAACCATGTCCTTCCCCTGGCTGCTGCCCCCACAAATGCAGGGCTGGCGCAGCGCTACAGCCAGGCAGCTCTCCGATGGTCCCTCTTTCCTTCCCGCTCTCAGCTCCCCGACCGGCAGTCCTCCTCCTCTCCGTTCCCCCCTCCCGCGCATGCTTGTGTTTTAACCCTTTTAACTTTCTGTGGCAGCGACATCAGTGACGAAGAAGGTACTGCAGACTCGCCTCCGGCTCCAGCTTCTCCCTTCCCTCTTCACACAGTGTCCCACCTTCTGCGATGATTCATTTCCTGTTTTCGTGAGGGCGGGACACTGTGTGAAGAGGGAAGGGAGAAGCTGAAGGCGAGCCTGTAGTGCCTTCTTCACTGACGTCGCTGCCATGGAGAGTAAGGGGGTTAAACACGTGGGGGGGGGCAGGAAGGAACGGAGAGGAGGGCTGTCGGGGAGCTGAGTAAGGGCAGGGAGAATTGCTGGACATGGATGGGAGGGCAGAGCAGGGGGAGAGAACAGATCACTGGATATGGAGAGAAAGGGAGGGCAGGGGAAGAGAAGAGATCGCTGGAGAGGAGTGGAGGGCAGGGGAGAGAGGAGAATTGCTGGACATGGATGGATGGAGGGGAGGGCAGGGGGAGAGAAGGGGAGGGCACTCCAATTTACCCTGTAGCCCCTTGACAGATCTCGTGCCACGAGGCATATTTTCAAAGCACTTAGCCTTCCAAAGTTCCATAGGTTTCTATGGAACTTTGGAAGGCTAAGTGCTTTGAAAATATGTATTCCCTGTGTTTAGACCAACATTACAAGATTAACCAAGTTAGGATACTTCAGCCGTGAAAGTTATCTTGTACAGCAGTAGGTACACCAGAGTCAGTAAACCACAATTATTTTATATTATACCCACTGCATTCTGAGGTTTGATATCACACTACATTAAAAGGGATGTTTTATTAAACCATTCTTCTCTTAAGCAACAACAATGCTCTCAATTTGGGATCTCCTGAATCACAAGAGCGAGGGGATGTGATCTATGGTTTCTTTGAATTAGTTATAATATTTTTGGTCCCTTGATATTCTTGGGTGTTGCCTAAGGCCTGAATGAGGTCACAGTTAAAACATCTGGAGGGTAAATTCCTCTGCTGGCTCCTTTCGTTTTCAGGGAGGCAGGACTCAGTTACAGTTCAAGGCCAGGAAGCTTCAGGGAAAGATTAGTTTGGATTCCTGTTAGAGAAGGGAGAATTCAGAGCTATTCTGATCCCTATTTAAAAAAAGACTTGAGCACCAGTGGTGCTTTGATTAGTTCTGATTTGTCCAGAAGATGTGCTGTGAGAGAGGACTTGCTGATGGGAAAAAAACTTCACTGGATTTATTTTTTTACCTCCACCTCAAAAGGAGAGGTGATCTAATGAAACTCTTTTGAAGTCCCTACACTTGTTCTGAGGGTTAGAGCCCACACAAATGAAGATAGCTGCTTTTTTGAACCTACAGAACAGATGAGGAAAGGGTGGAATTCACAGAACAGCCTCCCGGTGGAGATGGTGGAGATGAAAACAGTAACTGAATTCAAGAAAGCCTGTGACAGATACATGGAGGGGCATAATCAAACGGGGCACCCAAGTTTTTCTGGGGCCATCCTCGCAGGATGGCTCCGTGAAGGGGCGGGTAAACCCGTATTATTGAAACAAGATGGGTGTCCATCTTTCATTTCGATAATATGGTCGGGGACGCCCAAATCTCAACATTTAGGTCAACCTTAGAGACGGTCATCCTTAGGTCGTCCTTAGAGATGATCGTCCCCGGTTTTCGACGATAATGGAAACCAAGGATGCCCATCTCAGAAATGACCAAATCCAAGCCATTTGGTCATGGGAGGAGCCAGCATTTGTAGTGCACTGGTCCCCCTCACATGCCAGGACACCAACCGGGCACCCTAGGGGGCACTGCAGTGGACTTCAGAAATTGCTCCCAGGTGCATAGCTCCCTTACCTTGTGTGCTGAGCCCCCCAACCCCCCCCAAAAAAGCCCACTCCCCACAACTGTACACCACTACCATAGCCCTAAGGGGTGAAGGGGGCACCTAAATGTGGGTACAGTGAGTTTCTGGTGGGTTTTGAAGGGCTCACATTTACCATCACAAGTGTAACAGGTAGGGGGGGATGGGAGTGGGTCCGCCTGCCTGAAGTGCACTGCATCCACTAAAACTGCTCCAGGGACCTGCATACTGCTGTATGACATTTGAGACTGGCAAAAAAAAAAAATTAAGTTTTTTTTAGGGTGGGAGGGGATTGGTGACCACTGGGGGAGTAGGGGGAGGTCATCCCCGATTCCCTCCGGTGATCATCTGGTCAGTTCGGGCACCTTTTTGATGCTTGGTTGCAAGAAAAATGGACCAAGTAAAGTCGGCCAAGTGCTCGTCAGGGACACCCTTCTTTTTTCCATTATCAGCTGAGGACGCCCATCTCTTAAGCACGTCCCAGTCCTGCCTTTGCTACACTGCCAACACGCCCCCGGGAACTTTGGTCATCCCCGCGATGGAAAGTAGTTGAGGGCACCCAAAATCGCCTTTCGATTATGCCGATTTGGGTGACCCTGAGAGAAGGGCGCCTATCTCCCGATTTGTGTCGGAAGATGGGCGCCCTTCTCTTTCAAAAATAAGCCCGATAGGATCCCTAGGGAAGAGGAAGGGAGAGTAGATGGCATGAGTGGGCAGACTGGATAGGCAATATGGTCTTTATCTGCCTTCATTTTTCTCAGTTTCTAAGGCTACAAACCAATCCACAAAAAAGCTGTAATCATGCATCTGCAATAGTCAACAAACAATTAAGAGCTGCATCAAATAAGCCTACAAATGATATTACTAATAATTCCCAGGACCTGAATTAATGGAATTAAAACCAGTCAGCACTGGCTGTGATGTGCCTCACATGAAAACATAATAATAATAATTGGGATCAATATTCAGCATGGAAAAAAGGTAGAAATAGTGGGGTCAATATTCAGTGTGGTTTAAGCGGGCAGGAGAGGCTGGCTGCCAGTATTCAGTGACTGCCACGACACTGCTCAGGGCAGTCTGAGGGTGGAGTTGGGGAGGACCCTTTTGTGTATGGTGTACAGCGCTGCGTATGCCTTGTAGCGCTATAGAAATGATAAGTAGTAGTAGGACCTGGGAGTTATGTGGGCACCGGCCATACAGTGCCAGTAGCATTGCTAAGGGAGCAGGAAAAGACAGTCCTATCTCTGCTTGCTTAGCTATGTAGCTGCTGGCACTGAATATCGGCTGGCACACAAATAACTTCTAGGTCACCACCTAACATTGGCTATTCAATGGCAGTGCTCAGACATGGCCCGGCATTAAATCTGCCTGCAGCTGTCAGTGGTTTTAAAACTGATAACTCTGCAGGCCGAATATCAACTGGTATAACAAGAATAATATTATCTCCAGCTGCTGAACCACCAGCCCTAGGCCAGTTTAAATATGCATTAGAAAAGGCCATTTAACCGGTAGTCCAAATACCTTCTGATTTGGCTTCCTTGTGTCAACTGAATTAGTTGGTTATTAAGGGCGGAACATAGCCAGATTTTAAACAGTGGAAAGATCTGCACCTCAATGCAGGTTAGAAGGATCATTGTACTGAAAATGAATTGGCATTTTTTGACTATTTTAAGGTTGATCAGGCTGGGTTCCCTACTTTGTCCCGGGTGAACTATGTTCCTCCTGAAGAAGCCAGGTGGCGAAATATGGATTCGTATTGAGGTCAGACTTTAACCTGAGGATTTTATTGCTGATAACAGATGATTTGGTGAAATCTTTTATCTTTTCAAACAGGTGGAAAAAGCGACGGTCATAGCCAGAAGGATGCTTGGGTGCATAAGGAGAGGGATGACCAGCAGGAACAAAGAGGTGACAGTGCCCTTGTATAAGTCTCTGGTGAGGCCCCATTTAGAGTACTGTGTGCAATTCTGAAGACCGCACCTATTGAAGGATGTAAACAGGATGGAGTCGGTCCAGAGAGCGGCTACAAAATTGGTAAGCGGTCTTGGTCATAAAACATATAGGGACAGGCTCAGGAACCTCAACATGTATACGCTGGAAGACAGAAGGGAGAGGAGATAGGATAGAGACATTTAAGTAGCTCAGGGGCATTAATGTACATGAAGTGAGCCTTTTTCAAATGAAGGAAAACCCTGGAATGAGGGGCATACGATGAAATTAAGAGGAATGGGCTTAGGAGGAATCTAAGAAAGTATCCGTTCACGGAAAGGGTAGAAGCGTGGAATGGCCTCCCAGTAGAGGTCGTGGAGACAAGGACTGTGTCAGAATTTAACAAAGTGTGGGACAAGCATTTGGGATCCCTTAGGAAAAGGAAGAGTTAGTGGTTATGGAGGATGCACAGACTGGATGGACTATTTGGCCTTTATCTGCCGTCATGTTTCTATGAAAGAGGAGGGGGTGGGCTCTTGTATTTACACCTATCCATGGAGATTTGCTTCTGGATATTCCTGAATAAGTGACAAGACTCTGGCTTGTTTCAAGCTAATTTAGGGCACTGAAGTTTGAAGCACTTACAGCTTGATTTTCATTGATTCAAGAACATTTTGTGGACTGCGGTATTACTTGTCATGAACTGTGTTTGGGTCTTAGAGACGGATTTGTGAGATTACCTTTAGTGTGTTAGATTCCCTCATCTTATCTGCTTAGTGTGATATTGGATTTTAAGTGCATGTGCTTATAGTAGTATTTATTTATTGCATTTCTACCTCACTTTTTCCCTCTTAGTGGTAGGTTCAATATGGCTTTTATGAATAAAAGTTTGTATATTTTACATAAATATATTACTAGTAATAACTTTTTGACTGAAAATGAATGGCCATATAGTTTCTCTTCTCCGATCCACTTCTACATACAGTTCAGGCTTCTTTTACTGCCCTACATATGTATTTACCATGCAACCCCTCATTACCAATCTACTGTTTTCTTACACTCCTTGTTCAATGGCATCACTCTTATCTATACCTTTCTGTCCCATCACCAGCTCCTGACTGGCATAAGAAAGACAGACTTGTGTACTACTGCCCACTCCCCATTTTTATATTGACCCCCTAAAAAGCCCTTCTGGCTGTGCCGCTGAGTGGAAGGCCATTTCATATAGATTTTTAAAATATTAGCAAATGATAATTTTTATGTCTGTATTTTATTTTATTATTTCTCAGGTGATGAACCCACCTAGAAGTTTCAATTGGTGGATTATACGAGTATTACACAAAAAGTAATGCCTTCACCTCCAGAACTTTTGTTTAAATAAAGATATGGTAATTAATAAAACACAAAAATAAAGCTTGATGCTTGTTGTTACATATATAGTGGATTCCAGTTAATTGGGACACATTGGGACTATAGTACATTGAGCCAATTAAGCGGCTGCCCCCCAAAAACGAAGTTGACATGTTAATGTTAAAAAAAGAGTTTGTACAAGTGACAGATAAAAGTAAAACAATTATTTATTGTTCAAACACAAAAGCGGAAGGAAAAAAAACAGTACAGTACAGTTTAATTTCAAATTTTACATTTGTTCGGTAATACAAAAGTTGAAACAAAGAAAAACATTTAAATTTGCTTAAATTAAAAGAAAAGTTTCTCATTCAAAACAAAATTAACGTTGGAGGTATCGATCAAGTGTACCTTGACGAGTTCTCTTCATTGACTTCAGCTAGACAAAATCATCACAGGTATCTAGAGCAGTAACCAGTACTCCTGTAATCTCTGCCAATTGGTGCTGTCTGGTATTTGTCGGAGTTTTTTTAAATTCTTCTAGCAAGGCGATTTTGTCTGTGTTTAGATCATTCCTTGGCATTTTTTCAGCACACGCCACAGATAGAACATTACACACCCTGCAGCAGCATGTGTACACAAACGCGGCAGCCCATATAAACTTCAGGGGTTGGTGACATATCGATGACCTTTTTTGTACATTACTACCCAAAATAAATGGTCCTAAATAAGTGAATCGTTGCACCTTTACAACTGTGCTTTGTTTCCATTCTCGGGTTTGGGGCCAAATATGCAGCCTCTCTGATTAAGCGGTGTCCCAATTAACCGGAATCCACTGTATTTACTTTTCTACATAGTCATCACCGTTCTGATAATGGTGGGCAAGTTTTAGAAAGCTGTCACGAAAAAAACTTCACATCAACCTGTTGCTCACAGTCCTTTCTGCCTCTTCATTCAAGTCGAACAGATGTCCCCAAAGATATTCCTTCAATTGTGGAAAAGAGGGAAATTGCATGGCACTAAGAGGCAGATGCAGCAACCAAACGTAAAAAAATCAAAATCGTTAAAGTACCTAACGATTTTTAAAAAACGAAGAATGCACCAAAAAAAAAGTCACACATGCTCAGATCGGTATTTAAACGTACAATGTATCAAAGAATCACAATACACATCGGTAATCGGCCCCTAAATCATGCGCAGAGCAGCCAAGCGTTTTGCTGGCTGCTCTGCGCATGCTGCAAACGTAAAAACAAACAAAAAAAAAGCCACAACACATACACGTGGCTACCCGGTCAGCAAAATCCAAAAACAAAGGATCGGGAGGGGGCAAGGGCGCTCATCAGGAGCGTCCTGTATGGACGGCCTTGCCCCCCCCCCCCCCGCTGCTCCCCACTTTCCACCGCTCCCCCCCCCCGAAAAAGCAAAATGCTAGCTGCCCCGGGCCCCCTCCCTTCCTGTTCCTGTGTTCTGCAGAGCTACCTCCGCCTCCTGTCATTCTTTTGCCCCCGTGCCCCGCCCCCGCTGCCCCCCCTGAGGTCGACTACGCCGCTCCCCCCCTCCACCGAGACCCCCCTCCCTATTAACGACCCGAGCAGCGCCTCTCACCTCTTTCAGAAGTGCTGCACGGGCAGGAAGATCTATTGTGTTGGTTGTAGAGTCTCCATGACGTCTCTTCTTCCCTGGCCCAGGCCCCGCCTCCTTCTGACGTAGGTTACTTACGTCAGAAGGAGGCGGGGCCTAGGCCAGGGAAGAAGAGACGTCATGGAGACTCTACAACCAACACAATAGATCTTCCTGCCCGTGCAGCGCTTCTGAAAGAGGTGAGAGGCGCTGCTCGGGTCGTTAATAGGGAGGGGGGTCTCGGTGGAGGGGGGGGAGCGGCGTAGTCGACCTCGGGGGGGGCAGCGGGGGCGGGGCACGGGGCAGAAGAATGACGGGAGGCGGAGTTAGCTCTGCAGAACACAGGAACAGGAAGGGAGGGGGACTGGGGCAGCTAGCATTTTACTTTTTCGGGGGGGGGGGAGCGGCGGAAAGTGGGGAGCAGCGGGGGGGGGGGCAAGGCCGTCCATACAGGACACCTCGGACGAGCGCCCTTGCCCCCTCCCGACCCTTTTTAAATTTTTTTTATTTGATGTGTTTTCTGACGTCCTTTGGACCAATCACAGCGCTTTTAGCTCTGCTAATGCGCTGGGATTGGCTCAAAGTTTGTTTATTTTTTCACTTAATGATTTTTCCTGGCACAGAGCTGTCCTAACGAGAGGTCCAGACCTCTCGTTAGATTTCCTGCCTTTTTCCTGCGTAAAGGCAATCGGAAAAGGTTAGTGCATGTCGTTTCAATGGGGTTTTCACACTAATTGCTTATCTCCATTCCGTTTTCGTTAGCTGCTGGCTTCCTCGGTAAAAGCCCTTTGATGCATGCAACGGATCAAATTTTCCTCGTTGGAGGGTCATTAAAGGCTCATTTAGCTTTAGTGCATCTGCCTCTAAGTCTGGGCTGTTTGGCAGATGGGATAAAACTATGGAGCTCATTTTCGAAAGAGAAAAACGTCTACAAAGTGGCATCATTTGGATGTTTTTCTCACCACAATGTCCAAATTGGTATTTTTGAAACTTTTTCAGACATATTTCTATGCAGTTCATCAGCAGTGCATCCATATCTGAAGGGGGCATGTCAGGGGGGATTTGGGCATTCCTAAGACATTTTTCAGCCATAATGGAACAAAATGAAAATGTCCAGGACAAAAACTAAGATGTTTTGAGCTAGACCTGTTTTAATAACAACTATGCCACAAAAAAGTGTCCTAAATGAACAGATGACCACTGGAGGAATAAAGAAATGCTCCCCCCTTACTCCCCAGTGGTCACTGACCCCTTCCCACCCCCACCCCAAAATGTAAAAGAGCAGTACGTACCAGCCTCTATGACAGCCTCAGATGCTATAGCCAGTCCTATTAGAGCAGCAAGCAACTGCCTGGAGTAGCCTTGTGGTTGGTGCAGTGCACTATGGAGAAGGGGACCCAGGTCCACCTGCAGCCATCAGGACTATTGTAGTGGTGTACAGTTGGGTATAGTAGGTTTTTGGTTTGAGACCTAATAATAGTACTACTATGAAACAGGATAAAAAATATACACATTTAACAGCACTGAAATTCAAATAACAGAGATATAATACGATGTAAGCAAAATAGTGATGCTTTTTTTTTTTTTACAGTGCAGCTTACCATATAGCTGAGGGGCTAAGTGCATGGGGACAGGGTCAGTTGGGATAAATAAATGGGTGACTAAATTAAAGGCAAGTTCTTAGTACAGTTAATCAAGGTATAAGGTGGGTGTAGCAAGCTAGTCCAGGTGCAGAATGGGTGTATAGTCATTCACCCTATGAATTAAAGGCTTTTTTTTTTTTAGCCCAGCGATGCACAGTACTCATATCAACACAGTCATCACCATAAACAAATTGCAAGTGGTGGTAAATTTCAATTGAAAGGACTCCTTCAACAGTCAGAAATTCTATCACAGCAAGTTAAATTGACCAGGGCCTGCATACTTCCATTTCAAAAGCAATAGCAAAACAGCCTCTTCACACAGACACTTCTCGCCAACTAAGGTGAAGGAAAAGATTTCAAAGAACAAGAGAACATGTGTAGCACATTAGTGCTATTATCTGTTGATGAATTATGGAGGTGGAGGCATTACTTTTCATGCAACCCTTTTAAATGATTCAGTGAATGAATAAATGAAATACATGGGTAAATAAATAAAAACTCACATTCTTGAGGCCGTTATTAAATCTTAACTGCTTCTATAGATAAATAAATATATTTTTTATGGACACTTGTTGGTCCTGTATGTTTTTCTTAAACGAGGATTATGTTCTGTAGCTCTACCTGCCTCTAGTAGGGCTTTAGAAATGGTAAATAGTAATAGCAGTCGGCTCTCTAGGCAGCAGAAAAATACCTACTGTACTCAAATGTAACTAGCTTTCAATTACCAATAAAAAGTCCTAAGTTAATATCTAAACAACAGCAGCAACAATAATAATAATAATGCCAGTGATTTGATACACTGCAGGAAAGTCAATTGAATTCAAATAGACCTTGCTAACTTCGACTGGCAAACCAAGGTTCAAGGTTGAAGGTTGCATTTATTTGATTAATCGCCTAAGATAAAACCATCAAAGCAATTTACATATAATAACATACATACAGTACAATACATTAAAAATAAAATTTTACAGCATAAGCATGTATATAAAAATAAGAACTAAGAGCAAATAAAAGCAAGCAAACCTGCTGTATCTCATAGGATCCCAAGTCCAAGGCAGACCATCAGTTGGAAAAAAAAAACAAAATTTAATTAGGAAAGGCTAACTAGAAGAGGTGTGTTTTAAGCAAAACCTTAAATGAAGGGAGAGAGACTTCAGTGCAATAAAAATCTGGGTAAGTTGTTCCAAAGTGTAGGTTCCGCCACATTAAACATCACTTTCAGAAATGTAGAAGATGGAATTGTGCACAGCAAAGGAACAGACAATAATGGCGGCTAGAACGGAGAGCCCGTCCAGGTACATAGGACTGAAAACATGGTGACCAAAATGCAGGTAGCTTTGTATAGAAAATTTTGAACGCCAAAAATGATATCTTGTAGTTAATACGATCATACCAAGTAACAACGAACGCAGACAGATCACCCCCATGGACACCCGAATGTGGAGTACCTCAAGGATCCCCCCTATCACCGACCTTATTCAACCTAATGATGATACCGTTAGCCAAACTGCTAGCCAATCAAAACCTCAATCCTTACATATATGCAGACGATGTCACAATCTACATCCCGTTCAAACATGATCTAAATGAAATCACCAACGAGATCAACCAAAGCCTCCAAATCATGCACACCTGGGCGGATGCATTCCAACTAAAACTTAACGCAGAGAAAACACAATGTCTTGTACTCACCTCCCAACATAACATAAAAAACTTTTCTACCATAATCACACCATACTGCTCTCTTCCAGTCTCACAAAACCTGAAAATTCTTGGAGTTACTATTGATTGAAACCTCACTCTCGATACCCATGTGAAGAACACGACGAAAAAGATGTTCCACACCATGTGGAAACTCAAAAGAGTAAGACCATTCTTCCCGAGATACGTCTTCCGCACCCTGGTACAGTCAATGGTAATAAGCCATCTGGATTACTGCAATGCACTGTATGCAGGCTGCAAAGAACAGACTATCAAAAAACTCCAAACAGCCCAGAATACTGCCACCAGACTCATATTTGGAAAAACTAAATATGAAAGTGCAAAACCCCTAAGAGAGAAATTGCACTGGCTCCCACTTAAAGAACGCATTGCGTTCAAGATATGTACGATTGTACACAAAATTATCCACGCAAACGCCCCAATCTACATGTTGAACCTAGTGGACCTACCTCCCAGAAACGCTACAAGAACATCTCGCAAATTTCTCAATTTGAACTTCCCCAGCTGTAAAGGACTAAAATACAAGCTGATGCATGCCACTACCTTCTCCTACATGAGCACGCAAATATGGAATGCTCTACCCACAGACCTGAAATCAATTGTCGAAACAAATAACTTTCGCAAATCTCTGAAGACATACTTCTTTAACAAGGCCTACAACGAGAACCAACAGCTTCACTAATTCACTTTCCCAACCCAACCAGTTATGAAAATCCACTTCTACTATCACCCACCTAATCACTTCCTCTTTCTTCCCTACTTAATCTACACACTACTAACTGTATCTGATATTCTGGAATGACGATGTCATAACAAAACTATGTAAGCCACATTGAGCCTGCAAATAGGTGGGATAATGTGGGATACAAATGCAATAAATAAATAAATTCTACTGGCAACCAATGCTCAGTTTTCAACAATGGAGTCTCATGACCATATTTTGTAGCATGAAAAAGTAGCTTTAAAGCTACATTCTGCATCAATTGCAGTCGCCTGAGCTCTCTCTGACCAATGCCCTTAAAAAGAACATTACAATAATCCAGCCGTTGCATAACTAAGGCATGAATTACAACACTTAAAGCATTTTGCTCAAATAAATGCTGTACAGAGTGTATATGATGTAACCTAAATAAAACCATGCCTTAACCACCACAGAAATATGAGCCTTAAAAGAGAGCGCAGAATTCAGCAGCACATCCAAGACTCTAACTGTATCACTAGGCTGTAAGGACGGATCACCAAAATCCAAAGTGACTGATGGAAATGTTGAGTAAGATTTATGAAATATTTGGATTTTTTTTTGTAGATTAAGAACTAGTTTTTTTTTTTGTTTTTTTGTTTTTTTATAAGCCAGGACAGTCTGTTTAAGCCTACATACAACATCCACTATGGAGGAATCATCAAGAGTATCCAAAGGCACAAGAATCTGTACATCATCAGCATACAAGTATGGTATAAATCCCAGTTCTTGTATCAGAAAGGCCAAAGGTGCCAAAAAAAGAAAAGTTAAATAAAACAGGTGCAAGGAGAGAACCTTGAGGTACCCCACATGGCAACTTAAAAGGAGCAGACAGTTCATCTTGGCAAAGAACCTGATAAACTGGTCTGGAAGATATGAATGAAACCATTGTAAAGCCAAGCTAGATATTCCTATTTCTGCCAAACGAGATAGAAGCAATGAATAGTCTACCATATCAAACACCACAGTGGAGGAGTGGCCTAGTGGTTAGGGTGGTGGACTCTTGTCCTGAGGAACTGAGTTTGATTCCCACTTCAAGCACAGCTCCTTGTGACTCTGGGCAAGTCACTTAACCCTCCATTGCCCCAGGTACAAAATAAGTACCTGTATATGTAAGCTGCATTGAACCTGCCATGAGTGGGAAAGCGTGGGGTACAAATGTAACTAAAATCAAGGGAAAGAAAAATAATTTAATATTGGCTAACGTTATCTGAGAGCATGCAGAGCAGTTTCAGAATTATGATGGGGATGAAAACCCATCTGATTTTACTGCCTTTTTGAAAGAATTCACTCAAGGTGGTGAGCAGTAATACATCATGCATCTCCAAAAATTGGTTTAAATAAGTCACTGCTACTTGTTCTGTAAGAAAGCAGAAATTTGATGAGTCTGAATAATGCCCTGCACATAGAAGCTTGTTTAACATTCAAGCTCTGTAGCCTAGTATTTAGTGCTATTCACGGTACAGCCTAGAGGCTGACCAAATTTTGGTTTTGGTTTCAGATTTGGCACCGAACCTGGCCCAACATTCAGGTTCAGGTTTTGGCTAAAACTGCCAGTGTATTTTTGGCTGAAACCAAAATGCTCTTCCCTTGAAAACACTCTCAGCCCCCCCCCCCCCCCCCCCCCCCCCCCCCCCCCCCCCAGCAGAAGATGGGTCTGCTGGTGGCAGCTCCCCCTCCTGAGCCTCCCTCCCGATGGTAGTTCTCCCCTCCAGACCCCCCCCCCCCACACACACACACTTTGTGTTAGCTCCCTCCAAAGACCCACAGCCTCCTCCTAGGCCTAACTTTTCATTGGTGGGTAGTGGGCGCAAGAGTGGCCCCACTCACTCCTTCCCCTGTGCATGCCTAGCACAGAAAATAACTTCCATTGGGGGAAGCTGCCACCAAGGCTGAGGAGGAGGGCAATTTTGGTCTTGGATTCATTTTCAGCAGAAACCAAAGATCCTGATTTTGGTCATAAGTACATAAGTAATGCCACACTGGGAAAAGACCAAATTGCTAAATATAAAAGGGATGAACAAGGTTACACCAGGGGATGTGTTTTGCCTTGGATGGATCATAGATCATGATGAAATAAGAAAACGAAAAAGGTTAATTTTATACATTTTTCTAGTGATTCATCGGAAGATGAGACTAATCAAGGATTTGTGCACAGTTCAAAGTATATAGTAGTTAGTAGTGTTAACATGTTGGGACATTTTTTATCCATAACCAATACAGAATAAAATGTAACAGTTGGAAGTCAACAGCAAAGTGTCAGACCAAAGAGACAGAACAGGAAACGCAATGTACAGTATTTGATTTGTCTTCTACACATTCGAGTATTCATCAACAGCAAGTTTTGCCATTTGGTTTGTCTTTTGTACCCACTCAATATTATGATGCATTTTCCATCTGTATGTTCTTATATCGATTTTTTTTAGAAAATTAAGATTGAGACTATTTTTTGGAGAAAATGATCAGAATATCCATCAGCAATTAGTCATTTCTACAGATGTATCATTTGCCATCCACATGGACCCCTCCGGGCCCTAATGATGAAGGGCTTCTTTTACAAAGCCGCACTACTGACAAATGAGAGGAAGCCCATTGAATTCCTACAGGCTTCCTCTTATTTGCTGCATGGGAATCACTAGCGCTGCTTTGTAAAAGAAGCCCGAATTGTTGTCCACTTTCCAACAATGGGTTATAAAAGATGTAGAAAGATTAGAATAACAATTACCTAAAATCTATGGTAATTTAACTCGAGAACAATTAAGAGCCTTGAAACCATTTGAAATGGACAACACTATTGTGATCATTATGGCCGATAAGGGTGGAGGGGTAGTGGTACAAGATAGAGTTGATTATGAGGAGGAGGCATATAGACAATTGATGGATTCGTCATTTTATAGGTTATTGGATACTGATCCGACTGTGGAAAATCAGCATCAAATCATGAACTTACTATCCATGGCAAATTATGCAGGAATTATTTCCAGCAAACAATTTAAATATCTATATAGACAGTTTCCAATTATACTGATTATTTGTTTTGTACCAAGAATACATACATCTACCTAAAAACCACCAGGCAGACCAATTGTATTAGACAGGGGCTCTTTGTAATAGCCTCTGTCACAGTATGTAGATTTTCACTTACATAAGTACATAAGTAATGCCACACTGGGAAAAGACCAAGGGTCCATCGAGCCCAGCATCCTGTCCACGACAGCGGCCAATCCAGGCCAAGGGCACCTGGTGAGCTTCCCAAACGTATAAACATTCTATACATGTTATTCCTGGAATTCCAGAGTTTAATTATGCGTTGGGTGAAGAAAAATTTTCTCCGATTTGTTTTAAATTTACTACACTGTAGTTTCATCGCATGCCCCCTAGTCCTAGTATTTTTGGAAAGCGTGAACAGACGCTTCACATCCACCTGTTCCACTCCACTCAATATTTTATATACCTCTATCATGTCTCCTCTCAGCCGTCTCTTCTCCAAGCTGAAAAGCCCTAGCCTCCTTAGTTTTTCTTCATAAGGAAGTCGTCCCATCCCCGCTATCATTTTAGTCGCCCTTTGCTGCACCTTTTCCAATTCTACTATATCTTTCTTGAGATGCATCGACCAGAATTGAACACAGTACTCAAGGTGCGGTCGCACCATGGAGTGATACAACGGCATTATAACATCCTCACACCTGTTTTCCATACCTTTCCTAATAATACCCAACATTCTATTCGCTTTCCTAGCCACAGCAGCACACTGAGCAGAAGGTTTCAGTGTATTATCGACCGGACACCCAGATCCCTTTCTTGGTCCCTAACTCCTAACGTGGAACCTTGCATGACGTAGCTATAATTCGGGTTCTTTTTTCCCACATGCATCACCTTGCAGTTGCTCACATTAAACATCATCTGCCATTTAGCCGCCCAGTCTCGTAAGGTCCTTCTGTAATTTTTCACAATCCTGACGCGATCGAGTATAGCCTCTCTACTCTTTTTTTAATCTATGATATGCTTTTTATCCAAGCAAAGATCCTTACGTTCAAAAGGTCTGCTAACTCTTTCATTCCCCACTGTGGCATAATTGATATAAACGATTTCATAATTTCTTATTTTCCTACCAGGCAGCTTTAATTTGAATACTCTGCCAATAGTTATCAAACTGAAGACAAACTATTTAGGGGTTAGAAGAAAACTAAAGACATACTTTTTAAACAATTTTTTTAAGGACTAATTCTGGAATTTAAATATATTCTCTGTTTTCTTAGTTTTGTAATCCATACTGAACCACTGTGGAATGTAAGGGTAGTATTGTAGTTTATTATCATAATTGAAAAGAACCATGATTGGTTTATTGATAAAACCATTCCAGTAATATAGAAAATAGGGGATTCAAAAAAGTCCCCAAATTCCAGATTCACAAATAGAAATTGTGAACATTTGGGAATCAACAGTGGTCCCGACTGTCATTAGGAATAATATAAAACCTGGACCGTCTAAAAGTGGAACAAATTCAACATCCCAACTACAGACAGTAACACTGCTGGGCAGTGAGCACTTCATACATTACTGTATTAGGTTTACTTTCCACTCATCATAAAGAAAACCGACCAACATTTGCTGTTGGCACACTATAATCATCCCATCGCTAATCGCTCATCATGCAAAGTGTGAAAATATTTCTAGCTCGCGGACACGCTAACTAGAGCTTTCGGCGGAACAGCAATTCTCGACTACAATCCATTGTGCTACCTCCTGCTGCCATTAGATGGCGCAGTACCCCATACAGACTTAAGGCCGCTTTCGAACATCAGAAGAGCTCCGCCCCTCTTCGGGAAACGTGGCTACGCCCAGTCCGACTTCAAGCCCTAGGCTGGAGCAGGGGCTGTCTGCCCACAGTCGGGCAGCTTCCGCTTCCTGACAGGGTGGCATTTAAATCCCACTGCAAAGGATTGCAGGGGTTTTTTCTTTCTCAGTTGGGAGTCGCCTCTCTTGCAAACGAGGACTAAAGCGTTTGATCTGCGGGTTCCAGCCATAGGAGAGGAAGGGCGCTGGAGATTTGTCACTGGTTTTAGGTTGGGTGGCAGATTTATGAACAAAAAAAAAAAAAAGAACAAACACCTGAAGAAGCAGTTTGGACCAAGGAAAATCGGTGCCAATTTAATCTGGCACTGTAGCTTTTGCGTTATGGTACAACGATTTTTGCAGCCTAGTAGGGATTTTTTTTTTTAAGTTCTGGCTTGTCCATGCAAGCTTCTTATCTGACCTCATAGCTTAGCTATCAATTTTTTTACAGCCCTGTAACGTGGAACAAGAGTCTTATTGTTTGCTAGAATATTTTCTGCATGGTAAATAACTGCACACAATAGGTGCATTTTAACCTTCCATAAGCAAAGATCCCAGGGGCGCTTTGCCCTGAGTGAGCCACAAATAAACAATTAATTTAGCAATTGATACGTTTTATAGAGCATTAGGACGCAAATCTTAAATTGGCAAAATGTTTAGTTGGCTAGGCAGTGATGACAGGCGAAGGAAGGACCCTGAGGTGTTTCACACTGTCAGCGACGGGCTCAAGAAGCTTTACAAAACCAAACTGCTGCCCCTGGAAGAACACTATAAATTCCACGAATTTCACTCCCCAGCCTTAGAAGATGCCGATTTTGACAACAAGCCGATGGTCCTTCTGGTTGGGCAGTATTCGACTGGGAAGACCACCTTTATCAGGTACCTTGTTGCTGTTTTCTGAGTACTCCATGTTTAAAACGAGCTAGGTATGCATGAAGCACCGTACCTGTTAGCAGGCCGCCGACGGGGCTCCAGCCCTAGCCTTTCCCAGGGAGCAGTCACCCACGATTGTATCCCCATTTTATGCAAAAATGAGACAGTGACCCAGGGCTGCTTTGTCATGAAAACACGAGATGGTAATAAATGCATGTAGAGAAAGAACATTGAGATCGGGGAAACAATGGGGTTTTATTTTGTCTAGTCGACCTTCAGAAATATAGCCTTAGCAATATAAATTGATTTAAAGAGATCTGTCAACCCCTTGTACTGCTTTTCTTCATTCTCTTTCCCTCCTTCCCACACATTCCAGATGGCCGGTTGATGTATTAGTATCTTACTTTTCACTTGCCAATTTTTGTAGTACAAATGCATTTTCAAATTTTTGTTTAATTTGCTTGAGGGTGGTATATGGTGTCTTAGGCTTGGAAAGGGGATGATGAGACCCCTGTCCTCTGAGATCCAAATGTGAGAGTCCTTGAATAAGACTGGAGGGTTATCTGTATGGTGTGGGTGTGTTTGCTTGGAAACTGCCCACACTGTAGACATCTGTGCCAAATTCAGCGTGGCATGCTTCAGTTCCAGATGGGGAAGACGGTTATGTATGAGGCTCTTATTACTTAGTTTCATGTGTTTTTTGTAAAGTTTTGAAACATAGGAATAAAGGTCACGGCTATGGAGCTGAAAGTTATTTGTGACTTTAATGCATTCACGTCAAATTTTCTGCATGTCCAACTGGTTTTTTTTGTCACTTTTAATTCAGATCAGTGAATTACTGTATATAAAGTATGTATATAAAGTATCTGTTTCACTACTTGGGATATGGGGCTAGGGTGAGGTCTACCTTATGACATCCCACAGATTTTACCCTCTTATCTACATATCTGTACCATTCCTAATGGTTAATCCAGCCCTCTGAATAAGGAGATGGAGTCTGTTCAGTAGGAGGAGGAGTGGCCTAGTGATTAGAGCACAGGTCTTGACATCCAGAGGTGGCGGTTCAAATCCCACTGCTGCGCCTTGTGATCTTGGGCAAATCACTTAGATTGTGGGCCCTCCGGGGACAGGGAAATACCCAGTGTACCTGAATGTAACTCACCTTGAGCTAGTACTGAAAAAGGTGTGAGCAAAATCCAAATAATAATAATATATTTCTGTATTCTACTTTTGTATCCATAAACAAGGACCAGGTGCTTGAACACAGATCGTGTACACAGTATACATAAGGCTGCTAGCTACTTCCACATTTTCAGAATAGGTCAATGCAGTCATGGTTTTCCTTCACAACCTGCTGGGCTTATGGTTCAGGTGTGGCTTTTGATTTCCGTAAAAAATTCTAGACTACAAATCCATGCAGGAGATGGGGAAAACCAGGACTGGATCAGCCTGTTCTGAAAATGTGGAGCCTGTTGGTAACCCGAGTTGTTCCAGAGAGGAAATATTACTTTAAATTATCTCTCTCTGGTGATGGTTTTACATTTAGCAGATCATGAGTCAGCAGATAACCATCCATGAGATTAAATTGAACACATCCTGAACTGTACTTCTGACAGGGAACCCTGTTAGTTGTGGACTCCACTGGAATAACAGCTTCTCTGACTGGCTCTGTTACTTCCAGCTGTCCTGTGGCTATTGTCAGAGCTGGTGCGAGGGTGGTGGATGGCCTAGGCCAGTGCTTCTCAATCTTCTCCTGGAGGCACACTTTGCCAGTCAGGTTTTCAGGATTACCATAGTGAATATGCATAATACAAATACAAATTAAATCAAAACATGCCCAGAGCCTTCAATGCTAATAATAATGTAACATCTATGATAACCCAACCCTGATACAGCTTCTGCGAAACATGCTGCATGTCGACCAGAGGTCCTGATGGTTACTGTTAAGTGCTAAAAGCTAAGTTCTAAATAATACAATTATTTTACATGAGTAAATACTTAATTTAAGAATGAATAAAGAATATTGAATATGAGAGGACCCATGAAGAACCAGTGGCCTGTCAAGAGTTCAGAGCAATTGGGTCTCCTGACAAATAAATTGCCGCTGCATTCATTGTGCTGCTGAGGTCCTTTAATCAAATTAAATTTAACTAAATACTAATAAGTAAACCAAATATTAATGAATGAAGAAAAAATTAAGAAAAGACTGGTTGTACATATGCAGTGATTTTGAAATGATATAAGGGAAGATGTTACATTATTAATACAAATGCAAGTCATTCATTTGTATATGATGGGTCTCTGCTTTATGCAAATTTTCATGCATATTCATTGTGGTAATCCTGAAAACCTGACTAGCAAGGTGTGTCTCCAGGTGAGGGTTGAGAAGAACTGCCCTAGGCAAACCTTCAGCCTTATACCCTCCCCCCCCCCCAATTAAATTTCAGGCCCCTAGCCTGTACACTAGAGAATGACATGAGGACAAAGTTATCCCTGCCCCTGCTCCGCACCATCCCCACGGGATCCGTCATCTGCACACGCCTCAAAATGCTTATGATTTTATATTTAAATCTTTTTATTAATGTGTAAAAAGGAACAATTATGCTGTGCAACTGTTTATAAATCACAAATAGAAAACAAGAATAACAAACAACTATAATCCCCCCCCCCCCATCACCCTCTACCCTTCGAAACCCAACAATAGCTGACTTTTACTACCCCAAGAAACTCTAATCCACCCTATGAAAATGCCCAGGGGTACTACATACAACATGCTCTGCATGCCCCAGCAGGTGAGAAATATGCCCTATGAAGCACTGTTATGATTTTTTAAATATGTGGATGAATAATAAGTCATCAACAATCTCGGCATTCAGTCTAGCACTCCTGTCTTCCACACACAGCTGACAGTTGTCCAGGAGTGCATGGTTCAGTGTGGAATATCCTCGAAGGATACTATTGAGACAGGACTTTTAAGAAATCCCAATAGAGAGGTTTCAATAATGGTGAAAGAAAGCCAAGGGTGTTTAATGGCAGAACAGAATAAAGGAGGCAAATTATCCCCATCAACTTCAAAGCAGCTTGTAGATGCAAGGAAAAAACACAATTTGAAGTGTCTATATAGATTTGTTAGGAACTGGGCAACATTCTGGGGAAGGGGGAACCTTTTCCGAAAGGATGGGTTCCACCTTAACCAGGGTGGGACCAGGCTGCTGACATCGATTGGCATTTTAAAAGGAGATAGAGCAGCTTTTAAACTAGAACCTGGGGGAAGGCCGATAGTCGCTCAAAAGCGCATGAGTCAGAATAAGGTATCTTTCAAAGAGATCACCAAAACAGGGAAGATAGGGTATCCTGATAGTGAGGTGCAAAAGAGACCATAGTAGATCAGGTATCCTTAAATACAAATCAGACAAAAGATTGCAAATTAATACTGTCAAGTACTGAGCATGATGTAAATAAGAACAACAAACATAGTTTGAAATGTCTATATGCGAATGCCAGAAGCCTAAGAAATAAGATGGGAGAGTTAGAATATATTGCACTAAATGAAAAATTAGATATAATGGGCATCTCTGAGACCTGGTGGGAGGAGGATAACCAGTCAGACACTGTCATACTGGGGTACAAATTATATTGTAGTGATAGGGTGGATCGAATTGGTGGAAGGGTAGTATTGTATTTTAAGGAGGGCCTTGAATCAAACAGATTGAACATTCTGCAGGAAACAAAACACATCTTGGAATCCCTATGGATTGAAATTCCATGTGTAAATGGGGAAAAAGATAGAGTGATAGGAGTGTACTACCGTCCACCTGGCCAGGATGAACAGATGGATGTAGAAATGTTATCGGAAATTAGGGAGGCTAACAAACTGGGCAACACGATAATAATAATGGGCGATTTCAATTACCCCAATAGTGACTGGATAAATGTAACATCAGGGCATGTTAGGGAGGTAAAATTCCTTGACGACATCAAGGACTGCTTTATGGAGCAGCTGCTACAGGAGCCGACAAGAGAAGGAAAAATTCTAGGCCTAGTCCTTAGTGGAGCGTATGATCTGGTGTGGGAAATAATGGTGATGGGGCTGCTTGATAACAGTGATCATAATATGATCAGATTTGATATTAGTTTTGGAGTAAGTATACACAGGAAATCCAATATGTTAGTGTTTAACTTTCAAAAAGGAGACTATGATAAAATGAGAAGAACGGTAAAAAAAAAATTTAAGAGGAGCAGCCGTTAGGGTCAAAAATTTACATCAGGTGTGGATTCTGTTCAAAAATACCATCCTGGAAGCCCAGACCAAATATATTCCATGCATTAAAAAAGGAGGCAGGAAGACCAGACGACAGCCAGCATGGTTAAAAAATGAGGTAAAGGAAGCTGTTAGAGCTAAAAGAAAATCCTTCAGAAAATGGAAGAAGGAACCGACTGAAAATAACAAGAAACAGCATAAGGAATGTCAATTCAAATGCAAAGCGCTGCTAAGGAAGGCAAAGAGGGACTTTGAAAAAAAGTTCGCTTTGGACGCAAAAATGCATAGTACAAATTTTTTTAGGTATATTAAAAGCAAGAAGCTGGCAAAAAAATTGGTTGGACCACTAGATGACCCGGGGGTAAAAGGGGCACAGCACTCAGGGAAGACAAAGCCATAGCGGAGAGATTAAATTAATTCTTGGCTTCTGTCTTCAAAGCTGATGAGTCGGAGAAACTGAATTAAATCTCTATAAACATAGAGGATGTAATGGGGCAATTTTACAAATTGAAGAGTAGCAAATTTCCTGGACCGGATGGAATTAAAAAATGAACTTGCGGAACTATTGTTAGTAATATATAATTTATCTTTAAAATTAAACATGGTACCTGAAGATTGGAGGGTGGCCAACGTAACTCCGATATTTAAAAAAGGTTCCAGAGGGGATCAGGGAAATTATAGACCAGTGAGCCTGACGTCAGTGCTGGGCAAAATGGTAGAGACTATTATAAAGAACAAAATTACAGAGCATATTCAAAAGCATGGATTAATGAGATAAAGCCAACATGGATTTAGTGAAGGGAAACCTTGCCTCACCAATTACATTTCTTTGAAGGGGTGAACAAACATGTGGATAAAGGTGAGCCAGTTGATATTGGGCAACACGATAATTTGTCCCCAATCCTGTGGGCTCTGTCTCCATCCCCACCCCATGAGCTTGTACCTGTCCTGTCCTGTCCCTGTGAGCTCTGTCCCCATCCCCGTGTCATTCTCTACTATTACTACTATTTAACATTTCTAAAGCGCTACTAGGGTTACGCAGCACTGTAATTAAACTCAACAGTTGCAATCGTCACGCAAGTATCCTATAAAAATGCAGGTTACAGTATATGCTGATGGTTCTTTGAGTTTATGGCTGTCAGGATTTGTTCTGTGTTGGCTTCAGCTGCTCTTTGCTGCTTCTGGGAAGCTGTTGCCTTAGGCAACTGCCTATCTTGACAGCCCTGGATATTGCTGCAACTGCTGTTGCCTTAAGTTTCTCCCTGCTCTATTTCCTCTGTGGGAATTAGTACCTCAATAACTTAGCCTCCTGCCATCCCTGCTCTCAGACCCCAAATCTGGAGCTTCCTGCTTCCAGTATAAATTTCATGCAGGTAGCTATAGGCAGGATTCTTTCACAGAACTGGTACTGATGGGACTTTGATGTGGGTTAGTCGCACATGCCTTGTCTCTTGATACAGTAGGACAGTGAAAGGATATTAGGCGCCGGGCCCTAGGTAAACTTCAGCCTTGCACACATCCCCTCCCTCCACAAAAAATATTTTAATGCCCTTAGGCCCCCCCCCCCCCTCCCTGAGATTGTGATACTTCAAATCAACAATCATGATCAGGGCCACTGAGAGACTGAGCCGGGCCAGGGGCAAGGCTGCTCCCGGGGCCGCTGTTGCCTCCCTTTCCTGCTCTCAGGCCGCCGGCGCTGCAGTCCCCAGTCTCCACCCACTCACCCCCAGCCCTGTCGACATCCCCCCTCCGTCCGCCACGGGCCCCCTGCTTTCAAATCGGCAGCACCTCACCTCCGTGTGAAAGTGGTAGATCGCCTCCCTTTGGGCCCTCCCTCAGTGCCCCGCTCTCATGGAAACAGGAAGTTACATCAGACGAGGGTGGACACAGTGAGGGAAGGCCCGAAGGTAGGCGATCTGCCGCTTTCACACGGAGGTGAGGCACTGCCGATTTGAATGCAGGGGGCCCGGTGGTGGACGGAAGGAGGCTGTCGACGGAGCCGAGGGCAGGCAGGTGAGACAGGGGACTGCAGCGCCAGCGGCCTGGGAGCAGGAGAAGGAGAGAGACCCCGGTCCCAGGGAATTTTGTTCCCCCTGCTCCCCCCTCTCGGCAGCGCTGATCATGATTACCCCAATATCACTCATTCCAGAACAATTTTGTCACTTTGAAGTGCCTCATTTACTGATTAAATTACATTGGCTTCCTATCAAAGCGGGAATCGCTTTCAAATCATGTGCCTTCATCTTTCAGATCTTGAATGGGACAGCCCCAGATTATATGCAACCATTAAAAAATCTACCCCTGAACAATGCTAATTACAAAGCAAGAGACTACATAAGACTACATTTCCCAAGTTGTAAAGATGTGATCTATAAATCAGTTTATTCTGCTGACTTCACATACTTAGGGACCAAATGGTAGAACACTCTGCCTTAGAACATAAGAGTAGCTATAATGGGTCAGACCAATGGTCCATTAGCCCAGCATCCTGTTTTCCGAACAGTGGCCAAGCCAGGTCACAAGTACCTCGCAGAAACCCAAATCATGGCAACACTCTATACTACAAATCCCAGGGCAAGCAGTTGCTTCCCATATCTGCTTCAATAGTAGACTGTGGACTTTTCCTCCAGGAATTTGTCCAAACCTTTTTTTTAAACCCAAACATGCTAATCGCTGTTACCACATCCTCCAGCAAAGCGTTCCAGAGCTTAACTATTTGTTGAGTGAAAAAATATTTCCTCCTGTTTGTTTTAAAAGCACTTCCATGTAACTTCTTCGAGTGTCCCCTAGTCTTTGTACTTTTGGAACGAGTAAAAAAATTGATTTACTTCTACTAAGCCACTCAGGATTTTGTAGACCTCAATCATATCTCCCCTCATCTGTCTCTTTTCGAAGCAGAAGAGCCCTAACCTCTTTAGCCTTTCCTCATACGAGAGGAGTTTCATCCCCTTTAATATTTTGGTCGCTCTTCTTTGAACCTTTTCTAATTCCAAGATAAGAACCACAGAAGAATACACCAGATTCCGAAAGATCCTAAAATCACTACTTTTTAAGCAGTTTCTCACAAAGAATAATCCACTTAATGTTTTATCGTCTAAGCAGTGTTAAACAATCCTGACCTTCCTTCCTGATATATGTATATCCTCCTCTTGATATGTACTCAAATGTTGATTTTATATACATTTACCACATTACATTTTTAAAATTCCTAACCAGGTACTCTCTCCTATTTCAAATATCACAGAGCATCTCGTTCCCTCTTACTTTTCCAATTACATAACATGCCTGGATTGCTGTAACTTTTCTTATGCTATTATCATTTATTGTATATTGTAAGCCACATTGAACTCAAGTTTGATTGGGATAATGTGGGATATAAATGTCAAATAAATTGCCATCGTATCTGGGTTTAAAAAAGGTTTGGACAAATTCCTGGAAGAAAAGTCCATAGTCTGCTATTGAGACAGACATGGGAAGCAACTGCTTGCCCTGGGATTTGTAGTATGGGAGTGTTGCCACGATTTGGGGTTCTGCCAGGTACTTGTGACCTGGCTTGGCCACTGTTTGGAAAACAGGATACTGGGCTAGGTGGAACATTGGTCTGACCCAGGGTGGCTACTCTTGTGTTCTTATATGTGTGTGTGTGTATATGTATATATATATATATATATATATATATATATATATATATATATATATATATATATATATATATATAATGGGGTGACTTCTATAAATGGTGTTCAAAAATACTAGTACTTATTTATATAGCACTACCAGACATACGCAGTGCTGTGTACACATTATATGTGGGTACTTTTTCTGTCCCTAGAGGGCTCACAATCTAAGTTTTTGTACCCGGGGCAATGGAAGGTTAAGTGAGTCGCCTAAGGTCACAAGGAGCTGCAGTGGGAATCAAATCTAGATCGCCAGGATCAAAGCCCACTGCATTAACCATTAGGCTTCTCCTCCACTCCAGCGCTGGGAAAAATTTGGCTCTAGATGCTTTTATAAAGGTTGTGTGGCCTTTACAGAATAGTACTTAATGCCGGTTTCTGTGCCCAACTCTGGACGCCAGACTTAAATCTGCTGAAACCTGGTGCCCAATGACCCATTCTGTAATACTGTGCGTAACATTTTGGAATGCCCATGCCTCTTCCATGGCCACTCCCCCTTTTGGGTTGTGCACTATGGGATTTAGGTGCCCAGTGTTATAGCACACAGCCAGATGTGTGTGTGCAAAATCTAATTGGTGCCAATTAACGTCAATTGGTTGTTAGCGGCCAATTATTGCTTGTTAAGGGCTCGTTGGCCAGTGGAGTTGCGCGCACACACATAATGACCTACCAAGGTTGGGGCAGTGGGGGCGGTCTGCCCCTGGTGTATGCTGCAAGGGGTTGCAGGAAGCAGCCACGTGGCTGTCAGCTCTGCCAGTTCCCTGCTCCCTCTGATGTTACTTCCTGTTCTGGGGCAGAGAACTGGCAGAGCTGACAGCCACGCAAATTGTCCCTGCAGCCCCAGGAGATAAGAGCGATGCAGTGGGGGGGGATGTCATGATTCACGGGGGAGGGTGATGCTCCGGGGGTGGGGGCGCAGCAGCAATCCGTCCCGGGTGGCAGCCAACCTAGGAACACCACTGCACACATTTCTGAGAAGTGTGCCCATATCTAGAATCCTAGGGAATGAAGGTACTTTCCAGAAGCTACTTCTACAGGTCAGTGGGCTATTGAAGTATGTGTTAATGGCTCTTTGAGTTTGTCTAGCTGTCGGGATCTATTGGTTTGCTTTGGCTGTAGCCGCTCTCCTGAAACTGCTGCTGTGGATGACTGCCTAGCTTGCTTAATGGTTAACTCTCAAATCCTGTGGTGATCCTCCTCTAAAAGCAGCATGGGGTGGGGGGGGGTCCTTTGTACCTTACTTGGAAGCAAAGGAGAAAGGGACTTCTGAGGTAAATGGGGATGGGCATGAGAGAGGGGGAGTACCGGACCTGGGGATGGAGGGGAGAGAGATGTCAGATGTGGGCAGGAGGTACTGGGTGACCCAGGGTGGACTGACCATTTTGGAAAGATCTGCATCTTTTTTGCTTTCCAAATCCTGCTGAGGCTGTAGGGCAGTGTCTCTCAACCTTTTTTTATTTAGTCAGGACACTGGGCAGACAATGCTCCTATTGTGACACACCTGGATAGATGACCCTCACAGACCTTTGATCTGACACAGTATAGGTTTTTTTTTTAGTTAAATGTAAACATGCTCTGCCATCTACAAACATCCAGCCTCCTCCCCCTCAACAGGTACAGATCAGAGGTAGGAGGACATTTCCCCATGGAAATCACCATTCAAAAAAAAAATATTATGATTCTCATGTCATCTGAGCAATAACATAAATCTTTCCACTACCAGGCACATTGGGAAATAATACAAACCTAAAAAAAAAAAAATCTTAACTCAACATACATGTAGCAAACATGTCATACAACAGTAGCAGTAATCTTATGATTCAAACAGCAAGAACCCTACCTATGAATAGGCAGCACTACAAATATTGCACTGTGTCCTAAAATACTAGTAAACTTACTACAGGTAAAACAGGCCATTCCCAATTCCAAAATGGTGGCTGCGACCTCCTGCGGCCACCGTTTTTCTCAGTGCAGTGGATGGGAAGCAGGAGCAATTCAGGATGTTCCTGCCCTGAAGACACCAATAGACTACCAGGGCCTTTTCAAGGTGGGGGGGGTGGGGAGAAAGGCGAGAAGGCGGAGTGATGGGTGGTCCAGGGTTAGAGAACATGTTTTCTGTCAAGGGGGGGGAGGCTGGCCTGCAGCAATGGCGGGCAAGGATACAGTTTCGGTTAGGGTTCTGAACCACAGAGGAGTGTGGGATGCATCAACGGGAAGGCTCTGGAGCTGGCTGCAGGAGGAGTTTGTGCATTGCTGTTGTTGACTGAGGGACTGGCAAGTTTATAGCCTGGAGGGAGGGTTCAGAGAGGGGGAGTTGCTGCAATGCTGGGGGAGGGAAGTGATTGACATTTGAAGACAATCAGAAGCATGTTTCTTTCTGATGGGCAGTGTCATGAATAATTTCCCTTTGAAAATCTAGACCACAAAAGTTCACATATATAAACTGTCTGCTTTCAGGGATGCCAAGGGTGGGCCACGCCTAGGGTTAGGGTTGCCATAAGTCCGGTTTTACCTGGACATGTCCTCGTTTTGAGGACACAGCTGGGCAACTGGATGGGTTTTGCCAGCCTGCCCATTTGTCTGGATTTGTGGACGGACGGGCAGGGAGGCAGGCGTCCTATCCTCCCCTCCCCTCCCCTACTTTACCTTAGTGTGGTGCCCTGGTGGTCTAGTGACCTCTTCGGGGTAGGAAAGAGCCCCTTCTTTCCTGTCCAGTGCATCTGAAGACTGTCTTTCTCCCAGAGCCGATTCAAAATGGCTGCCGAGAGTTCGAGTGGTGGCCTTGTGAGACTTCCGCAGAAGTGTTGCAAGGTCAGTGCTTGAACTCTCAGCAGCCATTTTGAATTGGCGCTGGGAGCAAGAGAGGTCTACAGCTGCGCCAGGCAGGAAAGAGGGGGCTCTTTCCTGACCCATAGAGGTCACTAGACCAGCAGGGAACTTCACTAAGGTAAAGGAGGGGAGGAGAGGGGTGGTGAGTGGAGTCATGTAGGTGGAGGGAGGCTGGAAAATTGAGGAGGGGATATATATGGGGGGGGTGAGAGGGAATCTGGCTGTCTTTGGGGGGGTCAAAGTGACGGGGCAGGGGTGCAACAGGGGGCGGGGTGGAGTTGCGGCAGGGGCCGGGGCATGTGTCTTCTTTTTTTTTTTTTCCTTAGGGCAAATATTATAACCCTAACCGTGCCTACCAGTGAGATTTTTCAGACAGTGTCTAGGATATAAGATTTGTGTTGTATTGCTGAATAGTTAGCTGGGTAAATTCTCCAGGCTGAAAACTGATTTTCAAAGGGAAACTATGATGGAGAAATACACATGCAAAATGGCATGAAACGGAGACCATCCAAACAGATACAGGAAGAAACACGGATGGAGAGTCAAAGGTAGAGACAGATCAAGAAGATACAGGGCTGGCCCAGGGCTACACAGGGGTGCATAAATCTCTCCCCGTCTGTTGTCGCCCCTGCTCGGATGTACTGCGGTGAACAGGGCAGCAACATGTTGCATAGGATGCACCTGCCAGGATGGAGAGAGAGAGAGCCACACATGACAGGAGGACAGAGGGGCACACAGGACTTTAATCTGCTCACCTCTCCCTCCTCACTTTGCTTTTGAAAAGCACTTCTCAACTGTTATTTCACCTCTCAGAGCTGATTGGGTCTCAGGAGCTAAGTTAACCAATCGGAAACTGGCAACAGGAAGGCGTGCTCTATTTCTTCTTACTGGTGGGGCCTCATAGATTTTCTCCTTAGTAGACTTGCCTGTAAAGAAAGCAGTGATCAGGATCAAAGTGTAAGAGACCCTTCAAAACAATGTGACAGACTCCTAATGAGTGAGACTTGTCACATTTGCACACTTTGAATTTTGTACCTGTCCTGCTGCAAGTGCAAATTGTGCTAACAAAGGATTTAGAATCCAGTCTCTCTGCCTGATTTGCCACCTCCTGCTCTGTCTCTCTTCCCTGCAGTTAAAATAATCTGTACTGTGAAATATATGTGCATACTTGTAGTCACTGAGTAGAGGGCAAGCTTCAGCCTGTAGAAGTTACCCAGCTAACTGCTTCAGGGAGCAGTTGTTAAGGTGTGGTAAAAATCGAGGTTTTACTGCATTTTATTTTACCATGGGAGTCCACTAACCAGTGGTATCTGAGTATCACAGGTTTGTGACTCTTACAGTATATGAATAACGCACCTTGCAAGCTGCGTTATTCATACTGCCCAGGAGCATCAGGCTGATAAGCCGTGGCCTAATGCTCCCAAGCCACATGTTAAAAGAACTGGGTGTTAAAAGGCTTTTCCCTTTACCTCTCCCACCCCCCCCCCCCCACCCCCCATCCTACGTGTAGAAATCCCTGGTCTCTAGTTCTGGAGCAAGAGCGATTCCAGTTGCTTCTTCCCCTGCTGGCACTGGGTTCAAATTGACACTGATGACCCTTGTGGTAGTCTCATGTTACTACATGTAGGAGACCAACTACCCTGTAGTAGTACAAGACTACCACTAGGGGTCACTGGTACCATTTTGAAGCTAGTGCCAGTTAGGCACAAGAGCAATTGGGGCTGCTGCTGCCCTGGAATCTCGGATTTCTAGAGTTGAGAGTGGGGGCCTTTGGGGTAAAAGGGGTTCTTCATGAGGAGGGGGATTTGTTGATGGAGGGCACTAGGAGGGGGAAGAGGATGGAGTATCCTTTAACACTGGGCCCCTTTAAGATGCAGCTCAGGAGCATCTAGCTGCAGGTTAGCAGCCCGATGCTCCAGGGCAGCAAAAATAATGTAGCTTGTGGTGTTCACTGCCAGCAGCATTATCAGATTTACATAATGAGGTGTTTTGCTTGCATTTGCATGCGTTGATCTCATTATGGATCCTGCAGTAACCTATTAACATATTATGATGGCATAATATGTTATTGCTATTTAATGTGCATTATGACCTTAATGCACTGTAATAATTTAATAACCCCTTAATTTTATCTGAGCAGATTCCTTTGAACACTGACCTGAACTCTGCTTTTTCTTTAGTGCTTTTGAAAGGATATAAACAATTGCAGTGCACCAATTTGAGTGCTTGTCTGCAAGTGTGAGGGCAATATAAGACTTTTAAATAAATAAATTATGTTGCTTGTCTCCTTTGCACGGTAGTATGACATATAATCCTTTGGATCTTAAGTGTATACAAACTCTCTGAAAAAATCTCACTCTTTTGTAATTGTCATGAAATAACATCAAACCCAAATTCCAACCCTTGGTACAACACTTCGAATCCCCCTTCCATGTCTTTAACTACACTACTATAATACAATTTTTCAGTGTGTGTGGAGGGGGGGGGGGCAGCTTATAGGTTTTCCTGGCTTTTGCAGCTGGAGACTAAATATCTGTTTTACACTCTTCTAACACAAAGTGCAGATCCCACAGAGGTCTATGATAAGGACCTGTGTTGTGCTACCTTAATTTACAAGCTAGTGGCAGGCTGGTGCAGAATCTGAATAGCTTTAGAGTAGCAATTGTGGGCTGTCTGTACAATCCAGAAAACGTTATAGGACAGAAGGAAAAGACAGTATCTAATCAGAAGAAATGGTTACATTAGGAAAGTAGAATCCTCAGAACAGCAGAGGAAAGCTTGTGCGAACACCAGAAACTGGATTTGCCTCTAAAAGTAATTCATGCCTTTGCAATGCATACAGCAGTCAGCCACACCCAAAACTAACTGGAAACTGACACAGCACATACAGGGGCCTGTGCTGTGGTACTGAAACTCAGAGCCAGATGCACAAAACCTAACGAGCCCACAACTTGCGTTTTAAACTGGTTCCAGGCAGTTTAAAACGCAAGTAGTTTACCGGGGGCATGCACCAAGGGCATTTTTCCTGTCACGGTAGCAGGCAACGAAAACGGAATGCAAATTATCCAAAGGCTATTATAATGAGCTGCAGTACCGTTGCAGCTCATTATAATGAGATGCACTACCGTTTTTCTGATTCCCTTACCGTGGAAACCCTAACGTGAGGTCTGCACCTCTCGTTAGGGCTCCTGTGAGGGAATTGGAAAGGAAAAGGGCCCCAAAAAAAGGTTAAAAAAAAATTAAAAAAGCAGCGAGCGCACGTGAGGGGCGTCCTTTATGGACGTACTCTGCCTGCGCTTGTAAGGGACGTCTTTTCGCCGTTTTTTTTTTTTTTTTTTTTTAGTTTTGTCTCCCCAGCGCTGATCACCTTCTGTAGCAGCGAGGAGAAGGGAATCGGGGACCTGCGAGTCGATCCGGAGTTCGGGACATCCTTTTCCATTATGCTCCTCTTCCAGGTCTCTTCAGCCAATCAGAGTGCGTGTAGCTGACACCAGCAAGCTAGATGCCTTTGATTGGCTGAATAGACCCAAGAAGAGGAGCATAACCAAATGGGACGTCCCGATTCCCCGATTCTCCTTAGTGAATTCCTGTTCCCTACCGATTCGCTATGGAATCGGTAGGGAACGGGAATTACTGACGACTTTAGTGCATCTTCCTCTCAGTCTGTGGTACACAAATAACACAGCACCTGCTGCACCAGCATGCTTGGCAGCAGTGGTGTGCTGGTAAATTTTTAACAGGCTCTCTCCCCGGATATAGCCAGCCCTGCATCGCTCTTTAAAATGGCTGCCGAGATTTACAAGGGCAGCCTTGCAAGACTCCAGCGGAGTCCAGTGGTCCATATCTTAATGCAGCAGCAGCTCACTGTGAAGGAGCCCACTCTCCACTCCCAGGCTCCATGGTGACTTTGCACATATCTTGGCTTATATACCAAAGGTGGGACCTGAGAGCAGAGCATACGCTGACTCGGTCTCTATCCTACACTCCTTCACAATGAGCTGTTGCCGCTGCACTGACCAAGCCATGGAGCTGCCTCTTCTGACAAAACACCTCAGGACTGAGGAGAGCATCTCTGTAGGCAGGAGGCCATAGCAAAAAACTGGCTCTTCCTTAGACTAGTTTTCTGATCTTGAAAGCTGACAGCCTCCCTTTTTGTATAGGAAGAAACACTATGCCATCCAAATAAGTTGGTGAGTAACTGTAGCGGCTATGTGTCTGCTGGGGTTTTCCCCAGTGATACCTATGGAACAAGTGTGAATCAATTAAAGAATATGCACATGAGGCAGTGTGGTAGTAGATTTTTGGGCAAACATTTTTGGATTCTTTTCCTTAATTTGTTCTCGCAAGAAAATTCTTGGCATGCTTTAATCCTGAAACTCAAGCATAGGTGAACCCACAAAGGAAATCTACTGTAGCTGCATTTAATTTTCGAAAGGGTGACTATAATAAAACTAGCAAAAAAGGCCCGTTTCTTTGAGAGATGAAACGGGCGCTAGCAAGGTTTTTGTGTCCAGCGACCGTCCTGTTCCCTGCCCCTCCCCTGCAGGCACCCATGGCCAGGGACCCAGCTGTCCCCCAACCCCCCTCCAGGCAGGCACCTGTCCGCTGCTGGCGCTCCATCCCCTGGCCCCCCCTGCAGCCACCCATGGCCAGGGATCCAGCTGTCCCCCAACCCCCCTGCAGGCAGGCACCTGTCCGCTGCTGTCGCTCCATCCCCCGGCCCCCCCTGCAGCCACCCATGGCCAGGGATCCAGCTGTCCCCCCAACCCCCCTCCAGGGACCTGTCCGCTGCTGTCGTTGGCGCTCCGCGATGCGGTGTGCATGTGAAAAATGGCCGGCGAGAGGCAGGGAGAGATGGCGTTTCGTGGAGTGTGTTTGCTCCGCCCTCGATGTCATCACGTTGTGACGCGAGGGCGGGGCACACACTCTTGGGCAAACCGGATATCTCGCCCGCTTCAAAGTTCCGGTTGGAGGCTTCATAGAACGTTGGAGGTGCCTTTTATATATAGAGATGTGGAAAATGGTTAAAAAGAAACTAAAAGGATTGACTACAAAGGTTAGGACACTAAATCAGGCATGGATGTTATTCAAAAATGCCATCTTGGAAGCCCAGACCAGATGCAATCCACATATTTGCAAAAGTGGAAAGAAGAGAAAACGACATCCAGAATGGTTAAAAAGAATGTCCTTCAAAGAATAAAAAAAGGACCCAAATAAAGAAAATAAGCAACATAAGCACTGGTAAGTCAGATGCAAAGTATTAATAAAGAAGGCTAAAACTTACAGTAACAACTTTTTCAGGTACATCAGAATCGGAAAGCCTGCAAGAAAATCTGTAGGACTGTTGGGACACTCAGGGAGGACAAGGCCATAGTGGAGAAACTGAATTAATTACTTGCTTCGGTCTTTACAGAAGAAGATGTAAGAGATCTTGTACCAGAAATGGTTGTCAAGGTGATGATGCAGAGGAACTGAAAAAAAATCCCGGTGAATTTGTAAGATGTTCTGAGCCAAATCGACAAATTAAAGCGTAATAAATCACCTGGACTGGATGGCATACATCAGAGGGTACTTAAATAACTCAAGCTTGAAATTGCTGATTTGCTGTTAGTAATATGTAACCTGTTGTTAAAATCATCCTTAGTACCAGAAGATTGGAGGGTGGCCAATGTGATGCTGAGTTCCAGTGGTTATTCCGGAAATTACAAACCGGTAAGCCAGACATTAGTGCCGTGCAAAATAGTAGAAGCTATTATAAAGAATAAAATTATGGAACACGTAGATCATAAACATAGTTTAATAGGACAGAGTCAGCCTGGGTTCAGCCACAGGAAGTCTTGCCTCACCAATTTGCATAATTTCTTTGAAGGCATGAATAAACATGTGGATAAAGGTGAGCCAGTTGATATAGTTTATCTAGATTTTCAGAAAACGTTTGACAAACTTCCTCATGAGACCCCTGAGAAAATTAGAAAGTCATGTGATAAGAGGCAATGTCCTTCTGTGGATTAGGAATTGGTTATTGGACAGAAAACAGAAGGTAGGGTTAAATGGCCATTTTTCTTAATGGAGGACGGTGAATAGTGGAGTGCTGCAGGGATCAGTACTGGGACCAGTGCTATTTAATATATTTATAACTGATCTGGAAAACGGAACGATGAGATGATTAAATTTACAGATGACACAAAACTATTCAAAGTTGTTACACATGTGGACTGTGAAATATTGCAGGAAGACCTTAGGAAATTGGAAGACTGGGCATCCAAATGGTAGATTAAATTTAATGTGGACAAATGCAAGGTGATGCACATTGGAAAGAATAATCTAAATCATAGTTACCTGATGCTAGGGTCCACCTTGGGGGTCAGCAACCAAGAAAAAGATCTAGATGTCATCATAGATAATACACTGAAATCTTCTGCTCAGTGTGCGACAGCGGCCAAACATGCAACAGGATGCTAGGAATTAAGGAAAGAGATGGTGAATAAGACTAAAATACTGTAATGCCTCTGTATCGCTCCATGGTGCGACGTCACCTTGAGTATTGCGTTCAGTTCTGGTCACTGTGTCTCAAAAAAGATATAGTGGAATTAGAAAAGGTTTAAAGAAGAGCGACCAAAATGATAAAGGGGATGGAACTCCTCTCATATGAAACAGGATAGGGTTCTTCAGCTTGGAAAAGAGATGGATGAGGGAAGATATGATTGAGCTCTACAGAATCCTGAGTGGTGTAGAACAAGTAGAAGTAAATGGATTTTTTTTAACTCATTCCAAAAGTACAAAGACAGGGGACACTCAAAATAGTTACATTGAAATATTTTAAAGCAAATAGGAGGAAACTTGCTGCCAGTGGATGACAACGGTTAGCATATCTGGATTAAAAAAAAAAAAAAAAAGGTTTGAACAAGTACCTTGAGGAAAAGTCCATAGTCTGTTATTGAGGTGGACATGGGGGAAGCCACTGCTTGCCCTGGGATTGGTAGCATGGAATGTTGCTACTGATTGGGTTTCTGCCAGGTAATTGTGACCTGGCTTGGCCACTGTTGGAAACGGGATACTGGGCTAGATGGACCATTGGTCTGACCCAGTATGGCCATTCTTATGGTAAGGGATATATGGGGTCCCACACAGACTTTGTTTTGTGGCACAGCTGACGAAAACAAAACAGCATTCCCAGACAATTTCCAGAGATGAGAGAGGATGTAATGCTGGAGGCTGAGGACAGACGGGAAGACTTGGCAGGGAGTCCTGCACCCTTCAATGATTTTTGGGAATATGGGGAAGAGTAAGCGCTTCCCTAGTGGTTATGAGTTCAAATTTCCAGCCCTGTCTCCATATGCCTTGTTCTATACTCTTCTGAAATACTTGTTAATCAGAAACCAAGTGTTCACTGAGATGGATCTTTTTGCTCTGATTCAGTTTAGCAGTTTTTTTAGCCAGAAATATTGCATGCATTCACCAGCAAAGAAGTGCTGGAGCATTAGTGTGAGCTATTCCAGTAGTTACTGGAGAGGCAGAAACAGACAGATGGTCTGGAGAAACCCTTATCCCTTAGTGCTCCAGAAGAATATTAAAATCCATCATGGCTCTCTTAGTTTTGACAGGTTGGTGTGATTATTCCTGTGACGTTATTGGATTTTCACCTCCCATCGATGCCAGTGAGGTGTCAGACTAGCAAACAGAATTGAAAAACAGGCAAAATATTTAAAGAAATGATCCATATACTAGCTTTGGCACCATATAGAGTAGCACATTTATTTATGCCTAAATAAGGTCCCACTGGGGTCGATTTTGCTATTCAGACTAAAATGGCTGCCCTCCTAGAAGGTAGTATGCAAGAGATGCTCAGTATTGTACAACAAAAGTTTTCCATATTTGCATGGCCTGCAAAATATAACAGTCCACCCTTTTGCCTGAATTTCAGCAGACTTTTGATACATCTCATCACACTCTACCGCATACTACTCTGTTGACTGCACCTACATGTCGAAAGGTTTGAATTGGACTTGTGCCTCTTGGGTTATTGTAATGTGGTAAGTCTGCCTAAGAAGATGGCTTTTCAACTTCTAGTCATGAAGAACAAACTGATACTGGCAAGTGGGACAGGACAATTCCCCTGCTAATCTCATTAATTAACTGACTTCCAGTAAGACTTGGAAATGTCTTTAAAGTTCTGTGCCTAGCCTTTAGTGCTGTTGGAGGAGCAGGACCCGGAGAAATGAAAAACTGACTAAGTGAGACTCTGCAGTCAGTTTAATATGCTGGCCATTGTTTCCAGTAGAGAACTCTGAGTAAACTGAAAGATGAATTGAGTAAACCAATGATTCCCAAACCTGGTCCTAAAGGCACCCCAGCCACATTGAGTTTGAAGCTGGTGCATGCTGTGAGGGAATGTCCTAATCATTCTGTGGAGTATCTGCAGAGGCTGGAATGGCCAGAGGTACTAGGGCTGGTTTGGCGCCAAGGAGTTAGCCTGGAAAGCTAGGCAAGAAGCAGGAAGGCAGTCGATATTTATGGACATATGCCAGGAATCTGTTTACCACCAGAGGTGTTGCTGATGCATTCCCTATATACAGCTTCTAATCAGGGTTTAGCCTTCATTGAAACAATGGCGGCTTAGCATGGGCATGTCTTTCCTGGGTGAAGGGAAGGTAAATATCCTCCGTTTTTGATCTCTGGTGACTCAGGGGGAGATGCTAAAGCAAACTGAGCTTGAAACGTTTCAGTTAGACTAGTTTTAGCTAGTTTAGCGCATACATTTATTCTGTTCCTAATGCAAAAGGTCTCAGCACTGCTTTTACCGTTTGCTGAAAGCAGTGAACGAAAATGCTATGCAAGTCTATGAAAACTAGCTCATTTGTATTAAAATGAGCATTCCGTGTGATGCACAGATGTTTCGAAGCAATGCACAGAAAGGAGCCTACCTGTAACATTCAAAATTGTCCAGCAGGTCTGAGTGGTCATTGAAGGAGGGTGATATCTCCTCAGTGGAGCAGATTGTTAGCATTTTTTAATAGTATCTGCATGCACATGTGTGGGAAATATGTCGTCTGTATGCATTTTTGTGTTGTGTTTTGCCTGTCAGAAAGCATTGTGCTTGCATTTTTTTTAATAGTATCTGTATGTGTGTGGGAATTGTGTCCTGTGTTTTGTCTGTGGGGAAATGTACCGTGTGCATATATTACACGTGTGTGTGTGTTCTGCATGTAGCAGTGTCGTGAACAGTAAACAATGAATCAGTCCTCATGAACGCATAGATGACGTCAGTCGATGCATGCAAAAAGGTTTGCCTTATGGCAGGAAACTATCACAAAGGCTGTTGGGATCATTTGTTGTGCCTGGTCTATTATGCACATGTATCATAAAGCCTGTCTTGCTTTTTGGATTGTATTCTGATACACTGCTCTGAGTAACGCTGTCTTTACTGTAATGTTTGCATTTGTATATGTGTTTTATTGTGCTTATAAATATCAATAAACGAAATGTAAGGATGAAAGGTTAACGTGTCGTCTAGGATAACACCTAATACCTTAACTGGACTTTACTGAAGAGAAGAGGCTGGCCTGCTATAGTGATAGGTTCTATATGTGCAGAGGAAGTAAGATGAGTAAATATAGTGTCAGTACATTTACCATACATTTATCATTTAGATTTTGTTGGTATTTTTCATATTTTTCTTACATTAGTCCTATTACTAGGCTTTCAATTTACCATCTCCAAGTTGACCTCATTGATTGTATTTATGCTTATATTTGGTCATTTTACTATTGTTATGCTGTTTAACTTACAATTTTGCTATTTCTGCTTCCTATATGGGCTAACATGGTAGCCATGCTACTCATGTATTAGGTATACGCCAGTGTATGATAGCAACAGTACAGTGTGGCAGATGTAACAGATTAAGACCTGCTTACTGACTGAGATCCTGTCTGTTTAGCAGCCATGGTTATTCCTCCAAGGGTAGAATCTTGTCCCTGCTCCTCCATCTTAAGAACCAGGAGTGTGCTGGTAAATTGTTAACAGGGAGCTCTTTCTCGCCAGCAAAGTAAAAGAGAATTCAGGAGGGGCCCAAGCCCACATTTTGGGATCCATTTGTTAAAGTAGCCATAGAGAACCGGCTCCCAAAATTCTTAAAAACTTAACAAACGGCTCTCGAGAGCCTGTGAGAGCCTGCTCCAGCACACCACTGTTAAGAACCCTCCAGTAGCTATGCCATCATAGCACAGCAGGACTGGATGTTGGCTTGAAATGAAATTGCTCATCTTTTCCAAATCCAAGTTCAAGTCGCCTTGTTTACTTACACCCCCCTTATGAGCTTCATTCAGTTTTCTCGTGACACTTTACCACTGCTCGACTGCATGTGTGCATAAATGAATTGCAAGTCACAAATCTCATTTATTACCAGTAAACATATGTGTATAGTGCTACAAGTTGTACACGATCAAGGAAAGTCTATAAAAGGCGATAAAATTGTGTGTATAAATTTGGACGTGCGTCCACTTTGCAAATGCAATTTAATTGAGTAACGAGCCTATTAGCACCAATAATTGGGTGCTAATTTATCATTTATTTATTTAGATTTTGCTCACACCTTTTTCAGTAGTAGCTCAAGGTGAGTTACATTCAGGTATACTGGATATTTCTCTGTCCCAGGAGGGCTCACAATCTAAGTTTGTACCTGAGGCGATGGAGGGTTAAGTGACTTGCCCAATATCACAAGTTGGCAACAATTTAGATTTACATGCACATCTTGCTAAGTGCTATTCTATAAGGATGCACATGTAAATCCTATAGCACGCAACTGAAAAGGCATTGGCGGGGCATAGGTGGGTCAGGGGTGTTCACTAAAGATGCACACACTATTGTAGAATTCAGGGGATCTACACCTAATTTAGGCATGGGGGATTTGCACCAGGGTTCAGTTAGTGTAAATCCATACACCTAAAAGATGGGCATGGATCCTGGCACCCAGCTCAAGTGCTGTTAGTGTTCAGCATGCATTTTTTTCAGTGCCCAAATTTGGGAACCATTGACTGAATTTTCTCCACTTCCTTTAATTGTATGAATGATATGTACATGTGTAAAACGGTTCCCCTTATGCATGTAACTTAATTGCTTAATTGGCCTCAACTATAATTTATTGTCACTATTTTGCAGTTACACATGTGAGCTATGACCCTATTCTATAAAGTTTGCATGTAAATTGTCTTGTGCATAATTGCACAGGGGGCATTCACATAGGAGGGTTATAGACGACTCCGGACATTCTAATTAATCTAGCCTGCACTTCATAGAATACTATTAATTATGTGTGCAAGGTGCTGCATTTAGGCACATGCATTTACATAGCATAAGTGATTGTGCTTAAATATTTGCACACAAATGCCAACTTAAGCAAACGTTTTATAATGGCAACTATGTGCTTAATTGCCTTTATGGAATTTGCCCCCTATGTGTACAGATTTCCATATACATGTCGGAGGAAGCACAGTGAGCCACATGAAGGGGTGTAGGAAGCAAACTTTAATGACAGCATATTGCCTGCATCAGGGGGCCATACAAAACACATAGATTTACAAATCCATTTAGAACTGAGTTTAAAAACTTATAAACAAATAATCGTAAACTTTAAAAAAAAATGCACAGATATAAATGATAAAGATGAGATTAATACATTTAAAAATAAAATAATAAATGATGCATGTAATATTGATTTTATTTATTTGGAGTTTTCTTAAGGCATTCACTCAAGGCGGTGTAGAGTAAGAATAAATCAAACATAAACAATAGACAATTACTGCAGTAAAAATATTCAAATAATACAAAGCATGGCATAGTATACTACTTACAATGTCAACATAATAAAACATTTTAATAAATTGCGTAGTGTATAAGCAAAGATGGAACATAAAACAAAGAAATGATCAAACTTTTACATAAATAATTATGGGCCTCTTATCAAACTGCACTAGTGGTTCCAGCATGGCAATGCCTATGAAGCCTATTGAAAATGAATGGACTTTGTTGGCATTACTGCACAGGGGACCACTATCGTTATGTGATAAGAGGCCATATATGAGAAATTTTATCACTACTGATGCAAAGGATGAGGCAGTGAATCTTTTTAGAATCTAAAAAAATTACCATTCAAAAAAAGTCTAGTAAATTGCTTCCTAAATTCATTTACTCCAAACTGATGATCCAGTGTTGCTACCTTGAGAACTGCAAAACCCTAAACATGTGTCCATACCATGGTGGAAACTGGAATGCAAGTTAATATGTAGTAATTTCTCAAATTTCAAAAATTACAAGCAGATGCCAAAATTAAGTAACTCGTACAAAAAAATGTATTAAATGAATATATTAAAAATTCTTAATAAAATTCATGCCAAATTATGTTAAGATTAAAAAATATCTGTCCTAACTTTAATTATGTACTACATATGCTGGTTATTCATTAATGACAAGAGGCAACTGAACAGTTAATAATGTTAGAGTACATGTGGGAAAATGTATCTGAAGAGTTGGTAGTGGAATGGTGTAGCAATATTGATTAAAGAAAAATCTTCTGCCCAGAGGTGTAGCCAGACTTCGACTTTGGGGGAGGTCTGAGCCCAAAGTGGAAGGGCCCATTTTGCCCATCTCCCTGCTGCTTTCTGCCCCTGCCGCAACCCCACATACCTGGGCTGGCAGGGGTCCCCAAGCCTCGCCAACAGAAGCCCTTCTGGTGGTGATATTCTGTGGAGCACTTCCTGTCCTGATTCCTGCTCTAGCGTGCCTGCTGAGTTTTAGTGAAATTGACCCCTGACAGCCAGATCACCAGACCTTGGGGGCATGAACCCAAAATTGGGGGGCCCAGGCCCCCAAGGCCCCACATGGCTATGTCACTGTTCCTGCCTATTCCTTTAGTGGTTGCCCCTTGGAATTACTAACCTTAAAAGGTTTGCTAAACTTTCCTGTAGTGGATATGATCTTTGGATTATTGCAGAGGAAATTAAATCAGGGTGTACTGTGCCACTTAAATCCCCTTTATGGTATAATGTAAACATTTATATAAATAAATGTTCCACTTCATGGAGATCCTGGCAAGAGCATGGAATGTGGACATTGCAGCAAGTTATATCGGAGGGCCAGTTTAAATCCTTTGCTGAGCTGAAGAATGAGTTTAATTATTGCCTACAGACTTTTTCAAATATTTACAGCTCATGCACTCTCTTCAAGAAAATATTTGGGGAATGTAGCTGAATTGTCCAGTGTGTGCATGCTGGAAACTCTATTGTAAGACCTTAATGGGTTCACTGAGCTTCACAATTGTATGGTGATAAGTGGTATTTTGGGATGGAGAAATGCTGTGAGGATGTAATTGGTCCAAAATTGACAGCAGAACAATGGGATGACTTTTGGGTTACTCATACTAGTTCTATTGTTCTGCCTCTGTTCCTCAGGCCTTTTTAGTTTTTTTGGATGCCAGTTAAGTTTTCGAGTTAATAATTTAGTTAGTCCTAATTGCTGGTCTTGTAACTGTGAAAAAGAAACACTTTTTCAGATGTTATTTATTGAATAGTTTGCCTAGTGGGGAGAAATTTGGCAGCACATTAAGGATGTGTTTGATGTGCATGTTCCTTTGACTTATGACATTGTAGTGTGCTGTTCTTTGAAGCCCCTGGTGTGCGGAATAAAATCATTCAAAGTTGTTAAATATGTTACTTACTTTAGCTTAGGAATTGATAATTGGAAAAATACTGCTGTGTTAACAGTATTTGTGGTGGGTTTTGTTTGTCAAATTTATGAGAGAGTTATGGCTGAGATGGGGAAGGATTGTTATTTAAATTTATAGATAATTTGTAGAGTAGCAACTCATTCCTTCTTATTGTAGTCTGATTTTTCTGTGGTTGGTTTCTGTTAATAGAATAAAGTTTAAAAAAATAATAATTACTCTCACCTCTCCCCACCACACACAGTTATATCCAGGTATAAGAAGCCCATGGTGGCTAGTGTTTAAAAATGCTGACTGCCACAGGCTGAATATTGACCTACATTTTTATTGGAGATCTGTGCATATGAATTTTATACATTTTTTAGAGCACAAATACATTGTGATTTGGAGGTGCCTTGTTCTGTGCAAGGACACTAATTCAATGTGGGGATATCACATTGCTTTGTCACATAATTCCAGCCTAATTTACTTGATTCACAAGTGTCTATAAAAATTATTTTTTGATCATCAGATTATGGCAGACCTAAAATATCTCAGTCTTTTATACAGTGGCTGCTGAGTAGTCATTGGTCTGGTTTAAATTTTATTAAAAAATTTTTAAAACTTTTTCTTCAATAGATTGTATATATTCTCAAATACAAGAACTTATCTTTAGCACTGCTGTCAACATTCAGACTTGGTGCTGGCAAAGAAGAGTTGGCCCATTGTGCTCAGACTGCTACCCTGAAAGAAGGATCGAAACTTGAGTATGTCGGCAGCAAGTCCAAACGTTGAAAGCAATGCTAAAAGTATGTTCTTGTATTTGTGAATATATACATCTACTGAAGAAAACGTTTTTAAAAAATGATAAATATTTAAAACCAGACCAATGATGATTCGGCAGCCACTGCATAAAAGATTGAAATGCTTAAGGTCTGCCATAATCTGATGATCAAAAATTTTTTCATATGAACTATAATTAATGTACAGTGACATGGCAATATAAGTGATTTAACTATGCTGGGATTATGTGACAAACTTGTTCTTTGTAAGAGCGTGATGACCATGCACTATGTAGACTAACAGCTGCTTGCAACCAACCTGACATACTTCTGCCAAGATGTGCAACTTAAAGTAGCTTCTGGTACCTTGGGACCTTGCTGGATGGTTGCTGAAGAGGGGTAGGGAAGGGATCCATGGACACCTGGCCAGGGGCGTATCTGCAATCCGGCAGTAGGGGGGGCCAGAGCCAGAGAGGGGGGGCACATTTTTGCCTCCCTCTCCCCCCCCCCCCCCCGCCGCCGCCACCGCCTCTCTCCACCCCCTCCCCGCCGTCAACCCTCCCCCGCTGCTTACTTTTGCTGCGGGGGGCCCCAACCCCCGCCAGCCGAGGTCCGACCCGCAATCTCCATATTTCGTCTTCCTCCGTGGCCATGTGCTTCAAGGAAGTAACGCTGCAGTGCTGATTGGTGAATCCAGTTCGGACGTCAGACGCCGAACTGGATTCAACCAATCAGCACTGCAGCGTTACTTCCTTGAAGCACATGGCCACGGAGGAAGACGAAATATGGAGATTGCGGGTCGGACCTCGGCTGGCTGGGGTTGGGGCCCCCCGCCAGCAAAAGTAAGCAGCGGGGAAGGGTTTGACGCGGGGGAGGGGGCCAGGGCGAAATCTGCGGGGGCCCAGGCCCCTGTGGCCCCACGCAGATACGCCCCTGCACTGGCACACCTCTTGCTACTGCTTTAAACTCTAATCGTATGCTTTCTTCTCAGGTACCTGCTTGAGCAAGACTTTCCAGGGATGAGGATTGGTCCAGAGCCCACAACGGACCTCTTTCATTGCTGTGATGCAGGGGGAAGTGGAAGGCATCATACCTGAAACGCCTTGGTGGTGGATCCAAGAACCCTTTAGGAAGCTGAATGCATTTGGCAATGCTTCTTGAACAGGTCAGCATGCATCTATCATACTCTGAGTACATTCAGATTCAGAATACCTTGCAGGCTTCTGTTTAATGGATTTCTCCTTTCAGAACTGGCAGGACTGTATGGCAGCACAGGCGGCTGCCTAGGTACCATATTTTGCATATTTGAATTTAGCTTGTACCTTTTCATTTGTGGCTCAAGATAAATTATTCAGGTACTTGAGGTAATTCTCTCTCAAGAGGATTTAGTCTAATGGCTAGATTTACTAATGCATTAATGCATGTGTTTAAATTGCATTAAATTGACAATAATAAGGCTTGTGTTAATGCAGTGGGAAGGACTAACTAAACACAACCCATATTCACACACTAAAATGTAACACACATTAGTAAGTCGGGCTCTAAGCTTGTATATGAGGCAATTCAGGGTGAAGTGCAGTAGCGTAGCCAGACCTCAATTTTTGGGTGGGCCTGGGGGTGGACTGGGTGGCATGACCCACATATTTCCTCTGTCCATCCCCCTCCCATAAAGATAAATACCTGGCTGGCAGGGATCTCCGGGCTCTGCCAGCTGAAGAATCTTCTGGAGGCCCCCAAGGCTTGAGAAGTCTCATCCCTGCGCTAGTCACTAGCGTGGTGGGAAGCAGCGTTCAGCAGCGTTGCCTGCGTGCCTGCCTGCCTTTTAAATAATTTGTCTCCCAGGCTCCGCTGCATTTACTTCTTCGCCCTTCGCAAAGCGCTGCCGTTCGCACAGGCAGCTCCGCTCCCCTTTGCTGCGTCCATCCAGCCCTCTCTGATCCACTTCCTATAGTGGATACGTAGGGCCAGATGGATGCGGCAAAGGGGAGCAGAGCTGCCTGTGCGAACGGCAGCGCTTTATGACGGGTGAAGAAGTAAATGCAGCGGAGCCTGGGGAGACAAATTATTTTAAAAGGCAGGCAATGCTGCTGAATGCTACTTCCCGGAGCCGCGGGGAGAAAAGGCAGTGACAGCAGCAGGATGTTGGATGGGCGGGCCTGGAGGGAAAGTAACTGGGCCTGGGCCCGTCCAGGCCCGCCCGTGGCTACGCCCCTGGTGAAGTGACTGCCCAAAGTCACAAGGAGAGTTGGTGTGATTTAAAGCCTGGCTACTCCACTTCTCAATCCACTACTAACCAGCAAGCTGCGCTCCCACTGCAAAAAAGGGCAAAACTCAATGTCTCCTCTATCCTGCAAAAGCAAAACTGATTTGTGTGTGTGGGAGGTGACAGAGGACTTTGCTGCTCTTAGTTCTAGCAGCTGAGCTCTTGTCAGTGTGAGCTTTGTCAGTCCTGAATCCCTCTCTTCATGCTCAGCCTCCATCTTGAAAGGACAGTTGATGGGGGGGAGTACACTCCAGCTGTACTTACACCCCAGTGTGGCTCATGACCCGCTGGGTACCAAAATCCATAAGAACTAAGTAGCAACATCACAAGAATGGACTCCGCTAGACGGGTGTGACAGCGAGCATAAGCCCATAAGGAAAGCAGAGCAGTCAGAGCCCTAGACAGCCCAAACAGGAAAAACCACACCAGGAAGAGAAGCAAATGTGTAACTAAATAGTCTGCAAAGAGGGTGTTGGTGGTGGCAGTGGTGGTGGTGGGATGATCCCAGGGTACAACTCCAAGTAGAGGGGTTAGTGCTCCACCCAAGCAGTCACATCCTCCTGCCCTAGAAAGATCAGAGTGTGTGGAGCACAGATGCCACGGGTGAACCATCCCAAAGAGTGAGATTTGAAGGCCAAAGAGTGAGATATTTCAAGCAGTACATCCAGAGTATAAATCTAGAATGATTTAAGTGTAGTATTGCTTTGCAAATGAATCAGGGCAGCATTAAATGATATTGGCTTTTCTTTGGAGCCTCTGAAAGAATAAGATAAAGTGGGGAACAATTGGATACATTTTTTGAGCTCTTCCACCCAATTGTTAAAAATGCATACATCGGTTTTAGAACACAATTTGCTGTAGTAAAGGGAAAAGGGACAGGGCAAGGGAAGCAGTAGGCAGGAAGGTGTGCTCAGATTTCTAAGGTTGGGACCATTTGGTTTACTCTCTATGGCTCCGTCTCATGAAAGCAGGATCGTGATCAGTGCACTGGTACTGAAGCTCTGATGAGTGAGAAATAGGGACTCAGAGTGTGAGAGTGAAAAAGCTCTCAAATAAGTGTGACCACATTCCGAATGAGTGAGACTTGGCATCTCAGCTGCATCACTGTTTGATGGCAAGTTAGAAACTAAGTAGATCTGCTCTAACTCATACCAATGTAGATTTTGACTCAGAACGTGGCCTATCTTGTGTGAACAAGTGGAAGAATCATAACCTGGGTTTTGCTAGCTGTTGCCCAGGCCTGGCAAGGGAAGTGAGGAACCAGCCCCTGAGTCAACATGTTGCCTCACTCTCTTCTATTAGAGACTGACCGAAACTGAATCCACATCCGAAACTGCCATCAGTTTCGTCTGGAACCAAAACCAGAACTGTAGCCACACCCCTTCCCTACTGCTCCCACTGGCTGCATTGTAAAAATGGGTGCTGCGATTTCCTGTTGCAACCTTAAAAGGCTGCTGCAGGAGGTCGCAGGCGCCATTTTGAAATTGGAAATGGCATGAGCAGGAGTGATTGGGTTGTGCTTCTGCCCAGAATGGCAGCCATGACCTCCCATAGCCACCATTTTCACAATGCAACCAGAAGGGGTAGGAGCAGCTTGGGATGTTCCTGCCCCAAAGAGGCTACTAGACCACCAGGTCTTTTAGAAGGTATGCCTGAGGAGCACTTATGGGTGGAGGGTGGGAGGTGGCCTGGGGAGGGGGGAATTGGTTCTCTTTTGAGGATGGGGAGGCTGGCTGGCTCAGGGGACAGAGTTGGGGCAGAGCCACGGTTTCGGTTTCCGCTGAAAATGCACAGATATCTTCAGCTGAAACTCGAACCTGGATTTCAGGTTGGCTCCTGTGCCGAATCCAAACCTGAAATTCATTTGGCCTCTGTCTGCTACTGTACTACAGCTTTGCCTGTCTCCCCTGGGGTGACCCTGATAGAACAAGGGTCGTAGCATCATACTGGGGCCATAAAACATAACTTAGGGCAGACAGTGCAGCCAAATGCAGGGATCAGGGAAGGAAGTTGACTGGGAATACTTGGGCCAAAATGAATGATTCTTCCCACGCCCACCCCTGGATTTCAGCATAGGGTTGATCGCTTTGACTGGTATTGAAGCTGTGCCACCTATTATTAGGTTTTCACTTTCCCTGCAAGGTGCAGGACTTTGTCAAACCTGTCAGCTGTCCCTATGGTTAAGGTATCTACCAGCATAACTGAAATGCAAGGAGGGGGGAGATTGCAGTGTGCCGTGATACAGGGGAGACTTTTTAATGATATTTAATGGTGATATTGAAGTCCCAGACCGCAACCACCATGATCCACAGGGTTGACCTCCACAGCATAGTCTGAGATCTGACTGAGGGATCTGTACTTTTCTTTCAGTGCCCTCAGACCACTAGCAAATATTCTAAAAGAAATTTCCTGAGCAGCTACTGGTTTTTGTTTTTTTAATTTTCAAACTGTTTGCAGATACAAAGGGAAATGTACTTTTAACCTGCTGTACTTGTGGATAAAGGAAGGAGGCAGAAGTGTGCACATACCATTGAAATTCAATGGTATGTGTGTATTTTATTGATTCCTCCCCCAAGTTAATTGTCTGTGTGGTGGAAGCCTGCCACATATGGAGCAGTTTTCAAACCCTTCAATCTAGCTCTGTAACTCGAGGACCCCTTTTTGACAATTACAGGCATCAGCAGTTAATCAGAACTAGTAACCAATAGGAGATTTTTCATTCATGGTAATCATTTTCTCCTAGAGTTAGTCACTATGTAAAGTTCCACTTTCACCCCAGAAGGAACCACTGAGCACTGCATCCTAGGAATTCTCCCTTCCTCCAGCTGACTTCTGAGATGCTACGACAATTGTAGCAAAAACCACTAAGGACTAAATTCTAAAAAATGACTACTTTGGGCAGGGGTGTAGCCAGACTTCGGCAGGAGGGGGGTTCAGAGCCCGAGGTGAGGGGGCACATTTTAGCCCCCCTGGTGCCGCCGCCCCCTCCCGCCGCCAACCCTCCCCTGTCGTCGCCTACCTTTGCTGGTGGGAGACCCCAATCCCTGCCAGCCGAGGTTCTCTTCTTCCGGCGCAAGGTTTCGTTCTGTTTCTGAGTCTGACGCCCTGCACGTGCAGGGCGTCAGACTCAGAAACAGAACGAAGCCTTGCACCGGAAGAAGAGGACCTCGGCTGGCAGAGGTTGGGGTCCCCCACCAGCAAAGGTAGGCGACGGCGAGTTGGCAGCGGGAGGGGGGTTGAGAGAGTCGTCGGCAGGGGAGTCCAGGGCCAAATCTACAGGGGCCCAAGCCCCCGTGGCCCCACGTAGCTACACCACTGCTTTTGGGTGCAAGCATTTACACCAACTGAACCCTGGTGTAAATCCTTGTGCCTAAATTAGGCACAGATCCCCCTTATTCTATAACAACGCCCATAAATTGCAGGAGCGCTCCTGATCTGCCCATTACCCTCTTATGGCCACGTCCCCTTTTTGGTGGTGCCATATGTAAAATTTACACGTGGATTTGGGTGCATCGATTTGCACACGTAAATTTCAATGCTGATTAGCACTGATAAGGCCCAATTAATGGCGCTAATTGGCTCGTGAATTAAATTGCACAATTAAAAATGCCGTTTATAGAATTTGGGAGTAAATACCCAATTGTTTGTCTGCTAGCTTCTTAAAGAGTTTCAACATGATAACATGAGCTGATAGAAGCTGAGATGTGATGCTTCCTGTGTCCTTGATTCACTCTTCCATGATGTAGTCTGGTGTTAAATGTCCAAGGTATTGGATTTCTCCTGTTCTAGAATACGGATCATTTGGTGAGGTGGCCTGGTGTCTGTGCTGTTCACTGCCACGCCAAGGAACCAGGGTTCAATTCCGACTCAGTTCGGTGTGGGCTGGGATCCTACAGGTGCTTTCTCCTTATGTAGCCTTCAGAGGAAAAGTACATGCGGGAAAATCAATGCTAAATCAGCCTGTAAAAAGTCCCCATGGACTTTGAAACAGTGCATGCACTGTGAACATTGCCCTTAACATTCACTAAAAACAAGATATAGACCTGTTCGCTTCAATGTCCTGACGGCCATAGAAATATTTGGTAAGTCTGTCATCCTGGCTGAGTTTCTGCTGTGCACGAGAGCTGGAGAGCATGTTGACACTTTGCACTAGCAGCTGATAGAAAAAGAAAGGATTCTGTACAGTTAATAAGGTGATTAGCTAATAATTTACTCTGATTAGAGTTTGTGGCTTTTCTTATCTGTTTGGAGTATGATTGTGCCCTAAAGTGGTCCCAGAACAAAGAAAAGGGTTCTCGGACATATTTATTACAATTTATTGGTAATATAAATATAGAGGATAGATATATTAGTATGGCAAAGCAATAAGGAAAACTTAGCAGCAAGACTTATGGTAGAACAGTAAGGTAACAATATTATTGCAACTAATAATTATTCCTGAGACATAACTACCGGTGCTAACATAAGACCACGTGCAAAAAGGTTCTAACTCACTTGGAACATGGCAATGCTTTCTGTATCGCCCCAACTATAGGAAGGATAACTGACCTCTCACCCTATAGGCTGCATGGCTCCCTCTGTGTGGCAGGTCTCTCCTTTCCCTCCTGAACAAAGCAGTGTAGATAGGCTGCCTGCTCCACTGTATCTTCAGTCTGTGCTTATTGTGGAAGTCCATCAGCGATGAAGCTGGTATGCACACAGATCTTCTCTGGAGCTATCTTAGTTGAAGCTAAGATGCTACCCAGTACTGGCTCTTACTCAGAATGGCACATATTCTTAGTTTAGTTCCTTTATGATCACTGAGGGCTTTAGCCCCTCAGTAATAGAGGGACTATATGTTGGCTAGTGAAATAGCACCCATCAGAGAAAGGAGTGTGTCTCTGTCTAACAGGCTGGACTGCCTGTATAGCTCTTGTGTCTAACTCCTTGAGGACTCTCTCAGTCGATGTCCCTCATATAGTACACATCATATCACACATGTAACAGCTCTCTGGATGAGCTGGCACACAGACTTGCTTGCTAAGGTGTGCACGTGGACAGTATGGTAGAGCTTTGATCCATTAGGAATATTGAGCTAACCAGATGGTAATTGCCATTAGCTTGGCACAGGAATGCCTTGCAAATATGAGGCCCCATCCTTGGTGATGTCCTTATCAGAGCTGGTGCTGCTGGTGCCTTACAAGATATGGTCAACAAAGATTATCACATTCCAGTGTCAGTGGAAATCTCACTATGTAGGTTTCACATTAGAGAGAGAGAAAGCACAGATGTTCCTTGGAATATCCATCAATTGTTGTAGGAAGTTGTGTAACAGCCATGACAGTATTGTCCTAAAAAGATGGTTCCTGTCCTAGTCAGAGTTTGGTTCATAGGCCTCAATTTGGCAAGGCAGGCCTTATGCATATCCCACTACAATTCCAGTAGCAGTAGTCCATTTTTTTGGTAGCACGTGTACGTATTTGGTGAATAGACAACTAAAAACCTTTTCATAGGTGGGAACTCACTTGGAGAATGTGGATAAATTCATATATCTTGGATGTAACATGATATGTAACTGGATTGTAAAAAATAAATAGCAGTCAGAATAGCTAAAGGTCTAGCAATGCGGAAGGCGATGAACATTTGGGAAAAGCAAGGCAGTAAGCCTACAGACCTGTCCGGCGTGCCGAAAAACGTATATTCAGTTTCACGTTATGGGCAAGATTCTATATATCGAACCTAAAAAATCTGTGCTGAAAAATATGCCATAGGCGTTTTGTATAAAGTACACCTACATTTCTGCACGGTTTATAGAATACGCTGAGCGCCTGTCCGTGCGACTACATTTAGTCATAGGCAGTTCTGCCAAATAAAACTTTGTGTAATGCTGACAGCCTAAATTAGGCGCGGACTGGGTGTATTCTATAACAATGTGCATAGATTTTAGACATGCCCCTGACCTGTTTCACCGGCCTATGGTCATGCTCCTTTTCAGCTAAGCGACTTAGAATTATACATATCACCTTACAGAATACGCTTAGTGTGCATAAATTCTAATTAATGCCAGTGTCAATTGCTTGTTGTCAATTATGGGTGCTGATTGGCTTGTTAACTAATTATTTGTGTGTAGCAAATCTAGAAACACAACCAGATTTGCATGCGCATCTTAAGTCGTGCTATGTAGAATCCGGCTGTGAAGCATGGGTAATCAAAAAGGGCTCTGAAATATGCTTGCTTTTGAGAGACATAGTTATGGAAAGATGTTGCAAATAGACTGGTCACAGGTAGGTAAGAAATGAAGAACTATACAAGAGGATTCAGACACTTAAGAGGAAGCTGAGATTTTTGGACACATTTGCGGAATGAGCAGTTGACGGGAAGATTAAAACACTGGTATTGGGATTGATGGATGGCCCCAGTGAATGTTGATGACCTCCACAGAGAATGGGTAGATGACATCATCGAATGGTGCAGAGCAACCAGGGGCGTAGCTAGGTGGGGGCATGGGCTCCACAGATTTAGCCCTGGTCCCCTCTACTTTCCACCCCCCCCCCACACCACCGACCATCCCCCACCACATTCGATCCCCCTCCCGCTGCCGCCGAAGTCGTCTTCAGCGCCGGTCTCCGGCAACTTCGCTGATCTGTTTCTGTGAGTCCTGACTCCTGACGCCCTGCGTGCTTAACGCACTCAGGATGTTAGGAGTCAGGATTTACAGAAACACATCAGCGAAGGCGCCGGAGACCGGCGCTGAAAAAAACTTTGGCTAGCGGGGGTTGGGGACCCCCGCCAGCAAAGGTACAAGGCAGCGGTGGCAGGGGAGGTCGGCGGCGGGGGGAGGGGGGATCGAAAGTGGCAGGGGAGGATCGAAAGTGGGGGGGGTCGGAGGTGGCTGGGGGAGGTGGGCTAAACTGTGCCCCCCCCCACCTCAGGCTCTGGACCCCCTCCCACCGAGGTCTGGCTATGCCCCTGAGAGCAACCCTTCAAGAATTAAGCCACACTGCACTAGGTAGAAATCAATGGAAAGAAATAGTCAAGGCGTTGCAGGTGCTCGGCCCATGGTTGATGATGTTACTGCTTGGCTTCTGTTTGCTGTACACATAAGTATCAAAACACTTTAAGTGTTAATTAAAACAGGCTGAGAGAACTACTTTTTTCTTGGTCAGATGTAGATGTGTCTCTGCTTGCTCGTTCATGTCCTTTTCAGCCCAAAACGAAAGGAAAATTCACGTTTTTTTTTTCCCTGTGTCATAGTGCACATTAGATGCAAAATGTCTAAAGCCAAAGCCTTTCTTCTATAAAGTTATAACCACTCACCCCCCCCCCCCCCCCGGTGCAAGGTTTATTGAATTAACTTGCCAAACAAATTGGGACTTGGTGTGGGGGGGGGGCGGTGGAGGGGCCTTGTATGTGTTGTGTTTTCATAGGGGAAGGAGTGTGCTTGCCTAATAAATATGGTTGAGAACTGGGGGAGATGAGTTACTAGCATCACTGTTTTCACTCTCTGCAGCAAAAGTAGGATTTAAGTGAGCAAACAGACGCACTGTTAAAGCTCATGCTCCCTCTAAATATTAACTAAATGGTACAGGGAAGACAAGAAGTAGAGGTATCGTGCTCCCTTGAGTTCTAAGTTAAAAAAAAAAAAAAAAAAAAGTGGCTACAAGGAGAGATTCCATCTCAACCAACTCCAAACAAAATTTCTGCTGAGGATCCTAGTTAATACTGAACCAGGAAAATTCCACAACAGCAGGTTCCAAGGTGTGCTGTAGCAGCATGACACACTTCTCCTAACTGTATGTCTTTTCCCAGAGACTCACATTATTGGGAGGCAACTTACGGCAGTGTTTCTCCAAGTCCAGTCCTGGAGTACCCCTTGCCAGTCAGGTTTTCCGGATATTTACAATGAATATGCATGAAAGATTTGCATTAATTGAGGGTAGTGTATGCAAATCAAGTTCATGAATATTCACAGCAGCTAAACGCACTGTGATTGGCTAAGAGATTTCAGGTTCTCAGCTGAGTGAAGCACGGCCAAAAAAAGATGTTTTTATTATTGCGGAGGTGAATGACGGCGAAAACACAGCTTTTTTCCGATGGCCAGTCTCAACTGCACTTTTGTTTTTATTATTGCGGGCGGGGGGGGGGGGGACTGAATGACTTTTTATATGCGGTTTTTCATCAATTTTCAATCCCGCGCAGCCCCAACGAGAGGTACAGACCTCTCGTTAGAGTTCCAGGGTAAGGCAATCAGAAAAGCTTAGTGCATCTCATTACAATAGGGTTTCTACACAATTTGCTCATCTGCATTCCGTTTTCGTTAGCTGCTACCGTCAGAAAATGGCTTTTAGTGCATGCCAGGGTTTACTACTTGTTCGTTAATGGCTCGTTCTTGGCTCGTTAGGTTAGTGCATCTGGCCCTGAGTCCTCTCTTTTATCTATCTATACTTGCTAGTTGTAATTGGGGCGCTAGTAGTTCTTTTAAAAACTGTGTTCAATTCTGTGCTGGTAAATTGTTTTTCTTTGTGCTGGAGTTGTTTTTGAAGGAGCTGTGTTTCTACCGAGTGAAGTAATTCCATTAACTTGCAGTAGTCAGATAGGGTCTGACAGTCAGTGTAGGATCTAATTTTAGTCTCCCCCCCCCCCCCCCCCCCAGAACAGCACTACATTTATAGCAAGTAGTGTAATTAGGGTAATAAGCTAGGAGTGCTCTTATAGACTATATACATTCATTACCATTCAAGTAGTTGTCACTACAAGGATCATACAATACATGAACTAAAATCACTTTATATCAGACTGAATTCTTAATACTTATAGACCGCTACTAAATGGACTTGGGAAAAATCCACAATTCCAGGAATAACAGTATAGAATGTTTGTATCGTTTGGGAAGCTTGCCAGGTGCCCTTGACCTGGATTGGCTGCTGTCGGGGACAGGATGCTGGGCTTGATGGACCTTTGATCTTTTCCCAGTATGGCATTACTTATGTTCTTATGACTATTACGCTTAACCACTGAAGTGATAGCTGGCTGCTTACACCCATATATTCAATGCCTGTTTTCAGTAAAAGAAAAATGTAAGTCAAACCAACCACACTTCACCTAAAATAAACGTATTTTTCCTCCTTGATGCAAAAAGCTCTTGGTGGCCCTCTATAAATTTTTTATGCAGCACTTCTGATATAGCAGAATTAGGAAAGGTACAGAGAAAGGTGATGAAAATGATAAAAGGGGATGGGATGACTTCCTATGAGAAAAGGCTAAAGAGGTTAGGGCTCTTCAGCTTGGAGAAGAGACAGTTGAAGGGAGATATAATAGAGGTCTATAAAAGAGTGGAGTGGAAATGGTAGATGTGAATTGTTTGACTCTTTCCAAAAATACAAGGGGCACACAATGAAGCTAATAAGTAGTAAATTTAAAACAAATTGGAGAAATATTTCTTCACTCGATGTGTAATTACAACTATGGGATTCGTTGATAGAAAATGTGGTAAAAGCGGTTAGTTTAGCAGGTTTTATAAACGTTTGTATAATTTCCTAAAATAAAAGTCCATAAGCCATTATTAAGATGGACTTGGGAAATGTCTGCTTATTTCTAGGATAGTGACAGATTTGTTATTGAAGGGCGTCTCATACTGTGACATATACATATTTATGTCATACTTCTTTCAAGCTTATATGATTGTGACTTTATATAATCATAGACCACCTCCAGCCAGCTGGTAGTCCACACAATCTGCTAATAGTGAAACATCGGTATCTATATACTGTGATATATTTTTTTTAAAATGTTTGTGCACTACTGTTCGAAGATTGAAACACTATTGGAATAAATTTGATTATAACGCAAAAATCAACTTATCTTAATGTCTCTGGAGATTGCGAGTTATATTATAATCTTCTTAGGCCTTATACATTTCAGAGCAGCTTATCAGACATTAATTAAGTCTCCGGTATCGTTGTCAGCCCGACAGGAACCTGTTTCGCGGTCTACTGCTTTCTCAAGGGCATATATTTCAACAGCAACTGATACCGATATCAGCTTGTACCATTTTGCCCTGCAGCAGTATCAGGTTCAATTGTCTGTAGTTTTCCCATTATCTTTAGGGTCTTTTAATAATGGATATTATGTTGATCACATTCAAATCTACAGGTACCATAACTAATTTGAATAAATTGTTACTGATTAATAGTAACTTTGCAGTTTTCAATTTTGAGTTTTTAGAACTCAAGGCTGTATGCCATCTGGCCCAAGTGATTTGTTACTCTTTAGTTTGTCAATTTGTTGTTACATCTTCTGGTTCAGAGGTCATTTTAAGAAGCTGTGGCAAAATGGGTCCTGCACTGGCGTCGGCGCATTTTTTTGACACGCACCAGGGCCACTTATTACCACAGGGGTAAAAGGCAGGTTTTCCTTTTTTTTAAGAAATGGTCATACGGCAAGTAAAGTACTTGGTGCGTGCCCATTTTGTGAGGGAGCACTTAACCGCCACCCATTGAGGTGGTGGTAAGGGCTCCTGCACTAACCTGGCTGTAACCAGGAAGCATGCAGCACTGTACAATTACACACTGAGTACATACCGGCGCTACAGAATTAAAAATTGCAGGAGGACTTTGCAAGAATGGAGGACTGGGTGCCTAAACAGCTACTGAAATTTAATGTGGACAAGTACAGAGTGATGCACACAGAGAAAAAACACAAACAATAGGTAAACAAAGCCAGGTTCTGTATTAGGCACCACTACCAAGCAGAGACATAGCAGACCTTGAGGGTGGGAGGGGGCCAGAGCCCAAGGGGGGGGGGCACATTTTGATCACCAGCCTCACCGCCCAACTACTGCTGCATTTATATTTGGCAGGCGGGGGGGTCCCCAACCCCCACTAGCTGAAGACTTTATCCAGCGCTGGTCCATTGCCTGCCCTGCTCTCTTTCCCCCTCACATCGGGCACATTCCTTTTATGGAGCGTGCCAACATGAGGGGAAGAGAGCAGGCAGCATTTGACGGCACTGTGTGTTGTGGTTGGGGACTCCACCCCCCCCCCCCACCACCACCACCACCTTAGGCTCTGGCCCCCCCTCTCACCTCGAGGTCTGGATACGCCCCTGCTTGGTACTGATGCCTAATACAGAACCCAGCAATTTTGCCTATAGTTTGTTGGGGGGGGGGGGGGGTTGTAGCACTGGAAATGGCATGCACCGGGGGTGGGACCTACCGCCAGGCTGCTGCAGTAGCCCGTAGTAATTCCATTTTAGCGAGCAGTAAGCTGTGTTGGGCTTACCACCACTTTGTAAAAGGATCCCCTTACTGATTTGCTTCAGTTCCTCAAACACCATCCTCAAAGAATGTTTCTGACTTTAGTATCTCCTTGTATACTTCTTCAGTGAAAATATAACCAAAAAACACATTCAATTTTTCTGCCATGGCCCTTTTTTTTTTTATGTTCTCACTTCATCTAGGGCCCAACTCACTCACAGGCTTCTTACTTCAATGCACTTGGGAAGTATTGTTATTTGAGTTTTTGCCTCTGTCAAGTTTCTTGGCCTGCCATATTGATGCTTGATATCTAATTTTCAAGTTCTTATGCTCCTTCCTGTTTTCATTTGGATTCACTTTCCATTTTTGCCAAGGACCCACCTTTTTGGCTTTAGTAGCCTTTCACCTCAGCATTTAACAAATGCTAGCCATGTTTGATCTTTATTTCTGCTTTTTTTTCAAATGTATCTAGTTTGGCCTTCCAAGATGTGTTTAACTGTGTCCACATCACATGCATATTTCTAGCCTTTGCACTGATTTTATGGCATATATAAACTTACCTCCTGCATGTAGGGCTGTGCATTCATGTTTTCCAGCTTAAGTAGAGGAGTGTGGTAGCCGTGTTAGTCCACTCTAAGGTTAATCAATAGAAATGTTTTCAGCTTGATACCTTTTTTGACTAACAATACGTTTTTTTGATTATCTTTCGACGGTAACCCTTCTTTTTCAGATCAGAAATAAACAAATGTTGACCAATATCAGTATATACAAGTGAAACACAGAAGCATTCCAATGACAGTCTGACAGGGTGGGGTGGGATAGGTGAGAAACAGAGGGAGCTGGGTGATGAGAGACAGGGAGAGATGGATAGTAGATAATAGGGTGACAAAACAATAGAATTTTATGGTTTATAATGGGCTAGAAAACCCAGGTCTTAAGTCCTGTCTGTTGGTTGTCAAATATTTAATCATTTTGACTTCAAGGTCTGACTTTCCTGGATTGTCTTCAAGTTTCCTTTTAGTATTCTCACCATAAAATCCATCCTTGCAGTGTTCTGGTTTGTAAAGTGCTGTCCCACAGAGGTGACATCCTGGTTGGCACTGTATTTTTCATATGATGTCTATATAGATTAAATCTCATCTTTAGCATCTTGCTTGTTTCTCCAATATAACACCCTTCTTCACACTTTGAATGATATATACCACATTTGAAGATGAGCATGTGAAGGATCCCTTATGCGGAATATTTTTCCCATGTGAATGACTGTGGGATCCTGTGAAATATGTTGGCATAGTTTGCAGCTAGGTATATTGCAAGGATGTGTGTGACTCTCTTCTTTTTTAGTTTCTATCGGGAGCTTGCTTTTCACTAGTTTGTGTTTTAAGTTGAGTGGCTGTCGGAAGGCCAAGCACTGGTGGGGATGGGGATATCTCTCTCAGTACTTCATCCTCCTGGAGTAGTGGCTGCAGGGATCAGTACTTTAATAGTTTCATTTGTTTTTGAGCAGGATTTGAATGCTGTGATGCTTCTCTACTTTTGAAATTCAGACTCATTTTTGTGGGAAAAGAATATGGATCTATCCAGATGTTACAAATGTATAGTGAAATATTTAGTAATTAGATATGTTTTTTTTTTTCCCTCTGGAACAGCTAAGGGCTTTTTCTTGACATGGAAAAGTTGGTCACTGGAACTGTTTAGGTCATATTTTTGTTGGGTTTAATTGTAGTAGGGGGAGGGGTTATTTTATGCTAAGCCTTTATTTGTAAGACCTTTTTTTCCTTGTTTTAGGATTTCCTTTATTCTTTTTACATGTCCCCCTATCATGTAGTGGACTACTAGGATTGATATATATTTCTCTCTCTCTCTCTATCTCCTCTCTCTCTCTTCCTCTCTCTCCCTCTCCTCTCTCTCTCTCTCTCTCTCTCTCTCTCTCTCTCTCTCTCTCTCTCTCTCTCTCTCTCTCTCTCTCTCTCTCTCTCTCTCTCTCTCTCTCCTTCCTGATCATGGGCAAATCAGTTAACAGTCCATTGTCATGGGTTCAAAATGTAGGTGGTATGCCCTCTGGGACAAGGAAGTACTTACTGTACATGAATGTAACTCATTTTAACCTACTACTGAAGGTATGAGCTAAATCTCCCAAAAATAGTTGTACCTGTAAGACTCCTCAACTGGCACCTCACCCACTGCCACCACCAACAAGAGAGCTAGAAGCAAATTCAGCACCTCTCCATTTTGTGCCCTATGCTGCCACACTGCTCACCCAGCCCTTGGTATAGTGCTGACCAGTGCTATTTCTTCAAGAAAGGGTTATCAATAGAAATCAAACAAAATAAAACATGGAAAAGAAAATATGATACCTTTTTTATTGGACATAACTTAATACATTTCTTGATTAGCTTTCGAAGGTTGCCCTTCTTCATCAGATCGGAAATAAGCAAATGTGTAGCAGATAGTCTATATAAGAGAAACATCAAAGCATTACTTTGACAGTCTGACAGAGTGGGAGGGTGGGGGTATGCATGGGGACATCAAAGCATTTCATTGATATTCTAACAGGATGGATGTTGGTAGGTGAGAGGAGGGTGATAAACAGAGAAATACAACTTTTATGGTTTATAATGGGCTAGAAAACCCAGATCCTTATTAAGTCCTGTCTGTTGGGTTGTCAAAATATTCAGTCATTCTTACTTCAAAGGTCTTACGTTCCTGTATTGTTTTAAAATTACCTTTCAGTATTCTTACTGTAAAATCACTGGTGCAGTGTTCTGGTCTTGTAAAATGTTGGCCCACAGGAGTGGGGGGCTTGACTGGCACCGGCTATTTCATGTGATGTCTGTGCAGATTGAATCTTGTCTTAAGCATCTGGCCTGTTTCTCCAATATAGCATCCTTGTTACATTTTTTACACTGAATGATATATACCACATTGGAAGATGAGCATGTAGAAAGATTCCTTTATGTTGAATATTTTTCCCTTGTGAATGACTGTGGGTCCTGTGTTTATTTCTGATCTGACGAAGAAGGGCAACCTTCGAAAGCTAATCAAGAAATGTATTAAGTTATGTCCAATAAAAAAGGTATCATTTTCTTTTCCATGTTTTATTTTGTTTGATTTCTATTGATAACCTTTAAGAGTGGACTAACACGGCTACCACACCTCTCTATTCAAGAAAGGGTTAAAGTGACCAAATCCCTACATGGCAGATAATCCTTATTGGTGGTATTGTGAAACTAATTGTAGTAGTTCCAATAAATAAGCAGTCACTCATGCAAATAGGGGCAGTACCGTAGCCTAAACATGGTGTATATAGCAAAAAGGTAGCCAGCCTGATTTTTCACAAGGGAACTTCCACAGGGTTTCTCAGAAGGCAGCAAGTCTCAAAATTTCCCTTAATGTTGTACAGCAGTAGCAATTCTACTGTAGAAATAAATGCATTGTATGAATTTTAGTTTTGTTTCCATCTTCTGCAAACCTGAAGCATGCATTGAACACTGCTACCTGTGGAAACAGCATTTAATATGTACTTGATGGTTATATTCTCCAGCTGCTGTTTTCTTTAGGGTAATTGAATCAAAACCATGAGAGATAATGTAATGGGAGAGATAGGAAGCAGTGAAAGGTCAGGCTTGGTGTTTTGGTGGCAGTGTTGCACATAGATATCCTATGTTCTTGGAAGACTACTTAAAAGTGGGCTTTGGGATGGGTGAGAAAAGGATAAGATGAGAGGGATTTGAAGTGGCAAAAACTCAATTGTGTGCCAACCCAGTTGCCCATGGAGTCAGCAAAGACCAAAGCCCTAGTTGCAGCTTCAATAAATCAAAAGCAAATAGAATTATTGCTGCTCATTCACCTCACCCATGTTTGATTATTCATTTTTAATCCCAAAACCACAGCCAAATTCAATAAAACAGCAATACGTCACAATGCCCTTCAGTGTGTATACAGTATCCCAGTTATATCATTAACCATCTCTTCCTCCCTAACCATACACAAGTTAATTAAACCAGGGAAAGCAGGTCAAGCAGCATGAAAATTCACATAAAATATAGTTTGGCTGGAGAGCTTCAGGTGCATTTGAAGACAAGTTCTGGTTGAGTACAAATGACTGCAGAAAACACCATCATACTCTTAGGGCTGCTGATGGGGGGGGGGGGCAAGATTCCCTGGGCCCGGCGTCCAAGGGTGGCCCAGCGTCGGTGCCACGTCAGCAAGATTTTCGTGGCAGGAAGGCAAAAGGGCTGCTGCATTGATCTGCTCATGTATGTGCCTACCAAGTTAGAGGGTCTTTTACTAAAGCATAGCTCGAGTTATCTGCAGCAGGGCCCATTTTATTCCTATGGGCCCTGCTGCAGATAACTCAAGCTAAGCATTAGTAAAAGACCCCCTAAGTGTGTTAGGTCTTCTGACTGCTGCAGGTCCTCCTTCCTGCCTGACCCGTGTCTCCTCATGATGTCACCTACTTCCTGTTTCTGCCTCAGGAGGGGATGGACCTGACATGACAGGAAAGGAAGGATCTGCAGTGGCAGGGCAGAGGAATTAGAGTTAACGCGCTAACTCTTATTCGGGTCCCAGCCAGCGGCACACAGGAGGAGAGAAGACAGATGAGACGATGGTTGACCAAGGGAGCTGTCAGTGGGGTCTAGGCTGAGTGCAGTGCACACAGAATTAGTCAGTCAGGAGCCAAGCCAACTTCAAGTCCAAAGCTCCTCCTCGCAGCAGACAGCATTCTCTCTTGAGCAACAACAGAGCAGAGGCAGGCAGCTGCTAGTGCCATCATAGAGGTTGTTTCCCAGAGGAAGACAAGGCTATAATTACATTGGTTTCATTGCAGACAGGCTAGTAAGTAGCAGATCTATTGAATTTAAAGGCAACATAATTACATACTTAGAGACAGACTACTGACATACTTATTTCAATATATTACATTTTAGATATCAAAATGTTTACTTTTCACTGGTGTGGGGGGGTGCAGGCATGGGGGGACATGGATGTGGGGGTATGCTGGGAGTGGGGGAGATGGGGGGTTTGGGTGGGTGGGTGGGGATGGAGGATGCAGGGGCATGCCAGGGTGGTGGCATGGATGCAAGGGTTAGGGGATGTGGAGGGTTTGGGAGGTGGGGATGCGGGAGCATGCCGGGGGGGGATGTGGGGGGGGGGATGCAGGCATGCCAGGGGTGGAGGATGCAGGGGGGGTGTGGGGGGGACTTTAAGATCGTTTGCCCTGGGCCCGGCTTTCTCTCTCAGTGGTCCTTAACACTCTGTAAGATTTGAACAGCTATGTTGCAGAGGGACACTGCTCCCTAGGCTGGTTGAGACTGGGGATGCTGCAGAGAGGGGTGGGAAGTACTGGGCACTACACAACAGCAACTCCAAGAGCCATGACACATGCTGCAGGAATTAGGGGACCATAATTGCAATGGCCAAATTTATAGGGATGAAAGCAAAAGGCAAAATATCCTGGATAGCTGTGAATAAAAGGCTCATGACTCTGTCTCTCTGCCCTGGTTTCAGTTGAACTGGAAGAATAGGAGAGGAAGAGGGAAACCCTTTGGCCCAACAGAATGCAGATGATCTTGGAGCTGGGAACATGACATATTTTCAGAAAGGGAAAACCTTTTATTCCATGTCAATGTTTCTGAACATTACTTTTCTAGTGCTTTTTTTTTGTCATCCTCAGGTTTGTCTGTGCCCAGCTGCCCAACGCGGTCCTGGAAAGCATCAGTGTCATTGATACTCCAGGGATCCTTCCGGGGAGAAGCAGAGAATAAGCAGAGGTAAGAGTGACGGGCACAGTAGAGAAGAATGTTTTGCTTAATTTTACATAGTGCTGTTCAGATATTCAACAATGGAAGAGTCAAATCATGTGGACAGAAATTCCTGTCTCTGAACCCATAGTCTTTAGACCCTGTTTTACTAAGCTGTGTTAACATGCAATTATTTGCCAATAAAGCAACATAATACAGGTGGGGGGTTTTCTTCTCAGCACAACACATGTTAAATGAACCAAGAAGCTTACAAATGCTTGCAGAGCAGTTCATTGTTATGCAAAATGAATCAGAAGACTTGCATTGAGCCTAACAAGCTGCATTACTCAGGGAAAGTTAACTCCAGAAGAAGAGTTAACTTTGTTCCCTGAGACAAATTTAAATGACTGGTGCTTAGTAGAAAAAAAACACCCTTCCTATCCTATAACCTGTATTCCTTTACCTACTAGGCATCTACCTAATAGGTAGTGGCGGAGAGGGAACACCTGGTTCCCACTAGACAATCCTGGCTGCTCTTGCCCTATCATCTACCTCGGGTGGGGGGGGGGGGAGAACCCCCTCTCCTCCTTCCTGTACACATTAATTGATTTGATTTGCTTACTTTATTTTCTTGTCTATTAGATTGTAAGCTCTTTGAGCAGGGACTGTCTTTCTTCTATGTTTGTGCAGCACTGCATACGCCTTGTAGCACTATAGAAATTGCAAATAGTAGTAGTAGTAATGGTTTCAGCCCCCTTACAGTATTCTCATAGTAGTACTGCTAGGGGGGTCAAGTAAGAGCATGAGCCATTATTTGGCTTCCTGAATCCTGGTGGTACTACTGCAGGGATTATTGTAAGGGGGCTGAGGCACCCTTTTACTGAAGGAGCCACCGGGGCAGGAGTATCCAGGGGGCATTCCTGCAATCCTTATTACCTACCAGTGAATTGTGCTGGGAAGTGTATAGGGGAAGGGGGAGCTGAGGAGAGGCATGCAGTTTGAAAATAGATCATGGGGAGATGGGTTCATGGAGGTTGCTGTTTAAGGGATCACAGGGAGAGGTCTGAGTTTTCCCCCATTTCTGGCCCTCTTAAAGAATAAAACATCAGAGTTGTGGAAACGTGCACCCACCCAATAACCAGTGTATTAACAGAATTACTCCATTCTTCAGATGTCTTTTTTTTTTTTTTTTATGAAAATTTCTCTCTTGAAAATGAGTTAAAAAAAAAAAGGCCTCAGCAGTCAAAGGAAATCGCCATATACCAGTCACAACTAGTATGACTAACTTGAACTTCAAAAGGCCCAGGCACCCTGTGACTAAGACCAATCATTGGCCCAGAACTTCCATTATGAATTTTAATTTACACAATATTTACTTCTTTCTCTTTCAGATTTCAATAAAATATTCTTTCATATCATCGGTCTTCAATATCGACATAAACATTTCAGTGCCACTTCAGTATTAAGGACAAACTTATTTTAAAAAAATCAGAAATACTGTCTGCTTTGAAACTTATCACACAGCATTGAAAAGAAGCACATAACTTAAGCTTTGATTACTCGCAAAAGATTTGTTTGAAGAATGGAGTAATTCTGATAATACGCTAGTTTATTGGGTGGGTGCACATTTACATAGTAACATAGTAGATGAAGGCAGAAAAAGACCTGCATGGTCCATCCAGTCTGCCCAACAAGACAATCATGTGTGTATACCTTACCTTGATTTGTACCTGCCTTATTCAGGGCACAGACCATACAAGTCTGTGAGCAAGAACATAGAATATCTTGTGAGCAAGAACATGGAATATCAGTGGCTGCAGCAACAGAAACATTTTTACTGAGGAATTCACTGACCTACGGTGACATAGGGCAACATGTAATTTTATCAGGTGTTAGTAAGGGCTTTATCTGTTTTCCATGGCCTTAAGTCACACACCATGACCCAAATTATGCGCCCAAATTAAGGCAAAATATGGCGCCCAATGTTTTGTACAAACTTTCAGTTATGCTGAAATAGAGTCAAACACAAAACAGTGTGTACTAGTAACAAAAGTGTGTCCCCTTCAAACAAAACATTACAATTCATTACAAATGCATAAATAGAGCATACTGAATGTCTGTATATTGTGTTTTGAATTGAGTGGATCTAGCTCCTCAAATTTCCTGAGATGAGGCATGTATGACAGAATGCAGTGAGCCCATTGCAACTCAACCATGACTTCACTTATTCCCAGATCTGTGGGATAAAATCGTCCAAAACAGCAACCGGCCAAGAATTTGAACATTTATTTCTTCAACCGAGTTGTAATGTCTTCATTGTTATGCTGTAGAACAGTAAGCTTTTTAATATCTATCTTCCAGCATTGCAATCGTCACTCGCCATAATCCAAATGATATTGAAAAGCACCACTCAAGTGTAACTTGCCAACATCTTAATTTCCTTTGAATCTCAGAGACATTACAACCATAGCCTTAAGCATAGGTGCCAACTTCCCAAAGTGATTGGGGATGCTAAACCCAACAGAAATTACCCCTCCCTGGATACAGTGGAAGAGCTTGCTCACTGTTTGGGGGGGGGGGGGGATGTTCAGCACTCACTGAACCCACAAGCTGGCACCTAAAGCCTTAAGGGCCTGCAGCCCTCTAAGAGCAGATTTGCTGCAGGCCTAGTGTCCTTAATCTCCATTTTATTAGGAGATGGCATTCAAATTTGCTCCACTTCATACCCAATGCAAAAGGTGTTTCTGCTGTTGAAATTCTTACTGCTCACCTTGCACTTTGACGCTGGGGTTTACTAAGCCACTGGCGCAGCCGACTGTGCGCTAGTGCTGACACAGCCCATTCACTTAGTAAACCGACCCTCTGAATTTGTCCATACCAAAAGCAGGAAAAATTTACAGGGGAATTTTATATTTGCTCATACCTTTTCAGTAGTAGCTCAAGGTGAGTTACATTCAGGTACACTGGGTATCTCCCTGTCCCCTGGAGGACTCGGAATCTAAGTTTATACCTGAGAAAATTGGAGGGTTAAGACCACAAGACTGGCCACCTCTGGATATCAAGACCGGTGGTCTAAACCACTAGGCCACTCCTCCACTGCAGAGACTGATGTTCCAAAATATAGATAGATGAGTTCACAGTTTAGCCCACCATTTTCCCTGCAGCTCAGGAGCTCCTTTGGTAACACCAAGGAGTAGGTGACTTCCCTACATCACCCGGGGACTGATGCTGAAAACCACACGCAGATAGGCCCACAACGCAATAATATCCCCCCAAAAAATAGAGCTATGATGCTTGAAGTAAATGAGATTTAAATTTATGCATGGTGAAATCACAGCTAATGGGAGGACGTAGGGGGAGGAATGCACCTGACACATGTGCACAGAGGTTGTACATTAAAGTACAGCTCTGTGTGTATGCCCAGACAAAAATGGAAGTGTTAGTGCATATATGAGCCTCACAAATATTACTAGGATGGGATTTTTGAGAGGCTCTTATTTAGGTGCAGAAGAAGAGGCACAGATGTGTGCTTTTACTTTTGTGTCACTCAGACATGCACACATGTTGCTTCCAGTCTGCCTTTAAAACTCGCAGGAGCTCCTTTCACTTGTGAAAGAAAACCAGCAGTGGCAATCTGAAAAACTGACAAGAAATCCTCTCCTTAAAACCACCTACACTGCCCGCACTGGCAAAAACGTTTTGGGCGTTGCAGGCCATCATTTACTTCTGTGCACTGCAGCGCTTCCCATCTGAGCAGTGTGAAGGAATACTTAATTAACAGCCATTTTAATACATTTCAATACAATTTGCAACCATCTTTACTTTGCACGTTAAAGCCCGCGCGTGAAACTTCCGGTGCACAATGTGCATGCAAACCTGGCATTAATCTCATGTTTACGCTTGCAGTAGCCTTGTGCATCGGCCCCTCAGGTATATATACAAAAAAGCCCGACAAAACAGCCTTGTAACAAAATAGCCCTTGACAAAATAGCCCCCTAGAAAAATATCACAAAAAAAGATAATTACAAGTGAAATCGTCACTGATAAAAGCTTCTACCAGCATTACATTATATAAAGCATATATAATAAACAAAATTCTATAGCTACAACTGGTACTCAAGAATCTGTTCTGCTGATAAAAGGAAACTATTCTTCCATCAACATGCTAATTAAAAAAAGAAAAAACACATATTGTCATCATTTTCATAGTCTTACCAACCTTATCCTGTTTGGAAAGGTAAGATTATTAGGGGAAAAAATGCAGTGCCATATTCTGGGCAGCCTGATCGGGCCCTTTTGTCAGGGGGCTAATTTGTAAAGGGCTATATTTTGGCAGGCCGTTTTGACAGTGGCTGTTATGTCTGGGATTATTTTTGACCGGGTACCAATCAGGACTATATGAAGCATAGTAGATTTTTGCAGACCATAAAGAAATTAACTGTGGCAGTTCTTCCTCTTTCCCCCACCAAACTCTCCATTTCACTGCTCTACCCCCAGACCTCTAGTTAACTGTCTACATTGGTAAGAGCCAAGAGGTTGTGTACTTCATCTTCAGAGTCAAAAACCTGTGTCCCGAGATATATTTCAAGGCAACGAGTGAAAATGGAGCAAATGGAAAATAACTTCCAGTGTGTTAAAACTATGTGCTAACACTACGGCGTCCCCGTTGCAAAATGTTCTGGAAAGTTATAATTAACCACTGCAGCTATAAATACATTTTATTTTAATGTCGAGAAAAGCGAGAGATTAATTGAGCTGGCTAGAGCAAGCAGTGCATTTATGCCAAAAGAAGAGAACTGTGGTGACTGCTTTTTGTCCTACTAGGTCTCAGCCCACTTTTTCAGAGAACCAGGACAGGAATTTGCAAGTAACCTGGATACTGAGGTAGTCTACTTGTCCCCCCCCCCCCCCCCCCCCCCCCACACACACACACCACCACATGCACAGTGAGTTTTTTGTCAGGTGTGCGATCAAGAAAGCTTAGAGCACATAGGGATAAAAATAACTTGAACATATAGACCTAATTTTTCTCTGGTGTCTGACTCTTGAGAACAGTGAACCCAGCTAAAAATCACATTTATATACCCATTGAATTGGCCATGAGAATGGGCTCGAACTTTGCACTACATTTTCAATGCTTGACTCTCAGACATTTCTGTAACTGTCCTAAACAGCCACAGTTCACCTCCTGCTCCCTAAGCTGGGTGGTTTGTGTGATCTACCTTTGCTGGGGAGACTCAGACATGGGAAAGGTGCCAGGTTACCCAGGGAGAGAGGAAGGAGGAGGAAGCAGAGGTGCAAAACTAGGGACAGGCAGTCGGAACATTTTTATTTCAAGTCTTTTCTGGGAATTTCATTGGCTATTTTTATCATCTCGGCAGCAAAGTCGTAGCATATGCACTCGTTTGAAAGAGGGTGCAGTATTTGGGGAAAAAGGCACCCTCCTTTATCGATAGTGTGCCATTGCACATGTGTAAACCATCACACTGGCATTCGCTATCAGGAAAAGTGTGCAGTATTGGCAAATTAAAAATATATATATTTTTAATGTTTTCTGTTCATTTTTGGGTTTTGTCAACATGGGAGATGTGACCTGTTTGCAATGACATGGAAAATATCAGTAGCATCTCTAGTGCAGGACGTCAGACTCAGAAACAGAACGAAGGAAGAAGAGGGCCTCGGCTGGCACGGGTTGGGGTCCCCTGCCAGCAAAGGTAGGCGGCGGGAGGGGGGTCGAGAGGGTTGTCGGCAGGGGGGGGGTCAAAGTTGGTGGTGGCGGCGGTAAGGGGGGGGTCGGCGGCGCCAGGGGGGGCTAAAGTGTGCCCCCCTCACCCTCGGGCTCTGGACCCCCCTCCCGCCCGAAGTCTGGCTACGCTCCTGGTGTCTTTATTTTTACTTAAAACCAGAAGTCAACAGGGGTTTCTGTTTGATTAGAAGCCCCTTTTGCTTTGCTTCTCTGCAGACTTGGGAGGCTCCTGATGTGGAAGAGATGATGCAACTGAAACCCAGGGGGTATGTTTACTAAGGAGCATTAGAGTTTTAACACGCCTGTAAATTTAAGGCGCATTAAACGCTAATGCGTCTGTACATTTCTATGGGCGCGTTAGCGTTTAGCGTGCGTACACCATTTACGTGCATTAAAAAAACGTAACGCGCCCAGAGTGCCGCTTAGTAAACCTAGCCCCAGATTTGCTAAGGTCCTACCACTGAGCGAGTAAATAATTGCACCCAGAAAAAAAGGGAGTGCAGAATTGCCCTCCAGTGGACAGTGAGAGCCTCCAGGCAGCCCAGTCTCATTTGCAATCTGGTGTTAAGAGGAGTGTAGCCATGGTGGGACTTCTATGAAGGCAGTGAGAATGTTCAGTTGCATACCAAGACTGGTGCCCTCCCTTCTCGGTTGGCTGAGACTTCACCTAAACACCTTGGTGAGAGATGTCTTGGCAAATTTTGTGTGCCCCCCCCCCCCCCCCCCCCCGTCCCAGGCAGAAGTCTGTGTAGAATGTGCAGTCATCATTCCCTTAGCTAGAGGCCTGCTTATGAATATTTAGATTAGTAGACTTTTTTCAATGTTTGTTATTCATTGTATGAATTTTGTGATTTATTATTATTTATACAATTTAATAGTGTTTGTGTACTTTAGACTTTTGAACAATTATCCTACTTGGTTATTGATTTTAAAGCTTATAGGTAGGTCACATGTAAAGAGAGAAACTGAAAATTAGAGGACGAGAGAAGGAAGAATAAAGGTAAAGTCTAGCTGCTGAGTGGAGATAAATAGAGGAAAAAATGATTAAGGGGAATGATCAATGTCAGAGACCGATGTGGACAGGAGGAGAAAGAATAAAAATGAGACTCTGGAAAAGAATTTAGATGAAAACGGTTCAAGGAGAGCCAACAGGAGAAGCTGATACCAAGTGGATTAGTAAAATAAAATGTTCAGATAACAAAGGTAAAATAGAGTCCAGTCACTTAATTGAAAATAAAATGTATCATCTTGAAATGTGAAATAACAGAACAAAAAAGGGGAACAACCAGAGAAGTATCAACCAAGTGATATTTATTAAAACTCACATAAAAAGACATACAGTCCACAGCGATCTATAAAATCCATAAAAAATGTAATATCAAGACTCAACGCAGTGCATCTGTCTCAGGAGTCTCAACTTCAATTGCACTTGTTTAGAATCGGATATAAACACAACACCATCAAATAGCCAACCACAATATGTGCTGTGGTGGCAAAATGACACCAACTGCTGAAAGTAACATAGCTGATGTGCAAACTGAGCACTTTGTTTTAGCAGCAAAAACCAAAAATCACAGAACTGGTTCCTAAACAGCACAAGGGATTACAAGTCCAATTGAAGCTGAAACTCCTGAGACAGGCGCATTTGCATGCTGAAACCCAGGACTGCGTCAAGAACTTGATATTACATTTTGTAATGGATTTTATAGATCTCTATGGACAAATGAAAATAGTCACAAATCCCCTGCTCCCAACATACATTTTGCATCAGCCTCAAAATCCCTGGTGGTGTACGCACCCCTCCCCCAAATGAATTGGTATGAACCTCCCTCTCCCCAACATAAAAACATAAATCACAGGTAGTCTAATGGTCCCGTTCCGCCCCCCACCACCCCAGTGTACCTTCAAGAGGCAGGAATGAATCCCTCTTGTACCTACCTCCTTGTTGCCATCTTGGAAATTGGGCAACACATGACCCTCTGCAGTGCATCTTGGAGAAATTCCCTTATTTGGCAGACAAACTTGCTTGATGCATCCAGGATGATGCACGGGTCAGGCATCACCATTTTCCAAGATTATTGGTTTGGAGGCAGGAGCAAGTGGGATTTGCGCCTGGCTCTTGAAGCTGTGGTGGGGAGAATGTCTTGGGGGCACGGGGGGAGGTCAAGGGTGGAGGGATGTTGAGAGTAGGGGGATCGGGTTGGGGGGTAGTGGAGGCAACTAGACTACTAGGTAATTTGGTGGTCTTAGGGGGGGGGGGGGTTGTAGACCTGGTGGTTTGTTTTTTAAATGACAGTCTTCCTGTCAGTGTCATGAGCCAGTCACCCGCTCATGGCTTTCTGTTGTCCGTGCACGTGGTCTAATATAGATTGACATTGATTATAGAGAAGTTGGATCCAAGTGATCTGTGAACTGGATGGAGAGGGATAAGATCCCTTTAAACGTCAAGAAATGCAGTCTTGAGATCAAGAAAATGTGGCAGAAAAATACAGAAATATTCCCTATTATATTGGGAGCCACAGAACTGATTAAGAATTTCCAAGCATATCTGGATAGGCTACCTTTACCTATTACATGTTAACATATTACGAACTTCATGGTGGGGGTGGGGGCTCTCTGTAGCTCAATGAACTGAGGCTTTAAAAGGTATGGGGTGGGGGAGGGGAGCTGAGGGACACTAGTTGCCTGAGGGTTTCTCATGCCCACCCACCTTGAGCTCAGGCTCACCCAAAATGAGGGTCTGGCTACACCCCTGCTTAGGAGTAAGGTTCATTACTGTCCAGGTATGCACAAAACAAACCCATTTAGAGAGACTGCTTCTGATGTCTAAATCTCCTATACACATGGCATAAGCAGGCAATGTTTTGCCAGTATTCCATTAGTATTAGGGCTGCAAAGGTAGAGCAGTCCAGGCTCACTAATTATTCAAATGTTCATTGGCTTACAACTGGGGAGGGGGGGTGGGTGACTGTTTTAGCTGATATTGCACCAGAGAAAATGTTCTGTCATGAAAAACTTGAATTTTGAGATATTTCTGTTCAGATTAGTGGTGCAGTTCGCTATTGAGGCTACGTCCTTGGATAGGAGTGAGGTAAATTTCACCAAGCATCACTTAGTTCTTACCGTTCACATAGTGAAAATGTGGCTAGGCTGTCATGTTTCATGTCCTTTCTAGTTTGTGTGTATGTACACACAGACAAGAGAATAGCTTGGATCACACACAGCAGACATTCTAATAATATATTAGCAAAACTTAAACTCTGCAGGGAGGGAGTCAGCATTGCCATAGCAGCCGACAAGCACCTATACAATATCAATCCTGCAGTCTAAAGCCCTCCTGAAAAGTCTGTGGTGAGTTCTGAAAAATCCTTCACCATGCTTTTATCAGCAAGAACTTAATGATAGTAATACAGCATCAGATTATAGTGTTTTGAAATTAGTATAGGTTTTAGGGATACTCAGCTGCCATGTCTAGCTCCTCCTCTTGAGTTAGTAGAGATAACGTTAGTATTAACAGAAATTATGGTGTCTGGACTAAAGCATTTTTGTAGGAGCACTGACAGTGCTGTCCATTTACATTCAGATAATAACCAGAACTAATTTCCATGTAAAGAAAGGGATTTTGAGACGTTAATTGGGGGGGGGGGGGGGGGGGGAGAGGGATGGCCCAGTAGCAATGCTGTAGTCTGTGAGGGCAGAGCCTCCAAAATGGTTAGTCATGGCAGAGCTAGCCAGGAGATGTGTAACCACTGCTTCTTTGTAGGAAAAAAGGTGAGGGTACTCGTACAGGGCCAAACTTTAGGGAGCAGGATGATTATCCATGGCTCTGCCCCCACAGTAGTCACACCCTTGTTATCAGCCATGCAACATATGAAAAGGTGGCATTGCAAATAATACACCAGTCCCTAGAATACTAGCACATCTCATATTGAGAAAACAAGACAGAATTCTTTTTTTTACATAAACTACATTATGAGCAGAATATTTCCTCAGTCACATATACACAGAATATGGACTTACTACTACTACTATTTAGCATTTCTATAGCGCTACAAGGCATACGCAGCGCTGCACAAACATAGAAGAAAGACAGTCCCTGCTCAAAGAGCTTACAATCTAATAGACAAAAAATAAAGTAATCAAATCAATTAATGTGTACAGGAAGGAGGAGGGTAGGTGGAGGCGAGTGGTTACGAGTCAAAAGCAATGTTAAAGAGGTGGGCTTTCAATCTAGATTTAAAGATGGTCAAGGATGGGGCACTTAAAACACTAATGTACACTGGAAGTAAAATCAGAAGTGCTACTACAATCTGACAAGGAGCACAGCTGGGATTGAATTATTGCAATAAATCTACCTGGCTGATCCAGGTCATTCAGAGGGAAGTTGAGCCAGTCCTGGTTTTACTGTCTTTGCATGCAGTGGGAGTAAAACCAGGACTGGCTCAGATTGCCCCTGATGACCTGGAGTAGTCTGGTAGCTCATAAGCTTTTTAGTTTCATACTACAGAAGCAGCTACAACTGAACGCAAGTAAATTAAGGGCTGCAGGGTTCTTAGTACAAACGTGATTGATGAAATCTTCCAGAGACACAACACACATTTTGTAGCCTACCAAGTGCCACCTTGAAAAAAAAAAAATCCCTGTGCCACTTTAAGGAAGTGTAGTAATGTCTGTATGCTTCTAATGTGAACCAGAATAGCTCTGTCTGGAAGGTGGCTGTTTTTCAACCTGAAGGTTACTGGTTCAAGGCTGGCTTGTGCATGACTGGCAGTGTTGCCAGGTGGGCGGTTTTAACCGCCCAATTGGGCGGTTTTCCGCGACCCGCCGCGGGAAATTTTTGCCCGCAGCGGGTTGCGGTTTTTTGGGCTGTTTTTGGCCTTCAGGGCGGTTTTTTCGGCCGCGGGGGGGGGGGGGTTGGTGACGTTTTGGGGGGGGGTTAATGACGTTTTGGGCGGGGTTAGTGACGTGGGAGGCGGGGCCGATGACGTGGGAGGCGGGGCCGATGACGTGGAGGCGGGGCCGATGACGTGGGAGGCGGGGCCGATGACGGGGAGGCGGGGCCGGTGACGTGGGAGGCGGGGCCGGTGACGGCGGGGGCGGGGTTGATGACGGCGGGGGCGGGGGTGATGACGCGGGGGTGGGGGTGTCAGGGGCGGGGTTTGTGTTTGGGCGGGTTTTGGGCTGTTTTTTGGGCTCCATCGGGCTGGAAAAAAATTTTCCACCTGGCAACCCTGATGACTGGTGGTTATAAAATAAAAACATGCTGAGACTTTCAGCGAATAGATAGAACCTTTTTGGAAGAAGGGAAAGGTGCCAGTTTGTAGCTGCTGGAAAAAAAGCCCTGTATAATAATAGTTTATACTTTTAACTTAGTTTGCAGTTGTCAGTTTTAACATTTTTTTTTTTTTAATTTGTGCATCATCTTGGGCTTGCCAGTAGTCCATTGTTCTGTGCTGCAGATATTGCTCTCTTTTCCTTAGGTTTAAGTTGATTTGTCTTTCACAATCTCTTCCTGCCCCACAATTCTTTAGGGTTATGATCCCTTCCCCCCCCAGTACAGGCCTTATGTTTCTTGTTTTGCGGCTTCCCTCATGTACTGGTGGAGTTTCACATATTCCTTCTGTCTGTCATTGTGCTTGTCCAGCTTCAAGGACCGAGGCCAATTGTGAACATAGCTACCCTCAAATGTAAGCATTTTGAGGGCAGCTATATAAGACGGTGCCTATTTTTGGATTCCAAGAACGTGCCTATTTAGAACTTATTCTGACCTATTCTACAAAGAAAAGTAGGTACCAATTTTTCTTTAGTAGCGTAACTTTAAATACACATGTATATTTGACGCACAAGCACTTATGCAGTCCTTGAGCTGGTGTAAATGCTCCATTTCCTAGATGGGGAAGTACCTGCATAAATAATAGAATTTTATGTGTGTACGTGTTCACCCCTGCCAGGCTGTACTCAAACTGCCCTCGTGAATATAAGAACATGAGAACATATGCACTACCAATCTGGGACAGACCGAAGGTCCATCAAGATTTTATGCTGCTTATCCCAGAAATAAGCAAAGGATTTTCCCAAGTCCATCTTAATAAACCTTTTTGAAACCCTGACGAGCTAACTGCTTTCCCCACATTTTCTAGCAATGGATTCCAGACTTTTACATGGAAGTAAAGAAATATTTTATCCAATTTGTTTTAAATGTACTACTTAGTAGCTTCTTTGTGTGCCTCCAAGTTCTTGTATTTTTTTGGAAAAAGTAAACAAGTGATTCACATCTACCCATTCCAATCCACTCAGTATTTCATAGACCTCTGTCATACCCCCCCCCCCCCCCCCCCTGCAGTCTGTTCTCTAAGCTGAACAGCCATAGCTTCTTTGGGTTTTGGCCAAAAATGGCTGTGCATTTTTGGCTGAAACTTGAAACTCACTCACTCCCTCCCCCCTCCCCCCCCAATCCCACTCATAGGCCTTCCTCAGGCCTACTTTAGGAAGTCCTGGTAGTCTAGTGGTGTCTTCGAAGGAACGAACCCCACTCATTCCTACCCCGTTCCACTGCTCCATCACAATGGCTGTCAAGACTTCCTGCAGCAGCCTCATGAGGCTGCCGTGGGAGGTCCCGGCAGCCATTTTGTGATTAGAACCAGCATGGACGGGAGCGAGTCTCCTGCCTGTGCTGGTTCCAGTTGCAAAATGACTGCCGGGATCTCCCACAACAGCCTTGCGAGACTATTGTGGAAAGTTTCAGCAGCCATTGCAGCAGAGCAATGGCATGGGGCAGGAACGAGTGGGGTTTGTTCCTGCCCACGAAGATGCCACTAGACTACCACGCCTTCCTAAGGTAGTATGGGTGGGATGCAGGGGAGGGGGAGTGGAGATGGAGGGGTGCCACAGCTAGGGGGTTCGGCTCAGGAGGGTGACTTTTTTTTTAATCTAAAATAGGCATGGGACTTTGTTTCTTTTGAAACCAAGCAAACAATTTTGGTCACACATTTGGTTTTAGCAGAAACCCAAGATCCTGGGTTTGGTCGGGCTCTAAACTTGTCCCATCCCCGTTATCATTTTTGTCACCCTCATACCTTTTTAAATTGTGCTGTATCTTTTTTGAGACAGGGTGACCAGAATTGCAAACTTTTGAAATGCAGTTCTACTATGGAGCAATACAAAGGCACTTTAATATTTTCTGTTTTGTTCTCCATTCCTTTCCTAACAATTCCTAACATTCTATTTGCTTTCTTAGCCATTTCATCAACGATGGTGACACCTAGATCTTTTTCCTGGGTGGTGATTCCTAATGTGGAACCTTGCATCATGTAGCTTTAGTTTGGATTCCTCTTTTCCATATGCACCACTTTGAACTTGCTTATCTTAAATGTCATCTGTTATTTAAATGCCCAGTCTTAAGGCTGCCAAGGGGGCCGACCCACTCAGCAGGAGATTTAGGGCCCACTCCCAGCCCACCCCACTCTGCCCCAGCCTCACCCATTGTGCCTCCCGGCTCCGCCCCAGCACAGCTGAGTCGCAACCAGTGGCAAAAGGAGTAGTCTTCCCATCCAGTGGCAGCAGGAACGCTTTCATAAAACGTCATCTCCTGCTACCGTGGGATCAGCGGCAGCATAAGATGGTGCTTTTATGAAGGCAGTTCATGCTGCCGCTGGACGGGGAGGCCACTCAGTGGGAGATCCCAGCTTCTTGGCGGGATTGCAGGAGATAACCCGCAAAAGCAGGAGATTCCTGCTTTCACTTAGCAGGTCTGCAGTCTCATAAGGTCCTCTTGCAAGTTTTCACAAGCCTTTTGAAATTTAACAACTTTGAATAACATTGTCATCAGCAAATTTAATCACCTCACTCGTTATTCCCATTTCTAAATCATTTATAAATATTAAAAATCAGCATCTGCAAAGCACGAGCCATACTCGCAGAATAGCTCATAACCAGATTGTCATTTATGTGCATAAACAACTAGAATACCATCATTTACACCTAATTTTAGGTGGCTCCATATAGAATTATCACTTTCGCCTGTTTTGGATCTGTGATGTACATAAGTACATAAGTAGTGCCATACTGGGAAAGACCAAAGGTCCATCTAGCCCAGCATCCTGTCACCGACAGTGGCCAATCCAGGTCAAGGGCACCTGGCACGCTCCCCAAACGTAAAAACATTCCAGACAAGTTATACCTAAAAATGCGGAATTTTTCCAAGTCCATTTAATAGCGGTCTATGGACTTGTCCTTTAGGAATCTATCTAACCCCTTTTTAAACTCCGTCAAGCTAACCGCCCGTACCACGTTCTCCGGCAACGAATTCCAGAGTCTAATTACACGTTGGGTGAAGAAAAATTTTCTCCGATTCGTTTTAAATTTACCACACTGTAGCTTCAACTCATGCCCTCTAGTCCTAGTATTTTTGGATAGCGTGAACAGTCGCTTCACATCCACCCGATCCATTCCACTCATTATTTTATACACTTCTATCATATCTCCCCTCAGCCGTCTCTTCTCCAAGCTGAAAAGCCCTAGCCTTCTCAGCCTCTCTTCATAGGAAAGTCGTCCCATCCCCACTATCATTTTCGTCGCCCTTCGCTGTACCTTTTCCAATTCTACTATCACAGGCCTCTAGGTCTATTTCTGCTCACATAATCTAGTTCCATCAGACCATTTCTCCTCCTCCTCCAGTCTCGGCATACACCAATTCTTGTAGACTGTTATGGCATGAAGGAGTTTTTTTCTTGTTTTTCCAAGATCTTTACGGAGCCAGTCTACAACGTGCAACCTGATTTGGTGTTTTGTATCTTACTCTATGTTAAAGCTCTTTTCAATGTCGACTTCAGTTTCCACTGCTTATTTCTAGGATAAGCAGCATAAAATCTGTTTTACTGGGATCTTGCCAGGTACTTGTGACCTGGATTGGTAAAGTTGAAAACAGGATACTGGGCTTGATGGACCTTCGGTCTGTCCCAGTTTGGCAACACTTATGTTCTTATATACCTGTAATATCTTTTGTTGATCTTGTCTCTTGTAATTTTATGCTGGGTTGTTTGATGCTCTTTAAAATGAATGTAGACCTTCCTGCTCAAAATTTTACTGTATGGAAGATCTATATTCCAAACAAGACCCATCAGGATCACTGAGGTGATACTTATAATTCCCCCGGAACACCTGTCAGTGAACTCGGTGCAACTCAGCAGCCTACCAGGGTCTGACTGTGCCTCAGACATAGGACTTGCTTCCACAATTGAGCTAAGGGAGAGTGGGATTAAAAATAAAGGTTACCAGCTTCTTGCCTGTCTGGACTCATAGGGCTCTAGCTCCACTATGGCTAGATACCCAGTGAGGTAAGAGGGCCAAAAAAGCTGGAGCATGTTACTGGCAGTTAAAAAAAAAAAATATATATATATATATAGATAGATAGATAGATAGATATAAGAACAAAGGGTAAGCAATGGCAAACAAACATAACAAAAAATTGTAAAAAATCCTGGTTAGCCTCATGCTTAAAAAGGATGCTTCTTAAATATTGGAAATAATGTACAAACACATTTGTGGCTATGTCTGTTTTTATTGTTTCATTCCATGATAGTTTTCTAATGGCTTCCCCCCCCCCCCCCCCCCCCCCCGGGAATACATAAGAGATCAAGCACAGTGAGTTAGTGACCCTGTGGTTATGGCTCATAGGGAATAGAAACCTGTTACTATAAGGTGGGTGCAGTGAGCTCTGGAGCACCCTCAGTTTTAAGAACATAAGAATAGCCATACTGGGTCAGACCAATGATCCATCTAGCCCAGTATCCTGCTTCCAACAATGGCCAATCTAGGTCACAAGTACCTGGCAGAAACCCAAATAGAAGCAAGATTCCATACTACCAATCCTGGGGCAAGCAGTAGCTTCCCCCTTGTCTGTCTCAATAATAGACTATGGACTTTTCCTCCAGGAACTTGTCCAAACCTTTTTAAAACCCAGATACGCTAATGCTGTTACCATATCCTCCGTGTATCCAGAGAGGGCTAGTTTACAAGTTGTTTTTTTTCTTGTTATACTGCCCATTAGTATACCTTCTGAGTGGTTTACACTCGCAGTTTAATCAACAGGGATTGGTAGCATGGAATGTTGCTACTAATTGTGACTGCTGGAAGCAGGGTACTGGGCTAGATGGACCATTGCTCTGACCCAGTATGGCTAGTCATGTTGTTAAGAGGCTGATTTACTGAGGCGCCAAACTTCCCAGCAGTTGCATCTCATCCTCATGTGGGGTTAGGCTATCTGGCCAGATGAAGTGCTAGGAGAGATAAGTGTCTTGGTAATGGAATGTTTTTATACCAGTTCTGCTAAGCAGGGCACAGCTGTAACTGGACTGGAAGAGCATTCCATAGACTGGGTCCAGTTATGCTGAAAATTTTTGTTTTGAATTTAGTCTTATTTAATGTGTGTAAATGTGGGGATTATAAGTATATTTTGCTGGCTCTATCTCCGTACTTTGCTAGGAGAATATGGAATCAGGAGGCGTGATAGAAAGAGTGGATACCAGATTGAGTCTTCAGATCGAGTTTTATGGACTAGCAGTAATATGGTATATGTAATATGATGGGATAGGGTAGCCAGTGTGCTTGTATATGTAATATGATGGGATAGGGTAGCCAGTGTGCTTGTTTATGTAAAGGTGTAATCAAATCATTTTGAAAAGCCAACTCCTTTGTACAGGGTGTTCATATACCTTTATTCGGGTTCGAATAGCATTTTCAGTGCTGAGGAATACTGCTAATATTCACCCCTAAGAAGTGAGACTGTATCACACGGAAATGCTCTGTCAAAGGATCTTCATAGTTTTACAGGAGCAGCAGTGTCTTTCACTATACAACACAAAAGTGCTTTCATGTGCTATCCCCTACGATTAAACTCACCAGGCCATCACAGCTGAAAAATCAGACCTTCCCCAATTCCAGCAAAATAGCTCTGATCAGCCATGGAGTATTGCTAGTTGCAGCCACAATTGTCTCACTCGCTGTGTAGCCTCATGCTTAAATGGAGATTACTCTTAAACGTTGTAGAGGTTTTAGCAGAGGAGGCTGACAGTAATCTGGGTCCCTGAGCAAAAAGGTTTATTGGGCTCCGCCGCTCCCACCTTTGTTTCAGACACCCGCCCTGCACACTACAACCAGAAATAAAGGACCATTTGTAGGGAATTCAATAGAAATCAAACAAAATAAAACATGGAAAAGAAAATAAGATGATACCTTTTTTATTGGACATAACTTAATACATTTCTTGATTAGCTTTCGAAGGTTGCCCTTCTTCATCAGATCGAAAATAAGCAAATGTGGTAGATAACAGTATATACAAGTAAAACATCCATCAGTGATGGCTATATACAAACATCTATATACAAGAAACCCACAGACAGATGCAGCTGCTTCCACCTTTCACATACAAAGAGATCCATTATTTCCAGCCAAGCCACAAGATACCACCATATTTGCTCTGACCCAAGGGACAGAGACAAAAATCTTGTAATCCTGACTGCATCCTTCGAATGGAAAGGCTAGAACCCCAAAATAATCTCCAAAAATGTTGCCTCCTCCCTCAAAACACCCAGGGAAAATCTGCTACAATACAAAGAAAAAAAAGCCACAGACAGAATCCCCCTTATAGTGACATACAATCCAGAGATGGAAAAATTAAGAAAAATCATAAAAGATCTTCAGCCTCTACTCCAAGAGGATGAATTACTGAAAGAGATATTCCGAGCCCTACCAATGCTGGCCTTCCGACAGACACCCAACTTGAAACACAAGCTAATCAGAAGTAAACTCCCAACACAGACTGAAAAAGAAGAGAAGGGCACACATCCTTTCAATATATCCAGCTGCAAGCTATGCCAAAACATTTCACAGGACCCCACAGTCATTCACAAAGGACAAATATTCAACAAAAAAAGGAATATTTCACATGCTCATCTTCCAATGTGGTATATATCATTCAGTGTAAAAAATGTAATGAAGGATGCTATATTGGAGAAACAGGCCAGATGCTAAAGACAAGATTTAAATTACATAGACACTTATTTTATTTTTCTTACATTTGTACCCCACGCTTTCCCACTCAAGGCAGGCTCAATGAACAATACTGGTGCCAGCTGGGTTCCCACCCCTGTGGGCCAGCACTTTACAAAACCAGATCACTGTACCAGTGACTTCATAGTAAGAATCCTGAAAGGTAACTTTAAAACAATACAGGAACGTAAGACCTTTGAAGTCAGAATGAATATTTTGACACCCAACAGACAGGACTTAACAAAGATCTGGGTTTTCTAGCCCATTATAAACCATAAAGTTGTATTGCTATGTTTATCACCCTCCTCTCACCTATCCACCCCCATCCTGTTAGACTATCTCTGAAATGCTTTGATGTTCCCATGCATACCTCTTACCCATCCCCACCCTGTTAGACTGTCAACGAAATGCTTGGATGTTTTACTTATATATACTGTTATCTACCACATTTGCTTATTTCCGATCCGACGAAGAAGGGCAACCTTCGAAAGCTAATCAAGAAAAAGTTATGTCCAATAAAAAAGGTATGATCTCATTTTATTTTCCATGTTTTATTTTGTTTGATTTCTATTGATTACCTTTAAAAGTGGACTAACACGGCTACCACATCACTCTACTAGGGAATTCAAGAACCTGACTCTCTCAAGAACCTCTGCTCTCCCCAGTTTGCAGACACAAATGATTAGTAAGGAAAGCACAGTCTTGCTGTCTGTACCAAATATTTTGGTGACACACCTGTGTGTCCCAACACACTGGTTGAGAACCCGTGTTCAAAACTGATGTGTATAATAGGCCTGTAAACATTAGCATCTGTTATAGAATCCCCCCCCTCCCCCCCATGTAAGGGTGTAAAAGGTTTTCGTGATATCTCCAGCCACAGTGATGACAATTTTTAGATAAAATGATTTTTATTACTGTCCTCCATTACTAATCCTAAAGACCAACATTTTAAATGATAAATTCCCTTTCCAGTGTCTTTAGGAAAGTAAACATATCCAGTGATCACAAGAAAATTGCCTTCACATTACATGAGTCGGGAGTGGAATTTGAGGAACTTATATATTAAAACATGAATTTCAGTTTGCCCAACTCCGTCTGAGCGCAGTTTTCGTAAGAATAGTGGTTCCCAAGGTTTACCTGCTTAGGGGTAACAGAATACCGTTTGGCGGTGCCCAAGCTTTGCCCCCCATCCCCACCTCAAAATAATACCACTGATTTTAATGTATTGTTTCCTTCTCCATTTGATGCTTTCTCCTTCTTCAGCCCGTCCTCTCTTCACCTACCCCAGACCCTGACTGTCCTGTCAGCTTCAGCAGAAGAGTGTGTGTGGGGGGGGGGGGGGGAGGGTCCAGTCTGGTCCAGTCTGGTCCCTGGTATCAGCAGCAGTGCTCTACTTTACAGCAACAGTGGTGACAAAGTGTCTGGAACAGTGTGATAGGAGGGAGCTGGTACCATGGCGGTGCAGGGCAGCAAACAGTCCACATGGCAATCAGTAAACTGTTTATACATCATAGCTTCAGCTGCCTGCTGATTGTTGAAGCCAGTGAAAAGAGATGGAACAATGGCTGTAGCCGGTGGCTGCGCTATAAAATTTTTTAGGCTGCCATACTACCTGTGGTTCCCCCATTCTGATGCTTATGTACTTGCTTGAATATGTAGAAATACGGGTCTACAAACAAGCTTGAGATGAGACCTTTTCATTCTCATCATCTAATCACAATGTATTTCAATAGAAAGTAATTGGCAGTTTTGCCTTGCATTGAGAATTGGGACCAGTGGCATAGCCAGACATATTTTGTTTGGGGGGGGGGGGATGGGGAGCAGCCAGGCTAACATGGGTAGGCACTAGACATACATGTCTGAGCTGTCATACTCATTGTGGGGTGGGGGATGAGCTAAAAATGGAGGAGCCCATGCCCTCAAGGCACTGAACTCCCCCCCCCCCCCCCCCCCCTTGCCTGTTCCCTGATCACAGTGCACTAGACAGAGGAGTTCAATTAACAGTCAGGTAGTGTTTGTTAACCAGATGTGTTTTCTGCACACTGAGTAATTACACTGCTTTGGAAACATGAATGCAGCCACCCTTGGTGTGAAATCTATGGCTTCCCAGTTTTCAGTTCGGTGTTCTGTGCTGTAGTTTCCAAAACTGAAATCTAGAACTAGACCAGAATAGTAGTCAGGACTTGAAATTACTTTCAAGTTGAGCTACCAGAGCCAATCCTCATCCATGCTGCTACACCCCCCCCCCCCCCCCCCCCTCCTAGGCAGTTAAACCACAGGGTAGGATTCAAATGGTAGGAGCACCTAGTATGCAAGCTCCAAAGACATTTCTTTCATCCCACAGCTGTGTTTACTGTTCTAAAGCACAGCAGCAGCCTGCAAGTTTCCCTGAGACTGCTGTTGTCTGATGTATCAATTGGGAGCCTTGAAAAGGGAGCGAACCAGTATGGCCTGGATGTCCTGTTCCTGGGGTTTGTTCTACCCCCATAGTTGTGTGTGCATGTTTACATATCTTTTATTTGTATTATGCAATTCGAGCAAGCAGTGACTTTCTGGTAGTACTTATAATCTGTTTTCTTAGGTCATCCCATGCAGATGACCCTTTTCCTCCTGTCACAGAGAAACCTTACCAGGTTCAGGCCTGAGCCCAAAATTCCTGCTCTGACCTTATTGGTCACTTCCTCAGCCTTCTGTTTTATATTCTCTGCACCCTCCCTACAGAACAGAATTCTCCATCTTGGTCTCAAAAGCAAGTGTCCATAACCTTCATCCCTTTCTCTCCACTGGAGGCAGTATCCTCCTTTTTTCTTTTTGCCAAATCCCAATGTATTTTACAAGACCCGACATCATCTTTTTAATTCCCAACATCCTTTCAACAATTCCTTCATCTGTCCAGTCATCAAACAGACATCCTTTTCCCACTAGAGTTAACTTCTACCTCTTGAATAGCAGCAGTTTCCGACTTGGTACTCTTTCATGAATCCCACTTTTGCTCAATCTTTCTTGTTGTGGAATCATCAACACTGACCTTAGTTGAGGCTAGAGTGGCCTGCAGTTCTTTGAATGGTTTTATGACTTTCTGGATGAGTTCTCGTTGCACCCTTAAAGTAATTTTGGCAGGCTAGCCACTCCTGGGAAGATTCACTACTGTTTCAAGTCTTCTCTATTTGAAGATAATGGCTGTCACTGTAGTTTGGTGGAATCCTAGAGCTTTAGAAATGGCTTTGTAACCCTTTCCAGACTCCTGTAAGAGAGATGCAGACCTTGGGGGGGAGGGAGGTGCTTGAGAGGGATAGATGCGGACTGCAGATGGAGGTGTGCTTGGGAGGGATAGATTACCATAGGGGATGGAAAAGAACAAACAAGGGAGATGGTGCCCATGGAATGGAGTAGAGAGAAGGGGAGAAATGGAGTCCATGAGTGGAGGGAAAGGAAGAGATGGTGCCCATGAAGGGGAGGGAGGGAGAAGGGAGGAGATGATGCCCATGGGATGGAGGGAAAGGAAGAGATGGTGCCCATGGAGAAGAGGAGAAATGGTGACCATGGGGTGGAGGAAAAGAAAGGGTGCCCATGGAGGTGAGGGAAGAGAGAGATGGGAGAAGATGACGCGAGGGGAGGAAGATGGGAGAACATAGTGCCTGTAGACAAAAGGGGAAATAAGAGACAGGAGGAGATGGTGCCCATGGAGGAGAGGAGAAATGGTGACCATGGACTGAAAGGAAGAGATGGTGCCCATAGAGGGGAGGGGGAGAGGGGAGGAGATGGTGCCTATGGAGGAGGGGAGGAGATTGTGCTCATGGAGGAGGGGGAGGAAGATGGGAGGACTTGGTGCCTATGGAGAGAAGGGGAAGGAGTGAGACAGGAGGCGATGATATCCATGGAAAGATACAAAGAAATGGAAACCAGATAGATTTCAGAAGGAGGAAGAAAAATGAATGTGAAAGATGAATACAGGACAGGAAGTGAAGGAGGAGGAAAAAAATAGTGAATAGACAAGAGGTCCAGAAAACAGAGTTCAGAGCACAGGGAAGCAGAACCAGAGACCGTGAACAAGATATAAGAATAAAATCACCAGACAACGAAGGTGAGAATTTATTTTATTTGTAGTTTAGTAATTGAAATATATCAGTTTTGAGAATTTACATCTGCTGTCTATATATTGTACTGTACAGGAAGAAATATGATGGGGCGCTTTATGCGATTAAAAATTTTAATCGATGTGCGGCCCTGCCTCTAGACTATTGTAATTTCAGTCTGGCCTGGATTTAGTTTCTACCTGGCTCCAGGAGGTGGAAGGGAAGGTTCAAGGATGTGGGGCAGAGAAGAAAGGAGGGAGGGAGATCTCAAGGGTGTGGAGGCAGAGGAGGAGGAGATGCTGAGCTTCAAGGGTGGAGTAAGGGATAGGGAGGGGAGGTGTTAGGAATGATGGAACCATGTGGGAGAGGCCGTGGGAGAGTTGCCAATGGGATGAGTAAGAGCAGAATAGTGAGTACAGAGGGTAGAATTGTAATGGATAGTAGATGAAAGATAAAAGGGATTAGAGGCTGGGAAATTAGTAAAATGGGAGTGTTAGGGGGTGAGAGGAGGAGATGGAAAGTTGATTGGTAGATGAAACGTGAAAAGGAGTAGAGAGGGTGCAATTTGAGTAGACAGGCAGAAAAGAAAAGTGAGGAGAGAGCTTTAAGGGAAAGATCCATTCTTTCACTACACCTGTCTCACATCTGAAAACAAGAGAAATAACAAATAGACAGCAACCACTGGAAGCAGAATTAGCAGAATACAGGAAAAGAGAAACTGGGACCAATATGTTGGAAAAATAAAATATCCAGACAACAAAGTTAGAAAAACTGTTTTATTTTAAATTTATTAAATGGAATGTTAGCTTTATGAAATGTGCATTGCAGATGTCTGTGTATTGTGTTTAGTACAGAAGGAAATGCATTTGTTTCTATTTCTCCAATGTTGAGGTTCCCAACTGAATTTTTCTCTTCATATTTCTATTTCTTATTTGTGATCCCTTGTTCTACATTTGGTGAGGGACAGAGTTTTGACTGACTAAGGTGCGGTATTTGCATTAAGTTTCTGTGATGAAATCTGTAGCAGTCCCACTTATTCTGTTTTACCCATAGTAGATGTGTTGGTGTTTCAGGGCCTTGCAGAATGTTGTGCTGATAACATAATGCAGAAAATTTGTTCCTTCTCTCCCACAGCACACACCCACAGACTGTTCATACAGCCCCCCTCCCCAAGCTTACCCTTCTCTCCTGTATCGTGTGTCATAAGGAAGAAGCAAACGGCTGCACATCAGACTACTTCCTTCTTCTGTGGCCTGGGCCCAAATGCTTATTTGAACTAACTGCATGGCTGTACAGAGTCCTACGTGGTTCAAATAAGCAGTCTGTGTGGGTAATGGGTATGTGCTGTGAGGAGAGGGAATCAGAAACCACTTGCTTCTTGTGCCTCATGATCTGCGGGTAAGACATGGTAAGGTGGAGCAAGGAGAGAAAGTCAAGAGAGGTAGGGTTGGGAGCCAAGGTGATAGGAAGAACTCAAGGCAGAGATGGGAAGGGGTTCGAGCGAAGTTGTTGTGAAGAAATGCTGGGGAGGGTGAAACCTAGAGAAGGAAGAAGTTGGGGGAGTAGTCGGGCCTTATGGTTGGGGAAATTCTGCACAAACTAATGACAAGTAGAGAATGCAGAAGTTTTTAATTTTGTGCACAGAATTTTTTTATTTTGCTCTGAATTCTCCCATGAGTAATATGTAAGGTTCTTGCTGTTTGAATGATAGCATTAGTGCTACTGTTGTGTGACCTGTATTTTGAGTCTGAATTTTCTTCAGGTTTTGCATTTCAAAATGTCCCTCATAGTAGAGAGATTTAAGTTGCTATTGCATTGTGACTTCCGTAAAAAAAATGTCTTAGTTCTGATCTGCACCATTTATAGGGAAGAGGCAGTTGGAATTTTGTGGATGCAAAGCATGTTTGTGCCTTCACTCCTACTTCCTATGTTAATGTATTACCTGCTATCTCTCTATATTGTGTATAACTTCCCCTCTCCCCTCCTTGATTGAAATTGAAAACCACCCAGAAGAATTATTTGATGGACAATATATCAAGTATTAATAAAACTTGTCTTGCAATGTCCCAACTGAAGAAGGTTGAGAATCATTGCTCTAGAGCAGGGGTGTCGACCTTGACCCTTGCCAGATTGGGTTTTCAGGATTTCCACAATAAGTATGCATGACACTGGAGGCAGTACATGCAAATAGATCTCATGAATATTCATTAGGGAAATCCTGAAAACCTGACTGGATTGTGGCCCTAGAGCCCACCCCCCACCCCCACCCTAGAGCCTAAGCATTATTTAGAAAGCAAAACATGCTGATCTTTCCAAATATATACCCCTGATGTGTTGTGTTTATTCAGGAGTTGTTTTATCCACCCCTCTCTAGACCTCCGTGGAACCCCTTTCCACGGTGAGGTGAACAGGGGACCAAAGGAGTGCCTTCGGACACTGAGGTGTAGAGGGGGTGACAGAAGGCGCAGTTCAAATCTAATTCCCATGACCTCAACTTTCTGTCTTCTAGGATCTATGTGAATCTTTGGCCATTTATTTTCCCACATAATGTCTACATGAGTGAAAGATAATTTACTTGTGTGTGTACTATTTGTGTGAGACAGTTCAAAGAGACAAATAGATAATGAAAAGACCGAAACTGAGGCTGGAGAAGTTTAGTGATAAAGATAGTCTTTTATTCTCACCAAATGAAACTGCCAGCTGGTGCACACATCAGTCAGATTCTGGGTTCAACGGACCGTAGCTCTGCCGTCTGACAAGCGTAGGGGAAGGACTCCGATTTTAACTCAGATTCACAGTCCTTATATAGTATTTGCAGTCCATACAACTCAATGGAGAAAGACTTTTTTTTCTATTTTTTTTTTTCATCTATGAATCATACTTAACCGCAAGTCAGGTGCCCACCTGCCCCTCCTTTCTGATATTACTTAATAACGTCAATTTCTGGACTTGTAAACATCTCTCCTAATAGAGAGAGATCAGTTTTTTTGTATCTTGTGACTCTGGGAGCCATTTTAACTGCAACAGACTCCATGTTCTGAACCAAACTTTTTAGGATTTTAGCCATCAATTCCTTGATCTTGGCTTTTGCACTGCTTTTGAATGTCACACTAAATTCTAATAAGGCTTATCAAGTAGTCCTGCTTCTGCAGGTGCTCAGCAACAAGGCCATCATTAGATTTTTAGGCCTAGTCAGTGCTTTTCAGCAGTTTAAGCTATGTAACTCGGCCCACCACTATTCCAGTGGATGGGTCTCAAGCTGGGACACATATTAACATTCCCCTCTTCACCCTATCTCATAGGGTGACACAAGGGTTATCTTACTATGGTACCATCCATTCCAGAAGGTATCCTGTAAAACTATCGGATTAGAGAGTCTGATTAAAAGCTGGTATGGCAAAGATTTTGGAATTTAGGTCACAACATAGACACCGTTTCTGTTATTCTAACCCTTCTTGGGGCTTACCCATATCTGCGATTAAGTAACATACTATGATTACAAAGATAATATCTTTCAACCTATTCATATGCAGGTTAAATCTTGCTTTTACATATGTATGTATATATATTGCTAACAATCATAAATTCTTTGGTTATATACTGATTATATGCTAAGTATACGTTTGTATTGATTACATAGTCATATTGATTATTGATCACATCATTTTATAAAGCCTTACATCATTATCTTGCATCCCTGTGTGCTCTTAACCGATTATACAGTTGCAGGTACCTCTACAATGTCTCTAACATTTGCATAGCAATTGGTCCATCTCATAGGGAGATAGTCCAATGTGTTGTCTCCTGTGGTATTGGGAAGGAGATTTTCATACAGGACATATTGTCCTGTGGCTGCTTTCTTGGTTATGGCAGTTTCAATTAAGCGTTCTACTAAGCCTCTAGCAAACGGGATTATGCAGCATCCTACTAATACAAAAATTGCAACCACTATGATTATGGTGGTGGCTGCAGAGATGATAAATGTCTTCCATTTACCAAATGCTTTATCCGTCCAACCAGTCCAGGATGTATCAACACCCGAGTTCTCAGCCAATTCCTTTGACAGTGAGGTAAGGCCTTTCAAAGCTCTGGTAATTGACCCATCTGGGGCAGTGTTGTTGGGGATAAAGGTGCAACACTGTGTACCTATTTTGCGGCATATGCCGCCGTCTGCCACTAGCAATTGGTCAAGCACTAATCGATTTTCAAGTGTCATTCTGCTAGTGGCGTCTAACTGTGCTGCAATTCCTTGAACCGCATCTCTGGTATAATTCACAAATCTCTGCTGATTGTAATATATGTAGTTAATCCAATCTACGTTCTTGTTGATAGTTGACCACCAAAAGAAGGCAGATTCGAATCCTGCAGCAATCTGGTTTCTGGCTTTGAACTCATCAGGGACCCCTCTTGGAACTCCAATTGTATCTATATAGACCCGATCATCAAAAGATCCAGGCATTGCATGTCTCTTCACTCGTGAGGGAGAGCTGCTATGAGGAGGAATCAAAGATGCTATAATGATTGGATTTACCAATTTGACTAGGGCACATCTGCCTGTCCAACTTCTGTGAAGTGTATGGTGGATGGTGTGGGTTCCACAATACCACCATACATCGGCTCTAGCCTGTGAAAAGTCTGTGAGGTTCAAACCTCGCAGAGCCCCCTTTCCTAGGATGGTATTGCAATTGGTCAAATTTCCCAGAAACCGTGGGTTTTTAACTGCATGTCTGTCCAGACATGTATGATATCTTTTAGCAGGGTCTGGGATTCTGAATGCAGATGGTACCCTCAGCCGAGGGGGCAAGTAGGGGTGATGTTTGTCAAGATGTTGACAAGACTGATTAATTTCTTCTTTTACCTGCAATAGCTCTAACATACACCAAAACCCATCTGGATCATTGTAAAGATCTAAAGGAAAAGGGACTACTGTAGGTTCTGCCCTTGCATGGGTGCAAAAATAACAGTTAGAAACATTCAGACTCGCTGTAGTATAGTGGGCCCATTCGAGCCACAGATTTGTATCCGCAAACCCAGTTTCTAGTGCAATTAAATCTTTGGAGTTATTAATCGGTACAACTTGATAGGGAATCTTTTCTTCTGGGATCTTGGTTGGCATTAAAGTGTTTCTTTCAGGTTGGGGAGGGGGAATAATCTGAAATATGCCAATAGGATCCCTGCCTGTGGTATCTATTCCTAAGGAATAGGTTCTGTACGTAACAGCAGTTACTCCTCTCTAGACCTCCGTGGAACCCCTTTCCACGGTGAGGTGAACAGGGGACCAAAGGAGTGCCTTTGGACACGGAGGTGTAGAGGGGGTGACAGAAGGCGCAGTTCAAATCTAATTCCCATGACCTCAACTTTCTGTCTTCTAGGATCTATGTGAATCTTTGGCCATTTATTTTCCCACATAATGTCTACATGAGTGAAAGATAATTTACTTGTGTGTGTACTATTTGTGTGAGACAGTTCAAAGAGACAAATAGATAATGAAAAGACCGAAACTGAGGCTGGAGAAGTTTAGTGATAAAGATAGTCTTTTATTCTCACCAAATGAAACTGCCAGCTGGTGCACACATCAGTCAGATTCTGGGTTCAACGGACCGTAGCTCCGCCGTCTGACAAGCGTAGGGGAAGGACTCCGATTTTAACTCAGATTCACAGTCCTTATATAGTATTTGCAGTCCATTCAACTCAATGGAGAAAGACTTTTTTTCTATTTTTTTTTTTTTTCATCTATGAATCATACTTAACCGCAGGTCAGGTGCCCACCTGCCCCTCCTTTCTGATATTACTTAAAAACGTCAATTTCTGGACTTGTAAACATCTCTCCTAATATAGAGAGATCAGTTTTTTTGTATCTTGTGACTCTGGGAGCCATTTTAACTGCAACAGACTCCATGTTCTGAACCAAATTTTTAGGATTTTAGCCATCAATTCCTTGATCTTGGCTTTTGCACTGCTTTTGAATGTCACACTAAATTCTAATAAGGCTTATCAAGCAGTCCTGCTTCTGCAGGTGCTCAGCAACAAGGCCATCATCAGATTTTTTAGGCCTAGTCAGTGCTTTTCAGCAGTTTAAGCTATGTAACTCGGCCCACCACTATTCCAGTGGATGGGTCTCAAGCTGGGACACATATTAACAGTTGCTAGAAATCTTACTTATTGGCCTTTAATTTCGGTCAGTGTGGTGTTAAAATCTCACTCTTTAGAATGGGCTAGCCTTTGCGTGTCTCTCAACTGGGTGGGGTGGGCACACAGGCCCTGTTTTCAACCTGATGTCCCCTGCCCCACCAGAACTTATGCCAGCTGTTACTTTCTACTACCTTCCTGGCCCTGCCTCACTAAATCTGCTGCCGAGAGGGGAGCGCCTTTTTTTTTTCACTCTAGCTGCTCTGGCTGCTGGCACCGGGTGGCAACTAAAGTTAGAGAATCTACTTCTTGTTTTGTGTGCAGTACAGGAAGTATTTGTTCTTTGCTTTCAAATCCTGCGTGATGCCGGTGGCCAGAGTGGCTGGAGCAAAGAAAGAAATGCCTTGCTCTGCAGCAGATTTAGTGGTGCTGGGCAGGTGGGAGATGGGTCTGATATAGGTGATAGGAGTAGTGCGTTGTTGGTGGGAGAAGGAGAGCAGCATGAGCATATGCCCGGGAAAGTGAAGATGAAAGGGCACAGAGATGGATACTGGGTTTAAGGTGAAAGAGAGGGTAGATAAATATTGGAGAAGGAAAACATAGTAAATGATGGCATATAAAGACCTGAACGGTCCATCCAGTCTGCCCAACAAGATAAACTCATTTTATATGGTATGTGATACTTTGTATGTACTGTATACCAGAGTTTGATTTGTCCCTGCCTTTCTCAGGGCACAGACTGTAAAAGTCTGCCCAGCACTGTTCCTGTACTAAAAGTTCTAAAGCTAACGTTGAAGCCCCTTAAAATTTACATTTCAGCGCTTCCATATCTATTCAGCCACGATCAGGGCGCAGACCATAGAAGTCCACCCAGCACTGGGTTTACTCTCCAATTACCGTCATTGCCGCCCAATCTCCACTAAGATTCCGTAGATCCATTCCTTCTAAACAGGATTCCTTTGTGTTTATCCCACGCATGTTTGAATTCCATTACCGTATTCATCTCCACCACCTCCCATGGGAGGGCATTCCACGTATCTACCACCCTTTCCGTGAAAAAATACTTCCTGACATTACTCCTTCAACCTCAGTTCATGTCCTCTAGTTCCACCACCTTCCCGTCTCTGGAAAAGGTACGTTTGTGGATTAATACCTTTCAAATATTTGAGCATCTGTATCATGTTACCCCTGTTTCTCCTTTCCTCCAAGGTATACATGTTCAGGTCAGTAAATCTCGACTCGTATGGTTTGCAACACAAATCTCGACTCGTATGGTTTGCAACACAAATCTCATATCATTTTTGTAGCTTTTCTTTTCACCGCTTCCAGCCTTTTTCCATCTTTAGCAAGATACGGCCTCCAAAACTGAACACAACATTCCAAGTAAGAAAAGGGTGGATGTGGAAACGGAAATATGGAAGAAGAGGCAGGGACGATGGCTGCAAAGTGTGTGAGAAATAAAAGAACATGACATAGGTGAGAGAGGGTGGAAACAGGGGAGATAAAAGGGGGAATTGGAGCTTGAATAAGATACAAGAAAGAGTGGAGGAATGGCCTAGTGGTTAGGGTGGTGGACTTTGGTCCTGGGGAACTGAGGAACTGAGTTCGATTCCCACTTCAGGCACAGGCAGCTCCTTGTGACTCTGGGCAAGACACTTAACAGTCCATTGCCCCATGTAAGCCGCATTGAGCCTGCCATGAGCGGGAAAGCGCGGGGTACAAATGTAACAAAAAAAAAATACAAGAAAGAGTCTGTAGTTGAGGATGGGCTGAATAACAGGGAAGGAGCAGGGGTTGGTGAAATGAGAGGCAGAGATTGAAGGCTGGGTTAGTGATGAATACAGAGACTAGAAAGTGGGTAAAATTCAGGTAATAGGAGGCTGGAGAAGGAATTTAGGGGTGGGAATGGGAAAAAAGTGAAGGAAGTGAAAAGCCAATAAGTAAGTGAAAGAGGAGACAGTAGATTGTGGGGAGAAAGAGGAATGAAATTTAGCTACACGTAGATAAAAAGGCAGGTTAGAGAAATGGAGACAAATGAAACAGAAGAATTTGAGGTATAAGGAAGAAGATAGGACAAACAAAAAATGGAAATAAGATCATGAGAAGGGACTTAGGAGAAAAGCAGCAAAAGGAGAATGAGAACATCACCTTTGAAAATTTGCATTTGTTATATTTTGTTCTGCACCAAAGCAATGCATAACCTGTTTCTTCGCATTTGAGGTTCCACTGATCAGTCTGGTTTCTTTGGTTTTCCATTTCATTTATCTATACATGTTTCTAGTTTGCATTTTTTTAAACTAATTGATAGTCTGTGTTTTTCCTTCTGTAACTAAGATGAGGGATTCTGTTGACATGTAGGAATCTGTAGCCAGGGCCAGCCCAAGGCAAGATGCTGCCCCCCTCAGTGTTCTACCTGGTCACAGCAACTTTTCCAAGCCCGGCAGCAATTCCCATATGCTGCCCTTGTTTTTAGACCCCTTGTACCCTTCCCAAATTAGCATATACCAGCCATCCACAATTTGGGAGGATAAAAGAAACCAAGGCTACGTGCATATGAGAGAGTAAATGTTTTATTTGCTTACCAAGTACAGATACAATTAATAATTTCTCATGAGAGATCAGTACAGTTACCTAAAGAGATATTCACTGTCTGCATCTCTGAAATACTGTTCTGATTCTGCTGCTTATATCGTTTGTTTCAGACAATGATTTACATGACTTTTTCTGCAAATCATCCTTCTCCTAGATTATCTGGTTCTCACCATCTGCTTTCCTAAACCTGTTTAAACCACATTCTCTGTTTTTGTTTACACTAGTTTCTTTCCCAAGCCTGCTTGCCCTTAAGGGTATCATAATAGACCATAAATTCCAGAGTCCTGTAGGCTCATCAGTCTCTGGCCTTTTGACCCATTTGGTAGTGCATGACTGTGCTCATAATTCTACACCCTGCCGCCACAGGCACCCACCTCTTCCCTTTACTGCGGCTGCCTGAGCGAAACAGGAAGTTACTTCAGGCGGCCATGGGAAAGATAAGAGGCGTGTGCCAGCGACAGTAGGGCAGTGTATGGCAGTCGCTTCTCCTGCTGCCGGGCTTGGAAAGTCGTCGTGACCAGGTAAAATGCCAAGAAGCCACTCCCCCGGGATGCCGCTCCTAAAGCATGCTGCCAGAGGCCCCTGCCTCAGGTTGCCTAATGGTCGGGCCGCCCCTGTCTATAGCAGTTCGTCTTGTTCTCTATTTCTCAGCTGGAAAAAGCCCCTGCATCCTCTATCCTCAGTAAAAGACACTCCCCCTTCCCCCCTCAAATTCCTGGAGGTATGCTAGAACACTTGTAGTGCTGACTTTTCATAGGGTAGGGTTGGTGTAGTTTGAGTTCTTAACTTGATGCTGGTATGGTATGATATGGTATGGTAAGCTGCCAGGTGTCTGTAAGGTTTTGTCTTACATCACACAGTGTCTGTAGTGGAGGAAGTTTGGTACCACACAGAGTTTGTATGTAGAATTGTAAAGTGAAATATTCTACTTTGACTCTGTACTCCTTATTGGGAGTGGAGTTGCCAACCTTTTGATAGGCAGATGTCTGGTTTTTCTCTTTCTCCATGCCCCACCCCAAATCCCTTGCCACACCTGCTGTGGCACCTTTCTACACCAACTGTACGCACTAGGGTTGCCATCTCTGAAGAAGAAATTGACGCATACATATGCTCTATGATTATTTTGCTAATTTTCTCTTATGACAAACTAAAACAAAGTTTTGATGTCCCCTCAGTAAGGCCAACATACAGTCCATCCACTGGAAAACACTATGTAAAACACCTTACCATACCATAATAGCTCTAACACCTAGGACTCAAAGAGCAACAATCTTATCCATGAAAAGGCAGCACTGTAAATGTATTATACTGGGCCCTAAAACACCAGTACATTATCTAGTGAGAAAACAGAACAAACAGTACTGCTACAGATGTCTACACAAAGCTACATGCTAGCAGAATATACTGCACCATGGTCACACATACAAAACACTGATAGACCCTCAGCAAATATGAGTCAAGGGACCTCAGATCAGTGATAGAGATTTGAAGGCAGAAACCTGAACTGGAAACCTTAAGAAGTACTATAGCAATATTAGAGGTAAAAAAAAACTGAAACGGAAGATATCAGAGATGCATATTTCCCAAAGCTGGCACATTCCAATTAAAATATTCAAAATAAAATATTTTGTTTCTAGTTTTGTAATCTGCACATTTTATTTTTCCATTTGACTTAGTCCAAGTGTCTCTTTTCTGTTTTTCCTACCAGGGTCTCGTTCCCATTTGACATTTTTTCTCTCTCCATCTTCACCATCTTCTCTGCTTCCCTATCTGGCCTGTCCAGCATCTCTCCTCTGTGTCCCTGTTCCTATCATCCCCACATGTTTAGCATCTGTCCTCTTAGCAGCGGCTTACCAAGGGCGGGGTGGTGGAGGCGGTCCGCCTCGGGTGCACCTCATGGGGGGAGGATGCAGAGAGCAGCCACGCGCCCGTCGACTCCACTGGTTCCCTGCTCCCTCTGCCCAGGAACAGGAAGTAACCTGTTCCGGGGCAGAGGGAGCAGGGAGCCAGCGGAGCCAAGAGCTGCGCGGCTGCTCCCAGCAGCCAAAAATGCACCTGGGGGGGGGGTGCGCATTGGCAATCCATCCCAGGTGTCAGCCGACCTAGGATCGTCACTGCCTCTTAGTGTCCCTAGCCTACCTTATTTTCAGCTCTCCCCGTGTGCCCCTGTCTCTATGCTTACACCACATCCAGCATCTTTACTCTGTGCCCTTTCTCTCCCCTGTTTCTTCCCTTCATCCTGCATCCCTATTCTGGGTCTAGCATATCTCCCTCTCTCCTTCTGTGGGTCCAGCATCTCTCCTCCTCTGTTCCTTTCACCTAGTCTGGTCTCTCACTCCTCTTGTCTCCCTCTCCCCCTTCCCAGTGGGTACAGCATATCTCCAATCTACCCAGGTCTAGCATAGCTCCCTCTCCCTCCCCCCTTCCCAGGTCCAGCATTTCTCCCTCGCCCCTTCCCAGTTCCTCCAAACTTGCCTTGAATGCTGGTGGCAACAGCGATTAAGGCAGCCTGCCTATGGCCATTATCAGACCTTTTCCTCTACGATGTCCCGCCTCTGTGAAGCAATTTCCTGTTTCCACAAGGGTGAATCTTCTTTCATAACTAAATGTGATTTTGTCCATTATTTTTATAAGCCCCTGCTGCCTCCCCCCCCCCCCCCCCCCAGCTTAGCCATCAGAGATGATCATCAGCAAAAGCCCACAAACTGCTACTCCTTCTAGAATGTTAACACAGAATTTAAATCTGGCCTCTCAGTGTCACTGAGTGCTGGCTGAAACTCATCCCATCTCATCCCACCCTAAGGACCATAAATATTACAACTACAGCAGCCCCTTAACCCAGCTCGCCTGAAAATCACACATCTACTCTGGGAATTGAACTTGGGTACTTGGGTCTCCAGCATGCGCAGTAACCACTGAGCTGTGGCCGCCTTTAAGGGAAAGTTAAATTGCAAGTTGATTACAGCGCAATAAATACAGAACTGGATCAACCTGTTTCCCCTTAACATGGATCATATGGTCATCCTACAGAGTAGTAGGGTAATAATACTTAAGAGTGTTCCTGCCTTATTTAGTGCCTTGTGTATCCCACTTCTAATACCCTGACTCAGTCACATGAGAATGATTTACTCTATAAAACATGTGATTTTGGTTAAGAATGTGTGGAACATGTGTTCTGATCTAAAGCACAAGTACTTCCTGTTCTGCTGAGATGAGAATGACCACCCATCCCTCCCCCTTCCTGTGTTTCTCAATGATACACTGGATCATATTGTAAGGAGCTGTGATTCCTCGTGTGTCTGTCTGCATCTCTTTCTCTCCTCATCTCTGTGGTGTCTGTTTTGTCTTTCCCTCATGCAGAGCAAGAGAAGGGTGGCTATAGCTGTCTCCGTAGATGTCCGTATGGAGGTACAAAAGCAGTAATAGCTTAATCCCCCTCCCCCACCCTCTTTTTGGCTTCATTAGCAATGCATGGAGTGATGTCCTGCAGCGCTTCTAATAACATAACTGTCCCAATGCTACTGGTAATAAAATGATGTCCATGGCCCTGGCTGTGCAGCAATGTGATACTCGGGCATCACAGTGTTCTGCTAACCTGCCTTGACACTGATTAATGGCTTGAAGTAAACCAGGAGGCTGCTGCTGCTACTACTGTCTAGCAATGTGATGTTCATGGGCCTCTTCAAAAGAGCATAACCAAGTACCTTAATGGAGGGTTCCACACTTTTGCTTTGTTAGTTTGTTCTTATCCCCTGAATTCAGCTCCCTTGTTGGTGAGCCATATATCAGCGTAGTGTTGTACTTGTTAATGGTTTTGATGTCCCTGTCCAAAATGGCTTACATTTTGTAAGCGTTGGCTCATGGAGCTTAAGGGTCGATTCTATTTAGTGCAACTAGAGTTGTGCGCGCAAATCAGGTCATATTCCGATTAGCACATGCAACTTAGTTATCTTAACAAACCAATCAGTGCCGATAATTACCACTTAAGCAATAGACACTTGGCATAATTTGAATTTACGTGCACAACTGTCGTAAGCATTTTCTGTAAAGCAGTGTGCATAGCACGTATGTGAAAAAGGCGTAGAATGGGTGGGTCGTGGGTGTTTCTAAAAACTATGCACATTCTTATAGAATACACCCAATCCGCACATAATTTAGATGTAGGCATTTGCACCATTCTACTTATAAATGCCTGTGACTAAATTTAGTTGTGTGGATGGGCGCTAGGTGTATTCTATAAACTGTGCCTAATTTTAGGCATAGTTCATAGAATACACCTAGTCAAAGTTGTTTTGTTTTGTTTTTTTGTGCTGATTTTTAAGGTGCCATGTATAGAATCTAGTCCTCAGCACCTAACAATGCATTAGGTGTATAAGTTCATTTCTTGGAAAACTGACTAGCATTAGTGAAAGAACTCAAACATGAAATTGCTGATGTGCTGTTGGTAGGGCAATTTCTGTCAATGGAGAAGGGTGAATAGTGGAGTGCCACAATGATCTGTACTGGGACCGGTGCTATATAACAGATTTTTAATTGATCTTGAAATCAGAACGAGAAGTGAGGTGATTAAATTTGCAGATGACGCAAAACTATTCAAGCTTGTTAAAACGTATGCGGACTGAGAAAATTTGCAGGAAGACCTTAGGAATTTGGAAGACTGGGCATCCAAATGGCAGATGAAATTTATTGTAGACAAATGCAAGGTGATGCACATTGGGCAGAATAATCCGAATCATAGTTACCTGATGCTAGGGTGCGCCTTGGGGGTCAGCACCCAAGGAAAAGATCTAGGTGTCATTGTAGACAATACGCTGAAGTCTTTTGCCCAGTGTGCGGCAGCAGCCAAAAAAAGCAAACGAGTTATTAGGAAAGGGATGGTAAATAAGACCAAGAATACTATAATGCCTCCATATCGCTCCATGGTGACCTCACCTCTAGTATTGCGTTCAGTTCTGGTCACCATAGCTCAAAAAAAGATATAGCAGAATTAGAAAAGGTTCAAGGAAGAGCCACCAAAATGATAAAGGGACTGGAACTCCTCTCATATAAGGAAAGGCTAAAGAGGTTTGGGCTCTTCAGCTTGGAAAAAAGACATCTGAAGGGAGATATGATTGAGGTCTTTAAAATCCTAAGTGGTGTAGAAGTGAATCAATTTTTTTTTTTTAACTCTTGAAAGACTAGGGGACACTCAATGAAGTTACATGGAAACACTTTTAAAACAAATAGGAGGAAATATTTTTTCACTCAACAAATAATTAATCTCTGGAACTTGTTGCTGGGTTTAAAAAAGGTTTGGCCATGTTTCTAGATAAAAAGTCCATAGTCTGCCATTGAGACAGACATGTGGAAGCCACGGCTTGCCTTGAGATTGGTAGCATGGAATGTTGCTACTATTTGGCCACTGTTGGAAACAGGAAATTGGGCTAGATGGTCTGGCCCAGTATGGCTATTCTTATGTTCATATTTTAGAATAGGAGAATTTTGAACTGAGAATGAGGTTCCTAAATTCAACTAAAATTTTAGGCAACTACATTTAGGTGAATTTTAGGAACCCAAGTTAAGGTACTGAGCATTTTTTGACAGTTGAGCCGTTTATGACTTGCTCGGAGTTACACAAAGTGAGTGGTGGATAGAGAATGAGAACTCAGGCCTCTATATCTACAGTTCTGTGCTTGAAGCCACCACCACGACTTCTGTCCTTGGTTGTATTTTTGTGAGGTTGAGGGAGAGGTCTTTATTTGTATTTTATTTTTCTCCCAGGACAATTTCAGGCCAAAGCCTCATGTGTGTCTGTTTTCTAGCAGAAATGCCCTCTGTATGTGTGTACCATTCCCTTCTTTTTATTTTTGTGCCCAGTAGTTTTCTACTGCTTTTGTGCTTCAAGCTCAGACAGAACCAGAGCTGGGATCCGCACAATTCATTTGCAGCTATATTGGGTTGTTTTTTTCCCCCAGTTTTGTAACTCAGCCCAGTAATTGCTGTGACTTTAAAACATTAACCCACTCATAAGGCCCTGGGCAAACATTTGTGGATGGGCTCCAGCAGTGCCCTTACCCCTACCCCGGCCCAGCAGTGCAGCTTACTTTGCTTTCCAGGGATAAAAAGCAACATAAAGGTGCAAAACGCCGGTACCACCCCTCAGAAATGGGAAGTGATGTCAGAAGGGGTGGGAATGGCACAGCCATCAGTGGTGCAGACTGACAGTGGCTCTGCCTTTTATACTGCTTTTTATCCCTGGGAAGCAGCTGAACCAGGGAAGGGAAGAGTAGAAAGGAAGATGTGGGACCAGAGTGGGCCTTGTGCTCTGGGCTATTTTTTTACTTATTGGCCCCCTGTTAAGCTGGGGCTGAGATGGCTGCCCCTTTTGCTGTTTTGGTAAAAGTGGCCCTCTGGGGATCAGATACTAGGGATCCTTCCTGAACCCTGAAATCACACAAATGGTGAACACGATGGCAGACGAAGACTATACAGCCCATCTAGTCTGCCCATGGACTGCAATTCAGCCTCTTGAGCTTCACAAGACGCCCCTAATCTTCTTGGGGACTGTGGTGGACACTGCTTTCTCAGAAGCGGAAGACGAGATGGGAAATGAACCAGATCCCACACATAGCATTGTACAGCACTGCCACCAGTTCAGCCCCCTTCAAGCACATCACCTCCAATGGGTTCACATCCATGTCGGCAGACAGGTGACTGGCATTTATTACACAGCACTGTGACACACATGGAGGGTAATTCAATAACTTTGTGCTATGTTGCTGCGTAGTGCATAAAGGAAAACAGGTGCTTATATAGCTGGTTATGCCAATATATAACATGCATATGCATGGAGTGGAGTGGAGGAGTGGCCTAGTGGTTACAGCATTATATCCCACTGCTGCTCCTTGTGATCTCGGGCAAAGTCACTTGCTTCAGATACAAACTGAGATTGAGCCACCTCCAGTTTGTGCTCAAAACCTGCACAGGAATGGGGTTCGTGGGAATCCCACGGAACCTGTGGGGATGGAAGCAGTTCTGCAGGGTTCCCGCGGGGACAGAAGCAGTTCCTATGAGATTTCCATGGGGGCAGAAACAATTCCTGCAGGGTTCCCGTGGAAGTGTAAGCTGCACCTGCGCCAGCCTCTCATCTACTGAGTACAAAGTTCTTTGAGTGCTGTCTCCTCCTCCTCCTCGCTTTAACAGCACAAATGCGGAAAGTCTTCCATTAAGGAGGTAGTAGAGACGGAATTCAAAAAGGCATGGATGAACATTGAGGATCTCTAATTAGAAAATGGAAGTTATTAATAAACCTAACCTTAAATAGCTGCATGTGTGTGGATGTGTAGAGTGACGCTTAAATGGTGACTCTGGCTGTGATGAACTAGGGCCGATACCGGGCAGACTTTTATGGTCTGTGTCTCGTATATGGCAATCTGCTTTAGGATGGGCTGGAAAGGGCTTAGACAGCAACTTCAGTGGCTGGAACATGAAGACAGTGCTGGACAGACTTTTACGATCTGTGTCCCACAAATGAGAAGATGAATAGACTGGAGTGGTTTTCGACGACAGCTCCAGCAGTTGGAGCATGAGGATAGGGCCGGATAGACTTGTATGGTCTATGTCCCAGAAACACCAAAGAAAGACCACAATCAAGTATATAATATCACACTCGTTGATTTAATCATGAATTGATAATGAGTGTGACTATTGGGCAGACTGGATGGACCATTCCGGTATTTGTCGTCACTTACTATATTACTATTAATCCTTTTTGCACCCAGGCTAATGCGCAGACCTCAGCTCTGACACAGGCATGAGCATCAGATGTCACCTGACTTCTCTGTACACAGTGCCAGTGAATCAGAGACAAATCTTACTTGTGCGCACCAGAGTGTTCCAAGTTCCAATGTCCATTCCTTTCTTGCCTGCAGTGCTGTGGCTCAAATACAGAGAGAGCTGACCGGAGTTTTCTTTTATGTATCATTAAATTCTTGCAGGGATGAGTGAGGATACGTAAGATTCCAGTGGGGACAGTAAGATTCCAGCAGAGACGGAGGGGATGGGTAAAATTTCTGTCCCTGTGCAACTCTCTCTAACCTGCACTGCACCCTGCTGACCTCCAGGTTATTGCACTACCACGGAGGGAGATGGGGGGAACTCAGCAGTGAATTTCTTTGGCTAGAGGCTCTCGCCATCCCCACCAGCAAAGATGATATTTTAAACACACCGAGGGGGGAGGGGAAGGAATACATTGCCTTCTGAAAATCGGAGGGCTGGCTACGCTCGCTTGTGAAATATGTGTTATGTAAGATTGTTGCCCATTTACAGAGTAGGGTTTAGGTAGTTTTGTGGCAGAAATGCATGTATGTGCTGGTGTTATAATTTGCATGTTTTACAGAATTACCCTGTAGAAGTCTATCCACAATCTACCACTTCACACTGTACTGTGCTCCCCAAAGCTCTTAAGATAACAATGAAGGCCTTGGCCATTGCAGAACACAAATTCTTCTAATTCCTTGTGTCGATTTCTGGAATCTCAGGCAGGGTCTTACATCATGGAAGACAATATCTATCTTTCACGGTACTGAATGCAAATTCCTGGGGTTTCCTGAAGAATCTCTCAGTGGAGATTGGAGGTGTGTGCTGCTGAGAGTGTATGTTATAAATGAAATGAGCTACCCAGCACAATGCAGAATTTTATTTTAAAAATTACCTTCTGAACTCTCCCTAGAGAGACTGATGGTAGATGAGATGTTGCTGTAAATTGAAGGCTTGTAGTGTCAGCAAAAAGCCAATGTTTACTGGTGTATTTTTTTTATTTTTTATTAGATTGGTTGGAATCATGCAACTGTTAATACACCTAGGTTATAGCTCTCTATAAACAGCAAGTATTGATGCAGGGAACTGCTGGCACTGAGAGGCAATGGTCATGTGCCAGGAATCAACAACCCTTCCTCATACCTTTTCCCTGGGAATATGGATCCTGCCAAAACTGGAGTGGAGGAGTAGCTAAGTGGTTAGAGCACTGCGCTGGGCACCCAAGGGTGCCCAGTTCAAATCCCACTGCAGCTGCTCCTTGTGATCTTCAGCAAGTTAGTTAACACTTCATTGCCTCAGGTACAAAATTAGATTGTGAACCCTCTAAGGACAGTGTACCTGAATGTAACTCACCTTGAGCTACTACTGAAAAAGTATGAGGAAAGTCCAACTAAATACATATCCTGGAAGGATAAAGGCTAAACTCATTGAAATGAAGTGTCATCCCTTTATGAAGAGATTTTCTTCAGCTTTCCCCCCTTCTCCTGGTGTGCATTGTTAAACAGGATTCTGATTTAAGAGTCTGAGATGCCAAGTTTTTAGTCCAGCTAGTGGAAAATGCTGGTTCTGTCGGCTTCCTTTGGCCTTTTTATATCTTGCTGGAAAAGGATGTAATAATTACTAACTGCACTCTTGTAATTTCCGTGTAATTTACTCCGGGGGTAATTATGGGGTAGTTCTGTACATCCTTTTGAAAGCACTATCAAAATGTTGTTAAAATTCCTGTTGTAATTGTTTCTAGCCGCTCTGCTTTGTCTTTTTCCCTTGAAATCACTTCAAGAAAAATTAATTTAAAACAGTCAAATACCTTTCCATAAAGTCTAAACTGTGACATGCCAAAGGCATCACTGTGTTATTTAACTGGCTTGCATGGTTTTGACTGGAAACGCCATTGTAGAGAAACAAGTGACGATATCATCTGCTGCCTGGAAGTTAAATGAATTATGATTGCATAAGAATTCCTTGTTGAGCAAACAGAATAACTTGGCAGGCTTCCCAGAGCAGTCAGGGCTGTCGCTGAGGTTGTGCTTACAGCCCCTGTTTGAGCGAGGGAGTTGTGCTTACAGCCCCTGTTTGAGCGAGGGAGTTGTGCTTACAGCCCCTGGTGGGCAAGGGAGTCGGTGTGGGCCCTAAACTGACTGAGTGGGTTAAAAACTGGAAGTGGAAGAAGACCGAGGGTAGTGGTAAATTGAGGTTGCTCTGAGGAAAAGGATGTTGTCAGTGGTGTACCGCAGGGATCAGTCCTTGGGCCGGCTCTTTTTAGCCATCTTTTGAGTGATTTTGCGGAAGGACTGTGCGGTAAGGTTGGTCTCTCTGCAGATGAAACCAAACTCTGTAATAGGGTAGACACCTTGGAGGGTGTGAATAGCTTGAGGAGGGATCTAGCAAAACTTGGTCCAGAAATTAGCAACAAAGATTTAATGCTAAAAAATACAGGATCATGCCCTTGGTGTATGAAAGAAGACCAGGACTTGGGGATGATCATATCTGATGATCTTAAGGTGGCCAAACGGTCAAAGCCAGAAGGATGCTCAGGTGCATAAGGAGAGGAATGGCCATCAGGAAAAAAGATGTGATAGTGCCCTTGTATGTCTCTGGTGAGGCCCCATTTTAAATACTGTGTGCAATTCTGGAGACCACACCTACAAAAAGATATAAACAGGATAGAGTCATTCCAGAGGGCAGCTACAAAACTGGTCAGTGGTCTCTTTCATGAACTGTATAGGGACAGATGTATAGACCTCAATTTGGAAGAAACGTGGGAGAGAAGGGGATATGGTAAAGAAGTTTAAATACTTCCATGGCATTGGGTGAGCCTTTTTTTCAAATGAAGGAAAACTCTGTTTAGAATGAGAGGGCATAGGATGAAGTTAAGAGGTTATAGGCTCAGGAGTAATCTAAGGAAATACTTTTTCATGGAAAGAGTGATGGACATGTGGAATAGCCTCCCAGTGGAGGTGGTGGAGACAAGGTGTCTGAATTTAAAGTGTGGGACACGTATGTGGGATCTCTTAGGGAAAAGAGGAGATAGTGAGTGCTGAGGATGGGCAGACTGGATGGGCCATTTGGCCCTTATCTGCCATCATGTTTCTGTGTTTCTAGTAGTGAAACCTGGGGGACAATTCTAAAAGTGGGCGTCTCCTTTAGGGTCACTGATGTAGTGGTGACAGCCTATTCTCTTACGGCAGCTGGGCACTCTGCCATCGGCTCACTTTAGGTGCCCACTGTCACACCAGCCTTAGACCTGGCGTAATTGCAGGTGTGCAATTGTGGCAAAGGCACACATAACTAATGCAGATAAAGACCCTCACGGTCAGTGTGCCCAACAAGGTACCCAGAACCGTACCCGCCACCCATGCTTAAACATTAATTGTCAAATTTCCACCTTGCCAACCATATAAGCAGCCAAACATGGAGTTTCATGTACCTTACTGTATTCGATAAGTTGGTGCACATAAATGGCAGCACCACCCATACCACTTCCATGCTCTCCACTTGTGAATGCCCCCTTGGAGTTTGCATGCTATGTCACTTATGCACACACCCTTACTGAATAGTGCTTAGTGATATTGGGGACAACATTCAGTCAGCGGACACCAGTGGTATTTTATGAACTTTGACCTTCGCAAGCTATATTAGCCCAAGTCAATCAATGCCAGGGCCATGTGCAGGCAGCAGCACTGAATATCCGGGGCTAAATGTCCTGCTGTCAGACACCGGAGCTTATTTATTTATTTATTTTATTTATTTATTTCACTTGTATCCAGTGGTGTGCTGGAGCCGGCTCTGTCCAGCTCGCAAGAGCCGCTTGTTAAATTTTGACAGCTCTTGCGAGCTGGTTGTTGTTGGGGGCGAGCCGGCTCCATTAGGGGAGGTAAGCATGGCAGGAGGGCGCCATCACAGGCCATGCTTACCTCCCCTGCCGCTCCAAAACATGTCAAACGATGTCCTTCGCCCCCACGCTCCCGCTCCCATCTGACTTTTTAAATTACCTCCGTCGAAACCGCTATTTAAAGCCCTGCTGCATGCAGGTCGTCTCTCCAGGCTTCCCCTGCTTGCTTTGGTGACGTTCGCGCCCTTAGTCCCGCCTTCTGACGTCATTTCCTTTTTCCGCGAAGGCGGGACTAAGGGCGCGAACGTCACCGAAGCAAGCAGGGGAAGCCTGGAGAGACGGCCTGCACGCAGCAGGGCTTTAAATAGCGCGGGCTTCGACGGAGGTAATTAAAAAAGACAGATGGGAGGGGAGGGTGGGGGCGAAGGACATCGTTCGCTGGACATGTTTGGGAGCGGGAGGGAAGGGCAGGGGAGGGAGGAGAATCACTGGGTATGGATGGGGAGAGGGGGGGCAGGGGAGAGATTTGCTGGGCATGGATGGGGAGAGGGGGGCAAGGGAGAGACTTGCTGGGCATGGATGGGGAGAGGGGGGCAGGGGAGAGAGGAGAGTTTCAGGACATGGATGGAGGGGTGAGCAAGAGAAATTCTGGACATGGATGGAGGGGAGGGAAGGGAGAAATGCTGGACATGGAGGGAAGATAGAGGAAGGAGATTAGATGAGGGATAAGGAATTGAGGAGAGAAACTGCACCTGGATGGAGAAAATAGGAAGAAGCTGGATCCACTGTACAGTCAAGTCTGCGGAGGACCAGAAATGAAGAAGAAAGGAGGAAAGAAAAGAAATAAATGGAAAGGAAGCCCTGGAAACGGAGTCAAGGGAACAGATAGAGAGCAGCAGAATCAGATACTGGACCAGCATGATCAGAGAAACAGTCACCAGACAACAAAGGTAGAAAAAAATAATTTTATTTTCATTATAGTGTTTGGAATATGTCCACTTTGAGAATCCCATATTAAACATGAATTAGATTGGAACCTGGGATCATTTAATTTTTTTTCCTGGAGAGAGTAATGCATTGCCCCCTCCCCCCGGCTATGGCCAGCTCTGCAATTTTGGGGGGGCGCAGCGGTGGATGGGGGGGGCGCCGAGGTGGACGGGGGGGGGGGGCGCCGAGGTGGACCGGGGAGAGAGCCTGTTAAAAATTTACCAGCACACCACTGCTTGTATCCCACATTTTCCCACCTATTTGCAGGCTCAATGTGGCTTACAAAGACCTGTTGTGGCATCACCATACAGGATGGAGTATACATTTGCTGTTACAAAGAAGTCAGGAAGACAAAAGGATTTGATCAAGTAGTTGTAGAGAGATGCATTCTGCTGAGTTGGAAAGGTGTTGTATTATGCTTATCTATGGGTTCTCGTGATAGGCTTTGTCAAAGAGGTAAGTCTTCAGAGATTTGCGGAAGTTAATTAATTCGTTGATCGTTCTCAGGTGAGTTGGAAGTGCATTCCACAGCTGTGTGCCCATATAAGAAAAGCTGGTCACGTGAGATAGTTTGTATTTTAATCCTTTACAACTGGGGAAGTGTAGGTTGAGAAAGGTGCGGGAAGATTTTTTTGCGTTTCTGGGTGGTAGGTTCACTAGGTCTAGCAAGTAGATCTGGGCATCTCCGTAGATGATTTTATGAACAATTGTGCAGATCTTCAACGTGGTGCGTTCTTTAAGTGCCAGCCATATTAAGCCAGAGTGTTACCACTATTGTGTGTAATCCCCTGTTAGTTTGGGGATTACTGAGAGAGTAAGTTCCTGTAGAGAGTCTCTGAGATAGGGTTACTATATGTCCAGTTTTACCTAGACATGTCCTCTTTTTGAGGACAAGGCCTGGCATTCAGGTGGGTTTTGCCAGCCTGCCCGTTTGTCTGGATTTGCGGATGAACGGGCAGGCTGGCAGGTAGACGGGCAGGTGGGCCTCAGGGTGTCCTATCCTCCCTTCCTCTACCTTATTATAGTGCCAGCTCTCGGCAGCCATTTTGAATTGGCGCCTGGAGCAAGACAGGTCTACAGCTGCCCGTGCAGGAAAGAGGGGGCTCTTTCCTGCCCCGCAGAGGCCACTAGACCACCAGGGTAGTACAGTAAGGTATGGGAGAGGAGGGGTAGTGAATGAGTGGAGTCATGTGGGTGGGGGGAGGCTAGAAAATTGGGGAGGGGATATACATGGGCAGAGAGGTAATCTGGCTTTCTTTGGGGGGGGGGGGTGAGGAAGTGACAGGGGCCAGGGCATGTGTCCTTTTTCCTTAGGGTAAATATGGTAGCCTTACTCTGGGAGGTCCCTGGGTGAGTTGGAGGAAGCCCAGCCCAAGGGGAGTAACTTTGAAATACAATGCAGAGAGTTAGTGCTAGGAGACTGAAGAGTGACAAGAGGAGAGGAGTTTGGAAAAGTTTAAGTGTTTGCCCTTTAAAGGGGTCTATGGTTGCCTGATGGTCGCCTGCCACTGACCTGGAGGAGTAAAGGGGAATCCCAAGTTAAGAGAAACAAAACCATTTGTCTGTAAAGAAGAGTTGTGGTTCTGCAAAGCAGCAACTGTGAGGAGGAGAGCTACGGGTTGGCAGGGAAGAGAACCAGCCCAGGAGCGTGGGATGGAGGCCAGGAGGGTCTAGACCTGTAAGAGTGAGAGGAGCACCGCCTTTGGGACAGTATTCTCTGGGATAGGCATGAACAGGAGCCTTGTGAACATGTATTTAACCCCTGAAAGAAAGTGCCCCTCTAAATATACCCGAGGAGAATAAGGGGAAATGTGTTCCTTTTGGGAATAACAGAAGTCTGGGATTGAGTTGTGCTGGAGTTTATAAAGTGACTGTGAAGAAGGTTAAAGTTAGCCTGCCTGTTGCAGAGGTTGCACTAAAAGGTAATTTTATTATTAACCCCTTCGGAGTGCCATGTGTTTCCTGAACTAAAGAGCTGGGTGGAACCAAAAACTGGAAAAAAGTCTTCCAAACCCCTGGATCGCTATTCCGGACCATTGACCCACCCGAGCTCGACTGTAAGTGGATTGGAAATGAGGTGTGTGGTAAGAGTGGCCTGAAAGTAAGCAAAGACAGTGAGGTTTGTGACAGGGCTTTTTTTGTTCTTTTGTGGCCCAGGTCCGGAGCTAGCACATGTGAGACCCAGATTACATGTGCATTAAGGGGTCTCTATAGGTCACTTAAAGATAGGGGCTGGGTTGATTCGCACTAAGCGCCATCTCAAAAATGGCAGATGTGCACTGCGCGTACTTTTGGGCTTGACCTGATTTTAATAACGGCCCATTTAGTGTTTTAGGCATGAGAATGGTTTATAAAAATTCCCCTCTCTGTTAAATATAGTTCTTCCATGTTCACTGCAGACAGCCTGAAAATTAGACTGAACAAGCAGGTCCTGAAGATTGGCGTGAGAATCAGAGTATGTTTACAGAGACACACCAGCCTAGCCAACTGGAAGCAATACCCAAGGATATCTGGCAAACAATGATGTGGCTCCTCAAAAAGACTTTACTAAGGATTAAATGATTCCGTCCTGCTAATAACCAGATTATGTGAGGAATTGGGGGGGGGGGGGGGGGGGGGGGGGGGGCTTATGATCCACTTGGCACATTTCTATCAGGTTTAGCAAGAAACTGCCTGCCAGTAATGTGTGGTATCTGTCAGGTGGTGAAAATGATTGTGGGAAATCACAGCTGGGGGAAGCTCTGTCACATGCAACAAGGTTGATATGAGACTCATAAGCTCATAGGCAGCAGGTGAGAGGGAAAGTGACCATACCTCAACATGAGTAATTCCTGTTAAATACCAGACATTGGGAACATGGAGCACACTTAATTGTGGTACAGTACAGGAACAAGCAATTAGCACTGCTGAATGGTTACAAACAAGGTGACCGTGCACTGAAACTTGTGTGGGGGAGGAGAGAGAACACAGGCCTATCTTAGGACTGGTCTCTTTTTCCTAGAGTAAAATGACTTGGTTCCTGTGGTAGTGATTTCACAAAGGTTACCTGGTTAACACCGGGAGCTACCTGGATAAATTGTAATTTTTGAAAATTTGGGGGCTGCTAACCAGTTAACGCTTGGCCAGACAACTTGATATTCTGCCAAAAGTTAACCGATTAAGCAGCAGGATTGGAGTTGTGCCAGAAACATTTATCTTTTGACCAGAAGGTGGCAATATTTAGCAGAATCCGATTACAAATAAAGTGGTTGACTTATGCCACTCTAATCGCCAGTATAAACATAATTCAATAAGTATCTTATCCGGCATTATTCTATAGCACTGACATACCCATATTTTCAAAAGGCAAAAAACTGGTTCACTTTAACTGGATAAGATACTGCTGAATATTGAAATGAAAAGTCAAGATATCAGAAAGCGGCCGGCCTGGTGGCTCAGAGGGAGATCTGCATGCAACCTTGGGAGAGACCCGGGTTTCATGAGCTGTGAGATGCCTCGAACCAGAAATGCGGTAGACACAAAAAGGAGATAACTCTGGCTACCTTGGAGTCTCAGTGCCATAGACTGGCTCCAGGTGAGAAAATGCCAGAGGCGTAGGAGGAAACCAGCATGCCAGAAAGATTAAACAAAAAGCTGATAGTTAAAATACTTCAATAAAAAAGGGAAAGCAGTTATAACTTGTTGCTGCCCTTATTTCTCGGTTCTTTCCTAGGAAGGAACTCCAGCGTGACATTTTGAGGTGATCGTGCTTTAAAATGCCACTGTCCGCCCCCTATAAGTTTATAGTTTATCATTTATTTAGTTATAGTTGTAAAATATAGTTCTATATATCCCCAAAAGAAGGCATTGTTTAATAATGTACTATTTCTCCTAAATTCCCTCCCCATCAGAATTACAACCTCTCACAGAAACTGACTGACAGGCTCAGATAAAGGGCAGGATGGGGTTAAAGGCAGATTGGAAGCCACATTCCAGGAAGAAAGCCCTGTGGCCTTGGCTGTGCAGAAAATACTACGGAACTGTACAGCAATGGAAATGTCTCATTTGCTTGTGTTATGTATACAAGGAAGACATGCCGTTTTGTTACTACTCAGTGGTTACATAAAAGAGCAAAGCAGGCAGGTAAGGCCTGTTCTGTCCTCCGACAGCCTCGCACTAGTTTATAACGTGATCCTAAAATGTGTGTAATGCTTTTACTGTTATTCTCAGTTCTAAGGACTATCATTGCTGCACTTTCTCACTGCAAAGATACATGAGCAATGCAATGTGGGTAATGTAGTTCACATGCCTTGCAACCACACTTGCTTGGCTGTGTAAAAACTGTTACCACTGGTTGTGAGGCTGCCCAGACCTCCTCCCTCTCTCTGCCAAGCTTGGCTCTTTTGTCTTCCTGCTATCATTTCCTGGTCATTCTCACTATCTCTGTCCTGGGAGGTCAGCCAGGTATGACATTTCCCCCCAATCGAGAGCCGTCCTCTAGGGCCACCCCTTGCTACCCGATGGCAGGCTCTGTCCTCCCTGAGCCTGTGTGAAGCCTCAACACCTCTTTGTCCTTTCAGCCGTGAAGCACACTGTCGGCAGGGTTGCGGTTAAGCCGCAGAATTGGGCGGCTTTTCGGGAACGGCTGCGGGGAATTTTCGAATCGCGTGGGTTGCGGGGATTTGGCCGGGTTTTCGAGCGGCCGCGGTGCGGGATTGGGTGGGTTTTTGCGGCCGCCGATTGGCCGGTTTTCCCGCTGCCGGGGCTTCTATTGGTCCAATTTGGTCCAATAGAAGCCTTTCAGGGGCGGGGTTGACGTCAGGGGTGATGTCGGGGGTGGGGCTAGTGACGGGCGGGGCTAGTGATGCGGGAGGCGGGGTTAGTGACTCAGGGGGTGGGGTTCGGTGACGCGGGGGTTGGCTGCGGGCGGTTTTTGGGCGGGTTTACGGCTTGTTTTGGGCTGGGAAAATTTTTCCCAGCTGGCAACCCTGATGAGGCATTCCAACACCATCTAGCCAGAGACATGGAGCATGGATCATCTCATTCTCGACAGCTCTGTCCTGCTGAAACTCCCTGTAACGAACCTGGTTTTTTTTTACCTTGAAAATATCTCCTCTCTAATGAGATATTGCACATTCCAGTCGCCCAGCTTTGGACTATTTCTACCTGTTCCAACTATCCTTCCCCCCCCCCCCCCCCCTGCAATATATTTACTTCTCTTCAGATATCCACCCCCAACAGCTCTCAGATTAAGGAGTCTCTGTGTCGTGGAGCAGCAACTCTGAACATCTATCTGTGAGTAAATTATCTGTGATTTATTCAATAAAAGAGACTTCATAAAAATAATAGAGACTTCGGGTGATTGGTGTGCCAAGGTTATACTCCAAGATATTGGGGCCTCTAGTTATCTAGCCTCAAGAGTCTTGATAAGGCCTCGTGGCCCATCCAGTTCATCCATTTGAACTTGTGCACTCTGCTGGCACACAATCTACTGGACTGGCATTCAAGGGCCTCTTCAGAAAGCCAAACCATTCTCCTTCCCCCTCCCAAGGTTTTGCTCTCAAAGAGGAGCTTCCACTGAGGGAGGCACTGTCAACCGGCAGTTAGAAACACCACAGCCAGGTTCAGTCTTTCAGCTCTGTGAAGATAATGAATTAATGCAGTCTTTCCATTCCTTTGGGCTTGTAGCCCACTCAGAACTTTGGTCAGGATCTGGTATCAGCCTTTATTGGTAAGCACCCAGAGATTCTTCTTCAACCCCCTCCAAACTTCCTTTAGCCTGGTCTAGTTGCATGCAGTGCAAGCTGACATATACTTCTGCAATAGACTTCCTCTGGGGTGGAGTTACAGCTTAGAATGGGTGTGGCTATAATTTGTGCATATGTTAGTGCATACTTTACATGCATATTTTATAATCTCACATATATCCAGAAATGTAAATTAGTGCCTTCTGTTTTATCACCATCATGTATTCCATTACCATGTAACCCAAAATCCTTCTGTAACACCAAATGTCTACTCTCTTCTCATTTTCCATGATGTATTGTAAGCCACATTGAGCCTGCAAAGAGGTGGGAAAATGTGGGATACAAATGCAATAAATAAAATAAAATATATAACACTGCTAATTGTATTGTGGACACTAACTGGGATTCCAGAAAACACCACAGTAGAACCAACAAGAGAACCCAGTATTACAATGCAAAAACTTACTATAAGCCTTATCTTAAAAAAAAAAAATGAGGAAAAGACCTCAGACACCCAAACGCCTAACATTTTTCAGCGTCTTTCACTGGGGTAGTGATTATCATCGGTAGGGAAAACCCCCATGTATACTTCTAACCCCAGGTTCTCAGCTCACTGCACTAACCATAGGCTTAAGGTCACACTTAACCAGGGGTTAAATATAAGGCCTGCCAGTAACACTAGTATTCTATACACAGATTGCACTAGAATTCTAACACTGAATCGGAGTGCTCAGAAGCCATTGTTGAATAGGCTGTCACCGCTCAGCATCCAAGCATCCTAAATGAAGGTGGCCACTTACCGAATTGCTCCCAATGTGTTTGAGGAGTACCGCAGATGACCTATAAAGAATCCCAAAAAACAAGGCAGACTATCTGCAAAATCCAAGATGAAAATAACGAGCAGATCAATAATAGATACTGTGATAGGGCTAAGCACAGTGATTCCAGCCAAGGGCAGGCAGGTCCTGAACTACCTTACCCAGAGTTCTCCAGGAGGCTTAAAGAGAAGGGCAGACAGGCAATCCCGGTAGGGATTCCGGAGAATAACAGGAAGGGATGCTGCTCGGGAAAAGGGATGCCATTGAAGTCGGTCACCAGCAGGGGGCCACTGAAAGATGAAGCACAATTCCCTTGGGTAGGTAATCAGTACAAGATACCTCCTAGCTGTGAGGGGGGAGGGGAACTTTTTTTTATATTATTTTTTACATTTGTACCCAGTGCTTTCCCACTCATGGCAGGCTCAATGCGGCTTACATGGGGCAATGGAGGGTTAAGTGACTGGTCCTGGGGAACTGAGTTCGATTCCCACTTCAGGCACAGGTTGTGACTCTGGGCAAAAGTCCACCACCCTAAACATAAGGCCACTAGAACGGTGAGCAGTGATGAGAGAGGTGGAGAGTGGAAGGAGGGAACAGAGCCCATGGACTGTGTAGAGGAAGGGAGGGAGTTCCCTGCTGAATGGCCCTGCTCAGAGGATCAGATCTAGCACATAGGGACTGGGAGGCAAACACCTAAAAGGTAACCTTTTTAGCACTGGATGGCAGAGTGGGGGTGGTCACAGAGGTTAATACTGTGAAGAGGGTGGTGCTCTGCTAGTCCTCCAGTGTGCAGGACCATTGCAGTGTTTTGGTGAAAGACTGAGAGACTTTACTTTGTACTTTTGCATTAATGTTTGATGAAGTAAGTGAACTGAACGCTTTGGCCTATATAATTTTTTTCATCCTTTTTCTGGAGGGTTGTGGATTGCACTTCAGCTGACTGGTGGAACTGTGCTGAGCTGAAGTGATGAACTGAGTAGTTTTTTTTCCCCTTTCTTTACAATTGAACTAAGCAGGCCAGCACCTTGCTCAGGTGGAGCTGGTAACCAAGGGAGTTGGAGGGTTTTTTTTTTCTTTTGTGTATTTTGCTTTAAAACCAAGTTGGATTACAGTGTGGTGTTTAACTGGATCTGGAAGTGAGAACTGTGATGCTTAACCTGATCCGGAGGGGAGCCCGGGACTGCCGGAAACCATTCCCTGACCTGTGAGCTGAAGGAAGGACTTCACAATACAGATAAACTTTTATTCGTTAAATAGCAAACTCAGTATCTCACCCGACACTGGCCGTGTTTCGCCCAAAAGGGCTGCGTCAGGGGCTGTCAGAGCCACAGACAAGGAGCAGCACACAGGAAAGATCTGCAGTCCCGATTACAAGAGTCTCTTGAATCCAAAGTGATATACTGAGTTTGCTATTCAACATGTGTAACTATTATTGATTGATGACCTATAAAGATACAGGCTTTTGTGGGCAGTACCCATTGAAGTGAGGGCTATGAGGTGTTGAGACAAGCTGCTTTGTGGCAGAGCGTGGCATGCAAATATTTTAGAAGCTGCTCTGGATTGTGTATGCTGCTCCCTGAGTGACCACTTTCTGGAGGATAGTGTGATCTGTGCTGGCACTGAGCCCCTTGAAAAGAATTATAAGAGGCAAAAAGACATATTACTGCTACAAGATTCTGCAGCATACGTAAACAGCCTGCTTTTTTCTCTAAAGAAAACTGATGCACTGCCCCTTGTTGATGGAGTGGAAGACAGTGATAGGTGTGTCAGGTCAACCACTTCTGAAGTTGTAAGAAGCAGGGGAAAATGAGTAAATGGTATTTCATACTGAATAATAGCCTTAAAATGATACATTTTAGAGTTTCTTCATCAGAAAAGTTAGTTGCTATTTTCATTGTACTGTGTAGCCAGTTGTGTATGGTTTACCTTTTGTCCTGTAGTGTCTTGGAATGAGTATAAATTATCTTTAAGTATCTTGTGCCGAAACTGGTCAGGTATGCAGTTTGTCAAGGTCCTTTCTGAAAACACATGCAGACGTTTGTAAGGAAGTGAGAGCCAAACACAGCACTTACAGGGACACCTAGTGGCTAGTTGAAAAATAGCTTCACTTATATTTACAAATGGGATAAAAGTTGGAATGGGAAGTGAGAGTTGAAAGCCAGAATGCTGAAAACGTGCTGCTATTTCTACTACTGACAAGGCAAAACTTGGTTCCAAATGTTTTGTATTTACTGAAGTTCTGCTGTATATGTGCCTGGAGAATTGGGTGGAGGGGGGAGATTTTTGGATTTGGTTTCTTTTCTACCCAAACCATAAAAAGAAGAGGCTCCTCTGCAGGACTCCTGCATTATCTGTAAATACCATTATAATATCCTCATGTCATACTGGCTGCAAGGTGGCAGCAGTACAGAGGAAGTGGATAAATATGGCTGGTTAGTTCAGCTGGTCAGAGTATGGTGCTAATAATGGTAGTCATGGGTTCAGTTCCATATTGGCCACTCTATTCTTTCTGAAAGTCTCACTAAGTTTTGTTAGAGGTGAAGTACATTTTGTACTGAGGCCTCATGGTTCAATTGGGTAGGTCACTTGCCTACTGTGCCCATGACCTGAGTTCAAATCCTGTGATGGGGATTTCTGTCAGGTATGGCCTCTGACCATGTCAGCCAGGGTGGATTGAGAGTACTCTAGGCCTCTGGGCACCTAAACTACTATAGGCCCCTCCGCAGTGCTGCTGCTGCCCCCCCCCCCACCACCACCACCAGTGCCCCCACTCCCACTGTGCTGCCTCCCACAGTGTTGCTGCTGTCCCCCCACCCTGAAGGGCCCTAGTGGTCTAGTGGCTGTGGCTTCTTCAGGGGCAGGAAGTAAGTCCCCTCTTTCTTGTCCACCTGCTTCTTGTATTCTGCCCAGCGCAGCGCCGTTGTTACAAAATTGCTGCCAAGACTTCCCCGTAGTCTCGGCAGCCATTTTGTAAACACAGTGGTACAACCAGGGAGAATAGCAGCAGCGGCCACTAGACCACCAGGGCCCCATGGAGGCTGTAGTGTGAAGCGGCAGGCCCTCTAGAGCTTCTGGGCCATCGGGCACTGCCCAGTTTCTCAAATGGTCACTCCACCCCTGACTTCAGCCATCCATCCTCCTTCAGTCCATAAGTGAGTACCAGGGCTGGTCCAACCCAGTAAGCGAGGTAAGCATGGCAGGAGGGCGCCGCCGCACCATGTTGACCTTCACTGCTTACCTCAGCTCCCAGACCCTGACAGCAGCCCTGCCTTCGGTTTTCTGCTCCGGTACCCGCGCCGCCCTAGGGCATTTAAATCTTGTATTTAAATTTACCTCTGACGTCGCAGCAGCTGCGCAGCGTCAGTGAAAGCGCTGCTGCCTGACGTCTCTAGCTTTCCCTTCGCTTGTTCGTTCCCTTCTCAGTGTCCCGCCCTCGCAAGGAAATGAAGTCAGAAGAAGGCGGGACACTGAGGGAACGAACGAGCAAAGGGAAGGCTGGGAGACGTAGGCAGCAGCGCTTTCACTGACGCTGTGCAGCTGCTGCGATGTCGGAGGTGAATTTAAACACAAAATTTAAACCAGAGAAGAAGGCGGGCAGGTGGACATGGGAGCGGGAGGGCAGGGGAGAGAGGAGCATTGATCAATGGACATGGATGGGAGGGCAGGGCCCAGGGAGACAGGAGAAATTGCTGGACATGGAGGGGAGGGAGGAGAATTGCTGGATATGGATGGAGGAGGGAAGGGGAGAGAGGAGCATTGATGGACAAGGATGGACATGGATGGGAGGACAGGGCCCAGGGAGAGAGGAGAAATTGCTGGACATGGAGGGGAAGGCAGGGGAGAAAGAGGAGAATTGCTGGATTTGGATGGATGGATGGAGGGGGGAAGCCGGGGAGAGGAGAATTGCTGGATATGGATGGATAGATATGGAGGGCAGGGGAGTTGCTGGACATGGGTGGATGGAGGGGAGGGCAGGGAGAGAATTGTTGGACATAGATGGAGGTGAGGGAAGGGAAGACAGGTGTAATATTTTCAATGATGCCATGGCTAGTAAAAGGGGTGTGACTACTGTAGGGGCAGAGCCATAGTGATACCGCCCTTGGATGGGTAGGGGCGCCGACTAATAGGCTGCAGGAGGGCGCCAGAAACCCTAGGACCGGCCCTGGTGAGTACCCATCCTTAACTGAGGAAAAAGATGACCGGAGAATGCAATGGCAAATCGCCCACCCCATAAATTTGCCAAAGTTGTCAAATGAGTGTTGGCCCTCACATGAGTGGTGGCCCCCACAAATCATTTCGGACTTGTGTACAAGGGCCTACCTTTACCTTTCACTAGCATAGCTGTATTTTTGTGAGCAGTCAGTCTGCTCAAAGGTAGTTTTGTAAAAGTAAATATTTCTTCATGCAGCTAATTCAGTGAAACACTCTCCCAGTCAGGAGAGGCATAACAAACTTGTCCTTGAGTCTGTATGTTCTGGGGTGAGATGCTGAAGGAATTTGGCAGCATCAAGGCAATAGTAAACATCTTCTAAGATAAGTGCATGAAACACAAATGTTTTTGAAGATACAGCTCTGAGTATTTTTTTTTTAAATTTGATTTTAAGAAATTTAAACATACAAGATTACTCTTGAATCAAGAAATACAGAAAGAAAACTCTTAATAGTACATGTCAATGCAATATATAATCATCTGTCCTTTTTTTTGTTAATCTGTACAGCGCTGCGTAACCCTAGTAGCGCTCTAGAAATGTTTAGTAGTATATAGTATCTTCCTTAGACCACAAAAGTAGAGGGAGTAAGCAAGGAAACCAAGGAGAACCAGAGGGGAAAAAAAAAAAAGAAAATACCTAGCAGGCTTAACACCATTACCCCACCTATTTCTATATCCACAACATACACTTAAACAATCTTCTTCAGATCTAGGAATGATCTTAATGCTTAGGAACAAGAGAGTCACATTTAGTCCCAGCATATCCAACCCTACATTTGCATATATATGCTAAAAGAAAAGAAGCTTCAAGACTCTGTTGACACAGAGCCAAAAAGGCCTTTCTCCTTTCCTAAGCATTATTTGTCATATCTGGGTAGATTCATAAGTAAGTCTTGGCAGTGACAAAAGTTATAATCTCAGAACGGCATTTAAATCTTGTTCAAAATCAAAGGAGACTAATAATGTAGCTCTTATACAGGATTCTGTTACAGATTTTTTCCAATATCGCAGATATATTGATGACATCTATTTGAGACTCCTAACCCTGACCACCTTCTACGTCTCCCTGAGTTACTTTAGAGGAAACTGGCAGATAGTAAATTTCATTCAAAGGAGGAATAGAATCAGAGAAAATGTTTAAAGCTTTCATTAAATACCTCTTAAGTAATACCCCTAGAGACTCCAGAAAGTTTAATAGCTGGAGGTTCAGTCGTTTATTAACGTTCTCAGTCTGCTCAATTGTTCTCTGTATTGCTATCTTATCCACCGCAACTGCAGCAAAAAGTCTTTACTTTGTCCTGAATCTGTTTCACTTTCTTCTTAGTAGTAAAGTCTTGTTTAACCGGAAACAGTTACCTTTCCTGTTGACCACAGTGGAATCCAATTTCTGGAGTGCCTTTTAGATCAAATCCAGTGTTACTTCCTCCATAGGAGGGGGTGGCTAAGATGTTGGCACATACCTGACACCGAGAGGTGGCTAAAGTTTTTTGTTCTGTTGATGGTTTTTCTTCAGTTTAGTTTTATCGCTCTTTCCTAATGCAACATACAAAGTGGAAAAGGGCAGTGAAGCCTTCTCTCTCCACGGTGTGTGCACTGCCCCTGGCCCAGCAAACCTTGGACTGCTTCCGTGGGGGACCCTCACTGTTAACCAGAAATGCTGGGTCTGCTGTGAGACAGGCGGAAGGAGCAAATGTCTCACTAAAATATGAAAACGAATCCACAATATCAGTGTCTCTGGCAACATTCAATGACATATACACACAAACCAGGACTTGTAGCCACCAACTCAAAGAGAGTGCTTAAAACAGTTCACACCAGTATAATATAATAGAAATTTTTTTTTTTTTTGTATGTAGAGTACCCTCAGATATTTACCACTCTTACTGCAGTCAATAATGCTGCTACAAGGTGGCATAGCACTTCTTTCATCGGGTAACTCTAACAAATTTTTTGGGAGGAGCAACATATGCTCATTTTTTAATGCTTCCCAATCACCTCAGTGCTATAAAATCACTTATCACTTTTAAAAATGTATATACTAGGTGAAAACTGTACACTTATCTTAGCAAATTCTTGCCTCCCTGGCAGAACTATCTTGCCTTGCTGAAACATTCATCAATTGCCTTCCCCTGAAACCGCCTGACTCAGGGGGGTTTCAATCACTTTCCTCAGGGACAAGGGTTAAGGCTGCATAATTCTTTTCTTCCTCATTCTTTTTTTCTCTCAAGCAATCAACAAGACAAAGCAAGACCTAAAGCCTGCTTATCCCCTGTGGCTTATAAGGCATCCGCATCCATGTAAGGTCGGAAATGACGTCATAATCACAACTAGCTTTATACAAACTACTTAAAGACAGTCAGAAGATCGAGCTGCAAACATCTCTGCAGACCACTCCAGGTCAAATTATAGTATTCCACATTTTCATTGAGCCCCTGAGGGTTCACTGTCTGTAAAGTAAAGATCCACCACTGCTCACGTCTGGCTAATGCAGTAGCCTGATCCATGCTTTTCATCCAAACAGGGACATGATCAATGATGAACCAACGTAAATCTGCAAATGTATGTTTAAATTGCTCACAATGGGCAACCATAGGAGCTGTCATAGTTTTTGTAGATAATCTGCTTTTATGTTCTGTTAACCTCACCTTCATGTGCCTTGTAGTACGCCCTACATAATACAAATGGCAAGGGCATTCAATAATATAGACAACAAAAGATGTAGTGCACATAGTGTTATGTCTCAAATTAAATGTTCGTGACGTTTTTTGATGAGTCCACTGTGTCATACTGTAGGTTTGACTGCAGAATTGGCAAGTGCCACAAGGTTGATCTATGCCATCTTCTCTACTTTGATTGTTATATCCAGTGGAAGTATGCACCAACCGGTCCCTGAGGTTCTGCCCCCGCGTATACGCAATACAAGGCTGCTCTGAAAAAATAGTGTGGAAAGTTAAAACCTGCCAGTGTCTATTAATAATTTGGGCAATTTGAGGGGCCATGGTAGAAAAACCTAGCACGCATACCATCCTATTTAATGATTCCTTAGGCTTATCTGTCAGTAATAGCGACCTTTGCGCGAACCATGCTCGTTTGTACGCTTGTCGAATACAATTCTCAGGGTACCCACGGATCCGTAATTTATCCATTAATAAGGCAGCTTGTTGTTTAAAAGATATGTCAGTGGTACAGATTCTCCGTAATCTTAAAAACTGTCCCACCGGTAATGACCACTTTAGCCTATGAGGATGGTGACTGCTGAACTGCACTAGAATATGAGACATCTTTATTGACCTCCAGGTCCTGCATGTCTGGCGACCATATCCGCCCTAAGTGTAGGTGCTCACGCTTTTGAAGAGGTAGAGATGTGTGCTCCTAGGGAGGGCACTGAGAATGCTGGAAGTTTGGACCAGTTTGAGGCAGCTCAATCAGAAGCAGCTCCAAGTATTATATACAGAGAAGATTATGGACTTTTGTCAGAACTCAGTTACATTATGAATGAGAAAATCAAACATGAGCACATTGTGTTTATTTGAACAAAGGCCCAATTGCCTTTTTTTTAATTATACATTCACCAGCAGTCACAGAACATATATTTGCTATCCACATATTATTTATATTCTACTTGTATCTTTTAAGGACCCCTGACGAAGGCAAAGGTTGTTCCTGAAACACTGCAGTGTTGGGTCTTTCATATACTTTGGAGTACATTCTGAGGCATATTTTCAAAGCACTTAGCCTCCCAAAGTTCCATAGAAACCTATGGAACTTAGCCTCCCAAAGTGCTTTGAAAATATGCCTCTCTGTATACTACCTTCTTTGGCTTTGGATTTTGTTCCCTGAAGATGATTTGCAAATAAATTGAGCCTGTTTGTGGCATCCTGCTTGTGATGGTTGGCTCCTTCCGTTTTCTTTCTTTGCTTCCCTTTGAAACTCTCCCAGCAAAAAAGTGCCCACAGAGATTTGCACCTGCTTTTTCCATGAGCTCTTCCAAAGATGAGAACTGGTTCTTATTTTAGTTAAAATCTTTTTATTGCAACAAAAATATGCAACTGAACAGAAATATTAGAAACAACATAATGGAGGGCTTGGTTTCTTATAGCCTCCCATACTCTGTACAGACCTTCATAAATCTCTCCCCTCCCCCCTCCACCTTCTTAGTATCCCACCCGACCTGCCTGGTAACAATTATATTAAATGGAACGAAAAATTAGTACCTAAAGCATATTTTTGTACAACAAAAAGGATATCATCTTATAGGGACTTCAAGATTAAACTCCTCCCTGTAGCCAATAGAGACTGAATATACAGGGGTCCCAAACAGAATATACACTTCTTCTCCACATCAAGGAACTTCCTAAGAAGGTCTTTATTGTTCTTCCCCATAACCCCAGTCCCTTCTGACGTGTCTGGCCCTCATTTTAAATTGTGTGTTGCTTCCCCCAAGCTAAACGTGCCCCTGCAAATGTCTCCATGCTGGATTTAAGGACACGTCATGAAATGATGCACACACTTGGTTGCATAGAATGTGAGCAGTTTTCATAAAGTCCTGTACCGGCTAAATCCATTTTTACCTTAGCCTACGTTCCTTTGTGGTGGTGTCTGGTATTGGTGAGTGAATTTTGAGGGGTTTTAAAAGGGCGCATGAACGTTTGGGTGGTGAATCAAAACTTGAAGTGCCCCCTTAGCTTTCAGAACATTAAAGAGCACAGAAAGTGGATCAAACTCATCCATATGATTTTTACCTCAGAAGCACCAGGCTTATCCATGTAGAACAGTGCTTTCTGCTGAAACTGGGTGGATTTCTGTATCCCTCCACCTGTCAGGCCTCTTAAGACTTAATGTCTGTACAGCCTTAAAATCCTGGAGTATAACCCTGGCACACCAGCACACACCTGAAGCTCTTTATTTTCTGAGATTTCCTTTATTGAATAAATATAGATAGTTTACTCACAGTCAGATGTTCAGAAGTATTGCCCCAATGCAACAAAGACTCCGTAATTCTGAGAGCTGTATCAGCGGTTGGAGATAGAAGTCTGAAGAAAGGCAGCTTTATTGCAGAGATGGGAAAATAGTTGGACAGATACAAGTAGTTCAGAGCTGGGTGGCTGGAATGTGCAATATCTTATTAGAGATATATTACAAGGTAAAAAAAAAAAAAACAGGCTCATTACCTGGGCTTTAGCAGGCAAGTGAAGAGAGGCCAAGAAGGGGCTCACACAGGCCTAGGGAGGAAGAGGTAAAGCGACCAATAGGGACAGAGCCTTGCCATTAGGTAGCAGGGGTTGTCCCAGAGGGCAGCCCTCGATTGGAGGGGAAGGTCATACCTGGCTGACCTCTCAGGACAGAGATAGTAAGAATAACCAGGAAATGACAGCAGGTAGACAAAGGAGCCAAGCTTGGCTGAGAAAGAGAAGAGGTCTTTGCAGCACCGTAGACCAATAGTAACAGTCCTTATACAGACAGGCAGGTGTGGCTGCATTACATATGAGACTCCATTACACATAATGATTGCTCATATATCTTTGCAGTGAGGACTGCAGCAGTAAAAATCCTTAGAAGTGAGAATAACGGTAAAGGCATTAAACACATTTTAGAGTCACACTATAAACTAGTGCAAGGCTGTCAGAGGACAGAACAATGCCTGTTCATTACATTCTTCAGGGGCGAACTGACAGTGATTGGCGCCCCTGGGCAGTAAAGGTCATTGGCAGCCCCCCCCCAGCCACTGCCCATTGCTGCCACTCCCCTGTCGCTGCAGTTGCCACCCCCATCCCACACACTACAGACCCCTGAGCCAAGTGAGCCCTCTCCGGTCCTACCTTGAAGGGCCCCGGTGGTCTAGTGGCTTCTTCGGGGGAAGGAAAGAACCCCACTCCTGCTCGCTATCACTACTGTGCCTGGCACTGCTGTGTTTTCAAAATGGCTGCTGGGACTTCCCACGGTAGTCGTGGCAGCCATTTTTAAAACATGACGGTGCCACTAGGCAGAGTAGCGGCAGCAAGCAGGAAAGAGTGGATTTTTTTCCAGCCCCCGCAGAGGCCATTAGACCACCATGGCCCATTGGAGTTTCAAACTTGGACGTGCTCCACATGCTGATCCCCCTTCCCAGGGGATGTTAAAGTTCACACAACCGTTGAAATTCACAATGACTTCAATGCAACCGAAAAGTTCTCACATGCTGACTGTTATCCGGTTGTAAGGACTTTTCAGTTGCATTGAAGTCATTGTGAATTTCAACAGTTGTATGAACTTTAACATCCCCTGGGAAAGGGGATCAGCATGTGGAGCATGTCCAAGGAGATTCAGGATAAGGATCAAGGTTTGAGAATGACTATGACAACTTTGAAATCCTTTGGACACTATTATAAAGTTTGAAACTCCAATGCTGTGGATTTTTGTAGGCATTGCGACATATGCTTTATAGGAACCCAGCCAAGATTCTAGTCAGGTTTTTATTTTAAATTTAAATGTATTTGTCAAATGTGTTTTTCTATGAAATATAATAAAAAAATGAAGTGGAATTAATATTATAATTGTACAATGATAATTTGTAGTATAACAATGAAAATGAAAATACAAGATATGTATTTGCAAAGTAGAGGCAGTGCATATAGATAGGATTTATCAATGTTCACTATGTACAGCCTGAAAACCTGGTCAGGGGAACCCTAAGATCTGAGTTGTGGCCCACCACTGTAAATTGTTGTCTCACAAGGCATGCACATAGAAAGAAGAACCTGAGAATGGGGACTTTGCAGTCCACCAGTACATTTTTTAAAGTAAATAAAGTATTGTCTTCTTCTCTTCCCCTCCAGGCTATGACTTTGCTGCAGTCCTGGAATGGTTTGCCGAGAGGGTGGACCGCATCATTCTCCTCTTCGATGCCCACAAACTAGACATTTCTGATGAGTTTTCAGAGGTCATCAAAGCCCTGAAAAATCATGAGGACAAGATGCGGGTGGTCTTGAACAAAGCTGATCAGATTGAGACCCAGCAGCTCATGCGGGTGTATGGTGCGCTCATGTGGTCTTTAGGGAAAATAGTCAACACCCCTGAAGTGATTCGCGTCTATATTGGATCCTTTTGGGGTCATCCTCTACTGATCCCTGACAACCGCAAACTGTTTGAAGCAGAAGAACAGGACTTGTTCAGAGATATTCAAAGTCTACCACGCAACGCTGCTCTGAGAAAGTTAAATGACTTAATCAAGAGGGCACGGCTAGCAAAGGTAATCTTTTACAGTGCTGGTTTCCATCAGAGAAAGGGGTAAAATGTAGCTTTCTAGGAACTGAGGGGAAAAATCATCAGAGTGATTTGTGTGAGTAAACCTTTGTTAACCCATGTAAAATCACACTTGATTATTGCTTCCTCGATGTTGTGTGGGTAAAGTGGGCGGAGACAGGTTCATTGAGGGAAATTGCACATGACATTTGATTATGCAGCTTCTGAACGTCATTTACAGCACATAATTTTTGTTTCTTCTTCAATGCATGAGTACTTTGGATGCTCTTTTTCCATGCACTGACTAGGTCTTCAAAGTGGAAATGCCATGAGGAGTTTCTCTGAACATGTACTGGCCGTTAGAGAATGACACGGGGACAGGGACAAACTTTGTCCCTGTGTCATTCTCTAATTCAGACAATGATGTTTTGTTTTTTTTGGAAAAACAAGTAAAAGTGCTGGCCAAAACTAGCAAAACTTGCACGGGGGACTCCTGTGCAGTCCTGCTACCAGCACATCTGAGAGAACATTTTCTATTGTGAGAAGGACTGTGGAAGACAGAGCTAGACTAAATCCTGAGGTTGTTGATGACTTATTATTCATTCACAGATTTAAAAAATCATAATGGTGCTTAATAGAGCATATTTCTTCCCCGGTATTATATACAGATCTGTAGGAGCTGACTCTGTGGGTGCTTGAGCACATCTAATATTGAGAAAATTCCTTGTATGTGTCTAGGGAGGGGTTATTTCCACTGGGCTTAGCACCCCCAATAATTCTGAAAAGTTGGCTCCTATGCTGGTTGCATTTTGTACCCCTGAATATTTTAACAGGGTGGATTAGGGTTCTTGGGGTAGTAGAAGTCAGCTTTTGTTGGGGTTGCAAGGGTAGAGGTGGTGGAGGGGTGAGGTATTTCTGTTGCTCGTTGCTCTTGTTTTCCATTAGTGATTTATAAACAACAGTTGTACAGACTATTGTTCCTTTTTATACTTTAATAAGTGTTCGCGGCTTATGCAGATGAGGACAGAGCCCATGGGAACAGGATGGGGTGTGGATGGGGACAGAGCCCACGGGGAAGGTGACAAACTTTGTCCCCGTGTCATTCTCACTGGCAGTCTCCTAAATATAAAAGTATCTGTGAAACTGAAACCTTAGGGTATAGTTACATTTATTTATTGCATTTGTATCCCACATTTTCCCACCTATTTGCGGGCTCGGTGTGGCTTACAATATATTGTGAATGATGGAAATACAATTTGTTGCATTACGATTATGGGTTACATAGTGAAGAGTTATGGGAAGACAAAGTCAAAATATCATTTGGGAATGGAACAGTGGAATATAACAATGGGGAATTGATAGGGCGATAAAACAATAGCAAGAGGGTAGAGTATTAAGTGTGATGAAAATGCGGGGGGAAGAGAACTCAGAGGAGAGTGTACTGATGCATTTCTATTAGTGTGTGTGGGCTTCATGTGTTTTGGTCCTTGCAGTATATTTTCTCAGAGATGGGTCTTCAATAGTTTGCGGAAGTCGGTAAGTTCAGAGATAGTTTTCAGGTAGACTCTCTGGTGCCAGCTTCAATTTTGAAGTTCAGCATTTTTGTGAATGAGAGTTGATTTGGGGTTTGTTTTTATTTTACTTTTCCCCCTATTTCTTTTCCCTCAGTCTGTGCTATTTTTTTCTGCTCATCCCAAGTAGCCTTTTCCTGTGGATACCCTTCCAGAGAAGGCTCCCAAGTAAGGGGAACTCAGCCTGGCTGTGTAATTTTGATTTTATCTGGCTTACAGAAGTGAGGAATCAGATTCATTGCATCGTGCTAGAGCATATAAGCATATCTCAGGAGCATGAAGCCAAACAACCGTTAGATAACCCAGTTTTTACAGAGCACACCCTGCAAACCCAAGGGGACATCTTCAGAGTATTTGTAACACGGAGTCTAGGATGGCTAATAACATATGCTGAAGACCCTAGGAAATCACTTTCCTCAGTCTCTTCACAAAAATATACCACACGCTGAGTTTTTGTTCCAAACCAGGAAATAAGCTTACTGAAGTCCAAAATCAGCAAAACAGCAGAGTAAAAAAAAAAAAAAAAACATTCAACACATAGAAGAAATGGCCTGTAACATTACACTGTCCAAATATTTACAGTGATAGCACAGTTCAAGGAAAAATAGCAATCGCTTCTCAAGCTTCTTGAGAAAGCTTCAAGAATGTGGGGACTCCCTTGTGGGTTCCATAGGCTGCTTTCACCACCGCTGCCTCCCCAAGGCCCTTCTTGGAAACTCCTGAATCTTCTGTCACAGACAAAAAGCATAGTGCATACCTTGGCTGGTCTCCTTCTCCAATCTGTCCCATGGCCTTGAAATGCAAAGACCAAGGAGATATCTAGCCTATTCACTTTCCCTAGTGAGAGTGGGGAAAAGTAGGCTTCCATCAAAAATTTTGAAGTTACTGTATGGATTATATTGATGTGTACCATTTTGGGATATAAACTGCTTTGGGTCCCTTTCTGGGAAAAGGCATGAGGATAAAACAGATGAGTCACTTGACTGCCACCTCCAACCAGTGGCGTACCAAGGGGGGGGCGGTGGGGGTGGTGGGGGCGGTCCGCCCCGGGTGCCAGTGGATGGGGGGTGCTCCGCTCCCGCCGCCTCCTTTAAACAAAAATCGGCGAAGCAGCGTCGCAGGCAGCGCCTCGTCTGCCCTGCTTGTGAAAAAAATCAAATCTCTCCTTCTCCTCATCTTGACGTCGACTCAGGCCTTCCAATCAATCACTATGTCCCGCCCTCCTCTAAGGTAACTTCCGCGAGGACGGGCGGGCGGGACATAGTGATTGATTGGAAGGCCCGAGTCGACGTCAAGACATCAAGACGAGGAGAAGGAGATTTGATTTTTTTACAAGCAGCAGGGCAGATGAGGCGCTGCCTGCGATGCTGCTTCGCCGATTCAGACAGTAGTGAGAACAGGACTGAGGTGGGGAAGGAGAGGGGCGAAAGGGACTCGGGTGGGGGTGTTCAGAGGGGAAAAGGGGAGGGGAGAAGGGGACTGGGGTGGGGATCTCAGACAGGGGAGGGGGAGGGGAGAAGGGGACTGGAGTGGGGATCTCAGACGGGAGAAGGGGAGGGGAGAAGGGGACTGGAGTGGGGATCTCAGATGGGAGACGGGGAGGGGAGAAAGGGACTGGGGTGGGGGTCTCAGACAGGAGGAGGGGAGAAGAGGACTGGGGTGGGGGTCTCAGACAGGGGAGGGGGAGGGGAGAAGGGGACTGGGTTGGGGGGTGTTCAGAGGGGAGAAGGGGGCTGGAACTGGGGGCTGAAAAAAGGGGCAGAGAGAGAGAGGGGACAGATCCTAGATGGAAGGGGGAGCGAGAGGGAGGACAGACCCTGGGTGGATGGGAGAGGGAGGGCAAATGGTGGATTGAAGGGGCAGAGAGAAAGGGCAGACAGTGAATGGAAGGGGCAGAGATAGAGGGCAGATGTGGATGGAAGGTGCAGGGAGAGAGGGCAGACATTGGATGGAGGTGACAGCAGAGAGGGCTGACACTGGATGGCAGAGAATGAAGACAGAGGCTGGATGGAAGGAAGACGGTGAAAAGAAGATGAGGAAAGCAGAAACCAGAGACAACAAACTGTAAATAAAATATATATTTTTGTTTTTTGCTTTAGGATAAAGTAGTATTGTAGCTGTGTTAATAAATGTTTATAATAGAACATGTAAACAAGGTAATCTTTTTATTGGACTAATTTTAATACATTTTGACTAACTTTCGGAGAACAAAACCCCCTTCCTCAGGTCAGAATCGGATACTGTAACAGCACTATACTGTACTGACCCGAGGACGGAGGTTTTGGCCTCTGAAAGCTAAATGTATTAGTTCAAATAAAATGGTATTATTTTACTTTCTATATTTGTTTTATTTCTATTTGTTAATTTGTAAAGTGGTGATTGGTACTTGTTAGTTTTTTTCAAATTTACATCTGCTGTCTTTATATTTTGCACAGTACTAGGGGACAATTTCTGTTTCTGTGGTGTTTCATTGTATGCAGAGTCTGGCATTAGGGGTTCAGTTTAATTTTTGTCTAAATAGAAAGTTTATGATTACTTATTCTATAATGGATTAGGGTGTATCTGTGTTTGTGAAAAAGACATGGTTTTCGGTTGGCATTGACTGTGCAGGATCGACGATCTGTACTAATCTGTCTGTTTTCATTTTACAATAGGTGAATTGATGTTCTAGTGCTCACTGTAGTGTTTAAGATGCTTTCCTTTTCCTTGTGTGACTCGTAGAAATGACTGCGTATGGTATGGTAGAATTGCTCTATAGGTCCTGAGTGTTTTGTATTCTCGGCATGCCTAGTACTGGATTTTTTTTTTTTTTTGGGGGGGGGGGTGTTAAAAAATGACTGGCCCCGGGTGTCAACTACCCTAGGTACGCCACTGCCTCCAACCCTTCTCAGCCATGAGGAAGTGAGGGCTTCACCACTTCGGCAGGGCCTCCAGGCACAGCCCATGGCTGCTTCTCAGTTTACTGGAGTCTAGAGATCTGTAACTCTTTAGGGGGCATTTCTGTAAAGGGTGTTGTCATGTGCTAACTCTATAATGTCCTCTTGGCACCCATATTCTTATATAAAATACTAATATAAGCTGATATTTATGTGCAAACATTTAGGCACGCCATGTCAGTAGCAGGCATAAAGGTGTGTGCCTAAATGTGGAACTTTAGCATGTACAGTATTCTGAAGTTGCATGTGTAACTGTGGGACCTGTCCATGTGTGTGCCCCCTTGCAATTACACGCTAAGCATAAAATACTGCTGAAAACATGGCTAGCATTTAAGCGCATAACTGTAATAATCACACGGATAAGTGCTAGTATTCTGTAACTTACATGCTGTAGCGTACCAAGGATGGGGCGGTGGGGGCACTTTCCCCTGGGTTCAGGCAGCAAGGGGGTGTGCTGAGCAGTCACACAGAGTCCCCTGCCCCCTCTGACATCAACTTCCTGTTCCAGGACAGGGGAGCAGCAGAGCTGACTGCTGCACAAATGCTCAGTGCACCCCCTTGCTTGGAGGAGGAGGGTGCTCTGCCCCAGGTGACAACCAAGGTAGGTACGCCACTGCTTACTTGTGCAATTGGCACCTAGCTTCAAGCATTAAAGTTGTAGAATGAACGGGTTAGTACCTCCTGTGATGGACTGAGTAGTACAAAGGAGAAAGGGAATGGGACTTATATACCGCCTTTCTGTGGTTTTTCCAACTACATTCAAAGCAAGGCTTTGTAACGTGCAGGACGTCAGAAACAGAACAAAGGAGGAAGAGGACCTCGGCTGGCGGTGGTTGGGGTCCCCCGCCAGCAAAGGTAGGCAACGGCAGGTTGGCGGCGGGAGGGGGGGTCGAGAGGATCGTCGGCAGAGGGGGGGTCCAGGGCCAAATCTACGGGGGCCCAGGCCCCCGTGGCCCCACGTAGCTACGCCCCTGCCTCAAAGACAGGACTAACTTATTCTTTAGATACTCTGGCCCAATTTGACTAAGAACCTTGACAATCAGTTATGTAAATTTGGCCCTGTAAGATACTAGTAGCCAGTGCAGTTTTTGCAGGAAGGGTGTAATGTGGTCATGCCGCCTGCAGCCCTATCAGTCTTGCTGCAGCATTATGCATTGGAGCTGGTGCAAACTCGTTTTTTTACAGTAGTCCAGCCATGGTTGTGTATGGCATGGACCACTTTGCTCAGACTGATCTTTTTGATATATGGAGAGAGATTTTGTGGTTGTCACAGGTTAATAAAAACATTTTTTAAAGGTTGTTTGGAGTCTAGCAATATCCCAGGATTCATGACCTGTGATTTTAGGGGGAGGTCCTATTCCCAAATGGACAGGTACCTAACTCCAAAATACCACTAGCGTTAGGAACCCACAGAATTTAGGGAGTTTTTGCCCCTCTCTTTTCCCATTTCCACAGCTTCTTCCTGCTTCTTTTGGGCATCCAGCTCATTGGAGTCTGCTCCTCCTAGAGCAACAGAGACCTAAGACTTCAACCAGTGGTACCATTTCTACCATTTTTATTCCCTCACCCTCCTTTATACATAACCCAGCTGCCACAGTGACACCTTTCCAGGAGACTTCAGGTTGCAGCCCCCTTCAGAACTCAATGTGTATGAACCCTGGATCCTATCCTTAGGTGTCACCATTGTACAATGGCTGGGAATATCTCCCACAGAGGCTGACACTGCTGTCCACAGCCCCTTAACCCGTGCCAAACAAATGAGCAGGTGTTGAATCAAACCCAAGCCTTCAGTAGGGTAGTGCACTACGCTTGACCATTCAGCTGGTCACACCTCTTCTCACTTAAAAAGTCAGTATTCATTAACCACATCATCAGCCGTTAACCTACCCGTCTTTTGCCTCACTATTGAATGAACATCATTTTAGAACTGCTGCACAGTATTTACACATGATGCAGGATGCATTGGTTCTAAAGGGGCATGGTTTAGGCAGAGCAAACATAAGCATACTTCAATTTTGCATGGGAACATACAGCTTGCTTGCTTGCCTGTTTGCTTTTGCACTCCCTCTGAGTCTGGTCAAGTAACGGCTCATTCCATCCAGGGCTTCAGAGGAGAGATTGAGGGGGCAACTATGCTTAACCATATAGTATTTAAAATGACCTGAAAAAATGTGAAAATAGGACTTCAGAAGCGTCACTTTGTGAAATTAACACTTGCACATGTATGCCACAAAAATTGGTATTTGCATGTGAAAATACAGCTGCTGATGTGTAAAGCCATGGAGTGACGCCACAATCTTTGTTGTATTTGTATCTGTGTAAAGTAATTGTTTCTGCTGTATGTTTGGGGAATATCCACTTATTTCCTTTGGCTCTTTATGTATTTTGCAAAAAGCTCTACATTTTGCAGTCGTCTATATGTGTATATAGAACACTGTCCACAAGTTGTGTACTCATGTGATGATCTAGTTTGTTGTCTAGACCTATTGTCCGTGCACATTTTTACAGACTGCTGACATAGGCCATGTCACTGAAACACGGTCCATGTTGAGTCAGTTTGCAGAATTGTTAAAGATATTCCTCCTTTCTCGTCAACTTTGCTGTTTTTTTCCTTTGTTTGCTCGCTCTGTGCAGAGTGCAGACTCTTGATTGTGTTTTCTTTGTTGTGTACAAGTATACCAGACCAGAATAATGAAGTTGTAAAACTCTTTGGACCCTAATCCATATTATCTAGGAATAGGGAGAGGCTACTGAATCTGGATTTTTGCCTTGATGTGGAACTGTAGGGCAGTTACGGAGCTTGGTCCTGAATAAAGCTTGCCACAAAATCCTGCGTTGTTTAAGGGCAAATTTAATTTGTTCTGCACTGTTATCATAGTTTGCATTGTAAGTTAGTTCTGTGGTCTGATATTCTGATTAGTTTTTTACAACTTGCTCATGAAGCAACTCAAAGAATCAGGGTTCACCTCAGATTAGGTAGCTGTCTAGGGTGGGCAGAGGTAGAGGAGGAGAAAGATGAGAAGAACAAACATTCTGCAGAGAAATGGCAAAAAGTAGAAACAGCCAGGGGGATAATGTCACTGGAACCACACTCAGCTTAATAATTTATTGTCAGCCCAACATGGCTGTGTTTTCATCAAGTGCCTGCATCAAGGGTCCTTGATTTTTGATGTGAGTAAACTCCTTAAGACTCTCATCTAATCAGTTGATCCAATAAATATACTGCTACACCATTCAAAACAGAAAATCTTCACAAATTCATATGTTTGTGGTTACTGTAAAGGAGCATCTGAAGTCATAAGAACATAACAGTAGTCACCGGGTCAGACCAATGGTCCATCTAGCCCAGTATCCTGTTTTCCAAACAGTGGCCAAGCCAGGTACCTGGCAGAAACCCATATCGTGGCAACACTCCATACTACAAATCCCATGGCAAGCAGTTGCTTCCCATGTCTGTCTCAATAGCAGACTTGGACTTTTCCTCCAGGAATTTGTCCAAGCCTTTTTTAAACCCAGGTACGCTAACTTCTGTTACCACCACCTCCTGCAAAGAGTTCCAGAGCTTAACTGTTTGTTGAATGAAAAAATATTTCCTCCTATTCGTTTTAAAAGTATTTCCATGTAACTTCCTCGAGTGTCCCCTAGTCTTTGTACTTTTGGAACGAGTAAAAAATCAATTTACTTCTATTCATTCTACACCACTCAAGATTTTGTAGACCTCAATCATATTTCCCCTCGTCTGTCTCTTTTCCAAGCTGAAGAGCCCTAACCTCTTTAGCCTTTTCTCACACAAAAGGAGTTCCATCCCCTTTATCATTTTGGTCGCTCTTCTTTGAACCTTGAGCTTAACCTTCTCTATGGCCCAGCTTCTCATGGTATAGGCGCTGCAAGTGCAGAGGCAGTCATCAGCAAAAGGAGGTCCATAGTACCTCCTTCCTTCGGTGCAAGATCCATGCTTGAACAAAGGGGGAGGGGTCACTGAGCATAGACTGCAGCATGCTGGGAAGATGGTGAATTTTTAATCTGCAGAAACATTTGAGCAATCCTTGGAATTTGTGCACATAGAGGACACCCAAGCTATCTGTAATCATCCCTGAATCTGAGCTGTGAAAATTGATATCCTGCCAGATGACGTTCTTGATCAATGGAAGGATGCTTCTACTATCACTAGTTTAATGAAAGTGAACTTCCCTTAATCATGTAAAAAAAACCTCATTACCATTGATGTCTACAGCAGGGGAAAAGTTGGCCATAAAATATGAAATGTATCGTGTAATTTGAGCATTGATTGATTTATGGTAAGAGCATCGTGAGAACCTGTCAGTCTGACAAAATAGCACTCCATTCTAGGTCATACTGAGAAGGGCTCTGCTTTCTCTGCTCATCTCATCCCCCCAGGCAGTCCTGGAAACAGTGAGCTCATTTCCACCATGCTGGAAAAGGAAGGCAATACATAAATATTTGCCAGGGGCATAGTTCTCACAAATTAAACCTTTCAGCAAGGCCCCACTGCTCCCTCTCCAGGGTGGATTTGTTAAAGGTAGTAATTGCTCTGTGTTGCTGCTATGTCCTAGGCCTGCAAGAATATCAGAAAAAAAAAAAGTAAATATGCAGAACCTATTCTTTAGTCAAAATCCATTTCATGCCTATGGCTACATTTTTCTTGAGCTCTGCAGTAGAACACAAACCCCCTCAGTTTTTGTTGGAGGTGTCACAGCAAGGGTGTGCTGTGCCAAACTGCTTTGACAAGGTCCTGCTAACATCTTGTGAAGGCTTTGATGCTGAGTGGGGAGGGTGATGGTTTCCATGCCAAAGTGTATAGTATTTTGTAATGTTTTTTTCCCAACTGCAGTACAATTTATTAGTTTTTAGTGATATGACTGTATAGACTTATGTTTATTTTACTGGTTTCTGGAGGAACCTTTTTTCCTCAGAGTGCCATGGCTGTACAAATTCAGCTATTACACAGAACGGCAATATAGAGGCTCATTTTCAAAGCACATAGACTTACCAAGTTAACGATTGTGTAACTTTGCAAGTCAATTTGCTTTGAAAAGAGTATCAAAACTCCCAAGTCTGAACCTGTCGTGGTGGTATTTTTTCATTTTTGTAAGCATCAAGGTTAACGCAAACAAGAGTCCCCAGAATATTACAGTAATATTTTAAAAACAACCAAAGAGTGTCTGTGTAACTAAGTCATATCTTGTGGCTAGTTAGTTGTTCTTGATAATGAAATTAGCATGCCTTGTTTTGGAGAGAGCTCTGAGATAACTTATACGCTTATCGGGAGAGCAGTTGCATATTACTGCTATACAGATAATTTTTTGGCCTTCCCTACCTCAAACCTGGTCCCTTCTTATTCAGCTACATTTTCAGCTCAGTTCTATCAGTATATGTTTCTAAAATCTACAGATAGTGAAGTTATATGTTCCTGTCAGCCAGAAATAATGCCTACAGGGTTGTTGCAATAGTGGCATTAAGTAATTACTGCTACATATTGTGGGGGAGGGGACATGTATTGAGGCACTGTTTAGAAAGGGTTCAACACTTATTTCTAGTAGCATACAGGCTAAGGAATTGCAGCTTTCAAGCTGTCTTCCCTTCTCATCTTTTCTTCATCACAGGCACACAGAAAGCACACACACATTATTTATTTGGATTTGGCTCTCAGGTTATTTTCATTCAGGTACAGTGGTATTTCCCTGTCCCTGGAGGACTAACAATCTAAGTTTGTACCTGGGACGATGGGGGGTTAAAGAGGGTCTTTTAGTAAGCTGCGGTAAGCCCAACGTGGGCTTACCACTCACTAAACAGGAAGTACTGCCATCTACCGCAGCAGTCCACCCCCAGCTTGCCCCTTTTCCGGCACTACAAAATTATTTTTCTTTTGTAGTGACGGTGTTTACCCGGTGATAATCGGGCAGTGCTGCGTGCTGCCCGGTTACCGCTGGGTTAGTGCGGGAACCCTTACCACCACCTCAATGGGTGGCTGTAAGTGCTCCCCCCCCCCAAAACAAAATGGCTGCATGGTAAGTGATTTACTTGCTGCATGGCCATTTCTTTACAAAAAAAAATTTTACCCACTGCGATAAAAGGGGACCTCAGTGTGCGTCAAAAACAAAAAGGACCCCGAAGTGACTTCCCAAAGACCACAAGGAGTAGCAGTGAGATTTGAGCCGAGCTCCTCTGGATGTCAAGACTGATGCTCTAACCACTAGGCCACTCCTCCACTCCATATACCAACACATGTATATTAAATGTTTGCTTTGTGTTTGTGCATGCTGACTCTTCTTCAGGAAAACAAATGTGCTCTTGGTTCTTTGATTTAGTGGGACTGTTGGACCTATTGTTTTGCTTTGACTGTTGCCTCACTTTGCCACCCCTCAGAAGCTGCTGCTGGCCCAGGTGATCACCTAGTCATGTCTCGCTGCCCCCAAGAATGCTTATGGGTCAATTCTGTAAAGTGGCACCTAGAGGCAGGTACGACTTACATGCATCAAGGGCGCCATCAAATAGACGGGCACCAGTTTGCACTAAATATTTGTGACTGTCTCTGGGAAAAGGTGACTAAAGTAATGGATCCAAAATGTCGAGAATGGCTGATTTTCTTGTCTTGGGTCCAAAAGTGTTCTGAGAGCTACATTTTTTTCATTTTTCACATAAAAGGGTGAGGTTTGAACTGTCACAAATTGTTTGCTCTAGCACAGGGGTTGTCTTCTCAGCCCAGTCCTCTTGACACATCCAGCCAGTTAAATTTTCATGATGTCCACAATGAATATGCATGAGAGAAATTTGTGTACAATGGAGGCAGTGCATGCAAATTTTATCTCATGCATATGCATTGTGGACATCATGAAAACCAGACTGACCTAGTGTGTCCTGAGGACTGGATTGAGAACCCTGTGATTGTATTGACCTTTTCCCAGAGATGGTCACATTTTATAAGATAGCACTTAAGTGCCATAGGGCTCAATATTCAGACCATGGGAATTATCCCAGCTAACTCCCATGGTCGGCGCTAAGCACAAATATTCAAAGCCGGGCCATTTCTGGTGACCGGCATTGAATATCTGGTTTATTTTGGGCCGGTTCAAGCTTAACCAACCATGATGATAATTCAGCACTGGCTAGTTAAGTTTGAACTGCTTCTAGATAATACAGAGGTGGTCTGTAAGGATATTCAGTGGCTGTAGTTCAGAGGTGGTCTGTAAGGATATTCAGTGCAGTGGCATATCTATGGGGTGCCATGGGGGCCTGGGAACCCCTAAATTGACTCCGAGGCCCCCGGTTTGGCTGGCAGGGGTCCCCAACCCCCGCCAGCTAAGGCATTTGTCCCACGCTGGTCTTATATTGCCTGGCACCCTATCCTGTTTTCAGTGCTGTGCACGCTCGTTTTAATGATACTATCCAGATAGTGCCTCTGAATATCCCGATGAGTGGCAGTTATCCAGATAGCTGTTATCATCTGGATAAGTGATTTTGTATATGGACCCAATATGTTTGCTTCTAAAACAACTTGTGCTTAGAGTGTAAAACTCTCTTCTTTCTATATAATAGGTACATCAATGATCCTACAATAACTGGCCTTCATGTAAGACACCAAATGTACAGTGAACCAATTGTTACTAAGGAGAAATTTTTGTCTCTTATTTTTTGATAAATAATTTTTCATCTCTTCACTGCAGGTTCATGCTTACATCATTTGCTCCCTGAAGAAGGAGATGCCGTCGGTATTTGGGAAAGACAATAAGAAGAAGGAGCTTGTAAGCAATCTGGGAGAAATTTATGCCCGGATTGAACGGGAGCATCAGATCTCGCCAGGAGACTTCCCAAATCTGAAGAAGATGCAGGTAGAGTAGAGAAGGGTAGAAAGTGAAAGAGCAGCTTGGTAAAGAGCCATGATGTCCAAGGGTGGAGATGGTTTTTGTGCATGTTCTTTCCTCGGTGGCTTCCTTCTGGGGAAAAATAATAGGCGACATGCATTTTATCAAACATCAAGATACCTTTTTCCATCCATATTCTCATGTATGTGTAGGGGCAAGATGTTAATGGTGACAGCTCCGAGGATTGCCTCCATAGGGCCTCAGCGCCACTCTGCTTTTCTTTACTTTATTAAAATCAGCTGCAATTGAAGTGCAGGAGCTAGCTGTTTTCATAAGCTGGCCCAAAAGAAGTTAAAAACATGGCTACAATTCTATTCCTTTTTTTAAACATCTGCAGGAAAGGAGCAGGGATTCTTCAGCCTCTGATAGTCTGGCAGGGCATTACTGTAAACTAGCTTCCATAAATGCTTTGAAATGTGAGTTTTGACAGTAGAAATATAATTTTTGATTTCTTTGTAGAGAGATGTGGTAGCCGTGTTAGTCCATTTCTAAAGCCAGTCAATAGAAATAGAATAAAATAAACAGAGGAAAGAAAATAAGATGATACCTTTTTATTGGACTAACTTAATACATGTTTTATTTTATTTTATTCTATTTCTATTGACTGATTTCTTTGTGAAAGAGTGCAACATTTATTATGTATGTACTTGTTTTCTGTCCTAAAGGAGCAGCTGCAGGCCCAAGATTTCAGCAAATTCCAGCCTTTGAAGACCAGACTTCTTGAGACAGTGGATGACATGCTGGCACATGACATTGCCCACCTGATGGTGCTTGTGAGACAAGAGGAAACACAGAAGCCTGTCCAGATAGTGAAGGGAGGGGCCTTTGAGGGCACTTTGAATGGTCCATTTGGCCACGGATATGGTGAAGGTGCAGGAGAAGGCATTGATGATGCAGACTGGGTGGTGTCCAGAGACAAACCTATGTATGATGAGATCTTTTACACGCTGTCTCCAGTCAATGGCAAAGTTACAGGGGCCAATGCTAAGAAAGAGATGGTGAAGTCCAAACTACCCAACACTGTACTTGGAAAGATCTGGAAACTGGCTGATATAGACAAGGATGGCATGTTAGATGATGAGGAATTTGCTTTGGCCAATCACCTCATCAAGGTCAAGTTGGAAGGTCACGAGCTTCCAAATGAGCTTCCTTCCCATCTCCTTCCTCCATCCAAAAGAAAGTTAACAGAGTAAGAAGAAAGGTCATCTGTGACAGACCAAAAGGAAGTAGAGTCAGACACACATTTACCTAAACTGTGTATGCGATGTGAAGTCACTCCGTGGTCATTTTGATTTTTGGACTGATTTATTTAGCATAACAAAAGCAAATTGCTCATTTTAACAACATAATAGGCAATTAATCTTCGTGCGATGTTCTTGCTGCTTTGTATGTAATCCTTTTACAGAACAGTTATATACCAACAGGGAAAACACAGGGAGAATTGTGACCTCTGTTCAGGCATGGGGGGGGGGGGGGGGGGGGGGGAGTAAGAATGGTCATCTCCATTTTAAACCTCATTCTATAATCAACCAAAAATGTGTTATGCAGAAGTCTTAGCATAGGAACATCTTTTCTTTTTCTGTTTTGTCATTGTTGATGGTCCATAAAGGATATTATTTATGTGCTTACTACCCATTCCAAAATCAGTTTTGATACTGAGGGGGGGAGAGGGGGACTAAAATGCTTGAATAATCCATTACCCTGGAGCATGGAAATCTAAATGTACCAATGCATGCCACTAAATTTTGATTAGGTGTAATTTTCTGGATGTGTCTCAGCAAGGTGATGATAGCAAGCAGCTTGTATTTATCCTTAGAAAGAAAGATGTGCACTGAATGACAGGCATCTCTATTTAGGGTGTTACGAAGATAGAGGAGATTACAGCACCTGTTAGAATAAGATAATGTTAGTTTAGGCCTGTATTTACCTTTTCTGTTTCTTTGGTGGGGGGAGGGTTAGGTGTCTCATCCCACTCCTTTGGGCTTTCCACACATTTAGACCTGCGACTGGGATCCAGGACCTGTCATTTGCAACTTCCTGGCACGTTTTTCCAGTATTGAATATTCTCTCCCAAATCATCTGGAAGCTACTCATCAGGGTGTCTTCCATATCCCTAAAGCCCATCCCCAGTGCTATGGGCACTGGCTCTGTGATGTCCTGAAGAGCCTAGGGTGTGGAGGGCCTGATACAGGACTCAGACCCAGGTCCGAAGCATGGTAGTGTATACCGTTGATCCACCAGGTTGACCCTCTCTTGTTCCATTTTATCAGCCTCCCCCTCCTTCCTCACATGTGCAGTTGTACTTGAATGGATGGCTTGCTTTTGTGGCCAGATTTTTTTAAGCTGAGGTTACCAAACTCATTTTACTTGGGACCAACACTGATTTTTTTTTTTAAACTGTAATCTGTCTCTCAAAGGGATAAGGGTACGCAGCCACACACAGTTCAAAACAGCAAATTGGTAAAGATTTATGGGCCTGTGTAGGTTTTACCAGAAGGCAGGATTTGAGAAAGGTGGACAACAGTGGAACAGAGCAATGACAGAGTACTAAATGTAGTAGCTACAAAAAAGGCATGTGAAACTTGGGTAAGGGAATGAGGTCACCAGCTACACCTTTTTAGAGACAAAGATACAGATGACAAGCTGCCCAGTTCTGGAGGGAGATTTTTAAGCCAGTCCTGGATTTTTAGAAGCCCCATCCTGGTGTACTATGGCAGTGGGTTTTTCAATTTCAAGTAAAGTACCCACTAACTCAAAACAAATTTCAACTGAGTACCCCTGAACTACTATCAGCAGAGATTTTGAATGGATATACCAAAAACTGACATATTCTAATCACAAAATAGAAAATAAAATTACTTTTTCTACCTTTGTTGACTGGTTATTTTTTTTTTTTTAATTGTGTTGGTCTGAGCTCTGGTTTCTGCTTTCCTCTATCTTCTCTTAACTTGCCATTTTCTCTCTCCTCATTTTCCTTTCACCTTTCTTCAATTTATTTCTCTACCTCTCTTTCCAGATTTAATTGATTCTTACTATCCAGTCTTCAATTTCCCTCTTTCTACTGCATCTACCTGAAGCTTTCCATCTCTTACCCTCATTCGAGCTCTTCTATTCCCATTCTTCTTATCCCCCAATCTTTCCCTATCTCTCTCATCTCCCCATCTTTCTATCCAGCCTCTCTCCTCCATTTCTCTCTCTCCCTGTGTCTACCTTTGTATTTTTGTCCTTTCTTCCGCCTCCCCCCCCCCCCCCTTCTCTACATCAGCACCAAAACAATCTGAAGCAGGCTTGGGGCTACAGCCTCTATATGTGTTCTGTCGATTCTCCTGCTGAGGAACAGGAAGTTGATGTCAGAGGTGGTGGTGGATCAGCAGAGCTGAGACTGTTTCAAGTTGTTAGCCACTGCTGGATTGGAGAAGTAGCGGGAAGGAGGTGAGGAATGCCTGCCATGTACCCATGGGGGCTACATACACTTGTTGAGAACTTCTGTGTTATGGGACGTGCAGCACTGATTTCAAGGGCTAGAATTGGAGACTGCAAGTACCATACTGCTTTTGTGATGCAAGTTCAGACCGGCGTTTGCCAGAAAATCTCTTGTCCTGGACCTGAGTAACTTTGCAGCTCCATAGATCTATTACAGAGAAGCCTTTAGTTGGTATTTTATGATTTAAAGGTAAGAAGAATCTCACTGTTTTTCTGGGCTTTTAGTTAGTAGATGGGCCTGGTCCTTAGGGATAAGTGGAGAATAAGTCCTGCTTCGGTCCACCTCCAGATTCCTAGTTCTATTGCTTAAGCAGGACAACACTACCCCTAAAGACAACACAGGGACCTATTGGCAGAAAAATTTGAAGGTTTTACAACATAAAATAATATTCATTATTTCATGTTAATAATAGCATATGCCAGGACATGTTCAAGTTAGTTTTAGAAGCAGGAGCTGCCTTTTACAGATGTACTAAAATGGATTTGTATGTGTAAATTGTCATGTTTGTATAAGTAATAATTTTACATATCTGTGGCAGCACACATAAAAAAACCCAGAATGCACGTAATAATTTCAAAGTTAGCCCAAACCATGGCCACAGCATTATAGCACTGACTTTGAAAATTACCCTGTCGACACTTGCATCTACTTCAATTCATTCATGACTAGTGACTGACTTAGAATTTGGACTGAGGTTTCAACAAGAGCTTGAGAGGAAAATTGTGCTGACCTCTGGCATTCAACCCCCCCCCCCCCCCCCCCCCCCCCCCCCCCCTCTCTAGCGTGAAAATTAATTAAAAATGATTCCCCAATTGGCTGGTGTACATACAGGCCTACAAAATCCACTACTTAATATGCAAATGGTAGAATTGCCTCTGTAGTGCTACATCTACTTCTACCCCCCCCCCCCCCCCCCCACCCGCACACTTTTCATTTACTTTTTTGGACATATTTGGCACCAAGTTTGCATGCTTCTTGGGTGATGCCATGCTTATTTTATTAAAAAAAAAAAAAGCTCTGCATTCACTGAACCTGCTACAAAATGCTAGTGTACTCTTAAATAACTGAGTCTAAATATCTGTTTTCCTGCCAAGACAGCCTGTTGAAAATTAGCCTCTTGGTGTATTCTAAAAGTTTTATAAAATGTAATGAACAAAATTGAGGAAAAGGCTATCCTTGCATTACACTGCCAAGTGGCCACAGGTGCCAATGCAATGTCAATCACCCTTTGCTGGACACAATGAAGGAGCTTGCTCAACATCACGGGTGCTCAGCCCCCCACTGGCACCCACATAACTGACCTTGCCTGTTCCTGGCCAACTAGAACCAGCATATGGAACAGGGGTGGGCAACCTGTGCCCTGCCATTGAATTTCATGGTCTTGCGGACTGCGTAGGAAGTATACACAGAAAGTGTCCCACACAAACGTCATTAACCAGAGCTTTATTGTCAGTGGAACCTTTGAAGGATACAACAGTGGGACAAGACTTATTTGACAGTGTTAGCAACTGTTTGGAAAGACAGAAATATACTGCAACCAGTGGCGTAGCCACAGGTGGGCCTGGGTGGGCTGGGGCTCATCTACTTCAACAGCAGCACATATTTAGTGCTAGCTAGTGGGGATCCCAAGCTTCGCCAGCTGAAGACCTCCCCCTGATGGTGCTGAAAACACTGTGCTTTCCACTTCAGCAATCTAAGCTTCCTAAGCTGCTGATACTGGCCTCATCGCAATTGGGGGGGGGGGGGGGGAACACTTGGTGCCCACCCACTTCTTGACTAGGCCCACCCAAAATCTGTCTGGCTACGCCCCTGACTGCAACAGTCCATTCTGGTAATAATTTATGTGCACTCGTGTTTGTTTATTCATAGTTGCTAAAATTGCCTATTTTACAAAGCAAATCAAGGCAATATACAATAAAATCAAAAGAAAAAAATAAGAAGAAAGGAACTTTTATAAAAGGAAAGAAACTCGAGCATACCAAGAAAGCATTCAAATAACCAAGTATCATTGACTGCACACTGTTCCTAAGACAGACTCTAGAGAGTATTGAAGCCTTGGTTGAAGAAAAATGCAGACCTACCTTAAAATAATTTTTAAAAAATGGTTCTGATTGAAGAGGAAGGGGTAGTGTCTTCCAAAGATAAGGGGCCAGAAAATAGAAAGTGCTTCTTTTAGTTGACTCCCAATAAGCACATGAGGGACTGGGAAGAACAAAGCAATGGTCATTTAATAGTCAAAGCTGGCACACTGGAACATACAGATTGTCAGGGAGGCTAGATTGTGTTTCTTATATGTTTTGTTGGCAGTGAATTATATAGTGCATTTGTTAATTTTCTGTGTGCGGCCCAATAGGCATAGTACTGACATTCATGCAGCTCTCAGTGTATAAAGGTTGTCCTTGTCCACCCCAAGTTGTATTAAGCTGTTTTTGTGATGAGAAGGTTTCACGGCAAGTGGAGTAAATATTCTCTCTCATTTTTACTGTTCTATGTATGGTATTTGTTCACCAAAGTACATTTCTCAACAATCTTAAATTAACTTTCTACCCTGGTTTATGGGGTGTTCTTTACCTTTTTTTTTCCTCACTTGATGGAATGATCTGGTGTTTCTATAAGGGACTCATCTGAATAAATTCATTGGCAGCAGAACCCTGACCAGGTTTGCTCTTGCTTTGGGTTTGGTTGCAATTAATAACATGCACCAGTGCTTCTGTTTCCTTTTGGATCTAATTCTTCATTTACCTGAGGGGAAGATTTTTACCCCCTCAGACTTGATGCATTTGTTAAAACTTATGTAGGTTATGATGTGTGGTGCTCTCAGTAATGATCTAACAAAATACACTGGCAGGTATTGGGGTTTTTTTCTTCTTTACCAGTTAGAAAATGCACACAGAGACTTGATAACCATTCTTCTGTGGCAGGATTGGGCCATTTATTAGGGACTAAGGAGAAAATTCTAGTTCTCTTGCTCTTCCCATCAAAACATAATTAACAACTCGGTCTGTGGTTAGACAGCTTGCTTTTTCCCTTGACAGTTATGTAAAAGTGGCTCAGAGGGCTAGTTTAGAAACTTATATTTTTGGAAAATGCTACTTTTAAGTTTCTCACCTCTTCACCACAGCTACACGACCTTTCTGCTGAATTCTGTTGCTAGATGTTTTCCAGAGCTGAAGCATGCTATAAAATCAACCCCTTTGCTGGTTGAGGCAGATTTTCTTTAAAAGTCCCACTGAAATCATAATGTGCTCTGTTATCTGCATTTCATAAGTAGTACTGGCTGCTGGTGATCAATTGTGCATTCAGTCAGATTGCTCTATCAGTGGCAAGCCTTTCAAAGCTATTTTAGGAACATAAGAATAGCCACGTTGGGTCAAACCAATGGTCCATCTAGCCCAGTATCCTGCTTCTAACAGTGGCCAATGCAGGTCACAAATTCCTTGCAGAATCGCAAATACTAGCAAGATTCCATGCTACCAATCCCAGGGATTATCAATAGTCTGGAAATGTGTACCACACTGGCTAAGAATATAGTTATAAATCATTTTTATTTATATAAACAGTTTTTAAAACTGGTGCTCAATGCACTAGAAGGATAACTAGATTTCCTGTTGCAACCCTTGTCTGGGGCAAGATACTTGACCCTCCACCTGAGCTACAAACTCCGATTGTAAGCTCTCCAGTGACAGGAAAATACCTACTGTATCTGAATGTACCTTGCACTGTGAGCTACAAATGAAAAAGGTGTGTGAAAATCAAAAATCTGGTACTAGGTATATTGTAAATACAAGATGCTACAAAAGTCAATCAGAACCTATAAATCTACCATACCATAACAGCACCAGGGCTGCCGAGAGAGGGGGCAAGATTCCCCAGGCCCAGCCTCCAAGGGGGGCCCAGTGCCAGCAAGGCTTCAGGAGACAGGCAGAAGGTTCTGCTTCCTTGAACTGTCTCTCTCCTGCTCTGTGTGTCGGGACCTGGGTTATCACATAACGTAATAACGAAAAGGTTCACATACTAGATCTAGTATTCTACAAAGGGGTGGATATCCCAGAATTCTGGGACAACAATATTGAAATAACACCCCTATTATGGTCAGAATGCTAATTTATGTATATGAATAGGCTCTTATAAAATTAGGTCATACTTTAATATGTACTTGAAACAAAACCAATATGATCTATTCAGTTATAGAGAAAAACACAGATGCACATATTGACAAAAAAGATATACCGTATTTTTCGGACTATAAGACGCACTTTTTTCCCCCAAAATTTGGGAGGAAAATGGGGGGTGCGTCTTATAGTCCGAAGGTAGCGTTTTTTGGACCGCCGTCCCATACTTACACGATTCCATGTTCCCTGGTGGTCTAGTGACGTTGGGGCAGGAAAGAGCCCCCTCTTTCCTGCCCATCGCGCTGCTCTCCGTGCTCCTCACTGCTTTCTGACGGTCTCGGCGACATTCAACATTTTTTTTTCCTATTTCCCTCCTCTAAAACCTAGGTGCGTCTTATGGTCCGGTGCGTCTTATAGTCCGAAAAATACGGTATGTACTAAAAATGACTGAGCAGGAAGGAAAAGACTCAAAGAGCTCCAGGTCCAAAAACCGCTAGAGCTAAATCAATTATGATTTAATTTTCATCATCGGCTAAAAACCTTCCATGATCATAGCATGTATTTAAAGTGTCCAAAATAACAAAAGCAATATACCACCAGATTCTATATATTGCCTTAATTTCTGCATGGAAATCGAAGCATATTCTATAATAATGCACATAATTTAATTGGTTTAGCTAATCAGCGCTGTCAATTGGATGTTAAACAATTATCAACACTAATTGTTATAATGCCTTTGTATCGCTCCATGGTGTGACCTCACCTCGCATATTGTGTTCAATTCTGGTCAACGCATCTCAAAAAAGATATAGTGGAATTAGAAAAGGTGCAGAGAAGGGCGATGAAAATGATAGAGGATGGGACGACTTCCCTATGAGGAAAGGCTAATGCGGCTAGGGCTCTTCAGCTTGGAGAAAAGGCAGCTGAGGGGAGATATGATAGAGGTCCATAAAATAATGAGTGGAGTTGAACGGGTAGATGTGAAGCGTCTGTTTCTGCTTTCCAAAAATACTAGGACTAGGGGCCATGCAATGAAGCTACACAGTAGTAAATTTAAAATGAATCGGAGAAAAGGTTTCTTCACTCAATGTGTAATTAAACTCTGGAATGCGTTGCCAGAGAATGTGGTAAAGGCGGTTAGCTTAGCAGAGTTTAAAACAAGTTTGGACGGCTTCCCAAAGGAAAAGTCCATAGACCATTATTAAATGGACTTGTGGAAAATCCACTATTTCTGGGATAAGCAGTATAAAATGTTTTGTACTTTTTGGGGATCTTGCCAGGTATTTGTGACCTAGATTGACCACTGATGGAAACAGGATGCTGGGCTGGATGGACCTTTGGTCTTTCCCAGTATGGCAATACTTATGTACTTATGTATTAGTTAAGATTTATGTGCACAACTTGCTAAGCATATTCTGTAACATGGTACGTGTAAATTCTAAGTTGCATAGATGACAATGGGGCGTGGCCAAGAGCAGGGCATGAGCATTTTGAAATTCTATGCATTGTTATAGAATACACTGGCTCTGCGTCTAATTTAGGCATTGGGATTTACGCCAAGGGAAATGTAGCATAAATGGCCATGACTACATTTGGTCACATGGAGAGATGCTCGGTGTATTCTATATACTGCATGAAAATTTAAGTCTATTCTATGAAAGTTATGTGTACTTTAGAGAATGCGCCTAGGTATATTTTTTCCACACAGAATTTTCAGGCTCTATTTATAGAATCTAGCGCAACAGTTCAAAACTTCCACTCAAAGCTGCAATAAATGCACTTAGCTTAAGAAACTCTTTGAACCAACTTCCTATTCCCAGATGAGATCCCCCGGACCAGCGATGGCTAGCGTTTCACACTGCTGCTTTAGGATCCAGCTGAATCTATTGCCTCTGTTAAGAGAATCCCGCTGCTGTTATATTTTGTGTAGCCACAGCCTACTTATATTTTTTGTAATAAATATACTTGTACAGTAGGCATACTCAGGGACGAAGTGTAGGTAGACTCGAAATTTATGCACACGTTGTACTTGAGCAAGCATAATGTTTGCACCTTCACTTGGTGTGATTTTTGCTGGTATTTTATAAAGGCACATGGAGGGGCATTTTCAATATGACATCTTTCTTTCTTTTTTTAAATAGCTATTTGCTAGATGTGTTTGTGCTCTATACATTTATCTTTTTGGTCCATTTTCGAAAAAGTAAACCCAGACAAAATCAAGCCATTGGGATGTAGGAGCCAGCATTCTTAGTAGACTGTCCACACAGACATCACAGGAGAGCAATGGGGCACCCTAGGGGGCACTGCAGTGGACTTCAAATAAATGCTACCAGGTACGTATATCTTGTCTGCTGAGCCCCCCAAAACCCATCACTCCCAACTGTACACCATTATAATAGCCCTTATGGATGAAAGGTGCACCTATATGTGGGTATAGTGGGTTTCTGGTGAGTTTTTGAGGGCTCACAGTTTCCACCACAAGTGAAACAGGTAGGGGGAGGTATGGGCCTGGGCCCACCTGTCTGCAGTGCACTGCACCCACCACTAGACTACTCCAGGGACCTAAGTATAACATCTGAGGCTGGCAAGTAATATTTTTAATCATATTATTAGGAGTGGGAGGGGGTTAGTAATCACTGGGGGAGTAAGGGGAAGTCACCCCTGATTCCCTCCAGTGGTCATTTCATCATTTAGGGCACCTTTTTTTTGCCTTATTCGTTATAAAAACAGGTCTAGCTCAAAACATCTTAGTTTTAGTCCTGGACAGTTTTATTTTGTTCCATTATGGTTGAAAACTGTCCAAGGGTTAGGAACACCCAGATCCCGTCCTTAACATGCCCCTGACACACCCCCTTGCGATTTGAATGTACTTCTGATGGACTTCATAGAAAAAGTCTAAAAATTGGTTTTGAAAATATGAATTTGGACATTTTTGTGAGAAAAACATCCAAATGCAAATTTATACCACTTTTTGGATGTTTTTCTCTTTTGAAAATGAGCCCCCAAAGGTGCTTATGTGTCTTCATAAAATTGGGTCAAAATAGGACTCTGTTATAAAATTAAGCCCAATAATTGCAAAAAAACCCAAAAAACTTCAGCAGCGGAGTGTCAGTAAAAGAAGCATATAGCCTATTGAATAGCCATCTCAAAAGTCAAGTTGTGATTGGATTATTATCTTTGAGCCAATAAAAACTATCATAGTAACATAGTAGGTGACGGCAGAAAAAGACCTGTACGGTCCATCCAGTCTGCCCAACAAGATAAACTCATATGTGCTACTTTATATGTATACCTGACCTTGATTTGTATCTACCATTTTCAAGGCACAGACCGTAGAAGTCTGCCCAGTACTAGCCCCGCCTCCCAACCACTAGCCCCGCCTTCCAACCACCGGTGCTGCCACCCAATCTCCGCTAAGCTTCTAAGGATCCATTCCTTCCGAACAGGATTCCTTTATGTTTATCCCATGCATTTTTGAATTCTGTTACCGTTTTCGTCTCCACCACCTCCTGCGGGAGGGCATTCCAAGTATCCACCACTCTCTCCGTGAAAAAATATTTCCTGATATTTATCACAAACTGATATGATTCCAATATTCCCTAGGTCCAGTATGGCTATTTGAACATTTTTTTTTCTTCCTAATCTCCTAGAGCGTAATGAAGACTGAATGCAAGGGAAGTTTCGGCTTTGCCCTTAGGTGATGTAAGGTTAGACAGGAAATGCTGAGAAGCAGGCTGTAAAATCCAATACCCTTTCACTCTCACGCAAACCGTACACTGGCAAGCGTGATGGAACAGAAAAGGGAGGGGTTCACCTGAGAGGAACTGCTGGCTTTTTGTTTCTCTGAAGCTGTCATACTGCAGCCCAGAGTTATTTTTCCTGTTTCCTTTTCCTTCCTAGGAATGTCAACTCCCCCATCCTCCTTCTCAGGGCTACTGCGGCCTTTTTAGGCTAGAGGTTAGGAGGCTGACAGAGGGGAGAAAGTGAGTGCAGACCAGCATCCTCTCTCCAGGAACCTGAAAGTGGGAGAAATGTGCAGTGGATAACCTCGCTTTGCATCCTGCTGAGATTTTCATCCCATCTGCATTTTCTGATTCTAAGTGCAGTTTCTTTTAAAGTTCGTGTTTTCTTTATGTAACCAAAACTATAAGCTCCAGAATGAATTAGTGTTGAAATCTGGAGCTGGGACTATGTTGAAAAACTATCATCAACCTAGCAGGCACCGAGGGGGCAATTCTATAACTGGGTGCCTCCAAGAAGGTGGCCAGAGGGCAAACGGTAAAACCCTATTCTAGAAAGGAACCTATATATAGAATACAAGCAGAACCAGCTATCAGCACAGGGGCATAGCTAGATGGGGCCACGAAGGGAAGAGCCCCCACAGATTTAGCCTAGCCCTCTCTACTTTCGACCCCCCACCACCACCACCGACCCTCCCCTGCCACTTTTGACACCGCCCTCCCACCGCCGCCGCAGGATGTCAGGAGTCAGGACTCACAGAAACAGATCAGCGAACACGCTGAAGAGGACTTTGGCTGATGGGGGTTGGGGACCCCCCTGCAGCAAAGCTACCTGGTGGTGGAGGAGGGGCGGCAGCGGAGGTGAGGTGTCGAAAGTGGCGGTGGAGGGGCGGCTAAAATGTGCCCCCTCACCTCGGGCTCTGGACCCCCCCTCCCAACGAGTTCTGGCTACACCCCTGTATCAGCATGCCTAAAATTTAGATGTTCATACTTACATTGGCTCCAGTTCTGGTGTAAGTGCATGCCTAAATGTGGTAGAGCTGTGTGGAATGTACAGTATTTTATAAATTATATAGGCCCCCTATCAAATAAGCACTATGTAACTAAGATACTAGATAAAAAATGAGTCTAGGATATAACAAAATGATCCAAAGTTGCCACAGATATTAATATCATGGTCATCAATAACTTTACAGAAACATATCTTCACTAAGGTACTACAACCTATTTCTTTCTTATCACATATTTGTCAAACAACAATGTCTTTAATCCCCTTTTTATCAAGTTTCAAGTTTATTAGGATTTACTATCACGTCAGTCAGAGGTGCCATCTAGGCATCTTACAATTTCATAATTAATAAGTGTGAGTACAAAATGTACAACAAAAAAAGTGAGGGAAGGGGAGAGGAACTTCATTATTTGAGAAAAGATGGGGGAGGGGATAATTTTATAATGAGATGATTATACTGAAATCCTAAGAAGGTCCCTGTTTTAGCCCTTTTTTAGAAGGGGAACATTGGTACCTTTATAAAATAGGCTCCCAGAACCAGTCAAAATGCATGCAAATGCTCATGCACAAATTGATACCTGCTCTGAAGATAATGTAAATACATTTGAATAATGTATGTACAATGTATAATAATGCAGCAGTGTGAACTACCTGCATATTTAATGAAAATACACACCTGCAACCACAACTCAGTGGCGTAGCTATGAGGGAGCTTTGGGGGCCTGGGCCCCTCCAATTGATTCCAAGGCCCTGGATTGGCTGGTGGGGGGTCCCCAACCCTTGGCATCTCTGATAGATTGGGGTAATTTAGTGCATAAAACATTGTTCTACACACTCACGTTGCTTGTAATACTATCCTCTGTGGAGGCCATTTTATAAAAGTATTTCCTCCTGTGAAGCCACTTTTATAGGTAGAAAAGGCCCTGTTTAAGTGCATGTAAGTACACAGACCTATTAAAACCACATGTACTTCTACATGAGCTGTGTGCTGGCTATTTCAGCTCACATACAATCCTCTTCAGTAAATTGTATAGCAACTAATCCCCCTTCCTCCTTGTTTCCCCAACCTACTTTGTCTCCTGGTAGTACCTCTTTCTTCCCTCTTTTTCTCCTATTTTCCTTTTTCTCTTTCTTTCCACTCTCTCATTTCTCTCTTAAATTGTCACTTTATTTGAATTATATTCATAAACCACTTCGCAACACTATGAGGGTCTTTTACTAAAGATTAGTGCATTTTATCTGTCACAGGACCCATTTTATTCCTATGGGCCTTACTGCAGATAACATTCACTAATCCTTAGTAAAGACCCCCTATCCCCCGGATTCTATATATCGCACCTAGTATTCCGTGTGGAAATCCAAGCGTATTCTATAACAACGTGTGTAACTTAATTGGCTTAACAAGCTAATCAGTGTTGATAACAGGTCTTGATGAGCAATAATCAGCACTAATTGTCAAAAATCCATAAAAATAACACACGACACAGTGTCCTTCCGTAAACTATTGAAAACTTATTTATTTAAGAAAGCATACAATAACAAATTATCCTAAATGCAAAGTAACAGAACGCAACTATACAACATGTATTTTCTATATCTCAACTGTTTTTGCTAATTATCTTGATTTCCAGTTTAATGATCCTAATTGTTCAAGCTATTTTTGTCATGAATGAAGTTTAACCTATTACCTTTAGCTCTTATCATAAGACGAACTTTCCTCCTGTAACCTAACCTAATCTGTCCCTCTGCCTCAACTATGTATTTCTCCTATCTGGAACTGGTAATCACCACTTACGGAACTATGTAAGCCACATTGAGCCTGCAAGTAGGTTGGAAAATGTGGGATACAAATGTTATAAATAAATACATAATTTGAATTTATGTGCACAACTCACTAAGCGTATTTAGTAACACACTGCACCTAAATTCTAATGTGTGCAGCCAAAAAGGAGCATGGTTATGGGTGGGGAAATGGGCATTTTATGGCATTCCAAAATGTACAAGCACTGTTATAGAATATGCCCCTGTGCGCCTAAATCTATGCACCGGTATTTATGCCACGTTTCCCTTGGTGTAAATGGATGCACATAGTTTTAAGCGCTATGATATTAACGAAGCATATTCTATATACCACGCCTAAATCTAAGCAGAGCTTACAAAATATACTTAGGCAGAAATTTATTCCATACGGAGTTCTTAGGTGCCATATGTAGAATCTGACCCTACACGTGTGATTGGTGGTATATCAAGTCTTTGAAATTAAATTAAATAAATAAATATTCCTGGGCGGTAATCAGCATTGTACGCGCGTAGATGATTACCGCCCAATTAACGCATGAGACCTTACCACTAAGTGAATGGGTGGTGGTAAGGGCTCAGACCCAAAATGGACACGTGCCAATTTTTATTTTGCTGCATGTACATTTTTGGCCAAAAAAAGGCATTTTTTTTACAGGCGTGGTGAAAAATGGATCTGTGCATGTCCAAAACACGCACAGGCCATTTTCAGCAGAGCTTAGCAGTGGCGTAGCCAGACAGCCAGTTTTGGGTGGGCCTGAGCCCAAAGTGGGTGGGCACAAAATTTTCTCTGCTCCGCCCTACCTCCACCTCAAAATATAAATACTTTAGCTAATGAGGATCCTCAAGCTCAGTCAGCTGAAGACTTTCTCTGAAGGTGGCCAGAACTCTCTTTTACCAAGCTTGGCAGGCAGCAGCAATGACCCTAAGCCACTGATGCCAGCACCCCACACATGCTTAGCTGTCGATGGCTCAAGGATGCTGTTGCCAGAGCTTGGTAGAAGGGAGTTCTGGCCGCCTTTGGAGGAGGTCCTTAGCTGGGGATGCCTGGGAATCCTCACCAGCTATAGAGCAAGGGTTAGGACTGTTGTAAGACCTACTTGGCCCAGGTCAGAAAATAAAGGAGGGCTCCCCTCCCCGATTCCCTCTCCTCTTTGCCTCCCTTCCAATTTTCCACCTGCCATTACTATCACACCAACAGAACCTCACCAAACACAGAACAAGGGATCACAAATTAGAAATAAAAATATTTAGACAAAAATTGAAAAGGAACCCCAAGAAGTTAAACATAGCATTACTGCAACACTGGAGACACAAAACATGCATTTCCTTTTCTACAGAACACAATACAAAGACATTTCCTATGCACATTTCCAAAAGCTAACATATTCCATTTAAAACATTTGAAATAAAATGCTTTGTTTCTACCTTTGTTTGTCTGGACATTTTATTTTTCCATCTTGCTGGTTCCAATTTCTCTTTTCTGCTTTCCTCTCTGCCGTCTGCTAATTCTTCTTCAAGCGGCTGTAGTCCATTTGTCTTTTCCTCCTCTCTCCTGTCTGTTCCCTCAATATTCCTGCCTCTGACATGTTGGTCATTCCTTTGTAGCTCTTTTCTGCCTCTCTCTCACCCTTCTTTGTCTCCTTTTTACTTTTCAACTACCTATCAAATTTCCATCTTCTTCTTTCACCCACTAGCTCTCCCATTCCCCATCTTACTCCTCCCCATCCCTACTTTCTCTTTTATCTTTAATCTACTCCCCATTACCATATTTCTACCCTCTGTAATCACTATCTCTCATTCATTTCCTTGCCACCCCCTCCTCCCCCTCTTGCCCTCTCCCACAGGGTGCCACCATTCCCATCATCTTCTCCCTCCACCCTTCTAACCAGCATCTGATCCCCTCCCCACCCCAACATGGTAGCCTTATATTTTCCTGCCCCTTCTCTCTTCATTCCTGTTAAATAGTAATAGTAGTAGTCCTCTCCCCCATGGCCCAGCATTTCCCCCCTCACCACCTACTGTGTACCTCTCATCCACCCCCATGTCTATCTCCCCCTCTCATTCCCACTGTCCAACGTCTCTCTCCCCTTCCCATACAGCATATCTACCTTCCTCCCCTCTACCAGCATGTCTAACATTTCTCCCTTCCCTCCACCCCTATGCCCACCATTTTGCCCTCCTCTCCACCCCTATGTTTAACATTTCTCCCCCTCTCACCACCTATCCCCTCTCTATGCAGCATGTCTACCTCTCCTCCACCTCATATGCAGCCAAGACTTCTCCCTTCCTGACCCCTCCACCCCTTTAGTGGATCTCTCCCTTCTTCCCCATGCAGCTTCTCCCCCACCCACCATGCCTCATCATTCCATCTTCCCTCCTCCCTGTGCAGCATCTTTCCTTCCATCTTCTTCCCTCCCCCCCCCCCCATGCAGCTGCTGTCCCCGTCTTCCCTCCCCCATTCCAACATCTTTTCCCCATCATCCCTTGCCCCGTTGCGTGCCACAACTTTCACCCCCATCTTCCCTCACCCTCGCAGGCCCGCCCAGCAGCGATTCCGATCGCAGGCAGCTCCTTCGACTCGCACACGCTGCCTGCCGGCTGCCGCTCAAATCTCCTTGCAGCTACTAGCAGCGCTAACCCGGAATCTCAGAGGAGAGGCTTCCGGGTTAGCGCTGCTAGTAGCTGCAAGGAGATTTGAGCGGCAGCCCAGCCGGCAGGCAGCGTGTGCGAGCCGAAGGAGCTGCCTGCGATCGAAATCGCTGCTGGGCGGGCCTGCGAGGGTGAGGGTGAGGGAAGATGGGGATGAAAGTTGCGGCAAGCCACGGGGGAATGGTATCGCTGTGCTGCTGGGCGGGCCTGACCCCAAATTGGGTGGGCCCAGGCCCACCCGTGGCTACGCCCCTGGAGCTTAGTAAAAGGACCCCTTAGTGTCTTTCAGATGTTGCTGCATTTTTAATACGTTTTACAATTCTTGCAGCAATCTTTCTTAAAACCACTCCAGTTCAGAGAATAGTTTATCATTCAAGTCTCTGTTAGAATTTCATATAAAATCTGTTTGGGGGAATAGTTTAGCATTTGTAGGTGCTGTTTAGAGTGTGATATTACATCAGTTTAGAGCACAATTATCTCTATATATAAAAAATGCACCTCCAACGTTCTAATGAAGCCTCAGCCGGAAACTTGAGGTGGCATAGATATCCGGTTTAGTGTCTGCCCCGCCCTTGCATCACAACGTGATGACGTCGAGGGTGGAGCACTGACACTGAACAAATGGCATCGCATTGCCAACCCGTTGCTTGGCGGCCTGCAGCGGTGAAGGCGGCTCTGCGCCAGCGAGGGGCAACGGTCTGCGTCCTAAAGTCCTGCTCCGCTGTCTCCTGCAGCCGTTACCATGGAGGACTGTCAGGCAGGCAAAAGGCTCTACCGGGCAGAGTACACCAAGAGCAGCCAAGGTTCATGCAAGAAATGCGGGCACAGCATCGCCAAGGACTCGCTGCGACTGCCCATCAAGGTGCAGGTAGGCGCGTGCGCTGCAGCACATGGGGGCGGGGAGCAGGGCTCGCATACCGGCGATCGCACTGATCGCTCAAAACCTTGCTAGCGCTCGTTTCATTGCTTTCTGAAACGGGCCTTTTTTACTAGTAAGTTAATATAACAGTGACAGCAAGAACAAAAGGGATACCTATTTTTCCAGCCATCCTCTCCCAAACTGATTGCACTGGCAGAGTCCAAAAAGTTGGTCTTTAGAGCAGTTTTAAATTCATTATAGGATGACTCACTATGAATAGAAATCAGTGAGTTCCACAAGGAGGCAGCCAAGTAAAGAAAAACAGATCAACAGGTAGAATTTAATGTCAAACAGAAGACAGGTGGTAAAATCTGCTTGACATTAAATTCTACCTGTTGATCAGTGAGTTCTTACCTTGAGAATGTAAAGTCCAGGAGGGGGCATAGGAAGTCGGAAGTACAGAAAGGTGAAGTGGAAGTCTGGAATAGAATCCCTATGGGAAGAAGAAGAAGAAGAACTTTAAATTGAACATAATACTTATCAGGCAACCAGGTTTGATGATATAATGGTGAAAAAATGGTCATACTTCTTCTCTTAGATTTCATGATTGTTGTGGTTGTCTGGCTCTTGCCATGTCTGAGTATGTGGAATCGACATTTCAGCCGTCGTGCTGTGGCTTTCTTCAGGGTTTGTTGTGAGGTTTGCAGTTTGTCTTTCTATACTGGGTTCTTAAACCTGATTGGTTGGGGTTTGAGGTGGGCGGTTTCCTCAGGAAGGCAGGAGATTTTGGCGGGAAATTGAGGCAGGAAAGTCTGTTGGTCACAAATTTGAATTTTGGAGGGAGAGCCACATTTTATCTGTATAAGGGAAAAACAACACAAGGGACTTATTTATGTGTTTGCACTTGTTGGTAAACATATATATAACTCACTTTCAGTATCAGCAGTGGTTCCCAACCTGTAGTCTGTGAACTTCTAGGGGTCCATGAGACCAATACAACGAGACTGCAGGACATAGAGAAAAGAAAAAAAAAATCTTTTCATGCTGTTGAAAGTCATGTGAGTAGAATACAGAGGCTGCTGCAAAGACATAATCAGCAATGACTGGGAAGATGGAGGTAGCGTCATCAATAGCTATAGGGGATGGAAGAAACAGCAGATGATTAGGGTGGAGGGATTGACTGCTGGGGATTGGCTGGGGAGGAGGGATAGAGACAGAGAGATTAGAGAAGAGAAGAAGGGGAGGAGAGATAGAGGTTTAGTTGAGACAGCTTTGGCACTGGAGGCAGTGTTGCCAGGTGGAAAATTTTTTTCCCACCCAATCCAGCACAAAACCCGCCCAAACTCAAACCCCACCCCTGACACCCCCACCCCCGCGTCATCACCCCTGCTGTCATCAACCCCGCCCCTGCCGTCACCGGCCCCGCCTCCCCCATCACCAGCCCCGCCTCCTACATCACCAGCCCCGCCTCCTACATCACTAACCCCGCCCAAAAACATCTCTAACCCCGCCACCCGCAGCCGAAAAAGCCGCACAAAAAACCGCCCTGAAGCCCAAAAAACCACAACCCGCCGCGGGCAAAAATTTCCCGCGGCGGGTCACAGAAAACCGCCCAATTGGGCGGTAAAACCACCCACCTGGCAACACTGACTGGAGATCAGGAAAAGTGGTTGAATGGTTGAACTTTCTGGAGGTTAATAAGGAATCCACACAGCCAAAAAGGTTGAATTCTTTTCAAAGTGCTTCCCTACCTCTCACCCAAATCTAAAAGGTGTGAAGATGAGGCTATTGTGAAGATGAAGCTCCCACCTCAGGATCCCAGGTCCCTCTTTCACTCAGGGTGAGCTGGTTCACAGTATGCAGATTTTATGCAAATTATTCTACTACCCCTTTCTGCTCAGGGTGACCTGCTTCTCAAAGGCAAACACAGTCAGGTCTCACCAACAGAATATTCTCTTACAAATCTTTTATTCCCCCATCCTGGGGCACACTTCTTCCAGCTTAAAACACTTTTACAAGCTTAAACAGTCCTTCCAGCTTAAACATTTCTTCTTACTCAGTTCAATCTTCCCGCTTAAGCACCTGGACACTCAGTCCTTCCTTGTAACATGGACACCCCAGTCCTTCCTTGTAACCCGGACACCCAGTCCGTCCTTGTAACACACAGTTCTTATACCTGGCACTCTAGGGCCTTCTTACCCCAGCCAGCTTCCTTGCTTTGCACACAGTTCACCACCAGTCCAAAGGGCTCAGCCAGTACTTCACATGGGGACCTCCTGCTTCAGCTACCAGCTCTCTTCTTCCGCTGCTAGCTCTCCTCTCCCCCTCACCACTCAGGTGGGGTATTAAGTGTTTAATGGCCAAACAGGACCCAGCCCATAACCTGCTGCACCTGTTTCCACCTCCAGGACTCTCCCCAGTCCTAGCGACCTCCAGCTATACCTCCCCTTACTGGCTCCCTTCAGCAACTCACCCAGCCCTTCTCCCTGGACATCTTAGGGGAACAGCGCCCTCTAGGGGCCTAACCAGGGTAGGACAGCCTCTTCCTTCTCACAAAGGACACACGCAATTTGCAACATCTATGCTCACTTATGAACACACAGAGATATTTTCTTCATACAGCATGCAGTTCAGCTGCCACTATACCACTTATGAACATACACAGAACATACCAGTTTTTCTGCCTGTATAATATATTACACCTGTTTCCTGTACATATTATAACTTATGACCTCCAAAAGGAGGAGCTGTTTGGCACAATGCAAATGTTGACAGGGCTGGGCTTAGGTAGGGGCGACAGGGGCAGTCGCACAGAGCCCCACGCTCCTAGGGGCCCCGTATCTCTGGTACATCTGTCCTTCTGTCTCGGAATACTTCTTTACTCTGTACCTTAATGTGCATCCACATTTCAGTAGAGAGCATCAGGCAGTGGCAGCGATTTTCATATCCTATCAGCTGCCGAGCCCAGAACCTACTTGCTGCTGTGTCACGCCCACTTTTGATGTCACTTCCTACTTCCACAAGGGCAGGATGCAGCAGCGAGGAGGCTTTGGGTTCAGCAGCTGATGGGATATGAAATTCGCTGCCACTCTCTACTGAAACGTGCTGGATGCACATCAAGGTCTGGGGTGAGGTGGGGTTCCGAGAGCTCTAAACCTCCTTTTAATCTCTGATAAATTATAGCTTATGGTGGTGGGCGGGAGGCAGGCAGGGGCCCCAGTGAACTGGTCTGTACAGGGCCCCGCAATTGCTAAAACCGGCCCTGAATGCTGAGACAGGCACTATGAGTAAGTCTGAGAAATTGAGATCACAGGCAACATATCCTGGCAAAGACGATATTTATTCCTGTTATGGTATGGGCTAAAACTAATCTATTTGGAGATACTACCCTGGCAGAAGCTGTAACACCTGCTATCTCTTAATTTACATGAATCTTGCCAAAAATCAAACCAAAAAGAAGATTGTGTGATCTGTAGAAAGAAATAGCTTGTTTGAAAATGTCTCAGGTATTCATAAAAATATCCAGCTCTTCTTGAACAGTAATGTAATTATATATTAATCCATTTCAGGAAATGCTTTTTCTGGCTGCTGCAAAGATTCTTGAGGAATAAGACTGCTTGCAGAGTGACTCAGCTATCTAAATGCCCAGTTCAGCAAGGGCTTTTCTCTCATTCTGTGTCTGTGAGAAAAATCCTTGATGAAGGCCCTGAAAGGTGCAGACAGATTGATTTTCTAACTCCAGGGAATGAGAGAGACACTAGGAGCCAGTCCTGCTTTCTAAAGAATTTTCTCCATTAAGGATCTGTATCAAGAGAAGATGAAGACATTTCAAAGACAAGAATGAGAAAAACACAGGCCTGAATCAGTGCGTTCCTCGTGTTTTAGCGTAGTTAAGCATTAAAATCCCAGTCCTATATTTTTGCTTAGCAATGGCCTATAGGCATCCTTTGTGGAATTATTCCAGGTAGGTCAGATTTCCAAAATGAATATGGATAAGATAGATTTGAATACAGTAGAGGGAGTGTATGCAAATTTCTCTCATGCATATTCATTGTCCAAAATTACAGCAACTATGACTTGTTATCAAAAATCATATACTCTTTTATTAATGCAATAACAAATGCACCTATTAATTGCAAAACTTCCATAAAATAATACTTGCATGGAACCTACTCCCCATATGTCTCTCACATACAACAATCAACCCTTTCCATTCATTCCTCCATTCATTCTACTCAATAAATCAATCATACTTAAATGTCAACCAATATTATTACTTCAGGCAGCTGTAAACCTTTTCTCAACTTGAAATAACCACATCATTTTCCATCAGTTTCTGATTTTAAACACGAGTACACAATTCCTACACACCAATGTTATATTAATATATGTCAAAAGTACATTCTTCTCCTTTCAAAATTAAAAAATATTGTGGCCTTTAAATAAAGGTATTTCCTAAAAATGTATGCTCATATATATAGGAGCTTTTATATAAAGCTGAAGAATGCAGTCAAAACTCAGCTGTGTCATTAATGAATCTTGCTATCTGCCTTCTATTTTGGTTATGGAATGGAGTACCATTCTATGACTTTAGTCAAGTATTGTCATGTACGACATGTGTCGCGAAGTCTACTACTGTACAAAGAACCTGGATTTCTTGATGATAATGAATGCATTAGACAATGGAATGATTTAATATCGAGATGCTCCCTTGATTTAATGCTTCTTCTGATTGATAATTTAAATAAAATAATTCAGGAAAATCAGGTGGAATTAGAAAAAAGATTCAAAGTATGAAAATCAAGGGATCAGAAGGTCTTTTTGAACAATAATATGCAGAACATCTATAAATGATGGAAAAATATAAATTAGATATTTGAGCACAGAAAATTGCTAAATATAAAAGGGATGAACAAGATTACCCCAGGGGATGTGTTTTGCCTTGGATGGATCGCAGATCACGATGAAATAAGAAAACTAAAAAGGTTAATTTTATAAATTCTTCTAGTGATTCATCGGAAGATGAGACTAATCAAGGATTTGTGCACAGTTCAAAGTATATAGTAGTTAGTAGTGTTAACATGTTGGGACATTTTTTATCCATAACCAATACAGAATAAATGTAACAGTTGGAAGTCAACAGCAAAGTGTCAGACAGAACAGGAAACACAATGTATAGTATTTGATTTGTCTTCTACACATTTGAGTATTCATCAACAGCAAGTTTTGCCATTTGGTTTGTCTTTTGTACCCACTCAATATTATGATGCATTTTCCATCCGTATGTTCTTATATCGATTTTTTTTTCGAAGATTAAGATTGAGACTATTTTTTTGGAGAAAATAATTAGAATATCCATCAGCAATTAGTCATTTCTACACATTTGCCATCCATATGGACCCCTAAAGGCTTCCTCTTATTTGCCACATGGGAATCGCTAGCGCGGCTTTGTAAAATAAGCCCAAATTGTTGTCCACTTTCTAACAATGGGTTATAAAAGATGTAGAAAGATTAGAATAACAATTACCTAAAATCTATGGTAATTTAACTCAAGAACAATTACGAGCCTTGAAACCATTGGAAATGGACAACACTATTGTGATCATTATGGCCGATAAGGGTGGAGGGGTAGTGGTACAAGATAGAGTTGATTGTTAGGAGGAGGCATATAGACAATTGATGGATACGTCATTTTATAGGTTATTGGATACTGATCCGACTGAGGAAAATCAGCATCAAATCATGAACTTACTATCCATGGCAAATTATGCAGGAATTATTTCCAGCAAAGAATTTAAATATCTATATAGACAGTTTCCAATTATACAGATTGTTTGTTTTGTATCAAGAATACACACATCTACCTAAAAACCACCAGACAGGGGCTCTTTGTAATAGCCCCTGTCACAGTATGTAGATTTTCACTTAAGATCATGTTTAGATCAAATTGATTCTTATGTAAAGGATTCTATACATCTGTTGCAGATATACGCTTTATATCCCAACATACCCCAAGGAGCAGCTTTATTGATGATAAAGATGAAGTTGTTAACTTTGAACATCTCGGAACAGCAGTTTAATCTACTGTATGACATTAGTAAAATAATTATTTTGAAAAAATATTTTATGTTTGAAAAACAATTCTTTTTTGCAAATAAGGGAGTAGCCATGGGTGTCACCGTGGCTCCCATGGTGGCACATTTATAAATGGCCCAATATGAGGAGAATTTTGTATGTAAGTCCTAATATATGCCTTATATCATACAGTGGAAATGATATATTGATGAGGTTCTTCTTCTTTGGGGAGGAGATGAGACCACTTTACAATCATTTCTTATATATATATGAATGGATGTGATAGTAATATATCCTTTAAATTATATAATGGTGGTCACAATATGAATTTTCTGGATGTTCAACTTTAATATATAAGTGGAGAGTTAATTACTCAAGCATTTCGTAAGGGCACTAATAGGAATGCTGTTCTGCATTATCGTAGTCATCATCCAATTAAATTAAAAGGACAGCATTCCTGCAGGACAATTTCTGCATATTTATAGATTGTGTACTCGACAACAAATGTTTAAGCAACAAGCATGTGAGATGGAATATCTGTTTAGACAAAGGGGATACCCATTTAAAATTGCACGTAAAGCTTATAAGAGGGCTTATAATGCACATAGAACTTGGTTATTGCAACCATCTAGAAAAATTCAGGATCATAGGATCACTTGTGTATTGCCATATGCACATTCAGCCATGAAGGTCCGAGATTTTATATGTAAACATTATATTGTACATGATCTGTATCATCACTGATACCTACTACTTCCCTTCCTTTTGAGGTTTCCTGGCCAAGAATATTATAGTGTAACCTGCAGAATGTGCCAGCTTTCTCATTTATTCAGTGCTCAATGGTGATGTGCATTCATGGATATGTTCACATTTCATCAATACTTGCAAGATTGGTGCATGCCAAATTACAGGCTGTGTCTTTGAAATATTTGCATTAATTTATGTGCTAGGCAGACTACAAGCTGCCAGCGAAATATTCTCCTTAAATGCAATGTAAAGCAGCATCTCATCTCGTTTGTGATGTCCTTCGTAGAGCTCTGATGCAACAGCCCCTAAGAAATCACCCAGAACTGCCATTTAACATAGTAGATGACAGCAAATGAAGACTTTAGTGTCCCAACTGCCTACATTCAACGACACAACCAGGCTCTGCTGCTGAATATCGGTTCTGATTGCTGCGGCACTAAATGGTTAGTGCTGGGATGGTCCGTGGGCAGTCCTATGCATATGTCGGCACTGAATATCAGCCAGCACCCACATAACTTCTGGGTTGACAATGATGGTGCCTGGACTTGGCTGGGGAATAAATATCTGAGTTTAATTCTGCCTGTGACAGTCAGTGGCTTAAAAACACTGACTGCTGCAGGCAGAGGCATAGATAGGTGGGTCACCAGGGGAGCGGCTGCTCCCCCAAATGGATTTCTGGTGGCGATGGCGCCTAATTTTGACTCGATTTGTCGCATTTAAATTAAGCGCTGTCACCATTGGCAGTCCACTCTCACTCCCCCCATGCCCTCAACCTGGCTACGCTTCTACTGCAGCCTGACTATGGGGGGTGTAAGTTCCTAAATTTTAGATAGCTATTCTATATTTAGAAAACTTTTCAGCTGAAATTCAAGTTCCTATATTCAGTTGAAAATCTACCTACATTTAGGAGTGTAGTGAAGCACTGAACATCTTTTGGAAAATTGACCTCTCCACTACTGTCTACAGCCAAAGAGAAAGGAGGAGGTAAGACAGGGAAGGGGTGCTGAAGCAGGGGTCATGTACACAAAGCAAACGCATCCATTCTTGCTCTAAATGGAGAATAAAAACAAGATAACATGCTAAGGCAGACAATGCACGTTATCAAGTAGAGTGGATACTGGCTTTCCTCATGAATGCTTCACCACATCTCATTCCACCCAGGTCTGACGCCTGTCTCAAATCATAAATTACAAAACAAGTCATTCCTAAAAGGAACAGCAATGTGTTCTACCACTTCCACCAAGCAATTGGACTTCCTGCCCAACTGATAAGAGATTCCTGTTATTTTTTTTATGTTATCTATTCATAAATGTTCAGCACTATTCTATCTCAGCCTTCCAACTCAAAACAAAGGCATTATTCATTTTATTTTGGTTTTTCCTCTCCCATTTACTAATTCTGACTATTTAGTCTTAGGCATTCGGCAGAAGTCTAAACATAGATGAGAGTGTTTCGTGGGAGGAGAGTCGGGTAAGCCAAGTCAAAAGTCAGATTGGATGAGTTTAAACATCTTGGAATTTCATCTTTGTACCTAGTGACCTAACGACCCCCTGGGCATGTTCTTTTTTTTTATAGAAGTACTTGACATTTCCTCCACAGCATGCGAGAATATCCTATGATAAAATAATGGAAGAATCTAGCTCCCAGCAAGCTTTGATTGCTAAAAACTACTGGGTGAATGGTTACTTTGCTTGGAAAGCTCAGTATTTCCTTGTAAACCTTCTCATAGTTGTCTCCATCTTTTTGGTCTCAGTGTTACTTGGGTCAAGGGTCAATTGGGTAGAATGCTTCCCAAATTACTAGGAGGCCTTACACAGAGCAGTCCTATCTAGATTCTTCAAAATATGAACTTATTATTATGGTAAGAGAAAAACCAGATATCTTGTGGTGCTACAATTTTGCAGGTAGCCTCAGTGGAAGTTGACCCTGCTAACCATCTAAGCAATTGTAAGATCTGAGGGCCAGATGCACTAACTCCACGGAAAGAGCCCTTCCCTTACCGATCCCTTAGCGAATCTGAAAAAAACAGGCATGCATGAAGGAAATCGCATGCAAATGAGCTGCTCGCTGTTAGCTCATTTGCACGCAATTTCCTTCCTAAGGAGGGGAAGCCAGTCGGCCAGCTGAGCATGCACAGAGCAGCCAAGCGTTATGCTGGGTGCTCTGTGCATGCCAAAGACGGCTTCATACACACAGACAAGGTGCGTGTATAATAGCTGTCTACAACCAACTGTGTAGCAGAGGGAGAGATCGGGACCCTAGAAAGAGAGAATCGGGGTTCGGGACATGCGAGGACGCCCAAATCAAAACTATTTGGACATCCCTTTCGATTATGCCCCTCCAGGTCTCTCTCAGCCAATCACAGCGCGTTTAGCTGACACCAAGAGAAGGACACCCATCACAAAATCTGAAGAAAAAAAACGTCCAAGTGCTCGTCAGGGATGTCCTTTTTTTTGAGTGAAGGACGTCCAAGTGTTGAGTGAAGGATGTCCAAGTCACTTGAAAGGACGTCCCTGATGAGCACTTGGACGTTTTTTTTTCTTCCGATTTTTGCAATGGTCGTCCTCCTCTGCATGGGTCCCGCTCACAGCAGCCCCAACGAGAGGTGCGCATTATAATAACTTTTAGATCATTTGCATTCCGTTTTCGTTAGCTGCTACCGTGACAGGAAAATGGCTCAGAGAACCCTTTTGTGCATGTCTTGTTTTACTACTTGTTCGCTAAACTGGCTAGAATTGGTTTATTGTTGCTGGCTTATTAAGTTTAGTGCATCTGGCCCTGAGTTCCTTGTCCATGTAATACCCCATGATGTTGGTATTACTAGAGGAGACAGAAATAGATTTTTCAGAGGTTCTGGAGGGAGGGAGGTCCCTTCCAGTGGGCTGGAGAGTGAGTTGAGAGGCCTGCCCAAAGGGAGTGGTTGGCAGAGAAGTTGCAGAGGAAAGGATCCCTGTGGTGAGTGGCAGCAGGGGAGTGGAGTGCAGAAATAATAAAAGGGATTGGAATGAGGTACATGAGGTCTTTGGTTCCCTGTAGCCCCAGTAGTGATGGGGAGAGGGAGTGGCTAGGGCAGGCCTACCATATTAACATGGATTCTCCATCTTATAAGGGGAATCCACTTTGATAGGAATAAGACTGGCATTTATACCTGCCCCCAGGCATGCATAAGTTTCTGTTAAGAGACAACTGCCAATACCAAGGTTCAGCTCCTCTCCTCATCTTCCCCCTAGGCATGGTTCATCCCCAATCATATCTTCCAGCTACAAATTTCCCCTCAACCCCTCAGCAATCACATCCAAGCCCCTGAGGTGCCTCCTTCAGGACAGATTACTCCCCCTCCCCAGGCAACCTCAAGCAGAACCCACCTTCTTCTACTTCCCAGCCTTACTAGGGGTCCCTGGTGTCTAGTAAGAGCAGGAGCAAGAAGGTGTAAATGTCTGTGCCTAGAATATTTATGTATGCATGTAAATTAGCTTGTTTTATAATCTATGTAATTTCAATGCCTACACTCTGTCCAAACACTGCTCCTGTAAACACCTACAATCAAAGTATAAATCATCATGTCAACACACATACTTTTATGTCAGACAGAATTTGATATCAAAAAGTAGAATCAATCCCATTGTATCTGTAATATTTAAAGTAGAATCAATCCCATTGTATCTGTAATATTTATAAGAGGAAACTGAGGAGCTGCTCCTCAGTTTCCTCTTATCATAGATACAGTGGGATTGATTCTATTTTTTGATCTTTGATTATTTCTCTCTTCCTTTGGGGTTCTTTAAGGTCAGAATTTGATAGCAGCTCCTTGATGCAAATATGTGGCCAATAAGTGTGAAAATGATTTTATTTAATTATCTTCCCTTACTATGACCAAATCAATTTTTTGGAGGTTATTACCCATCTGGTCAATGCATTTCTTGCACCCTAGCTGACTAAACAGTGCATACCACCATCAACACACCAAAACTAAATCTACCAATTTCGGACACCTTGAAAATTCTTGGAGTCACCATTGATCGGCACCTAACACTTGAGAATCACGCGAAAAACACAACCAAAAAGATGTTCCACTCAATGTGGAAATTAAAAAGAATAAGACCATTCTTCCCAAGGACCGTCTTCCGTAATCTGGTACAATCATTAGTACTCAGTCACTTAGACTACTGCAACTCACTCTACGCTGGCTGCAAAGAGCAAATACTCAAAAAACTCCAAACAGCCCAGAACACGACAGCCAGACTCATATTTGGAAAATCAAAATACAAAAGTGCAAAACCCCTACGAGAGAAACTGCACTGGCTCCCACTCAAAGAACGCATCACGTTTAAAGTATGTACCCTAGTACATAAAATCATCCATGGCGAGGCCCCAGCCTATATGTCCGACCTGATAGACCTGCCACCCAGAAATGCCAAAAAATCATCTTGTACATTCCTTAATCTTCATTTCCCCAACTGTAAAGGTCTGAAATACAAATTAATGCATGTGTCAACCTTTTCCTATATGAGCACGCAATTCTGGAATGCATTGCCACATAACCTAAAAGCGACCTATGAACTGACCAACTTCCGCAAACTACTAAAGACCCATCTCTTCGACAAGACATACCACAAAGATCAAAACATGTGAAACATATATCCAGAAATGTTAATAATGCCTTCTGTTATATTACTATTATGTATTCCATTACCATGCAACCCCAAATCCTTCTGTAATACCAAATGTTTACTCCCCTCTTATTTTCACTATCCATGATGTATTGTAATCCACTTTGAGCCTGCAAAAAGGTGGGAAAATGTGGGATACAAATGCAATAAATAAATAAATAGTGGGCGTAGTGAATCTGATGTGGCACTAATGTATTTCCCTACTTTTCATTTGAAATAGAATAACAGCTAAATCGAATTTCCTGTTGTACTGATAAGAGATTCCTGTTTGATGCCTCCCTCTCCCTCTTTGGGAAGCAAGCACTGTATCTGCTCTGGTTGAAATAGCACTAACAACAATATCCACAGATAAGGTGCATTCAGTTCGTTCCCTCTTCTTGTCTCCGGCAGTAAAGGAAACGTCGTTATTAATACCGAAGATTGATCCCCTGCAATATATTTTTAGTAGCAGGATTTCTTCGCATTTTCCTTGAGCCGCACTCCCCCACCTCTTATCTTTGAGTGTTCTCTTGAGCAAAACAATGTGATTGTTTATATAACAATGGAATTGTATCCTGCCTCTTTTTTTCTATTTCAGATAGTTACGTCTAGCCAGCCACTTCTACCCCAGCTTCCCATGGACACCACAATTGGCGTAGGATTGACGAGTTCCCAGGATGGGGATGTGGCAGGTCAGGCAAAGGATGACCAGTTGACCCCTAACGGGATATGTCAGTTTGGTCCAGTTGTTGTAACAGCATTCAAAGGCTGTGGTTCTGTTTTCCCAAATAAAATAAGAAGAGCTGCAGATGTCATTGGGTGGGAATTCAAGGAGCCCTGCTGTGATAAGTCACTTTGTAAAGTGAGACCCCTCAGGTCACTTATGTGCAGCTGTTCTATGGCTTTCTGGTCACATCTGCTCATTTCGGTGGCTAAACAATGTTTGTACATATTGTGCAGTTACTCTTCTGAGAAATAGAATGCAAAGTGCAAAAACTTTTAAAGCTGTAATTATTCCTGCTGCATGTGACAACAATTAGCTTACATTATTAACTAATGGTTGCATTATCTTTTGAGCAACTATACTGTTAGGCAGAACAGCTGCCTTATCAGTTAGAAGTATATCTAGGAGCACTCTCCCTTTGCTATAAGAACATAGCAGTAGCCATACTGAGACAGACCAATGGTCCATCAAGCCCAGTATCCTGTTTTCCAAACAGTGGCCAAGCCAGGTCACAAATACCTGGCAGAAACCGAAATCGTGGCAACACTCCATACTACAAATCCCAGGGCAAGCAGTTGCTTCCCATGTCTGTCTCAATAGCAGACTATGGACTTTTCCTCCAAGAATTTGTCCAAACCTTTTTTAAACCCAGATAACGCTAACCGCTGTTACCACATCCTCAGGCAAAGAGTTCTATAGAGTCTCAGAGATTAGAGACTTCACTCTGGGATGCCAATGGAGAAGATTATGCAATCTCTGGATCCTGCAGGATTACCACCATCCAACTCAGAGGGGGACCTGAGGAAGCAAGTACTCCCCTTAAGAATTATTCCTCCCTCCCTCCCATTTACTCTCCACAGCCAGTGTGGCTCCTTCTCTTTTCACAAAGCCAACACTGGGAGGACACTGGGACCAGAGCAAAGGCAGGAACCAGGAAGAAGTGTCTCAACCTACTGCTGCTTCCCTACCTCCCATTGCAGGTTTTTATTTATTTAGATTTTGCTCACATCTTTTCAGTAGTAGCCCAAGGTGAGTTACATTCAGGTACACTGTATTTCCCTGTCCCTGAAGGGGTCATAATCTAAGTTTGTACCTGAGACAATGGAGGGTTAAGATCACAAGGAGCAGCAGTGGGAATTTAACCAGGCATCTCTGGATGTCAGGACAGGTGCTCAAACCACTAGGCTGCTCCTCTACCCATGAGCAGAATGAGCCAATCAGCAGCATGAAGAAGAAATGCAGCAGCCATGCTTTGAAGCACCATCCGCAAACCCCAACAAAGGTGGGTTGGAAACTGGGGTGAGGAGAATGACAGAGCAAGAGTATTGAGGGAGACAAGGAAGTGTAAGAATGAAGAGAGAAAAAGGCAAGAGGCGAAAGCAGGGGAAAGTAAAGTGAGAAAGAGATCTGAGGATAGCAAGAGAGAACTGAGAATGTGAAGAGGGCAATGAAGAAGAATAGAGGACTCACAATTGGGGAGGAGAATGGGAAGGGACCTAGGAAAGGGAGGAACAAGAGGGCCTAGAAGAAGAAAGCACAGTGGATAAGGAAGATGACCCTGGAATGAGATGGGTGGAAAAACCCAAGAAGATAATGTGGGAGGAAGATGATGAAGAAAGGAAGAGACAGTGCAGAAGAATGAAGAGAGGAAGAAGAAGAGGAACCAGGACAGAACAGGCAGGAAAAATAGAAAGAGGAAACGAGAAGGAAGAGAAGACAAGAAGAAAATGTTTGGTGGACTAAATGAGTAGATGGAGGTTATAATTAGTAGGGCACACTGAGTAAATAAGTGCATGGAGGTACTATAAGTGTCAGAAGGACTCAGTGAGTGTAGGAATCAATGCAGGGGCTGCATGTATGAGTAGATAGTAGTGGCGATCAGGGCCTTCAGGGGATTAAGTGAATCCCCAGCCCTGTCATCACACTGCCAATTGTTTTCTTTCTTTTTTTGGGGGGGAGGGGGTAAATCTTTTTTGCAGTGGTATCTCTTTCTCCCATTCCTGTCGCTTTGACTGAGGATCCAGCATCACTCCTATTCCCTGCCCCCACAGGTCCAGCACTTCTTTCTCCCCATGGTCTTTCAAACTTATCTGCTTCGGTGGCGGAAACAGCAATAAACACACGCTGCCTGTGACTTGCCCAGAATCCTGGTACATTCTGCCCCAGTGCCCCTGTGTAAACAGGGAGTTGAGTCAGAAGGGGCAGGATATGCAAGAGATAAGGATTTCTGGCAGAATGCAGGCAGCCTGTGTTTATTGCTGCTGCCACAAAAGCTGATAGGTTTGAAAGACCATGAGGGGAGAAGAAGAAGTGCTGAAACTGTGGAGGGAGAAAGGGAGAGGTGCAGAACCTGGGGAGGCAGGGAGTGGGAGAGAGGGTACTGATTCATTAGGTGCATCATGTAACTGTTTTCAGTGGTTACCACAAAACTGCCAATATTAATTTCCTTCACAAAGTCTAAGAAATGGAGCCTAAATAGAGCAAAATGCATGTGTTTCATCCTTAAGCACCTGTTCTATCTTTGATATACCAATTAGTCCATAGATTCTACTTTGGTTGATTCTGCAATGTATTCCAATCTCATCCTGCCAAATGTTGTGTCTTATGTGACATGAATGTGTATAATCCATTCAGTTTATGCTGTTCTCTTTCATCTTCCCTTTTTTGAAGTGTTTACTCTTCACCAAGTTTCTTTAAATATATCAAATCTATAGTATTGATTGGAAACCCTTTGTTTTTACTTCCCTGCATTCTTTTGGAACCTCCTCACGCTTTCCTAGTCGCAACAGTTCTCCTTAAAGAAAGTGTCTGTGAAGGCAAGGGAAAGGTAATGTTATCTTGTCCACCTCTCCACCCCCCACCAAACTCTGCAGGTGTAAGCACAGCTTGGGAACAGAGTTCTTAGTTCCCATACACCTGCCTCCCTCTACTTGCCTGCTCTCTGTTTCAGGGGCAGATTCAGCAAACCTCACAGTACAGATGCAGCGCTACCACAAAGTACCACGAAAAAACCTACCGAGGTATGCTATAATTAATGAGCATGAAAATTACTGCCTCTTTAAAATGTTGGGGGGATCCTGTTTTTGCCAGACACTGTGTAGAAGAAGGCTGCATCAAGACAGCATAGATACCTGGCTATGCTGGTATTCTGCAAAGGAATGTAGACGCCTAAGTTCCCTTATAGAATAGGGCTCTAGTGCACCCTTCAGGGCCCCTAAGTCTAGACCTTCTGTTATAGAATTGCCCCTTTACACCCTCATTCTATAACGGGTCACCTAAATTTAAGCGCCTTTTCCCTACTTAAATGTATAGAATACTGCCATCCATGCAGGTACGTGTACATTTACACATGTAAATAGCAATAGCGCACCAAAGAGGTATTCTGAAATTACATGCTATGATGACATAGCATGTAATTGCTATGGAAGAGTTCACATGGGCCATAGGCCCGGCTCCCACTGACACGTGCAACTTAAGAGTCCTGCTGCATTAAAAACCCTTTAGTGTCCAATGTTCCCATAATAAGCCATATGGGAACAGATTGATGGGAACATTGGACACTAAAGGGTTAAGGAGTGGCCATTTACACCAGCCATTAGACCTGGATTGTGAAAAATTACAAGAGGACCTTACGAGACTGGGAGACTGGGCATCTAAATGGCAGATGACGTTTAATGTGAGCAAGTGCAAAGTGATGCATATGGGAAACAGGAACCCGAATTATAGCTACGTCATGCAAGGTTCCACGTTAGGAGTCATGGACCAAGATATGGATCTAGGTGTCGTCGTTGATGGTACGTTGAAACCTTCTGCTCAGTGTGCTGCTGCGGCTAAGAAAGCAAATAGAATGTTAGGTATTATTAGGAAAGGAATGGAAAACAAAAATGATGATGTTATAATGCCTTTGTATCGCTCCATGGTGCGACCACACCTTGAATACTGTGTTCAATTCTGGTTGCCGCATCTCAAAAAAGATATAGTGGAATTAGAAAAGGTGAAGAAGGGCGACGAAAATGATAAAGGGGATGGGACGACTTCCCTATGAGGCAAGGCTAAAGCGGCTAGGGTTCTTCAGCTTGGAGAAAAGGCAGCTGAGGGGAGATATGATAGAGGTCTATAAAATAATGAGTGGAGTTGAATGGGTAGATGTGAAGCGTCTGTTCACGCTTTCCAAAAATACTAGGACTAGGGGACATGCGATGAAGCTACAATGTAGTAAATTTAAAACGAATCGGAGAAAATTTTTCTTCACTCAACGTGTAATTAAACTCTGGAATTCGTTGCCAGAGAATGTGGTAAAGGCGGTTAGCTTAGCGGAGTTTTAAAAAGGGTTGGACCGCTTCCTAAAGGAATAGTTCATAGACTGTTATTAAATGAACTTTGGGAAAATCCACTATTTCTGGGATAAGCAGTATAAAATGTTTTGTACATTTTTGGGATCTTGCCAGGTATTTGTGACCTGGATTGGCCACTGTTTGGAAACAGGATGCTGGGCTCGATGGACCTTTGGTCTTTCCCAGTATGGCAATACTTATGTACTTATGGTGTTAATCTTCACATCTACATTTTGGTACCACGATGCCAGGTTTGCGCTAGTATTCTATAAGAACACTAAATAATGAAGATAGCGAGCCTGCTCTATATGAACCCTTCATTATTATGGTGTCTTAATGGTGGTGCTCAGTTCTAGAACTGCCTTCTTGGTGTCTGCTTGCATGAGATTAAAAGAATGCTCTATTGTGCTTATAAAGTTGCATTTTCCAACATCTAGCTGTGTAGCTTATATTTGAAGGCACCTCACAGAAGTGGAGGAGCAGCCTAGTGGTTACTGCAGTGGACTTTGATCCTGGGGAACTGAGTTCAATTCCCACTGCAGCTCCTTGTGACTCTGAGCAAGTCACTTAACCCTCCACTGCCCCTGGTACAAAATAAGTACCTGAATATATGTAAACTGCTTTGAATGTAGTTGCAAAAACCTCAGAAAGGTGGTATATCAAGTCCCAGTTCCCCCTCCCAGTTCCCTTATTAGGCAATTAAATAGCAACAGATTTATTCAAATCAGTTCAAAGAACTCAAGGCCTAGGATCAAAAAGGTGTACTTTGTGACCCTCAGTACATATAGATTGATAGGTTCTATATTTAAAAATGAAAATACAGGTTGGTTAATTACTTGTGTCTCGAACGATGAGTAAATTGATGGAGTTGTTAAAAAAAAAAAGAGGGATCTGAGGCATGATTTTACCAGTACTAGGTCTTATCAGACAAATCTGACCAGTTTCTTTGACTGGGTGATGAAAGAATTGGATCAGGAGAAAGTTCTAAATTTCTGCAAAGATTATTTATAACACATTTGTGCATGAGTGATTTATTTTAAAAAATCATCCTTGTTATAGACTCTAAAGTGACTGAGATTTTTGTTCTACTTACAACTTTTTTTTCTAATCTCAACCAGAACCTGTTCCAACATCACATATCACTTCGGAACTCAAATGCTTTTATTTCTGAGGTTAACTTAATTGGCTTAACAAGCCAGCATTTTAACAGCACTTAACAAGCAATAATTTGCACTAATTGGAAATAATTAGAATTTACGCACATAACATGCTAAGTGTATTCTGTAACGCACAGCACCTAAATTCTAAGGCGCAGAGCCAAAAAGGGGCATGGCTATGGGCGGGGAAATGGGTATTTTGTGGGCATTCCAAAATTTATGTGCACAGTAATAGAATATGCCCCTCTGCACCTAAATCTACATGTCAGCATTTACGCCACGTTTCCCTTGGTGTAACTGGATGTACGTAGGTCTAAGCACTGAGATGTCAACTAAACATTCTATATACCACGCCTAAAACACAGCTGCCAGATTGATGTTTGGTAAAACACGATTCCAATGCACCACACCACTCCGTGAAAAGCTGCACTGGCTTCCAATCAGAGAACGTATCACTTTCAAAACCTGCACCTTGGTCCATAAGATTATCTACGGTGAAGTCCCAGATTATATGATTGACCTGATTAATCTCCCAATCAGAAATAGTACCAGTTCATCACGGACTTACCTGAATCTCCACTACCCTAATTGCAAAGGACTAATATACAAGACAACCCATGCGTCCAACTTCTCTTACATAAGCACACGTCTGTGCAACACATTGCCACAAGCTGTGAAAACAACCTACAATCACCTAAAATTCAGGAAATCATTAAAGACTCACCTATTCGGAAAGGCATACCCAACTGACCCAACTTAAATGCTTCAACCCTGCAACACCTCACTATCAAAGACCGTATTGGACATTATCAAACCCTCCTACCTTTAACCCCATGTGACTGAATCTTATCTTCCCTATCCCACCATAACATTTTGTACTTGTCCCCTACCGAACTTGACAAATGCCTTACGGTATTATGTAAGCCACACAGAGCCTGCAAATAGGTGGGGAAATGTGGGATACAAATGTAACAAAAATTTAAAAAATGTAGGCGCCACTTAGAGAATACGCTTAGGCAGAAATGTATTCTGTGTGAATTTTTCAGGTGCCATATAGAGAATCTAGCCCTTTATGTCAAGCCCTCATTCTACTTCAATTTGATCGATCTTCAATTTAACACAGTAGAACACGATATCCTATTGTTTAATTTGATCATTACTGCCCTTGTCGCTCTCTGGATTCCTTAGACTAAGAAAGGGTTCTAGGTGGGATAGTGAGAGGATTGGGGCCAGGGCTGACCTTCAGATTGATTTGATTAAAGGGTGGGGCTTCATCTGGGAGGATTTAAGATTTTTATGCCTTGCATCTGAGCAGGGGACCTTTGGGTCCACTAGCTACCAGGGATCACCAGCCTCCAAGGGGAATGGATGTCTAGGAGTCTCCACTGTGGCTCAATCTGCCCACTGCCATGCAAACAGGCAGTTTTTCACACATTGCCACATCTGACAACATGTGAAAAATTTTGCACAATATTTATCTGAGGGATGTAAATGAGTAGCTAAAGTTTTTAAAAACATGCCATAACCCACAAACATTTTCATGGTTTAGTACATGAGGTCCTGGATTTGGCTCCACAGGTTTGATGTCTCTATGTAAATGAACTGTATTTGTCCACTGTCTGACAAGTGTCTTGTCTTAAAAATTTAATGCAGAACTACTGAAGCAGACTTAGAGGCCCTTTTGCAAAGCTGTGGTAAGCACCACAGCGTGCTTATCACAGCAAAAAATGGTGTACCGTGGGGCACGCTGAGGTATCCTGTGGTAATTTTGCCATGTGCTTGCGCTCAGAAGCATAGCAAGGTTGAAGGCATGGGGGGAGCAGAAAGCGGACTGCCTTCGGTGCTGGCACATGTTTTAAATGTGACAGATCGCGTAAAAATTAGGCACCAGCACAGTCAGAAGTCCATTTGGGGGAGCGGCTGCTCGCCTGGTGCCCTCCAAGCTATGCCAACTCATGCGCTACCCACATGCTAAAAATTCATTTTTATTTTTTCACGCAGGAGGCATACCTGGGAGTGGAGAGTGAGCGTGTTCCTTGCTAACTGATTAGCGCAGGTTTAGCATGTGAGTCCCACTTCCACCTACAAAATAGGTGGCAGTGGCTCACATGCTAGTGACCCCGTGATAAAGTGAAAAATTCTGAAAATTGATCATTTTAACTCAGCATTAAAAAGTGGCCTTAGTTCACAGGAATGACCTGCATAAGAGCACTCTAAGGCCACTTTTTACGGCTGTTTGGTAAAAGGGCCCCTTTGTGCAGTTATATACTCAATATTGGACCCTTTTATTAAGCCGCGTAAGTGCCTACGCATACCCAACGTGAGGCAATTCTGAGTTACTGTCTGGCTACCGTGTGGCCCGTGCAGTAATTTCATTTTTTATGCGCACCCACTATGCATGCCGGAAAATATTTTTACTTACTGGCATGTGGAGGGTTATCGGCATTTTATGCGCGTAGACTATTACCACCCGGTTACCGCGTGAGACCTTACTACTAGGTCAATGGCTGGCGGTAAGGTCTCAGACCCAAAATGGTTATGTGGCAATTTTCATTTAACCGCATGTCCATTTTAGGCAAAAATTGTTAAAAAAGGCATTTTTTTTACAGGTGCGCTGAAAAATAATTCTGCGCACACCCAAAACACGCGTCTACACTACCACAGGCCATTTTTCAGCGTGCCTTAGTAAAATGGCCCCTATATTTCTTATGTTTCTGTATCAGAGGATGGAAGTGTTGATTGTGTTTGCTTCGACTCTCTAGCATACTTAGGGTGGAGCAGTGGGGATGGTCCACCCTGGATGCTGGCAGCGAGGGGGTGCGCAGAGCAGGTGCGCACTGTCGGCTCTGTCGGTCCCCTGCCCTGGAACAAGAAGTTGATGTCCAGGGAGGCAGGGGACCAGCAGAGATGACAGCATGCGTCTTCTCCACTCACCCCTTTGCTTGGAGGAGGGGGTTGTGCTGCCCGGGGGGGGGGGGGGGGGAGGGAATGTGCTCAGCCCCATGTGCCATATAAGATAGGTACACCACTGCTCCCTCTGACTCCAAGCACAATTTACAAGAAGAGAAATTACAAAAGCTAACTTGTTCTGCATGGTGACCTCTCTCTCCCTGTGCTGTGTATGTGAAAGAGCTGATTCAGCGTTTCAGTACAAACTCTCAGCTGCAGTCCCAGGAATAGTCAGTCAGCATGTAAATAACTGGTGCTTGCCCTACTAGAAAGGTTAGGGTCTAGGAAGTGAATGTGCCATGGAGGACTGAAAAAGTTAACTCCTGGAACACTGTTCATTTGCTGCAGTTGACTACATGGCTCAATGCCTTACTCTGATGCAACCGAGTAATCCCAATGTTATGTCAATATAACAGGGCTGTCATCTCGGGCTTAGCACATCCCTAAGTTATGAGTGCTAGCAAAAGGAAGGGCGTGATGCAGATACACAGCTCTGCACATGCCCTTTCCTGCTTTTTGCCACTGTTGGAGATGGGCTATTTTTGGCCATTCTTATGTTTTTGTGTTCTTGCATCAGCATTCGGGGTAATCAGATGCACATCTCTGAACTCAGTCATTATAAGGGTGACATCATAACAAAAACAATCACACTCTGAACCACCTGGCTAAATGTCTGTACCCCAGTCTTTCACCTTAAGAGCCATAACTGTTGTATATCTCTAGGAAGTATAAGAAACTCTGACTTGTTAGTGGCTCAGCAGGTGGTGAACTATATAGATGACTCCCATGAGCAGGACATTTTTGGCTAGTTCTGGATCCTCATTTCCTTTATAATACATTTCTGGGGTATGTATTCTTTTGCATTTAGTAGAACCACTAGGAATACTCTGGTGCTAATGCTGAATTTGCCCCTTCCTCCCACTGCCAACATGACTTCTTTTCTCTTTGCTCCACCTCACCACCAAGTAAGCAGGCAAACTACGTCCATGACGTTAAAGCAATCAGTCCAATATCAAACTGCTTTCTAGCTTATTTTTGAAAGGGAAGGATGCCCATCTTCTGACACAAATCGGAAGATGGGTGTCCTTCTCCCGAGGTCGCCCAAATCAGCATAATCGAAAGCCGATTTTTTTTGCGTCCTAAACTGATTTCTGTCGCGAGGACAGCCAAAGTTCACGGGGGCATGTTGGCAGTGTACCGAAGGTGGGGCGGGGCGGGGTTAAGAGATGGACGTCCTCAGCCGATAATGGAAAAAAGAAGGGAGTCCCTCATGAGCATTTGGTCGACTTTACTTGGTCCCTTTTTTTTTCACGACCAAGCCTCAAAAAGGTGCCCAAACTGACCAGATGACCACCGGAGGGAATCAAGGATGACCTCCCCTTACTCCCCCAGTGGTCACCAACCCCCTCCCACCCTAAAAAAATTAAAAAACATTTTTTCCGATAATGGAAAAAAGAAGGGAGTCCCTCATGAGCATTTGGTCGACTTTACTTGGTCCCTTTTTTTTCACGACCAAGCCTCAAAAAGGTGCCCAAACTGACCAGATGACCACCGGAGGGAATCAAGGATGACCTCCCCTTACTCCCCCAGTGGTCACCAACCCCCTCCCACCCTAAAAAAATTAAAAAACATTTTTTCCAGCCTCTATGCCAGCCTCAAATGTCATATCCAGCTCCATCACAGCAGTATTCAGGTCCCTGGAGCAGTTTTTAGTGGGTGCAGTGCACTTCAGGCAGGCGGACCCAGACCCCCACCTGTTACACTTGTGGTGGTAAATGTGAGCCCTCCAAAACCCACCCAAAACCCACTGTACCCACATGTAGGTGCCCCCCTTCATCCCTAAGGGCTATGGTAGTGTAATTGACCCCTTGTGCTTCAGTGTACTCCGTGAGTTATCCAAAACCTGTTGTTTTTAGTCGTGGCCAATATTTGAAAACTCACTACTGAGCACAGAGGGCAATTCAGGTTCACTATCCTCGTCTCTCATCCTTGAAGGGCGAGAGAGGAAAATAAACTAGTTAAGGATTGTTTCCCAAATTTTAAAAGAGGCAAATCAGATTCTCTCAAACAATGTAACAATTTTATTTTAAAACATTTTTCTTTCTCATATGATATTAGTAACAAATAAACTTTCAGTATCATCAGAACATTTCACAAAAAACAATGTATCCCTTAGAGTATTCTGTCAAGTAACCTTATTTATTCTCTGCTTTCCCTATAGGAACGTCTTTCAACAGAATGGAACCTTTGTCAGATAAGTATTACACATCATATCAAAATTTTCTTAAAATAAATTTCTTTTCCTTCTTTTACAAGCCTTCCCAAAAGTTTTGATTCTTTGTGTGTGTTTCTTTTCTTTTACAGAAAACTTCCTTTCTTCAATAATGTTCCCGGAGTAACCAGGTAAGTAATTCCTTAATTTTACTCCCTTCAATTTGAGTCCCTTTTATTTCTTAGTCTCGTTCCCAAATACTTCCCCTTTCCCAACACAGCTGAGGTTGACTTCTTTTCCGCTGACGTGACGTGTATGTTGCGTGGCTTTCTTGTGTGGGGGTCCGTGTCGTTATCCGGTCCGTCCAACCGTCTTTGAGCAGGTCTTCTTCCTACACCTTACACTTAAATAAAAGAACCGTAGGCAAAACCCTATCTCCCTGAATTTTTGTAGGCAATTTCCAATCTGGTGAAATTATTAATTAGACTTTGGCCAAATAACTCTAATCAAATAAAATTAAATAAAGTCCCTTTTCTTTTCATGCCTATGCTATTTATTCTATAGGTTTTACTGCCTTAGCTAAGAAAGAGTGTCTGACAACCATGCACTCAATACACCTCTTTCAACATTCCATACTCAGTATTTTTACCAACATTCCATCCCATGTATTACCCTATATTCACCCAACACCACAGGTTTTTTTCTCTTTCTCCTGCTAATTTATTTCCTAAAATATTTTTCTAACACAACTACTATTCTCTCATTTGGCTATGTTTGGATCTCTCAACTCTGTCTTCTCTGACAATCCCTCAACATGCACTCACATTCCCAACTTCAGAAGAAATTACAAGATAACCCTATTCCTAGACTCCTTCACTTTCCCCACTCACCACTTCACTCCACAGACATGCAAATCCCTTCCAATCTATTCCTTTTCTTCCCTTAAATCCTCTTTCCCCTCTCTCACTCTGCACAGCACTTCCACTCTCTTCAGCTGTCAGACTCTCTCTGCCAACTGCCAGCTGCTGTTACCAAGCCAACAGAAGCTCAGGTCTCAGCAAATTCCAAGGACCTATGCTGCTGGCCACAACGGAACTCTGGGACTCAGGTAATTTTATTTATTTTATTAACCCCTAGGTTACAGTAGTGTTGCACAGTTGTGGGTAGTGGGTTTTGGGGGGAGGGGGGTTGTGGGGCTCAGCACCCAAGGTAAGGGAGCTATGCACCTGGGAGCAATTTGTGAAGTCCACTGCAATGCCCCCTAGGGTGCCCGGTTGGTGTCTGGCATGTGAAGGGGACCAGTGCACTATGAATGCTGGCTCCTCCCATGACCAAAGGGCTTGGATTTGGTCATTTTTGAGATGGGCATCCTCGGTTTCCATTATGGCCGAAAACTGGGGACGACCATCTCTAAGGTCGACCATCTCAACATGTAGGTTGACCATCTCTAAGGTCGACCTAAATGTTGAGATTTGGGTGTCCCCGACCATATTATCGAAATGAAAGATGGATGTCCCTTGTTTCAATAAAACGGGTTTCCCCACCCCTTCGCCGGAACGTCCTTAGAGATTGACGCCCTTAGAGATGGTCGTCCCCGCCCAATTATGCCCCTCCATGTGCTAATTAAGCCATCTAGATACTCACTTAATGAATATTAGTAAGAGGAAAATGGACTGACTTTAATGAAATGATTTATTTTCAGGGACATGGCATATGTTAGTGTGCACTAGCATACTTGCTTCTATAAATATACTGCATTGGGTTCCAATGAACAGAAATTCTTTCAAATTAAGAACAAAATATTGGGCAGTAGATATATCGTGCCCCCAGCCGCCACCCACCCCCTATGCCAACTTTGCTGCTCAGCTGTGTTGGCATGAATGACACTGTTGTGTCACTCCAAATGTACCAAAAATGACTTCAAGGATCTGGGAGAGAGGAAGAAGCAGGTAACATAACATAGTAGATGATGACAGAAAAAGACCTGCACGGTCCATCCAGTCTGCCCAACAAGATAACTCATATTTGCTGCTTTTTGTGTATACCCTACTTTGATTTGTACCTGTGCTCTTCAGGGCACAGACCGAATAAGTCTGCCCAGCACTATCCCCGCCTCCCAACCCCAGCCCCTCCTCCCAACCACCGGCTCTGGCACAGACCGTATAAGTCTGCCCAGCACTATCCTCACCTCCCAACCACCAGCCCTGCCTCCCAACCACCGGCTCTGGCACAGACCGTACAAGTCTATCCAGCACTATCTCTGCCTCCCAACCACCAGTCCCGCTGCCCACCACCGGCTCTGGCACAGACCGTATAAGTCTGCCCAGCACTATCCCCGCCTCCCAACCACCAGCCCCGCCTCCCGATCTTGACTAAGCTCCTGAGGATCCATTCCTTCGGCACAGGATTCCTTTATGCTTATCCCACGCATGTTTGAATTCCGTTACTGTTTTCATTTCCACCACCTCCCGCGGGAGGGCATTCCAAGCATCCACTACTCTCTCCGTGAAAAAGTACTTCCTGACATTTTTCTTGAGTCTGCCCCCCTTCAATCTCATTTCATGTCCTCTCGTTCTACCACCTTCCCATCTCCGGAAAAGGTTCATTTGCGGATTAATACCTTTCAAATATTTGAACGTCTGTATCATATCACCCCTGTTTCTCCTTTCCTCCAGAGCAGTGGTGTAGCCAGACTGCCAATTTTGGATGGGCCTGAACCCAAAGTGGGTGGGCACAAAATTTTCTCTCTACCCCCGTCCCCCAGCAAAATTTAGTCACGCTAATCAGATGCATTTGTCACACAGGGTAAAGTGCTGCTTTTCAGTGCATCAGATTTCAGAAAATTTATTTAATAGCCTAACACCCTTTTCAATGAGCTTTTAGAGGCCAAAACCTCCTGCCTCAGGTCAGTATAATGCTGTTACGGTATCCTCACCTGACCTAAGGAAGTATTGGTCTCTGAAACTTCATTAACACAGGTACCATATTACTTTATCCTAAATTAAAAATAAAATTATTTTCTTTACCTTTCTTGTATGGCCATTTACTTTTTCTCATTGTGTCGCTCCCAGTCTCTAGATTCTGCTTTCCTTCATTTTCGCTTAACTCTTCTGCCACGGTTTCCTGGCCATTTCTCATTTTTCTCTCCTTTTTCTTTGCGTTCTTCAATATTTTTCTGCCTCTCTGTCTCTGTCCTGATTTAATTCATTCTTACTATCCATTCTTTAATTTCCTTCATCTACTTATGGCTTTTCATCTTTTTCTCACCCTTGTTCTCCCCATGCCCCTTCCTCTTATTCTCCAGTCTTTCACTACTCTCCTTTTCCATCCAGCAGCTCTCTTCTTTCTCTCCCCATCCTTCCAGTCTCCCCTCTCTCTCTCCCCATCCTTCCAGTAGTCTCCCCTCTTTCTTTCTGCATCCTTCCGTCCAGTGTCACCTCTTTCTCCCTACCCTTCCATCCAGCGTCTTCCCTCTTTCTCTCCCCATCCTTCCATCCATCTATCCTCTCTCCTGATCCTTCCATCTAATGTCTCTCTCCCTCTTTCTAACCAGTGTCTCTGTATCACTCTACCCTTTTCTGTTCAGTGTCCCTTCTCTCTCCACATCCTTCCAGTCTCTCACCTTTCTCTGCATCCTTCCAGTCTCTCCCCTTTCTCTCCCCATCCTTCCATCCAGAGTCTCTCTCCCCATCCATCCGTTTTCCCTCTTTCTCTCCCCATCCTTCCATCTGTTTTCTATCTTTTCTCCCCATCCTTCCATGTTTTCCCTCTTTCTCCCCATCCTTCCATGTTTTCCCTCATTCTCTGCCATCCTTCCATCTGTTTTCCCTCTTTTCTCCCCATCCTTCCAAGTTTTCCCTCATTCTCCCCATCCTTCCATGTTTCCCTCTTTCTCCCCATCCTTCCATGTTTTCCCTCATTCTCTGCCATCCTTCCATCTGTTTTCCCTCTTTTCTCCCCATCCTTCCATGTTTTCTCTCTTTCTCCCCATCCTTCCATGTTTTCCCTCATTCTCTGCCATCCTTCCATCTGTTTTCCCTCTTTCTTCCCATCCTTCCATCTGTTTTCCTTCTTTCTCCCCATCCTTCCATGTTTCCCTCTTTCTCCCCATCCTTCCATGTTTTCCCTCATTCTCTGCCAACCTTCCATCTGTTTTCCTTCTTTTCTCCCCATCCATCCGTTTTCCCTCTTTCTCTCCCCATCCTTCCATCTGTTTTCTATCTTTTCTCCCCATCCTTCCATGTTTTCCCTCTTTCTCCCCATCCTTCCATGTTTTCCCTCATTCTCTGCCATCCTTCCGTCTGCGGGAGGAGCCTGCGAGCCAGCAGCCAATGCCTCAGCAGCCAATGCCTCAAGGCTGCCGAGACAGTGCCTGCCGGTGCCGCGCTTTTTTTTTTTTTTTTTTTTTAAATATTGTTTATTGGCACAACAAAATATGGTACAATATGCCAAACCCACAAACATTTCACTGAATAATAGGAACAGGATAGGGCCTATATATAAAAGGTGCCATCATACAATTTTCCATTAGTCAATTATGCCCCTCTACCCCCCCCCCCCCCCGCATAGACCCCCCCCAACCTATCTCCCCACCCCTCCCCGCCCCCCCCTAACAATTTAATAATCTACTTTTTGCCGTGGGAGTGAGCGAGTCCCAATACGGAGACCAGATCCTGCAAAAGTGGTCTCCCCGCTTGGAGGCAAGATCACGGACCCTCTGCTTCTCCACTGAGCAGCACTGCATCATGGCGCCTCGCCAATGCGCCATACAGGGGGCCTCCCTGGTGAGCCATTGTTGCAAGATAGTTCTTTTCCCCATCAGCACAGATCTCTTCAAAAAGTCTTTCATTCCCTCCGGCATGGGCCCTTGCACCAAAAACACGTCAAACAGCTGGCCAGGGGCTGGCTTCCATCGCATTTTCCACAGTCTTGATACCTGCTTTCCCATGGCCAACCAAAATGTATGCACCATCGGGCAAGACCAAAACATATGGCCTAGAGTGGCGCTCTCTCCAGCACACTTAGGGCAATCATCTGACTCTCTCAAGGTTGCTCTAAAGGCCCTATGGGGTGAGATGTGTAATCGCAGTAGGAACTTGTAGCTCAATTCCCACCACGCCGCATTCTCTGTCACTTTGCACAACAACTTCAGACAAAGCTCCAACTGTTGGGGTTCCAGACGCCATTTCAGCTCTTGACTCCACCGTGTGCATACGGAAAGGATGTCAAGTGGTGGCAGAGAGTCTCGTAAGCAACCATGATAATATTTCAGAGGAGTTCTCAGCTGCGCCTCTAGCCCCAGTAGCTCATCCTGACGCTCCCACACCCCTCTAGTCAAGGAACTGGCCGGCAGTGACTGCACATAATCTTTTAGTTGTAAATAAGCAAAAGCGTCACCCCTGTCCAAACCAAATTCTTCACATATGGACTGGAACGGTTTTATACATCCCTGCTCCGTGACCACCTGGAATAGAAAGCGGATCCCCCGGGAAGACCACCTCCTCCATAGAACTGAGGACCCCCCCTCCGGGAATGCCAGATTACCCCGGATTGGCAATAAGGGCGACACTAATTTGTCCCATTTAAAAGTTTTACTGAGCCATTGCCATGTTTTACGTAAAGGGTTCAAAATGACTCTATAGGGGCCCAAGGGGGGAAGCTGATCCGAGGGGGCCTGCAGCCAATATGCAAAGTGAAGAGGCTCCATTAAGGTAGTCTCGATCCCCGTGCATGAGAAGAACTCAGTGGATCTAAACCAATCCGATATATGGCGTAGACAGCTGGCTAAGGAGAAGAGTTTCAGGTCCAGAAGCCCCAATCCTCCCCTTCCCCGTGGTCGCATTAGTGTCTTGATCCCAATTCGTGCTCTTTTCCCCTGCCATAGAAACCCATTAAGCTGCTTTTGAAGCCACAAGTCTTCTTTGTGACTCAAGACAAGTGGTAGCATCTGTAGGATGTATGTCCATTTAGGAAATAGGATCATGTTGTATAAAGCAATGCGGCCCTGTAACGAGAGTGGGAGCCCCCTCCATCCCCGCAGAGTATTCAGAAGATTATCCCTCAATGGTGCTACGTTTATGGCGGATAACCTGGCAAGGTCAGACGGAATCCACACACCCAAATATCGAACCTTCCCCTCAGCCCATTGGAATGGGAAATCCCCCACCCACTCCTCCCTTATCGCAGATTGAACCGGAAGAGCCACTGATTTTTGTAGGTTGAGAGTAAGACCAGAGAAGAAACCGAACTCCTTTATAACCTCGAGTACATGTGGGACTGAGACGGAAGGCTGTGTGAGGGTCAGAAAGAGGTCGTCCGCAAAGGCAAGCACTCGCGTCTCCCTCCCACGGCATGTCACTCCCCTAATGTCTGGATCCTTCAATATTGTACGTAAAAGCGGCTCCAGGTACAGGAGGAACAACAGTGGGGAAAGGGGACACCCCTGTCTTGTACCCCTCGCCACCGAGAAGGGGGCCGAGCGGAGCCCATTGACCAGCACTCGCGCCGCAGCATTGCGATAAAGAGTCTTTATGGCAGCCAAGAACAGCCCTCCCACTCCGACAAACTCTAAGACATGGAATAAGTAATCCCAGTTCACTTTATCAAAGGCCTTGGCTGCATCGAGACTCACCAAAAGCAGTGGGTCTCCAGCAACCTGGCTGTAGGCCGTAGCTAGCAGCACCTTTCGTACATGAGTGACCGCCTGCCGGCCCCTTACAAACCCCACCTGGTGTTCCCCCACTAGGGATGGAATGTGGATTGCTAGCCTATCTGCCAAGACTCTGGCCAAGATTTTTATATCCACGTTAAGCAGAGATATAGGTCGATAGGACTCCATCTGATCTAACGGCTTGCCAGGTTTAGGTATCAATGTAATGAGGGCTTCATTTTCTCCCCTAGAAAAGTACCCCCTCTCTATCACCTCATCATAATAAGCCACCATGGGGCCACAGATCTGGGGTGCCAATATTTTGAAGTATTCATTAGAGAATCCGTCGGCCCCAGGGGCAGAGCCCAACTTCAATGTCTTGATGACTTTTTGCACCTCTACCCCTTGTATTGGAGCAGATAGCGCCTGTTGTACTTCTACCCTCAACTTGGGCATCCCCGCATCCTCAAGATAATCCCATGGCGAGGGCCCGAGTACGCGGTCACCCGTGGCATACATGTCCTCAAAAAAGGTTCGAAACCCATCCAGAATGGCTTGTGGGGTGGAGACCCGGGCCCCCCCCTGGTTGACGATCGTGGGGATAAACTGACGCGGTTTATACGACCGTGCTACTCTTGCCAATAATCTACCCGACTTGTTACCAAAACACTGAAATTTTAGCCGGCCTGCCAATAGATGTTTCTGGGCTTGTTCATGGAGGAGGGAGTTGAGTGCCACCAGGGAAGCGTCCATTTTTTCTTTATTTGCACGAGAAGGGATCGCGATATACTTTTTTTTTTGATAGCTTATACTCCTCTTCCAAGCGGAGTACCCCTGAAGCTAGTCTCTTGGCCCTTGCACTTAGGTGCGCAATCACCTCCCCTCTCATGACAGCCTTAGAGGCCTCCCAGAACGTAATGGACGAGTCACACGAGTCAGCATTTGTATCAATATAAAATTGCCACTTTGTCTGCAGATGCTCTAGAAATTGCTTGTCTTGATGTAGATATGATGGGAATCTCCAGGACCTTACCCCCGGTGGGCCCACAGCCAGATCCAGTACCAACCAGATCATTGCATGGTCAGAAATCGCTATCGGGCCCATTTCTGCTTTCCTAACCCTGAAAAACCATGATTGGGAGACTAGAATGTAATCAATTCTTGACCAGGTTTGGTGAACTTTGGACTGATGTGTATAGTCTCGAGTAGTAGGATTGTGCACCCGCCAGGGGTCTACTAAGTGAAGTTGGTGACATAGCGCCGGGATGCCCTTCCCACTCCCCACCCCTGGGATCGCCCTGGGAGAGGACCTATCCAGGGCCGGGTTCAATACTTGATTGAAGTCCCCTGCCCATATCCAAGGGGCGTCTGCGTGTTGTAGCCCCAATGATGTAAGTGTTTGAAAGAAGGTTGGGCTGTAGTCATTGGGGCCATACACTGCGCATAAATAGAATTTCAGGCCCTGGTAATTCAACTGTAGCAATACTATTCGGCCCTCAGAATCTTTATAAACCAGTTTGGGCTGACAGGGAAGGCCTTTTTTGATTAGTATGGCAACCCCACTTTTCTTACCCCCCGAGGAGGAGTAGAAACACTCGCCCACCCAGAGCTGCTTCAATTTTTGGTGTTCTATGTCCGTGAGCTTGGTCTCTTGGAGACATGCTATTGTGACGCCCTTACGTCTCAACTGTGTCAGAATTTTATAACGCTTCACCGGGGACGTGATCCCTGAAACATTCCAGGATGCTATTTTAAACTGTGAGTGATCAGCCAGTCACTGGGGTTTCATTGGTTATGATAGCGGTAATGTACGTTTGCCACCCCCAGGGGCCAGCCCCCCCCCCCCCCCCCGGGGATCCACCTCCACACAGAGCAGGGATTCCTCTCCAGTATCCAGATCCACAAATGATGGCATCCACTTTTCGCCCATGTATTCACACACTCCCACCATGATCTTACATTGATTAATGTCCCTCCCCCTATCCCTTCCCTTTATTAACCCCGTGTGCTCTTCCCGTCCCCCCCCCCCCCCGTGCCCCAGACCACCCTCCTCCCACACCCCTCCCTTCCCCCCCTCAACCCCCAACTCCCACATAACACACAACTGTGGAATCACTTAGATGTTGTGGGGAAAACCACGCCCTAACAAGCAATAACATTAGACCCTAATGTATGAAACAAACATTTTTGTACATTTAACATATCCTCTATAGGAATTACTACTACTGTTACTTATCATACCCAAATACCAGAGTCCTAGCCCTTATAGGCAGAGACCAGATAGTTCATCTCACGGGAGGCTCCTCTTGATTGTTGGATCCTTGGTGCTCGAGTCCAGCCACAAATTCTCTTGCAGCAGAGGCTGAAGTGAAAGATTGCCAACTTCCATTCCTCTTTATCTTTAGAATAGCAGGGTAGATCAGCATGAATTGAATGTTCAGATCATGGAGGCGGCTGCACGTGGCCGAAAATACCTTTCGTTTCTCTTGAAGCGCTGCCGAGTAATCTTGGAAGATGCGCACTGCGCTGCCCTTAAATTTAGTAGTTTCACGTTTCATCCGAAAGCCATTAAGGATTTCCAACTTGTGGAGGTAGTTGTGTATTTTAATGATCACTGTGCGCGACCCTGTACGGCCATCTTGGGGCCTCCCGATTCTGTGTGCCCGCTCCAGGCTTAATGGCCCCGCGTGGTCTGATAGCGCGAATTCCGCTTTTAACCAAGTTTCCAGCTCAGCCGCAAGTACTCTGTCCCCCACCGACTCCGGAATCCCAATCAATCGTAGGTTGGAGCGCCGTGACCTGTTTTCCAGGTCGTCCATTTTCGCCAATAAAGAAGCTACTGTTTGCTGAAGCTGCTCTATACCCTGGGGGGTGGATGCCGCTGCGTCTTCCAGGTCTGAGACCCGTTGCTCGAGCTCTCCAGTCCGGCGTTCAAGAACTTGTTGCGCTGCTTCAAAGCTAGCGAACTGGCTGGAGAGTTTGGCAAGTCGTGGTTCCAGGGCTGCTTCCACTGCGGCGGTAAGTTGTTCGAGTTGTTCTTTTGTGAACCCTCCGTTCCCGCTTAGCGGTCTTTTGCGCTCTGGCGGCTCGTCGCACGCTCGTGGTTTTTCTTTCTCCCGTTTAGCGCTTCTGCTCGCCATAGGTCTCGGGGAGGATTCTACAAATTTGTCCATGCGGTCTCCTGATGCCCCAACAAATAAAGGTTGCTCTGGAACCGATTTTCGGGTCAAATTGCAATTTTGGGCCTGGTTTCCCTCAGAGAGAGCGAAGCACACGTCCTGCTCCCTCTAACACATCACGTGACTCCCCTTTTTTTTTTTTTTTTAAACATTTCTCGTCCTACGGTCCTTAGCGCCGTTAGCGCTTCTTCTTTTTGTAGCGCCGGCCCTGCTGCTCAACAGGAAAAGCAGCAGTGGCCGGCAATGGGTGCTGGGGCTGGCGCTGGGCGGGCCTGGGCTGAAATTGGGTGGGCCTGGGCCCACCCAGGCCCACCAGTAGCTACGCCCCTGCTCCAGAGTATACATGATTAGTTCAGCAAGTCTCTCCTCATACGTCTTGTAACGCAAATCCCATACCATTCTCGTAGCTTTTCTTTGCACCGCTTCAATTCTTTTTACATCCTTAACAAGATACGGCCTCCAAAACTGAACACAATACTCCAGGTGGGGCCTCACCAACGACTTATACAGGGGCCTCAACACCCCCTTTCTTCTGCTGGTCACACCTCTCTCTATACAGCCTAACAACCTTCTAGCTACGGCCACCGCCTTGTCACACTGTTTCATCGCCTTCAAATCCTCAGATACTATCACCCCAAGATCCCTCTCTCCGCCCGTACCTATCAGACTCTCCCCGCCTAACACATACGTCTCCCGTGGATTTCTAATCCCTAAGTGCATCACTTTGCATTTCTTGGCATTGAATTTTAATTGCCAAACCTTAGACCATTCCTCTAGTTTCCTCAGATCCTTTTTCATGTTTTCCATTCCCTCCCGGGTGTCCACTCTGTTACAGATCTTAGTATCATCCGCAAATAGGCAAACTTTACCTTCTAACCCTTCGGCAATGTCACTCACAAATATATTGAACAGAATCGGCCCCAGCACCGATCCCTGAGGCACTCCACTACTCACCTTTCCTTCCTCCGAGCAAATTCCATTCACCACCACCCTCTGGCGTCTGTCCGTCAACCAGTTCCTAATCCAGTTCACCACTTCAGGTCCTATCTTCAGCCCCTCCAGTTTATTTAAGAGCCTCCTGTGGGGAACCGTGTCAAAAGCTTTGCTGAAATCTAAGTAGATTATGGGTGATATTCTCCTCAATCCTCTGAGTCAAGAATAAAGACCAAGGCAGAGAAGCTCAAATTCTGAAGATGAACGCATGGTTATGTAGGTGCTTCCAATTAGAATATTTTAGCTTTATGAACTGTGGTGGTGCTGCCGCTGCTGATCAGAGAAGGCATCCACCTATCAAAGAAGAGTTGAAGGAACTTCCAAAACATATGGGCCATTGGGGATAAATGGACAATGCTCTTGGGTAAGTATATTAACTTAAAATTCCCAATGCAATGGAGCTTTCCAATACTTTCAGACTTATATTGTCGCTAGATCACTAAGGGCCCCTTTTACAAAGCAGCGGTAAGCCCAACGTGGGCTCCCTTTTGACACAGCTTGGTAAAAGGGGCCCTCAGTCATGGAATAGGAGGCTTTTTCCCAATGAGGAATGGGAACTGGTTAAAAATAGAAATCAGAGAGTAGGGCTAAATGGTCTGTTTTCTCAATGGAGGAAGTGAACAGTGGAGTTCTTCTCCATGGATCTGTACTGGGACCACTGCTTTTTAACATATTTATAAATACTCTAGATAATGGAAATAAAGGGAGAGGTAGTCAAATTTGCAAACAAAATTATTCAAAGTTATTAAATCACCAGCAGATAGAGAGAAATTGCAGGAGGACCTTGTGAGGCTGGGATACTAGGCATCCAAATGGCAGATGAAATTTAACGTGGACAAGTACAAAGTGACGAACGTTGAGAAGAAAAATCCAAACTACAGCTACAAGATGATAGGTTCCATATTAAGAGTCACCACACACAAAAAGGATCTAGACGTCACATGAACAATACATTTGGCGGCAGGCAAAAAAGGAAAACAGCATGTTAGGAACTATTTTAAAAAATGGAGAATGAAGAATATCATAATCGCTTCATGGTGTGACAGTCTCTTGAGTACTGTATGCAATGCTGGTCACTGCATCTCAAAGAAGATAAAGGAGAATTAGAAAAGATATAGAGAGAAAGATGATCAGAATGATAAAAGGAGTGGGATGCAGGGACGCCGAGAAGGGGGGCAGGAGGGCAAAATTTCCTGGGCCCAGGCCTCCAAGGGGGGCCCAGTGCCGGGGTCTCTCTCTCTCTCTTTCTCCTGCTCCTGATGGGACCAGGGTGATCATGTCCTGACAGAAGCAGGAGGGAGAAAACTCCAGCGCCAGGCCCCCCTTGGAGGCTGGGGAGGACCTGGAGGAACAGACACAACAGGCTGCTCTCCTTCACAGTCTGCCGTATAGCACATGCATGACCTGAGAGAAAAAGTAGCTGCAGGGGAAGGCCATGTGGCAGAAGAAAGAAAAGCAGCACTGGAGGATGAACTCTTCTACTGGCGGGGCCTTGGGATCCCCGCCAGCCAAGGTACTTAACAGTTACGGCAAGCAGGCGGCAGCAGCAATTGGGGAGGGTGGGGTGGCAGCGGCGGCAGCAGCAGTGATCGGTGGGGCACCGGGGTGGCGACAGCAGTAGCGATCAGGGGCGGCGGCAGCGACAACAACAATCCTGGGGAGCCTGGTGGCGGCGGCCTTACCCTGGGCCCGACTCAGTCTCTCGGCAGCCCTGGTAGGATGACTTCCCTAACTACTACTACTACTACTATTTAGCATTTCTATAGCGCTACAAGGCGTACGCAGCGCTGCACAAACATAGAAGAAATACAGTCCCTGCTCAAAGAGCTTACAATCTAATAGACAAAAATAAAGTAAGCAAATCAAATCAATTAATGTGTACAGGAAGGAGGAGAGGAGGGTAGGTGGAGGCGAGTGGTTACAAGTGGTTATGAGTCAAAAGCAATGTTAAAGAGGTGGGCTTTCAGTCTAGCGTTAAAGGTGGCCAAGGATGGGGCTCAGGAAGTTTATTCCAGGCATAGGGTGCAGCGAGACAGAAGGCGCGAAGTCTGGAGTTGGCAGTAGTGGAGAAGGGAACAGATAAGAAGGATTTATCCGTGGAGCGGAGTGCACGGGAAGGGGTGTAGGGAAGGACGAGTGTGGAGAGATACTGGGGAGCAGCAGAATGAGTACATTTATAGGTTAGTAGAAGAAGTTTGAACAGGATGCGAAAACGGATAGGGAGCCAGTGAAGCGACTTGAGGAGAGGGGTAGTATGAGTAAAGCGACCCTGGTGGAAGACGAGACGGGCAGCAGAGTTTTGAACCGATTGGAGAGGGGAGAGGTGACTAAGTGGGAGGCCAGCAAGAAGCAGATTGCAGTAGTCTAAGCGAGAGGTGACAAGGGTGTGGATGAGGGTTTTGGTAGAGTGCTCGGAAAGAAAGGGGCGGATTTTACGGATGTTGTAAAGAAAGAAACGACAGGTCTTGGCGATCTGCTGGATATGAGCAGAGAAGGAGAGAGAAGAGTCAAAGATGACCCCAAGGTTTCGAGCTGAGGAGACAGGGAGAATGAGAGAGCCATCAACAGAAATAGAAAATGGGGGGAGTGGGGAGGTGGGTTTGGGGGGAAAAATGAGTAGCTCGGTTTTGGTCATGTTTAATTTCAGGTGGCGTTGAGACATCCAGACAGCAATGTCAGACAAGCACGCTGAAACTTTGGTTTGGATGCAAGGTGAGATATCAGGGGTAGAAAGGTAGATTTGGGAGTCATCAGCATAGAGATGGTAGGAATCTTCAACTTCGAGAAAGATGGCTGATTGAGCCTATGAAATCATGAGTAGGGTGGAACAAGTAAATGGGTTGTTTGCTCTTTCAAAAACTAGGGGGCATGGAATGAAGTAACTAAGTAATACATTTAAAACAAATCATTTCACCAAATCCACAGTTAAGCTCTGGAATTTGTAGCTGGAGGATGTGACAAAGTAGTTATCCAGATAGCAGGGTCAGTATTACCACCCTGGCCCGCCCCCACTCTGCCCCAGCCCTATCCACACAGGAGCAGATTCTATAAATGGCCCAAATTTTGGCGCCAATAAATGAGTGCTGAGCACTATTCTATAAACAACACACCAAGTTGAGTGCTATTTATAGAATAGCGCACAGTGCCAAGATCCACACTCAACTGAGTCCTGGTGTAATCCTTGTGCATAAATTGGGTGTGGATCCCCCAAATTCTATAAGACTGTGCACTTCTTTAGTGAACACCTCTGACCGCTCATGCTCCTCCGATGACCAAGACCCCTTTTCAGTCATAAGCTAAAAGATTTAAGCATGCATCTTTATATAGCAAGATGTGCACGCAAATCTAAATTCTTGCCAATTAGCACCAATAATTGATTGGTAGTGTCCGATTATTGGCTCTAATTGGCCAAATTTGTGCACACAGTTTTCAGCGCCACATATAGAATCTGGGTGAAGGTGCAGAGGAGGTCAGTAAGGATTTTCACAGGCACTATCCTTGTCAACAGCACTTATCCAGATAGCAGTTGCTCTTATCCAGATAAATGCTTTTGAAAATTGACACTTTAGATTATCTTGTGATTACCTCTTTCACCCTCATTCAAATTGTCCACTAACAACCAATTATTGATGTCAATTGGCAGTAATTATGATTTGTACATGCATCTGGCTGTGTGTTATTCTATACTTGGGGAGACAGCGAAGGTGACTAAATAAAGCAATGATGCTGTATGATCTAGAAGATTTATTGCTCAGCAAAAATGACTCGACACGTCCGTGTTTCAGCCCAATGGCCTGCCTCAGGAGTCTTCCTGTGTTGTGTAAAGACTACAGGCTAGAAGTCACAAGCCTATGTGCAGTTCTTCAGACTACAACTTTAAAAGGATATAAATGGATGGAGCTGGCCTGAAGGTGGTTACTAAAATGATCTAATGCTCTTTGTCATAAGGCATATGAGGACCACTTGCAGATCTAAGGGGCCCATTTACTAAACTGCGTTACGTTTTGGGATTAATGCACTTAACGCAGGATTTTAACGTGCAGAAAGCCCAAAACTAAAACTGCATCAAGAATGGGCATCTACAGTATTTTTTTATCGGAGTTCTGTGTTAACGTTCGGATTAATGTGTGGTGCCTCCTCCCAGTTAATGCAGAAGCACTTAGGGCCGGATTCTATAAATGGCCTTGGATGAATGAACTAGATAGGTCTTTTTCTGTCATATTGTTGTATGTTACTATGGAAAGGACTGAGCAAATAATTATTATCTATAATTACAACTCCACATAACCTCTTGGCTAAAAGTATTGTTTTACCCCTTTGTGGTCCCCCCCCCCCCTATGTACACTCTCCCAAGCCCCCCCCCCCCCCCCATTTTTTGTAGAATGATTCCTTAGCCAGTCAGATCATGATATTCACAATGAATATGCATGAGATTAATCAGAGAGGAAGCACAGACAAATCTTAGCTCATGCATATTCATCATAGACTTCTAGAATCAGATTGAAAAAGGAACCACTTGTACACAGCTAGGGGAGGCCAGAGAAACACCAGATGGAGTCTCCAGAGGGAAGGGCACTTGGAGCCCAGTCAAATTTCTGCTTCATGTGATTTATTTTTCCAACCCCCACCCCCCCACCTCCCTCCTATCTCCCAGGCTGAAGTGGAAGGCCAGTAGACCCTGTTGCTAGCATGGTAGAGGCCAAAGTTGAAGGAAAAATGCCAGCTGTAACTCTAGGTTTCCCTTTTATGTGCTTCTCCAAAACATGAACATGGAACAGTAAACCTATTAACAAGCATAAAATTAAGAGGAACCTGTTGCTCTCCTTGTAGTGGAGGAGTAGCCTAGTAGTTAAGGCAGCAGACTTTGGTCCTGCAGAACTGGGTTCAATTCCCACTGCAGCTCCTTGTGACTGTGGGCAAGTCACTTAACCCTCCATTGCCCCAGGTACAAAATAAGTACCTGTATATATGTAAACTACTTTGAATGTAGTTGCAAAATACCACAGAAAGGTGGTATATCAAGTCCCATTTCCCTTAAGAGGAAGAGGCTCTGGTAGTCTGACTCTATTCTTCAAATCTGGGTTGAAGGAAAAACTTGACCCTGCTAGTGGACTAGCACTTGACTGAAAACTGATCTGGTTCCTGTGTATTTAATTTTTCTCCTCTGTAGATAAATTCCTGGGCACTGTCAGTAGTGTGCAGAGGTATTCAGTTATCTCCTATTTGAATTTCACTGTGCCTGTCCCTTTAAAAAAGCAATGGCTTCTAATTTCTACTGAATGAACTGGAATAAAACTAGTGATTTAAACCTACTTTATGTATGTAGGAAGTAGCCTTTGTTTGGAGCAGAGATGCATTTATCTATTACTAGTAAAAAAGGCCCGTTTCCGAAACCAATGAAACGGGCGCTAGCATGTGGTTTTTTTTGTGTGTGTGTGTGTGTATGTGTCACAGAGTTATTTTGTGTGTGTGTGTGTGAGGGTGCGGTGTGTGTGCAGGTTGTTGATGATGGAGGTGGTGCGTCGGTGTGCGGTTGTTTCGTTAGTTTGGCAGCCAGTCTCCAGCGATTCCTAGGCAGGGAAGGAGTACTCCTCCCCCTTCCTTGGTCGCTGTTTGCTGCTGGCTGGGTCGCAGGTAATCCTTCCAGCTGGGCCACAGCTTGTCCTGTTCGCCCACGTCCCAGATGGTGACGGGCATGTTGTTTTCCGGCTCCTCTGACTCCATGTCAAGCGATCCCAAATATAGTCTGTGATATAGGCCCTTTGGCACTCTTCAGTACTGGCATTAGGCATTTAAAAATTTCTCCCCCCCCCCCCCCCCCCGGTCTATTTTTGCAGATACCCACAGCAGGAATATTCTTCTCTCGTTCCAGCGGTGGTTCTGTGCTCTCCGTGCTGCACAGATAATGAGCCATTCTGCTGGGGAATGCTCCTCCCTTATTGTCACGTAGTTTCCTCTGATTGGTCTGTCTTACGTTGCCTGGTGTTGTGATGGTCCTTTGTGTTTCAGAATGTTGAGGGTGTTTTTTCTGATTGGTCCATCATGCGAGGGCGGGGCAGAGAGACATGGTCAGTGTTCTGGCTTCACCACCATGAATCCATGAACCCTTCAGTGAGTGACTGAGTGACTTCAGAACGTTGTCTTCAGAACGTTGAGGGTGAGTTTTATTATAGTAGATTACTATTACCACTATAACTCAACCCTAAGTTGCCATTACATAACTTCTTCACCCGTGGTCCAGTTCTAGGCATATATGATTGACTACAGATTAACCTGGCCATCTCCCTAGGGAGATCGCTGTAAACAGGAAATAAATAACACCTATATGCACCTTTCCACTGGCATCATGAGTCATGGAATGGTCATGTAGCACCTCCCACTGGCCTTGATTCTCTTCTGTGTAAATAATAGTTACAATAATCAGAGGGGTTGATATTCAAAGTGATTTAACAAGCCAGTTAAATTGCTTGTTCTGGGTAACTGGTAAGTGCTGCTGAAAATGTCCAATTAGCACCTAACACAAAAATCGGGTATTTTGGGGGCGGACCCTATGGAAAGGAGAAACAGGGGTGATATGATACAGACGTTCAAATGGCCTTTGGCCATTTGTAAGGCGGCCACTTGGTCATCTTTGCATTCTTTTTCAAAGCATTACAGATTGGATGTGCAGTGTAGGCAGAATGCAGTTTTTGGTGCGCGTGTCTTCACAGCGGGTTTGTTGGGGTCCCGCCCTTAAAGTCACTGCTTTGTTACTTCCCATCAGTCTCAATCTGGTCCGGTCTGGAGGGATGCTAAGGAAGGAAAAATTAGACCTTACCTGCTAATTTGTTTTCCTTTAGTCCCTCCGGACCGGCCCAGAGCTCTCCCGTAATTTTTACAGTGTCTGTTGTTGTTCTTGGTTATGAAAGCTGTGTTCTCCTTTTTACAGTTTCTGGTTAAAAGTTTTTATTTCAAGTCAGTCCTCTCACATTCTTGCAGCTTTGCAGTGCCTAAGTAAGTAGGCGCAGAGGACAGGTTGCACGAGCCCGGAGTAGGTTCGCTGCACATGGTTGCTCAGGTTCCAGATGCACAGACCGAGTTCTTTATTTGCTGCTTTGGTACAGTTTGCTGGAGCATTCTGTGTCGGGCAGGGGCTCTTGTTGTCTCTCACTGAAAGGAGTCGGGGTTCTCGGTCTCCACCTGCTGGAAGGCGTGCGCAACCCATCAGTCTCAATCTGGGTCGGTCCGGACTAAAGGACCGCAAAGGACTAAAGGAAAGCAAATTAGCAGGTAAGGTCTAATTTCTCCTTATTCACTAGCATGAATTAATATGTTTACCTCTGGTCCCACTATATGAAATGAAAGCTATTTAGTAATAGTGTGTGCTAAGACATTTAACACACATGATCACAGTAGTACAGTTTAGTAAATCTAGCCGAGCAGGTGGGGGGAAGAGGGGGTGGTGGTTTGGAGGCGAGGATAGGGGAGGGCAGACTTATACGGTGTGTGCCAGAGCCGGTGATGGGAGGCGGGACTGGTGGTTGGGAGGCGGGAAATACTGCTGGGCAGACTTATATGGTCTGTGCCCTGAAAAGGACAGGTACAAATTCAAGGTAAGGTATACACATGAGTTTGTCTTGGGCAGACTGGATGGACCATGCAGGTCTTTTTCTGCCGTCATCTACTATGTTACTATGTTACTATGTAATCCGCAAACGAACCTTTTCCGGAGATGGGAGGGCAGTAGAACGAGAGGACATGATATGAGAGTGAAGGGGGGCAGACTCAAGAAAAATGTCAGGAAGTAATTTTTCACGGAGAGAGTGGTAGATACTTGGAATGTCCTCCCGCAGGAGGTGGTGGAGATGAAAACGGTAGCGGAATTCAAGCATGCTTGGGATAAACATAAAGGAATCCTGTGCAGAAGGAATGGATCCTCAGAAGCTTAGCCGCTGGTGTTTGGGTGGTGGGGCTAGTTCTGGGCAAGACTTCTACGATCTGTGTCCTGAAAATGGCAGATACAAATCAAGGTAAGGTATACAGTGGGGGAAATAAGTATTTGATCCCTTGCTGATTTTGTAAGTTTGCCCACTGACAAAGACATGAGCAGCCCATAATTGAAGGGTAGGTTATTGGTAACAGTGAGAGATAGCACATCACAAATTAAATCCGGAAAATCACATTGTGGAAAGTATATGAATTTATTTGCATTCTGTAGAGGGAAATAAGTATTTAATCCCTCTGGCAAACAAGACCTAATACTTGGTGGCAAAACCCTTGTTGGCAAGCACAGCGGTCAGACGTCTTCTGTAGTTGATGATGAGGTTTGCACACATGTCAGGAGGAATTTTGGTCCACTCCTCTTTGCAGATCATCTCTAAATCATTAAGAGTTCTGGGCTGTCGCTTGGCAACTCGCAGCTTCAGCTCCCTCCATAAGTTTTCAATGGGATTAAGGTCTGGTGACTGGCTAGGCCACTCCATGACCCTAATGTGCTTCTTCCTGAGCCACTCCTTTGTTGCCTTGGCTGTATGTTTTGGGTCATTGTCGTGCTGGAAGACCCAGCCATGACCCATTTTTAAGGCCCTGGCGGAGGGAAGGAGGTTGTCACTCAGAATTGTACGGTACATGGCCCCATCCATTCTCCCATTGATGCGGTGAAGTAGTCCTGTGCCCTTAGCAGAGAAACACCCCCAAAACATAACATTTCCACCTCCATGCTTGACAGTGGGGACGGTGTTCTTTGGGTCATAGGCAGCATTTCTCTTCCTCCAAACACGGCGAGTTGAGTTCATGCCAAAGAGCTCAATTTTTGTCTCATCTGACCACAGCACCTTCTCCCAATCACTCTCGGCATCATCCAGGTGTTCACTGGCAAACTTCAGACGGGCCGTCACATGTGCCTTCCGGAGCAGGGGGACCTTGCGGGCACTGCAGGATTGCAATCCGTTATGTCGTAATGTGTTACCAATGGTTTTCGTGGTGACAGTGGTCCCAGCTGCCTTGAGATCATTGACAAGTTCCCCCCTTGTAGTTGTAGGCTGATTTCTAACCTTCCTCATGATCAAGGATACCCCACGAGGTGAGATTTTGCGTGGAGCCCCAGATCTTTGTCGATTGACAGTCATTTTGTACTTCTTCCATTTTCTTACTATGGCACCAACAGTTGTCTCCTTCTCGCCCAGCGTCTTACTGATGGTTTTGTAGCCCATTCCAGCCTTGTGCAGGTGTATGATCTTGTCCCTGACATCCTTAGACAGCTCCTTGCTCTTGGCCATTTTGTAGAGGTTAGAGTCTGACTGATTCACTGAGTCTGTGGACAGGTGTCTTTCATACAGGTGACCATTGCCGACAGCTGTCTGTCATGCAGGTAACGAGTTGATTTGGAGCATCTACCTGGTCTGTAGGGGCCAGATCTCTTACTGGTTGGTGGGGGATCAAATACTTATTTCCCTCTGCAGAATGCAAATAAATTCATATACTTTCCACAATGTGATTTTCCGGATTTAATTTGTGATGTGCTATCTCTCACTGTTACCAATAACCTACCCTTCAATTATGGGCTGCTCATGTCTTTGTCAGTGGGCAAACTTACAAAATCAGCAAGGGATCAAATACTTATTTCCCCCACTGTACACAAGAAGTAGCACATATGAGTTTATCTTGTTGGGCAGACTAGATGGACCGTGGAGGTCTTTTTCTGCCATCATCTACTATGTTACTATGACTCAGCACTTGGATGGTTAAATGCCAATATGCAGTAGTTAACAGGCCAGGTAACCACATTAACAGGGCCACATAAGTCAGTCCTATCTTTATGCGGTCTGCATAACCGGTCAAGTGCTGAGTATCGCACTTTTTTTTAAATTTTATTTTGATTAGAAATTACAATTATTTCAAGAATTTACACTTGAAAAAAGAAAAGTGTTTTAAGATACAAATTAACATAGCCCATAGAGCAGATCATATAATTTTACACTCAAGTCCACTTTAAATGGGGTGATCCAGATTAATTAGAGGAGTAAAAAAAGAAAAAATTAACATTTAGGAGTATTTCCATCAAGGTTAATTCTAGTTCGCTCCTTCCAGTCTTCTAGATGTTACAAATGTTGTTAACTGTATTGGGTCAACAAAAACATATTTAACAGAATTATAACAAATTATGCATTTGCAAGGGAAACGAAGAAAAAAAGTTGCACCCAATCTCAACACTTCAGACTTCAGTAACAAAACCTGCTTTCGTTTTCTTTGAGTATCGCACTTAACCGGCTAACGTTTAGCCGGCTCCAAAACCCCAAAAATTAATTGTTGGAGCCTGGACATGGCCCATCATTGAATTTCCGCACATAATACCAGCAGCAATGCCACCAGAGAGTGGAGGAGTGGCCTAGTGGTTAGGGTGGTGGACTCTGGTCCTGAGGAACTGAGTTCAATTCCCACTTCAGGCACAGACAGCTCCCTGTGGCTCTGGGGAAGTCACTTAACCCTCCATTGCCCCAGGTACAAATAAGTACCTGTATATAATATGTAAGCCACATTGAGCCTGCCATGAGTGGGAAAGCACGGGGTACAAATGTAACAAAAATAAAATAATTTGGATTTATGTGAGCACCTAAATGCAGCGGGGACACATAACTTAGAGCATTTTAAACCCTGCGCAAGTTCCACCCTTGTGCCAAAAAGACAAAGAGACTCTGGAAAGATAGTTAAGAGAAGACAGAGGACAATAGAAACCAAAGACCGGGACTAATACCATAAGAAAAATAAAATGAAGCAGTCAACAAAGGTAGAAAAAAGAATTTTATTTTCTATTTGTTGATTAGAATATTCAGTGTTTTGTCATGTGCATCTGCCTGGTTTTAGACATGGCTGGGGGCCCGTGAGAAAAACCTCACTCATTGACTTTCATTCTGGTGGTAAATCTCCAGCTTTGGGATGGACCACTCTTGGCCTCTCTGAAATACCCGGAGAGGGAGTGCATTAAAAAACAACTCTGCCTTCCTATTTTTAACCCAGAATTTAATTAGCATGACTAAACGGCTCATTGCTGTAGTAAAGGCACTTTTGAGTCATTCTACAAACATCCTGTTGCCCTCTTGCAACCTAATACTGTCCTCCCAGGATAAGAAGTAAAATAATGAAGGAGTTAATCACAGCTTCTGCCTGGAAACAACAGGAAGCAGAGTTTCCAAACCTTATCCTCTAGTACCTGCCCATCTCCTCTCAGAAAGAAGAATCTTCCAATCTCTCTTTTCTTATGTAAGCACAGCTGACCCACAAGCACAGCACTGCCTGACTGCCTTAGGAATTTGGAGTTGCATAGCTGCAAGAAAAGTAATTCTGCAGTTAATAAGAATAATTACTACTACTACTACTTATCATTTCTAAAGCGCTACTAGACGTACGCAGCGCTGTTCACTTGAACATGAAGAGACAGTCCCTGCTGGACAGAGTTTACAATCTAATTAGGACAAACAGGACAAACAAGAGATAAGGGAATATTAAAGTGAGGATGATAAAATAAGGGTTCTGAACAAGTGAATAAGGGTTAGGAGTTAAAAGCAGCATCAAAAAGGTGGGTTATTATTGGGCCTGCTATTCAGAATGGAGTTGTACATTCAGTGGCAGCCAGGGAATATATAACTCTAGATCTGTGTATTTACAGACACTATACAGGTGGAGCTCCAGGGCCGCCGAGAGGGGGGGGGGCAGGGGGCAAAATTCCCCGGACTTGGGCCTCTAAGGGGGGGGGCCCTGCGCCAGGGTCTCTCTCTCTCTCCCTCTCCTGCTCCTGATGGGACCCGGGTGATCGCATCTCAAGAGGAGCAAGAGAGAGAAAACTCCAGCACCAGGCCTCCCCTTGGTCTTCCTCCAGCGCTGCTCTTCACTCTACCCATTGCTGGCTAAGCAGCTGCTTTTCCTCTCAGGCTGCACATGCTCGGTTTTGAAACCGAGCATGCGCGGCAGTGGGCAGAGTGAAGAGCAGCGCTGGAGGAAATTCTCTTCTGCTGGCGTGGTCTCGGGATCCCCGCCAGCCAAGATATTTATATTGCAGTTGCGGTGGCGGCAGCGGTGGCGATCCAGGGGCAGCTGTGGCGGCGATCTTAGGGGGGGTAGCAGCGGTGAGGATCGTGGGAGGGAGGGTGGCGGCCCTGCCCAAGGCCCGGCTCAGTCTCTCCGTGGCCCTGTGAAGCCCCATTATATATAGAACACAGAGATCAGAATTGAGGTATCCAGGTTATGACATGCTCAGTTCCAATAGTACTTTAGGAAAGGATCAGCCTTTCCAATACACATGCAGGCGTGCACATATATTTGCTGGCATATGTAGTGGGACCAGCCATTTTACAAATATACAAGTTGAGAAAAATGAATGGCATGAACCTGGCAGCTTCCACGCATAAGTGGCGCCACTTCCATGTGTAGTTGCCCCCTTTTACAAACCTACATGTGTACACTACATGTGTAATCTCTGCCAAGGGGGGAAGTAATCAGCAAGGGCTGGACATTATTTTACTGTTAACCGTCCTCAGTTATTAGTAACTAGTTCTGATTGCATAAAATGGGACCTGTACTAAAATAGCACGAATTAGTGGTAAAATAATACATCTTAATGGTAACCTACATCAATTTATTTCTTTATGAAATTTTTATCCTGTATTAACCCAAAAAGAGCTTGGGTTCAATGTGGCTTACATAACAATGCAATTGTTTTAACTTCTGAATGGAATCTATGTTACAGTGAAACAATATACATGCCCTGAGTGTGGTAAAGGCTTTAGGCAGAAGGCAGACCTCACAATACACAAGAAAATCCACAATAGAGTGAAACCATTTACATGTTCTGAGTGTGGTAAAAAGCTTTGGTTGGAAAGAAAGCCTCACAAGCCATCAGAAAATCCACACAGGGATGAAACCATTTACATGCACTAAGGAGGTAAATCTTCAGTTGCATTGGGACAGGTAATTAGGGAATGTACACTCTTGCTATGAAGTATGGAAAAATAGTACTCTGGTATTTGGATACATGTAATTAGACCTCCTTTTTATCTATAGATCTGAATTCAAAGCCCAAATCTACTGGTAAACAATAGACACAAGGCTCAGATGTTATAAAAATAGAAAGCTTGGCATCAGGTAAAATAATGGAAAAGTGACATCCCAGGAAAGCAATAGGGCACCCTAGGGGGCACTGCAGTGGACTTGGTAAAATGCTCCCAGGTACACATCTCACCATTGCTCCCTTACCTTTTCTGCTAAGCCCCACGAAACCCACCCAAAACCCACTGCCCCCAACTGTATACCACTACCATTGCCCTTACGGGTGAAGGGGGCACCTATATGTGGGTACAGTGGGTTTCTGGTGAGTTTTAGAGGGTTCACAATTTCCTCCACAAGTGTAACAGAACTGATTCTACAGCAGTTTGAACTTTGCTATCCTCTATGAATGCTTTCCTGTGACTGAAACGTTTCTTATGGTCTGTATGCTAATGGCTTGATTTTGTGTGTTTTCCATTTGGACGTTTTTTGTTAGAAAATGGACTGAAAAACAAAACGTCCAAATCACAAAAAGGTTTTCATAACAGTATTTTTTTGTTGTTGAAAATGACCTTCTTTCCTATTCAAAATTTGGATGTTTTGTGTAAAACGTCTAAATACAGATTTAGTTGTCATATCGAAAATGCCCCTCCACATCACACAATGCAGCCAGCTATCCACAAATATTCAAGCACTGGCTGACTAAGTTTAGCAGGCAAATTGGACTTCCTAATGTCTATGTTTACTAAGTGGTGCTATGGGCTCATTAGCGTTTTTAACGCGCATAAATGGTTTACGCGTGTTAAACGCTAATGCACCTGTAGAAATGTATAGGCGCATTAGAGTTTAACGAGCATTAAATTTACAGGCGCGTTAAAAATGCTAACACACCTTAGTAAACATACCCCTAAATAGCAGTCCTATCTTTGCCCACCAGCTGAATATCAGGGGTATCTGTTTAGTGAGGAGCGGAGGGAGGGTAGATCAAGGGAGGTGCAGGAAATGATCTGGATCTTAGCGATATTCTGCTACCATCTAAATAATCTTAAATTAACTGGCTAGCAGCAGTTCCTATTTTCCTCTATAGAACAGGCTTCATATAGGTGCATTCTATAAGGTAATCCTTATAGAATTACCTTCTGCATATATGTTGCTTATACATATAGTGATGCTAAATATATTATCTGTCGAGCCTCAAAATAAAACAGGGCACTCCTCTTTTACACCGTCTTCACTGGATCCCGATAGACTTAAAGTAAAATTTAAGGTTCTCGTTGTAACATATAAAGTGCTTTATACAGCTACTCCATCTTACCTTGCGACCTTAACTATTCCATACACACCGTCGCAAATATTTCATTCACTCACAGACAATAAACTAGTGATTCCACCACTTTCAATGGGTAGGTGGGAATCAACCCGTGCATCAGCATTTTTCTTTTTGTCCCCAGCACTGTAGAATTCCCTACCATAATCAATTAGGTTAGAACAATCATACCTTCTTTTCGTAAAGCTCTGAAAACTTATTTTTACCAAACAGCCTTTGAACTGTAACATTGTTTTTAGTAGGAAAACCACACAGGTGAGCAGAATGCTTAATCCTGTACAAGAAGATACTAATCATTAGATAATTATGTATGACAAAATGAGTATGGAAGTTTTGTCTGTGCTGTCCTATCATATAATGGATTTCCTAGTTTAAACTACATTGTGTGTTATTGTACAATTTTTGACTTGTAAACCCTTCTGACTTGCTATGCAATAAGTGACGATATAGTAAACAAATAAATGATAAATGATAATTTAAATACTGATGCCAGCATTCATATTATGTCACTCATCACTGCTGCTAGATATCAGCCCCATTATTTCCAGAGGATAGCTCACGTTAGTCTGGAGTGGTATAAACAACAGGGAGGCCAGAGGCAACTTGTGCTTCCTTTTCACAGATAAAGTTGTTGCCCTTTGAGTCCTAGGAGTTAGTGCAGTTATGCTATGAGGGGCATAATCGAAAGGGGCGCCCAAGTTTACCTGAGGACATCCTCGCAGGGCGTCCCGGCAAAGGGGCGGGGAAACCCGTATTATCAAAACAAGATGGGCATCCATCTATCGTTTCGGTAATACGGTTGGGGGGGGCGCCCAAATCACAAAATTTAGGTCAACCTTAGAGATGGTCGTCCCCGGTTTTCAGCAATAATGGAAACCGAGGACGCCCATCTCAGAAACAATCAAATGCAAGTCCTTTGGTTGTGGGAGAAGCCAGCATTTGTAGTGCACTGGTCCCCCTGACACCAACCGTGCACCCTAGGGGGCACTGCAGTGGACTTCAGAAACTGCTCCCAGGTGCGTAGCTCCCTTGCCTTGTCTGCTGAGCCCCCCAACCCCCCTCAAACCCACTCCCCACAACTGTACACCACTACCATAGCCCTTATAGGTGAAGGGGGGCACCTACATGTGGGTACAGTGGGTTTGTGGTGGGTTTTGAAGGGCTCACATTTATCACCACAAGTGTAACAGGTAGGGGGGAGATGGGCCTGGGTCCACCTGCCTGAAGTGCACTGCACCCACTAAAACTGCTCCAGGGACTTACATACTGCTGTGATGGAGCTGGGTATGATATTTGAGGCTGGCATAGAGGCTGAAAAAAATATTTTTCAAAATTGTTTTGAGGGTGGGAGGGGGTTAGTGACCACTGGGGGAGTAAGGGTAGGTAATCCCCGATTCCCTCTGGTGGTCATCTGGTAATTTAGGGCACATTTTTGTGGCTTGGTCATAAGAATAAAAGGACCAGGTAAAGTCGTCCAAGAGTTCATCATGGATGCCCTTCTTTTTTCCATTATCGGTCAAGGACGTCCATGTGTTAGGCATGCCCCAGTCCTGCCTTCACTACACCTCCAACACGCCTCTGTGAACTTTGGTCATCCCCGCGACGGAAAGCAGTTGAGGACGCCCGAAATCGGCTTTCGATTATGCCAATTTGAGCGACCCTGTGAGAAGGACACCCATCTTGCGATTTGTGTCGAAAGATAGGCACCCTTCTCTTTCGAAAATATGCCTGTATGGTTTAAGGTTCTGAGTATGTTTTTGCACAAGTTTGTGCATAGTGTTTTCCAGTGGAGGGTTGTGTTTAGGTCTTACTGAGAGGACTTGAAAACTTTAATATAATTGTAGTTTGTTATAATATCAGACAGTGTTTGTGAAAAAATCCTAGAATATGTGACAGTTTTTTCTTCTGAGATGGCAATCCTAGTGTGGGCAGTTGGTGGGGTAGGAGAAGGATGCAAGGGACGAGACAGGGCTACGGAAAGGAATGGGTGGAGCAAGGGAGGGGCATGGAGCAGGGCTGACCACTTTTTGAAAGAGAAAACCCCATCTAACAGCAGGAGATGTATTAATGTGACTTCATCTCCTGCTGCCGTGGGCCGAGTCTTGTGACAAGAGCTGCAAAATCTCACAGCCCTTATTACGAGACTGGTCTTACAGCAGCAGGAGATGATGTTTTATCAAGACATCTCCTGCTGCCAAAGGGGGAGGTGGCTTATTGGTGCTGTGGTCCACAGAATTTTGGTGAGCCAGGGGCAGATCAAAGCCACAGGAAGTGGAGAGAACACAAATATCCCATGAGGAGTCACAGGACAAGACAAGGAGTGGGAACAGAGTCAGGCTCTTCAAAACAGACTAGAGATGTTGGATATGGATTGAAAACTTTATTGGACTCCAGTAAAGTTTTCAATCCATATCCAATGTCTCTAGTCTGTTTTGAAGAGCCTGACACTGTTCCCACTCTTTGTCTTGTGCTGAGCCAGGGGTGGAGCCAGGAGCCAGTGGATGGAGCTGGGGCAGGGTTCGGGTGGAAGTGAGATTGGGTGGAGTGGGGCAGGGCTGGGGTTGGGTCTTGAAATCTCTCTCTTAATCATCGGGCCTCCTTGGCAGCTCTGCAAGAGGCCAGGTGTGTTGGGTGGTGGTTGACCCACAACCTTCCAGTAAACAGCATTCCAATCTGGCCGATATTCACACTATTTAAGCGACCTAGAATAGCTCCTGGCTGGTTAAGCAGCGCTAAGCCGGCTAAGTGCTAATATTCAGGGCAAGATAGCCGGTTATCTCCAATGAATATTAGTGCATAGCAGATAGCCAGCTATATCTCATGATATAGCCGGCTATTCGTGAATATTCAGATGCTGGCCGGATAAGTTTAGCAGCCGAATTGGACCACCTAAATAACAGTCCTATCTTTGTCCACTATAAACTTAACCAGCCAGTACTGAATACTAAGTTAGCCAGTTAAGTTTGAGCCAGCCAAAAAAAAGGATATTCAATGACAGTCGCCAGAAACAGCCCGGCATTGTATATCCGGGCTCAGCAGCAGTGGTGGTGGCAACTAACCGCGCTGCCTGCCGCTGGTTGAATACCAGCCCCAATGCGAGTGGTTGACATGCACTAGGTCTGACACATGCTTTTAATATACCAGGACCTTCTTCCATAAGGAGTCATCAATTCAGATCAGATTTCAGCACTCAGCCATTGCAAGCCGAAGAAGGCACAGTGGAGCCTATTGATTCTGAAGTAAAATGAATAGATGTCTGGTCAGGAAAAGTGTCTGGCCATATGAAAAATAAAGCCTAGATCTACTGTAAGCAGGCCTTGAGCTCTGCTTACCTTAAGAAAATCTCCTGCAAGCGCTGTAGGAAGCAGCGGACCTCTATCCTGCACTGGCATGCAGCTTTTCCATTACCATCACCCTTGTTTTAGAACAGCAGTTAGTTAATTTTTTAAATCTACCATTAAACATAAAAATAGATCAAAGCAGTTCCCAGTAAAACCGCACAGTCCCCAGGACACTCCCCCAGCTAGACAGGTTCACAAGGTATTCATAATAAGTATACATGAGATGGATTTGCGTACACAGCCTCTATTACATGCAGATCTGTCTCATGCATATTCATTGTGGTTATCCGGAAAACCAGACTGCCTGCGTGTGTCCCAAGGATTGGGCTGAAACCCCTGCTTTAGAATAAACTCCCTCTTGCAATAATATCTTCCCTATTTCTCTCTGTCTTCATGACCTTTTCCCCTGCTCCTCTCTTATTACCAAGTTAGGGCAAACTGAAGTGGCATTAATAAAAACAGGCTTTTAGTTTTCATGCATATGTGCTATGGAATTTCTGTGCCCTTGGAAATACGCCAGAAACTGAACTAGCTATTGTTTAGGAAATCTGTGAAGGTCTAGTTCTTCTTCCAGGCTTTTGGGTGCTATTAAGATAGAGGCGGGAAGTGTGGGGAAGTTCTCTCTCTCTGAGGCCTGTTTTGCACCATTGAAAAATGTAATATTTCTTGTACCATTTTGTTTTACTTTAAGTCACTGTGCCCTTTGCTTTGGAGGTACAGTTGATCAAGTATTGTGAAATAAAAAATTGTTTACCAGTATAGTTCCCACATTCTTGTGTCAGTGTCATATAGAGGGGCATAATCGAACGGGGCCAACCATCTATATGGGCGGCCATCTCTAAGGCCGGCCCCATAAAGTGGCATACCTGACTATATTATCGAAACAAGATGGCCGGCCATCTTTCGTTCCGATAATACGGTCAGGGCCAGCCAAATCTCAACATTTGGGCCGGCGTTAGAGATCGCCGCCATTGGTTTCCCGCCGATAATGGAAACTAATGGCAGCCATCTCAAACCCGGCCAAATCCAAGCCATTTGGTCATGGGAGGAGCCAGCATTTATAGTGCAGTGGTCCCCCTAACATGCCAGGACACCAACTGGGCACCCTAGGGGGCACTGCAATGGACTTCACAGATTGCTGCCAGGTGCATAGCTCCCTTACCTTGTGTGCTGAGCCCCCCCCCCAAACCCCCCACCCACAACTGTACAACACTACCATAGCCCTTATGGGTGAAGGGGGGCACCTACATTTGGGTACAGTGGGTTTCGGGTGGGTTTTGGAGGGCTCACATTTATCACCATAAGTGTAACAGGTAGGGGGGATGGGCCTGGGTCCACCTGCCTGAAGTCCACTGCAGTACCCACTAAAATCTGCTCCAGGGACCTGCATAGTGCTGTGATGGAGCTGGGTATGACATTTGAGGCTGGCATAGAAGCTGGCACAAAAATGTTTAAAAAACATTTTGGGGGTGAGAGGGTGTTGGTGACCACTGGGGGAGTAAGGGGAGGTAATCCCCGATTCCCTCCGGTGATCATCAGGTCAGTTGGGGCACTTTTTTGAGGCTTGGTCCTAAAAATAAATGGACCAAGTGAAGCCAGCGAAGTGCTCGTCAGAGCCAGCCTTCTTTTTTCCATTATCGGCCGAAACCGGCCATCTCATAACCACGCCCCCGTCCCACCTTCCGTACCCTGCCGAAACGCCCCCTTTAACTTTGGCAGGCCCTGCGACGGAAAGCAGTTGAAGCCGGCCAAAATTGGCTTTCAATTATACCGATTTGGCCGGCTTTAGGAGAAGGCCGGACATCTCCCGATTTGTGTCGGAAGATGGCTGACCTTCTCCTTCAAAAATAAGCAGGACACTCTCCTTAATATGTACAAACTCTTATACATATGCATACCCACACATATCCTGCATCTATATCTCTTCACTGTCAGTTAAAGACATGTCTTTTTTCAGGATTATGAAGGTTAGTCTGTGCGCATGAACGTTTATATTACTTTGTAATTTTTTTTAATGTTACTTGGTATTTTACAGCTAAAACTAAATGTAAGTTTATGCACTTTAGATTTTTACATTGGTTAATATATTAAGGGCCCTGTTTGCAAAGGTGTGCTAGCGTTTTTAGCGCACACTAAAAATAAGCACGCGCTAACCATGTAGATGCCCATAATATTCCTTTCTATACGGTTAGCACATGCTAATTTTTAGCGTGCGCTAAAAACGTTAGCACATCTTTGTAAACAGGCCCTAAGAATGTTATAATAGGGAGGTTTTTTTGTATTTATTTTTATACTGTTAATTGTTTATTTCCACCTGATCTTTACATATATTTTGCTGAGGTGTGATGAAAATTAAACAAATTTTTATTCTATTCCTCACCTTGGATATATTTAGTACAGGAATTAGTCACTAGTACACTAATAAATAAATACATTGAACATCCCATATAATAAAAACATTGGGGGTCTAAGATATTTGACAGCATTATAAATGAAGCTGTGTTATGTAGGGTCTATAGTGTAATACACAATAACAAAAAACTGAGGGTCCAACCCTTGGCTACGATATAAGTGATCCCACATATGTTAAACCACATTATCGGAACAGTTCTATAAATCGATGCCTTAGCCTAGGCACCCCTATGCCGTACACTTAACTCCAATTCTATAATGGCATATTACAGTGCACTCCATTTAAGTGCATGTCGGGTAAGCGCATGCTCTGTTTAACTGCATGCCGTACTTCGGTCCCGTTTTTGGCGCCATCAATTTCTACAGGGACAAACTTCGGTTTAGCGCACCACTGATAAGTGCAAGATTCACTTATATGCTTGGTTTAAGACCGCTCCTCTGCAGGAAAGACTCCGCATAAGCGCACGCACGGAATATGGAAGCCGATTGGCACGTGACAAAGGGGCGGTAAATTTGAAATCTCATTGGTTAACTGCCACAGGCAGAATAAGCGAAAGAATGTTGTTAGAGTGTACACTGGAGTCATCGTCGCGCACCTGTAAGACTTTAACACTGGCTGAACGAATAGAAGTTCTTAAAAAATTAGAAAACAAACAAAGTCAAGCATCTATTGCTAAATAATATGGTGTCAATCCCAGTCAAATTTCACGTATCTTGAAGCAGAAATATCAGCTTCTGGAAGACTGGCAAAACAATACAAATCCACACAGGAACTGAAAACGGGCGGGAAAAGCTGAGGATATAAAAGATGCTCTTCTACATCCTCAAGTCAGGAGCAGACAGTTTCCTATCAGTGGTCCACTGCTAATGGAGAAAGCTAATCAGCTAGCTGAAAGTCTTGGACTAACTGAATTCAAAGCCACTGTTGGATGGTTGGAAAGATGGAAGGAGAGGAACAACATAAAATTCAAGAAACAGCATGGTGAAAAACAAGACGCTGATGACTTTGGTGCTAAAATTGGGTTGTTGCAGTTCTTCCTACCATCTTGAACGAGTTTGCACCTCGTGACATTTTCAATGGTGACGAAAATGGTCTTTACTGGCGAGCGATTCCTGATGGAACACTTGCATTCAAACCAGGGGCGTAGCTACGTGAGGCCACGGGGACATGGGCCCCCGTAGATTTGAACCTGCCCCCCCCCCCACTGCTGACCCTCTCGACCTTCTCTCCCACTGCCATCCCTCCCCCACCGCCATCACCGTCGGGTACCTTTGCTGGCGGGGGGTCCCCAACCCCCGCCAGCAGAAGTCCTTTTCTCTGGTGCGGTCGCATTGCTGATCTAAAAGCAAGGCTTCTGTTTCTGTGAGTCTGACGTCCTGCACGTACAATGTACAATGTGCAGGACGTCAGACTCACAGAAACAGAAGCATTACTTGCAGATCAGCAACACGGTCGCGCTGGAGAAGAGGACTTCGGATGGCAGGGGTTGGGGACCCCCGCCAGCAAAGGTACCCGATGGCGACAGCGGGTTGACGGCGGCAGGAAGGGGGGGTCGAAAGGGTTGACGCGGGGGGGTCAAAGGTGGTGGCGGTGGCGGTGGTGGCAGGGGGGTAAAATGGCAGGGGGGGTCGGCAGTGCCAGGGGGGAGTAAAATGTGCCCTCTCACCTTTTTGAAAGAATTCACTCAAGGCAGTGCACATTAAGAATAAATCAAACATAAGCAATAGACAATTATAGCAGTAAAATATTCAAATAACAATACAAAGTATGGCATAGTACACTACTTCCAATGTCAACACAGTACTTAATCTTGACGCCAAGATTCCATTATAGAATACTAGCATAAGGTCGGACTTGTATGCTCACAATTGCACACTCTCTGTTATGCCATGTCATTGGCAGACATAAGTTGATGTGCTTAGGAGCACTAGGTGACACACATAATTTATAGTATTCTATAAACACATGCATATCTGGGGGACACAACCATGGCCCACACAAGCTCTGACCATGTGCATACCTCCTTTGGAGTTAGGTACTATGGCACTTAAAAACTACCTTATACAAGGTGTCCGGAAAAAGCGGCACCCCCAACATTTTCCTAATAACCCAAAAATGTCCTATTGCAGCAGAACCTTCTGCCTGAAATTTGAGACACTTCTGAACAGGATGGAGCTCCAGTGCATCAAGTTCCCAAAACAGCTGAGCTCTTAATTAATGAAACCCCAGAATTCATTGAGCCAACAGCTCAGTGGCGTCAAAGGCTTTGTGAATGTGTCAGGGTTGAAGGAGGGCACTTTGAGCACAAATTATGAATTAACTAAGAAAAAAACCCATTATATTATTGTATTTTCAAAGGTCCTACAAAATGTTTAAACAATTGCAAAGTATTTTGAAACTATGTAAGAGTTTTTTTCCCGGACAAGGTATAGAATAGTGCCTAATGCACATAGACACCTGTCAATTAATGGTGCTTTGAAGGACATAAGTAGCATGTACCTCTAGGCACCAGCTTATAGAATTGCCCTCATATGAGGTCTATAATGTATACGTACCCCTATAGACACACATTCTGACACACATATGTTACCTAAAACAAAATAACAGCCATACCGGCCAGACGGATGGTTCATCTAACCCAGTATCCTGCTTTCAACAGTGGCCAATCCAGGTCACAAGTACCTGGAAGAATCCCAAATAGTAGCAAGATTCCATGCTACCGATCCCTGGGATAGTACTGACTTTCCCCATGTCTATCTCAATAGCAAACTATGAACTTTTCCTCCAGGAACTTGTCCAAACCTTTTTTAAACCCAGATATGCTAACTGCTGTAACCACATCCTCTGGCAATGAGTTCCAGAGCTTAACTATTCACTTGTTTTAAACATATTACCATGTAACTTCATTGAAGGGTCCTTTTATAAATGCACACTAACATTTTTAGTGTGTGCTAAACGCTAGAGACGCCCATAAATTTCTAATGTCTCTAGCATTTAGAGTGTGCTAATGATTAGCACACACTAAAAACGCTCCCGCATCTTTGTAAAAGACCTGCGGAGTGTCCCCTAGTATTTGTACTTTTTGAAAAAGCAAAACAATCGATTCGATTCACTTTTACCCGTTCTACACCACTCAGGATTTTATAGACCTCTACCATATCCCCCCTCAGCCATCTGTTTTCCAAAAGGAAGAGCCCTAACCTTTGTAGCTTTTCCTCATATGAGAGGAGTTCCATCCTCTTTAACATTTTGGTTACCCTTGTTTGAATCTTTTCTAATTCCGCCATATCTTTTGTAAGATACGACGACCAGAATTGCACACAATACTCAAGGTGAGGTCACACCATGAAATGATACAGAGGTAGCATTATAATTTTTGTCTTCTTTTCCATCCCTTTCCTAATAATTCCTAGCATTCTGTTTGGGGTTTTCACACTGGGCCATGCCCCTAGGCAAAGACACAAATGTTTAGGGGTTATCTCTGTACCATTCAGTTTCTCTCAGAACCTGACACTCTGGCAGGATAAGTGCATCGTTGTATATTGTCTATGTTACATCTTCTGAACTCTCTTTGGAGTAATACAGGTGTTGACACAAACAGCAGTGAATCTAAGAGACTGAGATCATCTCCACCATAGCCTACATAAAGATGGGGTTCACTCCTGTCATGGTATGTGCAAACTTTTGCTTTGCTTGATGATTGCCACAAGTTTTGAATTATATGAAGAGGATTATTAAAACGTAGGCTGAATAATTATAAAACAATATTTTCAGTGTAGTGATATACCTCATAATATATACTGAGGGACTTTTGATATTTCTAATACTTATGATGTGGATTACCTTAGTTTTGATGTTGATTTTTGGACTGGTCTTCCAGTGTGATTTTTTTGCATGTTTGATGTGCAAAATAATCCATTTGGAGACATTACTATGAGAAAGGCCATGTGCAATGCCATTCAGAAGACAGGTTTAATATCACCCAGCAGCTTATCATTGTAATTATCATTTTCATAATTTTATGACCTCCAGATACTTTTCACTGGTGCGGTACAAACCTCACATCCATGCTGTACTGCCTACAGGGATAATAGAGGTCAAAGAGCTGCCTCTTCTCATTAGTCTGTGACAGGAATAAATAAAAAGGAATTAATTACATGTAATTAGTGACTGCCAAGTAAGTGCAGTAATGTAACTAACCACCAAGCTTACTCATTTTTTTTTTTTTTTGAAAGGGCTACCCTGCATGATAGCAGAACATGATTTTAGTGGGGATGGGTTAGGACGGCTTCATTCAGTGGGGATGAGTTAGGAAGAGGGGTTCCCCAAGTTTACAGTTCCAGGCTGGAGATTTTGGGCACTCCTTGATTTCTGACCACTACATCCTGGTGCATTGTGGGATTTGCAACACCAATTTCAATGGGCAAGATCAGACACTACAAATCAATTAACACTCATAGGCATCTATGTTGTCTTTATGAAATAGTCCCAGAATAGCTGTCTACTTTGACTTCCTACCTAGGCAACCTGTTATAAAATTACCCTCAGATAGACAGAACAGATGAGCAACAGATGAGATAAATCTGTTCATCTCTTCCTTTTGTCTTTTCTTTAGGTTTTTCTTTTTTCTTTTTCTTTTTTTTTGTGTTCTGTATGTTATCATTTAATTGTATTTTTATGTTTCTTCATTTAGGACAGGTGGTTGTGTGTATGTAGGTTACCCAGGCTTCAATGAAAGTTTTAATTGCCCCTGATGCAGGCATTCTTGTCCCAAAACATGTTGGACTAATGTACCTTTGATAAAGTTATTGGACATTTCTATTTCATTTTATACTGATGGTTTAATAAATTTGGTTTTCAGCCGACTGCCTCATCCGCTGCTCGTCTGTCCTGCCTGTTTTTGCAACAGCTGGTTTTTGCCTGTAGTTTTCTTTTTGAGGTGAATATGAGTCTAGAGCAGATCAGCCAGGTACAATACTTGAGAGCTGAAGCAAAGAAAATGCAAGGCAGGAAAGCAGAGGATCTTTGAGAAGAGAAAATTTCTGAGAAGGATACGCCATGTAGCCATGCAAATGCCAGGTAGTACAGTTCAGTGTGGGAAGGGAGCAGAAAATTTGATAGGCAAGAGGAAATGGGAATACAACACAGAAACGACAAAATACCTACCCTGGGTAGAAAACTCTTTGACACTGCTGGTTGGTTGGCTTTATTCAAAAATGATCATCATGTTTGCAGGGGGTTTGAGGGAAGATATGACAAAAACATTTCTGATTATTAATCTTCCATGTGCATTTTATAACAAAAAAAAAAATCAGAGTTCTTCCTATTCTCAATGAAATGGGCTTCAAAATTAAAAAAAAACAAAAAAAAAAAAAAACAACCAGGAAAAGTGTCTTCAGCTACCCCATAAATTTAACCTTTTGCCACCCTCTAGTGGCCAAATAGGAAATAAGCAGTTGCCATATGTCAGGTTAGATTTATGTTAATACATATAAGCTGTTGCACTGTCATGACATTTATGGAACAGACATTGAACATTATATCAAAAGAGAGACTTTTAACATTTGTGCTAAGGACACAATCTTCCTAGGCAAGTAGTGGAGAAGGACATGGCCTGATTTGCAGCCCTACACCCTGGGCGACCCAAGACAATCTGCCACCTGAGGCAAGTCCTCTGCCACCCCCTGCCATGATCTGACATTTCCCCCTTCCTTCCACAACCCCCTTCTCCAAAATTTACCTTTTCTTTCCTTGTTTTTCAAAAGCTGGAGGCAGCAGCAGCAATTCCCATAGGCTGCTCTGCCACCAGTCTTGGCCCCTTCTCTCTACTGCCATGGCCTGCCTCTGAGGAAACAGGGCCGCAGTAGAGATAAAGGGCCGCGACCAGTGGCAGGGTAGCCTATGGGAATCACTGCAGCCGCTGTTGCTACCACTTAAAAAAAAACTAGAAAAGGTAAGTTTGAGGAAGGGGGATGAGGAAGGAAGGGCGAGGAGTGATGCTGCCTCAGAAGAGTGCCGCCTGAGACCCCGCCTCAGTTGGCCTAAAGGTAGGGCCGCCACTGCCTACACCTCCTCCTCTTCTTGCCAGAGAGGGAGAGAGAGATTAAGGAGAGCTACCAGTGCCTGCACAGAATTCTGCACACCAACTGAGGAATTCCGTATAGGTTGCCCAGAGTTAGGTACCAGGATGATCTGTGCTAAACACAAATTCATAAAGGCCGTTCCATGTGAAATGGCTTTTATAGAATACTAGCTTAGCACGCATTTCATGTCTAACTTTGAGCCAAAGGCTGGTGTAAGTGTTTGCACCCAACTCGTGGCAGTTAGGCCCGGCAATGTGGGCATTCTATAACACTACTCCTAAATTCTGGGAATGTCCCTGACCTGCCCATGCCCCTCACATGGCCATGCCCCCTTTGGTATTACATGCTATGAAAATTAGGCACATGTTGCAGAATAGGACATAGGACAGATTTTCATTCATTCATTCATTCATTCATCATTTATTTAGCCCTTCCTCCCGACAGCACCTAGAATGATTACCAAATTACATTCATAATATAATAAAACAGTACAACATATAACACAGTAAAATCAAATTAAATAATGGTTCCAGCTTGACCATTTCCACTTCAACTCATCAAATTGCTAGATTAAAATAAGTAAGTTTTAATAGCCTTACAAAATACCAAAAGATCATTAATAGATCTCACAGATCCGTGCATTACTCCTAATGACTGCCAATTAAGTGCTTGTTAATGCCAATTACTTTGCATGCAGGTTTTTGATTTGCACACAAAATTGAGCACCTCACTTTGGGTGACCTATGCAGAATCCCCTCCCCAAATGTAACGTCCTGTTCAGGTGGGGAATTCTGCACACATTCTGCTTTGACAGAATTCTCCCAGAAATAATATTTACATTCTTGTCTTACTGCAGTATAGGTTTTGTTTATGGAGAAAGTTAGTAGCTTATAACTTTTGAGAGAGCTTTAGTTCAGGATAAATGCTGGTTCGCATATATTTCATATCCTCCCTCCTAAACAGCTTGTCATCTACTTTTTCAAATTGAATTTTAATCACAAGAATCCATCGGTTAGGAATCATGAAGCAGGACAATACAGAAAGAGTATTTAGGAGTGAACTCAGTTTTTTTTTCCCAGGGTGTGAATAATTTCCTGCGTCCTGCCACATGTTTGCTACCCCCTTCTCTTATGGGGGTGGAAGATGAAAGGAAAAAGGAATGTTTTCTCAAATCTTAGTCATTATCATGATATTGGATGTAACACACTTTTGACATTGTTCTTTCCCTATTTACATGGAGGCAGGAATTTGGTCATGCCCTTGAACTACAAATCCCTGCAATCCTGTAGTTCCTTGTGATAGGCTCTTTCGGAGCACATGTCCAGCTTCCTGTGTCTTATGGGGCTATTTGTATTGGCTTACCTTGTTCTTTCTGATTGCTGGGCAAGTTGTCTGTCACCCCCCCCCCCCCCCCCCCCCCCCCCACACACACACACACACATACATACACTTCTCTCCATATTGGGTCTGTAAGAGTTAGTCTGCAGCATATCTCCTCTGTGGACTGAAACTGCCTATGCTGTATTTAGTTGTATGACTCCCCTTCAAGCTACTGTGGCACTATCAAGATTTTACCAGTGTAAAAGTATAAACAGAATCACTGCTGAGGGTGTTGTTGAATTACTCCCAGCTTCTCTCTTGCATGGAGAGAGAGCTGATGGAGAACAGACTCCCAGTTTGCAAAGCAAAACTCTTGTCTAGTACATCTGAACTGTAAGTTATTTTTTCCTTGTTTGATTACTGTATTAAAGAAGATTTTGGTTCAAGAGTTCTGAGTCTTCTCTTGGTGATGTTTTATACTCTGGTTTCAACTGCATGCCAATCACCCCAGTGAGAGGGCAAAACAGACATTCTCATCAGCCTTTCACTTCTATAGCCAGCAGGAGGCACTGCTGCTTTAAAAATGCACACCAAAAAAGTCCAAGCCTTTCACAGTGCAATTTCAATTCCATTTTAATTAACTGCCAGTGTGATGTAGATAATTAACTGCCAGTATGATGCAGGTTTAATCAAGTTCAATGCCCTCGGCACAAAACTGCACATAGGAAAGCTGCCCTCAGAGATCCTTTGCAAAGTTTATAAATACTTCCAGACATAGGAGCCAACTTTTCAAAATTATTGTGGGTGCTAAGCCCAATGGAAATAACCCCTCCCTGGACACATACAAGGAATTTTCTCAATATTGGGGGTGCTCAAGCACCCACAGCACCCACAGAGTCGGCTCCAATGCTTCCAGAGCAAGGTACTCCGGAATAAAACTTATGTTCTTTTTCTACTCGGAACTGCCAGTCTTAACTACTCTAAGATGTTCAAAATGAGTGAATGGTAATCCAAGGAAAATTATCAGTGGGTCAAAACCTGCTTCTCTTATTATTTCTTTCCAAAGTTCACCAGAATGTAAATGTTTGACAGCTTATCTTCACCTTTGGGCATTGCATTAAAAAGGCACCAGTTCTAATGGGTGGGTGAGTGAAAGCCAGGTCAGAGAAGTTTGCTGTCTGTCAGTCACTTTCCCTTTTCTAATCGTACTCTTCTTCTTCTTTCTACTTTCTCCCCTGGCAAGGTACATGGACTGAGACAACAGAAGTCTGCATGGGAGTGGGACGTGAGGGAAGGGGTTTCAACCCTATAATTACAAAAAGAAGATACTGGGTGAAGACTTAACAAGGATCTGGGGCTCCTAGCCCATTATAAACCATAAAGCTGTATGTCTCTGTTGATCACCCCACCCCTCACCTATCCACACCCATCCTGTTAGAATATCAATGATATGCTTTGATGTCCCCATGCATACCTCCTACCCACCCCCATCCTCCCACCCTGTCAGACTGTCATAGTAATGCTTGAATGTTTTCACTTATATACACCGTCAGCTAGCACATTTGCTTATTTCCGATCTGAGGAAGAAGGGCGACCTTCGAAAGCTAATCAAGAAATGTATTAAGTTATGTCCAATAAAAAAGGTATCATCTTATTTTCTTTTCCATGTTTTATTTTGTTTGATCTCTATTGATAACCATGTTCTAATAGATAGCAACTCAAATCAATAGAAATCAATAGAAAGTACCTAAAAACATCATACTGTTCTATGACAATCACATATATCCTGATGATATCATTAAAAAGAACTCCACAGTGGCCATGAAAAAAACTGATTACAACTCACAAGCAATCCAGCACTCATTACTGTTGTTTGAACGTACAAACATCAATTGAAATTGTGCTGTTGCAACGCACCAAACGTGCTTACCCTGATACTTGTGTCATTAGAAAAAACTTTGTAATGGATGTAGCAATACTGATTCAGAGGCGCTCAGCCAAACTCACAGGCAATCTAGTGCTTTATGCTGCTATTTGAATGGGTGGATATCCATACATAAACCCTAATGATTTTATCATTAGAAAGAATTTAGCAATCCTACTCAGCACAACTGGCATGTAATGCAGTGCTCTTTATTGATACTTGAATAGGTAGATATACAATCATCTGTTTCAATCATAACTGTGGCAACATCCCAAACCCCCTTTAAGTATTAAAGCTAACAACAACACTAAGCTGATCAGATTACACAAACTTCAATCAAACAGACATGGAGCATCAAGCAACTGGTTTAGAAAAAATAACTGACTTAGAATTTGCACTGACAAAACATATTTAAAGCAAGCCAAGCTGTTTAAACAGTACACACCACCATCTAAATTCCATATGGAGTATCTTATATCCTACCTTACATAAGTGCTTCCCAAGCTTACTCAGCAAACTTCACAATGCTATGTTGACTGGCAGCATTATAACAAACACTCTGATTGGTCCTTTAAATATCCCCTTTGAGAGTTCAAAGGTCAAAGAGAATTCTAGAACAAGAACCCACTAATCCAAATAAAAGTGTATATAAAATACTGTGGACATCTCAAAAACAGATAAGTAAAAATAAAAATGGAAAAAACAAAAAAACTTTAAGAAACAGGGATAATATTTTTTAAAATTCTGTCATGTGACATTTCCAGGCAAAGGATGTGGAACAAGCATTGGATACATGTAGTAACATATACTGACCACCAGGTGGCTGATTTAAACAAACATTGGATTGAGCAGTACATAATGGCAATCTGCTGGTAGCTGTCGCGTCTCTCGCGCTTGCCGCGCTCTCGAGGACCTTGGCATACCTTCAGGCTTCTTCCCCGGGAGCGCGGGGTTTGTGAGTCCATAGGCCACTACCGTGGAGCGGCAGTGGCAGGCAAAATCACCTTCCAGGTAGAGAGGAAACAAGACTGGACTGGAACTCCAGACTGGAGTGCTACACCGGAACACTCGGAACTGGAACGCACCGGACGGGTGCGCACTGGAGTGGGGCCCGCTGGACTGGACACACTGGAGTGGCCCCACTGGACTGGAACATACAGGAGTGAAACCCGCTGGGCTGGAACACACTGGAGCGGAACCCGCGGAACTGGAACACCCTGGACCTAGGCTTCACCTACACTTGACTGCCTTTCCCCGAGGGTTGAGCCCTCAGGTTCTGGCAGCCGGTAGGACTTACAGGAACAGCAGGAATGAAGATCCAGGAGTGCCCCCTGGCACCTAGGCGAAGGCAAGGCAGACAAGCAGGGACTGTCCGGGTTCTGGCAGTCGGCAGGATTCAACACAATGACTAGTAAACTGTACCCAGGCTAATAGGAACGCTATACCCAGGCAAACCAGTCATACACAGGAACATACACAGAGCAATCTCAGGAGACTTGGAAGGCTATACACCAGCTAACAACTAAGCTGTGCCCAAGCTAACAAGTCATGCACTGGAAACAAACGCAGAACACTAGCAAAGCTTTACACAGGCTACAAGCCACACGGTGCCTAAGCTGGCTAGTCTATCACTAGGAACCAACACAGAGAACTAGCAGAGCTATGCACAGGCTACAAGCCAGACGGCGCCTAAGCTGGCTAGTCTACACCAGGAACAAACACAGAGAACTAGCAGAGCTATGCACAGGCTACAAGCCAGACGGTGCCTAAGCTGGCTAGTCTGCACTAGGAACAAACACAGAGAACTAGCAAAGCTATGCACAGGCTACAAGCCAGACGGCGCCTAAGCTGGCTAGTCTACACTAGGAACAATCACAGTCTTGGGATAGTGGCTAGCAAGGGCGGCTAGTCTAACACTAGGAACAAACACAGTCTTGGGATAGTGGCTAGCAAGGGCGGCTAGTCTAACACTAGGAACAAACACAGAGAACTAGCAGAGCTATGCACAGGCTACAAGCCAGACGGTGCCTAAGCTAACTAGTCATGCACTGGAAACAAACAGAGAACTAGCAGAGCTATGCACAGGCTAGAAGCCAGACGGTGCCTAAGCTAACTAGTCATGCACTGGAAACACACACAGAGAACTAGCAGAGCTATGCACAGGCTACAAGCCAGACGGTGCCTAAGCTAGCTAGTCTAAACAAACATAGAACACTAGCAAAGCTATACACAGGCTACAAGCCAGACGGTGCCTAAGCTAGCTAGTCTAACAAACATAGAAACTCACACAGAGCAAACACTGAAACTGTGTACAGAGCACTCTATACACCAGGACCTTTAGATGAGATGCAAAGGCCCGGACTGTAGTCTCCAAGTGACTAATAAAGCCCATCAACACCAGGGCCACAGCTGTAGCAATCACCTTGCAACCAAACAGAGGCTTGACACACAGAGCAGTCAGCCCATAGGAAGGAACAGCGGAAGCCATCTTGGATACTGGCAAAGAGGAGGAGGCGGCAGCCATCTTGGAAGAGGCATAGCCCACACAGGTGAGGTTCAGTAGGGCAATCAGCACACAGAGCCAGAGAGAACCTAAGACAGACACAGACACAGAGAGAAGCAGAAGCCAGCACAGACACTGACTCCCAGAAACAGGGTAAGTCTGAGGGTTGTCACGGCCACAGACGGGACAGTAGCACTATAAAAACACTGAGAGATCCAGAAAAGGGAGGACACATTGATCCAGTCCAGGTTTTGCTTCTAGTGAAAGCAATGGAAATAAAACCCAGACTGGCTCAATCTGTCCACCTTTTCAGAATCCATATGGTAACCCTACCTCCACATGCCTGCACAGACCTCAAAGGCCTCACCCTCTTAAAAATCTCTTCCCTACTCCATTCAGTTCCACAGTCTTTATCAGGATCCTGTTTTTAACCTTTACTATCTCCTGAACCTATAACTTTCTCACGCAGAGCCTCAGAAAGAAGAAAAATCCAGGCCCTGAGCTCTACTGTTGAAAAACTACAAGAACACAGCTCCTGCTGAAATGGGCCTTTCCGCTCCTTTTTTTATTTGGTTTTCAGTCTCAGACTGCTTTGTCATCTAATATCCAGGAGTTGCACTCAATCTGTTGTTGATTGTGAGTCCAGAGCTCATATAAAGAAGTTGGAAAAAGTCATGCACAGCACTGTGGAATGTCCAGCCTATAAGCAAACAGTACTTTAACCTTACCTCCGGGTGACTAACCACAAGGGCAAAGGCAGGGACAGAGTTTTGCAAGGCTATTTTTGATTCTTGGGTCTCGTCAATGGCTGTTTCTGGGGGGGTTTCCCCATAAAGCACCTGGAACCTTTTTGTTTTCTACAGGGTCGAGTGACCACAAGAAAGACAAACAACATGCGTTTCTCCTCCCGTATCATCATCATCCTAGCCTGCATTGGCACAATGTCCCTGTTTTGCTGGTGGTTGCATGCTGGTCCTTCTTTACCTCTACAGGCACCAGGTAAAATTATTATTTCTGCTCGAACTGTTAAGTCATTGAAATGTAAGAAGAACAAATAGGAGTAGCACAATCAGCTTTTCCAACATTTAAGAAAGTGGAATTTCTTTCCACATAGGAGAGAAGTGTAATGTAGCACCTGCTTTCTGTATTTTCCAGTACTAAGTATGTAACTGGTATTCAGGGAAGAATGTCTGAGTACGTTTAGGGTTCTCAGAGCTGCCAAGTTATCCATTCCAGGAGAGAGACTTCTTGGCCAGTCCTGATTTTAAACTTACATCCCAAAGTCGTGTAGTATTTGTAGTCCATAATTCTATCCATTGAAATCAGTGCTGCAGGTCCCATAATGCACCAGGATGAAGTTGGCAGAAATCCAGGATGGGCAAAAAAATCTCCCTCCTGGAATGGGTAACTTGGCAGCTCTGGGTTCTAGCTGAGGGCATACTGTAGAGGTGATAATCATCTGGGTGACAGTACATACAATCCCAGTCTGTTGTATCCTAAGAAACACAGTTATAGAATGGTGGTTGCAAAACTGGTCTGACCTTATTTCCACAGGAAGCTAAACAGCTTGTTTTTCCAGAGGGGACCAATACCATGAGATTTAGCTGTTCTAAACATCAGTGTTGAGTATTTGAACTATGATGCTCATTTCATATCTATATTAGAACTAATCAATACTGAATTCCTTAAATTGGCTACTTTAATCATATTGTCATTTTACTCTTTGCATATCTTGTAATGTATTAATTATTTCTTTATTTCTGATTCTCATGAATTCCATCTACGTTAATCAAAATAATACTTTGTTCTTCTTATTTCGCTAATGGCGACTGTCATGGCAGCATAATGTAAGCCACATTGAGCCTGCAAAGAGGTGGGAAAATGTGGGATACAAATGCAGCAAATTAAATAAATACTAACGTTTTATGGGTTATTGGATTTAATGCACCGTCCTGGGGCAGAACTGTGCTAGTTTCCACTTCCAGTTGTGTTAGCATTCTCTATTCACTATTACTGACATGGTTGCGGTCTACTTCACTCTGCTACTCTACTGAAAGAATAATTCCTTTGTACTCAGGGTGGGGGTTCACTTAAAACCTTTAGCAGGGAAGATTCCAAATGTATTGTATAGCATAAGCCTTCTAGGAGCATCAGTTTTCTCAGCATGAGAGCATAAAGGGTTCTACTGCTCCTTGCCAGCAGCTTGCTCTAGGACACTCATCTGTATGCACTGCTCACTCCCTTCTCTCTTTGTTCTCTGGATCAGTTCTCCCCCTGAGCTATGCAGGAAATTCTGGCTCCTGCTTCCACACCACTCCTGCCAGTGGTTATGGAGGATCCTTGCTGCTTTGATCTTACAGCTTGGCTCTTGAAAGGGCGAAGTTGAGGAAGAAGAGTTATTCTGAGGAAGTGGTAGTAACTTTGCTTAGAGCATGGAAGCGGTCCACGGCTACAGCCTACGCTCGGGTCTGGCAAACATTTGAGAAGTGGTGTTCAGAGCATGATCGGAAGCCGATGCAGGCTTCAGTATCCCAGGTCTTGGCTTTTTTGCAGCAGGGTCTGCAGAAAGGTCTGGCATACAATTTGCTTCGAGTGCAAGTGGCAGCTCTGTCATGTTTTAGGGGCCGAGTAGCGAGTTCTTCGCTGGCAGCTCATCCGGATGTTGCGCGCTTCTTGCGGGGGGCATTGAAGCTTCATCCTCCGTTGCGTAATCTGTGTCCTACTTGGAGCTTGTGGCTGGTGCTGCGGGCCTTGCAGTTGGCGCCTTTTGACCCACTTCAACAGGCTTCGGAGAAAGATCTGAAGGTTAAGTCAGTTTTTTTTGGTGGTGCTGGCGTTGGCACGTAGGGTGTTGGAAATTCAGGCTCTCTCATGTCAAGATCCCTTCTTGCAGTTTTCAGAATCCGGGGTCCATCGTTTCTTCCTAAAGTGGTTTCTGTGTTTCATCTGAATCAACCTCTTTTTCTTTCTTTCAAAAGGAGGACTGTCCAGAGTCATTTCGACAACTACGCCTTTTAGATGTCCGGTGCGTACTTTTGCAGTACTTACAAATGTCAAATGAGTTTCGGTGCTCTGATCACCTGTTTGTCCTTTTTTCGGGTCCGCAATGAGGTTTTCCAGCTTCTAAGGCCACAATTGCGCGATGGTTCAAGGAGACCATCGTTTCAGCTTATCTTTTGGCTGGGAAATCTCCTCCGGAGGCCTTGAAGGCACATTCCACGTGGGCGCAGGCTTCCTCTTGGGCGGAGACTAGCATGTTTTCAGTTCTAGAAATTTGTCGGGTGGTGATGTGGGCGTCTCATCTCTCATTCATTAAACATTATCACCTGGATGTTGCGACTCGAGAGGATGCACGTTTCAGAGCGGCGGTTCTCTCTCGAGGAGCTGCAGCTTCCCACCCGGTTTAGGGAGTGCTTGGGTACATCCCACCAGTTCCTGGATTCATCTTTTGCTGAGGCTAAGGAAGGTAAACTTAGGGCTTACCTGATCATTTTCTTTCCTTTAGTCGCAGCAGATGAATCCAGGATCCCTCCCTGCTTACAGTCTGATACAAATTTAAGAAAAGCCTTCAGACACTGTCTGTACAAATTTAAGAGAGACTTTCATGGTCTTTATTCCATTAGTTACTCTGTTTTGAGTATGGTTCGCTCCAGTTGAGCGAGTTTCTTTCATTGTGAGTTAAGTGATGTTTCTATTTCTTTTCTCTGCTTTGGAATTATTTCTATACTAAAGGTAGAGAGACCTGTGTTCAGGAGGTCTATGCCTACTTTTAGTGTTCTCTATCTCCACCTGCTGGTAGGCGGATACAACCCACCAGTTCCTGGATTCATCTGCTGCGACTAAAGGAAAGAAAATTATTAGGTAAGCCCTAATTTTACCATTTTACCTCCAAACAAAATAGCCTCCACGCACATAGACAGCAGCTAATGAAAACTGAAACTAAAAGCCACAGTGCTTTTACAGTGGTCGACTTTGCACCACAGGTGGAATGACAACTGATGTCATAACTCCACAGAGAGGCTAATTCCTAAGGAACTTATCCTAAATTTGCATATTTAAATTTCTGCTAAAATGTTGGGCCCTGTTTACTAAGATGCGCTAACGTTTTTAGCACATGCACAAAATTAGCACGTTCTAACTGTGTAGGCACTCATAGGAATATTGTGGGCGCCTACACAGTGCACACTAATGGTTAGCATGCGCTAAAAGCACTAACGCGCCTCTAGCGCGGCTTAGTAAATTGGGTCCGTTGTATCAAAAGCATTTATTAGGAGCGCTCTATTTACCATATAAGCTATTGTGCAAGATCATAACTGCATGACTTGCAATCTCAGTACAAAAAATAATAATAGAAAGAGTAGCTCTTCTGCCCCAGAACTTTCTTACAACTCCTGGTGATAGTGTTGAGATCATGGTAGAAATGATTCCCCAGCCACAGCAGCCATTTTGAGAGCAGAGTCAGAATGGGCAGGCATAACTGGGGATTGCTCCTGCCCCAACTACACCCCTAGACCTACAGGGATTGTAAGGTAGGCCCAGGTGGGGTGTGGGAGGACGGGTTACTTCTCTTCGGGGAGGAGAGGGAGACAAATGGGACAAAGCACAAATATTCAGCTTCCACCGAAAACATGTGGTCGAGTTCGGCCAAAACCGAAAGCATGGCCAAATATTAAAATAACCTTTAAGCCGAAACCGACACTGGGCAGAAAAGAGATTTTGGGCTGGTTTCAGCCTCTATCTCTGACAACAGGCAAGTCACATTTTGCCTCTTCCTGTCATTTTTCCTGTGTGACCTTAATTACTCTATACCAGTGCTTCCCAAGTTTTTATCCAATGTGATCCCATTTTAACACGTAAAAATTCATGTGACTGCAGATGATGAAAGGGTAGAGATTGTACCTTCAAGCAAGAAGTAAAGGGAGAGGAAATGGCGAACCACTGACTGTCCTCTGCTTAGGACGAGAACACCAGGAAGGAAATATGAATGATATTTTAACCATTTTTATATACAGTTCTCCTGTGATTGGATTATTGTCCACTGCAAAAACCTCTCAGGAAACCTTTCTTGGTTCAGAACAAACCCTGGACTGGACTTTTAGTTTCTAAATGAAAGTGAGTGGCAGAGGGAGTGATCGCAGAGACCGATAGCAACCCAGCCCTAACTAATTCAATCCCAGAACCTTATAAACCCTGAGTCTGATTCATGCTGCTGGAGAAGGAGGGAGATGCTGCATGGAGGGAGAGGGCAAGAGAAGGATACTGTGCAAGGAGGAGAAGGAAGGCGGTGTTGGGAAGGGGTAACTGGAAAGAGAGGGAGAGTGATAGCTGTGGGTGGGGCAAGGTGAGAGGGTAATACTGGGTGAGATGTGGAGGGGGAGGGAGCAAGGAATGATTATGATCAGGAGAGAGTAGTAAGAAAGAGATGGGGCTAAGTAGATGGGGAGCGAGAGAAGAGACTTGTAGGAGGAGGTTGGGAGAGAGAGAGGTGGTTGCAGGGAAGAGGGTGGATCAGAGTGGAGAGAAGGGCAATATTTATTTATTTTAAAATTTATATCCCGCTTATACCCAAACCGGGTTACAAAAATACATACATAATCAAAATACACACATAATTAGACAAGATCATATCTATTCAAAGAACAAGATTTCTAGAACATTAAATCCTATATATGAAGTACTTCAATAACATCCTTAAAATTTCTTTTTAAAAGTCTTTACAACACAGTGAGTTTTTAACAATTTCCTGAACTGTTGTAAACTAACATAACATCTTAGTCTGGCAGATTATTCCATAACAGAGATGCCGCTGCAGAGATTGCACAGTTCCGGGTTTCTACAACTAACTTGAGCTCAAATAAAGAAGCTTGGAGGGGGGAAATCCTTAATAACTGCCCTGGACACAGAAAAGGCTGGTCCCAGTTCTAAGATGCCCTTGGCAGCCTGTAAGGTCAGGGAACAGTGTATACACCCACACACTCATACAGGGAGTCACAGAGGCAGGATTTTGAAGTTCCCCAGTGTAATGATTCCCATGTGAGCAGTCAGTTCAGTGACTGTGTTGCAGTGTTGGTTATGGCAACCTAATGTGATGTGTGCTAGCAGTGTAATCTGATTAGGGCTTCTATTCTTAGGTGTTTGTAAATTTAGGTGTTTATTTTCAGCTAATTAGGGGCTTTTTGAAGATACATAAAACCAGGAGTCGATATTCAGTTGGTGGCGCTACACCTGGAAATTTAGGGGTCCTTTTACTAAGCCGCGTAGGCATTTACGCGTGCCCAATGTGTGCCAAATTGCGGTAATTTCAATTTTGGCACGTGTCCACTACACATGTCTGAAAAATATTTTTTATTTTCTGACGTGGCAGCTACGCACATCAAGTGGCATTTGACGTGCATAGACCATTACCGCCCTGTTATCACGTGAGACCTTACTGCTAGGTCAATGGCTTGTGGTAAGGTCTCAGACCCGAAATGGACGCGCGGCAATTTTCATCTTGCCACATGTCCATTTTCTGCAAAAATTTTAAACAGGGCATTTTTTTGTAGGTGTGCTGAAAAATTAATTCTGCGCATGCCCAAAGCACGCGTCTACACTAGCGCAGGCCATTTTTCAGTGTGCCTTAGTAAAAGGACCCTTCAATGCTGGACCATGTCTGGGCTCCAGCATTGAAGTTTCAGGTTTTATGGAAAACGGCAAAACCATAGCCAGTTAAGGGCTCCTTTTACTAAGCGGCAGTAAGCCCAACGCGGGCTTACCACTTGCTACACAGGACGTATCGCCGGGCTACCGCAGCAGCCCAGCAGTACTTCCCACCTCTAGCACACCGTCATTTGCGGCACCAGAAAAATGTATTTATTTTTGTAGCACTGGAGTGTACCTGGCGGTAATCACTGCCCAGTTACCGCCAGGTTAACATGGGAGCCTTTACCGCCACCTTAATGGGTGGTGGTATAAAGGCTCTCCCCCGAAATGGCCGCATGGCAAGTGCTTTACTTGCCGCATGGCCATTTTCTGCAGGAAGTCGAGACTCCCCTTTTACCAGCTGCGGTAAAAGGGGGCCTCGGCACACTTCTAAAACAAGCACCAATGCCAGCGCCGGCCCCCTTTTGCCGCAGCTTGGTAAAAGGGGCCCTCAGTGCAATATTCAGCACTTCACCAGCTATGGCGAACTGCATAAAGGTAGGACTGGCTTTTATGCAGTTACCTTGGTCAGTTAATTGCTGAACATCGGCACTTAACTGGCCAGTTTGGAACGCCCCCAAAATAGCCAGGTATGAGTTGGTTGCCAACTGGACATTTTCAGGGGCACTAACTGGTTAAGTGCCGCTAAATAACCGAGGAAGCAACAGGGCAGTTTATCTGCACAATCCAAGATGGCAAAAATAAAAAGCAGAAAAGACACAAAAAAAGAAGTCCGAAGTAAATTTAATCAATCAACAGTGCCCAACACAGGCTGGTAAGCTGAAACGCTGGTGGATTGATGATGCCATTGTGTGTGTTTTTTGTGTTCTATTGTTCTGACATATGTGGAGAGGTGTCCAGTTTTCAACACTGTTTGCCCCTGATGAGCAAAACACTTGTACTTCTTTTTTTTTTTGTCTTTTCTGTTTTGTTTTGGGTTTTTTTTTTTTTTTTTGGGGGGGGGGGGTTGCCAAAAGATTTAACAGGCCTGGAGCTGTTTCTGGCCAGTTAAATCGCTTTGAATGTCAACCCACCAGTGTTTTCGTGTCACACGCGCTATTGCTGCAGACCATTCCAGTGCAATTAAACATGTGCATTTGTGTTGCTTAGTGTAGAAAAGGCACAAAACTGAGAGGAGGATACAAAACAAGCCAGGAGAGAGAAATGGGGCTTTTTCTGTTTTTATCCAATAAATACCTACTTAAAATTTTTGCATTGGGGTGTTTTACCAGTGTTTGTCAGTTAAAAATTATATTCAGAAGCCCATTCTGGTGTTGTTTAATCTTTCTTAATCTAGTGTAGCCCCCACTGAAATGAACATTGCAGGAGAAAGTAGAGACCTGGTAACTTATGGCCAAATGAGAGAGGTTATTTCTGTCTTCTGAAGGGAGGATTAGGAAGTGCTACAGTGAGCCTGCTGTATCATCTCTGCAGGGCTGGGAGGTGACCTTGGAGATTGCTTAATGCAAGTGGCATATCTGTAATATCATGCTTTCCTTTGCATGCCTGTATCATGACTGTACCTGGCAATGAGCAGCTACCTAGCTATGTGCACGCTTACAGCATGTGAGGAAGTGCACAGTGTTCTTTTGAATACAGACAGGGGAGAACATTGTATGCCTGCATAGTATTATGTCTGTGAGTCTATTTTGTATGCTTGCTCATCAGTGGTGATGGATTCTTGCACATCAAGGCAAAAGAAATCTACCCCAATAATGTTGAAGATGCAAGAAAGAAGATCTTATGATTCACGTGCTTGACATTCCATCTCAATTGCACTTGGCTGGTACCCTACACTTTTGATTCTTATTGTGTGTCTATTTGTTTTCAAATATTGTGTGTTTTCCAAGAAGAAGAAAAAAATCATTTTTGGCATCCTGGTTCAAGGAAGCCATGCGAGAACAAAGGTGAGGAATAGGCAGTTGAAATCTGAGTTTGGGTGTTCTTGGACCAGGTGTAGAAAGGTGAGCCTTTGAGTGGCACTTAACATTTCCACTTAGGGAAAGGGTTTCTTCCTGCTGTAGATTTCCCTTTAAGTTTGCATTTTTATTCTGATTGAAAGAAGTATGATAGTGGTCATGTTACAATGTTGTACAGACATGCCCGGAGCATCCTAATCACCTTTTGAAAATTGGAGGCACTGTATATATCCAACAGGCATCCTTCTTAAAGGGGGATTTAATTTTGTGCTAGCAGCTAAGCACTGAAGATGCTTCAAGGACACTTCATTTCTCCCCACCATAATATTAAACAAATTAAAGGGGGTTACCTGCTACTAGATACATGCTGTACTGTATAGATGATAAAGACTAATTGGTTCATCCAGTCTGCCCAATTATTCTCTTTTGCACTGCTAAGGTTGCCATTCGTTGAAGTTGCTTGTTGGATATTGCTTCTTATCCAAGTCAGATCTTATCTTCCGATCTGGGGTAGAAAATCATACAAATTTCCATGTTTAATTCAAAATTCAGGCCCTCCCATCCCCAAGTCTTGCTTTGTAATAAACTTAATAGGTACCAGAATTAATGAGGCTGTTGCCTGAACCTCTGGTCATTTATGTCTCCATTGCTAGCATCAATCTCATTGGTTTCTAGGTGATTGTATCCCGCTGCCTGCCACCCAGCTATCCCAGATCAGTCGTGTCCCAGGTTCATGTTTCCTTATGTGTGCCGCCTTCTTTTCTCCATATCACCTGTCCCATTGCATCTCTCAGTGAAGGATGATTTGTTTTCAATACTGCAGCCACCCAAGCACTGTTCTCCTTATCCATTCCAGGCATGCTTGAATTTTGTGGCCCTACAGGTTTCCACCACCTGATTAATAAAGAGCTATTTTTCTCATATTTCCTCTAAACCTTCCTCCTAGTAAATTTAGATCATAATGGCATATTTATGTAGTTCAACATTAGATATCGAGGATGCCAGAATCAATGCTGAAGTGTTTAATATGAAACGTTAGAAATCCTAGTGAAATCTGTTCAGATAGATAAGTAACCACCACAAATTACAAGCTATCATATTATAGAAACTGCAATCTACTGTAAGACCATTACGTGGCTTTGTACTGTTTAGGGGTTCAGATATTGTGCGTTCATTACTTTCTGTTCAGTTACTGTTATTTATTTACCCTCCTTTTATAAAGCCATGCGGTAATGCTGACACAGCCCATTTACTTTGGGGGTCTTTTGCAAAGCCACGCTAGCATATTTAGTTCGCAGTAAAAATCAGCTGGAAGTAAACGCTGAGATGCCCATTATATTCCTATGGGCATCTCAGCACTTACCACCGGCTGATTTTTATCACAAACTAGAAATGCTAGCACAACTTTGTAAAAGGCCCCTTTTGAATGGACTGTGTCGGCATCACCACACTGGCAGCCGCTAGCGTGGTTTTGTAAAAGGAGGAGTTATTTACTTATTTATTTATTTTGGGTATTTAAGTTTGCCTATCATACATCTAAACAAGCATAATTATATGTACAATAACACAAACACAAAATTCAATCATAATAAAAACAAAATTAATACAATACAAAAATGGACTGCCAGTGCCCAATTCACTCCTCAACAACCAAATAAACCTGCAAAGCACATCTATTAAAATGGTATGGGCATGGCTGCCAAACCTCATAAAGAGAATTTAGAAATATTAAAAAGTGCTTTCAACTTGCCGTTTAAAAGAATGTGTGTCAAGCATCATCCTTAAATCTACAGACAAGTAATTCCACTCAATTGTTCCTTCAATCACAAAAGAATACAGGTAACTCCTACAATAAAAATAGCAGAAAGACGCAATCCTAATCTAAGCAAAGTATCAGACATCAAGTCATCAAATGCAAAAAAGAACTGGATATCATCTCTGCTTCAGGGAGCAAATAAAAACCTGACTCTTCTCCCAAGTCTTTAATGGAAGAAGCAGCTAACTCACTAGTCACACATACTATGGCAGGTCTTGCTTAACCAGTCCTTCTCTAGTTGAGATCATTTTCTTGCACCTTTTCAGACATCATATGTAATTTTTCCTTAAATTAGTCACCCTCTAACTCCTGTTACTCTAGTCTGTCTACATGGTCCACCTCCGCTTACACCCTTTGCTGTCTATAAAGATGTTTTAATGTGTATTGTGTTGAAATTGTAAATTGCATGCTATGCTGTAATGTGTACTGTGATCTGAATATTTTCACTGTTGTAATTGTCTACTGCCTATGTCCAGCTTATTCTTGCTGTACACTGCCTTGGTTGAATTTCTTCTAGTTCTAGGGTAGTGCAGGAATCTAAAGGATAAAGAATCTGGACGTCATCTGCGTAAATGTACATTGTCAGACCTAATGATTGAGCTAAAGTCAGTAGAGGTGCCAGAAAAATATTGAAGAGTGTCAATGAAAGAAGAGATCCTTGTGGGACTCCAAGACCAGGCTGATAAGGTGCAGAAGTGGAACCATTAGAAGTTATGGTATATGAGTGATCTGCAAGAAAAGATTTAAACCAATCTAGGACTGTGTCAGTAATCCCTATTCAATGTAGGTGATATAGTAAAATGGAGTGGTTGATCAGATTGAAGCTGCTGATGGCATCCAAATAATTTGCCGTGTAATGGATCCTTCACTTTCTATCTCTCTCTTCTAACGATTGTTTGAAGCAGGTCTCCACTTGACTCAAATCTAATCTTCTCTGTCTTAAGACCACAAAGTATGAATCTATCTGTTTTCCCTTCCCCTATGGCACATTCCCTTACTCCCCCTCACCATTTGTTGGTGACCGTGTCCTTCTCTATAAAGAGAACACCAAGGTTCTAGGCATCATTTTTGACAGTAAGCTTACATTTAAGCCTCAAAAAGATTCAATCATTGGCACCTTTTTCTTCACTCTCCACCATAATCACTTGGTCCGACCTTTTCTTCCTGCCTCGCTTCTTTGCCCACTTATTCTTGCCTCAGTAACTTCACACTTAGACTACTGCAATTCCCTTTATGTTGGTATTCCCCTTTACTCCTTCAAGCGCTTACAGCTCATTCAATCTACAGCTGTTAAACTACTTCACAATACATAATGCTTTGATCACATCACCTCCCCCCCCCCTTTCAATCTGAACACTGGGTTCTGGTCACTGCATGGGTCAAATTCAAACTTCTCACCTCTAGCATACCTAGGGTAGGGCGGTGGAGGCGGTCCGCCCTTGGTGCCAGCAGTGATGGGGTGAGCAGAGCAGGCACGCGCTGTCTGCTCTGCTGGTCCCCTACCCCAGAACAAAAACTTGATGTCTGAGGGGGCAGGGGACTGGTAGAGCTGACAATGCACACCAGGTCTATGCACTGCCTTGTGTGGAGGAGGGGAGTGTGCACTTCCCGGGGGTGCTCTGCCCTGGGTGCCATATAAGGTAGGTACATCGCTGCTTCTCATTATTGTTCACAAATCATGTTAACCCTCTGCCCCCTTCTACCTAAGTAAGCTTCTCATTCTCTACATGCTCCCCAGTTCTTTCGCTCCACAGATAACAATCTTTTCTCATTACCCTCATTATCAGACCTACACCTCACCTCATCACTTAAAACTGCTTTCCACTACTTAGGTTTATGGAAAACAAAAATGAGGATGTTATAATGCCTTTGTATTGCTTCATGGTGCAACTGCACCTCAAATATTGTGTTCAATTCTGGTCACCACATCTCAAAAAAGATATAGTGAAATTAGAAAAAGTGCAGAGAAGGGCAGCGAAAATGATAAAGGTGATGGGGTGACTTCCCTATGAGGAAAAAGGCTAAATTGGATAGGTCTCTTCAGCTTGGAGAAAAGATGGCCGATGGGAGATATGATAGAGGTCTATAAAATAATGAGTGGAGTGGAATGGGTAGACGTGAAGCGTCTGTTTAATCTTTTCAAAAATACTAGTACTAGGGGGCATACGATGAAGCTACAAAGTAGTAAATTTAAAACGAATCAGAGAAAATCTTTCTTCACTCAATATGTAATTAAACTCTGGAATTCGTTGCCAGAGAATGTGGTAAAGGCAGTGAGCTTAGTGGGTTTTAGAAAAAGTTTGGACGGCTTCCTAAAGGAAAAGTCCATAGACCATTATTAAAATGGACTTGGGGAAAATCCACTGTTTATTTCTATGATAAGCAGCATAAAATGTTTTAACGTTTTTGCCAGGTATTTGTGACCTGGATTGGCCACTGTTGGAAACAGGATGCTGGGCTTGATGGACCTTTGGTCTGTCCCAGTATGGCAATACTTATGTACTTATGAACTTCCCCTCCATATTAGGAATCAACTCACTCTTCCTGCTTTCAAAAATCTCAAAGCTCATCTCTTTACCCAGTCCTTCTGCCCTGCTGTTAATGTCTGTTAATTAATTTCCCCCTCTTGCATCCTCTTCTACTGTCTCCTCCTCTTTGTTTTTAATGTTGTTAACTGCATTGAAGCCTAGCCCAGGCCATATGGTGGTATAACAAGTGGCATAAATAAATAAAATATAAAATGGAGCTTAAATGTGATGGCATGAAGTTTGAAGGTAGGTGTACACATGAGTGGAGTATAGGCAGGGTGCACAATTATATTCATACATTATAAAAACTCTAATTTATGCACATGTTTTAGCAGTCTAGATGTGGACTGGTGTAAATGACTGTGCCTAAAATATTCGCATATATTTGCCCTGTTATGCTAGTAGGTACCTATTTTCCTTTATAGCACTATTTCTCAATCCTCTCCTTGAGGCACATCTATCCTTACCACAATGAACATGCATGAATACATTTGCATTTGTTGGAGACCCAGTATTATGAAAATATCCCTTATGCACATTCATTGTGATAATCCTGAAAACTTGACTGGCTAGGTGTGCCTCTGGAGAGAGTTGAGAAGCACTGCTTTATAGAATAGAGTCCAAATAGACACAAAATGTCCAAAAGAAATGGGGAGGTGGGATGACTCTTCAACGGACAAAAAGTTAATAAAATATGATGTTTATTGATAGTCAGTACACTCAAACACTTTGAAGACTTGACACAGAACTGTGCTTTGGCAAGATGCCTGCCTCAGGAGCCTTTAGTGATGCAATGTACCAGCGCATAGGAATTTTGCAACTTCTCCAAACAACAAAGGATCTTTTTAAAGAGTGTTGTGTCCAATTGGTTCAGTTTTCTCATTACACTCAAATTATATCTCTGCAAGACCAAGGACTCCTGAGGCAGGCATCTTTCCGAAACATGATTCCGTCTTGAGTCTTCAAAGTGTATGAGTGTATCAACCATCAATAAACATCATATTTTATTAACATTTTGTTCCTTGGTATGCTTTTGAAGAGCCATCCCATCTCTCTATTTCTTTTGGACATTGTGTTCTTGTTTCCATGGGGATTCCTGTGTTCCTCCACCTTTTGGTGGTTTCCTTTGCCTCCAAATAGGCACCCCATATGGGAAGATGAGATCAGACTTGGATAAGGAGCTGACAGGGATAATTTGTAATCTTTCAACTATGTTTGTTCTTGCAATCTTTCTATCAGGATGCTGTAATTTCCCTTGTTTCTTTCGATTATGGGTCGAGGATGTCCTAGTGTTAGGCACGCCCAATTCCCACCTTCGCTATGCCTCTGATACGCCCCCTTGAACTTTGGCCGTCCCCGCGACGGATAACAGTTCGGGACGTCCAAAATCAGCTTTCGATTATACCGATTTGGATGACCCTGGGAGAAGGACGTACATCTTCCGATTTAGGTCAAAATATGGGCGTCCTTCCCTTTCGAAAATGAGCCCAAAAGCCTTCTAAGACCCTAGGCTCAAAAACCTGAAATAAATGGGATCTACAAAAAATAATTAATCAAGTCAAGCAAGATTTATTCAGTGGTTTAAATGTTACAGAAATGAAGAGAGAATTAATAAAGGCTCAAGAAGCAAATATGTGAAGGTTCCTGAGGGAGCATTGCAATTTCTACTCACTAACCAAGGAATCCAGACACACAATGCCTGAATCCTAGTACTACATACTTATTTATATACTAAAATTTTCCTGAATTTCCTTGTACGTGTTTCCTTTGCTCACCGTCTTCTCAGAACTTGTTCAAACTGGCTCTGCAAAAATGCCTTTTCAGCAGTACTTGTCTTTGAGCTTAAAGCTTGTGACTCTTGTGTCACAGGAAACATAAACCACAGCCTAGTCCTTCACCTGTGCCTGTGTCTCGCCTCTATTTCTCAAGCTTGCTCTACACTAGTTCACCCCAACTAAAGTGGAATCCATTTTTCCAGAATAAGCCACATTCCCCAGGATGTTGCCCAGTTGCTAACAAATCTAAATCCCTCTTCCCTGCACCATTGTCTCATCCACACTTTGAGACTCCAGAGCTCTCTGTCTCTTTGGTCCTGTGTGAGGAATGTGGAGCATTTTGAGAATGCTATCCTGGAAGTTCTGGATTTCAACTTTTTTTTTTACTGAAAACCTTAAATTTGGCTTCTATAACTACTCTCCTGCACTTTCATATGTCATTGGTACCCACATGTACCCCGACAGCTGGCTCCTCCCTACTGCTTTCTAAAATCTCATCTACGAGGTGGCATATAAGGTCTGCCACATTCACATCAAGCAAACAAGTTATCAAACAAACTTCATGTCTATCAGCTTCCCAGGTATCTACATGTCTACAACAGCCTCCCTAACCCTTTCTGGGCACATGCCCTTGGAGACACATCCTTGTAATGAGAGGATACTGGATCACTGGGAGGGCAAGTCCTGGCTACAGGATTACTTCCTGCCACATCAAGGTGATGCTCTTCGTTCAAGTGACCTTTCTTCTCCATGACAGCACAGAGGATGCTGGACTGGAGATGGGAATTCTTTACTATGTCCTAAGGTCTCCTGTTGAGCCTACTTCAGCTCCTTCAAGTCTGCTATTCTAGCCTCCAGAGATCAGATTTGTTCCCTCAGAGGCAGGAGCTCTTTGCACTGAATACACACATACCAACTAGGAGATAATACATGTTGTATTCAGTGCAAATGATTAGACTGTGTAATGGTCGGTATTGTTTCTCTTTTACATTACTGCTTGTTCACATGTTTTTTTTGAAAGTCAGTTTTGTGTTGGCATTATTTTTATGTTTATTCAAGCTAACTAGTGGTAAGTGAGGTATCAAGTTTTTTTTATTTCAAATAATTTGTATTGTTAGTAGAAACATAAAATAAATCTCATCAATAAAAATACGTTTAAAAAAAGTAAACAAAGGGACCCACATAGCTGGATCTGTCTGGCAGGCTAAACTTACCCAGATGAGTTGGATAATGGTGGATGGCTCTCCTAAAGATATCTGGGCAACTTTGTCCAAATAACTTTAACCAGTTATATTCAGCCGCAAACTTATCTGTCAATCCTTCTGAAACCCGAGTAAAGTCACCCAGATAACTTAATTGCTCATCACCTTGCCAAATATTGGCCTCTTTGTGCACAGAGTGATGCTATCACCTTTTATACCCTGTGTGTTACTGCCCTGTTGTGGCAGTGGTGGCACTCACTGAGCACAGGGCCTCTGAACCCATGATTACAGGCCCAGAGTGGCTTTCTCTCCCCCATGGGGTTCTTTACTGAACATGAATCTTGTGTGTGAGAAGAGGGCAGGGCTACTGAAGGACCAACCTGCCCACTCAGGTAAGGTGGGGTTGGGTTGATGTTGGTCTACTAGTGGAAGGAAGATAATCAACAAGTCCAAGGGTCAGAATGTTCAACTATTCTACTATGAGAAATTATTTTGCTTCAGCAAGAAAAATATTGAATATTTAAGTCTGAATTTGGTTAACCACCCATCAAAAAACACATTAAGGCATTATACAATAGTAAGGCTTTTGATTTTAGGTTTTAACCAACAAAACATCTCTGAAGCAAAAAATGAAAGGTGTTTTTGTTTTTTTTTTGATAAACACCGGAAAAGAGCACTTCCCCCTAGCACTCTATCATCCTCCCCTAGCTCATCTTGCTTTCTCCACTCACTTTTTATGCCTACAGTACCGCACTACAGCCAGACTGCTGCTAGAGGTCACAATAGCCATTTTGACGAGGGAGCTGGCCTGGGCAGGAGTGACTGGGCATCCTTCCTACCCTGAAGACCAGTAGGCCAAAAGATAGAGGCAAAATCCGACAAAACAATACATGAGGAATAGAGTTAGAAAAATTGTCCAGCACAATATGGTAAGACGATCATTAGCAAAAAGTAACTAACCACCTGATATTCAGCACACGGCAGTCAATATTTTTTAAACACTGGCTGCTGTGGATGTTCCTAGGCCTGAATATTCAGCTCTAGTCCATACCTTAATAGCAGTGGGCTCTTCGGCGCCTGCCAGTGTAAGCGCCAATACTGGTATGGCTATCCAAGCAAGTTAGGACAGCTTTTCCTCTGGCTTCACTTACCTGGGTAGCTATCTGGCCATCGGCGTTGAATATCAATGATGCCCAGAAAGCTTTCGGCTGTACCTTCACTCAGCCCTTGGACCACCTGGCACTACCCAGATAGTCTAATGACAAAAAGTTCACACAAGCCAAAAAATATATTCAGAAAATCTATCTGATACAATCTCTGTGTGTATTTTGATAACACATGCACAGATACACTAGAAGAGAAGAGCACTTAGGCACTCACCACAAAGTGGAGAAAAAAGCCTCAGTATAGCCACCCAGCCAACCAAAGTTATAAGGCATAAGCACGGCTCACCATCACAGGACTGAAAAAAATTCCACTTCTACCCAGGGGCGTAGCTACGGGTGGGCTTGGCTGGGCATATCACACAGGAAATCAAAAATACAGTCACCATTTAAACGGCACTTTAGAAGCCCAGCATGTTAGAAGCCGTTTAAATGGTGACTGTATTTTTGATTTCCTGTGTGATATGCATGCGTTTTGATGCTTTGCTGGATGTTTGGAAGCACTTTGAGCACTCGGTAGAAGTGGAATTTTTTTCAGTCCTGTGATGGTGAGCCGTGCCTATGCCTTATAACTTTGGTTGGCTGGGTGGCTATACTGAGGCTTTTTTCTCCACTTTGTGGTGAGTGCCTAAGTGCTCTTCTCTTCTAGTATATCTGTGCATGTGTTATCAAACTACCCAGATAGTGCCAAGGTGGTTTGACAAGATACTCAGCAGCATTATTCAGTGAAATGCCGCTGAATATTTGGCCAGAAGCCAGTTTGCAAGAGTTAGCTGGGTAGAAGCTGCTCCTACTCAATTAAGTCCCACTGAATACTAAACCTTAGTAAAACAAACAAACAAACAAACAAAACAGCACACACTAGCAATATCAAACAAGGGAAGAAACTGGAATGTGAGAAAGACAACAAAAATTCAGAGGGTTGGACAAAGAGAAGATGAACACATTTTTCACTTCTTCCACTCTTACTGTCTGACTTCCTCTATCCCTTGCCACCGTTTTCTTCTCTTCCATTTTCTTTCCCCCATTACCTTTTCTCCCACTTTGAAGCTCCTCCTCCTCCTATGTGTATATATTGAAATGAGAGGAGGAGGCAAGGCTGCTAGAGGTGAAGATAAAGGGGAAAGAAAGTCTGGACAAGAGAAAGCAAGGAGAAGAGACAGTAGGACGGAAGAGAGAAGGAAAACAGACATGCCAAAGACTAGAAAGCATTTATATTAGACTTGGGAAGGATGCCAGTTGGACATTGTTTCCTCAATGCTAAATCATTCAATTTGGCTTTTGTTTAATTCTAAGAAGCAGTCCTAACTTCTCATCTGGATTCTGACTCAACTTGTCTGCTTTTCTGTCTCCATCTCAGGGCCAGAGTTATGAGTATTGTGGCCCCTAAGCTGTAACACTTAAAAAAAATACCCTCCCCTGATTCAGTAGGAAGTAAATTTTAGGTTTAATTGTTTTCCATGCTAGTGAAGTGTGAGGCCCTAAGTTATAGCTTGTCTAGCGTATGCACAAATCTGTCCCTGATCTATCTCTACTAATAACGTTCATAAGTCCTATTATAACAAAACCTCCTTCATATCTGTTTTAAAGACGGATCATTCCACGTGTAAAATGTCTTTTCTTTTTGTGCAAAAATTGCATCACCTCTCTGAAATTCAGTTTGCAATTTGGTAATAAAATGTCTCTGCTGAACTGTTATTTTTACAGGTGATCCTTTGAAAACGAATTTCACCTTTACAGTTGACACCTTTCTGCATGTGCAGCAGCTGAGAAAGAAGAAACTGAGGTCTTTCTGCAGAAGCCACACTGAATTCCAAGAGTTCCTCAGCCAAGATAATCTTCAACAGGTCATCTTGCATATGATGGTGAACACCAAGCTTGAGTTTGTGTACTGCTGGGTACCAGCACTAGGAATGGACAGTTGGGAACAGCTTTTGCACACACTTGCAGAAAGCAGACATCTAACCATGAGGAAACCAGTGAATTCCATCAGTGTCCCACTTTCAGCTCTTCCTGTGAATTACCTGAGGGATTTCAATGCAACCTCGATCGCGATGATCCTGAGATCTTACACCAAAGTCCTCTTCATCAAGGACCCTTTCCAGAGACTGGTTACTGCCTACATGCAAAGATTTGCAGGGGAGATCACCTTTAATGACTTCATCCAGATGATTCTCAGAACCAAGAGCAGGGAGGTGGATGTTCTGTGGAAGCCATTGGTCAGCCTGTGCTGGCCCTGCCTAGTGAACTATGATTACATTCTGAAGTATGGGTTCCTAGGGCAGGAGGTGCACCATTTGATGGGCAGGTTGGGAATGCCCACTGATCTGGTGCCAGAGTTTGCAGACGCACAGTTCAAATGGACTGATAGCTGGCTAGGCAAGCAGCTAGCAAGTGAGCTGTCAAGTGAGCAGAAAAAGCAGCTACACAAGGCCTTTCTGTGGGACTTTGCTGCCTTTGGATTTCCTGACAGTCAGCTTCAAAATTAAGTTGTCACCTTTTTCACTCCTATGGAGGAGAGAATAGTGTCATGCATGGCCAATCTAACTGGGGTGGAGGAGGAGTTAATCCTGTGCTTTGCAGACACATAGGAGATTATTTCCAGCTCACACTCACTCCTCGGGTCAGCTGGACATGTTTCAGGAACCATCTTGGATTTCAGAGAAATGTGAGAAAATCAAACACTGTAAAAGCTGAGCTTTTCACCTTTGTGGAAATATTCAGAGAAATATACCTGCTAGTTGTACTACAAAACAAGAGGGAGACATTTTTGATAAAAACAAACAGTGACATTTATCCTTTTCATGACATTCTGATTGCACCTACCATTTTTTTTTTGTTTTAATCTGTCAAAGTTTCTTCAAGTTCTGCTCTTTCTGTGGAAGTTCTCCTATTAAAACTTACTGCAAATAATCTTCTGAGTATGTGAATTTTGCAAAACATTTGCAGACCGAATGTGCTAAATACAGACATCACTTTTTTGCAGTGGAATAATGATGTGGAAGTAAAATTTGTTCTTTTATTATGGAAGCCAAAACAAAAGCCACACAAATCTAGATATAGATACAAAGTCCGAGAATCACTGGCTATACATAGCTATTATTGCATTTTAACGCTGGCTTTGAATATTAGAGGATGATCCTCAAAGAAGAGTGGAAGCAGTATCTCTGAGTGCTAAACATAAGGTCATTACAGTATATATCAGAGGTGTCAAACCACAATCCTGGAGGGCCACAAAGCAGTCAGATTTTCAAGATATCCCTCGTGAATATGCATGAGTCATTTTTGCATGTCCTGCCTCCATTGGTTGCATATATATATATATATATATATATATATATATATATATATATATATATCATGCATATTCACGTGGCATATCCTGAAAACCATTCTAGTTTGCAGCCCTCCAGGCAGTTTGACACCCTTGATGTATATTCTATATGTGGGAACCAAGGTTCCTTGGATACGCAAAGATTTGGATGTGTACCCTGTTAAAAACCATGCCCCTCAGAGACAGTGGACAGCAGGGCTGCAGCAGTCCAAATGGAAAGTGGGAGGGCTTTTTTAATACTGATGATTCTCCTCCTCTCCTGGGCGGGTGGGCAAAGAGGAGATGAAAGTTAGAAGGATATGTGAGAAGGGTATGAATGCTGGAGATGAATGCCATTGTTTTAAAGTAAATTTTGCTGCTAACACATGGTTAGTGCAAAATCCTATTGCACTTTGGCAAAATCCTATTGCACGTTGATGATTCTTTTTGCATTTTTCATATCTTTTTCAGCTACTTTACATTTTCATGGCCATATTTTGAAAAGCCCACTAAATAAGAATTTTATTATTGCAGATTAGGCTCTTATTTTTCAAAGTGATTTTAATGTGTCTGTCGCAGGCTTTGTTCTAGGTGAATTCTCTACCATTTAGGAGACCCTCCTGGAGTTTGGTGCTTATCAACCTTTTTGTGGCTGTGACCCCATGATTACAGCCAAATAAATTTGTGTGACCCCCAGGAGGTGCAGAATACTGATACACCTGTGGAGAATCTACCTCGGTCACGACTCCAAATGTGGGATTTGTGACCTCATTTGGGGCCCAACCCACAGTTTGGGAAGTTTTGTTTTAGTTTATGTGCATAGGGAAAGGGATTTAGAGGAGATTTATACATATTTTGTTTTTGCCACAGTCACCACTATCCTGGTTTATTTATCTGCCTCAATGCCACTTATCTAAGAGGTCCACTACACCTGTATAAAGCAGATGACTTCTCCTGGTGTCATGGTGTTCTGAAGTGGGGCCTTTGAAAATCCCTTGTTTAAATAAACCCTGAAAAAGGGTTGAATTAGCACATGAGACAGAGTTAGTGAGATGCAGAGAAAGGAGCGAAAGAGAGGGGGAGGACTAGTGTGAGCAGGGGCATAGTCAGATGTCCATTTTGGGGGGGGGAGGGGGACCCAGAGGTGAACTGTGGGGGGCCAAGAATTTTCTCTCAGCACTTTTCTTCTGGCCCCCACCCCAAACCATGACCTGCTCTCTACTTCCCCTTCACCACTCCTATCTTTGCTGGCGGAGACACTTAAGCTTCACCAGCCAGAGATTCACTAGCTGAGCCCCCGCCCATGCTGCTTCAGCAACAAGGAAGCCAACGGGTGCTTCAGCTGTGGATGCCGGCCTTTCCGCAGATTAGTCTCTCTTATTTTTCAAAGTATGAGTAAAAGTGCCGGCACCTGTGACTGAAGTGCCCCGCCAGCTTTCTCATTGCTTAGGCAACACGGACAGGGTTCAGCCACAGAATCTCTTCAGCTGGCATAGCTTGAGCATCCCCACTAGCCATTTATACAGTGCTACAATTTTGGAGGTGGCCTGAGCCCACAGTTAAGAGAGGCCAGACCGCAAAGCCCCTCCCCCTCCATAGCTATGCCACTGGATGTGAAGAAGATGAGACCAGGCCTCCAAGCCCCTCCACCCTCCATAGCTATTCCACTGGATGTGAAGAAGATGGAAAGCTGTAAATAGCTGCAGTAAAAATGGGACATTGATGACTGGAGGTAAAACCTGAGTGGGTACAGATACAGAGCAAGTGAGGACGGTATCCAGAACATGGCTCATGGAATTCTTTCCAATCTCTCTGCATATAAATGCATGTGTGTGACTTTATGTATCTGTTGGAGGAGGAGGTTGGGGTATGTGTGTGTGTGGTGTGTGTGTGTGTGTGTGTGTGTGTGTGTACAGGTTTATGTGTGTCTGTGCATGTGTGTTTGTATTTTGGTATGTGTCTGCATATGCATGCACACATGTATGTAGTAGAGACGTTCCGAGAGAAAAGGACATTTCTCTGGTAAGTGAACACTATTTTGCTTTGTGCTTTGGGAACTTAAAGATTGAGATTTAAAGGAGGAATTATAGGTTAGTGATAGGCAAGATAAAATATAAAAAGCAAATTTTATCAACTAATCTCCCTAGTTTTTTCCACTTATTTTTAAAAACTTTACACCACAGCATTAACAGATATAATCTAGCAGGCACTGCAGGATCTAGTTTAGTATTAAGGGGGGATAAGAGAGAGAGAGAGAGAGAGAAGCAAGCATTATTAACTAGTTGCCGTGGTGTACAAACCCTTTCCCCATAGTTTTAAACTGAAAGTTTCTCTAGAAATAGGCATTTTTCCCTTAGTTTTAGAAAAGGTTCCAGAGGAGATCCGTGAAATTATAGAACGGTGAGTCTGATGTCGGTGCCGGGCAAAATGGTAGAGACTATTATTAAGAACAAAATTACAGAGCATATTCAAAAGCATGGATTAATGAGACGAAGTCAACATGGATTTAGTGAAGGGAAATCTTGCCTCACCAATCTACTACATTTCTTTGAAGGAGTGAACAAACATGTGGATAAAGGTGAGCCGGTTGATAGTGTGCATCTGGATTTTCCGAAGGTGTTTGACAAAGTACCTCATGAAAGATTCCAAAGGAAATAGGAGTCATGGGATAGGAGGGAGTGTTCTATTGTGGATTAAAAATGGTTTAAAGATAGAAAACAGAGAGTAGGGTTAAATGGTCAGTATTCTCAATAAAGAAGGGTGGTTAGTGGGGTTCCCCAGGGGTCTGTGCTTGGACCGCTGCTTTTTAACATATTTATAAATGACCTAGAGATGGGAGTAACTAGTGAAGTTAAATTTGCTGATGACACAAAGTTATTCAAAGTCATTAAATCGCGGGAGGATTGTGAAAAATTACGAGGACCTTACGAGACTGGGAGGCTGGGCGTCTAAATGGCACATGATGTTTAATGTGAGCAAGTGCAAAGTGATTCATGTTGGAAAGAGGAACCCGAATTATAGCTACATCATGCAAGGTTCCACGGTAGGAGTCACAGACCAAGAAAGGGATCTAGGTGTCGTCATTGATGATACATTGAAACCTTCTGCTCAGTGTGCTGCTGCGGCTAAGAAAGCAAATAGAATGCTAGGTATTATTAGGAAAGGAATGGAAAACAAAAATGAGGATATTATAATGCCTTTGTATCGCTCCATGGTGCAACCGCACCTCGAATATTGTGTTCAATTCTGGTCGCTGCATCTCAAAAAAGATATAGTGGAATTAGAAAAGGTGCAGAGAAGGGCGACGAAAATGATAAAGGGGATGGGACGACTTCCCTATGAAGAAAGGCTAAAGCGGCTAGGGCTCTTCAGCTTGGAGAAAAGGCGGCTGAGGGGAGATATGATAGAGGTCTATAAAATAATGAGTGGAGTTGAACGGGTAGATGTGAAGCGTCTGTTTACGCTTTCCAAAAATACTAGGACTAGTGGGCATGCGATGAAGCTACAATGTAGTAAATTTAAAACAAATCGGAGAAAACTTTTCTTCACTCAACGTGTAATTAAACTTTGGAATTTGTTGCCAGAGAATGTGGTAAAGGTGGTTAACTTAGCGGAGTTTAAAAAAGGTTTGGACAGCTTCCTAAAGGAAAAGTCCATAGACCATTATTAAATGGACTTGGGGAAAATCCACTATTTCTGGGATAAGCAGTATAAAATGCTTTGTACTTTTTTGGGATCTTGCCAGGTATTTGTGACCTGGATTGGCCACTGTTGGAAACAGGATGCTGGGCTTGATGGACCTTTGGTCTCTCCCGGTATGACAATACTTATGTACTTATGTAGGAAAGAAAAAAGATAGGAAAGAGATGAAATGAAAGATCAATAAGTCAGAAGCAAGTGTAGTGAGGGAATTGAACAAGAGTGGACAAAAGGCAAATGAACAGCAGCTGCTTGAAGGAAAATTAACAGAAAGACAGGAATGTGTAAAAGAGAAACTGGAACCTACATGATGGAAAAATAGAATGACCAGACAACAAAGGTAGAAAAGGCATTTTATCTTGAATTTAGAAACTGAAATATGTTAGCTTGAGAAATGTGCATAGCAGATATCATTTCATTGTGTTCAGTAGAAAAATAAATACGTTTCTGATTTTAATTCTCCACTGTAGCAGTATATGCTGAGGTTCTGAGTTCAATTTTTGTCTATTAATTTTTATTTCTAATTTGTGATCCACTGTGATTGTGATTGTAATGGTAGGTGGGAAGATTGGAGAGGAGGCAGTGAAAAGAGGGAATTGGGGGAAGGGGGCTTCTTTATTTTCTGGCCTAGCATGTCTAACACTAGTCCTGACCCTTGCTGTAGCTGGTGGGGATCCCCAAGCTACATCAGCTGAGGACCTCCTCTGAAGGTAGCCAAAACTCCTTCCTACTAAGCTTGGCAGATGGCGATAACATCCTTGAGCCACCAAAAACTAAGTATGCATGGGGTGCCAGCATCGGTAACTCAAGGAGTTGTTGCTACTGCTGGCTGCCAAGCTTGGTAAAAGGGATTTCTGGCTGTCTTTGGAGGAAGTTTTCAGCTGACAGAATTTGGGGATCTTTATGAGCTAAAGTATATTTTGAGTTGGAAGGTGCTAAGGGAGGGGTGGAGAGTGGGGGGAAGAGGGGGATGGGGGCAGAGAGAAAATTTTGTGCCCACCCACTTTGGGCTCAGGCCTACCCAAAATTGGCTGCCTGGCTACACCACTAGTCCAATCTTCTTGGGGGCTAGGAGATAGGCCAATCTTGTTGAGGGGAGGGGGAGGCGGAAGGGAAGAGGGAGGGAAGGGGAGAGCACAGAGAAGGATTTAGGCTGTGACTCAGAAGTTATGTGGGTGCTGACTGATATTCAATGCCAGCACCCACATAGCTATTCAGACATACAACATCCCTTTGTGCGATAATGTCTGATCACTTGGCTATGTGGGCACCAGCATTGAATTTCACTGGCACCTGCCTAACTCCTGGTTCCTCCCCAATTCTGCTCCTGGACTGCCTCTCCATTGCCCAATTTTGACATGGCCAATTGCTGATATTTAGCAGCACTGCCCAGTTAAGTACCACTGAATAACTTAACCAGCCCACTCAGCGTGCGTTAACGTACCGGGCCCCCAATTTTTTTAGATTTATATTTCTATTTTTTTTAAGTCTGTGCTACCTTATTATGTTTAATTTATGGTTGCACTTCACTTCGAGATATTAACATGATGCAAAACATCAAATATATGTATTTCTTTAGTTTTGTTTTATTCATTTGCATATAAAAGTTTTGTTTGACCACCCATTGAGATCAAGCTCATCGAGCAGGTGTAGAACAATCACAACTAAAATAGCAAGTAAAACATCAAAACACAAAAATAAAATAAACAAATTATCAGAAATTAACAGAGTCGCAGAATACTCCACCGTGCCAGACCCTCAGTGCCAGACTCAAATCCCTGTTAAATTTTACAAAGCAAGGTTCCTGCAGTAAATACTATGAAAGAACTTTCCAAAGAGAAGGAACAAAAAAAGCAAAAGTGGTATGAGGTGTCTAAACATATCCGAGTCTGAGGTGGAATGAATAATGAAACTTGAGAGGAGAGGAGGCTCTGTGCAAGGGAATAAGGTATAAGGTTGATTGATGTGGAGCAAAAGAGTCAATACAATCATTTTTTTAAAATTTCAAATAATTTTTATTGTTATTCGAAACATAACAAAGAAATGAACAGTACAGCAGGGCCAAGACATGTGGAGGCATGATTGAATCGTTTCACCCTTTCTAACAATTTAATCAATATAATCTGATTGACTGCAGGTCATTAAGTGCTGTCAAAAGGAGATCACGGTACAAAGTATTACAATAATCAATTTTAGAATTCTTGCCCTAAAGTAGAAGTATTATTGTGATTGTTATCACTAGCATATATGTTTTTATGAACATTTTTTAAATCAAAGTGCTGTGCAGAATAAAATAAAAGCATTCAGCAAATTCAATGGGTAGGACTGGGGAGAATTATCCTAAAGCCAGCCTCTCAGAGGTTAGCAACTATCATCTGATTGCTTCCATCCCTATGTTTATTAAAATAATGGAAGGTTATGTTACCAAACAATTCATTAAATATCTAACCCATCATGAACTTCTTCCCGCTACTCAATTCAGCTTTAGAGCAAATTATAGTATAGAGACAGTTCTTGGCACCTTGGTTTCTCATGGAAAGAGTATATTGTGTAAGAGTCAGTGTGCTGTTATCTTCCAGCTCGACAACAGATTGACGGACTTTGATTAATATCTGCAATCAATGTGGAATCCAGGACAAGGCACTGGACTGACTACAGGGTTTCCTGAAGAATTGTTGCTATATGGTTAACAAGGACAGAGTTTTGTCTGCTAAATGGAGGACTCCAAGCGGAGTCCTGCAGAGTTTGCCATTATCCCCTATATTGTTTAACTTATTGATGAGATCTCTGGGCATGTTGTTAGATCAATTTAAATTTACCCACTTCATTTATGTGGATGGTATAACTGCATTCTTGCCATATTCTTCGTCTTGGTCTGAAACTTTGTCTCATATTCAGTTATGCATGAAACTAATTGATACTTGGAATTCTGCTCATCATTTGAAATAAATAACGAGAGAACCAAATTTCTTTACCCAAATATTTTGTATCTTCCTTAAGTCCAAGGAGGATACAAGATATCTATCACATTTTTTGTGGATGGGAACAGGTTTTATTTAGAGTTGCAGTTAAAAATTCTTGAGGTAGATAATCTATTAACGATAGAACACCAGCAGGCTTTTTTTCGAAAGAGAAGGGTGCCCATCTTCCGACACAAATCGGGAGATGGGTGTCCTTCTCTCAGGGTCGCCCAAATCGCCAGCCTTAAATGTCGTACCCAGCTCCATGCAGGTCCTTGGAGCAGTTTTAGTGGGTGCAGTGCACTTCAGGCAGGCGGACCCAAGCCCATCCCCCCCCCCACCTGTTACACTTGTAAATGTACACTTGGTAAATGTGAGCCCTACAAAACCCACCCGAAACCCACTGTACCCACATGTAGGTGCCCCCCTTCTCCCCTTAGGGCTATGGTAGTGGTGTACAGTTGTGGGTTTTGGGGGGCTCAGCATCCAAGGTAAGGAAGCTATGCACCTGGGAGCAATCTGTGAAGTCCACTACAGTGCCCCCTAGGGTGCCCGGTTGGTGTCCTGGCATGTCAGGGGGACCAGTGCACTACGAATTCTGGCTCCTCTCACGACCAAAGGGCTTGGATTTGGTCGTTTTCAGATGGGTGTCCTCGGTTTCCATTATCGCCAAAAACCAGGGATGACCATCTCTAAGGTCGACCAGCTCAACATTTAGGTCGACCATCTCTGAGGTCGACCTAAATGTTGAGATTTGGGTGTCCCCGACTGTATTATCGAAACGAAAGATGGACGCCCATCTTGTTTCGATAATATGGGTTTCCCTACCCTTTCACAGAGCCGTCCTGCGAGGACTGCCCCAGGAAAACTTGGACGCCCCGTTCGATTATGCCCCTCCATGTGTCTGTGATGTTGAAGAACATTTATCTTACCTTTAGGAAACTCACAGCTATTAAAAAATATTTTCTTTTGGATAACTTTCAGTTGTTCGTCCAATCGCTTATCTGGATTTAATTACTGTAGTCTTGTGTTGATTGGATTTTCTAAAGCTCTTCTTGACCGCTTACACGTAATGCAAAATATGGCGCTTAGGTTGATATTCGATCTGTTGAGGTATGAGTCAGTGATTATTTAAAATTACATTGGTTGCCTTTTAATGCCCATATTTATTTTAAGGTGAGTGTAATGGTTTTTAAAATCTTTTATGGTGATGCTGCTTCATACATGACTGATCTAGTGGTGCTACTACATAGAGTTAGTACTAGGAATCAGTTTCTCCTGCGATTTCCGACTGTTTCCCAATTTAAATCATTTAAACATTTTTCTTCATCACTTCAATATCAAATAGCTAACATTTGGAATTCTTTACCTTTATTTCTGCGAAGCTGCCCACATTATTTATTGTTTTAGAAAAATGTGAAAACCTTTCTTCTTTCACAAAGCAGGCCTTAGGGGCCCTTTTACTAAGCTGCGGTAAAAAATGGCCTGTGGTAGTTTGGACATATTAAATTGATGCACACTGGGCCCATTTTTTACTGTGGCTAGGAAAAAAGGCTTTTTTTAATGGGGGAAATCTAAAGTACAGTTAGCTTTTACATTGTAATTGTTTTTGCAACGTGCAGCGTCAGACGGATCATTTAACAAACGGTCTTTTTAAAGACCATTTTAAAATCCTTGTCTGCACTTTTCTCATTCATGACTTGAGTTCTTTTCATCACGTCACTTGATGATCATATTTTATCATCGTCACTAGCCACAAGACTCCTGATGTAGGCCATCCAGCTGAAACACAACATTGTGTCGAGTCATTTTTAGAGTCATTTTTAATGGTGAATATTTGTTTGAATATTAATTAAATTTTGTTTATTTTAACTTAACTTCAGGTCCAATTATTGGATAGTCTGGCTCATATTCCCACCTTTTTGTTTCTACTACCATGTTAAACAGCATACGCCAACTTCAAAATTACCACCAGGTGCCCACATACTCCACTGGTAGTGATTAGGTATGCACTACCCACGCATTAGCCCTACTGCTGCTTAGTAAAAAGGCCCCTTTTGATGCTTTTTCTGGTAATTATATTTGGTTGTTGTAATTCCCGGACACATTGGTTCTGCATAGGTGGAGGTGGACTATAAGAAATGATGTAAAATAATATATAGGTTTCAGAGAAAGACATGCAGTAGGTTTAGGCCGTGCAGTGGAAACTTCAAATCCCACAGCTCTACATCTTTTACCCAGTGAATCTATCACAGGGGTGGACCAGGGAGCGAGTGCCACAGATTTTACAACTTACCAATACAAAAGGAAAGCAGCTGCAGAATGTGAATGCAATGAGGCTGATATTCAAAAAATTTATCTGGGAAATTTTGGAAGTGTCGTTATCCCCCCCCCCCCCCCCCCCAATTTTACCTAGAGAATTTCTCATCCTGCAGCCTGGGACAAATGTTAGCCAGTTAAATAGGGGAAGGGAGAGAGGTGTGATAAGGCAAGGTTAGGAAACCACACCAGAAGGAGAAACATTAGGAAAACCGAACCCATAGAACCCCCTGAAGCATAAACAGAAAGGAGAAGCCAAAGACCTGGATAGTACTCCAGGAAGGGGAATCAGGAAGAATCTCTTAGAGAAAGTCTTGCTATTCTCACAAGTGATCACTAGAGGGGGCAGTAGGGATGAGGTGCAGTTCCCCTGGATAAAAAGACAGTCTGGGATCCATTTACTAAGATGCATCAAAAAATGGCCTGCACTGGTATAAATGCTTGTATTGGGTGCATGTAGGTCCATTTTTCAGCGCACCTGCAAAAAAGGCCCTTTTTTTGCCGAAAATGGACGTCTGGCAAAATGAAAATTGACGCGCGTCCATTTTGGGCCTTAGATCTTACTGCTACCCATTGACCTAGCAGTACGGTCTCACGCGTTAACCGGGAGTAATCAAAAGCACGTGTACAATGCCGATTACCGCCCGGTTACCGCCACGTGCTGGAAAATAAAAAATATTTTCTGGTGCACGTAGCGGACGTGCATCAAAAATGAAATTACTGCCCGGGCTATGTGGTAGCCGGGTGGTAGTTCAAAACTGATGCACGTAGGACACGCGTAGGAGCCTACACAGCTTAGTAAAAGGGCCCCTATGTGACCTGGAGAGCGGAGGCTGAGGGATGAGCTCCCCTCAGCCCAGCCTGAACCAGAAGCAACTGGTGACTTCCTGAGGAACCGATGGACTACACTGAGGAAAAGAAGGAGATACCCCTAGAACCTGCTAGAGACAGAATGGTGAAATGGAGTGGGAAGCCACTGACCAAAAGCAGGCCTAACAAGTAAATGCAGCTGTGGAAGGACACAGCCAGAATCAAGCTGCGTAGAGGGAGGTGAGCTGCCAGCCCTTCTTGACATAAGGGCTAATTGCTGAGGCCTGAGAGGTTGTTTTTTTTTTTTGTGAACTGTTGAACTTTACAAGCTAAGCATACCTAGGAGGAATCCTTGCTGAGGAACTGCTAAAATGTATAACCTGGAATATACCTCAAGGGAATTGTTACCAGGATTGCAAAGAGTAATAACATTTCTTTACTTGTTTGGACTCTTTTTCTTATTGTTTTGGACCCTTAATGGGATTTGAAAGTGGATTATTGGGATTTAAAAGTGAAACGTTTATGGAAAAAATAAAAACCATAAAACCCAGACCGTCTCACTTCTCTACCCTGACTCAAACTGTGTTAAAACCCAAGTGTGCTGGTGAACACAGTTGTTTGGAGAGTAGAAAAGGACTCCCACACCCATGTATGACTACAGTGCAATTAAACTTTAACTGGATAGTGCTGATATTCAGTGGTAGCCGGTTAATTCTGGTTGGAATCATAACTACCTAAAATTATCCATTTAGCTTGAAATAAGTATATTCAGTGGCGGTGATATAGCTAGATACAGTTTTGAATATCTGGTTAAAGTGCATCTAAACTTCTTAATGAAAGTCTGAACATGTTTTCCTCAACCCCTTCACAACCACAACAAAGTCAATGCTGCTAGACTGCAGGTGGCCTCTGACATCACCAACTATATTAATAGTCCAGCAGTGTTGTTACTCGTATGCATCCACTATACTCTCACATTCCATGGCTTAAACGTCCCTGGTTCAGCAGGTGGACACTGGAAAAAAACAGAAAAGTAGGATACAGGTGTTATATTGCAACCAAACTTGTGGGGCAATGTCCATTGCATTCTGTAAATTTAAGACAAAGATGCTGACCACATTACTGATTGTCCTGAAGGTGGTCGTTATAGGGTTTCTATGACAAAATCAAAGACAGACTATAATACAGATGTACTAATTTGATCTCTGTCTAGTTCTCAGGTCTTGTACGAGTTTTTACTGGAGCTGCTTTTCTGTAGCAGTAGTGCTTGGATATGAGCAGCAGCAATACATTGGTTAAGTGCCACAAAAACGAAGGCAATAATGAGATGCAGGGGGTTGCCAAAGTCTTGTAAGTATAGGCACCTTGTGTATGATGCCTAATAATTCATTTCAAACTAGCTTTCAACAGCTGAGCTTCCTTCAGAGCTGAGCTAAGGATGACATTGCCAAATGACCTGAGCAGTTAGTCACTAATCTGTTAATCTAATAAAATGTTTTCAGCTTTGTTTGTTGACCTTCTTCATACCCACATGGACTTAACATGGCTACTGAATTACTTTATTATAAGCCTTTTAGAAATTCTGCTGTTAGCTAACCATATTGTTAGGCAGCATCTTCAAACATTCGCAAATGAAGAAGAGAATTCACTTTCAGTGTAAAGGATCAACCATAAAATGTTTTCACCATACCATTCATCCTTGATACAACCAGTAGGCGAAACATGACTCATGTCGGACCATAAGAACCCCCAGATCCGACGCTTTTAAGTTAAGTGATTGATTTTCTACACATCTATAAGTTTGCACACTTTTGAGAACATATAAATTTATGAAGAGTTTTGGAGTGATCTCAAGATAATATAAAGTTAAAAATAGGACCAGTGACGATATTGGAGATAATTATTCTGGTGGTAAAAAAAACCAAACAGTTATTTCTATCTAAATTCTCCACTGAGGTCCCCCCAAAAATCTTTTCTAATATATTTTACAAGTAGGATTTTATATATAAGCTCATTTTGTCACATTCAACTCTAATAATTATCGGCATTAATTAGAATTAATTGAAATGTATGCGTGCATTTTTAGTTGTGGAGATCTGTGTGTAAATTTTGCACGTGGCTGCAAAAAGGGGGCACAGCCATGGGAAGGTCCTACAATTATGCACGCTGTTATAGAATAAGGGGGATCCATGCCTAATTTAGATGCAAGGATTTACACCAGGACTTACTTGGTGTAAATCCTCACTTAAATTAGGCGCCAATCCCAGCCCTAAGCATATTCTATAAACGGCACCTTACTTTCAAGCGCTGTTTTTAGAATAGTGCTCAGCACATTATTTTTTCAGCGCTATTTATAGAATTTGGTCAAATGTGTGCAGACATGGTCCAAAGAGCTGTGGAGTCAGCAAAGGCCTTAAAGAAGTTGAAGGACAATGGTGGACTGTGAGGCAAGTCTCCAGGAAGACAAAAGGATCTGTTCCTGTACATTGTTATTGCTTACTGTAGATACCTTAAGGTTAAAGTTTGGTTATTTTTATTTCTTTGTATACTTGCTAATTGGAAATCTGAGTAAACATTTTTGAAACAAAGAGAAGCTCGAAAGAGTTCCAGGAGGAACTCAAGTCCACTGAGTTTGGAGGGTATTTGTCTCACTTCTCTGATGGAAGGAAACCTACTTATATTCAACAGGGACAAAAAACAGATATTTGATAAATGTTTTATGCGTAAGAAGAGGTTGCAAGAAGGGTCCTGGAGGGATAGAGGCCTGGAAGCCCCAGAGAGATTCCAGCAGATCACTTAAAAAACCTGAGAACTTATTTGTGTGGATGTCATATTTTTCTGTTTTTGATCTGTGTATTTATGTGAAAACATACAAACTGTTCCCTGTGATTTTCTGGCCTGTAATATTGTACCCCCATAAAGTTTGTTGTTTGGAACAAAACTCAGTGTCTGGAGTATTTCTGTGAAGGGACTAAGAGGATGATCTTCTTAGGGTATCACATCATATTGCCATTCCTTATTGTACAATCCTGTTCCACACACTGGAGTGGAGGAGTTGCCCAATGGTTAGTGCAGTGGACTGAGAACCCACTGGGGATTTGGGTTCAGTTCCCACTGCAGCTCCTTGTGACACTGGACAAGTCATTTAATCCTCCATTGCCCCAAGTACAAAAACCTAGGGGCCCTTTTACAGAGCGGCAGTAAGCCCAACATGGGCTTACCACTAGCTCTTCCAGGACTACCACCAGCGGTCCCGCCCTGAGTGCACGCCATTTCCGGGGGAAAAAGAAAACTCCTGGAAATGGCTTGCGCGGCAGTAACCAGGCAGTACACACCGCCAGGTTAGCGTGGGAGCCCTTATTGCCACCTCAATACGTTCTCTTACTGCATGGCCATATGTGTCTGGGGGCTTTTTATCCGCTGTGGTAAAAAGGGCCTTGGAGCATGGGAAAAACGGCCACCGCTGCTAGCCCAGGGCCTTTTTCCCACATCTTGGTAAAATGACCCCTTAGACTGTGAGCACACTAGGGATAGAAAAAGTGCCTGCATATAATAAATGTAAACCACTTTGGCTGTACCACACAAAGGTGGTATACCAAATCCATGACTCTACAGAAATCAGCAGCCTGGGGTTACACTAATTTGGTTTCCAAGATGAGTCTTTTGTTGCATTGCTCATATCTTTTGAATTTTGGTCTGGTTTTCTTCTGTCCACATTTCCTTTTAGTTTTATTAAAAATATCAGGCCAATGTTCAAATGAAGTTATATATTCACCTGTGGCTGGCAAATTCTGGACCTGCTGAAGCCTTTTCAAACTCTTATTAGGCAACCCACAACCAGTGCATTGCAATAGTCTATGCGTGAGATTACATATGCATTAAATAACTGGGCAAAATCAGACTCAGAAAAATAACCTTCAATCTTACGCAATTGGCACAAATAATAAAAAGAAGAAGAAACCAGTTTGAGAGATCTGGTTATCAAGTTAGTCCTGCATCCAAAAGAAATCCATACTACGAAGCTGATCCTTAGCTACTACAATAGCCCTTTCCCCAAATAGAGATGGATGGGAAAATTTATAGCTATCTCTCTGAATTCAGAGAAATTCTGTTTTAGATGCATTCAATTGCAGCTTATTCCCCATCATCCAACTTTTGATTCAGAGGAAAAATACATTGGGAAATGGGTGGAAGGAAAGAATCGGAAGAGTCAAAGAAAAAAGGACATACCAGTTTGGTGAAGTCATCAACACAAGCATTGCGTATCCTCTCCGGTGTCGCTGGGCTATCTAGTCTGAATAAACCGGTCAGGCCAGACTCGGCTCTTGCTGTGGCAATGGCGTCTTTGATGGCAAAGAAGATCGAGGCAGAGAGGAAGAGAGGAGGCTCTCCAACAGCCTGGGGAAAGAACACAGAGACTTACCAACTCACCAGAGTCCCAGAAGGCTGCTCAGAATGTAAAAAAGGATTTATGGTTACAGAGGGAGGGCTAGAATATCTTCTCAGTGGATCACCTGAGTCTTTCTTTGGTGGCAGTCTCTCTCTCACTTTGCCCAGCAGTTTCTCTTGCTCCTTTGAAAATCCAGTTCATCCAGAAATATTTATTGTGTCAAGAGCCTCCATTCACAACTACCCAGTCTTTCCACCCCATTTTTTAAAACTCCACACCATTTAGCCTAGCATTCATAAAGGACTGTAGACTATTGCTCCTCTTGGAACCCAGTGTGAAAGAACCTGAGCCTGATCAAGATGTGAAATGAATAAAGTCCTGAACTCCACCCTCCCCCTCCCATCCCCCACCCCATTCCAAAAGCTGTGACTGCTCCCTCTGCAGCATCCCCAGACTCAGATGGCAGTCATTTCTCCTGTAACAGTTTTATTGCCCTCACTTTTTTCTAAGTAGTGAGGGCCGATATTCAGATCACAGGAGATATCCGGGCTGCATCCTGCGGTCAGTGCTGAGCCCGGATATTCAATGCCAGGCTGTTTCCAGTGACAGGCATTGAACATCCAGTTTATTTTTAGCCGGTTTGAACTTAACTGGCCAAGCTGATATCCAGCGCTAGCTGGTTAAGTTTGAACCGGCCAAAGATATTCCACCTTTTCACACAGCCACATCTGGCCACATTTGGCTGTTTAACTGGCGCTGAATATTCCTGGCTAGTCGGTTATATCACGCAATATAATTGGCTAGTTGCTATCCACTGACCGGGGATATTCAGCAAGAGATATCTGGCTTTGTTCCACTGAATATCAGCGGCTAAGAACCATTTAAGCAGCCAGATGCCATTCCTGGCAGGTTAAATGGTTTTGAATATCGGGAGGTAAATGTTTAAGTTATTCTGACTTAATAATTAGGGGGGGGTGGAGGGAGGAGAAATGAAGATCCTAAGGACCTATCAGAGGCAGTGATGGAAGATAAACTAAAAATGGCAGAGGAAGGTCAGTGAGCCAGTAAACACTCAACTCATTATCAAGGAAGCTAGAATCCAAGAAATATAGAACTCAATAGCAAGTAGAATAGGGAATCAGCTTATTGTGTGCTTTATTTGGTTGGTGCATTCTCACCCATAGGATTATAATCTGGTTGCTGGTGTTATTCCCTGGATTCTATATAGCGTGCCTAGCATTCCATGCCAAAATCCAAGCGTATTCTATAATAACATGTGTAATTTAATTGATTAAGCCAATGAGCATTGTTAACAGCACTTAACAAGCAATAATGAGCACTAATTGGCAATAATTAGAATTTATGCACACAACTCCCTAAACGTATTCTGTAAAACACTATGCCTAAATTTTAATGTGTGCAGGAAAAAAGGGGTGTAGTATGGGTGGGGAAATGGGCATTTTGTGGGCATTCCAAAATTTACACGTGTTGTTATAGAATATGGACCTCTGCGCCTAAATATATGTGCTGGGATTTATGCCACATTTTCGTTGATGTAAATGCATATAGTTTTAGGCACTAGGATATTGACTAAGCGTATTCTATATACTACGCCTAAATCTAGGCACCACTTATAGAATACACTTAGGTGGAAATGTTTTCTGCATGGATTTTTTAAGCGCAGAAAACATACGTAAACACACATATGTGAGACCAATGTCCCAATGAGGGTGCCTACTTATTTTGTGCCAGATACACAAAGGCTATTTTGGTTGCCAAAAAAATGCACATGGCAATACTTGTAAACCAGAAGCTGAAATGCTATCTTTACCTTGGAGGAGTAAATGGCTTTGCTGTTTGGATGGTCACGGAGGAGGGATACATTGAACTCTGTGGAGATGTCTCCAAATGCAGGGATCTTGTATGAACCAGGCCCCTGTGTATACAGATTACCCTCTGGGGAATAGCGGAGCTCCTCTAAGGTGAACAGACCCAGGCCTTGCACGAATGCTCCTTCTATCTGCAGAACAAAAAAAAATTACACAAATTTTATTACGCCAAGTCTCTTTTTTTTCTTATTTCATCCTTCCCTTAGGAGTACTAAAAGCAATGTAAACGTAAAAACTAGAGATCTGGAGGCTTCTTGCATGTGTATGGTAAAGAATTGAATGAAAATGGGCTTGAACAAACAGGCTGTCATTTTACAGATAGGTCCCCTCTCTCATTCAACCGAATGAAAACAGCTAAAGCACTAGCAATTCAAGGTTCTCCTTGAACCGTTGAACTAATATTGTAAGATTAGCAAAACATCTTTCCTTGAGTGCTCCACAGAAAATTTATCACCAGAGATACTCTACCCTAATGTAGCTTTTTCCACAGAATGTAAAGTTCAAGAACAAGAGGTCAACGTATGAATCTGAAAGATGGAAATGTGAGAAGGAAAAAGTATGTCTTACATGATAATTTACTTTTATTTATTCCCAACAGATCAGTCCAGAACTTATGGGTTATGTCCATTGACCAGTGGATGGAGACAGAGAAAGAAAGTAGTTCTTTCTGACCCACCCTTTAAGGGTATTGTGCAGTCATAGAACCTCAGTATTTTAAATGATCAAGCAATGGAGGTTATTTATAGAGAGCATGTAATATAATCAAGCATTACTTAAATCAAGAAGGCACTAGTGCAACGAAGAGGCCCTCAAAGTTCATCTGAAACATAAGCTATTCTAGGCAACTGAGATAGAGTTGTCCAATTTAAAGATGAATTAACATAGCACACTGATATGAACTTTGTAAGTGAAGCAGAAACTATTGAAATTAAATAATAATCAGATGAATCATAAAATCAGCAGCTATTGTAGAACACCAAATTAGAGTCCTTTACAAACTCCAGTTTACTTTCCTGAAGTCAAGGTGACCATTTTCACAGGTTTTACTCTTTGAAGTCCCTAGTTCTGGAGCCTATCTGTCTGGCTTTGGTTGTTCTCAAGCCCTGCTCCCAGATAGGACAAAAGGTATGTTACTCAGTGGCGTAGCTACGTGGGGCCTGAGGGGGCCGGGGCCCCCGCAGATTCGCCACCGGACCCCCCTCCCGGCGAACCCGCCGCCGCCTATCTTTACTTTTGCTGGTGGGGGATCCCACTCCCCGCCAGCCAACGTCTTCTCAGTCCTTCCTGCTCTTCAATTTGTTTGCTGACGTCCTGCACGTTGTACGTGCAGGACGTCAGACTCAGAGAACAGTTCTGTTCTCTGAGTCTGACATCAGCAAACAAATTGAAGAGCCGGAAGCGACTGAGAAGAAGATGTTGGCTGGCGGGGAGTGGGATTCCCCGCCAGCAAAAGTAAAGGTAGGCTGCAGCGGCAGCGGTTTCACGGCGGGAGGGGGGGCGGCAATGTCGGGGGGGGCGGCACCAGGGGGAGGGCTAAAATATGCCCCTCCCCCGGGCTCTGGACCCCTCCCCCACGGGAGGCTGGCTACGCCCCTGATGTTACTCAGGGTAATTGAGAAACAAAAAGGCTATCAGGCCGCTGGGGTCCATTTGCCATCCTTAGTGATTCCTGAGGGAGGGGGGAGTTCTCAGAAGTCAGAAGCTGGTTTCGTCAATCCTGACATGCAGCAGGAGCTATATAACTGGAGGTATGGGAACATGAAAGGTATCCAGGTTTGCTTCCATCTTGCCTCCATGGAAAAAAAAAAAGCGGTGGAGAAGTCAGGATGGCTGCATGTCAGGATTGATGAAACCAGCTTCTGACTTCTGAGAACTCCCCCCTCCCTCAGGAATCACTAAGGATGGCAAATGGACCAAATGCTGCCCAGCGGCCTGATAGCCCTTTTGTTTCTCAATTACCCCTGATTAACATACCTTTTGTCCTATCTGGAAGCAGGGCTTGAGAACCAAAGCCAGACAGATAGACTCCAGAACTAGGGACTTCAAATAGAAAAACCTGTGAAAATGGTCACCTTGACTTCAGGAAAGTAAACTGGAGTTTGTAAAGGAAAGAGCTGACAAACAAAGGCTGGGAAGAAAGAAAGTTGTTTGATTTTCTCTCTGTTCCTATTAGATATATATATATAAAGCAGAAGCACATGGCTCTGCTCAGCTCCTTTTTCTTTCTTTCTGTGCACACCACCATCTTGAGCCCCTGAGCACAGGGCTCTGGGCTGGCAGTTCTTCTTTCTTTCTCTGCACGCCACCATCTTGAGCCCCAGAGCACATGGCTCTGCTCTCGCTTTTCTTTCTCTGTTCCCCCCTTCTTCTCCAGCTCTACCCCAAAGCGTCTCTCTTCCTCTGAACACCACTATCCTTTCTTTCTCTCATTGATTCCCATCTAAACACACACACAGATACAGCATTGTACTATTTCCCTGTACTAAGTGCTGTGAGCCTATATATGCACATACAATATACTTTCTATATATAGCCAAACCATAGTAACATAGTAACATAGTAGATGACGGCAGAAAAAGACCTGCACGGTCCATCTAGTCTGCCCACGATAAACTCATATGTGTATACCTTACCTTGATTTGTACCTGTCTTTTTCAGGGCACAGACTGTATAAGTCTGTCCAGCAGTATTTCCTGCCTCCCAACCACCAGTCCCGCCTCCCATCACCGGCTCTGGCACAGACCCCGTATAAGTCTGCCCTCCCCTATCCTAGCCTCTCAACCACCAACCCCTCTTCCCCCCGCCACCCAATTTCAGCTAAGCTTCTGTGGATCCATTCCTTCTGCACAGGATTCCTTTATGCCTATCCCACGTATGTTTGAATTCCGTTACCGTTTTCATGTCCACCACCTCCCGCGGGAGGGCATTCCAAGCGTTCACCACCCTCTCCGTGAAGAAATACTTCCTGACATCTTTCCTGAGTCTGCCCCCCTTCAATCTCATTTCATGTCCTCTCGTTCTACCGCCTTCCCATCTCCGGAAAAGATTCATTTGCGGATTAATACCTTTCAAACATTTGAACATCTGTATCATATCACCCCTGTTCCTCCTTTCCTCCAGAGTATACATGTTCAGGTCAGCAAGTCTCTCTTCATATGTCTTAGAAAGCAACTCCCATACCATCCTCGTAGCTTTTCTTTGTACCGCTTCCATTTTTTTAACATCCTTCACAAGGTACGGCCTCCAAAACTGAACACAATACTCCAGGTGGGGCCTCACCAACGTCTTATACAGGGGCATTAAAACCTCCTTTCTTCTGCTGGTCACACCTCTCTCTATACAGCCTAGCAACCTTCTCGCTACGGCCACTGCCTTGTCGCACTGTTTCATCGCCTTCAGGTCCTCAGATACTATCACCCCAAGATCCCTCTCCCCGTCCGTGTCTATCAGGCTCTCCCCACCTAACACATAGGCCTCCCTTGGATTTCTACTCCCTAAGTGCATCACTTTGCATTTCTTCGCATTGAATTTTAATTGCCAAACGTTAGACCATTCTTCCAGCTTCTTCAGATCTTTTTTCATGTTTTCCACTCCCTCCGGGGTGTCCACTCTGTTGCAAATCTTGGTGTCATCCGCAAAAAGGCAAACTTTACCTTGTAACCCTTCAGCAATGTCACTCACAAATATATTGAACAGAATGGGCCCCAGCACCGATCCCTGAGGCACTCCACTACTCACCTTTCCCTCCTCCGAGCGAACTCCATTTACCACCACCCTCTGGCGTCTGCCCGTCAACCAGTTCCTAATCCACTTCACCACTTTGGGTCCTATCTTCAGCCCTTCTAGTTTATTCAAGAGCCTCCTGTGGGGAACCGTGTCAAAAGCCTTGCTAAAATCTAAGTAGATGACGTCCATAGCACGTCCTTGATTTAATTCTCCTGTCACCCAGTCAAAGAATTCAATGAGATTCGTTTGGCACGATTTTCCTTTGGTGAAACCATGTTGTCTCGGATCTTGCAACTTATTGGCTTCCAGGAAATTCACTATCCTTTCCTTCAGCATGGCTTCCATTACTTTTCCAATAACCGAAGTGAGGCTTACCGGCCTGTAGTTTCCAGCTTCTTCCCTATCACCACTTTTGTGAAGAGGGACCACCTCCGCCGTTCTCCAATCCCTCGGAACCTCTCCCGTCTCCAAGGATTTATTAAACAAATCTTTAAGAGGACCCGCCAGAACCTCTCTGAGCTCCCTCAGTATTCTGGGGTGGATCCCGTCCGGCCCCATGGCTTTGTCCACCTTTAGCTTTCCAAGTTGTTCATATACACTCTCTTCCGTGAACGGTGCTCTATCCACTTCATTCTCAGGTGTACTTTTGCCAGTCCCTCTCGGTCCTTCCCCAGGATTTTCTTCAGTGAAAACAGAACAAAAGTATCTATTTAGCAAATTGGCTTTTTCTTCATCATTTTCTACATAGCGTTTTGCTGTATCTTTTAGTCTCACAATCCCCTTTTTAGTCTTTCTCCTTTCACTAATATACCTGAAGAAGTTTTTGTCTCCCCTCCGTACATTTCTAGCCATTTGTTCTTCCGCTTGTGCCTTCGCCAGACGTACCTCTCTCTTGGCTTCTTTCAGTTTCATCCGGTATTCCTCCCCGTGTTCCTCTACTTGAGATTTTTTGTATTTCTGGAATGCTAACTCTTTAGCCTTTATTTTATCAGCCACTTGCTTTGAAAAGAAAATAAAGGCTAAAGAGTGTGGATTGTGTATTCTTTGGGAACCCACTGCCTCTGTGAACTGGACCCAGGACCATCCCTAGACAATGAATGCTGACAGTACACAACTAAAGTTAGGACAGAAAAAAGGCTGTCCTAACTTTAGCTGCAAAGCTAACTGGGCACCTTTCTGAATATTGGCCAGCGCCTAGTTAGCTTCCAGGTTGCAGCACTAGTTGTCCTACTGCCCCCTCTATCCCTCTCCCACCCTATATGTATTTAAGGCCAACTAAGGCATCTTCACCCACCACCTACCCCTGTAACCCCCCCCCCCCCCTCCGGCCAGTGTAAAATGGCTGCCATGACCTCTAGCAGAAGTCTCACAATATTAGAGGTCACAGTAGACATTTTACAACAGTTGCCATGACAGATAGGAGGAAATGGGCATTACTCCTTCCCATATGACCCCAGTGGATCACCAGGTATTTATAAGTAGACCTGGAGGGGCCTACAGGTGGTGTGGGGTGGACAGGAAAGCCTTAGTAGGCCCTCAGATATGTGCAGGCTGGGAGGAAGTAAGGGATCTGGGTCACAGAGGAAGGAGGGGAGATTAGTAGAAGCAGAGGGCACCTAACACAGGTCCTAGCTGATATTCAGTTGAGGCCGACACAAGTGTCTTATGTTTAACAGACTCTGTTGGGATTCACCTCATATGCTCATCCCAGCCTTTTCCCTCTCTGAATCAGTGAAGCTGATCTACCCGGTACAGACTTGATATCACTGGGGAGGGGGTGGGAGGATCGGGACCAGAATAGATGGGGGGATCGAGATGGCTCAGCACTATTCGGGTCTTGGCCAATATTCAGCTTGGGCCCACATAACTGTCTTGCGTAGGCCTTGGCTTAATATCAGTCAAGACCCTCATAAGATCCAGCAGCCAGCACAGGGACAATTAGCCCTGGATATTCAATGCAGGTGGCTGGACATGGCCCGGCACAAATTTAGTTGGCAACAGCAGCATGACCGTTGCTGGCTGAACATTGATCCAATAGTCTGTAGGCAGAACACAAAAGGGCTAGGACAAAATTGCTACCGCTGTCCCCACTGAAGCAAACTGAAGAAATTTTCACTAATGAAGTATGGGTAAGTAAGCCTTCCAGGGTTTACTCTCTCTCTTTTTTTTTTTTTTAAGTAACCACCTCTGTCAAAATAACGAGGGGACTCAGGCCCGTTAAATGAAAGGTGTATAACATTGAGAGCTTAATAAAATAATATAGGAACACTAAATATGCCCAATAATAAAAGACATAATACAAGCACAAAAAAAACTTAATTGTGGCAGAAGCTCCCAACCACACAGCTATGGCATCGCGGTGAAGCAATCACTAGCAGTCTAAAAATACCATCCTCAGTAAGAAAAAAACATTTTAATTTGAGGGCAAAGATGCATAAGTAGAGCAAAAACAGTTTGTAGAGAGAAAAAGAAGTGTCAATACAGAGAAATAAAATGACAGATTGCCACTTTTTTGGAAGGGAGAGGGCAGGAAGGAGACAAAGAGAATGGTGTCACCATTACGCTGGAAAGTAATTCCTCACAGATAACTGAAAGGAGTGCCATAATATTAAGCACTCCATTAAAAACAGCAGGGAGGAAATATACGTCTGAAACCAGAGAACATTTAAAGTACTAAATTAATCCAAACGCAAACAAAGGCAGAGTATTCTTGCTGTTTGCAGAAGGAAATCTCCAGACAGTAGGTCTTCATGGTGAGGGAAGGGACAGCACCACTGATTGTTGCCCTCTGGTTTTTAACCATCTCCAGTAAAGCACACCCCATACTCAATTGGTTTCCAGCCAAGAAACTGGACCAGCATTTAGTCACAGATGAATAGTTCAGAAGCAGCTCAACCCCACACTCCTCTCAGGGAAGGAGGAGAAATAGGACAGGGCTTAAATATTTCCTACGTGCAGATATCCTGTAAGGTAAGAAAATTTTAAGTGTCTGGTTTCTAGAAATAAACTAGTTCAGAAGCCAAAAGGGCTTAGAAGCCAAGAGACTGCACAAAGCACCATTTTCCACTGGAGACAAATAATACTGATGTCCTATAGCTGCACAATACCCTTAAGGGGAAGATCACAAAGAACTACTTTCTTTCTCTGTCTCCATCCACTGGTTGATGGACATAACCCATAAGTTCTGGACTGATCTGTAGGGCAATAAGGAAACTGTGTTTTCACTGAGAGAGTGAATAAACTTCCAGTGAAGGTTATAAGCTCTAAAATGTTGGCAGAATTCAAACATATACAGGATAAATAGGGACCTTTGTTTGCAAGGCAAGGTGAATATCTGATAAAGACCTGTGACAAAACAACGAGGTACAAATGGTCAAACTGGGTAAGTGGTCATTTTCTGTTAACATTCTCTATGCCAATGGCCTATAAGTCCAAACTCTGAGCACCAATTCAGAGTGTAAAATGATTGCTCATGTTCAACAGAAAATCAGGGAGCCAGTTGTTAAGCTATAATTTCACATCCAGTTGCCTTCCTACTCATATGATGTCTTTTGTATATATCATGATCATCAGAACATCATGAGAGCTGCTATGATAAGTTATTTTTCTCTTGGGCTGCTGCATAAATTTGATGTTTTTTTCTGTAGCTACATGATAACATGATCACATAGTGAGAAGGGGATAAGTAATATTGCATGTTAAATCTCACTCACCTGCCCTATATCTATGGCTGGATTCAGGCTGGTTCCAACATCCATTACAATGTCTGTACGAAGATTCTGCAGAGATCAAAGAAAGGCAGTCATGCTATGAGTGAAGAATCCAATGGATTGTTTTCTGTGACTCTCTATATCACATTTTACACAAAGTATTTTGATTACAGTCTAGGCATACATAGAAATATTCATTGTAGGTATCCTGAAAACCTGACTGGCCGGGGTGCCTCCAGGACCAGGTTTGGGAACCACTGCATCAACGCATATAGGGAGAGACTTAAAGATCTAAACAGGCATACTCTGGAGAAGGGCAGGATAGGAGAGATACAACTGACACCGAAATACCCCCATTGTATAAATGCACAGGAGGCAGACTTCATTCAACACAAGCTCTGGAATGAGGAGTCATAAGATGAAAGTGAAAGATGATAGCCTCAGGAGTAATTGAAGGAAATATATCTTTATATGGAAAGGAAGGGTGGTGGATACATGGAATGGTCTCCCAGATGAGGTGGCAGAGAAGAGGTATCTGTACTAAAGAACGCATGGGAAAGGAAGAGATTATAGTGCTTAGTAGTTGGTGTAGATGTACAATCTGGATAGGTTGTATGGTCTGTATCTACTGCCATTTTCTCTGTTTCTGTATTTCATCATTGGTCTTATATATGACCTTTAGAAAACCAATTACTTCAGATTGGCTAGTCCGCTGAAAAACAACATAACATAAAAAAGAATAAAACCTACCTCAAGTTATACAACTGAAATGCTGGTAAATCATTTACAAGTCTTGCTCATTGTTTATTTTTTATAGTTAATCTAAAAATAAAACCGTTTTTTTATTTTCTAGTGCATTGCTCAAACCTTGTGGTCGCCAGTCAAGCAGTCGATCTCAACCTCAGAGCAAGCTACCCCATACGAAAAGTAGCTGTATGGACTGCCTTCATTCTTCTCGAAGCTGTATCCAATGTCAGGTGTCCTTCATGAGAAAAAAGAAAACTACTGTACAGTCTTGTGTCTGACACACAAAAAGAAAGCAAAGAGGTAGCTGATCTATAAGACTAAACATATTTATTTATGATTAGCTGTAGTGTTCAAGTAGATTAATATAACAACCTTATTACTTCAAATAAACAAGGAAGTACTTTTTATAAAGTGGATTTTGTGGAATATGTCTCAGTTTTCTATATATATTTGGACAAAGGAGTTTAAAAAGCAATCAGAAAAATTATAATACAATCCTGTTTTTGCATAGCCCCATTTTCAATGTTTCCACAGTGAGCTCCCACGTCACACAAGACCTGTTCAAAACCTCTGAAGCCTCCCTTTCTTCTCCAGCTTGCTCCTCACTTCATCTTCAGCTCGGTTTCAAGAGCAGGCCAGCTGTTTGTCACCACTCTGTCTCATCCCCTGCTCTGACTCTCACCTTTCTCTCTCCCATGATTTGCATTCATTCTCCATCTCAACCCCACTCTCCTAATTATTTTGCTCTTGCCCCTGCTCTTCTTTGGTCTCATTTTCCCATCCTCCCCACTTTTCGTTTTCGCTTTCTGCCCCTTCTGCTTCTTCATCTCACCTTCCAACCTCTCTGGTGACATCATGAGTAAAGTAAGTATTTCTAAGAGTTTGCCCACAGAGGTGAAATGGAGTGATCCTTTTGAAAACTGGGCTGTAAAAGCACTGCACCTCCTCTCCCTGTGGTAGCCCTAGCCCTGCTCACACCACATGCTTTCATTCCCTTCCTCTCAGAGTCATCTGATCAGCTAGTTTGCTTCCACATTTAGCATCCTGCTATGTGAATTGCTTAGAGCCTGAAAAATCTGCACTATGCCCGTAACAATACCTCGAAGAGACAACTTTCAGACTGTCCATTTTAGAACAAAGTTGCCACTTTTTTTTTTTTTTTTTATTTATAACTTTTAAATTACATACCAAAGCAAAGCTTTGTCAAGAAATAATACAATAATGTCAATTACAATAATCATTATTTGGGAGAATCCCATAGGAAACTATTAGCCTTCATAGTCCTCTATTTAGGGAGACTGAAATGAAACCTTACAAGAGGATAAGGATATTTGACAAAGAAATATAAAAATTATAATACAAGTATGGCGTCAGGTTGTCACTAATAAACACATGGAGTCCGCTCTGTTGGATCCTTATGGCAGGTTAGGGAGCTTTGCATTCAAAAATGAACGAAGTTGCAAAGGCTCAAAGAAATGATAAGTCTTATTTTCATAAGAGATTACACATTTGCAAGGAAATCGGAGCTGAAACTTAGCTCCTATCTGTACTGTCTCTTGTCTCATCATCAGGAATTTTTTCCTCCATTCCTGTGTGGTTCTCGATACATCTGGAAATAGTTGGAATCGTTCCCCCCAAAAAATCATAGAAGAGGTTTGTCTCAGATATTGCCTCAAGATAGCTTCCTTATCCGCCAAAAAAACAAAAGATACCAACAAAGTGGATCTATACTCAACCACTTCTTGTGATTGCTCGAGCAACGCGGATACATCTAAATGTTCCAAAACTTTTTCAGTATGCTCATTATCTTTTTCCTTAGATGCTCGAGCAGGAATCATATAAAGTTTTTGTATTGGGGGGAAGTTTGTATCAGAATAATTGAAAGTTTCCTTCAGCAACTTATGAAACATGTCTCTTAATGGGGTGTATTTTACAAAGGGAAAATTCAAAAACCTCAAGTTTAAATTTCTAGCCCCATTTTCTAGATTTTCAATCTTCCTGTGCATCAAGTCCGCACTTTGGAACAGTTTACATTCTTGTTCTTTCATAGAAGAGATGGTAGTCTCACATTGCTTTAAATTACTAGCTTGAGAAGCCAAATTGTTCTGTAAAGATTCTATCTTTAAAGTGTTAGCTTGTGAGCTAGAAACAAAAGTTAAACATATTTTATGCAAAGATTCCATCGCCCCCCACAAAGACTCCAACGTCACCTTAGATGGCTTCTCTAGGGGTAGGAGTTGCAATACAGGTCCCAGCTGTCGATCCGCCATCTCCTGTGCGGTTCGGGCTTCCACCTGGATGTTATTCATGCTGCCCCTACTCCTAGGGGTGGATGTTTGGCTCGGGTCTTCGCCGGAAAAACTCGGCGGGAACAGCGTAGCGTCGAGGGAGTGCTCCTTCCCCAAGACCGCAGCTTCGAATTCGGGCTGCTGGACAGGACTTCCTCCGGCGTCACTTCCTGCTACACGGGGCAAAAGCGGGCTTCTTGGGCTAAGTGATAATTCACTTTCCTGGCCAAGGCTCCTCTCTGCCTCGGCTAGCGGAGCGCCCAGATTAGCGACAGAGACAGTGAAATCCGTAATCGGAATTTGCCCTCGAGGAGGTATCGTGGAGGGTAAGGAGCTTTTACCCCCCCCCCCCCCCTCGTCTTTCCCTTCCTTTTGGGCATAGTTTACGGAGGAAAACAGAAAAATTTAAGGTAAGACCATCCGAGGTAGGATTATCACGTCTTAACCTGACGCCATCGAAAGTTGCCACTTTTGACCTTATTCTATAAAGGTTATGCTCCTAATTTATGCTCCTAAATTACAAACATAATCTATGCTCCAATAGATTATGCTCGTAATTTAGGAGCATACATTTAGGAGCATAACCTTTGTAGAATAAGGCCCTTTATGGCCTGACAATCAGAAACATAAACCCTCCTGATAAACGGAGAGGCTACTGGACCAGACATCAAAAAGACAATATCTGGATGCCCACATTTACATGCCACTCGAGTGTAAGATGGGAGTCCTCTAGGAAGACAGCTTTTTTCTTTTTAGCCCCATCTTTGTAGGATACTCTCCCCCTTTCACTCCAGTAGGAATATAATTTAATGCTTTTTAAGAAAGCTTTAAAAACGCTTCAACTAGCCTTTGGAGACTTTTGTTTGGGGAGCAATGTTGGAGGCTTATCACAAGCTACACCCAAAGCTACAATCGCCAAACTCATGGAAGCACTTCAGGTGATCTAGGACAGCCTGTCACTGGGACCGATCAACAAAGCTGTTATGAACTTCCCAAAGTGACAGAACTGAAACATTTTTAACGCACAACAATTGCTAGGCAGTACACTAAAATGTCAGTAACATCAACATAGTTTAAGATAATTAAATATAGTTTAATAGCAATATATAAGTATGATGACTAAATAAGTACATGTCATTTCTTACTGAAATTCAAAGAGGTTGCAGAGAAAATGGCAAAAAACTCTAAGGGGTTACTCTTTTTTTTGCCTCACCCTGTAACTCTTGTTTTAGGGAATTGCTTTCTACTTGCATTTTCTATGCTCTCGCCACTTCTCTTTATGTAGAGGGAGAATGGCAGGTGAGGAATATCATTTATACTCAGTGGGTTGGCAAATCACTCTCAATTATAATCTCATAGTGACTGTGTGGGAGTTGGGTTCTGATTTTGAGCGATAGGAATCACAGGAGAGAAAGCACAAGGCTCTATCTGTATGGTGACCATGGAAAGAAGCCCAGATTTTGGGTCGTTACATTTGGAAATAAATCATGACCAGTCATATCGCCTAGTACTGGAAAGACGGTGTCCAGAGTGATAAGGAGATAAGTGTGGCACTGGGTTAACAGGAGTCACATACTTGTAAAATCCTGTAGCTGACAGACTCACTCTGTCTTCATAGGCAGCATTGACCTGGAAGAAGAAGAAGCATTAGTGAACAAGATTGGAAAGGAGTACAACATAGAACAAACAAAATTTCCAAAATCTGCCACCTTAATGTGATGCAGGACTTAATGCAGGACTACCCAAACCTGTGCTGGTGAACCCACAGCCAGTCTGGTTTTCGTATGCATATTCACTGTAGATATCCTGAAAACCCAACATGATGTGGGGCCACTAGGATAGGCCTGGAAAATCTTGCATTAAACTATTAAATTATGTTGGGTGTTGATGTGTACATGAAACAATTACACATTTAAATGCAACATGGTAACTCTGCAGCAAAGACTGAATCGACAAGCACAGAAGAACAAAAAACCTCTGCACAGGTCAATGCAAGCAGGCAAACACAGCGAAGGTGACACAAAAGATGCTGTAGGAAAAAACGTCCAATGGACTCAAAGAGTTCACATCCGAAGTTTTATTCAAAAATATGCAATGGACTCGGCACGAATCGTGTTTTGGCCACAAGGGCCTCAGGAGTTCCTGTATAATGCTAAAGGAGAACCTCTCAGCATTCTATAGCATCTGAAAGAAATGACCCAGTATCTGGTAAAAGAAACACAAGAACGCACACTTCTAGATGTCAAGTGCATTGCATATTTTTGAATAAAACTTCAGATGTGAGGTCTTTGAGTCCATTAGACGTTTTCTCCTACAGCATCTTTTGTGTTACCTTCGCTGTGTTTGCCTACTCTGCAGCAAAGACCATTGTGTACGTTGAGAAGCAGAAGCATTGAAAACTGCTAGCGTACAATCACGATATCGGGCTTTGAGGTAGTTTTGAATTCTTGTGTGGTAAACTTATGTTAAGAGCTTTTGTGTTAGGGGGCATGTCATGGGCAGAGAACAGACGTTGAAGGTGTTTTGTAGTTAGTGCGCTGCAAATACCACATGCTAATTGGCACTTTTCAAGTTCATGCAGGACCACTAACCGCCTCCTAAATAGAAGGCGCTAGGTGCTTCCGTACTAACTCCAAGAATAGTACAATGTGCTCCGTGCCATTTTAATGCAACACCTTTTATGGCAAATACTGGGACAGCCCTTAATAGTTGCTGTGTTAAATTTGCAGCTACCACGCAGTAAAGTCCGGCGTTAAGCCACAGGAACTGCAAATTTTGCTGCAGTTTAGTAATTGTCTCAGTTTGGATACGCTTTCAAAACAAGAAAAGAAAGGTGCATTGCCTCCACACAGATTTAAGAAAAATTTTTCAAATGGCTCATGCCATGACATGGCACTGTTAACATATAGTACCTAAAACATGAGATCCAATGAGGGGCATAATCGAACGCGAACGCCCATCTCCATGGGCGACTATCTCCGAGGACGGGTACGCGAAGGGGCGGGACAGACCATATTTTTGAAAAAGATGGGCGTCCATCTTTTGTTTCGATAATACGGTTGGTGCCCTGGCAAATGCATCGGATTTGGGCAGATTTGAGCTGGGCGGTATCGGTTTTCAGCGATAATGGAAACCGAAGGCGCCCAGCTCAAAAATGAACACATCCAAGGCATTTGTTCATGGGAGGGGCCAGGATTCGTAGTGCACTGGTCCCCCTCACATGCCAGGACACCAACCGGGCACCCTAGGGGGCACTTGTAAAAAGTAAAATTAAAAATTAAAATACCTCCCAAGTCCATAGCTCCCTTCCCTTGGGTGCTGAGCCCCCTAAATCCCCCCATAACCCACTGCCCACAACTCTACAACATTACCATAGCACTTATAGGTGAAGGGAGGCACCTAGATGTGGGTACAGTGGGTTTTGGGGGCGGTTTGGAGGGCTTCCATTTACCAGCACAAGTGTAACAGGTAGGGGGGGATGGGCCTGGGTCCACGTGCCTGAAGTCCACTGCACCCACTAACAACTGCTCCAGGGACCTGTATACTGCTGTGATGCAGCTGGGTATGACATTTGAGGCTGGCATACAGGCTGGAAAAAAAAGGTTTTAAAGTTCTTTTTTTTGGTGGGAGGGGGTTAGTGACCACTGGGGGAGTCAGGGGAGATCAGCCCAGATTCCCTCCAGTGGTCATCTGGGCAGTTGAGGCACTTTTTGTGGACTTGTTCGTGAAAAAAAGGGTCCAAAAAAAGCGGCCCAAATTCTCGCTTCTGCCGCCCTTCTTTTTTCCATTATCGGCCGAGCATGCCCATCTCTCCTTGGCCGATAAACACGCCCCAGTCCCGCCTTCACCACGCCTCCAATATGCCCCTGTCAACTTTGTTCATTCCCGCGACAGACTGCAGTTGGAGGCGCCCAAAATCGGCTTTCGATTATACCAATTTGGGCGCCCACGGGAGAAAGGCGCCCATCTCCCGATTTGGGTTGAAATATGGGCGCCTTTCTCTTTTGAAAATAAGCCTGAATGACTCCTTTGCTTTGAAGAGATAAACATTTATAAATAGGGGTAGATATAAAATCAACCAGGCACCAGTCTGAATATCAGCCAGTACCTGGTTAACTTCTGGGTCCTGGCCTGAAATGCTCCCATACTCGCGGGCTTACCTGTCCGTTTCTCTAGTAGTCCAGTGGGGAAATGGTCAGGAGCGATGCTTACTTGCTTCTGCCCATTGTGGCTGCCTCCTTAAAATGGAGTATAGCGAGGCTGCTGCTAGAGGTTGCAGCAGCCATTTCAGGGAGCCAGAAGCAATGGGCAGGAGTGAGTGGTCATTGCTTCTGCCCATTTCCTCACTGGACCACTAGAGAAATGGGCAGGTAAACATGCAACCATGGGGAGGGGGGGCACTTGCTGTTTTGGAGGATAGGTTCTTAATGTGCTTCCGGGAGGCATGGAAGAGTGTGCATCAGAAGGAGGCAGATATACTTATGTGGCAACCTTTAAATCTAGACTGAAAGCCCACCTCTTTAACATTGCTTTTGACTCGTAACCACTTGTAACCACTCGCCTCCACCTACCCTCCTCTCTTCCTTCCCGTACACATTAATTGATTTGATTTGCTTACTTTATTTTTTGTCTATTAGATTGTAAGCTCTTTGAGCAGGGACTGTCTTTCTTCTATGTTTGTGCAGCGCTGCGTACGCCTTGTAGCGCTATAGAAATGCTAAATAGTAGTAGTAGTAATGTGGGTCCCGGCTGACAGAAGTGTCTTATGTGGATCCTGGCTGAATATTGGCTGGGTCCCACATAAGACTCAGCAGCCAGCACCTCAGGACTTAGCCCCGAATATTCAATGCCGGTGGCCAGACATGGCCTGGCATTGAATACCTGGGGCTAATTCTGACCGCAACAGCCTGAGGTTAGGCAGCCTTTTTTCTGTCCTAACTTTAGGCAGTTGCTCATCCAGTTAGCACACTGAAAATCTCTGCATACCAGCTAGATATCCGCTCCACCCTAACTCCACCCCTGAACTGCCCACAAACTAGCTGATTTCAGCAAAGGCAGTTAGAGGGGGTTATTCATCATCACTGTCTAGTTAAGTGCTGCTAAATATCTCCAAGGAGATTTCAGTACCCACCCCTAGTCCCGCCCCACTCTGCCTCAGCCCCACCCACTCTACCTCATGACTCCACCCCCTGGCACATCTCAATCCCACAGCCACTGTAGAAAATATTTTATTTACACCGGTGACTGCAGGGATGGTTAAGAGGGAGTGTTTCAGTTCACTCTATTATACACCCTATCCAGCATCTATTCCTCCTAGGGGTATAACCACAAGGGGACCTCAGCCCCCCATTTTGAGTCTAAGCCCACTCCAAAATTGTGGCACTGGTTGAATCATTGGTGGAGATGCCCAAGCCCCGCTAGCTGAAGAGGTCCACTGCATGAGCTCCCTACCGTGCTGTTTAAGCAGTGCAGCAGTCAGCAGAATGCTTCAGCCGGACCTCCTGCATATGCTCAGTTCAGGCACTTGAAAATGAAAAATAAGATGGTACCTTTTTATTAGACTAGCCTAATACCTTTTTCCATTAGCTTTCAGAGGCCAAAACCTTCTGCTTCAGGTCAGGTCACTGCTGATATGGTATCATCTTCTGACTTGAGGAAAGAAGTGTTGGTCTCTGAAGACTAGTCAAAAATGTATAAAAAATTAGTCCAATATGAAAGTAGCATCTTATTTTCTATTTTGTGTTTTATTTGTATTTGTTAACCTTTATTAACACAGAAACTACATTACTTTATCCTAAATTAATAATAACATTATTTTCTCTACCTTTGTTGTCTGGCCATTTACTTTTTCCAATTGTGTTGGCCCCACCCATTTTCTTGTTTCTGCTTTCCTTCGTCTTCTCTTAACTCTCTTGTCAGGGCTTCCTGTTTATTTATCATTTTCTCTCTCCTGTTTCTTTCAATTTTCTTCAATTTCTTTTTCTACCTCTCTGTCCACATTTAATTCATTCTTACTATCCAGTCTTTAATTTCCCTCTTTTTACTTCATCTATCTATGGCTTTTCATCTTTCCCTCACCCTTATGCCCCTTCCTCTTATTCTCCAGTCTGTCTCTAACTTTATCCTCTCCCCCTTTCCATCCAGTATCTCCCCTCTTTCTCTCCCTACCCTTCCATCCAGCGTCTTCTCTTTCTCTCCCCATCCTTCCAGTGTCTCCCCCTCTTTCTCTCTGCATCCTTTCATCCAATGTCTCCTCTCTTTCTCTCCCTACCCTTCCATTGAGCATCTTCCCTCTTTCTCTCCCCATCCTTCCATCCTCTCCCCTGATTCTTCTATCATGTCTCCCTCTCTCTCTTCCTTCCATACAGTCTCTCTCTCTCTCTCTCTCTCTCTCTCTCTCTCTCTCTCTATCATTTTCCATTCATCATTTCCTCTCTCTCTCCCCATCCTTCCACTGTCTCCCCTCTTTCTCTCTGCATCCTTCCATCCAGTGCCTTCCTTCTCTTCCTACTGTTCCATCTAGCATCTTCCCTCTTTCTCTCCCCATCCTTGCAGTGTCTCCCCCTCTTTCTCTCTGCATCCTTCCATCCAGCATCTTTTCTCTTTCTCCCCCTAACCTTCCAACTTTCTCTCTCTACCTTTCCATCCAGTGTCTTCCTTCTTTCTCTCCCTACCCATCCATCCAGCACCTTCCCTCTTTCTCTCCCCATCCTTCCAGTGTCTTCCTTCTGCATCCTCTCATCCAGTGTCTCCCCTCTTTCTGTCCCCATCCTTCCAGCATCCTCCCTCTTTCTCTCCCTCCTTCCATCCAGCAAATTCCCTCTTTCTCTTTTCATCGTTCCAGCTATGGTCTCCCTCTTTCTCCCCATCTTCTCTCTCTCCAGCCCTTTTTCATCCATTGTGTCCCCCTTTACTCTCCTCATCTTGCTTCCACTCATCTCTCTCTCTCCTTCTTTCCGTATCTCTATCCCTCCAGCATCACCACTTTTCTATCATTTTTCCTCCCCTATCATCATTTAGCATCTCCTGCCTCTCTCTCCCACACCCCTTTCCCCTTCCCTTCCGTTCTCCTTCCCCTTGGTATCTTCTGATTCCTGTACCCACTGCAGCTTCTCCTGATGAGCAGCAGCGGTGGCAAAACAATAGAAAGCAAGTGTGAAGTTGCAGCCTTCAGGCACTCGCTGTCGGTTCTGCCGGTCCTCTGCCCCAGAATGGAAAGTTGACATCTGCAGGGACAGAGGACTGGCAGAGCCGACAGCACAGTGTTGCCAACCTAGCTTATTTCCTATGAGTTTGGGCTTATTAGTTTGCAGGATTTTTTCTGAACTCTTGGGTAGCTTGTTTTTGAGCTTGTTCTTTTTTCTTTTATTTGACTTGATCTACTGCTGATTGCCCACAATTGTCGCTGTGATAACAATGCAAGTAAGCGTGTCAGCCGGCACTCAGTTTTTAGGAACTGATATTTCTTGTTTTATGCTTGTTTTTTAAGCAAAACTTTATTTTTCCATGACTACCTGACAACACTGCAACAGCGCATGCCTGAAAGCTACTGCTCTGCAGTTGCTTTCTGTAGCTTTGTCGCCACTGCTGCTCATGGAGAGAAGCAGCAGTGGTGGTGCGGTGGTGGCAGTCTGTCTCAGCACCAGCAGGAGAATTTCCTGCTTTGGCGGGAGTGTGGGAGATGATCGGCCAAAGCTGGAGTCTCCCACTCAATGAGGGAGATTTGGCAGCTCAGTGTTTTGCCATTTCTTTGTGAGACGTACACACTTGGTGCCTTGGTTTGCACCTTATGCAGGTCTTTTTATAGGCCAGGCTACCTCATCAATACCCAAGGCGTATTGTACATTGTATACTCTTATATTTGAGATCACGTTGAGAAGACTCCTGAAGCAGGCCTGTGGCCGAAACACAGTACTCTGATCTCTTATCAATAAAATTTGTTTGACTTTAACATCACTGTCCTTGCCTCTTGAATTCATGATCCACTACCCACCGTAAACTTCTAGGTAGCAGCAACAGAGGTTTTGGGTGTCCTCCCCATCCTAATGCCAACTTCTTCCCTACCAAAGAGAATGATAGTTCTGGCCTGAGCACCCTCACCCCATCTATCTGGTAGTGTTTGTACACGCAGAAGTGACACCCAATCCCTCCTGCTCATCATGAATCTAGCCTCAAAATGGCCACCGTTACTCCTAGAAGCATTCTCAAGAGGAATCTTCCTTTGAATGTATGTAAGCATGCATGGGACTCCTGCTCCAGGTCAGTCTTTCTAATCTGCATGTCTAAACTGGAAACAGCTCTCTCCTCTCCATAAGCAGGAATCACCAACCAACTACAAATAAAAAAAAGCCCTCTCCACTTTCCCTTGCCAACTGTGCTACATCTATGGCCCCCGCCACTGATCCCCAGTTCAGTAACACCACACATCAGCCCACACATGGCTCTCTCCTTCTGATCTCAACTGCATAGAGACACATGGTCTCTCATCCCAACAAACTTTGGGGCCTTCTTCCTCCCCAGGCTCAGCAGCTCTCCTTAACATGGTAGTCCAATCCACCACCCCAATCCCACCAAAAGTGCCTGCTGACATAGCTAACAAAGAGCACTACCAAAAGGCAGTCATCTTCTGAATCAGAGAGTGCCTCCCTCCACCCACCAAGATGGCAATCCAATAGCATTCCTGTCTGGACTCAGGGCTGCACCATCCACGGAAATTGCAAATATGCCTCAACTCACTCCTGTCATTGCTCCTCCTCCCTCTCCAGCTCCTCAGGGCTCCAGCTCTTTGGCCCTCCAGCATTTATATAAGCTTGTGACCAAGACCACCACTCTCCTCAAGCAATCTCTGTGAACACAGAAACCCGTGTAACCACCTTACATTACCCTGGTCTTTCCATTCTCCCCAGTCATAACCTCTGGGCTCCCACATTCTCCACATATGACTGTCAGACCCAACTGGTCCCTGGTTTCCATTCACTATTCAGGAGATGAGCCTGAAGACCAGCTGGAGGATATGGACTGGACCGCTGAGAAGGAAGAGGACTCTGCCTCCTTACCTCATCCTAAATCTCCCCACCAGGACCAACCGAGGACTATTCCTAACCTTGGTTTCTCTAAAACTTTTAAACAAGGCTCTTTAACTTTCTGCCACCCAGACTCTGCTAAATAAAAGACTTCCAATCCATCCTCGTCCTGCAGCACCATCAAAGAGGCATTAGTGCTTCCCAGTCCACCAACTCCTGCAGGACCTTCAACTCAGCATCTGGCAATTGCCTTTGTCAGAAAAGACAACCTCCTGGTGCGTTAAACTTAAATATGCAGTCCAAGCAGCCCCGGGCTACTCTCACACTCAGTTGCCCCACAATTCCATGGTCTCTGAGTCAACATTCAAGAAGTCCAAATCTACAAGAATGCAACTCACCACACAAAGTATACAGATTTCTTGACTCTGTTGGCAGAAGAGCTTACCAGCAATGCTGTGCCAATTACCCATCAAAAGTAATTAATTACTGCTTACAGTAATTAGTTATAGTAATAAATTATCCATCCAGGAAAGTAGTTAATTACTACTTACAGTTATCGGAGTAACTAATTACTTTTCCTTTACTTTTGAACATGACACGAATGCAGCAGTTTTATTCAATCATATAAACATAGTTTAGTCATACGCAAATGACTCTTCCAAAGACAGCAAAATGGATGTTAATGTTCAGGTGCTGAACACTGAAAATCAGAAAATCATATGAATAATACTAAAGGACAATGGAACAAGTACAGCCCAACCCAAAGTAAAATCTTGTCCTGCTTGTATCAAAACAATTATATTAAATTGTTTTGGAACAGAACCACAACATTTTGTGGGTATCTTTAAGAAACCACTAACTTTATGGAAGGTGTGTTTTCAGTCAATGAGGTGATTGCCCTTGAAAGTCTGGTGGTTGAAAAGTGAACTCCAGACAGGGTTCTGGGGTGTTTTCCTTTCATAACTTTAATGGCTTGTTAAAAATACCCCCAAACTGTTGGTTTTCCAAAATAATTTAATATAATTGTTTTTGATATGAGCGGGACAAGATTTTACTTTGGGAAAATGAAAAACTTTCCATTCTTTTCAGATTAATAGCCCTATGGAAGGATTCTTTTAGATTTCAGCCATATGTAGTTAACTGGTCTGCCAACAACGCCTATTTCTGGCACAGTTCTAGGATTAAAAAAAAAAAAGGTTCTAACAATTTAATACAAGACCATTATTATACAGTGTTATAAACAGAAAAAATATACTGTGATGTTGTTGATTATTGACACTGCTAAACTAGTTTCCATTTTATACACATACATTTTTGAGATGTGACAAATTCATGATCACAAAATTTTACTAAGATTTGTGTCCTTGGCTTGACTTTTCTCCTTTTGCTCAATCTCAGTTTTCTAGTTTCTTGAAATAGTTTATCTTTTCATTTATTTTTCTCTTTCCTTTACTCTCTTCCTTGCCACTCTTTTCTACCATCTCTCTTCTCATCCAGAGCAGCAGCCATCACAAAAAAAGTTGGGCTAGCTCTGTGGCTACCTACAGAAAAGTTTCCTTTTCCCCCCGTTCCCCACTACACGTTTAGGCCCTCCTGTTATTCTTACTTACTGCTGCTTCTGTTCCCACAGTTGGAACAGCAAGGCCCTGTTGCAGTACTCCACTCAGGCTGTCTCCAGCCAACCCGTAGTGCCTTTCCTCTGCCAGATCCCGCCTGCCAAAAACAGGAAGTTGTATCAGAAGGGCAGGATCTGGCAGAGGAAAGGCACTGCGGGTTGCCTGGAGACAGCCTGAGTGGAGCGCTGATGTCAGTGGAAAAATGCTTCTTGTACATGTCTCTAAACAAAAGAAACCAAAGGGTAAACCTGATCTTGTCTCCTACCAGTTCAACACACAGATAGTCAGGGCCTGGCAAACATAGGTTGACAGACAAAGGAGAAACGAGAAAGTCACAGGCATGCACTGGACACAAATACAGTGGTCAGAATTGCAATGGGAAACACGGTTATTTAGAAGCCAGTATACCCAGTCTTCCCAGGATCCTTTGGGTTTAGAAGCTTTGAATGGCTCCAATCTTTGTAGAATAGTCTGACATGCATTCTAAAGAAAAAAAAGAGAGAACAATACTTAATACAGCTTTCTTTGCTTACTTTTTTCTCAAAAATGACCATATTTAACAAAATCAAGCAGATGCATGAAATCTGTAACACTTTTCATCTTTCCATTTTTGCCTTTAGCAACACAGGGATAAACAGACATCCATGGGATGCTTTGGATAAAGTTTTATGTATTTTGCAACAACCACTGATCAGTTTCCAGTGAACCCCAATACAGTAAATTCTAGCACCATGATTGGTCTTCACATGAATGTCAAAACCTGATCAGTTCACTGTAATGAAAATCAAGCCCCAGGATGAACAAGCAGATCAAGCCACCACATCTGTAGTAATGTGCTAATTAATGGATAATTACTGACTAAACTTCTGCCTTATTTTTCTTGTTATTGACACAGTATAGTGCAGCATTTAGAACTAGGAAAAAAATTAATGTATCTCCTAATAATACAGTGTTTCCAAGGTGTAGAGCATCTAGCATCTCTTTAGATCGCTAACTTGACAATATTCAGCCAGAAGCGGTCAGTGTTTAAGCGCTGACCACTGCAGGCTGAATTAGGCCAGGGTATTCAATGCCAGGCCCTGTCCAGGAATTGGTACTGAATATCCTGGGCTGTCTAGTCATGTGCTGGCCACCAGCTCTTTATGTGGCTGACTATTGGCTGGGACCTACATAAGGGAACTCTCTTCCTTTCTGGTCCAGATTCCTCCCCCCCCCCCCCCCATTCCAATCCCCTCCACGGCCATGGACTCTTCCAGATCCCTCCCCCTTAATACCAGTGCCCCCCCCAAGTGTCCACCCCTCCCAACCCCCCACTAACAGCAGTCCTTCCAAATGTTACACCCTTCTGACCCTCCAATAGCAGCAAACCCTGACAAGTGTCCAATCCCTCTCCCCAAGAGCAAAGCCCCTGACAAATGTTCACCATCCACCCACCCCCAACTCATAATAGCTGTCCCCATCCAAAGATGCCTCCTTTCCTATTGAACAACCCTCCCCCCACCACACCTTCCAGTACCACGAGACTACTGCTAGAAGTCATGGCAGCCATTTTGTGACCAGAGCCAGCATAGGCAGAAGTGAATGTGGCTTACTCCTCCCCTGATGACCTGCCTAGACCCAGGATTGATGAGGCCTCAAAAGGGAGGGTTCCTAGTTAAAGGTCTGGGAGGCATCTGATCTTAAGGGGAGGGGTTTTGAGTAGTGGTGTCAGCTCTTGTGGTGAAGGTTGGGAGGGGAAATACTGCTAGGCAGTGTCATGATAGGCTGCTACCTTGAAATTAGCCAGTGCTTGCTTTTTATGTAGTTTCATATGCCCAGGGAGCTATCCAGGTCCCAACACAGAATATCACCAGTGCCCGGATAAGTGTAGGCCCTACCCAGACTCTACTCCCAGACTGTCCCAGTACTATCCAAATAGTGTGGGGGTGGTAAGTGCTGATATTTAGCAGCACTATCTGGTTAGCCAGTTTCAAGCAATTTAACCAGGCAGGAGACTCTCCTGTTTTCTTAATCACTTTGCTAAGTTTTCCTGTTCTCACAGCATAAAAAGTTTCTGAAGATACGTACGTAAATGGCCATTCCATTGAGGTCCGAGCTGACTGATGCAGCAGTAGGAGAAGTGTTAGGGACGGTGTTGGTGCTCGTTTCACTGATGTGAATTTTGGAGGTGGGGATTCCCAAGGCTCTGCTAGCAACCTGCAGAACAAAAGTTACTCCCTGAATAGTCACTTTATGGCTGCACAGGTATATTCAATCTGTGAGGGGGCCTGAGCCCAAAGTGGAGTTGCCAGGCCCCATGCCCCTCTCCTCTCCTCCCCCCCCCCCCCCCCCCCCCCCCATGGCTACGCCACTGGTACAAACTCATTTTCAGGATTTGGTTAAGGATCTACTCCGTACTCCATGCCCTAAGGTAATGAAATCAATGATCATGCAAAAAACCCTATTTTGCATAGGAGGTTGAGGCAGGAATTGGGATGTCCAGAACAGGATGTTCACAATTATTCCAATGTTTTAGAAAAGATTCGATGAACACTCACACATTTTGCAAAATACATATAAGAACGCCATCAAACACACATACATTTGGGGCCCTGTTTACCAAAGTGCATTAGTGTTTTTAGCGCGCCTACACTTAGCGCACACATTAACCATGTAGACGCCTATAGGGATATTGTAGGCACCTACATGGTTAATGTGCATACATGGTTAACATGCGTTTAAAATGTTAACGCGCCTATAACGCAGCTTAGTAAAAAGGGCCCTTGGTGACATGTACAGCGAAAACAGTGATGTTAGCAACATACACATGCAGAAAAAGAGTGACAGCACTCAGTATCTTTCACATATAACTCTCAGTACATATATGGGGAACTACCAGTTTTGGCTACGTCCAAATATAAGAGTTGGCAATTATTGCCAGATATTCAGTGGCTTTTATTTGTTAGGAGGAGCTCCTACTTGGATAAGTGTCGTTCTCCGAGACATTACTCAGATTTTCAGTAGCATTACCTGGATAATGCCACTGAAAATCTTCACTAACTGCCCAGCATTATCTGGGACAATCTGGGGGAGGCGGAGCCAAGGACCACTGTTTTTTAGCTCACTTTTCAGAGTTCCCCCATAATACATAGGCAGTGAAGTCAGATGCAACAGTCTTTTGGATGTAACAAATTCTAATATGAAAAAAGTACAAAAATAATGGAGGCCATGGTTATTTTTCCTTTTAAAACTGAGGTTTTTAATCAGTTTAACTTGTTAATAATAAAAAACTAATAAATAATAATTTTAAAAAACTGAGGTTTAAAAGGCACAAACAACATATTTTGCCATTTTCTATATTTTCCGGTGAATTTTCTCTTTGAAATGAAGTGAAAGTGGTTTTATGAATGTGCAGATCTTATAGAATATTCATGAAGCTATTTAGTTCCTTACCTCTAGAAAAGGTATTTTGCCCTTGGACTTCTGCAACTGCAAATGCATGATGTTGCTTCTGTTCTGCCCCCACTGCCATGTATGCATGTTTACATTCAGCTTGTATTCTACTGACACCCTTTAGCTAATTATTATTACTATTATGCCAGCTCTTGTATTCCGCCTATACCTATTCAGTTCAAGGATGGATCACTTTTAACCAAGAGCTGGATTAATCAGTGCAGAAATTACAGATGGATGGAATAACCAGTGACATATCTTAACATCAAGTGTATCCTCATTAGCAGATATTAGGTTAAACAGTTGGCAGACCAGCATTATGAAATAAGAAGGTTTTTAGAGACTTTATGAATTGAAGATAATGTGTGCACGATCTTATAAATATTGGAAGTTGATTCCATAGGTTGGCTAGCTGGTATGGAATAGACAAGTTAAGATATATTTTAGGTAATGTGCAATATGTCCCTACTTGGTCCTGTAACCCTTATACTTACAGGTTAAATGTTGCAAGTGACCTTTCTCTCCAGTTCCCCTTGAGACCTATCTTGTTCATATCTCTGTCGATATTCAAAATGATTTAACTGACCAGAAATGGCCGCTGACCAGTTAAATTGCTTGTTTGAGGGCTATTCGCTCATTTTCAGTGGCACATATGCTGAAAATTAGCAGTTAGTGACTAAGTGAAAGCTGCCTGACTACAAACTAACCCAGGTTGGAGACATTCTCCCCATTATTCATCTGGTGGTGAGCACCACCGTTAATAGTCGCTGGCGGAATTTAACCCAGATATTCAATGCCGGGACATATCTGGTTGTCAGCATTGAATATCCATTTTTTAAAAGCTGGCTAGCACGTGCCCAGTTAACTCAATATTCAGAGCTAATCGGCCTTTCGTTAGCGTATAAAGATAGGACTGCTATTTATGTGGTCTTAGTTACACGCTAATACTGGCCAGAACGCCCGAACATAGCTGTCTTGCACTTCAATGCTAACTGGGCATTTTCAGCAATGATAACCGGTTAAGTGCTGATGTAAATGACTGGATAGCCACCGTTAAGCGAGTTAACCAGTCAGCAGCTGTTCCCAGCCAGTTAACTCACTTTGAATATCGGCCAGACCATTTTTATCAGTTTGGAGAGGCTTGAGATGTCACACCAGCTGGTATTCATCAACCCCTGAGGCAGCTGTTTGGCAAAACATGGCCATGTCAGGTGACCTTGCTTACACCTGGGCAAATAAAGACTGTTTTTTGTATGGTCATAGTAACATATAGTAACATAGTAGATGACGGCAGAAAAAGACCTGCACGGTCCATCCAGTCTGCCCAACAAGATAACTCATATGTGCTACTTTTTGTGCATACCCTGCTTTGATTTGTACCTGTGCTCTTCAGGGCACAGACCGTATAAGTCTGCCCAGCACTATCCCCGCCTCCCAACCACCAGCCCCGCCTCCCAACCACCGACTGGCACAGACCGTATAAGTCTGCCCAGCACTATTCCTGCCTCCCATCACTGGCTCTGGCACAGACCGTATAAGTCTGCCCAGCACTATCCCTGCCTCCCAACCACCAGTCCTGCTTCCCACCACGGTCTGCTTCTCTTCTCTTCCTTTCTCCATAACTGTGGTCATGTAAACACAGCAAGTGTACGTGAAACTTACTTTACTTTACTTTGCAATATTTGATGCCATGTTTCACCATATGAGCCTGAGGTAAGTTGCAATTAAAATATTGATTTGCACATAGAATACCAACATTACAGGGAGCTTCTGGTGACGTCGTTAGAAGATGGATACAGCAGCCTGGAGCACCACATTAACCACAAGGAAAATGCAGTGTAATTAGCAATTCCTCTGCTGGACTGCTGCTATTTTCTTTGTGAAAGAGCATCAAACTTGCAACATCACATTTAGCAATGTCTAAGAAGAATACAGAGATAAAGCAGTATTTTCAGGCACCGGACAGAGAGGAACATGGCGGCTCACATGGTGTCTTTTAAGCATCCACCGTTACTCCAGACAATGCCGAACTACTCCGCTTACTAAGAGAGATCTTCAACTAACATTCTCAGAACTTAAGCATGCCCTTAAAAAAGATGTGGCAGACCACTTGGAAGAATTAAATACTTTGATCAGCAACTTGCACGGCGGCCTTGAAGAATTTGGGTGGAGAGTTGATGACCATGCTGAGACGATGATAGTAGTTTTTAAAAAGCAAGAGACTGCAGAGGGAATACTGGAGGCATTAATAGAGAAGATCGAATATGTGGAGAATCGCTCCAGGCACCACAATATCCTTATCCACAGTATCCCTGAGCCTGTGGGCAAGGAGAACTGTGTCCAAATAGTGCAGGACATTGGCAGAAAGATCTTGGGAACAGAATATGCAGGAGTGGAATTGGACTGTATTCTTAAAATGGATCAAGTTCATAGGGCATTAGACCTTAAGCGCAACACCAGACCCCATGATATTATAACATGATTGCAACAATTTTCTGCAAAACAATAGCTGATGAATAAAGTAAAGAGAATAGGATCTTTGAAATATTTGATATACCAATATCGCTTTTTCAAGATCTCTTAGCTGCAACATTTCAAAAAAGACACAAATTAAAGGAAGCGGCCATGTTGATCCAACGTGATAGAGTGCGATATAAGTGGTTATGTCGTTTTGGCTCACTTATGTGGTCACTGATACTACATACAAAATTAAAATGCTGAAAGAGGCCCATGACAGTCTCAGAAAAGCAAGACTCTGGAAAGAGACTGAACCGACTTGCATGCAAGATTCTTCCACTCGATGGGTAACTCCAAAGTGGCACTGGCTACCGGACCAAGGCAAGCATCTTAAGTGCCAGTCCTCAGAATTGGTAGAAGATTCAATTTGCCAGCGTTAATTGCAGTCAGATTATCACTCTATGACACTTCCCCTGCTGCAAATTTGCAGTCTGAATAGAGTACAATTAAATTGCAAGCAGCCTGGTTATTCTCTGAAAGTTTGATGTTAATATCAATGAGTGCTGTTTCTAAGTGATGTTTCTCAATGTAAACTTTATTGGTAATAGAGTTTCAGTAGGAGTTATAACACTATTATGTTTTTCCTTTCTGTGGCATCACTGCATGTATTATCTGAATATATTACTTTCATTGGTGGGGGAAGGATAAGGGAGGACTATGGGATCATCGGGGAAGAGGATGGATAGGCAGGGTGAGACCTTAGATTTGCCTGGTAGATACTGGTAGATATCTGCTCTGTACCATCTGTAGCACCTTTGAGACATCTGATACTCCTTTCGGAGCAGAAATGGAGACATTATAGAATCTTCATAGAGTTAAAAGTATGATGACTTGAACAAATGTAATAATATGGAATATTTGTGGTATTAATTCCCTGGTTAAAAGGAAAAAGTTCTTAACTGCTCTATGCCAAAGCAGGAGACCCACCTTAGTGAAATAAAGCACCAGAAATTGTTGTGTGAGTGGGTGGGCCACTGTTATTATTTGATTGCACCAGTACATCAGAGAGCTGGAGTAGCCATACTCATTAACAAAAATTTCCCATTTGAGAAATTTAAAGTTTATACAGATAATGTGGGCCACTGGGTGGTGGTACAATGTTCAATTTATGGGAAATCTTATGTTTTGGCGTCAGTTTATGCACCCAGTATATATGACAGAGGATTCTTTCCCAACTTATTGAATACTTTATTGAGTTTCTCAGGGAATACTATATTAATGGAAGGCAACTTCAATGCAGTAGCAGACCCTTTAATTGATAAAACTGGAATAGCGACACTTGGAGTGCATTCAAATCTGTGGGGAGAGCAATTGCTTTGTACAAGCTTACATTTAATAGATGAATGGCAAGTGCTTCACCCCTGAGAATGAACATTTACCCAAATTTCCCAAGCGCATCTCATGGAAAGCAGATTACATTATTTTTTAGTCCTAGAACACTTCACAGACATAATCATCTGAAGAATCTCAGACCATGCCATGAATAAATTGAGTTTCCATTTTGCCAGGCATGGTCACTCGCCTATGTGGAGTATGCCACATGGATTACTGGAAGATGAGTCTTTTAAAGAGGGAGGCACATGTCAAGGATGCCCTTTGCCCCCGGCATTGATGTATTGTACATTGAACCCTTGGCTCAAAAACTTTTACAAGACCCAACAGTCCAGGGTACTACCCTGAGTACACAATATTTGTTGGCTATGCTCACAAGACCCCAGATTACATTACCATACACATCTTCATCTAATGGACATTTGTCAGGCCTTTTGGTCAATTCCAACAAATCGGAAGCCCTAAGTCTCTCTAAAGAGTTAGCAAATGCTAGATAGGTACATTTCCTTTCAACTGGGTGGGTGCTCATCTGTGCTATTTGAGTTTCCTTATCCCTTGCCAGTTGTCTGAACTTTATCATTTAAATGTATGACCACTGCTCAGAGATACACAAACCCTTTGCCGCAGATGGCAGCACCTGCCCCTTTCTCTATGGGATAAGATCCAGTTGTTGAAAATGATAATTTGTGGCAGTTTCTGCGGGGAACAAAGAAAGCTAGACTGCGGCTACATAATTTGCAACTTTAACGGTAGGATGGAGGTTGGGTGTCCCTGATATTAAAGTCTATTGTATTGTATGCATATTGTATTGTATTGTATGGTAGAATACCCCAGATTTCTGCAATAGAATTCTTGAGAAATTTATAGGAGGAAATCAGGTATTATCGTATCTTCTCCATGCTAGAGCTCAAAACCTTACCCATTGAAATTGAATTGTTTCAATATCCATTCAATTGAAACAACAGATATTGGTTAAACCGATCAGATAGGCATGGGCTATCATACACAAAAAATTGGGGTTACAATCACAATTGTTCTGATTGTGGGTAATGGTGATTTGTTGCCAGGGGGGGTGGTGGCTGACCCTTTTATAGGCATTGGTCAGGCAAGGGAATGCCAATGCTCTTGCACTTACTAGAAACAAATTAGGCTAAGTTGATAGATTATAACATTTTAAAAGAGAGCTATGAGATCCATGCTCATGATTAGTATTCATACTATTAACTGAGTCACTATCCAGTTTATAATTGAAAGAGAAAAGCGCCTATATTTCGACCCAAATCAGGAGATGGGCGTTTTTCTCGCAAAGGTGCCCAAATCGGTACAATCGAAAGCCGATTTTGGGCGTTTCCAACTGCACTCCGTCGCGGAAACGAATAAAGGTGACGGGGGGGTGTCGGAGGCGGGACTTCGGCGTGGTTATCAGCCAAGGAGAGATGGGCGTCTGTAGCTGATAATAAAAAAAAAGGCGTTTTTACCGCGATTTTGGGTCACTTTTTTTGGACCCTTTTTTTTCACGAACAAGTCCCAAAAAAGTGCCCCAACTGCCCAGATGACCACTGGAGGGAATCGGGGATGACCCCCTCCCACCAAAAAAAACCCACTTTAAAAACTTTTTTCCCAGCCTGTATGTCAGCCTCAAATGCCGTACCCACCTCCATGACAGCAGAATGTGTTCGATCCTCTCACAGCCTTTCCCTGGGTCAGATGTGGCTCTCGGGTGTACTACAGGGTCACATCAGCATTGCATTGTGGTGGGTGTAGGGTATTGGGCTCCGTGATTTCATTAGCTTGTGTTACAGTCTCACGATGTTGGTAGTTGGTAGGCTCTTCTCCCATGGTACTTTTCCCCTTGCCTATTGGGTCAGAGTGTGCCCTGTTGTGTTTCCTGTTGTAGTCCATGCGGTAGTGGCCATTTTTGTAAGCCAGTTTTAGTTCCCTTTCCTGTGTTAGCCACGTTAGACAACTTAGTTCTTACCTTGAATGTGGCTGAAAGAGGGCATTGTACAGCATTCTGCCAGCTCTGACCTTCTGCTAATCTCAGTACCAGGGAGACTCGTTGCCAGTGGGGCACAACCTCTGCAGTTAACTGTGAGTAAACGTGCTTATTCCAATAAAGGACGTTTTCGGAGAGATTAGTCTTCAGGTGTCAACTGGTGTGCCAATGTTATACAGCAGCAACAAGTCCTAGAGGCCTGCGTGTATGCAGGTCCCTGGAGCACTTTTAGTGGGTACCGCAGTGCACTTCAGCCAGGTGGACCCAGGCCCAACCCCCCCCCCCCCCTACCTGTAACAATTGTGCTGGTAAATGGGAGGCCTCCATAACCCACTGTACCCACATGTAGGTGCCCCCTTCACCCCTAAGAGCTATGGTAGTGTTGTACATTTGTGGGTAGTGGGTTTTGGGGGAGGGGGGTTGGGAGCTCAGCACCCGTGGTAAGGGAGCTATGCATGTGGGAGCTTTTTCTGAAGTCCACCACACTGACCTAGGGTGCCCAGTTGGTGTCCTGGCATATCAGGGGGGCCAGTGTACTACCAATCCTGGCCCCTCCCACGACCAAATGGCTCGGATTAGGACGTTCTTGAGCTGGGCGTTTTTAGTTTCCATTATCGCTAAAAAAAAAACAAACGCCCAGCTCAAAAACGTCCATTTTTTCGAAAATATGGTTAGGCCCGCCCCTTCACAGACCCGTTCTCGGAGATAAACGCCCATGGAGATAGCTGTTTGTGTTCGATTATACCCCTCCACGCCTCATCGTTGGTATCACACTATGCAGTTAATTTTCAAGAATCTATTTTTATCAAGTTTTTGCCTTTCCTGGCAGTCAACAAGGGCCTTGTAGGCTGTTGCTATGAAGTAACCAAATGGTGATGGGGCAGCATCCTTTGCAATATGTCATGGATAGACGACAACAAGATTTTAGACATTATTCACTTGATGGGTTAAAAGCTAGCTTGCGCGCTGGGTCCAGAATGGAGGCTACGATATTGCCTGGGAGATTTGTTTTGGGAGGTGGGTGGCAATACAAATTTAGAGGGTTCCAAGGAGGAGGCATAAGAAAACAAACGGAGTCATCCTTTCTTGATGTGTTTATGTTCATGGAAAAAGTTCTTACCATACTGTTAAAATGTTACCTCTTTTATTTATCACTCTAATGAATCAATAAAGATATTCAAATAAAATACCAAAACTAATTTCTCTATCCCACAAATCTTTCTTATCCCAATTTTAATTCTTAATCATAAATGTCTTATTATATAACCATGCTTTTTAAATTTCACATAGCATTGCATATGACTTAATTCCAAAAGGAGACCACTCCACAGCTCAGGCCCCAGAACTCCAACAAACTGCTTACATGTAGACTACAATTTAAATCCATTAGGAACAACAAAATAATCCTGTTGGAAGGAACATAATGACCTCAGTGGTTCATACAGCATTTTGTAAATTGAGCACATTAGATGGCAGCCCTGCCCTGCCCCTCCCATGCATCCCCATGCATTTATTCACTTTGGGGCTCATTTTCAAAGCACAGACTTACAAAGTTCCACAGGTCATTTTGTAACTTTATAAGTACTTTGAAAATACACCTCTATGTAACTTTGCAAGTCTAAGTGTTTTGAAAATATGCCTCTTTGTCACTTAGGTGTGCCCTTAGTCACTTGACTGGCACTTATATGTATAAGGTGTACATTTACCCATGAGGGTAATAGTATTCTGCATATTTCTCTACCTGAATCATCTTGGTGTGAAGTCCCTGGCCCATTTCGGTTCCACCGTGGGTCAGAAGCACTGAACCATCTGTGTACACATGCACTAGAGCCCCCGCCTATAACAGAGAATATTAAAACCAAGTTAGATAATGCAGCCTTTTGCCAAGCACATGAACAGAGCTCAATGCACCTGAATTTCTAAATATTCTGCTGATAGATTCACTGCAAATGGGCAAAGTTCACTTGGACTTCTAGAACTTCATTTATTTATTTAATTAGCATTGATTTACCGCCTTTTTGAAGAAATTCACTGAAGTCAGTATGCCAAAAATAGGCAATGCATAATACAAGGTGTTGCATAGTATGTTATGTCAATACAATATGCAATATATCATTTTAATAGACAGCATATGTTTAAGCAAAGAGGGAACATATACCCTCCTGTTTACTAAGCCCCGTTAATGTTGACACAGCTTGGTAAACATGGGGGGGGGGGAGATAGATAAGATAGAGTAACAGGAGTTAGAAAATAAGGGGACAAATTAAAGAAAGTTGCACATGAAGTTAGAATGGTGCTTGAATATAATCTCAGCTAGCGTAAGAATGGATAGAATGGAAAGGCAAGTCTACAAAAATATATTCAGCCTGCGTGGGCAGTCTAAAAGCATTTTAAATTCATATATGCATGTATAAATAAACTTGAAAGTAGGAGGAGAATAAAAGCAGCACCCAGCTGAAGGTTTTCCCAACCAAGCTCAGTCAGGATTCAGCTACCAGCAGCAATGCAGAAATGAAAGAAGCAGGCAGCAGCCTACAGCTATAAAGTTTTTTTTAATTGATTTTTAATAATGAAGCAAACAAGAAATAACACTGTCATCACTGCAAGCTGGTACAGCACCTGTTTCCTGCCCTCTCCCCATGGATCTGGCATCCCTCTCTCCCCCCAACAGTGGGTCTGGCACTTCTTCCTCTCTCCCCCCCCCCCTCCCCACCCATTCCATAGGTCTGACAACTCTCCCTTTTCCCTCCTCCCCCACTGTTGATCCAGCATATGTTCCCCCTTCCTGTCCTCGGAAACCAGCGAGTTGCTGAGAGCGCTAAAGACGTGCTGCTGCTTCTGGCTGCCGGTTCCTCTCTCACTGTGCTTGGTTTTGCACACAGGAATTTGCAGAGAGAAGGACCGGCAGCAAGAAGCAGCAGCACGTCTTTAGCACTGCCCACAAGTCACTGGTTTCTAAGGACAGGGGAACAGAAGCTGGACCAGTAGTAGGGGGGAGAGGGGGAGAAAGTTGCCGGACCCACAGGAGGGAGAGTTGCTGGACGGTGGGAGTAGCCAGGAGCCAATACATGAGATTGGGTCCCTTAAGCTTGTGAGCTAGAGAAGGTGCCTGAATGTGTGTGTCACATGCCAAATGCATGTGACTTGGCATGTCTGCAGGTAAACACCTCCTTCTCTTTACCTCCATACCTAAAATGTGGCCTTCCCCTCCCCCTCCCCATCTACATCACTCACACACAGCCTTTCCCAAGGCACACACCCCTCCTGCTCACCCTCCTCCCCTCAGGCATAGCCCCTCATGCATACAGTCCTCCAGCTCTGTCTCCCCCTCCCCCACAACCCTCCTTGCATATCTCCCTGCTTTCATGACTGTGTTTCCAATGCTTATATGTTTTTTTTGTCACTGTGAATCAAGTTCACAGTACAGTCCAGTGTTTACTGGTTATCTTTATGCACCAGATCTTCCTTGTTTTGTGCATACTGAGGTTAATTTGCAACCCCCTGATGCAGGTGGCTGTGCCCATCGAAACACGGCCCGTGAATGCTGGTGCTTTCAGTAAAGACCCTTTGACTTCATTTCCAACGGCTGATTGTCATTTGTGTCACCCTCTACTTCTCTTTGCACTACTGGCGTACAGACATAGAGGTCTTTTCTCCTGTTTTTTTTCTGATACATTTGCCTCAGCCCCCCAGAATGTAAGCTGTAAAAGCCACTGAGGAGGAAAGTGGCTGTATAGCAGGCTTCATCCTCCTCCTCCACCACCCACTGCCAACTGCAGTATTTCAACAGTGTGAGACACCGTAGAGTCCTGCAGTTCAAATATTGCAGTCAGCCCCAAGCAGTGAAGGAAGAAGATACGAGAGGGGAGGGGAGGTAAGGCAAATATTAGAAATGATTTGTACCATAATGGGGGTTCTGCAGGAGGGGTGGCCATGCCGTGAGGGTTGGGGGAAGGGATAGAGGGACTAAGCTTAGTGTATATGCACTGGGGGAGGAAGGTGAAGATCGAATCATGTGAGTCACACTGCTTCCGTAGTCTCAATTCTAAGATTCTCAATACACAGTAGCACAGAATTCCCCCAGGAGTAAATGATGCACTTGATCCTTGGGAGGAAGGGAAGATGGCCACCACTATTGTGATGGCTTTTGATGGTTATAACAAGTGGTGCCGAAGGGAAGACACGTCCCCTCTAATCATCAGGAGTAGTGAAATTTCCTGGTTCTGACAGGGCATCACAGTAAATAGAAAATAAAAAATGTCCTTTCATAAGCAGCAACTTCACACCCTTTTCTAAATATTAGGGAATTTTTAAAAAAGAAAATAGAAAACAGCTGCACAAACCTGATTCAGTACAGTAAATGTAAAGCTGATTCCAAACTTAGTTGGGATAATGGCTAATCCCCTCTTCTTCCAACGTTGCTGCCTGGAAAGAACACAGTATTACACCCCATGTTTCCATTAAACTCACAGGCACACTAAGCAAACACTGAGAAGAGAACATTATACTTTACCCTTCTATCACACTCACATGCATGCTATTCAAGGCCTGACTCGTCGAGAAACAGAAAATGCCTTTTCACTCTCATATGCTATGTAGGAAGGATTCCCAAGGTTTGTGTGATGCAGCATGTAAACACATATCCCCTTAAATGCAGTCCCTCACATGACCACATTAAGAGAAAGCTAACTAGACTGCTAAACCAGGAGGGTGGGGTCCTGCTAAATGGAATTAAAAACCCCAGAGTATAAACAAGAGGGGAAGGCCCAGAGCAGGAAGAGAAGGTTTCCAGGGTGTCTGTAGGAGCCAGGGTCTGCAGACCACAAAGCTGAGGTAGGTACTTGTAACACTGCATAAAGTATAATTCTGAGGCTTGACAGGAACCAGGCTATCAGGTGATACTCATTTCAAGCTGACCTTCCTGTGCAGTAGTGGCTTGTTGAGGCTTGACAGGAGCAATTCTTCTTTAGTTGAGTTATAGTTGGATTGAAAACTGATCTATGCAACTACTGAGTTCTATGCCTGAAGAGAATGAAAAGGCTTGTGCACATGGTTGCTTTAAATGCCATTAAACAGTTTAATGTTCCTTTATATTATGGTTTGCCTGTATTTGTGAAGGCACAGTGCCTTAAGCCCTGCTCACAATAACACAGTTTGACTCTGGCTCCTGCACCTTGGACCAATGGTGACACTAGTTGACTGACATAACAGCATACTTGTGCCAGGTTCTAAAGGGATCTGCAAGCTGTGCTTCTTAGCCCAGTGCTTCTCAACCCTCTCCTGAAGACACACTTAGCAGGTCCAATTTTCAGGATTACGCCAATGAATATGCATGAGATAAATTTGCATAAAATGGGTCTCCAATATATGCACATTTAGCTCATATATATTCAATGTGGTAATCATGAAATCCTGTACCGAACGCTTCCGAAGGTAACAGCTGATTCCATTGAACCGCTGTTACCTTCAGAAGTGTTCAGTACAATCTGCTGTGTAAAGTCTTCCAAAAGAAAATTTGAGTCTTTTTTACTTTTAAGGACATTGGTTTGACCCCTGAGACAGGCGCACTTTTGCGCCAAAACACGGCCCATGTCAGATCTTATTTCATTAAAGATTGTATCATTGCTCCAGTCTTGGAGGCCCTTTTGTGCTTCTTGTTTTGGTTACTCCAGTAGCAATGCAATGGCCTTATTTTCATGGTTTGGATTTAGCATGCTTTGATTGCTTGCTTTCTGTTCACACTGAGCAAGTGGTTGCTGCCTACCTGTTGAACTCCTCTATCTGTTTCTTCCTCTGGTGAAACCTGGAACTCATCAGGCACTCTTCCCAACATCTCTGCAGAGTGAATTCTTCAAGGCGTTGGTTGAAGTGTGTCAAGTCTCCTTCCTCATACAGGTTCAGTTTCCGGACCTGTCCAAGCAATGAAAATTGAAAAAACATTGATTGATCTTAGGAAAACAAATACGGAATACTTCTATATTGAGTGCCTTAAGTTAGGTGCCAATTAGGCACCTACCTTTAGACACGAAAGCAGCACATAACAGTAGTTAAGCGCCAAAATGGGTGTGAAATAGCAGCAGATAACGGTAGTTAATCACCAAAAAGAGAGTGAAACAGCAGCAATAACGGTAATTTAGCACCACAATGGGAGTGAAACAGCAACATATAAAGGTAGTTAATCACCAAAATGGGAGTGAAACAGCAGCACGTAAAGGTAGTTAATCACCAAATTGGAAGTGAAACAGTGACAATAACGTAGTGAAATGCCAAAATGGGAGTGAAACAACAGCAGAAAACGGTAGTCAAACGCCAAAGTGGGAGTGAAACAACAGCAGATAATGGAAATGCCAAAATGGGAGTGAAACAGCAGCAGATAACGGTAGTTAATCACCAAAATGGGAGTGAAACAGCAGCAGATAACAGTAGTTAAGTGCCAAAACGGGAGTGAAACAGCAGCAATAACCGTAATTAATCACCAAAATGGGAGTGAAACAGCAGCAGATAACGGTAGTTAATCACCAAAACGGGAGTGAAACAGCAGCAGATAACAGTAGTTAAGTGCCAAAACGGGAGTGAAACAGCAGCAATAACCGTAATTAATCACCAAAATGGGAGTGAAACAGCAGCAGATAATTGTAGTTAAGTGCCAAAATGAGAGTGAAACAGCAGCAGCAGATAATGGTAGTCAAAAACCAAAATGGGAGTAAAACAACAGCATATAGCAGTAGTTAAACGCCAAAACAGGAGTGAAACAGCAGCAATAATGGTAGTTAATCACCAAAATGGGAGTGAAGCAGCAGCACATAATGGTAGTTAAGTGCCAAAACGAGAGTTAAACAGCAGCAGATAACTGTAGTCAAATGCCAAACTGGGAGTGAAACAGCAGCAGATAATGGTAGTTAAGTGCCAAAACGGGAGTGAAACAGCGGGAATAATGGTAGTTAATCACCAACATGGGAGTGAAACAGCCACAGATAACGGTAGTTAAAAATGAATTCGGCCACTTACATAAATTAGCACCAGCGCTAAATATTGCTGGCACTTATACAGCTGTCAGCTCTGACCTCGGAACGCTGGTCTCCGGCAAACTTCAAAAATGGCCACCAGAGCCAATATTCGGTGGCACTGCCCAGTTAAGTGCTGCTGAATATCTATGACTAGCCTGTTGAGTGCAATTTAAGCTGGCAGAAACGTCTCCTGCTGCTTAAATCGCTTTGAATATCAACCATTTGTGTTTTGATATAGGTTTTTTTGGTGGGGTATAATTTGTCTACCAAAAATATTATCTTTTGAAAGCTGAAAATGATTGTAAACAAGGAGATACAGAGTAGGCAGAGTATGCTGACTACACAATATGTACATGCCACACCTTGGCTTGCTTACAGTATGAGCACTAAATACATTTCAGTGATTATAAATTTGGGAGTATTATCTTTGCTTGGGTTTTTTTGTATGATTTTACCTCTTCTGCTGGCAGCCCACACGTGACAGCAATGTCATTCATCCAGCACTCTGCAATCAGCATGCCTTGTGGGCCACCAAATCCACGGAATGCAGTGTTGGAAGGCAGGTTGGTCTTACAGACGTAGCCCACAACTCTGATGTTGGGAATCTTGTAGGTGTTATCCGCATGGAACAAGGATCTGTCCATAACCTGACGAACACCAAGCAAAATAAATGTTGTAAAAATGTTAGTTTATACATCAACACTTGGGGCTGGATATTCAAAGGGAATTATCTGTATAGCAGCCACCACTATGTGAATGTTTTATTGGGCTTATACAGACAGTGCAACTGAAAGTTTTATTTACTGAGTAAAGTGGTGTGGTAGCCGTGTTAGTCCACTTTTAAAAGTAATAAATAGAAATAAATCAAAACATAGAAAAGAAAATAAGATGATACATTTTTTATTGCACTAACTTAATACATCTTACATGTATTAAGTTAGTCCAATAAAAAAGGTATCATCTTATTTTATTTTCTCTGTTTTGATTTATTTCTATTTATTACCTATTTATTTATTGGGATTTATTAACCACTGTTATAAAGAGATTCACCCAAGGCGGTGTATAACAGGTACAGTTTAATATAAAACTTACATTTTTGTTAATAGCATAACAATAGTAAAATAACCAAATATAAACATAAATACAATAAATGAGGTAAACTTGAAGACAGCAAATTGAAACCTAATAATAGAGCTACCATGAAACAGTATCAAAAATATACACATTTAACAGTACTGAAATTCAAATAACAGAGATATAATACGATGTCAGCATAATACTAATAAAACACCTAAGCATGCATTAGAACATTCAAATAACATAGATATGATGCTAATGATTTTCTAATAAAGAGTTCTAATAGAATCCCACTGTAATAACTTATATCTTCAAATATCCCAGATTTGTTACCCAAAATAACCTATAAATATCCTAATTATACATCTTCATTCTTTTAACCATTTTTCCTGTTATCTTATTTTTTTACGTTGTATATAAAACCCACTCTTTTTCAGCTCCTTGTGACTCTAGGCAAGTCACTTAACTCTCCATCACCCCAGGTACAAATACTACATAACCACTTTGAATGTAATTGCAAAAAACCACAGAAATATGGCATATCAAATCCCGTTCCCTTATCAAGGAGTAGTAAAAGCCTCAGAAAATTTGGTTACTTATGACTGTGAATATCACTGTAAAATACAGCATTACTACTCCCACTTTCAATCATTGACTAATGATTTTCTACAGTATAGCTTACTATGTAGCCGAGGGGCCAAGTGCAAATATATAGATGGGGACAAGATGGGTGGTACAGAGTCAGTTGGGATAAATAAATGGGTGGCTAAACATAAGGCAAGTTCTTTGCACAGTTAAATAAGATATAAGGAACTGGTCTAAGTTCCATGTTGTGCAGCAAGCTACTCCAGCTGAGGAATGAGTATATAGTAGTCAGTCATCCTGTATATTAAAGACTAGGGAGAAAAGCCAGGCTTTCACCTCCTTTCTGAAGTAGAGTTGGACAAGTTCCAAAGCAGGGGACCTACTCTTGAGAAGACTCGCTGACGGGTATCACATCGTACAATTTCTTTTGATGAGAGTACAGATAGTGATGCTCCTTGAGAGGACCTTAGAGGTTTCAAAGGTGTGTATTCTTTAAGTATTCTGGCCCATTTTGACTGAGGACCTTGAAAATCAAACACATAGTTTTAAATTTAGCCCTGTAAGGTACTGGTAGCCAATTTCGTTTTTGTGGGAAGGGTGTGATGTGGTCATGCCATTTGCAGCCTTCTATCAGTCATGCTGCAGCCACTACTTATGCTAGTTCTATGGCAGTTGTAAATATGAACACCTAAATGCAGCAGTTAGGTGCCTGACAGTAAAGTACGAGTTGAAATAGAAATCCCAAGACCTGCCCATGCCCCTCCCTTTATTAAAAACTGTCAGTTAGGTGCCTGACTGCTGCATTTAGGCACCTAACTGACAGTATTGAATAAAACGCGTACTGCAAAGACCCAAATCTGGAAATGTATCCCCTCAATGCTGGAGAATACTGGAGGGTTTTAAACCAGTTCTGGCAGATGTATGCCAAAAAAACTGACATATTCTAATCCATAAATAGAAAATAAAATTATTTTTCTACCTCTGTTGTCTGGTCATTTTATTTTTCTTCTCATTTGGTCCCAGACTCTGGTTTCTGCTTTCCTTTCCTCTCCTCTGTCTATTCTTAACTGTCTTGCCAGGGTCTCCTTGTCTATTTGGCATTTCCTGTCTCTCCATGTCCACCATCCATCTTTTCTCTTCATCCCTATCCACCCTGCCCAGCATCGCCCCTGTGTCCCTGCCCCTATCCTCCCACCATGTTGAGCACCTCTCCTTTCTCTGACCCTGTTCTTATCCTGTCAAACATAACCCTATCCCCCCCCCCTAAAATCTCCCTCTGTCTTCCCTCCCTCCTACCCCCTTCCCCAGGGGTTCAGCAAGTGTTCCTCTCTGTTCTCTCTCCCCCTTCTGGGCCCTGCAACGCTACCTCTTCCTTCATCTTGTCTCCCACCCCCCAATCCTGGCATTTTTCTCACCTCCCTCCCCTGACTGTATAAAACTGGTGGTTTTATGAATATTTGAGTTTTGCAGCAGTGTGAGCCTGCAATCTGCCACTTCAAAATTCTGAGAGCAGGAATCTGGCTGTACAGGTCAAGCGTGAATCTGTTTCCTGAGGATCAAGAGGAGAAGAGGGTTGGGCTGAAGGGGATGAGGTTGGATGTTTATATGTGTGAGACTCTGTAAAGATTGAGAATATTTTAAATATTGTCATATTTGGTTAAGATTTGCGAGAAATATTAAGCTCAAACTAGAAGTGATGCTATTACTGTGTAAAGAATATTTTCTAAGCTGAGGTTAATGTGGAAACAACTTTGAGTCAGGACTAACAGATGTTCTGATAGAAAAGGGAATTAAATATTGTTTAACACTTAAACAATATTACTTAATTCCTTTTTTTTTTCAGAGAGTTCAACTGAATGAAGCTCTGTAAATTTTGTGACTGTTCCTGAATTCTGATTCTTATGTTTGAAAGCGATTTGAGATTTAGAACAGTTTCTAAGAAGGATCTGTTTGTGAATCCTAGTAATTAATTCTGAAAGGAACTGAACAGAATTGTTAAGCCAATGTGCCAACTCCTCTGCTTTTTGCACACAAACTAGATTTAAGTTTCTGGATTTTAACTTCTCAGGTTTGTGTGTTTGTTTGTATTTTTTAATGGACACATGGCCATTAATACAAAAAAATTGGAAAATCAACCATTTTACTCAAACAGTAAAAATGACCTTCATAAGGGTGAGCTAAATCCAGTTTTTACCGCTTTTTGGTAAAAGGACCCCTTAATTTTTAAAGGCATGCCAATGAACTTGAATGTATGCTAACCAATGCACATCCCTAATACTGAGGTTGACTTACGGCATGGGAAAGGTCTTGACAGCTGCCAGCATTGCTGTAATGGGTGACTTCTAAAGCTACAACTCTCCCGTTTTTCATGAATCCAACCTAGCAAAAACAAAGATTATTTAGACGTGTTTTCACCTGTCACTTCATATTTGCATCCAACTCATCATCTTGTGATTCTGTTTCTGCTGAAAACGCAACACCAAGGTCCCCCTTTGGGAGGAAATATTCTAACCAAGCATCCAACAGTTTATACTTCTTCCAGCATATGATGTAGTTAGTATAAATGCTGTACAAATAAATTATCTGGCTGATATTCAGCCTGCAGAAGGCAGGCTGGCTTCATGCCATGATTGGCGCTGAGACCAGATATTCAGTGCTGGACTGTTTCCAGTGACTGGCACTGAATATCCATTTTGTTTGATTTTTTTTTTTTTGTTGCCAGCTTAAACTTAACCAGCCAAGTTAATATTCAACGCTGGCCAGTTAAGTTTATAGCAGCCAAAGATAGGATTGCTTTTTATGTGGTCTGATTTGGCCATTAAACTTAGCTGGCAAAGCACTGAATATTGGCGTAGCCAGTTACATCACGCAATATAGCCGGTTAGCCACTATGCTGTAAGTGCTAATATTCAGCGGAGATAATTGATTATCTCATGCTGAATATTAGTGCTTATTTATTGTATTTATTTATTTATTGAAGCTTACTGTAACGCCCTTTTTAGCAAGCAGTTCATAGCGGTCCACAATTTCAAAATTTATAACATAAAACATGTAGGAAAATAGCTACAATTTATGATTCAAAAGAAAAGATAAGATAACCACACATTCAGACAAAATAAAAAGGCGAGGCAGCAAAAGTCACAAAACATTTAAATTTTAAAATTTATGTCTTTAGATCTTGCCTAGGTCTTTCTTACAGTGAGGGGGGGCAGCATGGGTTAAGAAAAAGCCAAGATTTGAGGAATGATTTCAATTTGTTCATGAATGCTTCTGCTCTAATGGTGTTGGGGAGGGAGCAGGATGCTCCAGAGAGCTGAGGCAGGAAAGAAAAATGCCTGGCATCTGGTTGATTGAAGAAAAGCTTGCTTTGGGCTTGGGAGGATGAGATGTTGGTCACTGAGGGAGAGGAGTGTGCGAGAAGGGCAATAAGAGACCGTGAAAATGAGAGCACCTTCAAAGTTCTCCTTTTGAAAGTTAGTAAAAAAAAATTATTAAGTTAGGCCAATATGAAAAATAGCAGCTTATTTTTCCTTTATCATTAGCTATATCAGAAAGCCTTTCACCTTGTAACGTCCCAGAAAAGGATGTCGGCCCCCAGTTATCAACATGTCTTCATCTCTATCCAGCATGCATCGTATAGGGCGGCGAGTCCTGTAACAGAAACCTTTAGTAGTTCCAGGCATTATCACAACCTCAGGCAAAAAATGATGAACAGAGGCTCAGTCACCCAAAGTAGTTCTGGTGGCCAAACCTACTGGAAATCAAGGCAGCAAAACACCAATGAAACCAACAATCACACTCAACACCCAATGTTTTATCCCAGTTGTTGATTTCTTATCAGATCTCATCATAGCTTTCCACTTGATGAACCTCATTCTATTAATAAAATAACATAGATTTTCTGCAAGCCTCTCCTGTGCCTGACCCCTGAGCTCAGAAGGGCTTTCCTTCCATGTGTGGGATCACTATAAAATTTTCACTCTTCATTTATAAAACACAGGTCTTCTGATCTGTATCAAGCACTGATGTCACTGCTGTTTGCACAGATGTGCTCTTTGGAATGATCATGTTGAGCAAGGATAACCAATTCCAGACCCTGTGAGATGCACACAGGGGTGGCTTTCAGAACAATCATGAGATATATTTACAGGTATTTAGTTTAAGAGTCATGTTATCTAGAACACCAAACCCAGTGTTTCCCAATCTTTTTGTGGCTGTGACCCCATGAGAGTAGCAAATAACTGTGTGACCCCCTGGAGGTGCAGAATAATGATGAACCTATGGAGAGCCCACCTGGGTCAAGACCCCAAAGGCAGCTTTTATGACCCAATTTAGGGTCTCAACTAACAGTTTGGGAAGCTCTGCACCAGAGTGAAGCATCCATGGTCTAAAGCAGACCTGGAGTTTGAGAAATTCCTTATTGAGACACACCCGGACAAAATTTATGGGTCCAGTAATACATTATATATTTCTATATTATTTATATATTGTGTCATATTTATGTATTTATTATAGTTTATATCTACATTTACATAATTTGAGTATAGGCCCATGCAAATAATTTATATGATGTCTAACACAGTTTTATATTTATTGGTTTTTGTATACAATTTTAATCTGGCCTTAATAAAGAAAAAACAATTAAGGGTATTTATATATTTCTGCATTATAAAATGTTTAATGTGATTATTTTAAAGTTTTATTGCCTTTTGTATACAATCTGTATCAGTTTTAATTAGTTTTCAATAGGCATCTATAAGCTACAGCAATATTCATTGTTTATGCTGTTTTTTGGATCCTTCATTTTCCCATGACATCGATGACATCATTGGAACATATACAAGGTGACCACTGGAATGCATAGCGTTTTTTTACTATTTTAATGTTTTTAAGTGATTTCAGCAGCATTTTTAGATAAAAATAGTGTTTTGAGAAGAGCACAGTATGAGCAAGTCGAATTCACCTTCGTTTTTGACTTTTAATTTTGAAATTATGTCATGATTTTTTAATACACTTTCACTTTTAAGATCAGGTCGAAGTGGCTTTATTTACCTTCTTTTGTGCTTTCAAATGAGTTTTTATGATAACAGGTTCATATGTTTTATGAATTATGAGCCTTTTAATATATTTTTACGTCACCTCTGACCTTTGCATTATGCATAAAGAGCAGTTCTCTGTTTCCAAGATGGCTACTTGCTCTCTGTTTCTGTGAAAGTAAGCTGAGAAGTTGTGGCTCTGCCCCTACATCTTTCTGCTTTTCAGGAGCTGCTGTTTGTCAGCAGAATATTACTATCTCCTCTCTTTTTTAGTAATTGTTCATTTTTAATACATTTTGCTCCTTTAAGGTTTTATTTTTAGCTTTTTTTATTCTTTCATTTTTAGGCAGTCTTGGATGTGCTTTTACTAGCCAGGGGAAGCTTTGCTTTACCCTTTGTTAGGTATGTGTCCACTATGGTTTGAAACTTTACTTTGGCACTCACAGATTCACAATGTTTATCTTGATTCAATTTCACAACATATTATGCCACTTTTCACTTTTAACTGTATGTATTTTCATTCTGAGTTCATATGATTGATATGTTACACCATTTCTACTGGATTGTAGGCACCTTTTATTGACATGTCACATCTTTTAAGGTCTGTTGGTTTATGTCCGCCTTTTAGTGATTTCTTAGTCTGATATTTTCTTATCTTATTCTTTTAAGATTCTCAATATGTATTTTTTACCTTTGTATGTTGGAATATTAGCTTGCTCTTAATTTTGCATGTTGATATGCAACCTTTTTTTGTGTATGTTTTAACCCTTATATTTTTTCTACATTTCTATATGTATTCTAAATAGTGGTTTGTTAACCCCTGATGCAGCCTATTTGGCGAAACGCGGCTACATCGGGTCTATCTCAGTAAAGAATTTCTCAGACTCCAGTTCTGCTTTGGTTTTTCTATTCATTGTTCGGTGTTGTGTCCATGGTATAAATACATACAGGGCAATTCTATAAAGTAGCTGCTGATAATTACATGTGCTTTAATTATGTAAATGTTTAGAATGGTAGCATAGATGGTAGCATAGATGCATGTAGATGCTTGAATCCCGCACTAGAATTTCTTTTGGCCTCTGGCCAGCTCAGTTATCCACTCACCTTCAATCTGTAAATGAGTAACTTGCCTGAGCTGAGGGGGGGGGGGGGGGGGGGGGTTACAGATGATTGGAGAAGGCAATGGCAAACCATCCTGCTAATAGTCTGCCAAGAAACCGTCACACAAGTAGCAGCCCCCATAAGTCATTCAATCAATGCAAAACTACCCAAGTCTTCAGCAACATGGGTCATTGGATTGCTGCCCTTTCATTGTGTACCTGTACTGTCTTAACTATATTCGCCAGGGGCACCTAAAGACTTCCTAAAACAAAATTACTTTTGTAATGCAAATATTATGACTTTGTAGCCTAGTTGCTTTTGGTGAGTTTGAAGAGTGAATGGGAGTAAATCTTGTTACTTTTCGGATTCTGCCAATCCACTGTTAGAAACGGGATATGGGGCTAGAAGGACCTTTGGTCTGATCAGGTACAGTAATTCTTTGGTTCTTATGTACACAAATATTAATTTCAACAATGCAAACCTACACAGTTTTAGGTCTCTCACGTGGAAATCTTTTTGCACACAACAAATGTGTTTGATGTTCAAAGGACTTTACAAATTTTGATGCAGACAATTGTCACACATCATTAAAAAAGATAACAGTCTCTTCACAGTCATGTTGCAGTATGCGATATTCATGTTTCTCTTACCCTGTTCTACAACTCAGACCGTCTGCTCTTTCATATTGTAAAGACAGTCGCAGTTAAAAAGTGGTACCTCCCCTTCTCCAGCATCAACCACCCATGTAGCTAATTCTATTAGTTGAATGCCCTTCAGCCATTACTGAAAACTCTGCACCTGACATTCAGCCCACAGCAATAAGCATCTTGTAAGCCACTCACAGCCCAGAGCTGAATCATGACCAGATATTTAATGCCAGGCCATGTCCGGCTTCTGGTATCGAATATCCAGGTACATGTGGTCACCCAGAAGTTAAACAGGGCGCTAGCTGATATTTAGACCAGTGCCTGGTAAACTCAGCAGATAAAGTTAGGACAACCTTTTTACTGTCCTAACTTTATCCACTTACTTAGGCAGTTAGCAGACTGAATATTACCACTAACTTTAAGTAGTGCCTCTGCCCAAACTCCACCCTAGACTACCCCTAACCTAACTGGTTTGTGTATGGCTGATTAAAGCCCATATTCAGTGGCACTACAGGTTAAGTGCCGCTGAATATTAACAGCTGGCCAGCTCAGAAGGGTTTGGCTGAGCAGGAGCCTTTCCTGGTTGGTTAAACCCCTTTGAATGTTGACCTCTGGGAATATTCCATCCATCCCATTGGAGTATTTAAACAGGCTCTTCTCAGATACGCTTTCCCACTCATGGAACCTTTGCTGGGGAGATGGGAAAAGCTGTGAAGGTTCATCCACAAGCTAGTCACAAGACTCCCAGGGGATCTTTTACAAAGGCGCGCTAGCATCTTTAGCACATGCTAATGATTAGCATGCGCTAAATGCTAGAGACGCCCATAGGAATAAATAAGCATCTCTAGCATTTAGCGCACGCTTATTTTTAGCGTGCACTAAAAACGCTAGTGCGCCTTTGTAAAAGGACCCCCTCAGTTTCTCTAGACATACTCCTTTCCTCTATTGGGGAAAACTCTCACTCGACACCCTTTGCTCTTCAAAAAAGGACTCTCTACACCATCTTCAAAGTTCAGGAAAGATCTTTCCTTTAAGTCATCTGCCATCTGTGGAAGGGCAAACTAACTCCCTCACAGTCACCCCTCTCTCCCTCTCAACTATCAAGGAAAAGGGCACACCTGGAACATTCCCAGAAAGGTCCTGTACACCTTCTGCTGGCACAAACCAAAGCACCAGCTGCCTAGGGGGTATGCAAGACTGCACCATTTTCTAAAGTTAGAAAATGGCCTTACATACCTCTACTGCCAGACACACTTGGGACGTGCTGTACCAAACCAAATCCTTATTGAGGGAACAGAAATAAACATAGAAGCAGTGTTAGAGCTGAGACTAGCCTAGCTACAGTGGAGTGGTGTAACAGTCGCACCATCTTCGTATCCTTTGCTTCCAGTATATCAAACTTAATAACACTGGACCTAATATTTAAAAAACAGCTAAGCTTGGAACTTTGTGACCTATTTTAGGCCAAACTAAATTTTCACCTGAGAATTCTTCTTAATTTAGGAGCTTAATAGATATGCTTATAAATTTAGGGTCCGATATTCAAAGGGTTTATGTTCCTAAATTGGGGCCCTTTTACTAAGCTGTAGTAAAAAGTGGCCTTAGTGTGCCCTTATGCAGGTCTTTCCCACACAAGGCCACTTTTACCATGTGGGTAAAATGTACGATTTTTTTAATTTCTAGCATTAATGACCAACACATTAATTTTCCCATTAGCATCTGGCCATTCATACGTGAGCTCTTAACTACACCTAATTTGTAGGTGGCAAGGGCTCACGCGCTAGCCATACGCAGAACATGCCTTCATTCCGCCCCCGACCCACCCCCCAGTTCTATGAAATAAAGTTTATTTTTAGTGCATGGGAAGAGCACAAACATGCAAAAATTACAGAGGGACACCTGAGCGTGCCCTGCGGTAAGCACTTTTTTGCTGAGGTAAGAATGCGTTAGTGCTTACCTCAGCTTAGTAAAAGGGTCCCATTGAGAGTTATGCTCCTAAATTGGCCTCTTTGTAAATTTACTAGGGCTGAGTGCATAACTTTATACTCAAAATTGCACTGAACTCCTAAATTTAGGAGCAAAAAAAGGTGGTAGCAACAGGGGCAGATTTAGGTCATGGAAAAGAAGGAGCTTAAATCCTTTGGATACTGGGCTCATAATAAACTGTTGGAAAAGAAGGGCCTCTGGGTGCATCCAACCATCATTGTGTCACCACAGAGCTTCCTCCATCTCCAGCTATCTCTCCTCCTTGTCCTGATCACTGCCCTCTCTGTATCCATCCCAATAGGGATTTCCTTCTGTCACAATTTTCATCCTGACAATATTTGTATTAAGACTGACCAATTCAAGCTTATATTTATTTTTTAACAGGTACAACTTACTAAAGATACCCCATGACTTCTGATTTCCTTGCAAGGCTTTTGGAAGTGAAAAGGCAAAAACGGGTTAACAGTATGGTTGAAAAGGGCTAGTATTTCACAGAGTTTTGCATACATGCACACACACGCACATCAAATCACACTTGCAACTCCTCAGCCAAAATCCTTCAGACAACACACAGCATGATCAGCAGAAGACCCCTCGCTTCCATTCTCAGGTTAAACTGCTGGAATGTAGTGCATACTGATCATGCTTTGTGTGCAAGACTTCTTACACACATATTTACAGGCAAAAAAAAAAATAGAAATTAGTCAATCTACTATAGCAAGCCATAAAATGCAGCCCAAGTTCCAAGAAACACTCCCAGAGCTTGTGGACACTTCAGAAAAGAAAACTGTAGTGGTGAGAAGGGATATTCTGGAGTGACTGGAGTAGAGGGGGGGCTGCAGAAGGTAAGGCTGCAGCTGATGCCTGCGTTGTGTAAAGAAGAAACCTTTTGTCCTTTGTGAAACTTACTTGTGAGCGGCCACCGCGACCACAGTTGAAAAAAGATTGGATCTAGACTCCTTCCCTCCAAAGCCTCCTCCCAATCGCTTTACTCGAACCACGATTCGATTGAACGGGACCCCTAAGGCGCCAGCCACGAATGACTTAAATTAAAAAGAAAAGTTCTGAAGACAGATAACCAATATTATTAAAAACCCAAAAGCATCAGACACAGCTAGTCATTATCTCTCTTCTTTATGATCCAGTTTTGGTTTGAGCGATAGCAGCTGCCATGGTGAACAAAATCATGAGACCACTGCCCATACCCACAGATGTCTCAAGTGAAAGATGAGAACATTTAATGGGATAGCTAATTCAATTATCTGATCATTTCTGCTGCCAACACACTTTCTACAGGAGCGTTTTGTAGGGGTATTTCCCTGTGATCTAGCCTAAGCTGGTCTTGGCCTATACAAGCCTATGACATCTTGGTATAATAAGATGGCTGCTGCAGCATCTCTGTGTCAGCAAGATCCAGCTTCAGCTTGTGGAAAATCACTGACAGGCTTGCTAAAGCCAAGGACAGTCTGTGTTCTAAACACCCCCTTCTATCACCCTGAGAACGGAGTAGGGAGGCAGACATGGCTCCAGAAGTTACCATTCTCCAAGGTCACAAAACAAAGAACTCTTCTTGCCATGTACTGAACTGGACAAGATCACGATTGGTTCCTACCGTCACCTGACCGAGAGGGACGGGGAAAGCGGGAACAGAAGTAAGTTAGTGAGTCGGGGACCCTTGGAAGAGGGGCAACTGGTAAGAGGACCTGAGAGATCCAGCAAGGCTCGGGGGGAGCCAGAGACTTTGTATGATACCAACATCGTGACCTGCATCCTGGTGCAAATACCTGTGGCAGAGATATTGGCTCTGATAACCAAAGGAGTGACGGGAACCTACGTGGGCTAATAAAGACCTGCACTACCTAAGACACCGACAGCTAAAATAGCGTCTGGGGAGATTCTGCTCCGGTCTTATCTGAAGCCGTCATCACGACAGCGTGGTAAGATCACAGTGATATATTTCCTGGTCTGGGGTTAGGCAGTGGTTTTATCTAAGTACGACTGGTTTATGTCAGCTCTTGGTCAGGGAAAGCAGCTAATGTGTATTTTGCATAAGATGTGATAAGTTTCATAAGGATTATTAGGTTATCATTTGTACTGTTCTAATCATTACTGTACTTAGTCTCAGGATAATCAGAGTGTAGTTTAGACAATATATTTTGGTAGTGCTCATATCAGTAAGGGATATTTTTATTGCATAAGCTAGCGCAGAGTATTTCTATTTTCTTATCCATAATAAAGCTAATATATATATCTATCAGCTGTGTCTTTCTTTTTCACTCTACACACCAAAACACCTGGAGAGGTGCCAGAAGCAAGATTCCTGTATCTCACCCTAGACAGAGCTAGTGAGTCTGTTAGGCAGACTTATGCATCAGGGAATCTTGGTATAAGTAATCTGTGGGTACTTGTTGCCCTAGGTATTATTTATCTGACCCTACAGTTTCCCACCCCAAAGCCCTGATTTTTCTGACTATCCACAATGAATATTCATGAGGTATATGCTCTATTCTTTCCAGAACAGCCTAATCCAGTTCTGGTTCTGCTCAGCATTGACTTAAGTTTTCTTTTTATTCAACTAATCAGAGCAGTTTTCTAACAGCGTAACTAGGTTAACCAGGGTCGGTCTTAGGCAGGGGTGACAGGGGTGGTCACACAGGGCCCCACACTCCTAGAGGCCCTGCATCTCTGGCACATCTGTCCTCCTGTCTTGGAATACCTCCTTGCTCTGTACCTTAATGTGCATCCACATTTCAGTAGAGATCATCAGGCAGCGGCAGCGATTTTCATATACCATCAGCTGCCAAGCCCAGAGCCTCCTTGCTGCTGTGTCCTGCCTCCTTTTGATGTCACTTTCTGCTTCCGCAAAGGCAGGATGCAGCAGTGAGGAGGCTCTGGACTCGGCAGCTGACGGGATATGAAAATCGCTGCCACTGTCTGCCACTCTCTACTGAAATGTGCTGGATACACATCAAGGTATGGGGTGAGGTAGGGTTCCGAGAGCTCTAAACCTCCTTTTAATCTCTGATAAATTATGGCTTATGGTGGCGGGCGGGGGACAGGCAGGGGCCCACTGAACTGGTCTGCACAGGGCCCCGCAATTGCTAAGACCAGCCCTGAGGTTAACAGTGCAGGATAGCACCTATTTTGTAAAGATACACAGGCGCCTATATGTCTACATAAAATACTAGCACAAATCCTGCAGAAATCACACCTAGATTGAAGCCACAGGCATTACATCTACTGGGCAGCAGCTGTAAACGTTAATGCATATTCTACATGCTAAATGCCCAATATTCAGCGCTATTTAACTGGTCAGGAATGGCACCTGGCTGGTTAAATAGTGTATGGCCAGCTAACCACTAATATTCAGCAGGAGATAGCTGGCTATCTCTGCTGAATATTCACAGTTAGTGGCTAGCCACTAACTGGCTATCCAGCTTATAATCGAACGAGAAAAACGCCCAAGTTCCGACCTAAATCGGGAGATGGGCGTTTATCTCACAAAAACGAATAACGCGGTATAATCAAAAGCCGAATTTGGGTCGCTTTCAACTGCACTCCGTCGCGGATGCGGACAAAGTGGACGGGGGCGTGTCGAAGGCGTGTCGAAGGCGGAACTGGGGCGTGGTTATCACCCGAACAGAGATGGGCGCCCTTCGCCGATAATGGATGCGTTTGTAGCTAGAATTTAGGGCACTTTTCCTGGACCCTGTTTTTTCACGAATAAGGCCCCAAAAAGTGCCCTAAATGACCAGATTACCCCCAGAGGGAATTGGGGATGACCTCCCCTGACTCCCCCAGTGGTCACTAACCCCCTCCCACCACAAAAAAATGATGTTTCACAACTTTTTATTTTCACCCTCAAATGTCATACCCTCCTCCCAGGCAGCAGTATGCAGGTCCCTGGAGCAGTTGTTAGGGGGTGCAGTGGACGTCAGGCAGGTGGACCCAGGCCCATCCCCCCTACCTGTTACAATTGTGCTGCTTAATGCTTATTAGTCGTCCAACCCCCCCAAACCCACTGTACCCACATGTAGGTGCCCCCCTTCACCCCTTAGGGCTATAGTAATGGTGTAGACTTGTGGGCAGTGGGTTTTGAGGGGGATTTGGGGGGGCTCAACACACAATGGAAGGGTGCTATGCACCTGGGAGCTCTTTTACCTGTTTTTTTGTTTTTGTAAAAGTGCCCCCTAGGGTGCCCGGTTGGTGTCCTGGCATGTGAGGGGGACCAGTGCACTACGAATCCTGGCCCCTCCCACGAACAAATGCCTTGGAGTTATTCGTTTTTGAGCTGGGCGCTTTCATTCTCCGTTATCGCTGAAAAGCAAAAACGCCCAGCTCACACATTGGCGAATAAAACATGGGCGTCTATTTTTTTCGTAAATACAGTTTGGTCCGCCCCTTCACGGACCCGTTCTCGGAGATTAACGCCCATGGAGATAGGCGTTTCTGTTCAATTATGCCCCTCCATGTCATGTGACTTAGCCAGCTAGCCACAAACTTTCAAACACTGGCCAGCTAAGTTTTCTGGCCTATCTTTGGCCACTACAAACTTAGCTGGCCTGTGCTGAATATTGACTTAGCCGGCTAAGTTCATAGCAGCCAAAAATACACCGGATATTCAATGCTGGTCAACAGAAATGGCCTGGCATTGAATATCCGGGCTCACTGCCAACCGTAGGAGTTAGCCTGGCTGCCTCCCATGGTCTGAATATTGGCCCCTAAGGGCTAGATTCTATATATGGCGCCTGAAAAAACCATTGGGAATAAATTTCCACCTAAGCATATTCTATAAGCGGCACCTACATTTAGGCACAGTATATAGAATTCGCTTAGTTGATATCCCAGCACCTAGAACTATTTGCATCCATTTACACCAAGGGAAATGTGGCATAAATGTCGGCATGTAGATTTAGGCGCAGAGGGGCATTTCCCCACCCATAACCATGTCCTTTTTTGGCTCCTCACATTAGAATTTAGGCACTGTGTGTTACAGAATACACTTAGCAAGTTGTTCTAATTATTAAGTATATAATTTATAAAATGCACACATAAATTGTGTCCATGCCTCACCCTAACTCCTCCCTGAGCATGTCTGAACAAGCTGATTTCCATCATGCAAACTTTTAGGCTTCACCTGATTTTATAAGATTTCATTTATGCATCTAAAACAGTGTTTTAGGCACAGAAATGATTTCTGAAATTACCCTCACAATGTGCTAGAACCAGGAACAAATGAGCTTATTCTGAAAACCCGAAGCTAATAGGTAACAGTTCTAAACTTCCTGTTTCAGGGTCACCCATTGGACCTTGGAATGATGGAGTTCCAGCGCCTTTCCCAGTTTGAGTTTCTACCTGGCAAGCAGAGAAGTCTCTGGGCCCAGATCAGATAGTACAGTACCTGTGCTTCTCTTGGGTTCTGTGTGGATACAAAGAGTTCCATCTCTCCATCTTCCCCCTTTGGCACAGCGATGGCACAGTTGGTCTCTAAATAAAAGTGTTCTTGCCCACCAATATGAATCTCTCCTAAAGAACCAAGCAAAGGGTGGTCAGCAACTTGGCCAAATATGAATTTGTCCCATTTGTAGCAGGAAGAGGCAGCCAAACATTGTTAGCAAAAAACATCACTTATAGTATAGTAACATAGTAAGTAATGGCAGATAATGACCTGAATGGTCCATCCAGTCTGCCCAACAGTCACATTCATTATCAATTCAAGATTTAAATCAACAATAAACGTGATATTATTTACTTGATCATGGTCCTTCTTTGGTTGTTTCTGGGACATAGACCATAGAAGTCCTCCCGGTTCTGTCCTTATGTTCCAACTACTGGGATTACAGACAAAAAAAGCAATACTGGGCCTTCAAGACTGGGACAATTGAAATTCTTTATTAATGACCCAACATGGGCCATGTTTTGTCATAAAACAACGCCTGCCTCAGGGGTCAAAGAGAAACACTGTAAATTGCGCGTAGTATAGATTCAATGCCAGTGTCTCTAAGACCGCATTATCCGATTCCAATCTTAGAGACACTGGCATTGAATCTACACTACGTGCAATTTACAGTGTTTCTCTTTGACCCCTGAGGCAGGCGTTGTTTTATGCCGAAACACGGCCTGTGTTGGGTCATTAATAAAGAATTTCAATTGTCCCAGTCTTGAAGGTCCAGTATTGCTTTTTTTGTCTGTATACTTTCCAGGGCTGCCGAGGGGGGGGACAGGGGGGACAAAATTCCCAGGGCTCAGGCCTCCAGGGGGGCCCGGCGCCACAGTCCCACCCGCCACCGCCAACGGGCCCCTTCCACCCGAACCCCCGCCAGCAGAAGTGCTGTCTTCTGTTCTGACTCCGGCATGTGCGGCCCACACAGACGCGCTCCTCTCAGCTGATCTTCACTGTACTCTGCAGGGCTTCTGTGCATCTGACGTGCAGGACGTCAGAAGCACAGAAGCCCTGCAGAGTACAGTGAAGATCAGCTGAGAGGAGTGTGTCTGTGTGGGCCGCACACGCCGGAGTCAGAACAGAAGACAGCACTTCTGCTGGCGGGGGTTCGGGTGGAAGGGGCCCGGTGGCAGGTGGGACTGCGGCGCCGGGCCCCCCTCAGGGGGGGGCGACGACGACAACCTGGGGGCGGGGCCCAGGGGGCAGGGCCGGGGGGGCTCGGGGGCGGCCTTGTCCCGGGCCCGGCCCAGTCTCTCGGCAGCCCTGATACTTTCTGTGTATGCTGTATTACCCTCTCGATTTGCGTCCAACTACTGGGGTTGCCATCAAAGCCCACTCCAGCCTAACCAAATTAGTCCTATCCTTTGTGGGACACAGGATGTAAAATCTGCCCAGCACTGTCCTCATGTTCCAAATTACTGGAGTTTCCGTCAAAGCTCTCTCCAGCCCATCCTAAACTGGAAAGCCATATGCGGTACTCAGAATGTACAACCCAGACCAGAACTGGTCTTAGTTGATGCAACCAGAGTCACCATCTAAGCACCACTTCACATGCAAACACATACGCAACCCCTTAAATGTCGATATTCGAAGTGATTTAACTGGCCAGAATTGGCTCCTGGCCTGTCAAATTGCCTCTTCGTGGCTAACCACTAATTTTAAGTGTCACTTAACTGGTAAGTGCTACTGAAAATGCCTGGTTAGCACCAAACTCAAAACTGGCTATTTTGTGGGCATTCAGGGGTGGAGACAGCACTTGGCCAGTTAAGTGCTGACGTTCAGCTCTTAACCGGCCAAGGTAACTGCATAAATAGGACCACATAAAAGTCAGTCCTATCTTTAGGTAGAAACCCATAACCAGTAACATGCTATGGCATAGCCGGCTCCGCAAACCCAGAATTTTGAAACCCAGACATGGCCCAGTACGGAATTTTCAGGCATAACGCCAACGGCTGAATATGGACATCTTGGTTATTTTTCAGACGAGGAGACTCAACCTCTGTAGATGCAGCATTATTTACTTAGTTGGAGGGTCTTTTACTAAGCTGTGGTAGCATTTTTAGCTCAAGGTAAAAATCAGCTGGCATTTACCGCCAGCTGATTTCTACCGCGAGCTAAAAACATTACCCCATCTTAGTAGAAGACCCCCTTAGTTATTAGCCTTTTTGAAGAACTTCACCCAAGGCAGTGTACAGCATATGCTGGACGTAGGCAATAGACAATTACAGCAGTTGAAAATATTTAAACAATACACATGGAGGTAATTCTACAACTGGGTGCCACAGTTTAGATGCCCACTTTAAATGGGCTGTGAGTCTATTCTATAGGAGTGCTTACACACTCAAAAACTCTTACAGATTACTAGCGTAAGCCAGCATTAATACGCCTACATTTAGGCATGTGCACTTATGCCAAGTCGATGACTGGCTTAAATGCTAGCACCTAAATTTTACATTTATGCAATTAAATTCTGTAAACAAGGGGTCCTCGAATCCAGTCCTTGAGGTCCACAACCCGGCATGGTTTTCAAGACTTCCACAATGAATATGTATGATATTTATTTGCATGCAATGGAAGCAGTGAATGCAAATAGATCTCATACATATTCATTGTGGCAATCCTGAATACCAGGCCAGATTGTGGACCTCAAGGACTGGATTTGAGGACCCCTGCTGTAAACTAAGAAGCCCTTTTATAAAGCCACAGTAAAAGTGGCCTGCGGTAGTGTGGGAGTGTCTTTTGGGCGCACACTAGGCCACTTTTTACCGTGGCTGGGGAAAAGGTTATTTTTTAATGGGCTGGGAAATGGGTGTGCGCAAAAAAAAAATAGTGCATGCCTATTTACGGCCTGAGCCCATACCACCACCCATTGACCCAGTGGTAAGGGCTCACGCGCTACCCACATTGTAACCATGCAGCGAGCGTCAACATGGCAGCACTGTCAATTACCTCTGGGTACGCCCCTCGTGATAGAAAATAGAAAAATATTTTCATCCATGGGATTCAGTGTGCGCCAAACTTGGAATTACTGCCGGGTGCATGCACTACCCCAGCGGTAGTGCCGTTTTGGCACATGCTACCCATGTGTTAGCCCTCCCGCAGCTTTGTAAAAGGGCCCCTAAGTCTGTAACTGTCAATCCCAGCCATGCCTCATCTATGCACCAAACATCCCCCTTGCATTTAAGCACTAAGGGCCAGATTCAGTAAATGGCACCAAAACTTAGCTGCTGAAAAACTTCAGCGCTAAGCATTATTCTATAAAGGGTATACACCTTATATAGAATAGTGTTTAGCACAGATCCTGTGTCTAACTTTTGGGCGCCAGACTTACGCCTGCTGAAACCTGGTGTAAATGCAAGTTAGGCATGGTTAGGCAGTATTTTTAATTCCATGTGCAACTTTTCAGAATGCCCCTGACACGCCCCCTTTTGAGATTCATGCCATGAGAATTAAGCACCATGCCTTATAGGATGGCTCGCATCCAGATGCACGCACAAATTTTAAAGAGTGCCAATTAACATCAGTTTCAGAGCTAATTATCCAATTTATTTGCACACACAGCTCGGAAGTACTAAAATTATAGAATACCAATAAGCACACACCTGCTATTTCTGTGCACAAATGTACACTTACACATGTAGAAGACAGTTTTCTATAAATTTAAGTACATAATTGAAGCTTAAACTTAGACAACCGGTTATAAAATCAAGGGAATAATACCATTGTATATTACTTATAATGTCAACCCATTGACATTAAAACATCTTAATAATTAGCATAAGGGGTAAGTAGAGGTGGAACACATAGATAGATAACAGAGAATAGCAGGAGTCAGACTAGTTTAAGGAAAAATTGCACGTGGAGGCAGAAAAGGTGCATTAAAATGATCTTGGCTAGAAGGGGAGCGAGGCGCAATTTTTAAAACTTTCAATCTGTGAATTTTGCATCAATTTTCTAAGCAAATGTTCACATATAATTTTGTTTCCATTGTCCCAGGGACAAAGTACCCACAGACATTTCCATCTGCTTCTGTAGTTACACTTTTCATGAAAAAGACGACACAGATTTGAATATACAAGCTATATGCATTCCTTCCATTGCAGGTCCTAAACTCATTCCCAGGAAAACTTCCTCTCCATACAGTTAAAAGAACAAATGCTTTATTCATTTCATTACATTTTATCCATGCCTTATCCACATAGGCCCGAAGTGAGTTACAAGCAGAAAACACTATGCATGACAATAGTAAAAACAATATATTAAAAGGAATCCTGGGACAGCAGGAAGGTGTTCTTGGCATTTGGAAGAGTCAGACACTGTGCAGACCTGTAAACTTGAAAACCAGTTAGCAAGGATTACTTGTAGCCTGATCTTGGGCTGCATTAATGGACTGGATTCTACTTAGCCACAAACATTAATAGAGCTGCCAATTGGGAGCATTTTTCAAGCAGAAATGTCTTCCATACATGTCCCCCTGCCCTTCTGCCTTGGCCCCACACAACTCTACCCTCCCACCAGAATAATGCCTTTCTTATCCATTCACAGGAGCAGCTGAGCCCCTGTCAGCAGCGCCAACATTTCAAAATGATTAGGGATGCCAAACACAGTACATAATTACCCATCCCAGGACTCAGAGAAGGAACAAGCTTAATATTGGCTATTTGGCTGTGCTCAGCAACCACTGGCACATGTACTGCTGGCTTCTGTGGGGAGCCCACTACTCTGCTGATGAGGTAACCAGAAACAATTTCAGACTTCACAGCTGACACATCTTGCCTGTTAATCTAGTATAACATAAGTTATATTATCAGCTGCAGGAAGTGTCAACCATGAGAGTTAAAATTGCTCATTCATGTGCTTTCTCCCTGCAGGAGCTAAGCCTGACCTACAGCAGCCTACTGTCTGTACATTTTCTGCCATCACAGTGATTAAAAAAAAACTTTGGATCCTGCTGGACATTTCCTGTTTCTGATCTTGCAAGATCCGCAGAACAGAACTTCAGCTAATGAGATCCAAAGCTCTTCCCGATATCGGCCAAAGAAGAAATGGAGCGTAGATTCTACACATCAGTTCCTGACTCCTCTGTTCTGTCTCCCAAATCTCCTTTACCGGGCAAGCATTTCTCTTTCTTGTGTGGGACAGTAAGAAATGGACCCCTGAAACAGGAGACTCTCTTCCAATGTAGAGGACTTAGTAAATCAAAAAAAGGCAAAGACTCAATCCTCACCTTCCACAATGTGGTCAGCTTCTTTAAACCCATGCTGGACATTCCCTTTCTCTATCTTCTTAGGAGTCCCATAAAAGGACTGCTTCTCTATGGCTTCCTGGAAAAATCAAGGTAAGGTAGACTGATATTTTAGAAGAATGTGGGATATCATAAAGCTATGGATTTGTTTCCTGCTAATTTCACTAAAATATATAGATAGGAGCAGTCTGGATTGTGCTGTACTACAATTTAGTTTATGATTTTGAAAAGTAGCATCAGATGTATGAAGTTATTTATTGATTTATGGCCTGGTATTCAGAAAATGCTGAGCCCCTAAATTTATGCTCCTAAGTTAGCCTCCGATATTTGTGTCCTATCTTCAGCCAAACTTAGGAGCATAACTTTTCAGCTGAAAATTAATCGTAATTTAGGAGCTTAAAAGTTATGCTAATAAATGTAGGCCTGACATTCATTTACCTAGATTTGTGAGCTTAATTTATGAGCCTAGTACTGAAAATCAGTGCTACACTCCTAACTTCTTTTCTCCACCCTAAATCCACCCCTGTTGCCATCCACTTTTTATGCTACTAAATTTAAGAGTTTAGGCAATTTGAGTAAAAATTTATGCACCCGGCTCTACTAAATTTTCAAAGAGGCCAATTTATTTAGGAGCATAATCCTTTGACTTTCGGACCCTTAGAGACCAATATAAAGGATTTATGCTCCTAACTTTGAGCGTTATGCTCCTAACTTGGCCTCTTTGAAAATTTACTTGGATTGAGTGCCTATGGTGGCTGTTTTAGAAGGCTTATTTGTGATTTGTACATGTAAATACTAGTATTTACACATTTCTATCATACACACATGTAATACCCAATTTCAGAAAGCCAAAATTTACACGTGCAATTTCACAGTACATAGAGATTTCAAGGGGGTGTGGTTTGGACGTAATATGGACAGAGTTTGGGCAAGACTAAAATCTACATGTTTATTCCCCACTTCACAAAGAAAATACAGGTGTATATGAGAAAATGTGCACATCGGGATTTACACCTGCTCCTTTGCAAGTAGAAGTTTTTCAAAAGTGTTCTATTTGGCCAGCCTTTTACAGGAGTGATTAAGGGAAGTATTTTACTTAATCCCCTAGGACCAGATAATCAGCTGGTGGCAATCAGCGTTTTGCTGACCACCGCTGGCATTATCCCCAGAAATTCAATGCAAGACCACGTCCAGGCTCTGGCATTGAATATTCGGGTATATAGAGCTGGCGAAACCACTAGATTCAAAAGGGCATTACCACTCCTTATTAGACTGCACTGGCTACCAATCAAAGCCAGAATTATTTTTAAAACATGTACTTTTATCTACAGAATCATATATGGGATGGTTCCAGATTATATGTGTGAGATGATAGACCTTCCAACTTGTAACTCTACTCTAAATGCAAGGGATTATCTCATTTTACATTTCCCTAATCACAAGAATATCAAATATAAATCCACTCTAAGCAAGATAAGACATCTTAGAAACTATTTAACCTTCTGTAAATTCCTTTAAGCAACACAAACAAAGCACAAAAGGGCCTCCAAGGTTGGAAAAACATAGCAACTTTAATGGAAGGTGACCCAACACGGGCCATGTTTTGATGCTCAAAGCGCCTGCCTCTGGGGTCAAGAAGATGACGTCTTGAATACTAATGATCGCGATCTATAGAACCCGCTGCTACGCACTTAAGTCTTTTGTGACAATCAGTACAGAATGTTTACCACAATGCGGTCTATTTGCTCTTTACCCCTAAGGCAGGCACTCAGAGCGCCGAAACACAGCCCATGTCGGGTCACCTTCCATTAAAGTTGCTACGTTGTTCCAACCTTGGAGGCCCTTTTGTGCTTTGTTTGTGTTGCTTATTGGACTTGTGTATTTTTGGACCCTCTCTTCTGCTGCCCTTCTGTAAATTCCTGAAAGCTTTTGTTTTCAACATATTCCTTTATTAGATGGCTATACCGGATGTTTATATAATTGACGTTCTCCTGATACAATATTTCAACTATGTTCTGTAATTTTACAGTTATCTAACATGTATCTTTGTATGCTTTATACCATTTATTATTCTTGTAAGCCACACACAACTGAGTAATTGAATTTGGATTATGTGGGATGTAAGTATTAAATAAATAAATAGTTGGTTAAGTGTGATATTCAGCACTTACTGTAACTGGATATGGCAAACCACATAAAGATAGGATTGACTTTTATGTGGTCCTATTTATGTGGTTACCTTAGCTGGTTAAGTGATGAATATTGGCACTTAACCGGTCAAGTGCTGAATCTGTCCCGGAATGCCCCCAAAATATCCAGTTTCACATTGGGCGCTAACTGGACATTTTTAGCAGCACTATCCTGAATAAGCAATTTAACTGGACAAGACCTGTTTCTGACTAGTTATATTGCTTTGAATATCAGTCCCCTATTGTTTCTTTTTTTAACCACCAATTTATGATTGTGGCCTCTGTGGTTTGCGAGCAGCACTGACATATATACCAGCTTATAATCGAACGAGAAAAACGCCCAAGTTCCGACCTAAATCGGAAGATGGGCGTTTATCTCACAAAAACGAATAAAGCGGTATAATCGAAAGCCGATTTTGGACGTTTTCAACTGCACTCCGTCGCGGATGCGGACAAAGTTGATGGGGCGTGTCAGAGGTGTGGCGAAGGCGGAACTGGGGCGTGGTTATCTGCCGAACAGAGATGGGCGCATTTCACAGATAATGGACAAAAGTATGCGTTTTTAGCTAGAATTTAGGGCACTTTTCCTGGACCCTGTTTTTTCACGAATAAGGCCCCAAAAAGTGCCCTAAATGACCAGATGACCACTGGAGGGAATCGGGGATGACCTCCCCTGACTCCCCCAGTGGTCATAAACCCCCTCCCACCACAAAAAATGATGTTTCACAACTTTTTATTTTGACCCTCAAATGTCATACCCACCTCCCTGGCAGCAGTATGCAGGTCCCTGGAGCAGTTGTTAGGGGGTGCAGTGGACTTCAGGCAGGTGGACCCAGGCCCATCCCCCCCTACCTGTTACAATTGTGCTGCTTAATGCTTAGTCGTCCAACCCCCCCCGAACCCACTGTACCTACATGTAGGTGCCCCCCTTCACTCCTTAGGGCTATAGTAATGGTGTAGACTTGTGGGCAGTGGGTTTTGAGGGGGATTTGGGGGGCTCTACACACAAGGGAAGGGTGCTATGCACCTGGGAGCTCTTTTACCTTTTGTTCTGTTTTTGTAAAAGTGCCCCCTAGGGTGCCTGGTTGGTGTCCTGGCATGTTAGGGGGACCAGTGCACTACGACTCCTGGCCCCTCCCACGACAAATGCCTTGGATTTATTCGTTTTTGAGCTGGGCGATTTCATTGTCCATTATCGCTGAAAAGCAAAAATGCCCAGCTCACAACTTGGCGAATAAAACATGGACGTCTAATTTTTTCGAAAATACGCTTGGGTCCGCCCCTTCACGGACCCGTTCTCGGAGATAAACGCCCATGGAGATAGGCGTTTCTGTTCGATTATGCCCCTCATAGTTTTACAAAATGGATGACATAACACATGTAAGTGACAACATTTATACCTGTAAGTCGATATTTCACAATGTACGTGGGAGAGGTGCTAGATGTGGTGTACTTGGATTTTAGCAAAGCGTTTGACACGGTTCCACGTTTGACAAGAGACTGATAAATAAACTGAGTGCCCTTTGGTATGGAACCAAAAATGACTGACTGGGTTGAAAACTGGTTAAATGGGAGGAAACAGAGGGTTGTGGTAAATGGAACTTGCTCTGAGGAAAGGGCTGTTATCAGTGGTGTGCCGCAGGGATCAGTCCTCGAGCTGGCCCTTCTTAACAACTTTATGAGGATATTATGGAAGGGCTGTCTGGTAAGGTTTGTCTCTTTGCAGATGATACCAAACTCTGTAGTAGGGTGGACACCCCAGAGGGTGTGGATGGCATGAGGAAAGATCTAGCGAAGCTTGAAGATTGGTCTGAAAATTGGCAGCTAAGATTTAATGCTAAGAAATGTAGGGTCATGCACTTGGGTTACAATAATCCAAGGGAATGATAAAGTATAGGGGGTGAAGTGCTCCTGTGTACAGAAGAAGAGCGAGACTTGGGGGTGATTGTGTCCGATGTCCTTAAGGAGGCCAAGCGGGTAAAAAAAGGCAACAGTCAAAGCCAGAAGAATGCTTGGTTGCAAAAGAAGAAAGATGACCAGCAGGAAGAAAGAGGTGATAGTGCCCTTGTATAAGTCTCTGGTGAGGCCCCATTTGGAGTACTGCATGCAAGGATAAAAGGATGGATATATGGATATAAGCAGGATGGAGTCGGTCCAGAGGGTGGCTACCAAACTGGTAAATGGTCTCTGTCATAAACAAATGGGGACAGCCTCATGGACCTCAACATGTATATGCTAGAAGAGAAACGGGAGAGAGGGGATATGATAGAGACAATTAAATACCTCAGTGGCATTAATGCACAGGAGGTGAGCCTTTTCCAAATGAAGGGAAAACTCTGGAATGAGAAGGCATAGGATGAAGTTAAGAGGAAATAGGCTTAGGAAGAACCTAAGAAATACTATTTCATGGAAAGGGTGGTGGATGTGTGGAATGGCCTCCCAGTGGACGTCGTGGAGATAAGGACTGTGTCAGAATTTAAGAAAGCGTGAGACAGGCACGTGGGATCCCTTAGAAAAAGGAGGAGCTAGTGGTTACTGAGGAAGGCCCTTATCTGCCATCATGATTCTATGTTTCTATGTAGACATGTAAATTGCCAATTGTCTTCCATTTTAATACTTATAAAATGGCTGCTTCTGCTGCACAAAGCCACACTCCTGCTGGTAATTTAGAAAAGCCTCTACATCGGCAGAATCTTTTCTACAATGCAATCGCAACTGAGCACATCCCAATCTGGACATCTCAATTCTGATCTCTATCAAACATATAAACGGCAAGTGACCGACTCACCTGCAAATGCGCAGTACAGACTTCCCTCTCTGTCCCGCCCTCGCGTCAAGACGTCATGACGTCAGAGGGCGGAACAGAGAGGGAAACGGAGTTGGACTGTCAGACGCCGCCGCTGCTGCCTGGAAACGAACATTGCACGAACCAAACTCCACCCTCCCCCATCCCGCCGTCGCTCCCGCCCCCCCTCCGTATCGGGCCCCCTGCACTGACCTGACTGTGCCTCTCACCTCCGTGTGGAAGCGCTGCAGGCAGCAGCAGAGCGATCTGCTGCTGCCTGTAGCACTTTCACACGGAGGTGAGAGGCACTGTCAGGTCAGTGCAGGGGGCCTGGCACAGAGGGGGGAGGGAGCGGCGGCGAGGAGGGTAGCTGGACATGGGGGGAGGGCAGTAGGGAGAGGGCATGGTTGCTTGACATGTGGTGAGAGCAGGGCAGAGAGGAGGGTTGCTGGACATGGGGGGGAGGGGGAGGCCAAGGGAAAGAGGAGGGTTGCTGGATATGGGGGGAGGATCGGTGGACGAGGTGAGCCAGGGGAGAGAGGAGGGCTGCAATACTCACCCCGTTTTTATGGGCTTAACGGCTAGTATTCTATATAAAATGGGGGTCTACATCTATAATCAAAATTTCACTAAACTGCTAAATTTAGGAGCATAAATACTGTATACAGTGTTATTAAAAAGACACTTTTCATGCAGCCATACAGTTTGCAGGCTTCAGGAGTTCAAATGGCACATTGAAACTTGACTTCGGGTATGTGTGCAAGGTTTACTGTCCTTCTAATTTGGTATGAGTGCTTAGGACTGTCCTATTTTAAATGAAATTCTTTTTCTATTTATTTGTATCATTTTATTATGTAAACCACTATGACCTGCTAAAACCAAAAGGTATAGTAAGTTTTAATAAACATAAACATAAATAATGGGTGGCAACAAGGGTGGATTTAGGGTGAGAAAAACGTTTAGGAGATTAGCACTGATTTTTAAAACTAGGCTCATAAATTAGACTCACAAGCCTAGGCAAAGGGTCAAAATCTATAGATGGCGCCTTAAAAATCGGCACCAAAAAAAAAAACCTGTAAAATGAAACTGTAAACCATTTAGGTCTAAGTGGTATATAAATACTGAAATGAAATGAATGAACTATGCCTAAAGTTAGGCATAGTTTATAGAATATTCTTAAGTGCAGTTCTTGTGACTAAAATTTAGGCACATCCATTTAGGCCACCTAAAACAGGCCTAAAAAGCTGCGCCTAAGTTAGGCGCAGATCAGGTGTATTCTATGATAGTGTGCATAGGTTTTTGAAATGCCTAGAACCTGCCCATGGCTATGCCCCCTTTTTGACTGCACACATTAGGATTTATGAACATCACATTATAGAATACACCTAGAAAGTTGTGTGCATACATTCTAATTAAAGCCAATTAGCACCACTAATTGGTTGTTAAGTACCAATGATCAGTGCTGATTGGCTTGTTAATCAATTAAGTTGTGCGTGCAATTTGACCATGTGGCCAAATTAGCACGCACAAATTAAGGGAAATGAATGGCAGTTCTAAATTTAACTTTTATGTAGGACTGTACTGTATATTCATATTCGATTTGGCCCCGAATACTTTTTTTGTCCGAATAGTGATTTAAATTCAAATACGAATAATCCGGGGCTCTACTGTGCTAAATCCCACTGAAATAAACACTTGATCTCTGATTTCATGTTACTTCTTTTATTATTTGTTATGTTAAAGCTCCATGCCTGTTATTTGTATTTGTTATTTGTATTCAGCAGAATTATATTTTTCATTACTTGTATTCGGCTGACATATTTATTTATTTATTTATTTATTTATTTATTTATTTATTTATTGCATTTGTATCCCACATTTTCCCATAGTATGGCAGGTTCAATGTGGCTTACATATTGCTAAAAAGGCGGTTACAAAATTTAGATTTGTACAAGTCTAGTACATAATACAGAAGTACAATAAACGCTTAGGTATGATATTTTAGCATATTGTGAGAGAGGTTAATATTATTGTTTTCCATTTCTGAACTTTTCTTGATGTATGGTGGTGCGGGATTAGGCAGATCCAGGGGGAAAGACTTCTTGAAAAGATGTGTTTTCAGGTTTTTTCTGAATTGTAGGTAGTTTTCTGTGAGTTTCAGGTCTTTGGGTAGTGAGTTCCAACGTTGTGTGCCTATAAACGAGAGGCTGGTGGCATATGAAGATTTGTATTTTATACCTTTGCAATTGGGGTAGTGAAGGGTTAGGTAGGTTCTTGTTGTTCTCGTCACATTTCTTAATGGTAGATCGATAAGTTCCGTCATGTAATCTGGTGTGTGCCCAATTGATTGACTGCATGCTTGTCCTTTAGATTGTAAGCTCATTTGAGCAGGGACTGTCCTTCTTTGTTTAAAATTGTACAGCACTGCGTGACCCTGGTAGCATTTTAGAAATGTTAAGTAGTAGTAGTAGATGATTCTCTGGACTATTGTGCATATTTTGAATGTTATGCAAGCATTAATAGGAAGCCAATGTAAGCTTCTTAGGAGGGGTTTCACGCTTTCGAAGCGTGTTTTTCCAAAGATGAGTCTGGCAGCCGTGTTTTGTGCTGTCTGTAGTTTTCTTATGATTTGATCTTTGCAGCCTACGTAAGTACTATTGCAGTAGTCTACATGGGTTAGCACCATGGTTTGGATCATGTTGCGGAATGAATCCCTGGGAACAAAAGGTTTTATACGTTTGAGCTTCCACATAGTGTGGAACATTTTCTTGGTCGTGATCTTAGCTTGGCTTTCTAGCATTAGGTTGCGGTCAATTGTTATGCCTAAGATATGCTATTCAGTACAGAAGTTTTCAGCTAAAAACATTCTGGCTGATACGCAAAATCATTTAACTGGTCAGAAATGGCAGCTGACTGGTTAAATGGCTTGTTCAGGGCTATCCACTAATTTTCAGTGGCACCTAGGTGGTTATCACTGCTGAAAATTAGCAGTTAGCACCTAAGTGGAGTGGAGGAGTGGCCTAGTAGTTAGAGCACTGCTCTGGACATCCAGAGGTGTCTGGTTTAAATCCCACTGCTGCTTTGTGTGATCTTGGGCAAGTCACTTAACCATCCATTACTTCAGGTACAAACTTAGATTGTGAGCCCACCAGTGACAGGGAAGTACCCAGTGTACCTAAATGTAACTTACCTTGAGCTACTACTGAAAAGGTGTGAGCAAAATTAAAATAAGTGAAAGCCAGCTATTTTGGGGGCATTCCGGACCAGAGTCCGCACTTGATAGGCCAAGGCAGCCCTATTTTCATGCAACAATCCATGGCCACTTAAGTTCTGAATATTGACTTACTGGCCATGTATTATCCGGTGCCACATAAACTGGATATTTAATGCTAAAGCCCAGATATGGCTGGCATTGAATATGCAGGAAAAATGCAGGTGGCAGTCAGCAAAATGCTCACCGCCATTGGCTGAATATTTACCCCTTAGGCTCCTAAGTTTGGCTGAAAATATAGCACAAATTTATAAGAGTATACATTTATTTATTGGGATTTATTAACCACCTTTATGAAGAGATTCGCGCAAGGCGGTGTACAGTAGGTACAGCTTAACATAAAACTTACAATTTTGTTAACAGCAAATTTGAGGGGGGGGGGGGAGAAGTCAGAAGCGAAGCCAGGATGAGGCAGGTTGACGGCACGGGGGGAGCGAGAGTGGACTTCCGCTGGCGCCGGTGCACATTTTCATGCAACAGGACAAAAAAAAATAGGCGCCGGAAACTCTGTTTGGGGAAGTGGCCACTCCCCTGGTGCCCCACCTAGCTACACCACTGGGAGAAGTACTTTTGTGCTCAAAAGAAGAGCAGGACTTGGGGGTGATTGTTTCTGACAATCTCCAGGTAGACAAACAGGTAGAAAGGGTGACAACCAAAGCCAGAAAAATGCTTGGGTGCATAGGAAGAGGAATGGCCAGCACAAAAAAGGAGGTGATAGTGCCTCCGTATAAGTCTCTGGTGAGGCACCATTTAGAGTACTGGTACAGTTTTGGAGACTACACCTTCCAAAACATATAAACAGGATGGAGTCGGTCCAGATGGTGGTTACTAAAATGGTCAGTTGTCTTCATCATAAAGTGTATAGAAACAGACTCATAGACCTCAATATGTATACTTTGGTGGAAAGACAAGAGAGAGGAGGCATGATGGAGATATTTAAATATCTCTGTGGCATAAATGCACAGGAGACAGGTCTCTTTCAACTGAAAGGAATCTGGAATGAGAGGGCATAATATGAAGTTAAAAGGGGACAGACTCAGAAGTAATCTAAGGAAATACTTCTTTACAGAAAGGGTGGTGGATGCATGGAATGACCTCCCAGTGGATGAGGTGGACGTAAAGACTGTGTCTGAGTTCAAGAAAGCAGGGAACAAGCATGTGGGATCTCTTAGGGGGGAGGAAGGGATAGTGGATGACATGGATAGGCCATATGGCCTTTACTTGCCGTCATTTTCTATGTTTCTATAATAAGAGAGGGTTCTGTTCCCCAGTGGACTGCCTCAGAAGCTAAAGAGTGGAGCAGGAAGAAGCCCCTTGTTTGTGCTGTGTGCAGATACTGTCTAGTGTGTTTCATTTGGACTGTGAGCCCTAAACTCCATTTGTCTATTTGAATTTCTGGACTGTGTATCCTGTTTCTGTCTGTAGTACAACAGGACTGGCTGCACTAACTCCCTTGTTCTGTAACTTTAGTACCTAAAATTAGGTGCCAATTGCGCATGTGAGTTATAGAATACTAGCCCTTATGCGCGTGATTGTTACAGCTACACATGAAAGTGCTCAGCTGTATTCTATGATATAGGCACATGACTTGCTCAACCTGTAAATGCAAGGGGGTGTACAAGTGGGTGGGTCCCATCTTTATGCAGTGACTTACACAATACTGTACATTACGCGCTAAGATGCTGCATTTAGGCACGTGCGTTTATGCCTGCTATTGACATGGTGTAAGCGTGCATAAATGCCATCTACACTAGTCTTCTAAAATGGAATCTGAGTGCCCAGATGCCATTATAGAACTAGCACTTAGACGCTGCATCTTCACGCCTAACTGTTGGCGACCTTTATAGAATCGCCCCCTAATTGTACTGGTTTTTCCTATTTGTTTCAAGTTACAGTAAAGCTGTACGTTTTGAACATCCCATGCCTGGAGTATTGCATATCTCTTTTACTGGAATGGAAATTTATAATCTCAGAAGCCCGGGGCCCTGAAAGACTGTTATTGTCTCCATTCACAAAGGACCCTTGGGGGGGCCTGGGGAAGCAGTGTGCCCCACCTATCCTGAACGTGCCCCTCAATTCTGCTAGCCCAGAGAAAAGGAGCCTCATACCTGTATTGTGATGATGATGGGAGTCAGCTCCTCGTAGGTGATCTTCACGGCTTTAGCAGCTCTCTGGGCATGTTCTTTTGTATCTGCCACAACACCGCCCACAATATGTCCAACACATTCAACCTATTATAGGCACAAAGAGATTCAATGAGAAATGATGAGCTAAAGTGAAAAAGCAAAGAAGGAGGACAAGAAAAGCAGCTGCAGATGTGATTTGTTTAACTGGGGGATGGGGGAGGGCTAGGCTCCATCTATTGATTATATGGTGACACCGCTGGGTTCGGCAGAGTAACACAGTACCTGGATCATGGAGAAGCATCCAGTATCTCTATCTATTGGTCTACTACACTCTTTGGTAGAAGAACCTAGAAACCATCCCCCCCCCCCCCCCCCCCCCCCCCGATAATTAAACCCATTTAATCAGCCAGGAATGGCTCCTGGCTGGCTAAATGGTTCTTTACCAGCTATCTAGCAATATTCAGTGGGGAATCGTTGGTTATCTTCTGCTGAATATTGCTGGTTAGCCCTTAGTGGATAACCTGTTATATCACAAGACATAACTGGTTATCTGCTAACATTCAGCACTTCGCCGGCTAAGTTTGGCAGCCAAATTAGGCCACTGAAATAGAAGGATTATCTTTGGCCAGTTTAAACTTAACTGGCCAGTGCTGAATATTGGCTTGGATGGTTAAATTTAAACCAGCCAAAAAACACCCATAGTCAATGCTGGTCAATGGAAACAGCCCAGCATTGAATATCCAGGCTGATCACCAACTGCGGAAGTTAGCCGGGCCCCATGCAAATTGTATAGCACAGTAAATATATTATGGCATAACAAAAAGTAATTAGCTCCTGAATGTGGGCTCCATATTCTAATTATATAATTATATAGAGTCTGGATTTCCAGAAGGCGTTTGATAAAGTACCTCATGAAAGACTCCAGAGGAAATTGGAGAGTCATGGGATAGGAGGTAGTGTTCTATTGTGGATTAAAAACTGGTTAAAAGATAGAAAACAGAGAGTAGGGTTAAATGGTCAGTATTCTCAATGGAGAAGGGTAGTTATTGGTGTTCCCCAGGGGTCTGTGCTGGGACCGCTGCTTTTTAATATATTTATAAATGACCTAGAGTTGGGAGTAACTAGTGAGGTAATTAAATTTGATGATGACTCAAAGTTATTCAAAGTCGTTAAATCGCGGGAGGATTGTGAAAAATTACAAGAGGACCTTACGAGACTGGGAGACTGGGCATCTAAATGGCAGATGATATGAAACTGTCTCTCTTGGTGTCAGGTGTTCAGCACTGCGTGCGTCTGGTAGCGCTATACAATGCTAATAATAATAATTAAATTATAATGTGAGCAAGTGAAAGTGATGCATGTGGGAAAGAGGACCCCAATTATAGCTATGTCCACGTTAGGAGTCACGGACCAAGAAAGGGATCTAGGTGTCATTGTTGATGATACATTGAAACCTTTTGCTCAGTGTGCTGCTGCGGCTAAGAAAGCAAATAGAATGTTAGGTATTATTAGGAAAGGAATGGAAAACAAAAATGAGGATGCTATAATGCCTTTCTATCGCTCCATGGTGCAACCGCACCTCAAATATTGTGTTCAATTCTGGTCGCTGCATCTCGAAAAAGATATTGTGGAATTAGAAAAGTTGCAGAGAAGGGCGACAAAAATGATAAAGGGGATGGGACGACTTCCCTATGAGGAAAGGTTAAAGCAGCTAGGGCTCTTCAGCTTGGAGAAAAGGAGGCTGAGGGGAGATATGATAGAGGTCTATAAAATAATGAGTGGAGTTGAACAGGTAGATGTGAAGCATCTGTTTACGCTTTCCAAAAATACTAGGACTAGGGGGCATGCGATGAAGCTACAATGTAGTAAATTTAAAACGAATCTGAGAAAATGTTTCTTCACTCTACGTGTAATTAAACTCTGGAATTTGTTGCCGGAGAATGTGGTAAAGGCGGTTAACTTAGCGGAGTTTTAAAAAGGTTTGGACGGCATCCTAAAGGAAAAGTCCATAGATCATTATTAAATGGACTTGGGGAAAATCCACTATTTCTGGGATAAGCAGTATAAAATGTTTTGTACTTTTTTGGGATCTTGCCAGGTGTTTGTGACTTGGGTTGGCCACTGTTGGAAACAGGATGCTGGGCTTGATGGACCTTTGGTCTTTCCCAGTATGGCAATACTTATGTACTTATGTACTTACTAGTAAATCAGGCCCGTTTCTGACACAAATGAAACGGGCTGTAGAAAGGTTTTTGTCGGAGTGTGAATGTTTGAGAGAGTGTGTGTGAGAGTGACTGTGTGTGAGAAAGAGAGAGTGAATGTGCGAGTGTATGTGTGTGACAGTGAGACTGCTGGGTGCGAGTTTGTCTGCTCTGTCCCCTGCCCCCCCTCCAGCCACCCAGTGATTCTCCTCTCTCCCCTGCCCCCACTCCAGCTATCCAGCGATTGTCCTCTCTTCCCTACCCCCCTCCAGCCACCCAGCTATTGTCCTATGTCCTCTGCCCCCCTCCAGCCACCCAGCAGTTGTCCATTTTCCCTTGACCCCCTTCCAGCCACTCACCGATGCTCTTCTCTCCCCTGCCCCCCCTTCCAGCCACCCAGCGATGCTCCTCTCTCCCCTGCTCCCCTCCAGCCACCCAGCGATTCTCCTTTCACCCCTGCCCCCACTCCAGCCACCCAGCGATTCTCCTCTCACCCCTGCCCCCACTCCAGTCACCCAGCGATTGTCCTCTCTCCCCTGCCCCCCCTACAGCCACCCAGAGATTGTTATCTCTCCCCTGCCCCCCCTCCATCCACCCAGCGATTGCCCTTTGTCCTCTGCCCCCCCTCCAGCCACCCAGCGGTTCTCCATTTTCCCTTGATCCCCTTCCAGCCACCCACCGATGCTCTTCTCTCCCCTGCCCCCCTTCCAGTCACCCAGCGAATCTCCTGTCTCCCCTGCCCCCCCTTCCAGCCACCCAGCGATGCCCCTCTCTCCTCTGCCCCCCCTCTAGCCACCCAGCGATGCTCCTTTCTCCCCTGCCCCTAACAATACAGGCCAAATCTCTTGCCCTCTGCCAACCAGCCAACCTCTGCTGCAGTGCACAGCTCAGCATGCAGGTCCGCTGAACGATCGATCCATTCGCCACTGTGTGCCTGCCCTCCCACCTCTGGTTGGTCAGCTTTTGTGCCCACCCTCCCACCTATGGTGGTCAGCTTTTTGCGTGTGACGTATCAGGAAGTACTGGCATCAATTCAGACAGCACGAATGCTTCAAGGTTTAGTGCCACGGAGTCAGATTCAGAACATTGGAGGTGCTTTTTATTATATAGGATGGGATGTGCAGTACTGTACAAAGTAAGCACAACACCTCCTTCCTACTTTCTGGAATGTACCTTGGAATTTTTAAAAAAGTCTTTCCCCCCTTTTTCCTTCCAGTGGTTCCTGCCCTGCCCCTTCTTTTTACAGTAGGGCAGGGTCATCCAGAGGACTGTGTTAGCAGTGCAATCGCACAGGACACAAGGGAGACAGTGGAACAAAAATTGCTACCTTTCCATTGTCTCCCCTGTGGTGGATGCATCACAGTGGACGGGGCTGGGGACACTAGGAGGTGCACCACACAGGTAGGGATTCCAGTTTGGGACACTCCTGCAGTAGGGGGAATGTGTAAATCAAATGGTGTGAAGGCCTCAAACAGCTCAGATCTGTCCTGTTGCAGTAGGAAACGGTGCCCTCTGCTGTTGAAGAACCAGACTTGACCCCTAAAGTGTCCCAAGTTACCCTATGTCCCTGATGGCGAACCTATGACACGCGTGTCAGCACTGACACGCGTAGTCATTTTTGATGACACGCGGCGGCGCTGCAGTGTGGTCCGCCCAGTGCTCCCCTGCTCGCTCCCTGCTGTTTGCACCGATCCCTGCCTGGTAAAACTTATTTTTTCGCGAACCGGCAGACTGAAGAAATAAAACAAACAGCTGACAGGCTTGCCTCCTTCGATCGCGTCGGCCGCTTCCTTTCCCTGCATTCTGAGCGCGTCCCGCCCTCCTATGATGTCATTTCCTTTCCTCGAGGGCGGGACACGCTGAGAATGCAGGGAAAGGAAGCGGCCAACGCGATCGAAGGAGGCAAGCCTGTCAGCTGTTTGTTTTATTTCTTCAGTCTGCCGGTTCGCGAAAAAATAAGTTTTACCAGGCAGGGATCGGTGCAAACAGCAGGGAGCGAGCAGGGGAGGGTGAGCAAGTGGGGCTGGGGGTTGTGTGGCCAATTGGGGCTGGGGGTGTGTGTGGGCAAGTAGGGCTGGGTGTGTGTGTGTGTGTGTGGGCAAGTGGGGCTGGGGGTGTGTGTGTGGGCAAGTGGGGCTGGGGGGTTGTGTGGCCAATTGGGGCTGGGGTGGGGGTTGTGTGGCCAATTGGGGCTGGGGGGTGTGTGTGGGCAAGTAGGGATGGGTGTGTGTGTGTGTGTGTGTGTGTGGGCAAGTAGGGCTGGGGGTCTGTGTGTGTGGACAAGTGGGGCTGGGGTTGTGTGTGGGCAAGTAGGGCTGAGGGTGTGTGTGGGCAAGTGGGGCTGGGGGTGTGTGTGTGGGGGCAAGTGGAGCTGGGGGTGTGTGTGGGCAAGTGGGGCTGGGGTGTGTGTGTGTGGGCAAGTGGGGCTGGTGGTGTGTGTGTGGGCAAGTAGGGCTGGGGGTATGTGTGTATGGGCAAGTGGGGCTGGGGGCTGGGAAAGTGGGGCTGGGGTTTGAATGATCTCAGGGGCAGGTGGAGGCTGGGGCGAGTCACTGGACATTGAAGGGAGGGGGAGGATAGGGGGCAAAAGAGAATCGCTGGACATGGAGGGGATGGGATAGTAGGGCAGGGGAGAGAGGAGAATGGAGAATTGCTGGACATGGATGGAAGGGGAAGGCAGGGAAGAGAGAATTGCTGGACTTGGATAGGAGAGGAGGGCAGGGGAGAGAGGAGAATCACTGGACATGGGAGGGGAGGGGAGCGGAGACATGCTGGACATGAATGGAGGGGAGGGAAGATAGGAAGGAGATGCACATGGATGGGATGGCAGGAGAGGAAGGAGAAATGCTGGAAATGGATGGAGAGGAGAGCAGGAGATAGAGGAGAATTGCTGGACATGGATGGATGGAGGGGTTGGCGGGGAGAGAGGAGAAATGCTGGACATGGAAGAAGAAAGGAGGAAAGTAAAGAAATAAATGGAAAGAAAGCTCTGGAAACGGAGTTAAGAGAACAGATAGAGAGCAGCAGAATCAGACACTTGGACCAGTATGGATAGAAAACAGTCACCAGACAACAAAGGTAGAAAAAAATTATTTTATTTTCATTTTAGGTGTTTGGAATTTGTCCAATTTCAGAATTTACATCTGTTGTCTTATTTTGCACTGGGTATACTGGAGCGTAACATCTTACAGAAATGATTTATAATGAAAAAAAATCACAAGTTATTGTTTTTCTCCTATACTAGTATATTTTCAATGATGTCTGTTTATATGCGCCATGGCTGATATAAGGGGTGTGGCTAATGTGAATGTGGCTATCATAGGGGTGGAGCCATATGTGGTGACCCCACCCATAATGAGTACCGGCACCTTTTTTTCTACAAAAAAATGCACTGGGTCCCCTCCCCCTCCTCGCTCCCGGAAACTAACCTTAAAGCCTCCTTTCACGTCGCAGCAAGCAGCAGCAGGGCAGGCCACTCCTTCCTTCCGTGTCCCGCCCTCGCCTGGCGTAATGTCCGCGAGGGCGGAGCACAGAAGGAAGGAGGAGAGGTTCTGCCCTTGCTGCTGCTTGCTGCGACATGAAAGGAGGCTTAAGGTTAGTTCTGGGCCCGGTAGCGGGTGGAGGGGGGGGCCCAGCGACCTCGGGTGGGCAGCGATCTCGGGTAGGGGGGGGGCCCGGGGGGCGGTCCTAGTACAGTGATTTTCTCGAAGTGACACACCACCCGAGGTTATTCTAGTTTTTTGGCGAATTTTGACACATCAAGCTCAAAAGGTTGCCCATAACTGCCCTATGTGATAACCCCTTCACTGCTGACATGCAGTTTAATTCTGATCACCAGGATCTCACTTCAAATCAGCAAGGCTCCCATGGCATTCCCACTGTTGTGCGTGCAGCACTGCAATTCAGATGGTGGCTGAGCACCAAGAAAGGTTTTACAAGGTTCATAGTTACTCTATGGTTTCAGTACCTTGGACAGCAGGATTCACGCCCCACATTAATACCCTTTTGATCTGTTTTCTCTAGCCTTGTTAAGTATGCACTCTGTGATGATTTATTAGCCCAGTCATTAAAAACTGCTCTGTGGCTCCCCTATAGCATTAGCTGCTAATTGAGCAGCCAATGATTATAATCCTTTCCTAGCAATTTAAGTTGTATTAGTCTTAGGGAGTCTAAAACTATTATTTAACTAAATCACAATATGATGCTGTGCCAACCTCTCTCTCTCTCTTAATTAATATCCAGTAGTATACAGAAGAAATGAGCTTTTGACTTAGCTGATTAGACAAGCTGTATGCAGAAAAATGAGTGAGAAGGAGCAATCAATTCAAAATGTCATGAATTGTGAGTGATGGACTGGCCAGCATTTAATTTGCTTGGACTAGTTTGGAATGTTTTTGCCGGTTAAATGAGGTGATAAAAGATCAAATAAACATTCTGAGTAGTTTAATACAGTCATAGAAAGAGCTGAATTATTGATCTGATATAAATTGTTTGTGATAAAAGATTCAACTCTACAGCCACTTCCTGGCCAAAGTAATAGGCTGCTTCGTAAGCAGTAGGCAGTTCAAAACACCTTTTGAAAGACTGGTTAGTGCAGCAAGAAATGCTACTAAATGTAAAAGGTGTTATAGCAAATTTTAATAAAACAGAAACAGAAGAAAGATTAAGAAAATGGGGAAATGAAGATTAGAAGCTGTTAGACCACACAACTTGAGTAACTCAAAGACTGGAGGAAAAAAAGTTTCCAAACAATGCTTGTTAAATACAGAATTGGCCCAATATTCAAAAGCACTTATCCAGGTATCAGCATCTGCACCCAAATAAATGCTGCTGACGAGAGCAATCTACTTATCTGGATAATCCTGCTAAAAATCATTAAAAACCACACTAGCACTATCCCAGGAGTGGGCAAACAGCAGCCCGTCATTGAATTTTCCGCAGCTCCTGAGACCATGGAAAGTATACCCAGAAAATGTCATTAACCAGAGTTTTAGTGATTATAAATACTATATTTTACTCTTCCAGTTTGTTTCCATCATTTTTAGTAAAATTTTTGCTTCTCATTTATTTATCACAGGTCTTAGGAGCTCTGTACATTTCCAGTTCCAATATTACATAATGTTGCTGCCCACTATGGGTAGTACTGATATTCATGTGGCCCTCTGTGTAGAAAGGTTGCCCTCCCTTCCTCTATCCAGGTAGCGCTAGAGCAATCTGTGGGTAAAGTAAGAGCAGAACCTGGAGTTATCCAGTTAGTGATGATAGTCAGATAACCAGATAACAATCTGTATAAAGTTAGGACAGCAAAAAGGGAGAACATTGCCACTATCTGGATCCAGATATTCAGTGCTAGTCCCTGTCTTTATACTGACACTGAATATCCAGATTTATTTCACTGATCACTAAAGCTAAATATTTGCTAGATTACTAATAGCACATACAGTGGTGGAAATAAGTATTTGATCCCTTGCTGATTTTGTAAGTTTGCCCACTGACAAAGACATGAGCAGCCCATAATTGAAGGGTAGGTTATTGGTAACAGTGAGAGATAGCACATCACAAATTAAATCCGGAAAATCACATTGTGGAAAGTATATGAATTTATTTGCATTCTGCAGAGGGAAATAAGTATTTAATCCCTCTGGCAAACAAGACCTAATACTTGGTGGCAAAACCCTTGTTGGCAAGCACAGCGGTCAGACGTCTTCTGTAGTTGATGATGAGGTTTGCACACATGTCAGGAGGAATTTTGGTCCACTCCTCTTTGCAGATCATCTCTAAATCATTAAGAGTTCTGGGCTGTCGCTTGGCAACTCGCAGCTTCAGCTCCCTCCATAAGTTTTCAATGGGATTAAGGTCTGGTGACTGGCTAGGCCACTCCATGACCCTAATGTGCTTCTTCCTGAGCCACTCCTTTGTTGCCTTGGCTGTATGTTTTGGGTCATTGTCGTGCTGGAAGACCCAGCCACGACCCATTTTAAGGCCCTGGCGGAGGGAAGGAGGTTGTCACTCAGAATTGTACGGTACATGGCCCCATCCATTCTCCCATTGATGCGGTGAAGTAGTCCTGTGCCCTTAGCAGAGAAACACCCCCAAAACATAACATTTCCACCTCCATGCTTGACAGTGGGGACGGTGTTCTTTGGGTCATAGCAGCATTTCTCTTCCTCCAAACACGGCGAGTTGAGTTCATGCCAAAGAGCTCAATTTTTGTCTCATCTGACCACAGCACCTTCTCCCAATCACTCTCGGCATCATCCAGGTGTTCACTGGCAAACTTCAGACGGGCCGTCACATGTGCCTTCCGGAGCAGGGGGACCTTGCGGGCACTGCAGGATTGCAATCCGTTATGTCGTAATGTGTTACCAATGGTTTTCGTGGTGACAGTGGTCCCAGCTGCCTTGAGATCATTGACAAGTTCCCCCCTTGTACTTGTAGGCTGATTTCTAACCTTCTTCATGATCAAGGATACCCCACGAGGTGAGATTTTGCGTTGAGGCCCCAGATCTTTGCGATTGACAGTCATTTGTACTTCTTCCATTTCTTACTATGGCACCAACAGTTTGTCTCCTTCTCGCCCAGCGTCTTACTGATGGTTTTGTAGCCCATTCCAGCCTTGTGCAGGTGTATGATCTTGTCCCTGACATCCTTAGACAGCTCCTTGCTCTTGGCCATTTTGTAGAGGTTAGAGTCTGACTGATTCACCTGAGTCTGTGGACAGGTGTCTTTCATACAGGTGACCATTGCCGACAGCTGTCTGTCATGCAGGTAACGAGTTGATTTGGAGCATCTACCTGGTCTGTAGGGGCCAGATCTCTTACTGGTTGGTGGGGGATCAAATACTTATTTCCCTCTGCAGAATGCAAATAAATTCATATACTTTCCACAATGTGATTTTCCGGATTTAATTTGTGATGTGCTATCTCTCACTGTTACCAATAACCTACCCTTCAATTATGGGCTGCTCATGTCTTTGTCAGTGGGCAAACTTACAAAATCAGCAAGGGATCAAATACTTATTTCCACCACTGTATATATTGTAGATATAGAAACAGATGGAAACATTTGATCTTACCTGCTATATTCATTTCCTTGAGTATAACCAGAACAGTCTGGAATGTATGGGTTATGCCCCTCAGCCAACAGAAGGAACAGAAAACTATAGGCTGTGAGCTCTGCCCCATAAGAAGCACCTTGCTGGTCTTAGCTCTCCAGTATTTCTGTAACAAAGCAGATGATGACCAAAAAACCTCTTCCAAATAAGAACCAAGAAAGTAGGAAATCCAGAGTCTTCAACCAGCCTATGATGTTGGCCATTTCAGTGGAGTCCTAGTGTTAGGTTCCCTGGGCTGTTGAGGCTATTTTATATATATAAAAATTTATGTTTGATCAAAGTCCCATGTTCAACTATAGATTGAATAAAAGAGTGTTATTCAGAGTTTTTCTTAAGAATATAAGCCAACATCACTGCTTCCTTCAATCCACATGCAGCTATAGACTTTGAAGTTGATTCATTCTTCTTAGCACTACCAAATAACATAAATGATTAGACTTGCAGAAATCATTCATTAACACCAAGTACTGTAATAGTGAACTATGTGCATATTAGAGATGAAGGAAATGGAACTCATCCCACAAGTCCTCTCACTGAAAGGGTGGCAGAAATATGACCTGGCTAACATGAAAAACTGAAACCAGCTTTGGCAGAAAAGAGGGAACCATCTTGATAGAAACACCAGCTTCAGAAAAATGTAAATAGAGTTCCTGACAGGATAAGGCTTGCAGTTCTGAAACACATTTTGCCAGCAAATTGCCAACAGAAACACCACTTTTAAAGTGAGATCTTTCAAGATTGCTCTTTTCAGAGCTTCAAAGGGCAAAGAACTCAGTGATTTCAAAACCAAGTTGATATTCCACACAAGATGCACCAGTAGACACAACTGAGTGGCACCCTCAAGGAACTGCACCACATCTAGGTGCAATCCTAACAAATTTCCTTCCAACCAACTTCAAAAACAAGCCAACACTGGTACCTGAATCATTAAAGAAGCCAAGGCTAAGCCCTTTTGAGGCCATCCTGCAGGAAGAACAAAATCTGAGCAACCATGCCTTTAGACAGGGGGACCCTTAGCTCTACACAAAAGCTCTTGAGATCCTAGCATAAGATAAAGAGGTAGACCTATTCCATGCTTGCAACACATTTGTGATAACCTTGTATGCGTAACCTTTTCACCTCAAGCACACATTCAAGAGCTAGACCTTAAAAAAACAAAAAAAAAACCAAGACAGGTCATCCATGAGAGCTGGCCTCTGCATGATAAGACCCTTCTCGTTCAGCAGTTTCAAGCTCTCCCCCATTTGTATTACAGATGTCTAGGTTTATCTGGCACCACAAATATCACCAATTCTGGATGCAATACTATCTTTTGCAAATATTCAGCCCAGAAGAGGCCAAGAGGGAAAAAAGATAACAATATTCCTAATTGAGGCCACTCCGGCAAATGGGCCCCATGATCTTTCTGATCACTGAAAAATAAAGGTACCATGGTATTCTGAGACATCACCATCAAATCAATCACTGGAGTTCCTCACTGGCTTCAGATCATGTCAAAGGATTTCTCTTATTCTCCCAGATCAAGAACATACTTAAGGAAATGCATTTGTACATTCTCAGAACCTGCAATGTGCACTGCTAAACACACCTGCTCTTGGCTTTTCCCTGCTGGTTGATATATGTCATCACTAGATCATTGTGGAAAAAACTTTAACCACTTTGCCCTGCACTAGGTTCTGGAAGTCGCATAAAACTCTCCGAATGGATCACAACTCTAGATGGTCGATTGGCCATAATGTTTTGGCTGTTGTCCATCTTCCTTGAGCCACCACATCCATCATCGGCACCAATCAATCAGGGGCTTCCAAATGCATTCCCTTCACTAGGCTCCGAAAGCTCAGCCACCATTTCAGACAGGTTTTCGCCTCTTCCCTCCATAGGAGTCACATCTCAAAACTTTGGTTCTGTGCCAACTATCAGTTTAGAAGTGATGACTGCAGGGGCCATATGTTAGGACCAGATCAAGAGTCACTGCCTTGGAGCCCATCATCTGCATATAGTTCCACACTCAAGTTGCCGCCTTCACCACAAGAGCCTGTATCTGAGCTTGGAGCTTCAACATTCTCTATCTGGTCAGAACCATTTTCCCTATATAGGTATCAAAGTGAGCTTCCAGATACTCTATACCTGTGAAGGTTTCAACATGCTCTTCTCAAAGTTGGCAACCCAACCTAGAAGCTGCAGCAGCTGAACTACCCAAGTAGTAATCTGAGAATTCTGTCTCCAAATTCACTTTGATGAACCAGTTGTCTAGCTATGGATGGACATAAACTCCCTCTCTGTGCAACATCACAGCCACTAATACCATGACTTTGAAAAGGGTACAGGGAGCCATGGCTAGGTGAAAGGGAAGCACCTGAAACTGGTTGTGTTGGCACAGAACAGTGAACCTCATAAAACTCTCATGTGCACCCCAAATTGGAATATGTAATTACACTTCTTTGAGATCCAGTGCTATGAGGAGTTCCCCATATTGCACCACTGAAATGACTGAATGCAACATCTCCATCTTGAAGTGAGAAATCCAGACACCCACTTTAACCTCTTCAAATCCAGAATAGAATGGAAAGAACTTTCTTTCTTTGGGACCATAAAATAGGGTAACATCTCCTTAGGGATGAGAACCCCTGCCCCTAAGGTCACAAGCCTTTACATGTGGCTACAACTGCCACCTTTTTCTCTGAAGTGCGACAAGGAAACATTATACATGTGTCTGTGAGGTGATGAAAAATACTCTAACATATAAACTCTCTCCTCACCACCTTCAGAATTCACTGGTCAACTAAGATCTGGGTCCACACCTTGAAAAATGCAAACAGTCAATTTCCTATCCACTCTGTTAAAGAGAGGATCCTTTGGAGGCTCTCATGGCTTTCTGCCCCTGAAAACCTCTTTTGTGCTTGAGATGAAAGAAGATGACCTATTCTGGAGTCATGACTGCTGATCAGAGCCCCCTTTGCCTGGGTAGTATCATGTTGCCTCTCTGAACTTAGACCCTTGCTATAGAGCAGGAAGAACTCCTTTGCTTAAGTAGCAGTCTCTGAGGATTCACTTCTTCTAGATCCTTCACTATCTTCTCCAAATCTTCCCAAAAAGTAGCTTTCCTTGAAAGTGCAATGTGCTAAGACGAGTTTTCAAGGCCATATTTTCTGACCAATTCTGTAGCCAAAGCAGGGGCAAAGCCAGACACCCAATTTTGGGTGGGCCTGGGCCAAAGATGGGTGGGCAGAAGAACTCTGCCCTGTCCAACAAGTGATTTGGTCCCACTCTCTTGTCTGCATGCCATATGGTCTCTCAAACATCCCCCCTTCCCTGCATACCTTTTAAATAGCAGATTTTCACCGGCAGTGAGCAGCAACTAATACACACTGCTCATGTTGGCCCCACAGCCTTCCCTCTGAGGCAACATCCTGTTTCCGCATAATCGGTAATGCATCAGAGGGAAGGCTGTGGGGCCAGTGCGAACAGTATGTATCAGTTGCTGCTCACTGCAGGCGAATATCTGCTATTTACAAGGTATGCAGGAAGGACAGTTGTTGGGAGTTTTCGGCTGGTGGGGCTTGGGGATCCCTGCCAGCCACATCATAGGTGTGCTGCTACTGGGTGGGCCTGAGACCAAAGTGGGTGGGCCTGGGCCCACCCTTGGCTACGCCACTGAGCCAAAGACACCATCTAGTCAAGATTAATACTGCCATAATTCTGGCTGAATACTCTAATGAGGTTGTACCAGGGGCGTAGCTACATGGGGCCACAGGGGCATGGGCCCCACAGATTACGCCCTGGCCCCCTCTACATTTGACCACCCGCCACCACCCGCCACCCGCCCCGCCACCGCATCAGGTACCTTGTTTGCTGGCAGGGGTCCCCAATCCCCGCCAGCCGAAGAGTCTTCTACAGCGCCTGTCGACTCTGGCACCTTTGTGGTGTGATCATCTGTTTCTGATGCCTTACATCCTGCACGGGGTTACACGCACGGTGCAGGACATAAGACGTCAGAAACAGATGATCACACTATGAAGGCGCTGGAGTCGACCGGCGCTGAAGAAGACTCTTCGGCTGGCAGGGATTGGGGACCCCTGCCAGCAAACAAGGTACCTGATGCGGCGGCGGGGCAGGGGGCGGGCGGGCGGCGGTGGTGGCAGGGGGGTTGCGGTTGGGCCGGCGGGGGGGGTCCAAAGTGGCAGGGGGAGGCGGCTAAACAGTGCCCCCCCACACCTCAGGCTCTGCCCCCCCTCCCACTGAGGTCTGGCTATGCCCCTGGGTTGTACAAGGATCTGCAACATAATCCACGCCCTCTTCTCTTATACTATGATCACCCTGCTCCGAGTCCTCCTCTGTCTGTTGAATCTAGCACAAAATGCTTTTGACATATAGGCACTGCAAACAGCAGCTTGAACACCCAGGACAACCACTTCAAAGGCCTGCTTCAAGACATGAGTTTCCATATATTTCAGTGTTGTAACACCCTTTAAAGCAGGGGTTCTTCACTTGGGGTTCATGGACCCCCAAGGGGTCTGTGGATAAATTTCAGAGGATGGGAAACAATTAAAGCTTTGTTTTTACTAACCTCTAACTGTGCTTGTCCTTACACATAAGGCACTTCATACTGGTAACCCACCTTAGCTTTCCTCTCTCCTGTAGTCATATTATTTATTTATTTATTTATTTGTTTGTTTGTTTGTTTGTTTGTAACATTTGTATCTCACATTTTCCCACCCATTAGCAGGCTCAATGTGGCTTACAAAATACCGAAAAGACGAACGACACGTCCGGTAGGGGTAAACAAATATAGATTGAAATAGGGGTCAGGTAAGATTAAGGTATAAGGTACAAAAAGGGTCAACGATAATTAGGAATATATAATGTCCACTACGATCTAAGGTTATGTTGTGTTGCAGAGTTGACGCATTTAAGTAGGGTCATTTTAAAGTACAGTAGACCTCCTTTAGAAGAGTTTGCCTACAGGCTTCCCATATATTACTTGAACCTGAGCTCAGGCATTTTTAAGGGACTGGTTCTCAATTTGAGCTCTCTTAAAATTCCCAGGATTTTCTTCCCCAGTCCACTCAGGTAAGCTGTGTCAGGGACCTGGAGTATTGTGAGTGCTCTCCTATGCTTCAGGGTCCTGCCTAATGCAGACCCTAGTTTTTGAGTATAGCAGGACTTCTCTAACCATCATTGCCATGGAGTTTAGGCATTCTAGGCAGGAAAATCTCCAGAAATTATTCTTCTTTCAATTTTTCTGGCATGGTATTTAGCTGTGTTCGGACAGCTTCAAATTCTGGATAGTCCCAAGCCAAAATAAAACTCCAACTTCCAGCTTGGCTTGCCCCACTGGGGTTTTGATTGAGACCTGAACAGTCAGGTATTGCCTCTGATCTCCATGAACACAGGCTGAAGTCACTGTCCACTCATAATTAATTTGAAGTTTTTTTTATTGTCTCCCTCTGAATAAGTCTTCATCCTTCTATGTCACTATTTGCGTTCATCCAAAAATTGTTACATTACATAAGTACATAAGTGTTGCCATACTGGGACTGACCAAAGGTCCATCAAGCCCAGTATCCTGTCTCCAACAGTGGCCAATCCAGGTCACAATTACCTGGCAGGACCCCAAAAAAGTACAATACATTTTATGCTGCTTTTCCCAGAAATAAGCAGTGGATTTCCCAAGTCCATTTTAATAATGGCTTATGGACTTTTCTTTTAGGAAGTTAGCCAAACCTTTTTTAAACCCTGCTAAGCTAACTGCTTTTACCACATTCTCTGGCAACAAATTAATTACACGTTGAGTGAAGAAATATTTTCTCCGATTTGTTTTAAATTTACTACTTTGTAGCTTCATTGCATACCCCCTAGTCCTAGTAGTATCGTGTTCCAGTTTGGAGTCTACTCAACATTCTGCATTTTCTTCTGTCTCCTTACCTGTGGAACTCCTTTCCACATGAGCTAAGAATCAAATTTTCCCTCCCTCCATACCTAGGTTTAAAGCTGCCTTAAAGGCATTTTTTTTGCCCAGGTCTTTCTTAACTAGTGAAGCATTTTGATGATTGCCCACTGGGTCTAGAACCAGACTTACGCTGCTCCTCTTTTTATAATTTTGTCTTCACTTGACTATATTACTCTCGTTTAGGAGGAGGGTCTTTCCTGTTCTAGCTAAATTATGGCATTTCTTTCTTTTATGCTCTGTTTGGAATTTTATTATGTAAACTGCTTTGTTGTGCCCTGTACTAAAGGTAGTATATTAAGTATTTAATAAATCATAATAAACATAACTGGAAATTTAATTTTTCATTCAATAATGAATGTAGCCAACAAAGTAATTTATCTTCTAGACTCCAAAAATGTTAAGTTCAATAAATCTCACTTTCTAAAATTATTACACCTTAAAACAACGAAAGTAGAATACAGTTGGTTGTAAGAAATATCTTTTTCTCTGAAAGCATGCAATTGATAATGGTCAACACAATTTGCATTTCAAAGATTCTTTTGCATCTAAATATCCATATAAGCCATTAATTCTACAGTTTTAGGAAGAGTCCATTCAATGGACTCCATGTTTGCTTTCTGTGATGTGTTTTCCCCTTCTCTGCCTCTTTCTCATCTAGTCAGGGTTGGCAGGTTAGGCAATTTACGATAGCAATTTGCATTAATAAAAATATATCTATTACTATATTACATATGTTATTTTTAATTATTTTGATAACTGTATTTGAGCATAATTTTCTTTCATAATACAATCTATATTGTAAGGATTATGAGGCTGTCCTACCCTGGTTAGGCCCCTAGAGGGCGCTGACCCCCCTAAAATGTCCAGGGAGAAGGGCTAGCTAGGTGAGTCAAAGGGGAGGTATAGCTGGAGCTCGCTAGGACCGGGGAGAGTCCTGGGGGTGGAAACAGGTGCAGCCGGTTATGGGCTGGGTCCTGTTTGCCATTAAACCCTTAATACCCCACCTGAGGAGGGGGAGAAAGAAGGGGAGAGCTGAGAGCTGAAGAAGAGAGCTGGTAGCTGGAGCTAGGAGCTGGTGGCTGGAGCTGGAGATCCCCAGGTGAAGTACTGGCTGAGCCCTTTTGACTTATGGTGAACGGGGTGCAAGGCAGGGAAGCTGGCTGGGGTAAGAAGGCCCTAGAGTGCCAGGATAAGAACTATGTGTTCAGAGAGCTACTGTGTGTCCCAGATGCCAAGGCTGTGGTTAGAACAGTGAAGAGGTACTGTGTGTCCCAGAGTTAATATTGAGAAGAGACTGGGTGTCCTGGACTGAGCTAGTACTGAGCCAAAATGCCAGTGGGAAAGGGCTCAGGGGGAAGAAATAAAGGGACATGGGACTGTGCAAGAAGAAATGTTTAAACTGGAAGATTGCACTGAGAGGAAGAAAGGAAATGGTTAAGCTGGAAGAACTGTTGAGCTTGTGAAAGTGTTTTAAGCTAAGAGAGGTGTGCCCCATGGGCTGAAATAAAGATTTGTATGGAAGAAATCCTGTTGATAAGACCTGACTCTGTTTGCTTTTTTTGAGAACCAGGTCACCCCGAGTAAAAAGGGGTAGGATCTGAATTTGCATAAAATCTGCATACTAAGAACCAGCTCACCCTGAGTGAAAGAGGGACCTGGGAGCCTGAGGTGAGAGCTCCATCCTCACAATTAACCTCATCATGTTTACAATATATATGTATTTTGTTTTATGCATTTGAATAAATCTTTCTGAGAAGGGGCCCATAAGTGTCCTCAGACTCTCAAAGGGGTCCATAGTACAAAAAGCTTAAGAACCCTTGCTCCACAAGAATGATCATCTTCTTGGTAACTGCTGTGAGCAAGGTGTCCACATTTGGCAGCTTCAGCTTCTACTTTTCCTCCAACACCAAAGGGTAAATTTTACCCATGACCCTGCCTACTCTAAGGCCGGCCTCTGGAGCATCCCACTTTGCTGAGATCAGGGCTTGTATTGTCTGGTTCACTATGAAGACTTTAATGTGCTTCCAAAATTGTACCCCCGTAGATTTTGACTCCTCCACAAGGGGCTCAAAAATACACTTCCATTGCCCATGAGATCATACTCAAAAATTCGTCCTTCTGGAAGAGGTAGACTACTGTTGGGTCATCTTCTTTCTTCACAGGGATCTGCCCCTCCTGCAAGGGGTGTGCCTCCAAAACTCCCTTGCCATATACATTATTTTCTTAGTCCCAGTTTGACTCTACATCATAGACTCATGACTGTACCTTCCAGTCCTCCCAGAACCTAAGATAGAGCCTTTCTGGCTGCAAAGCCTCCTCTACCATGCTAGCGTGTTCTCTGATCCTCTGGCCTGAAATGAAGCCCTGTGCTTTGCCCACTTAAAAAGGCCTTATACAGCAGCAGAACAAATTCTGAGGAAATATCCTCAGGCTGTATCCGAGGCTCTGCCCCTTCTCCAAAAGACCCCAAGGAAGGAAAATTTCTCTCTCCAATACAACCTTCTTTGGAACCACAGAGAGGTGATGGACAACTATGAAAGAAATGTCTGCCAAAATAACATAGCCGCCTCTCCCATGTTTTTCTCAGGAACCATACCTGTGGCTGAGCAAGGAGGCCAAGATACCTGATGCTTGCCCACAATCTAAGGCTCTGCCAGCTCAGAACATGTCCCCGATGCTGCAGCTGCAGGATAAAATTGACCTAGAGCTCTCCAAAGGTAAACATTACACTGGTCCATGCTACTATGGTGTGCACTACAATGGGAGCAACTTTTGGCATGATGTTAGGGTGCCTCTACGATCCTGAATCATTGCTGAGGTGCCGGCAAACAAAAGGCATTACTATACACCACTATTGTGCTGGCACTAACACTTCAAAGCTACCAGGATGGGGCCAAATAGAGTGGTTCCCACTGCATTAGAAATGCCAACAGACCCAAATGCCTGCGTTTCTGCTCAGCCAACCACTCGTCACTGCCTCCACTCCAGAAGTGCCGCTGAGAGATGTGCCCTCTTCCCCACTCAGTACCTGCTTCCTCTTCCTTTCAATAAAACAAAAAAGAGGGAAGAAATGGGGGGGGAGGGGGGGGAAGGTTGAAGAGGGAACAAAGAAGGTTAAAAAAAACAGCAAGGCCTGCCTGGGATGGGGAGGAACCAGGATTCCTCTAGGTGGAACTCTCTCTAACTTCAAGGCTCAACTAGGTAACCAGTTCTCCAACTGAGCCCAAAAGCTCCTTCACCAGACTAGTTTTCAACTATATGAAATGTCAGTCACTATCTTCTGGACAGCTGAGAGATCTTAGGTTTTGTCACCATCTGCTGACTGAGAGGCATAATTCATATGATGTTGATTCGTCTGAAGACAACATGAATTATAAAGTTATATATGTATGCTAGGGACAGCTTTGGCCTGTTTTTTTTGTTTTCATTTATTTTTCTTTAGCATTACATCAGTGGTAAGATGGGGTGCCATCCAGGCAGTGGTGTGCTGGAGCCGGCTCACACCGGCTCGCAAGAGCCGCTTGTTAAATTTTGACAGCTCTTGCGAGCCGGTTGTTGTACGGGGCGAGCCGGCTCCATTGCACGAGGTAAGCATGGCAGGAGGGCGCCATGCTTACCTCCCCTCCCGCTCCCATCCATGTGTAGCGATGCCCTTCGCCTCCCCCATCCTCCCCTGCCGCTCCCATCCGTCAGTTTCAAATACCTGCCTCGAAGCGCCGCCTTATTTAAAGCCCTGCTGCCTTCCCTGCTTGCTTCTCAGGAGTTCGGTTTGCGCCCTTAGTCCCGCCTTCTGACATCATTCTGACGTCATTTCCTTTTCCCGCGGCGGGACTAAGGGCGCGAACCAAACTCCTGAGAAGCAAGCAGGGAAGGCAGCTGTAGACGGGCAGCAGGCAGGCCTTAAATAATGCGGCACTTCGAGGCAGGTATTTGAAACTGACGGATGGGAGCGGCAGGGGAGGATGGGGGGGCGAAGGACATCGCTAGACCTGGATGGGAGCGGAAGGGCAGGGGAGGGAGGAGAACTGCTGGTTATGGATGGGCAGAGGGGGGCAGGGGAGAGAACTGCTGGGCATGGATGGGCAGAGGGAGGCAGGGGAGAAAATTGCTGGGCATGGATGGGCAGGGGAGAGAATTGCTGGGCATGGATGGGCAGAGGGGGCAGGGGAGAGAACTGCTGGGCATGGATGGGCAGAGGGAGGCAGGGGAGAGAATTGCTGAGCACGGATGGGCAGAGGGGGGCAGGGGAGAGAATTGCTGGGCATAGATGGGCAGAGGGAGGCAGGGGAGAGAATTGCTGGGCACGGATGGGCAGGGGAGAGAATTGCTGGGCATGGATGGGCAGAGGGGGGCAGGGGAGAGAATTGCTGGGCACGGATGGGCAGGGGAGAGAATTGCTGGGCATGGATGGGCAGAGGGGGGCAGGGGAGAGAATTGCTGGGCACGGATGGGCAGGGGAGAGAATTGCTGGGCATGGATGGGCAGAGGGGAGCAGGGGAGAGAATTGCTGGGCATGGATGGGCAGAGGGAGGCAGGGGAGAGAATTGCTGGGCACGGATGGGCAGGGGAGAGAATTGCTGGGCATGGATGGGCAGAGGGGGGCAGGGGAGAGAACTGCTGGGCATGGATGGGCAGAGGGAGGCAGGGGAGAGAATTGCTGGCCATGGATGGGCAGGGGAGAGAATTGCTGGCCATGGATGGGCAGAAGGAGGCAGGGGAGAGAACTGCTGGGCATGCAGGGCCGTGCCTAGGGTCTCTGGCGCCCCCCCTGCAGACTATCAGTTGGCGGCGGCGGCCCTCCCCTCCCCCCCCCCCCCCCCGTGAAAAAGATCGCTCACCACTTGCCACACTGACAGGAATTGTCAGCAATATTCTTAGAAACAAATTGCTATACATTGCAAAATAAGATAACAGATGTAAATTCTCAAAGTGGACATATTCCAAACACTAAAATGAAAATAAAATTATTTTTTTCTACCTTTGTTGTCTGGTGACTTTCTTTTTCTGATCATGCTGGCCCAGTATCTGATTCTGCTGCTATCTGTCCTCTTAACTCCGTTTCCAGGGCTTCCTTTCCATTTCTTTCTTTCCTTTCCGCCTTTCTTCTTCATTTCTGGTCCTCAGCTTCTGCCTATTTTCTTCATCCATGTGCAGTTTTTCTCCTCTCTTCCTTTTCCCTCATTTCATCTCCTTCATCTCTCTTCCCTCCCCTCTATGTCCAGCAATTTCTCCTCTCTCCCTGAGCCCTGCCCTCCCATCCATGCTCCTCTGTCCCCTGCCACCTCCATTCATTCTTTTCCAGCAATTCCCCTCTCTCCCTGAGCCCTGCCCACCCAATCCATGCCCATCCATGCTCCTCTGTCCCCTGCCCCCTCCATTCATCCTTTTCCAGCAATTCCCCTCTCTCCCTGAGCCCTGCCCTCCCAATCCATGCCCATCCATGCTCCTCTGTCCCCTGCCCCCTCCATTCATCCCTTTCCAGCAATTCCCCTCTCTCCCTGAGCCCTGCCCTCCCAATCCATCCTGAGCCCTGCCCTCCCAATCCATGCCCATCCATGCTCCTCTGTCCCCTGCCCCCTCCATTCATCCTTTTCCAGCAATTCCCTCTCTCCCTGAGCCCTGCCCTCCCAATCCATGCCCATCCATGCTCCTCTGTCCCCTGCCCCCTCCATTCATCCTTTTCCAGCAATTCCCCTCTCTTCCTGAGCCCTGCCCTCCCAATCCATGCCCATCCATGCTCCTCTGTCCCCTGCCCCCTCCATTCATCCCTTTCCAGCAATTCCCCTCTCTCCCTGAGCCCATTGCTCAACTGCCCGCCCTCTTCTCCCCCCCCCCCCCCCCCCAACATCCCTTTTCTTTTTTTTTCCTTTTTAAATTTACCTCCGTGGCGGTTCCGGCAGCGCAGCGTCAGTGAAGGAGGCGGCGCTCCCGACGTCTCTAGCCTTCCCTTCACTGTGTTCCGCCTTCTTCTGACGTCAAGGAAATGACATCAGAAGAAGGCGGAAATTCGCTAGGTTCTTTCAAACACTGCCCCCCACTCATGCAATATTCTAGAAGTGGAAGTACCCCGAGTATAGCTATGAAACTCAAACTCACCTCAGAAGATATGCCTACCCTCCACTGCCAATCTCCTCTCCCTCTACCTGTGCAAATACACACAAAGAAAGTCTTACCACATCCTTAGCAAACACTGTCTCGTCATGAAAAACACCTGTGATATTCTCCCCAGGAATGTCTTGAGCCGAAACGAAACACACAAAGCCTGGCATACACTGGGCCTCTGTGGTATCAATGGAGCTGTGGAGAAAAGGAATAGAAAGCCATGAAAAACAGGGGCACATGGTTGCAATGAGTTCATAAACAATTTAGCAAGGAATGGGACAGTTTTGAGATTCATTGACTTAATGGTATATAAAGTGGTTAAATAAATAAATAAATATATAAATGCTGCATTAATGCTCATGGAAGGAAACCACTATTCTCTCCTGTAGGTACTATGACGTGTAAAAGCAGTTATCTATATGAAGACATCCTTCTGCAGAGCTAAATAAGAAAATATTTCCCCGTGGAAATGATGGCGGATGCATACAGCAGCTTCCCAGTAGAGGTCGTGGAAGCAAAACTAGAAGCAAAATTCAAGGAGGTACAGGACAAGCACAAAGGATCATTAGTAAAGTACGTGTAGAAAAACGGTTATGAAGTGATAGTCCTATCAAAAATACTTTTAGGGCCATCCTGGTGGCTCACTTGCTTGCATTGCCATAAAGAGGATTTGAGTTCAGTTCTTGTACCCAATACCCTTGATTTGCACTTTTCCACATTCTTTTTTTCTCTTATCCTAACTACCAGAGTGACTGAAATATGGGTAGCCCCTTGGAGCAAGTGGTTAAGTCTGTGCCTAAGATTGAAAAAGAGCTTACATGGTATAAGATCATCAGATGGGAACCTAATTATTTGATACTAGTAAAAGAGGCCCGTTTCAGAGCAACACTTCCCCCCCCCCCGCCTCCCTGCCTCCCTCCTTGCCTCCCTCCTTGCCTCCCTCCCTGCCAACCCCTTCGTTGTTCTTCCATTGCTCCGCCCTCGAGGGCGGGGCCCGGAGGAATTTTGGTGGCTTCACCACCACGAACCTTCGAACCTTTTTGAAGGAAGTCAGGGCTTGGCTTCACTGACGTCAGTGTCCTCAGAACGTTGAGGGTGAGTTTTATTATAGTAGATTCCAGAAATACTTCAAAGCCTCTCTGTTTAAGCAGTTACTCACGGATGATCATAATTAATTTAAACTCCTAACTGTACAATTATTCCATTTCTCAGTTCCATTATAATTGTTATTATACATGGGTGACTATAAATTGTTACCTTTGTGCATCTAGCATTCATTTCCATATTACATATTGTAATTATTCAATCCTCATTTATGTTATTACTTCTTATTTTATACTATCCTGCATCACTTCAGTGGCGTACCAAGGGGGGGGCGGTGGGGGCGGTCCACCCCGGGTGCACGCCGCTGGGGGGTGCCACGCGCCAGTCAGTGTCATTCGATTCCATGCTCCTTCTGCCCTGGAACAGGAAGTAACCTGTTCCGAGGCAGAGGGAGCATGGAAACGAACGACGCTGACCGGCACGCGGCACCCCCCTCCCCAGCGGCATGCACCCGGGGGGGTTCTTTCACTGGGGTGGGGGGTCCTTTCGCCGGGGGGGGGGCGCTGCACCCGGGGGCGGGGCGCATCGGCGATCCGCCCCAGGTGTCAGCCCCTCTAGAAACGCCACTGCATCACTTTAAGTACTGTTAATTACAATAGGTTGTTAGCCACATTGAACCTGATCTATTGGGATAATGTGGGATATAAATTAAATAAATAAATAAATGTTAGTAATCCTGTAAAAAGTGTGAGTGTATAGGGCTCTTGGGAGTGGGAGACTTGGGGTTTTCCCTTGGTCCCCTTCCTTAGGGTCCTGATACAGTTCCCAGTTCAGATATTCTAAGCACCATTCACAGCTCCTGAGAGAATAAAGCCTGAGTCATCATGAAACAGCAACATCTAGCAAGCACGGGTTAGAGCTCCACATTAGACAGGTGCCAGAGTGAACCCTCAGCCTGTGGTGCCTGGCCTAGGATGGTCACTGCAATGACTGGGCTAGGTTGGGAGGGGAATATTAAAAAAAAAAAGTGTGGGAAACTTAGGTATTTGCAAATGAAGGATTACAGCCTCAGATCTCAGCCCCCATGTCTAATATAGCTAGAAGTGCAAAGGAGTAGGTAGAAACTGCATAAAATATCTCACTTGCATTGTTTGTTTTACATGGATTCATTTTATTTATTTATTTATTTATTCATTCATTCATTCATTCATTCGTATATCCCACATTATCCAAAAAATGAATTTTGGTTCAATGTAGCTTACAATAAAACAATGAATATAACAGTATAAATACACTGGAATAATAATTATTCAATTAATTATTACATAGAGAAATGTTTTTTAAACAGGTAAGTTTTTTAAGCTTTATGGAATGAAAGGTATGAGCTTATGCTTCTAATTTCTTTTGTAAATTCCACCATTTCGATCCTAGATAACTAAATCCGGTTATATGAACAGATTTGTAAGTAACATTTTTACAACTAGGTAGATGCAGTAACAAATATTCTCTTGATTTTGGCTTTGTATTTCTAGCTGATAAGACAATTAGGGCCCTGTTTACTAAGCCATGCTATATGCGCACTAGCGTTTTTAGTGCATGCTAGGTAATGCTAGAGATGCCCATAGTAATATATGGGCATCTCTAATGTTTAGTGCGCACTAAAAACACTAGCACACCTTAGTAAACAGTCGAATTATGTTCAAAACATGCACATTAATATTCAAAAGAAAATTTTGAATATTAATGTGCATGTTTTGAACATAATTCGACTTTGGATTGGAAGCCAATGTAGTGCAGTAAGCAAAGGAATGGCTTTATTAAATTTTGGTACCCCATAAATTAATCATGCTACTGTATTTTGTGCTGCTGAAGCAATTTAAGTATAGATTCTTTTACTTCCTACATATATTGCATTACAATAGTCCAGTTGTGAGTATTTGAACTAGTAACCTAAATGAATTCTTGTTAATTTCTAACTCTTTTTAGTTTCCACATTGTCTTGAGCATTTTGTTGATTACTGCAAGAGCTTGGTCTTCGAAAGACAGATGTTGGTCATTTATTAGGGACCTGGTTCATACCGTAATGGTCATGTGATTCCATCTACCCACATGACGTCAAGGATTTTTCTCCAGCTGTCTATACAGGTCAATGCAAGGAGCAGAGGCTAGTTTCCATGTCAATCAACAGAGACAGGCTGTTGATGGAATAAGTTTAGCTAGTAATTCTCCCTTGATACGATTTCTAAGCAAATACTTTTTATCTAAGGAGATACTTTTTTATGAAAGGTGAAATAGCCTACCAGTAGAGGTGATGGAGAAAAAGACTGTGACTGACTTCAAGAAAACATAGGACAGGCATGTGCAATGAAGACAGTAGATGCTGTGGATGGGTAAACTGGATGGGTCATTTGGTCTTTATCTGCTGTCATGTTTCTATGGGCCTCTTTTACAAAGCCGCAGTACCAATTTTCAGTGCGGCAAATGAGAGGAAGCCCATTCAATTCCTATGGGCCTTCTCTCATTCGCCACACAGGAATCGCTAGCATGGCTTTGTAAAAGAAGCTCTATGTTTCTAGTCGAAACACAGGCACTATAAAGTGTTCCTGCTTTCTGGGTGACACTGAAAAACCACCTGGGCTTGACTGCATGGGGAGGGCAGAGGCAGCATAATTACTCACTTTCTGACCTTATTCTGTAAAGAGGTTTCTCTAGTCCTGAGGATGTTTAGTCATGCAACCACACATACTTACACTAGTTTGGCATGGGCCTTGGTGCTGGTCACCAATGCTAGGAAGAGTTCATTCTCAAAGCAAGGCAAATCATCACAGTAAACAGCCTCGCCACACACTTGCTTTGCAGCAGACACATGCATTAATGGCCGTCCCACCATGTCCTCGGGAGACTGTCCTTTAGGAACTTCCTGTAACAAAACAGGATGAAAATGTATAGGAGGAAAGCGTATTCTTAGAAAGGTAACAATGCCATTGTGTGCAGTATGGCCTTTCAATCATTGGGAAAGAGTTCAGAAGGAAAACTGCTCAAACAACAATTTATTAAAATGTGTTATATCGTCAATCAAGAGAACCATGTAGGCAGTTTATAGTATTCTAATCTAATCTAATCAAATCACGTATAAACCGCACATGCCCAAAAGGGTTCGTAGCGATTTACAAAAGAGTAACCAGTAAAAGACGGGGAATTAAACAACTGAACAAATGACCAAAAGCAACAATCGTTAAAATTAACAATTTTCCAAAGTAAAATATAAAAAACAGTTTTCAGATGTTTCCAAAATAAAAAGTAAGAATGCTGATGTTTAACAGTGAGAGGTAATGCACTCCAAATTTTAATTGCTTGAAAAAAGGCGCAGCCATCCCAGATTTTCTTAAAGCAGACACACTTTACAAAAGTAAAGGAGAGTAAAAAGCAATCTTGACGTCCTAAGACAACGACTGGGATTTGACATAAAAATAAGCATTGTTTAAAAAAAAATTTGATGATATGAATTTATAATATAAAACAAGCCAGTTTAAAAGATATACATGCCTGTACAGGAAGCCAATGAAGTTGCACCAAGAGTGGAGTAGCCTTGTCATATCTTTTAGAGCTAAAAATCATTCTTGTAGTCATGTTTTGCAAGAGTCAAAGCTTTTTGCACAGCCTACCTGAAATTCCGGTATTAAAAAATAATAGCTAGCATAAAAGTACTATTAATATGTGGTATATGAACAAGGTTATACATGCTATGGCCCCAAAGCACAGTGGCAGGCTGCATCTTCTTCAGCTTCGAGCACACACTAGCCAATCAGGAGTTTGTGAAAATGACCTCTGCAGCACCCCTAACCCCAGCTGGTCAGGAGACCAAAGACCAGGCCTAGAAATCAAATCCAGGTCTTCTACGTATCAGCGTAGAAGACGTTTTCTCAACAGAGGGAGGAGATATGAGTGAAGAGTTGGGCATTTTCCTTATCACAGTGCAGCACAGGGTGGGGGGGTTCTGCTGTGGCTATGGGAACCTAGAAGTCAGCTGCTTGAATAAGCTGCAAGAAGGAGAGAGGTTATGTGCATGGGGAGATGTTTCATGCCTTCTCTAATTTCTTCACCATACACCTCATTCTCATGACTTGCCAGTCGCTCAACTCAGGTCCCCCACCCTCTCCTACCACCAAAGAAGGTGATTGCTGCCACTAATGCTGCTGGACTCTGGGTCCCTCCTTCCAAAGAAGAGGTAGGAAGAGGCAGGGGCAGCTGAACACCTTTTTGTTTGCAGGGGGGCAGCGGAACACCTTTTGTGTGTGGAGGGGGGGAGTCCCAGCTCCCCTGCTCTGCCCAAACCCTGCTCCCAGCTCTTCTCAAACTCTGCGCAAACCCCACCCCAGCTCCACGCAAACCCTGCTCCCAGCTTGGCCCCAAACCCACCCCGGCTTTATCCAAACCCTGCCCCTAACTCCCTATCCCTAATCTCTGCTATCTCTGAGTTCTCACCTTCCTACCCCAACATCAGACCCTTGTCCCAGCCATAGCATCAGCCCCCTTTGGCCACCTGCCCCCCCCCCCCCCAGCATCACATTCTTTCAGTCATCCCCACCATCTGCCAGCATAAGCCCCTTTTTGCCATCCTTAGCCCCACATTGGTCCCCAGGAGGTAATGTACCTCAGTCCTCAGGTACACTGGCTGGGGGAGGTTAGTAATGTACCTCAGGACTGAGATACAGAGGCCAGAGGGAGGGTAAGTAATGTACCTAAGCCCTGAGATGTAAAGACTGGAAAGAGGGGTAATAATGTATCTCAAACTGAGGTGCAGAGGCTGAGAGAAGGGATAATAATGTACCACAGGACTGAGGTATAGAGGCCAGAGAAAGGCAATAATGTATACAAGCACTCAGGTGCAGAGGCCATGGCGTGATAAGATGGAGGGAGGAAGTGTGTACCTCAAGGTTGAAGTACAGAGGCCAAAGAAGGGCAGTAATGTACAGTACCTTAGTACTGAGGTACAGAAGTCAGTGGAGGGGTGTAGTGTATCTGAGGAGTAAACTACAGCTGCTAGGGAGATATAATATTCTTCAGGACTGAGGTATAAGAGTTGGAGGAGAGGGTAATATGCATCAGGGATTGATGAGGTGCAGAGATAAAACATGGCATGTGTGAAAATCGTGGTGTACCATAGCTGTGCAATCATGGTAAAAGTCTCTGTTGTGGGGCTATAATGTCTGGGTATTTTTATTGATATTTTTGGATGCAGGTTTTGTCCTTCCTTCTTACCTGGAAGAGTTGGATGCTGGACGGGGAATCCTTATGGAAGAGCTCAGTTGCACTTCTGTGCTTCACAGGAACGTGGTCACCAAGGTTAAAATCCTAAGTGAGATGGACAATTAAATCTATCAACTTTCTCCCAAACCAATGCTACCATTTATTTTCTTCTTCCTGTTAAGATTCACATGTTCCTATGTATGTTTTATTGTAAGACAATATTATAATAAAACACAATGAAAGAAATACATGGAGGGGCATAATCGAACGGGATGCCCAAGTTTTGCTGAGGATGTCCTCACAAAACGTCCCGGTGGAGGGGCGGGGAAACCCATATTATCGAAACAAGATGGACGTCCATCTTTCGTTTCAATAATATGGTCGGGGACGCCCAAATCTTGACATTTAGGTTGTCCTTAGAGATGGTCGTCCCTAGACTTGGTCATTTCTGAATTTCGGCGATAATGGAAACTAAGGACGCCCATCTCAGAAATGACCAAATGCAAGCCCTTTGGTCGTGGAAGGAGCCAGCATTCGTAGTGCATTGGTCCCCCTGACATGCCAGGACACCAACCGTGCACCCTAGGGGGCACTGCAGTGTACTTCAGAAATTGCTCCCAGGAACATAGCTCCCTTACCTTGTGTGCTGAACCCCCCAAAACCCACTACCCACCACTACCATAGCCCTTACGGGTGAAGGGGGGCACCTAGATGTGGGTACAGTGGGTTTCTGGTGGATTTTGTAGGGTTCACATTTACCACCACAAGTGTAACAGGTAGGGGGGATGGGCATGGGTCCGCCTGCCTGAAGTGCACTGCACCCACTAAAACTGCTCCAGGGACCTGCATACTGCTGTGATGGACCTGAGTATGACATTTGAGGCTGGCGTAGAGGCTGGCACAAAAAATTTTTAAAGAGTTTCTTTGAGGGTGGGAGGGGGTTAATGACCACTGGGGGGGGGAAGGGGAGGTGATCCCCAATTCTCTCCGGTGGTCATCTGGTCAGTTCGGGCACCTTTTTATGGCTTGGTCTAAGAAAAAAAGGACCAGGTAAAGTTGTCCAAATGCTCGTCAGGGACGCCCTTTTTTTTCCATTAAGGGTCAAGGACGCCCATGTGTTAGGCACACTCAAGTGCCACCTTCGCTACGCTCTGACACGCCCCTGTGAACTTTGGTCGTCCCCGCGACGGAAAGCAGTTGGGGACACCCAAAATCGGCTTTCAATTATGCCAATTTGGGCAACCCTGTGAGAAGGACGCCCATCTTCCAATTTGTGTTGAAAGATGGGCGTCCTTCACTTTTGAAAATAAGCCTGATAATGACAGCTAACTAGTTTGTGTTCAAATCTTGTGTCTCCACTCATGTACAGCTTAGTTAATCGATGGGCCAATGATCAGAAGCAAACGCAGGCGCTAGAGGGTGTTACACCTGCATTTGCTACCGCCCCATGATCAGAGCCCCTGAGCATGTGAAACAACGCACTCGCGGGCTCTGAATGCAATTAGCATGCAAATGCATGCAAAACAGGTCTCTTAGTGCAAGTATCATGCAAATGCATGCTAAACCTATTCATTCCTAATGATCAGCAACCAGCGCGCCAAAGATTGGCACGCTGGCCTCAGCAAACCCTACACCAGCTCGAAGCTGGCATTAGAATTTGCAGACCATTGGGGAGAGATAGTGAGCCCTGTCCAGCATGCATTTGCATGCTAGCAGGCCCCCATTTCCCCAATGTGGAAGCCCCTCTGAAGGAACCTGACCCGACCCCTCCCCAGTGACAGGGGGCTGGAGGTCCAGTGGACCTCCAGTCCCCCTGACCTCCCCAACACAAGTTCAGGGGGGCTGGAGATCCCCCAACACAAGTTCAGGGGGGCTGCAGATTCGGTGGGCTGCGGGTCAATCCCCCCCCGCCTGGTGGTCTAGCGACCATTCCCCACCCCCCTAACCCCCTCTTCCATCTCCCTTATATGGCATGAAGCCCCACCCAGTGTATCCCAGAATGCACTGGACAGGGCTGGGCGCCGCCATTTTTGAGGCAGCACCGATGGAAGAGGAGGGAGGCCACCTCCCTCCTCCGCCTTTTTTGCTGTTCCAAGTTATCCAGCTAAATTATTTGGATAGTGGCCTGAATATCACCATATCTGGATAATTCCCGGGACAGCCCATGCTCCATCCACACTCTTCCCTGGCACCATCCATATAAAGCCAGGCTGATCAATAATGATTTTCAGTGGCACTATCCAGATAGTGATGCTGAAAATGGTCAGATCCGGCCAATGCCAGTTATCCATACAGCTGGTACTGTTATATAAGTACTTATAGATATCGGGCCGTAAGAGTGCTCAGTACTACGGCATCCTAAAATAATAATGGATGAGGTTCAGCCTGCCACGATCAGCAGTTTTTAAACAGTTACCACCATGAGTTGAATTATACTCAGATATTCAGTACCGACCCTTATCCAAGTACTGGCACTAAATATTCGGGACTTTAGTGGGCCCTGAAAGTTATAGTGCCGGTACCCAGATAACTAACTGGCAAAGTTAGGACTGCTTTTTGTGCACTTTTAGTTGCTCAGTTATCCAGGCACCAGCATTGAATATCAGCACTGCCTAGATAACTTCCAGGTCTGCCCAGGCTCCACCCTGGACCACCCTGGCACCAATGCAGCTGCCACCATCTTGGTACACTCAAAACAATATAATTGATAGGGTGACAAGCTTTGCCTACTAGCTTCAGGCCAGATAATGCGCCAAGCACACTCCTGCTGTCTCCTGTTAATCAAACCTCCTTGGGCAACACAATTTTGGCTTTATGATTTCACATTTCAATTGCACAATAATTGTTTGGGACAGGGTTATTTGTTAACCTGATTATAAATACTGCAGACTCGATTGGACTCCTGATGCAAGCATTTAGGTGAAACACAGTCTGTGTTGAGTCCTGTACAGCAATTGAATAAAACTCTATTTAAGGACTTTGGCATGTATACTGTATTCTGTTACTTTGACATGCTGGTTATCTCCACTGTTTGATGTTCTAATATCTCTCGGAGAGATATTTCTCCCTTTTGTGCTTTCTTTTTTCGAAAATCTGTGTATGACATGATGAGTGGCACTTATCTGGCAAGGAGTTTCTCCTACCTATATAAGTGCCACAGACTATCAATCCTGTGGAAAACTAGGTCACCTGTACCCTTTCCCTACTGCCAGATAGGATCTGCCATACGCAAACCAACCTATATGAATATTTGTCTAATCTTCTATTACATCCTCCCTCCCCGTTCCAGTGATAGATGTTTGAGCACCACATTTGTGCTAGAACATCTGTGAAAAATTCCACTGATGTATTTCATAGCTGTGCTATTTATTTCTCAAGTACTTGGACCCCAGAGGCCCTGCCGCCAGCCACATGCCACTTACATTTGTATTGAGATCCACAAACAATTTCTGCAGTACAGTCAGGTAAAACTTGAAGAAGAAACTGAGTGTGAGGGTGCGTCTAAACTCCACCATACCGCCGGGGGCCTCAGGGCACAAAGACATTTCATCAGCCAGCAGGAGGCAGGCTTCCCGAAGCAACTGTTCATTCCACTCTCTGCAGCGAAAAAAAAGAGTAAAACGATGGCTAGAAATGCACTGCTTAGATTGCACAGAATAGCAAAGGTGTCGCCATTGAGCAACCTTTTTTTGACTTAACCGGACACACTGTACAGCAACAAAAGCTGAAGACTTGCCCAGTAGACTTGTTGCATACAAGCTTTGAACCTGTGGCATAATCCACCATTTCTCTGTGTGTGTACGCTCAATACATGGGAGTAAACACAGAGATATGGTGGATTATGCCACAGGTTCAAAGCTTGTATGCAACAAGTCTACTGGGCAAGTCTTCAGCCTTTGTTGCTGTACAGTGTGTCCTTACTTAGGTTAAGTCAAAGAAAAAGGTTGCTCAATAGCGACACCTTGTGATTAGATTTAGGGCCCAGAACTGCAAGTTTGCCTGGTGTATGATTCCAACCAAGGACTATTACAGCGCTGACTATATAGACCCTGGCAACCAACTTCTCTTTCTCTTTTTTGGATTCTACCCAATTACAAAACTCCATTTCTTTGTTTTACAATAATCTGCAGAAAATTACATGTTATAACAACGGTTACAATGCTTTTGCTCACACCTTTTATAGCTTGGTCTCAATTTACCATGTCATAGGACCTGAATGCTTATCTTGCTCACCCACTTGTGAAGAATAAGGGGCTGTCCTGTCCGGGATAGGCACTAGAGGGCGCTGGAAAAATGTCCAGGTTATGTTATTACTGAGGAGTCACTAGAGGGAGCCAGTAGGGGAATGTCCAGGTGGAGGTTGCTAGGACCAAGGAGAGTCCTGGGCTAGAAACAGGTGTAAGTTGTTATGGGCTGGGTCCTGCCTGGAATTAGGGGGAAGATCCTAATGGGGTGGATAAGCTAATCAACCTCCTTATACCTACCTGAGTTTGTGAAAGGAGAGAGAAAAGAGAAGAGCTGGAGACCTGGCGGCTGGTGGAGGAAGATCCCCTTGAAGGTACTGGCTGGACTCTGTGGACTTTTGATGAACTGTGTTGTAGATAGAACTATGTATTAAGAACAGGGAACTTGCATCCAGGGGCTGGAGGACAGAGCTGTACCATCAGAGTGGGGGAAGAATATCCTGTTCAGGCCAGAGGGGCTGTTAGCACTGGGCCCAGGTGTCTGTGTGTGAGGGCTCAGTGGGAAGACCTGTGAAAGTGTTTAAGCTGGAAGAAGTGTGCCCAGGGGGCTGGAATAAAGAGCTGCCTGATGAATATGCTGTTGTTGAGAACTGTCTAATCTACATCTAATTTGCATATTAAGAACAAGGTCACCCTGAGTGAACAAGGGACCTAGGATCCTGAAGGTTGGTGTGTTCAGGGGGCTGGGAAGAGACCGGCCAGAGTCCTGCTCAGGAGCCACAGGCCAGTGAGGCCTGCTGGAGAGCGGGAGGAGAAGCCTCATCTTCACACACTTCAAATACCAAACAATCACTAATGTCCTTTGATATAGGCCTAACAAATGCCATTCTCTCACAGATGGATAACAGATAGTACTTCTTTACTGGTATCTTAATATCTTTCCACTTTAAAAACGTGAAACTTCATAGTACATTTAAACTTTTACCTCTAACATTAGGCCTCTTGTCTTTTTGACAAGAATTAACAATTAGATGGACTGACATCTTGGACTGATTGTCCATTAGGCAAAGTTTTGCAATGGACTAATTTCCATTAGACCAATTGTCCCCTACACAAACTCTAATTAGATGAATTGTACCAAATCTGGAATATTTGTTTTCTTAAATGTAAGGAATATCTGGTTAATTTTAACCAAGTCTTTGTCTATCTAAATTAAAAGATATTTTTAACTAGATCTCCCAAGGTTGAATATCAACCTTTGTGGCATTAATTGTGGGCTTCAGCCAAGCGCAACAGCTGAGGTATTCTCCTACCTCCCAGTGAGCTCCTTGCATGTTCTTTTAGCCAGGACAGTTTTAGGAGCCATCCCTCCATAGCTCAGCTGCACATCCTCCACCTGGTGACTGCCTTCCTTAAACTTTACCCTCATCCCACAGGTTACTATGGCGATGTCATCCTCACGGCGGGAAGCCTGCTTAAAGGCTGAGAAGTACTCCAGCTAGAAAAGAAAGAGGAACAATACCCAGGAACTCACTGATGTTCTCATGAAACATTCTCTTGGTAGATTTTTTTTCAGTGAAGTCAGAATTTGTGGGAAGGAAAAAATGGCTGAGTGGTTAAATCACTGTGCTGGAATCCAGGGTTAAAATCCCAGTTCTCTCACCAACAATACTTGTGACCTTAGGCAAGTCTTTTTTATTTATTTATTTTTTATAATTATTACCTGAAACAACACCAAAGTACCCAGAGCTGATCACAAACAGGTCAATAAAAGGATAAGAGAATTACTAGGGTGGGAATGACATACAGGAACTTTTTTTTAAATTAATCACCTTATTTTCTAACTCCTCTTACTCTCTTACCTACATATATGTTCCATCTTTGCTTATACCCTACGCTGTTAAATAAAATGTTCTATTACATATTGTGTTGACATTGTAAGTAGTATACACGCCATGCTTTGTATTGTTATTTGAATATTTTTACTGCTGTAATTGTCTATTGCTCATGTTTGATTTATTCTTACTGTACACCGCCTTGAGTGAATTCCTTCTAAAAGGTGGTTAAAAAAATCCTAATAATTTTCCAGACTCTTGCCAGACAGGTGCAGAGTTTTGAACAAACTCCAATAATCATGGGAGGTGACTTTAATATGGTTTTTGATCCGTGGCTGGACAGCACAGGTCCCTCAAGAGCTAAGCCGGTGAATTACAATAGAGGAGTGCCATGGGTATGCTCCTGTTTGGAATTGGTGGATGCTTGGAGATTACTTCACCCAGGAGAACAGGATTATACTCATTTATCTAGGGCCCATGGGACACAATCCCGGATAGATTATTTGTTAACTTCTCAGAACACAGCGATATACCTAACACAGGCGGAGATAGGTCCCACACAAGTATCAGACCACGCCATGATTTGGATTACACTAGACTGGGGTATTGACCAAAAACGCCCATTTTGCTGGAGATTCCCGAGGGCATTATACCATGACACAACATTTCATTCCTTTATACGGGAGAAGTGGAAGGACTATGCGGAATTAAACAGGGAAAGCTATCAGCGGGATCCAATACTTTTCTGGGAAGCAGCCAAAGCTGTGTTGCGGGGACATATTATTTCATACTCGGTCCATAAAAAGAAAGCTAGAGAAGCTGAAATGCTGCGACTGGAGGCAAGGGTACGGAGACTGAGACAAATTTATGGGCAGACACATTCCGCTACACACAGGAAATTGTATATGGAGACACAAATGGAGCTAAATCAATTGATACACACTCGCACGCAGCAGTCTCAAATATATTATAAGTACCAGATGTACAAGCATGCTAACAAGCAGGGGAAATTGTTGGCGCGATTGGTTCATCAAGTAGGGGGCAGAAGATGGGTGACACAAATCCAAGACACACAGGGAAAGAGCCAACATACGAATACAGACATTAATAAGGTTTTTGAAACTTTTTACACCCAATTGTATGCTCCTCCCCCGGAGGAGGGTTTAGAGGCGAAAGCATACCTAGAGGGACAAAAGCTTCCACAACTTACCAGACAACAACAGGAGATATTGGAAGTAGATATTACTGAAGACGAAGTCAGTTGGAACATAAGAGCTAGCTCCCTATATAAATCACCTGGGGTAGATGGATTTACGGCAGAGTGGTATAAAATTCTAGTGGAGGATATTGCACCTTGTATGGCCAGGGTATTCAATTCCCATGTGCACAGAGGAGAAATGCCGAGTTCATTGAGGACGGCGCAGATAATTGTTTTACTAAAGCCAGGAAAAGACCCAAGCCGAGCAGAATCTTATAGGCCTATATCTTTACTATCATTTGAGGCTAAATTATTTGCAAAGATCTTAGCTAATAGGCTGGCTAGGTTTCTTCCACAATTGGTGCTAGACCCGCAGGTGGGATTTATACGAGAACGTTCAGTGGCAAAGAACTTGAGAAAAATACTGCTAGCATTGGAACAGGCAAAGTATGGGAGTACCCCCTCACTACTTATCAGCTTTGATGCGCATAAAGCGTTTGATAGAGTGAGGTGGGACTTCATGTTTGCAGTCTTGGAGACTTACGGAATTGGAGGATTTTTTAAGAGGGCCATACACACAATATATAAGAACCCAGTGGCAGAGGTGTCGGTGAATGGAGAGACTTCCTGCCAGTTTCCTATAGCTAGAGGAACAAGACAGGGATGCCCCCTCTCCCCTTTATTGTTTGTATTGGTGTTGGACCCTTTAATCCGGGACATCACGGGCATCGAGACTGTGCGGGGAGTCTGCCTAGGCACCGAGCAATTTAAAATTTCTGCCTTTGCGGATGATTTCTTGGTCATCCTTCAGAGCCCAAAGGAGTCGCTGCCAGCTCTTTTGGAAATATTTAAAGAATATGGGGATTTCTCAGGATTTTGCCTAAATTTAGATAAATCTGAAGTACAATCATTGTGGATGTCAGATGAAGAGTGGACACAATTAAATTGTCCTTTTAGGAGAACGGATCGCTCGTTTCTGTACCTTGGAGTGCAGTTGCTAGGAGATCCAGTACACCTATATCAACTAAATGTGACTCGATTATTTGCACACATGAAACAAATGCTAGAGAAGTGGGATAATTTGCCAATTTCACTATCTGGGAGGATTTCGTTGTTCAATATGATACTTTTCCCAAGGTGGCTTTACTGTTTTCAGATTTTGCCAATTTATCTGACTAAAAGGGATTGGAAAAAGTTGATGGGCCTGCTTTCCAAATTTTTCTGGCATAAAAGGCGACCACAGATAGGCTGGCAAAATATGATGGATCCATGGGATAGAGGGGGATTTGGGGTCTTGGATTTACGGCAATATAATAAAGCATGTTTGCTAAGACATATAGGGGATTGGATGTTGGGAACCTCATATTATACTCCAAGGGAACTGGAAGAGGATTGGGTCCATCCCTTGAAACTACAATTTGTTTTGCAGGCACGGTTAACCACATTGCCAGCGCACCTACGTAGGAATATAGTGATCAGTCCCCTTAGAATGGTATGGAAAGAACTGAGTCGGTTCTGGTTGTTTGATGAACACCATAGCAGACTTTTACCTATAACAGGGAATGGAGAGTTTCTACCAGGTATAGAAAGTCCAAGATTCAAACGATGGGCACAAAAAGGGATAATCCTCTTACAAGACATAGTGGATTCTGAAGGGAATATCATAAATTTGGATTGTCTGGGAATGGGAGATTTAATGTGGATGGACAAATTTGCATACCATCAGATTTCACATTACATTGCCAGTATCCCACATCAATCACTTGTTATAGACGTGCTTACCATGCTAGAAAACCTTTTTGAAATGCCCAATGAGGAGGCAATCTCTATCTCACTACTACATAAAAGGCTAATGCAAAATACTACACAGAGAACGCTGGCGCACTTGGTGGGGAAGTGGTCAGAGGATTTACAAAAAGAAATCACTACACAAAGATTATTGAGAAGCATGCGACAGATACCAAAGAGAATAAGCAACGCGGACCTTAGGGAATGTCAGGGCAGAGTGCTATTCCGAGCATATACCTCCAAGTTTCGATTATATAAAATGGGAGGGGTGGAATCACCACAATGTGGTAAGTGCGGAGGGCCACAATGTACATACTTTCATGCCATGTGGGACTGCCCAGAGATAAAGCGCTTTTGGTTACGGGTGGGTACTTTTATGGAATACATACTGAATAAACACATACCAATGAGACCAGAGAGTGTGTTGTTGGGGGAGGAGGCGCTGGGGGTTTCTGGTGCTGTCTATCATAATTTACTGTTGTATAGAGCGTTTCTAATAGGTAAAAAATGTATTCTGGCCAATTGGGTTCAAAAAGAGGCTCCCACATATTGGCAGTGGCGCAATAGAGTCCATGCGTTATTGCTAATGGAGCTGCGAGACGTGCAATGGAAAGTTAAGAGACAAAAGGAGTTTTACTTAATATGGAAATGTTATATACAAGTTTTGGCCCCAAGAGCACGCAGTGCAGTTCTCAACCAATTAGGGGGCCTTTGATAGAGTGTACCTTATTACACCTGGTGACAGCCACAACCAGCTTTTAGAGAACTGACCTTGGGGAAGGGGGGGAAGGGGAAGGGAGAGGGACGGGGGGAGGGAGGGGAGGGGTTATAGGAGAGAGGGGGGAAGAAATTGACAAGTTTAAGATACTTGGAAGATGGTTAACATTAGAACTCTCGTTTATTTGTTGAAGAGGGGTTAATAATAGTAGTAGAAGACGGCTCATGTGAGCCTATGGAAGTAGCTGGGGACAGGACTGTGAGGTATTTTTCCATCATTATTTTGCTGTATTAATGTTCTGGTGATGGGAAATAGTTTGGGAAACCAATGTACTTGGAGAAATGACATTGTTTTGACATAAATGGGACGAGACATTCTTTAATGAAGGAAAAAATGAACATGATACACAACTTTAAGATTGTAATGTTTTATTGATTGTTCAATAAAAAACTGTTTAAAACTAAAAAAAATCCTAATAAATAAATACATGGGTGCTATACAAGTGAATAGGGGTTAAAAGCAGCATCAAAAGGTGGACTTTTAGTCTAGATTTGAAGACGGCCAGAAATGGAGCTTGATGTACTGGCTCAGGAAGTCTATTCCAGGCATATGGAGCAGCAAGATAAAAGGGACAGTCTGGAGTGGCAGTAGAGAAGAAGGGTACAGATAAGAGAGATTTACCCAATAAACAGAGTTCCCGGGGAGGAGTGTAGGGAGAGCTAAGAGTGAAGAGGTACTGAGTACTGAGGAGCTGTAGAGTGAATGCACTTGTAAGTCAATAAGAGGAGTTTGATCTGTATAAGGAAATGGATAGGGAACCAATGAAGTGACTTGAGGAGAGGGCTAATATGAGCATAGCGACACTGGTGAAATATAAGTCATGCAGCAGAATTTTGAACAGATGGAAGGGAAGAGAGATACCTTAGTGGGAGACCTGTGACAAGTAAGTTGCAATAGACTACGTGAGAGGT